>NC_136071.1:956458891-957879832 GCF_964261635.1 Lissotriton helveticus
AAAATGATGAGAGGAATATGACAATAAGTGAACTCGGCGATATTAGTAGAGAGTGCAAAGTTTAAGAAAAGAGAGGAGAAATGTGACTGGAGAGAGAAGAGTATTAGAACAAACAGAAAAGTATGAGAAAACAATAGGGAGTACCTGAAAAGAACAGCGAGAATAAGAAGAAACAGAGAATATAAGAACAGAAGAGTATATATGAAGAAAGAGGACAGAATGTAAAAAGACACGGAGACAAAAATGTGGAGAAAAGACAATTATTTTTTTGTCAACTCTGTTTATTGGCATTTTTTGTGTTTTAAACATTTTCCAACATTACATTGGGTACACCGTTTACTTTTAACTGATTCTTCAACCTTGTCCGGGTGCCGATGCGCTGACAGTGCGGTGAGCCAATAAGGCGCACCTACAGTTAAATCAATATGTCATGAGACAAAGTTTTGGGCACCCAGGCATGTTCGCAGTATACAAGAGTCAGTGCGTCCCAGTTCCACATGGAGAGACAAATCATACAAACTTAACTCAGGCGCAATCAAAACAGTTGCAAGAAAACAATAACATCAAAACACGGCATTATCATCAGAGTTCAGTACAAAGTTCCCCTTCAGTCCCGGTCCCGAGGCCCGCCTCCCACTCCCTCTTTTTCCATGCTACTTATCCCCTTTCTCTGTCTTACCGGCGCTCCACATCCCCCAATCATGTGTGTGCATCTCCATTCCTATGGCACTCTCGCCACAATCCCATGGTGGGCGCTAGTTTGTACATCAGTGGCATCATTCGCTGCGCACCCCTCTCCTCTACCGTCCACCATGTCTGCTGTGTCCCCCTCCGCTCCCCCAGTCGTGTTAGCCCCTGCCGCCTGCAGTGCGTTAAGTATGCCCTCCCAGCACTCCGCCATGGGCTCCCTGCGAAGTCCCACCGTTTCCTCTCTCCTAATGGCAGTCCAGTCTGCTCGGGCCCACGACAGGAGGGACAAGGTCCATGCCTGCACGCTGGGTGAGTCACTTGCCTTCCACCTCCTTGTGAGGAGTCGCGCCGCTGCTACCATCCCCAGATCTAGAAAGCGGGACGACGCCTTGTCCCTAGGCGACCGCTTGAATTGATGCAAGAGAAATTCAGGCCAGTTACAAGGGATTGTGCGGCCAGTGCATTGTGTGAGCAGGGTACTGATGTCTCTCCAGTAGGTGCCAAGCCCTGGGCAGTGCCACAGAAGGTGAAGAAGATCCGCATCTAACTCGCCACACCGGGGGCAAGACGCATCCACCCTGTGAAAGTATTTATTTATTAAGCTGGGGGTGAGATAGGCCCTGTGGACTATATATACCTGGATCTGGCGGAAACGCATGTTTCTGGGGATGCGTACCGGGCTGTTAAGTATCTTCTCCCACTCCTTGTCCGCCAGCGCGGGTCCCATATCGCGCTCCCACTTTCCGCGGAGCGGGGTCATATCCAACTCTGTATTCATCCGCAGAGATGCAGCAAACCATTTAATCAGATGCCTGCCTCTGCCCATGACATGCAGGTATTGCATCGTCAAGTGCTGCTCCGGCTCTCCCGCAATTTCGCCCCATCCAGCCGCCATTCGGGCCGTGAGGGATCTGTGCATGAAGAACCCCCCGGGGGGGAGCCCAGCCTCCGTGACCAGCGTCTCAAAGGGGATCAAAGCTCCGTCCCGGTACAGGTCACCTAGTGTCTGAACATCCGCCTCCTGCCACTGCTCCAGCATGTGATGTGTGAGTAAACCCTCCCCCCCTGGCGAGCCCTCCAGAGGCACCGCAGGCGCGTATGGGAGCACCCTTCTTCGGAGGTATAGTGCCCTGCGCATGCATTTATACGCTACCCCTAGCAACAGCGGGGTGGGGCGTGCCCTGGCCGCCATCGGGTGGAATAGCGCGGTGATCCTCTCCAGCGTGTAGGGCGGCTCGCCCGTGGCAGTGTCCTCTCTCCCCCTGACGCCAACCAGCGGGCAATCCACTGGAGCTGCACTGCCAGATAGTAGTGCTCGAAGCAGGGGGCGGCCAGGCCACTTTTGTCTGTGGGCAGGAACAGTTTCCTGAGGGCCAGGCGGTGTCGGGATGTGCCCCAGATAAAGTCACGCAGGATCCCGTTAAGTTTGGAGAAGAAAGACGCAGGCACAAACAAGGGCAGGTTCGCAAAATAGTATAGAAGACGAGGGAGCATCACCATTTTGGCCAGTGCCACTCTGCCTGTGGGCGTCAGGGGAAGTGTGGACCAAAAGCCTATCTGTGCCTTGAGTGCCACCATGGCTGTACCCGGGTTCCCATCCATCGGGTCCGCCGGCCGGCGGTACATCTGGATGCCCAAGTACTTAAACGTGTCCTCTCGCCCCTGGACTCTTGTGCCCTGTAGGCTATACTCCGGGTCGGTCACCTCGCTGGTAAAGGCATAGAGGCAGAAATTGACTGCGTTAACTCGGAGCCCCGAGAGACCGGCAAAGCGGCTCAGGAGTGGGGCCAACTGCTCCCACATGTGGTATACATCTCTGACAAAGACCAATAGGTCATCCGCGTATAAAGATACTCGATACACACCGTCTCCTAGCGGGATTCTGTCCGCCAGAAGCTGCCTCATGGCCGCAGCTAAGGGTTCTATGGCTAGCGCGAAGAGCAGTGGTGACAGAGGACACCCCTGCCGGGTGCCCCTACCCACCGCCAGCCCTTCCGAGATGTACGGCCCTAGGCGGACGCGGACCACAGGGTTCCTATACAGAAGGCCCACCATTTGTAGGAAGTTTCCTTCCAGCCCATACGCCTCCAAAACCGCCATCAGGTAGCCCCACTCAAGGCAATCAAAGGCCCTTTCTAAGTCTAGCACCAGGCACCCCGCCCTGGGCCAGACCGCCGCTGCCTCCGTCGCTACTCGGAAGTACCTCCTGAGATTCAGAGATTTGGACCTCGCTGGCACGAAACCATTTTGGTCCGAATGGACTAAATGCAGTACCAACGGTGCCAGACGCTCTGCAAGCATTTTGGCCAGTATCTTATAGTCTGTGTTGAGCATTGCCAACGGGCGATAAGAGTTCATGGACATAGGGTCTCTGTCGGGCTTAGGTAGAGACACCAAAAACGCTTCTCGTAGAGAGGATGGAAGTTGGCCCTCGTCTATTGCTGCCCTATACATCTATAGGAGCTGGGGCACTAGGATGTCCCTATTTGCTTTGTAGTATTCGGCCGGCAGACCGTCAGGCCCTGGTGTTTTTCCTATTGCCAGCGCCTGGACCGCATCTCCCACCTCCTCCAGCGTGAGCGGGGCCTCCAGCTCCACCCTCTGGGCTTCTGTGACAGTAGGCAGCGCGATCGACTCCATAAATTCAGTCACCACATATTCCTGCC
The DNA here is from genome assembly GCF_964261635.1 of Lissotriton helveticus. NCBI lineage: Eukaryota > Metazoa > Chordata > Amphibia > Caudata > Salamandridae > Lissotriton > Lissotriton helveticus. The sequence goes on from NC_136071.1 coordinate 956,462,248, forward strand.
CAGTACCTCGAGCTCTATACAGGTCCCGGTAGTGATCGGTAAACGCCTGGTGGATTTTGCGCTGCGTATACACCACTGTCCCGTCCCCCGCGCGGATGGCGCCAATCGGGACATTACGCTCTGTGGCCTGTATCAGCCAGACGAGCAAACGGCCAGCTCTGTCTGCCTTCGCGTGCGTCTTGGCAGTATGCGCTACGTAATTGTGGCACCGCAGTAGCTCAAGTAGGATAGCGTTCTCACCACGTAGCTCTCCAAGCCGTAACGCATGCCTTCCCATTCCTCCCCCTCCCGCTCGTACTGCAGAAGCTCAGACTCTATACGGGTCAGGGACGCGGACACTTATGCGCGGATGTTCCATGTGGTCCCTATACAGTGCCCCCGGATAGTCGCCTTGTGAGCATCCCATTCCACCATATGGTCGCTCGCTGACCCTCATTCTCCTCAAAGTAGGATAGAATGGCAGTGCCCAATGAAGACCTAAATTCGGCGTCCTCCAGTGCAGCCGGCTGTAGCCGCCAAGTGGGCACCGGATGTCTGTCTGCCGCCCAGCTAATCTGAAACCTCAGGGGATTGTGATCTGAGTGCGTCCTCCCCAGGTATTCTGACTTGGACAGAAGCGGGAGCAGGGATTGGGAGCCTACTATTCTGTCTAGGCGGACATGGAGATTATGCACCACCGAGTAGTATGAGTATATTTTGTCTGTAGGGTGCTGCACCCGCCAAAGGTCATGGATGTCCCAATGTGCTAACCAGTCCCTGAGAACTTGCACCGCCGAGGTCGCTGCCACCGCCCGAATGGGCGGAAAAGAGCGGTCGATCTGCCTGTCCAGCACCATATTGTAGTCCCGGCCTATGAGCCAGGGTAGTCCCGCATACCGCTGGAGGATGAGGTTTAAGGACGCTAGGAGGGCAGGTTGCTCCGTATTGGGGGCGTAAATAGAACCCAACAGAATCTCCTGTCCATTGAGCCTCCCTCTCGCAAAGGAGTACCTCCACTCCGGATCTACCTGTGTGTCAGTGCATGCAAAGGGAACCCCTGCCCTCACCCATATCAGCGTGCCTCGCGCGTGCACCGAGTAGATTGTGCCATGAAGCTGCCCCCTCCATCGCCTGCGAAGCCTCTCCAGCTCCACCTGGGACATGTGCGTCTCCAGAAGAAGCGCGATCCCCACCTGGTGACGCTGCATATATGCGAAAAAAGAGTACCGACGCGACGGGGTGTGCATACCGCGGATGTTCCAGGTCATAATGTTGGTGCACGCCATGGGTTGTGTTGCAGTGTGACCCCCCGGGGTGTCAGGAGGTGGAACGTGTGGGGCCGAGGGTTAGGCTCTCGGGTGAGGGTCTCTAGGTGCCACTCCTGAAACATGTGAACCAGAACTAACATTGTAACTTTATGGGCGTACTCCCAACGGGGAATGCGTCCAAATTAGGCAACTTGACTACTGTTTAATGTGTCGTGACCGCAAAGTACGTGCGTGTGGGGGAACGCGCAGTCAGTGATGTCATCAGGTTACTCCCTCATCCAGGGCCCTTAGTGCGATTGCGGTGTGGGTGCCGGTGCAAGCTGCCCATGTAGACCACCCCGCTTTGTATCGATTGAACTTGTGTCCCAGAGGAGGGCGTCGCTGTGTACCTGCGCCACGGTAGTAGCTCCTAGTTCTAGGTTTGTGCAAACGCATGCCTCCAGAGCCAGCAGTAGTGTGTATTAGCATGTTGCATTGGACATATAAAGGGCAAACGCATGTCTCCAGAGTCAGCAGTATTGTGCGTCAGCATGTTACATTGTACATATAAAGGATACAATTGGCCTTGCACTGGGCACAGGCAATACAGCAGTCTATCTCAGGTCCACCATCATTCACATTATGTAGTCCGCTGTTTGGGGTGTCACCACAGGTAGTATAGTGTCCTCCGAAATTACTGTGGACGGTGAGGATGATCCGCTTGCTCCAGTTCTGCTCTGTGGTCTATGGTTCGGGCCTCCGAGTCCAGCCACCACCCCCAGTGTCGCGACAGCCTCCTGCCACTCCTGTTGCATCTTCTCCGGGCTGGGCGCCGTCTGTCCTAGGCCTGCTCCTCTCTTAGCCCCTCTCTTCCTCCTCCTCCTCCTGGAGCGCTGCTCTTGCCATCCGCCGTCTTCTGGGCCTGCCGGTCGCGTCCCCGTCCACTGCCCTGTCTCCTCCAGCCAGTCCAAGACTTCCGACGGAGTCTCAAAGAAGCGAGTGCCCTCCTTGGTGACCACTCGCAAACGTGAGGGGAACAGCAATGAATAGGGCAGGTCCAGGTCCCGCACTTGTTTCTTCACTGCCATATAGGAGCCACGTCTCTTTTGTACCGCCGCCGTGTAGTCCGGGAAGAGCATCACGTGACTACTGCCTACCTGAAGGTCACTCATCTTCCTGGTTTCTCTGAGCACCGTGTCTCGGTCCCTGTAGCTGAGGAGCTTGAAGAGAAATGGGCGGGGTCTGGTTCCCGGCCTCTGGGCTTGCGCCGGCACCCTGTGCGCCCTTTCCACCACAAAGTGCGGGGATAGTACTCCTACCTGTAAGATTGTCCGCAGCCAGGCCTCTGTGTACCTTTCAGGTTCTGTCCCTTCTTCTCCTTCTGGTAGGCCTACTACGCGGACGTTGTTGCGCCGAGAGCGTCCTTCCGCGTCCTCGGCGCGGTCTTCCAGTGCATGGACTCTATCTATCACATCCTGTAGGGCTGAGGCATGACTGCGCACCACAGGTTGCAGTTCCTGGACCGCCTGGCATTGCTCCGCAACTGACTCCAACAGTTTACGGTGGTCCGCGTGCAGCAGCGTGAAGTCCGATGTGACTTTATCAATCCGCCCCTCAAAAGACGACTTAGTTTGCCCCAGGGTGGTCCCTATGCGCTCCACCGTGGCTAGAACTGTGTCCATTTTGGCCGCTAGGGCAGCTGCGGTCTCCATGGCCATCCGCCTCTGCTCCTACGGGAGCCACCCGCGTCTTGTTGCCTCGCCTGCGTTTGTCCCGAAGTCTGCCCATTACAATTTGCTGCGCCGTGGGCATCAATCCGCCTGGCTGTGGGCTTCCGAGCGGTGTCAGGAGGTAAGGATGGGCTCTTGCTCCTATCAGTCAGGCTATCAACACTGCGGGCCAGCCAGAAGGGCACCGGTTGTGTTGAGGTGGGCTCCCCGAGGCCTCCGTCAAGTCGTCCAGGGACAGTTCACCGTGCAGCCCCACTCCCGGACTCTTTTACGTTCCCTTACCCGCTGCGGCTAGAGAGTAGAGGCAGCAATCTTCCCTTAGTGGCTTCTTGGCTAGCCCAGTTGTTGGTAATGACTTCAGGGGTTGCCAGGCCCGCTTATCCAGCTAGCGCCATCAGGCACTGTCAGCGACCTCCTCTCAAGTGTTCCTCAGCCTGCCGTGTTCGCAGTGGCGGCCGTATGGGGAGCAGCCTCCACGCCAGAAGGCAGGGCTGCGCTTTGGCAAAAGTAAATAGGCTATATCAGACCTCCGCCGGCAGGCATCCACCTTTGAGGCCCTCAGGTGCTGTACTCTGCGCAGGCTGACTCCGGGCCCCCGGCGGGCGTCTCTCTTCAGGTGGGTGCGGGGCGCAATCAGTAGTGCCCTCCCAGGCACCCCCCTCACGCCTGCAGCACAGGTAGGCCCCCTCGCCTCCTGCTCCGCAGCTTTGACACAGTCTCTATGGCTGGCGGCGCTCACAACAGATGGGCTGGGTGCTGCAGCCCAAGGACAGGGGCCTCTCGTTGCATGGGCGCCTAAAATGGCTTCTGAGCCAAAATGGTGCTTCAACAGCACAGTCCGCAGTCAGCTACACTCTCCGTGCCTTTTGCCCCCGTCTTCCGCCTCCTTGCAGTGCCTCTCTGTCTCTTTCACTCCAAATCACAGACACTCACCAGGGTCGGGCTCCCAGCCTGCCGTCCGTTTCCCGGGCTCCACAACACGCCGGGAGGGCTCCGGCAATCGTCCGCTGCCGGCCCCGCCGCACAGAGAGCCCCCGCTCCTTGCGCGAGTCAGGGGGGTGTGCTTCCCCTCAGCTATGTCAGCTTTCAGTGCCCGTCAGTAGCTGATTCCGCTCCTCCACCGCTTACCCTTTCCAGTCGCAGAGCTGGTGAATGGCGGTGCACCTTCCTGCTCCCAGAGTGATCTCCGCGGGGCCTCTCCACTCAGTCCTCCAGGGCTTCGCTTGTTTCCCGGTCACTCGCTCCGGGGCCGCCTCTGCTCATCTCCGGCTCGCTCAGCAGTCCGCCGCTTCAGTCAGGCTCCCTCCACGGTTGTACGCGAGCTGGGTCGGAGGCCCCCCTGGGCGCCGAGTCTCGGGCAGATTTCGCACCTCCACAGCGCCCGTCAGCTCCTCCTGCTCAGTGGCCTGATTCTCCCCGCTCCGGCCTCACTTCACAACTTGGAACCCACCGGCGAGCTCCTCAAGCAGTCTCGCAGCTGCTCCTTCCGGCATGGGGAAACTGGGACCACACTACTAGGAGAAGTAGAGGAGAAGTTAGGGCCTTGCGGACGGAGCTCTAAAGAGTTGCGTCCGACATGTTGCTCGGCTGGCCCGCCCCCGTGGAGAAAAGAAAATTATAAAGGAAGACTGACCATATAAGGAGAGGTGGAGTACTATGAGAACACAGTAAGAACTATGACAACAGTGGTGAATATAAAGACAAGAGAGAATATAAAGAGTAGTACAAATATGCAAAAAGAGGAGCAAGTATGAAAAAAAAGTATAAAAAGAGAGCAGAGTATAGGGAAAAAGAAGATATTATAATCAGAGAGGAAGGAGTAAGACGAGACAGGAGGGAGTATGACAACAGAGTGTAGAAAATATGCAAAAAGATGCGAATATAATTCCTTAATGTACACACATACACAGTGTGATATTACCCCAAAAAATTATAAGACCATGCATATTACCAAAACACATTTACTACTGTAAAACGTTTAAAAAGGAGCAAATATAGGGTCATATTATCAAAGACCGGTGTTAAAATTATCGCCGTTTTTAATATCGGCCGGAAACTGCCGATAAAAAGGACGATAATGGGCTTGATAATACGCCCTTGTTAATTCCCATAGAAACCCATGTTCTGGTGTTAACATGAGCTTCTATAGGAAATCACAAAGGCGTATTATCAAGCCCATTATCGCCGTTTTGTCGGCAATCTCCTGCCGATAAAAGCGGCGATAATGTATCGCCCTTTCTTGATAATATGCCCCATAATTCACACATAGTACACAGACGCACAATGTGATATTAAGCAATAAAACATAACAGCATGCATTATAGCAAAACACATCTACTACTATAAAACGTTTAACAAGGTACGAATATAGGGGCATATTATCAAGACAGATGATAAAATTATTGCCGCTTAATCGGCAGAAAACTGCCAATTAAGCAGCGATAATGGGCTTGATAATATGCTCTATGCAATTCCAATCTAAGCCCATGTTAGATGTCCCTCACATCTAACATAGGCTTTGATTGGAATTGCATACAGCATATAATCAAGCCCATTATCGCTGCTTTATCTGCAGTTTTCCGCCGATTAAGCGGCAATAATTTTATCTCCTGTCTTGATAATATGCCCCATAATTCCTAAATGTACAAACATGCACCACATACATTCCCATACAATTTATCAACTCACCTTTCAAATTGATTTGTAGATGAAGAAGAATGCCACTCACACAATAGATATTCTTATACAGAATCTTTCTAGTTCGGTGCTTGCACCAGAACCACGAAATGGAACATTTTCCCTCTCATTTTACACATACATACATATAAATACCCAATTAAAATCCTTCACACATTATTTCGAATCGAAACACACATTTCCATTGCTTTAACATTTCAAACCTTTCCAACTGACATAACTTTCCACCCTACCCCAACAGTTCATGCAAAAGTCAACTGTCAACAGAGGTCAAAAGTTCAGCACTGTATAAAACACTGCTCCTCAACAAATTTAGACTATGTATAATAATTTTCTTATAAGTACCAATAAAAAGAAAACGTCTCATTACAAAGACCCAACATATAAACACATAAACTTGATACATATCTGTAAAATATTTATTTTTTATTGTGTTTTTCTAGCTTACGTACGCTTATGAAACGACTTTCAGAATTCGCACAGTACGCGTACACTAAATATACCGTTAAAAAAAAAAATAGCATCTGTCACTAATTTTTTTTAATCCCCGGGGACCCGATACCCCAGGGCTCAAATATAACGTTCACCACCATGGGGGAAGCCCCAAAACCCCCACGGTCCCAGCCGGCTCCCTGCGTCCTTCGGGAGCCAGCATTACTTTCTGTCAGAGAGACCAGATTACATGCTGCTCTCTCAGACAAAAAGCAATCTGCTTTCCTACTTGAAAGAGAACTCTCGCCCTACCATAGCAAACATCAGTGTCCCAGGGATAGGCACCCCGTAACACTACAGGAGCCGCCCTGAAAGGTGGTGGTCCCCAGGGCCATCAAAGGCTCAACAAAGGCCATCAAACATTTTGACCTTCGGATCATTGGAAAACCCCTAAGCAGTCCTAGGGAGACAGGAATTCCAATAGCAAATAACAAACTTTTCCTGTCAATCTACACCCTCAATCTACACACATATACAAATAAATAAAAAATCACATTTATTCCCACATTACATCGAAACGAAACACAATTTTATATTGCTTGAACTTTTGCACCATTTCCAATTGACAAAACGTTCAACCCTTCCCCCATTCCACAATCTGCCAGTTACCATAGAAACACTTCAGGGAACACCTAACTCACCACACAGGTGAAAAGTTCATCATACATTGTTGCAAATTAAAACAGCAAATGTGCTTGACTTGTGAATATACCAGCTTATCTTATGTAACGTTCTTTTCTATCAGTTTTTCTTAACCAATAAAAATCAGGCTTTTAAAACACAGAAACATTCATCCTAGCTTAGTGTAGAATGTTCTCGAACAACTAATCATTCCTTTTCTTTTTTCAAAACTGCATGTTGTCCACCATTTTTGAAAAAATCTTCCTTTTCAATCTGCCATTACTTTTACAGAGAACTTCAGAGTGCATCCAGACCTCTCTTCAAGATGTTTACAGTTTGGCTTGTGGGACACAGCTATATTTTCTGGAGTCAAAGGTATGCAGAACGGAAAGGAATTAATAAAGACCTACGTTTACCAAGTGTAGACATTAAATGGATTGGCCAGAGAGGATTAAAGTGGCACCAATTGATACCATTGGTGAAATCCTTTTTGCATCTCCTACACCCTGACCTCATAATTGTGCACTGTGGTGGCAATGGCCTAGGCACTTTGACAGGAGTAGGTCTGGAAATGCATATGAAGGACACCTTTGCACCATTGATGACACTGTTCCCCAAAACTGCCTTTGTATATTCTAATATATGCCAAGGCAGAAATGGAATCGGTCCAAACACTATTGTCCACAGATTGAAAAAGCTAGGAAACATGTGAATAAATCTGTTTCTGCCTTTCTCCGAGACTATAGAATGGGGTCCATCTACCACAACAATCTACGTTTCAATATCCATGACATCTATAGGATAGACGGTGTACATTTTGCAGATGAGGCAAACAGAGTCTTCCTCTTGAACTTTAGACTCTGCATTGGTACTTACTTGTAGGTACTAAAATCTACCAATAAACACAAGGGCTCTTTTTAGAGCCATCCAACATCTAAACACATACACTTCATAAATATCTTAAAATTATTTTTTTTTCTTCCTTCAGTACGCTTATGGGACGACTTCCAATCTTCGCACCATACGTCGTCCGTATGTGCATGGTACGCGTACGATAAATCTAACATTAAAAAATAGCCTTTATCTCTAATTTTTCATAATCCCCGAAGAACCCCATCCCCGGGGCTCAAATGTAACGTTGCGGACCGTGGGAAGAGCCCCAAGGCCTCCACGGTCCCACCCGTCTCCCCACGTCCTGCGGGAGCCGGCAATGCTTTTCGTCACAGACAGCAGCTTACATGCTTACATTCTACTTTCAAAGATGATTTCAACAGTAATACATTTTATAAAATAATATAGTACTGCACGCTAAAGGAGAAAAGTCAGCACAATTATAATAGAATAGAAAATAGAAAAATAAAATACTTCTACACTCAACAAACTCATAAGCACACTTCAGTTTAATTTAAAAGCACCCTAGCACAACTAGTTTTTGAAACACATTATGCAATAAAATGCGTCACAAAATAGGCTACATACATAGTGACTGTATCGTAACGTCACATAGTAAAAAGAAAGCCACAACAACAGTACAAGGGCCACATTTCCATTGTAGTGATTTCTTAGTTGCAGGTCTAGTTGTCAGATCGACACACACACTTCCTCATGGCTGGTATACATCCACACCATACCCATTCAACGCATCCGTCACTACACATGTGACCCTATGTATAAAAAAGACGGAGCGCATGTTTTTTTTATTAAAACCTAATTAAAAAAACTACATACTACTTTTTCTTTGTGGGGGGGTGACGCCCCACAATAAAAATAATATTTATAATGTTGAAGTACTATAGTAAGATGTTCAAGACTAGGATTGAAAAGTCCTGACTTATATTTTCTCTGGATACACTACAACATGGTAAAGAAATCAAACTAATACAAAACAATGTGTACCACATTTACAAACCTCTTGCGACATTTCCCCATGCAATGCCTACCCCCCTACAAAATTAAGTGTGTGCGCCTCAATGACGCCCCTCAAACCACGGAAACAATAACCCCACAAAGACTTCTATATTGTATGAGAGGGGCTGTGTGGCCTTCCGCCTGGTGCCCTGGAGTCCACCACGCCCAGACCTGGTTTCTGCAGTGTCCTGGGGGGAAACAGCAATTACAACGCCTGATCGTCACCACAAAGCCATTAGCACGCATATGGCTTTACCACACATGCTTTTACAACTAGTATGCATTTACCACGCATGATAAACGCATATTCATAATAATGTCTTTGTGATGACGAACACGCATTGTAATGGCTGTGGCTTACCTCCTTCAAATTAGTTTCTAGGTATAGGTGTGACCAAGTCTGATAAGATCAGAGGCCAAGGACAAACACTGTGGTGTCTGTGGCAGGAAATCTCATTGAACACAGAGAAAACATGCGGAGGGTAAAATGAAAGTAACAGGTATAGTAAAAATAACGGAGGAAAACTACTAAAATGGTGGTGGACGGAGTATGTAATCAAAGTTTGGCGCCTCGACACTACATTTTAAATAAATATAGATACAATATGTTAATTAATATATTAAAAACTATAGCAGCGAATGACACACACGACCCAGGAAAAGAAAGCGCCAAATGTAATACCTGAAATGAGGAGAGGTTTGCTTGGCGAACGTGAAGAAAAAGAAAAAAAACGTGCGCTTGCAAACAAGGCTGCACATGCGTAGAGAGTACAACTGATGCAGAAAAAAACCCGGAAACTTTTACATACTATCATAGAAATATAGCTCTAAAAATTGCCTCCGGAATTTGGCCCCCGAGACCTAATGAATAAAACCGACTTCTACTTTTTTTATCCCTTTTCCACCGCATACGAGTACCATACGCGTACGCCGCGATTTAAAAAAAAAAATTGACCGTAAAAATCCATGTACGACCCCCTGAGAAAGCCTAGAGGGTCAGGATGGTTCTACCCTGCCCCCTTTCCTTATTTCTCAACTTTGTTTTACTATTTTCTTGTGACTCGGTTCTAGCGATGAACAAGATGGCCGCCAACACTTCCTGGTTTGGAGTGTTGACAGACAGTTGACAACCAATCAGCATGCAGCTCGTGCTCGTAATTGTACGGATTTCCGTACACGTGCAGAACTCCGTCTCTAGATATCGCTATGATTTTACTTGTGATTTTTTCAGAAACTACTGAACGGATTTACACCATTTAACAAAAAACACAATCTGTGAACCGAACTCTACCTATCTGCCCCAGATTGTAATGACTGATTGCTTGCCGGGGCTACGTAGTCAAATAGTTATATATATTACCTACTGGCGGTCGCCAGTAAGTAGTTATAGTTAGGACCTAGTTTCCATAGGAAATATGCAACATTCTATTTGGAATAACTTTGGCGCCGGTCGACGTATCTTCGCGAAATTCACCAAGAAGATGGCCTGCTCCACTCCGCTCCTTCCCTGAAAGTTTGTGGGTGATACGAGAAGCAGGGGCCGAGAAAAAAGGGGGGTCCCAAAACGTGTTTCCCCATGCAATTTTCCATAAGACCTTTAGCCAGGGCTACAGCCCGAATGGCTGAATGGAATTACACCAAATTTGGCAAAAAGGTAGAGTTCGATTAGCAGATTACCATTTTTGTTAAATGGTGTAAATCCGTTCTGTAGTTCCTGAGAAAATCAAAAGTAAAATCATAGATATATCTAGAGATGAAGTACTATACTCTGTACTGTACTCTGTACCTTCCCCGAGCACGAGCTGCATGCTGATTGGATGTCAACTGTCTGTCAACACTCCAAACCAGGAAGTGTTGGCAGCCATCTTGTGCCTCGGTAGAACCGAGGCACGAGAAAACAGAAAGAGAAACACAAAAAACACCAAAAGGGGGCAGGGTAGAAACGCCCTGACCCCCTAGGCCTGCAAGGGGGTCCCACAAGGACCCCCAAGGCCCCAAATTATTATTATTATTTTTTTAATCGCGGGATACTGCCGATCCCCCCCAAAAATTAAGGCACTACTCTGCAAACGCGCCCTCTGGCGCGTTTGCAGAGGGGGAAATAATTCCCCTTGAATACTGGGGGTCCCTGGGGGCCAAGTAGCCCACCAGGAACCTCCAGTATGCGCCAGGGGGCTGCCTTGGAGAGACGTGTAAAGAGGACATGCCCCTTTTTACACCTCTCTGCAACGCAGCCCCCTGGCAGAGGGGAAAGTAATTCCCCTTGAATACCGGGGGTCTCTGGGGCCAACCGCCCACCAGGTACCTTCAGTAAGCGCCACAGAGCTGCATTGCAGAGTGTTGTAAAAAGGGGCATGGCCTCAATATACTTCTCTGCAATCCAGCCCCCTGACACCTACTGGAGGTTCCTGGTGGGCTTGTTGGCACCCAGGGACCCCAAGTATTCAAGGGGAATTAGTTTCCCATCTGCAAACGTGCCAGGGGACTGCCTTGCAGAGACGTTTAAAGAGGCCACTCCCCTTTTTACACATCTATGCAACACAGCCCCCTGGCACATATTGGAGGTTCCTGGTGGGCTAGTTGGCCCCAGTGGACCCTAGTATTCAAAGGGAATTAGTTCCCCTTCTGCAAACGCACCAGGGGGCGTGTTTGCAGAGTGGTGCAATCCGTCACCTCAAGCCCCACCCCCTCACTGCACCACTCTGCAAATGCGCCCCCTGGCACATTAGCAGAGGGGGAAGTAATTCCCCTTGAATACTGGGGGTTCCTGGGGGCCAACTAGCCCACCAGGTACCTCCAGTAAGCCACGCCCCTTTTTACACCTCTCTGAAACGCAGCCCCCTGGCGCATACTAGAGGTTCCTGGTGGGCTAGTTGGCCTCCAGGGACACCCAGTATGCAAGGGGACTTAATCCCCCAACTTAGAACGCGCTACGGGGCATGTTTGCACAGTGATGAAGGTAGGGGGCGGGGCTTGAGGTGATATGTGTGCAAACATGCCCAGTGGCACATTTTAAGTTGGTGAATTAATTCCTCTTCAATCCAGAGGTCCCCTAGGGGCCAACTAGTCCAACAGGTACCTCCAGTAAGCACCACGGAGCTGCATTGCAGAGTGTTGTAAAAAGGGGGCGTGCCCTCTGAACAGCTCTCTGCAACGCAGCTCCCTGGGCATAATGGAGGTACCTGGTGGGCTAGTTTGCTCACAGGAGACCTCAGGATTGGAGAGGAATGAATTCCCCAACCTAAAACGTGCCAAACGGGGAGTTTGTACACGTCACCTCAGGCCCCGCCCCCTTCCTTTACTATTGAGCACAATATTCCTCTAAAATCAGCGGAACTACGAATTCCGATTTACTCACCTGTTATCAGGAGAGACCTCAGTGCTGCATCTTTCAGCCCACTACTGATCCTGAAAAGTAATTGTACCCATACTTACAGTAACTTGAATTTCCTTCCATAGGCTAACATTGAATGGTTTCACTTGGAAATTCTTCTAAGTGTGGAATTTTGGAACTTTAAAAAATTCCTCTAAAATCAGCCGAACTACGATTTCCGATTTACTCACCTGTTATCAGTAGATCCCTCAGTGCTGCATCTTTCAGCTCTCTACTGATCCTGAAAAGTAATTCTAACCATACTTACAGTAACTTGAATTTCCTTCCATATGCTAACATTGATTGGTTTCACTTGGAAATTCTTCTAAGTGTGGAGTTTAGGAACTTTAAAAAATTCCTTTAAAATCAGTCGAACTACGAATTCCGATTTACTCACCTGTTGTCAGGAGAGACCTCAGTGCTGCATCTTTCAGCTCACTACTGTCCCTGAAAAGTAATTTTAACCGTATAAAATAAAAAATAAAAATATTACAATTTCAATATTTTTAAAAACATTTTTTTTCAATTTATATTAAAAATATGTAATGCAATTTACTACATTGTTTTAAAGTATTTATTTTTATATATTTTATTTTTTAAATCAGTATAAAAAAATATACCAATTAATACATTTAAAAATTATCATTTACAAAACCTTTGAAATTCACTGAAAAAAACCATAGGTTTCAGCCACGTTATAGTTAGGAATTAGCATTTAAAAAACCTTAGAAATTCACTGAAAAGACCATAGGTTTCAGCCACGTTATAGTTAGGAATTAGCATTAAAAAAAACCCTTAGAAATTCACTGGAAAAAACATAGGTTTCACACATGGTATAATTAGCTGGACATTTCACTCATACAAAACCATTGAAATTTCCCCGTTATAGTTAGTTCAGCTAACTATAACTCGCGCGCCCGCAATGCACTGCTGAGGATGTCACATATTACATCACTCATGACATGGTCAGTGACATCACTCATGACATCACTCATGACATCTCAAATGACATCACTCATGACATCACTGATGACATCTACCTTGTGATCGAGTGGCAGACCTCCTCTCAGCGTAATATAACCTTTGATACACACATTCAAAAGTAGAAACTAAAATTTTCAAAAAATGGAGATACCAATACCAGTTAGAACAACCTATTTAGTAATTCCACCATCTACATACACATCCACTCATCCACCAACAGTTCTATTTAGTCACTCATACATGTACTCACTCATCATATGTACTCATACACCTATTCATCCTGTTACACACCAACACTTATCCATAGAGTTACTCACACACATACTCACACATGCAAATAAACTATCAAACATCAATGTATTTGCATGTACAGCTATACACACACCACTACACTTACTTCTACACTACAATAACTTATAGAAACACATACATATTTATAGAGGAACTCTTCCAATCTCTCACTCTCACATATAATCACTTATATACATCAATACTCACATATACTAGATTAAAACATATGTAGTTACTCATAAAGATACTATTGAGACAGTCACTAACACACCCATACACACACTCATCCACCCATACAGTCCTGCACACATGCTGTCTTCAAAACACATACAAACAGTGAGTTACTCATTCATGCATCTAAGCGCTAAGTAATACTCCCCACCGAACCATACAGACACTCATTCTGATACTCAAAAAACCAACTAATAACCCATATAGACACTCAAGTAGCTACTCACCAACCCATGCAGCCACTTATAGACAAAGTGAGACACTGATACAGATATTTACATATTTAAACATTACCCGCTAATACATGTATTCACTAACATACACTTAATAAGTCAGTTATGCAATCATTTTTACAAACAAAACAATCATTTAGATACTTATTTACCGATTTATTCTTCCATCGACCTTTAGATATACATATATAAAAAATATTTATTTTTCAGAAAGACACACATTCACTGGATGATGTCATCAGTGATGTCATGTGAGATGTCATCAGTGATGTCATGAGTGATGTCACTGACCATGTCTTGAGTGATGTAATATGTGACATCATCAGCAGTGCATTGTGGGCGCGCGAGTTATAGTTAGCTGAACTAACTATAACGGGGGAATTTCAATGGTTTTGTATGAGTGAAATGTCCACCTAACTATAACATGTGTGAAACCTATGTTTTTTTCCGTGAATTTCTAAGGTTTTTTTAAAATGCTAATTCCTAACTATAACGTGGCTGAAACCTAGGTTTTTTTCTGTGAATTTCTAAGGTTTTTTAAATGCTAATTCCTAACTATAACGTGGCTGAAACCTAAGTTTTTTTGAGTGAATATATATCTATATATATATATAATGCAAGTTCAGCCCACTTTGCGTACGTATAAATAGGATAACGACGATGCCACATGTCCCAGTTCTTCCACACTGCCTCAGCTGATATGACCGCATCCACCTCGCATATCACAATGCGCCATAAAAAAGGGATCCATGAGGTGTACACCATCCTGATAATCAACACTAAATATGAATTGTGAACCCTACTGGACGTCGTGTTTTGAAAGGGATCCATTAGGTGTACACCATCCTGCAATCAACAGTGCATCTGAATTGTGAACACTGCTGCCCGTCATGTTTGGACACACAAAAATGACAGCAGGTGAGCAGTGGGGCCTGGGTGCACAAGAGCTAAAATTGAGCGCGGTGCTGCTTGCAGGGTGGGGTGCATCAGCCTGGCTGCGCAGGTACGAACAAGCGAAGTTGCAGTGCGTAATGATGTGATCTCTGACCTCATTCAGTCACATCTCTGTCTCATTTTAAGGACCTGCTGGACCGTACTGTAGGTCTGAAGCACCTGGCAGCGCTGCCCTACAGACGCGTGTTGATTGCGTTGCTGCGGGAAGGGTGGGGTGCATCAGCCTGGGTGCGCAGCTGCAACCAAGCGATGTTGCCTTGCGTAATGATGTGATCTCTGACCTCATTCAGTCACTTCTTTGTCTCATTTTTATGACCTTCTGGACCATACTGTAGGCCTGAGCCAGCGGACAGCACTGCCCTACAGACACGTGTTGAGCGCAGTGCTGCGGGAGGGGTGGGATGCTTCAGCCTGTGTGCGCAGGTGCAAACAACCGATGTTGCTGTGCTTAATGATGTAACCTCTTACCTCATTCAGTCACATCTCTGCCTCATTTTAAGGACCTGCTGTTCCTTACTGTAGGCCTGAGCCAGCTGGCAGCGCTGCCCTACAGAAATGTGGCGTTGGCTTTTGGAGCACTGTAGTGAGCTGATTACTAAGTGTACATGCACACAGTCTTGCGCCACTGCATTACATGCGCAAATTATACTTCTAGCATGCGCTCTGTTCCTTTGTATGTGAACGTTGGCATAACCTATTATTATTTAACCTTGTGTATTCTTGTGCACTCCAAATCCTCTTTGAACCACGATTATCACTAACAGTTGGTAGATTGTACTTCAAGAAGGAAAGATGCACTCAACTGGTGTTCTCTATCAAGCTTAAAAAAAAACTTCATTTACCTCCAGACTTTTCCACCATTAAATATTTTCTCCATTTTCAGAAACTGAATTGGTTGTGCCAAAATGGGCGGAGCTGATGCTCACCTCATGATGATGACCTGAGCATTCTGACACCTTCCATCGTGGTATCAAGACACCATCGCCAATGTGAGAGCTGCTGTGCCACCCTGAGAGGCACCCCAGATTTTGGAGCTTGCACCGGGACGTCGTTGGACACACCGGTGGTGGCAGGTGAGCAGTGAAGCTTCAGTGCGCAGGAGCTGCATGTGAGCACAGTGTGGCAGAAGGGGCTGGGGTGCAGCAGCCTGGGTGCACAGGTGCAGGCAACCGATGTTGCTGTAGATAATAATGTAATCTCTGGACCGCACTGTTTCTCGCGGAGACCAGCTTCCCAGACACACGGGTGACAGGAGGTGAACAGTGAGGGCTGGGTGCAGTAGGCCGACGCTCTGTCTCCTGTTCCCTCTGTGCTTTTGACTCTCCCTCCCCTTTTCCCTTCCACCCACTCCCTCTCTGTCCCATTCTCAATATCTTCCTTTCATTCTGACTACCTTTCTTTTTCTCTTGAACATGACACACATACTTATGTTTCTTTTTTATCCTGCAGGTTTTGTACCCTGCTTCCGGAGGAGTCCCACCCATTTATTTCATATTGTTTGTTGTAATAAAGTTGCGTTTCCATTTATTTGTGTTGTTTTAGTAAAGGTTTTTTTTCCAATATATAAATAAGTGTATACATCTTCTTTTCCTAACAACACTTGTCTGTATTATATTGTGAAAATCGTCTGTTTATAGGAGGTTATAAGGGATTTGCTATCACTGGGTGATAGCCATGCACCCGCCCTCTAACAGCAAACATAAATGTCGCGCATATACACACCCCAGGACATTGTATGAGCTGCACATGGCAGGTGGCTCTCCCTAGGGCCATGATGCATTGGTTACTGCATAACTACAGAATTAGTATAAACGCGTACTAACACAACTTGCACACGTGTAGTACAGCAACCAGAGTCTACTGAAAAGGCAGAGGAAGCCCAAAATCTAAAAATATAAATCCTACCAGAGGTCGGATGACATAGTTCAATGAGCTGATGACCCTGGGATGAGTAAAAACAGCTTCACGAAGAAAGCGGGTCTTCAGCACAACGCAAGCAAGCTCGAAATATTAATGAGTGCTGCCTTCTGTTTACCTTCTCCCGCTCGTTGCCAAATGTATGTACTGAAGAGGCAGACAGCAGTGGATCCGATAAGTACATTTATTGCAAGAAAACGAGACAGCTTAAACAGCCACCAACAGGAGCAGACAGCAAGGCAACTGTCTTCTCCAGCACTGTTTACAAAGTCCCCAAGATTCCCCTCATGACAGCCCTACATTCTAACATTACATACTAACATTCTACTATGACT
Organism: Lissotriton helveticus; assembly: GCF_964261635.1. NCBI lineage: Eukaryota > Metazoa > Chordata > Amphibia > Caudata > Salamandridae > Lissotriton > Lissotriton helveticus. The sequence goes on from NC_136071.1 coordinate 956,479,240, forward strand.
TCCATTGGAATACTACACAAAGCACATGACTTTACAGCAATTTGCTCATGGTTTCATCCACGAGTCTTGAGACCGGTAGGGGTGAGTAGTTTGCTTCCCACTCCCTGTATTGTGTAAACGCAAACTAACACTACTTCAACGGGTATGCTACAGCGCCCAGAGCACATCACTTTACACTTTACAGCAATCAGCTCGGTTTCATCCCTGAGTCTTCACACCAGTAGGCGTGAGCTCTTCGCTTCCCACTTCCGGTATAGTGTAAACGCAAGGTAGGGGTCGGTAGTTCGCTTCCCACTCCCTGTATGGTATAAACGCTTACTAACACTACTTGCACACGTATGCTACAAAGACCTGAGCACACTCAGTTTGATCCCGACTCTTCACACCGAGAGTCGTGAGTTCTTCACTTCCCACTTCTGGTATAGTGTAAACGCACAGTAGGGCTCAGTAGTTCGCTTCCCACTCCCTGTATGGTATAAACGCCTACTAACACTACTTGCACACGTATGCTACAAAGACCAGAGCACATCACTTTATAGCAATGAGCTCACGGTTTAGGCTCTCGATTTCATACCCCTAGTATAGCAGCATCTTATCTCAGCACCATGTCACTCTGAGCAACACCACACTTTCAGACCGGTAGGTGTGACTACTCTGCTTTGCACTCCCCCACAGAGGTTACAGTGCTCCTATCCTCCTCTTTCCTACTCTTTTCTCCCTTTTTTCCCCTTGCTCGCTTCATAGGATCGATATCTGTAAATGTCCATATTTCTAAGCAACTACTTAACGAATTTACACCAAATAAACAAAAGCGTGCCTTCTAGACCAAGACCCTTCTCCCTGCCAAATTTGAGGTAATTCCGTTCACCCGTTCGACCTGTAGCCTTATCTAAAGTTTCCTATGGAAATTAACATAGAGAAAACATGTTTTGGGACCCCCTTTTATCTCAGCCCCCCCTTGACGAATCACCTCCAGACTTTCAACATAGGAGCTGATATGGACAAAGAATTAGTTTGGAACATTTCCTGAAGATTCATTTAACGACGCAAAAGTTATAAGCAAAACAAAAAATGCTCTTCCTATGGAAACTTTGTCCTAACTATAACTACCAACTCGCGACCGCCAGTAGGTAATATATATATATATATATATCCACAGCAAATCCTCCATACAGGGAGCCCCCAACCCTTCAGGGCGGCCTCTCAGCAACAGGCACGGAGAAGCCTGCCATTTCACAGCAAGTGAGTACACAGAACAAAGGCCCGTTACCGGAGTCAGTTTCTTCATTCAGAAATAACACTGCACGGAGCGCTTCGTTAAACCCTACATGTTGCGGCGCTTCTGCCTTGGTGACCGGAAGAAGCAGTAGCAAAGTGCCTATGTGCGTCTGTTCATTTAAAACGTCCTGGGTCACATGACTGGTGTGGCATACATCTCCCAGAGTGCATCAGATAGCTGAAGTAAGTGCTGGTATTTTTACGAACAGTTCTCATTTACATGGCATTGTTCTTAATTTGCTCATTGCACATTTTCTGATGCACTACCATGTTAATAACATCCAAATGGAGCCCAGTCAGGAAGATAGATTTACCGGCATGATGCTAAGATCTTCTGACATCTCTGGACAAAGTTATTTCTCCGGTACGATCGGTGCCGGAAGTACTCCTCACCGAATCCCTTCCAGCCTTGCTGCTTCCTTTTGCTATATTAGCGTAACCTCAATAGGAGAACCAGCTGTGTGGGGGTCATGCTCCTAAATTAAGTCCACAGCAAATCCTCTGTACAGGGAGCCCCCGACCCTTCAGGGCGGCCTCTCAGCAACAGGCAGGGAGAAGCCTGCCATTTCACAGCAAGTGATTACACAGAACAAAGGCCCGTTACCGGAGTCAGTTTCTTTATTGAGAAATAACACTGCACCAAGCGCTTCCTTAAACCCTACATGTTTCGGCGCTTCTGCCTTAGTCACGGGAGGAAGCAGTAGCAAAGTATATATATTAAAGTGACATTGGCCAGAGACCGAATCATAGACAAAGGCAGGAAGAGAGAGGTTCTGCTGGAAAACCGGCAAAGATTGAGTTAGAGAAGGGTCATTTTACCAGATGAGCCCTGGGAAGGTGGAGCTTTTTTCAATTGCCCACTCTGCCCATGCCTTAAAACATCCCTGTAATTCAAGCTGGTAGAGGCACATATTGCACCTTAAGATCCCACGCAATCATCAGATGAAGAGACTAATGGGAGTGGAAATGGGCCAGGGAGACAGGGCAGTTGGCAATGGCATGAAACAAATAATAAAGCTGGATAGCTGATTGAAACAGAAGGAGAGAAATAAGTATGTAATGGTTGCTTTAAATAACTCGTGCTCATCGCGCGGTGTGTCGCGCGATGTGCACGTTTCCACCTTGTTATGTTTTGATTATGCGGCCACGCGTGATGTGGTCGCATGCTGTGTTATTGCTCAATAATACACCCTCGTGCGATGTGCCCGTTTGGTGGTTACTACTAACGTGTGTCCAGTCACCATTGGGGTTTGCCGCTGAAGGAAGCATCGCGCATCGGGTGGAGTTTAACTTCTAATTGGTAAATAAAACCAATTGCATCTTTACTCCTTCTCCAGTGGATTTATTCAACATAACATTTTGGCGACGATCGGGAATAAACTCCACCATACCCACGCAATATTTAATATCAAATTTCGGACATACCTTGCCGGTTTCAATGTGAAGCTCTTCATTGAATCTTTCTCTTCACTGATGAACAAGGTAAGTCGATATTCATTTTATGCGCGATTGGCTTATAATTCAAGCGTAAGGATTGGCCATTATAGACTATTTTCGTCTCATGTACGTGGATTGGCCATAAAAACCTACGCTACCTCACGAGTTTGAAGATTGGCCAAATAAGACTAAAGAATTAAATCGTCTTTTAGTCCATCTTCTATGACTTAGCTGTGATTCACCAGTTTTCTTCCAATCCTTTTCAGAGATTACAAAGGCGTCTCAAGCAATCTGATTGATGATTCGTTAAACCTCAGTGCATTACTCAACGAATCACACGTTTCTTTGTTTGTGTTTAGAAATGACTTTTTCGTCATCGGTGCGTTTTCTCTGTAACGCACATATTTGATGGATTTTCTTCATTTCAACATTTTCCTACTGCGATGCGCACGCTTTGTGAGGAGAATTCATTACGGTAATCACAATTTATAGCGCATTGTTCCAGCGATGCGCACGCTTTGAAATTCACTTGTCATATCCTTGCAGCGCGTTATTTCAGCGATACGCCTGCTCTGAAGATTCAGTTACCATAATTTTTTCAGTGTTACTTCAGCGATGCGCACGCTTTGAAACCCTTTGGTGATAATTTTAAGCGCATCATTTCAGCGATGCGCACGCTTTGAAATCCTCTGGTGATAATTTACAGTACGTCACTTCAACGACGTTCACGTTTTCCTTTTAATTATTTATTTATTTATTTTCTTCTCTGTATTTAAAAGTTGTTTTGTCTGAGAGATATTATTTGCCTTGGCTAACTTACACTTACAGCATATTACTCAACCTCCTCATTTTTTGAGTAAACCTGGAAGTCCTGAAATAGTTTGGAAAGAGTGGTTCGCCTTATTTGAAAATCACCTTATTGCTATTAATGCTATGGATTTTTCCTCTGAACGCAAATTTGCAATTCTTTTTGGTTGCCTGGGTCAAGCAGCTCAACGTATTTTTAAAAGTATTCCTCCAATTCCTCCTCCTCCTGCTCAAAGTGGTGATCGCAATTGGAATGTATATCTTGAAGCTGTAGCCCGTTTAAAAAAACAATTTGCTGAAGAGCCAAATACTTGTTCTATGCTACTATAATTCAACATTCATGATAATGTACTGTAGCACTGGTAGTAGATTTTTTTTTAATTTGAATAATTCAAATAGCTGCAGATAGACAAAAAGGTTAAAGGCTATAAACAATCATAATAATGAGATAACATTGTTTACCTCTTTCTAAAAATTAACAATGGTTGTAAAATAGCAAACGTTATTTAAGAAGCTTGCAAAAAAAGTTTTTTTAATGGTAAGAGTTTAGTGTAGCAGCAAAGCTGAGATATTCTCTTTGAGAATAGGCAGTGTCTTACTGCCTCACTACAGAATGACAGTTTGCTAATAAGCCTAATCTGTTTTATATCGATATGTCACTCTGGCTGTACAAGTGGGCAACAGCACAGAATATGCATAAGAACAAATGTCTCCTGATTGTTGTCGCAAAGCTTGAACCTTTGGCTTCTGTTCGGGGCACCGTGAAGATCTCACGTCTTTTATTGGAAAGAGTATGAAACACTTTCAGAGAACTTTCTGACGTCCTGATTTGTTTAACAGTTCAAATAAACAATATTGAGCATTCAGCAAGTTTGGGAAATCCATGATTAGAGATGAGAAACACTTTTTCGATACCTCCAAGGTAACTTCCACTCGTCTTAACAAGATTGGCTCTTTAATTGCGGTTTTAAAAATCATTCTTGATGGTTTGCTTTCCAATAACCTGCCAATGTCAAGAGCTAAAGATAGCGGGACCAGGAATTGATATTCTTTACTCCTCCTTCTATATTTGAGTACCAGTGTATGTATGGGCTTCACTAACACAAAATGGACACGTTCGCCAGGGCTGTGTCTATGGTAGTGCTTAATTTGTAAAACAGTAAGTGCCAGGGCTGTCATGAGGAGGCGACTGCAGCTTGCACCACGCATTGCCCCAGCCATGCTGTCAATGACAGAGCCAAAACATCTACTAACCATCATTTTCTTATAATTGTGACAGTTCGGACTATTTCTGCATTCCAAAGCTAAATAAATGGCTTGAGCGCCACGTGATAGCAATTTTTAATGTGCATTGAATTCATAATTAACTGTTGTTGTGGTAATGTCTAAATTAGCCAGCCAGTGTCACTTTGTGGTAGACTGTCGGGATCCCTTTCGTGACTCTTTTCCTGCTGTGACTGCAAGGACTTGTGCCCACGCCTCGCGGTACCCGCACCGCGGGTCCCGCTTCGACTGACAGTGCTCCCGAAGGTTTGGTTCCTGCAGGGTGCGAGACAGGGCTGCGAGCGTGACCGGGACTCACTCTCCTAAGAGTCCCGGTCTGTCTAAGGCCGAGTCAGCTGGCCCGCTCTCCCTGACCGCCCCGCCCCGCCCAACCTGTTTAAAAGGAGAGAATCAGCTGCTGCAACGCGGGATCCCTTTCGTGACTCTTTTCCTGCTGTGACTGCAAGGACTTGTGCCCACGCCTCGCGGTACCCGCTCCGCGGGTCCCGCTTCGACTGACAGTGCTCCCGAAAGTTTGGTTCCTGCAGGGTGCGAGACAGGGCTGCGAGCGTGACCGGGACTCACTCTCCCAAGAGTCCCGGTCTGTCTAAGGTCGAGTCAGCTGGCCCGCTCTCCCTGACCTCCCCGCCCCGCCCAACCTGCTCTTGACGCCAATAAAATCTAGCGTAAACACGCTGCGCGGGAGCGCGCGGGAGCGCGCGGGAGCGCCCGGGGCTAAGCCCGGGCAAAGGGCGGGCCCTCTGAGGCCCTCATAGGCCGGAGTAGGCCGGGCTGGGCCTACCCTCTTGTATTTGTTGTAGGGGTACTGGATTTAATTAGCCCCTGTTTCCCACTCGGCTAGTATATACCTGCCATGCCTTCACCAGCTTTTGACTGACCTACTGTGAAGGCGGGGGTGTGAAAAACAGGACTTTGGATAATTACTTTTCACGCCCTCTGGGGGATGGGGATGGGGATAAGGAAACCTCCCTGGCGGAGCGCAGGGCCGAGCGCCGCCGCTCCATTGAACATTTGAAACATAGGCCCCTGGTTGATACCTCTATCTCCTTAGAGGGTGGCTCTTCTTTGAACATTAGCGAGGAGCCATTATCCCAGGATGGCGTCCCGCTTTTGTTGAGGGACTGTACTATTAGACCCTGTCTACCCATCGTGCAGGCCTCTAAGGTTATCCTTCCCATCAGCCTTAGTTGTACGGCTGTTGATCTAACCTCTCAACCCATCCCAGCATCTAAAGCTAGGAAAGTTAAGCCGAAGTTAGTTGCTGTGGCGGAGTTGCATGGCCCTCCCCCTAATAAGCGAAGAAGGAAGTTGAGGGGAGGGCAGGGTAAATCCAAACTCCCCCATTCCGATTTCGGAAAATCCTCTAAGCCCGCCCCAATTCCCGACAAATTGATGGTGGATGTGTGTAATTCTCCCTCCGATAAGGGTATTAATGCAATGGACCCTGTTGATGCATCTGGGAATAACACGCCTAATACATTGCCCCCGGTTGCTCCTCTAGGGAATCTGGAATTCCTACTTAGATCCTTTCTCTTGCCCATCAGTGAGAGCATCAAGAAAGTGGAGATCAGACTCACTATTCTTGAGGCTACATTAAGTAGTATGAAATCACAGGTAATCACCCAAGGTAGATCCTTTGAGTCCAAGCCCCCTTCTACCATTTCTCATATCCCTCAAACCCCTTAGTTAATTTGGGACCTCCCTTGGTGACTACTACTATCCCCCTTTTGCAACCACTTATGGCTCAACCAGACCCGTCCCGTCATAGTAAATCTATCATTCCTCCTTCACAACCCTCAGGTCCAGTCTCCTCAGTGACAATCCCCAGTGGGGCAAAAATCGCTGACAGTATTCCCCCCCTACTCCCTGAGAAATCTGTTTCCAGACCCCGGAGACCTGACCTTCCCCCCGAGGCTAATGGTTTTATGGTAGTGTTGGCCGGGGTTCCCCCCCTTGAGGCGGGTGAAGGTGAGAATTTCCGTTCACTTAAAAGCCAAGTAATCAAATGGCTGAACTGGAATAGACCCCTCCCAGCGCACTTTAACAACGAAATCATTATGGTGAGAAGGGTACCCTGGCTGGGTAAGACCAGGAAGTCAATAACAGGGGACTGTATCATGGTGAGTTTTCGAGATACAAGGACTGTTCTTCACATATGTGCTGGGTCGAATAGATCTCTTGAATCCACCATCCGGACTCTGCCAGTGTCTTTTTTCTTCCCCCCTATACATATGTACCATGACCAAGTCCAAGGTAATTGGACGAGGGTTGATCGGGGGGGCAGACACTGTGGGTATACAGCACGACCAGTTATTCAACCCCCATTGACACCCTTTTATGATTATAACCATTTTAGTTGTTTGAACGGACTGGATGGTGTAGATTGACTGCCCCCAGCCCCAGACCCTATCCTTTCTTCCACTGATAAAGGGTCTACTGTAACCTTTGGCAGTAGTCCCTTTCCTACCCCAAGCCCTGTAACGTCCTCGACTGCCCCGGTGCTTCCTGCTGTTTTTCCTGTTTCACTGGTTCCCTTAGTTGCTAACAACCTTTTAATTACCACTGAACCAGCGCCCATTAAACCTTCCCCTTGTTCCTCTGGTTTTAAGTTTGCTAGTTGGAATGTTGCAGGTTGGAGTAGGCAATCGGCGTCCCTAGGTTGGAGTGAGATCCTCTCCGACTATGATATTTTATGCCTGCAAGAGACCTGGGCAACTACTGACATTAAACTTGATGGGTTTGTGTCATATAATAACTCGGCACTAAGGTCAGGCATGGGTAGGGCTAAAGGGGGGTTAGTGATTTTACTATCAGTAAACCTCCCAGTCTGTTTGAAATCTCACCACCCTGTGGGTTACCACTCCCAAATCCTAATATTAGAACATGTAAAGGGCCATGTAATAATGGTGATTAACCACTATAATAACCTGGTGGTGGAGGAGTTGGGTTCTGCCTTGAGCAACTTACGAAGAGATATCAATAAACCAACTGATATCTTATGGGGCGGGGATTTCAACCTTCGTACCTGTCCTCATTCTTTTACTAGAATCTGTGGATATGACGGGGACAACGGGGAAAATCGGGCACATTTTGATCACTCACCCTATGGTAATTCCCTTAATTCCCTTATGTTAAGTATGGATCTTATGATCCATCCCCCGGCTGTAGATGCTGATGGCAAACCTGTTCCAACTTTTGTAGGACCTAACTCGGCTTCTGTTATTGACCACCTATTGGCCTCTACGCATCTTATTACACTTTGTACGGTCCCCGTTGTCATTGACCTTGGAAGTAGCGACCATTATGCTATTACCATGTTCATTTCTGCTTGGGGGTCACCAGCCAACAGTGATCATCTGGTAATTGAAGATGTCACCCCCTGTAGACAGAATGGTATCCGTATAAAGTGGAGCCTGGATAACTCTGAAAAGCTGCAAGCCAAAATCGTAGAAGTTGGGTTCACCGAAATTTACAATTGTCTAGATTTGGAGGCCCTTTATGGGTGCATTATAACCAATTTTGTGGCACTTGGCACCGTTATAAAAAGGTGTCTTACTATTACTAAAGCCCGAATTAGGAAGCAAAATGTGGGTTGGTTTGATAGCATGTGTACTAAATCTCTGCGGGAACTTAAGCAGGCTTTGAATAAACTTCCTAGAGACAGGGAGGCTATTAAATCACTTAGACTTACCTACAAAAACAATCTTGTACGTAGGAAGCAAGAGCTTAGGGAACTTGCCTGGGATGCCCTGAACCAAGCATCTGTACTACGGGACAGCAGGCTTTTTTGGTCTACGGTCAACAGCCCCTTTCTTGCTATTGAAGAGTTCCCCGTACTGTCAGCCCAGGTCAGTGAAGCAAATTGGGTTGCCCACTTCTCTGGAATTTTTAACCCGCCCAGGGAGGACTTTGTCAGCTCTCCTATTCTGATGTTCGAAACGAGGTTACCCCTGGATATTACCCTATCAGAGGTGGTTATCTCCATAAGTCGGAGTAAAGGGGGAAAGGCACCGGGACCCGATGGGGTCCCGGTTGACCTGTATAAATCTAATCCGACTCTTTGGAGCCCACTCCTGACGCAGGTGTTTAATGCTTCAGTTCTGGAGAATACACCACCTACTTGGAGTGAATCCATAATTCTACCCATCTACAAGAAGGGAGATAGAGGAGAGGCCAAGAACTACCGCCCTATCTCCCTTCTTGATTCCTCCCTGAAGATTATGAGTAGGGTTCTCCTGATGAGGCTGGAGGAATGGGTAGAGGAAAATAAAATTCTGGCTGAATCCCAATATGGCTTTCGCAAAGGACTGGGGACAACTGAGCAGTGCATTAATCTTGACCTCCTCATTGGAAAGTACACGAGAGCGAAACAGGGTTCCTTATTTCTCTGTTTCGCTGATCTTTCGAGTGCCTTTGACCTTGTGGACCATAACTCGTTATGGTCCACATTACTGGGTATGGATGCCCCCCCAGCAATCATTCACTTCCTGGCACGACTTTATAATAAGTTATCAGCTCAGATACGTTTTGGCCGGTCAGGTGAATGCACAGAGAAAATTAAGGTTAAATCAGGCATAAGGCAGGGCTGCGTACTGGCCCCCCTGCTATTTTCACTCTTCATTAATTCTATAGAATTGGAACTGAAGAAGGTACAGGCAGACCCCCCCAGGTTGGTGGCCACCCGGTACCAGTCCTGCTCTATGCCGATGACACGGTGTTGCTCTCGCGCACTCCTAATGGGCTCCAGAAACTCATGAATACTTTTTATAATTTTATTAATGGGAGAAAACTGAAAGTTAATAACTCCAAGACTTTTATTATGGCTTGTGGTAAATGGATGAAATCTGTTATGCCGTTCCATTTTAATAATCATAAAATTGAGGTTGTGGACAGATTCTGTTACCTCGGAGTTACTTTTAACAACAAAGGGACTTGGGCACAAGAGATTTTAAATGTCAACGGTAGAATGGCTAAAAGTTCCTCCGGAATTTTTCGATTTGCAGCAAAGTTAGGGAGCCGCCGGATACCAGATATGTTAGACATTTACAGGCATAGGTGTGTATCTATTGCTCTATATGGTTCTGGTATCTGGGGCTACTGTCAGCATAGGGAACTGCAAGTCACTGAGAATGGGTTCCTTAAAAGACTTCTTTGTTTACCTCCCTCGGCACCCACTGAATTGTGTCATAGCGAGGTGTGCCTGAATTATCTGACTGATTTGATGGGATTGAGACCTTTAATGGTATGGAGGTCAATCTGGGCTAAAGAAGAGACCGACTTTACCAGGCAGATTATCCTAGATTGCCTGAATCTGGACAAAGCCCTCAAGATCCCCTGGTTAAGTTATGTCTCTTCTTCCTATAGTGATGTTTTTAATCTTGACATCGTTAATGACCCATATTGTGCCGTTACTATATTAAAAAAGGAACTCAAGGATGTTTTTATTGGAACTAAATCTGACTTCCGCAGGGCGAAGTGTATCTCTATGCCTACTCATGTATTTTATCATTCTAACAAGTTGGAAGAAAAGGGCATGCCTATGTACCTAAAATTTATAACCAAGCAATCTCATCAGTTTGCTCTTACGAGGTTTAGACTTGGTATTGCACATAACTTAGTGGCCTTCCCAGTGATGAAATTACATAGCCGATCCCCCTGTCCCTGTGATGGCCAGTCTAGGCAAAGCACTTTGCACTTAATGCTTATTTGCCCACTTTATATGCACCTTCGCCGTTTCTACCTCAGACCCGTGTTTTTAAAATTCTCTGTGTATACTATAGCCCAAGCCCTGAAATTGTTATTTGCACTTGATTCTGCAGATATCTGTTTTTCTACCGCTACCTTTTTACTTAAAGCCATCTCGCATAGGAAAAGTCCGGTGTTTTAATACTTTTAAAAATTCTCATATTACTGAGTTATTGTTCTCACTGTAATGTTCGTATTGTGCGTCTCTATATTGTATGCTTTTGTGATTGTTTTTAATAATCGAATAAAGCTTTGAAAATGAATGAACTGTTGTTGTGGTAATGTCTAAATTAGCCAGCCAGTGTCACTTTGTGGTAGACTGTCAAGCTCCAGTGTTGACAATTAAGTGCAGGTTCCGCATACCAGAAACCACCGACTCAAATTAAGCACTGGATTGGAGGTGCTGGAAGCGGCAGAGGGGACACTGTGCATCCTCGTTCCAAGGAGAGAGAACCTGCTGCATTACCTGACAGGACAACCATACCACTGGCGAAGGACACTTCCAGGCATACTCTGGAGACTTGAATCAATGAGGTGGGATTGGATGTATTGCTCCTGCGGTAGGATCTGTAAAACACAGAGGATAGAGCCACATAGACTAAGGGCAGAATTGGGGAGTTTGAGGACTCTGTATTGGAATTACAGACAAGGTTCGCCTTCTTGCCTCCTTCAATGTGGTGCTGCTTGGCAGGGCTGAGGATGGCAAGAACAGGTCCCACCACAACAATAAATGTCTGGCAATCTTCCACAAGGACGTTAAAGGCACCAAACCTGAACACTTCCTCCATCAATGGCTAGGCTCATGGATCCTGGTGGATAGCTTGTCATCCTCCTTTATCATTGAGAGGGCTATTTAGTGCTCTGACCATGAGCCCGCATCCTAGGACTCCTGGTAGAGGCTACAGAAATCACGGTTCTAGGATGCAGTCTGAGCTGGCAGTTGACACTCTGTGAGACAAGAGAAACTTGGTGAATGTCATGTAGGGGCTCAGTCAGCACTATTGGGACAGTTTTCTTTCCCGACAGGATTGTTCAGTTTCAGTCGCTGTATACAGGGCTGAGTCCCCTGCGTCCCAGGCCTCTGTTCATCTAATCTAGCCGCAGAAGAAAATCACTGATTAACACCTGGGGTTGATGGATGCTGGTGACTCTGATGGGCTGAGGCCTTCTGTACAGAAGATGCCATGGATTTGTGGATCCACTGAGCTGGAGAGACGTGTGATGCTACTCCACTTTTTGTGGGTTTCTGTATTTTTTAATTTGTGATAGTTCTACGGGGTGTTTGGGATGTATGGCTTTTTACAACCATTTGACAGATGCTTCTGTTTTTGGAGATATGGTTTGGGGGTTGAAAAGAGATATCTATTGCTGGCTGCTGTTTGTTGTTTTCACCTTGACATTCTTTTCTGCTTTTTATTGGGCATCGCTATAGCCCTCCTGTTGCTGGATCTGTGGGAAGTAGGGTTCATTCATACTCAACCAATGATGGGCTTTACTTTTGACTGTTAACATGATGTATCCTGAAATGTCAATGATATGTTGTATAAGCTGAACGGAGGTGCTGCCTTTATATCAGCCAAAGTCTATGGAGCAGACATTCTTCTGCATTAAAACACGTTATCTCACACACCTATAGTTCTGATCAATCTGGACTCCCACCCTCCCCCCTACTTCAGACCTCACCTCCGTGATATTGATTTGGCAGGATCCTATCTCTGTCGAGGTTTTGTACAGGCACATGGAATCAGGGTCTCCGTTGGACCCTATGCCACCAAAGCAATGGCTAATATGGGATGGTGAGCTGGCAGGCCCTCTCCTACAACTTTGTAATCATTCCCTTGAAGCCGAGAATGTGCCTGACTGCTGGAAGAAAGCTATAGCTAAGCCACTGATGAAAGAATCTCTGTCTGAACTCTCAGATCTAGTTAAATTCAGACCTGTTTCCCTTCTTCCCTTTCCAATAAAATATTTAGAGTGCCACATACGTTCAATACTGTTGCACTACTTAGAGGACTATGCATGGCTTGAGGAAGAGTAATTTGAATTCCGTCCTGGCCATGGAACCGAGACTGCCCTGATTTGCGCTACCAATGAATTGCAGAGGACTACAGACAATGGACACGCTGTTGTACTGGTCCTCCTAGATCTGTTGGCTGCGTTTGACACGGTGGACCACCACACTCTTCTCTCCAGACTTATGGCAGTGGATGTGGGGGGCCCGATTTTAAACTGGTTAAAATCTTATCTGTTCGGCCGATGTCAGGCGGTATCTCTTGCCCCTTTTCTATCCAAACTTAGAATGACAACAAATGGTGTCCCCTAGGGTACTTCCCTCAGCCCTATTCTATTCAGTATTTATATCAAACCCTTATCTCTCTTATCAAGTCCCACAAGATAAAGCTGATTAATTATGCAGATGATACTCAGCTAATTCTGTCATTGAATAATGACCAGGAGGACACCGAAGGCAACTTTCAGGCATGCATTCTTGACATCTTTGACTGAATGAATGCAAATTCACTCAAGATGAATGGAGGCAAAACTGAACTCCTTTGTTGCTCATCCAATAAAATCCCGGTATCTCTATCCCCTAAATTCTGGCCTCTACCCACGGAATTGCCATCGGTACGAAACTTTGGTGTGATTATAGATGAAGGTCTGTCTATGGAAAAACAAGAGAACTGACTTAATGGGGTTTGTTTCGCACTGATCCGGGCCCTTAGGAAGCTATATCCTCTGCTTGACCTGACAGCCAGATCAGTGATTCCAGAGGTGTAATACTAAGTAGGCTGGACCATTGCTATGCCCTGTTATTAGGAGCCCTTATCTATTTGTTAAAGAAGCGGGAGTGCATCCAGATAATCACAGCTAAGTTAACATGGAATAGACCTCAACACTCATCTGCCACAAAGGCTTTTTAAGATCTCCACTGCTGCCCATCAAGCAGAGAATACTTTTTAAATATCTCTGTATTGTTCATAAGGCACTACACAATAAAGGACCAAAACCCTTACAAGCCAAACTAAAAAAATATACTCCTGGCAGAAACCTTCGATCAACCACAGGCAACTATGTCCAAAAAATCAGATTTCAAAAAGTCCGACAAGGGGGACATGCTTTTACCGTCAATGCAGCTCGGATATGGAATAAATTACCAGCTCCATTAAGTTCTGACTCTGACTTATTAAAATTCAGGAAAACACTCAAAATGTGGCTGGTTCCTCATTAATAACCTGCTTTCTCAGATCTAAATCAGTTGTTCTTTCCTACATAGTGGTTACAACTAGCGCCAGGATACCATCTTTGACCACAGTGCACATTATAAATATTCCATACATTACAATACAATTCTTCTTCGAGAGAGATGCATTTCTTCGGCTCCAAGTGTCTATTCTTTCTGAGATTCGGCTACAGCAGAATCTAACATGCCGGCTTTGTCCGGTGTTTCTGTGGTGTTGCTATTCTGCTGCAAGATAGGCTCTTCTTTCTTTACACAGACACATGGAATGACACTCAGTGCGGCTACTTTGCCATTGCAGGAATGCTACATGATTCCCCAGATCTATTGTTATTTTGCATTCTCCCTCTCACTCTTTCTCTCTCATTACTGAAACGTTTCAGTTGCTTAATCACAAAGCTCCTGTATGGGTTGTATTGTGGGGGGCGGTGACTTTGATGGGGTGGAAGACTTGGAGCCGGATAGGTCCTGGACATGTGGGGGTGCACTGTCAAACCTTACTCCACTGTTGGGTTTCATGGACTCTAGGGGCCAGTGCCATATCTAGCGGAGGTTCCATTCTGGGACAGAACCTACTCCAGGCTGGATTATGTCATGGGTCATGAGCCAGACACATGCTCTAATTTAGACTTCCATATAATCGCTCATGATCCTGCAGACCACTCTCCAATGCGACTGAACATAAAGGGAAAGAGTCTCCAGAAGTGAGACAAGTGGAGACTGTCCACGTGGTGGTTAACTGACCCCAAGTTTGGATTGCTTCTTATTTCCAAAGTGGAGGGATACTTTCCACAGAACAATGGTTAAGTGCATTCTAGGATCACTCTATGGGAAACCTTCAAGGTGTAAATGCAAGGGAGGATTATGAGCTGTCTGCCTAGCAGAAATAAACAATGAAAATATGAGATCACTGATTTGAAGGGCACTAGTCTGGGGCTGGAGGCTCCGTGCCCATACAATCCTGTTTTACTGAGCAACACTGACTTTCACAAAGCCAGAATCTGCCTATTATTGTTGGACATGGCAAAGGCAACCTGGCTCCCCTATCAGAGCTGGATCCATCACTGGGGAATAAAGCCTCAAGACTGTTACATGGGTTATGCAAATGTAGAGAGGCCCCCTGTCATGTCACTACAATAAACTCTGCTGTTGGGCAGCTGGTGGTGGGCCAGTGGGTCATTACCAAATTTGCTTCACACTACTCCTCACTTTACCCTAGGCACAACCCCTCAGACCCTGGGGCGATGTCTGACTTCATTCAGGACTTGCTGGTTCCTACACTCTCTAATGCTTACAAACCTCGGCTAGAGGAATGCATCATAGAGGAGGAAGTGGTGGGGGCACCTGTACTGCCCCCGAGTAAAGGTTCATTTGTCCAAATAGATTCCCTGTGGAGTTCATCTGGCTTGTGGCCTCGCAATCCATTCCTGCAATCAAAACTATGCTCATTGAGGCCTTGGTGGTCACTATGTGACCTGTGACCCCTGACATAATAATGTTTCCCAAACCTGAGGCCCCCATGGACAGTTACGGATTGCACTGTTCTATTTTTCTTATTAAATTTGAAGTGAAATTGATCGCAGAGGTCCTAGCAAGCCGTTTGTTAATGGTGATTGATTCATTGAAGGTCATTCCACTTTCCAAGATATTTATAGACATCATAATGTACTACCACTGGCTGATAGGTTTCCAGGTCCCCTAGCACTCTTCCTGGTCAACTCTGAGAATGCCTTCAATGCGGTTGCTAGTGATTACTTATTTATTTGTGATCCTCCCTAAGGCCAGATTTGGGTTGTTTTTTACTCGCAAGGGCTGCCTTCTCTATACTGACCTCATCACCAGGGTTCAGCAAACAGCTTTCTGACTTCATTGAATTGGATGCTTTGTTGATTGTCTTACTCCACATTGACTTGCGGGCTACCTTCCCTTGGGAGCTGTGATCTGGTTCGCCAACAATCGGCACCAGAAATAGGTTGCCTCCTACACTTCTCCCTGTCCTGAAGAAGACAAGCAAGCAGAGGTTTAAAGTTGCCCTCAACGCAATAGGTTGGGTCAAAACGTCGACACGTACCCCCATATACAACCCGTATGTTCACCAGATGATGTTTTTCTGCGCTAACTAAAACATTTACCAAAAATGATGAGCAAAAAGATGCATTTTGTACAGGCCAAAACACACTGGTGTATGTTGCACCAATTGCCAGTGTTGATTGTAAACTGCTGAAATTACTTTTGTTTAATTGCCTTTACTCTGAAGTTTCTCTTTCCTATTTATTTCTCATACAAGCACTATTCCTTTGCACCCCTTTCCTTGAGCAACCTTTCATTTTGCATATATTTGGTAATTTTTTTCCTCCCTTGTCTATTTGAGAATATATAAAACAAAGTTGTCCACTGAAAAAACAGTGGGTGTCTTTTTTCTTTTTATGGTGCGTACTTTAAAGGTGTTTTTTATTATGTATTAATTACCATGTGCTGAATATTCAAGCAACAAAGTATATTTGATTTTTGGAATTTTTTTGGGTATCTTCCAAAGAGTATGGGACAATTTGTTGTTTATATTATTCTGGAGTGTGGGCTTACCACCCTTGCTCCAACATTATGTACTCTAATTAATTTGTTGTTTCGAGCCAGTCAACTGCCAACTTAGTATAAGCATGCTATGTGATTCATCTTCTTCAGAAACCATCACTGGACCCTTCTTAACCAGAGAATGTCTGCCCTATTTCTTTACTCCTATTCATGGCGAATATTGCTGAAAAGCATGTTAACTTTCAACTTATGATGTTCATTGATGAGAAGATACTTCTTCATGAGACACAATCAGGATTTAGGCCACAGTATAGCACAGGGCATAGGGGGAAGAGCTTTAAAATGGCTTGCAGATTTCCTACACAAGTGCTCTTTCCAGGTGTTTGATAAGCCGTAGACCTCTGATATCATCCCCCTTCAGCAGGGAGGGCTACAGGGTTCAGCTTTGAGTCTTACCCTTTTTAACTTGTATCTCCGTCCCTTGGTGGACGTTGTTGAACAGTATGGTGTGAGAATTATGTCATCTGTGACATCACTCAGCTAATCATCACATTGGCACAAGATGATGGGAGTGCTCCTGCAAACTTTAAATCTTGTCTGGTAGACCTTGCAGCATGGATGTATGATATTTGTCTGAAATTAAATGCTGACACAAAAGAGGTCAAGGTGATTGGGAAACAGCCCTCAATTTGGTGCTCTGCATGGTGGCCTTGTAAACTGGGCCCCACTCCGATCCCAAAACCTAAAGTGAAAAATCTAGGCATCATTTTTGATGGACAGTTATCATTTGAGAGTCAGATCAAGGCCACGGTGGGCACCTGTTTTGGACTGTTGAGGAAGATTCTAGAGCTTATACCGAACTCAGCAAAAAATATGGTAATTCAAGCACTTTTGGTGTCCCGGCTTCTTTACTGCAATGTGCTCAACCTGGCGGTCTCCAAAGGCAGGCTGGTAATGCTTTAAAGAGTACAAAATGCAGCAGCCCGGATGCTACAATGAATTCCAAAATGGTTTGCCATTAGTCCGGGTCTTGCTGAACTACACTGGCTCCCCATCAAGCACAGAGTCTTTTTTTAAACACTCTATTTCACATATAGGATACTGAATCGGAGGGGTCCAAGTTACCTGTATCCCCTGATTAAAGCCTATATTCCCTCCAGACATCTTAGGTCCTGTGAAGCAGCTCTGACTGTGATCCCTAAAGTGCACAGAATGTGCTTGGGGGGGGGCTGTTCTTTTGGACTTCGGGCAGCCAAGCTGTGGAACCCAATGCCATTGAACCTGAGACTCGAACCATCTGAGGCGAGGCTCTGCAAAAACCTTAAGATTTTGCTCTTTAGGCATAGTTAGTACAACTGGTGGACCTTAATCATTTCTGACTCTACCTGGCTATGATATGGTGCTACTTTTTTAGTGCATGGACACTCCTTAGAGTAATTGTTATTGTTATTGTTATTCCATATTTATAAAGCGCGAACTGTCGCTCCGAAAGGAGAATCCTGGCGCTAAAATGCGAGGAAGTCAATGGATGAGGGAACTAGATGGCGGCCAATACATATGCATCTGACAAGTTGAATAGCCAAGTTTTAAGTTGTTTTTGAAAAGGGGCTTCTCGATCTAATAGTCTTAGCTCCTTTGGCATAGCATTCCATGCACTGGAAGCCAGGACACTGAGAGTTTTACCACCTTTGGTTTTATAGTGAAAGGTGGGAGTATTGATTAAATTAGAGCCTGCTGATCTCAAAACTCTAATGGGATTGTAACGCGTATATCTTTTTGAGGGATATTTAGGGCCAACGTTGTTTAGTGCTCTGAAGGAGGTCAATAAGATTTTAAAGAGAATCCTTTTATGGAGAGGAAGCCAATGCAATGTCCTGAGGGGCGTAGATGCTGAGGATTTTCAGGGCAGTTTTAATACCAGTCGTGCAGCTGAGTGTTGAACGCTTTGTCGTTTTTTTAGAGTCTGCTTTTTTATCCCTGTCATCAGGCCATTGCAATAATCGAGGCGGGAAAGTATGAGGGCAACCGCCACAGATTTTCTTGGTTCACTGGGGAGAAATTCAACGAATTTCTTCAATGATTTTATGATGTTAAAACAACTTCCTGCTACACTCCTAACATCATGGTCAAAGGACAATGACGAGTCGAAGAGAATGCCCAGATTTCTGGCCACCTCTTCCGAACTGGGAGGCGGAGTGGCACCCTTAGGCCACCATTTGCTGGGGCTGAAAGTAACATTTTTCCCAATGGGCAGTATTTCAGTTTTACTTGAATTGCATTTAAGATGATTGTTATTCATCCATTGGAAGACATCAGTAAGGCAAAAATTTCGGCCATTGTGGAATTTTTGTCGAGTGATACAATCAGTTTGGTATCATCAGCATATGATGTTACCAGTATCCCATAGGATTCGATAAGATAAATAAGAGGCGCCATATAAATATTGAAGAGTAGGGGGCTCAGGATGGAGCCTTGGGGAACTCCTGGGGCAAGGCTTTTCTCCTTCGAGAGAAAAGGCCCCAGTGATTTCATTTGAGTTCTCTCTGACAGAAAAGAGCTTATCCAGTCAAGGGCCCCATCTGTTATTCCGCTTGTTCTCAGTCTATCAATAAGAATTTTGTGGGAGATAGTATCGAACGCCGCCGATAAATCGAGTAATATCAGGACGGCGTTTTTCCCCTCATCCTGTAAATTTTTGATAGCATCAGTTAGTTCGATGAGAGCTGTTTTGGTGGAATGCTTAGGGCGAAAACCTGATTGTTGGGAATGTAAGATATTATGTGTTTCCACAAAGTTCGTCAGCTCTTGATGAACCATGTGTTCGGTTATTTTCTCAAGGACTGGGAGAAGAGATAATCAGGCACTCTATACATTTCTTAATAATAAGTATGTTCAGAACAGGTTATTTGAAGACTCAGTTGGATTATAGCAGGATAGAAATCATTGAGAAGACAGTGCACATGGAAAAAAGAGAGGAGAAATATATGTGAAGTCCAGTATAGCCTACCTACCATGTGTACGGTGGGTGATGTTTCCTGCTGGGATACATTTTCTACATTGAGTGAGGAGGACTGACTGAATGCTGTTGATGCAGTCATCTATTAATTTTCCCTTTGAATCTTGTTTTGCCAGCTGGCGCTATAGCATTATCTGATGTAGCATTTTTTGTTTTATGTTTTGCGAGTCACTTATTAGAATCAAATTGAAGTCCCCTGTCATGATCAGTTCATGCCTTGATAGAGATAACATTTATTTTTCCAGTTCTTCAAAGTGTTCTTTGACTAGAGCTTTTAATCGTTGTTGTGAATGTTAAAAAATATATTTATTAATATAATTCTGTGCTTGATATTTATTTTGCTGTTATGAAAAGTTACAACCTGTAGAACGTTGCAGGATAATTTCATTTGTTTGATTCTGACTTTTGAGGCAGTTTACACATATATGGCTAGGCTGCCTGATGGTTTGTCATATTTATTTTAATGTTATGGTATTTGGACTGATAAATGGCAAATAATTATTCGAGGGTGTCTGGGCGCTTGTACTGTGGAAGTAACAAAAAAGAGCCCAGGTGGTGATTACTTTGGAAAGAGCCAGGTTTATAAGGCTTTTCTGAAAGTGAGTAAATTATGAATGGATCTGATATGCGAAGGTAAATTAATCCATTTCTTGGCTTGGCTGTGGCCTAATATGGCAGCTTTTTGAGTTCCTGACAGAAGTTTAGATGGATTGGTTCTTCGCTACAATGTCCTTGAAGGCAGATAATATCCCATTGAATTATAAATGCAAGACTGTTTGAATTCTGTAACAATATTTCAACACCTGTAACATTTCAGGAAAGTATGTTGAGTGCCTTTGAGGGCAAGGTTTTTGTTAGGGTCACCGGCTAGTGTTTGGGCCAAGCTGATGGTAGTGAATGCCATTCTGCCCGGTTTTCAGAATTCACTGAGCTTTGAATCTGACAGTGACGGACAGAATTTTTCCTTAAGATAATCTGAACAGCCCCTTTGATTTTCTAGGAAGAGTTCCTAGCTCCTAAGCTGCCTTTTACGATTGTTTGTTGTGGATGACTTCAAGGGCAGGGTTGTCTTCTGACGGTCAAGATGTCAGGATATTTTTCCCTTACTTGACTGATGATCCTAATGCCTGAGGTCTCAAAGCACTGTTGAGAGAATTGTCTTCAGCTTTAACTTGACTTTGGGTCTGGTGGCTCCAAAGGCCAAGAAAGGTAGCTTCTTCCTGACCAACCCAAGGAAACTTTCCTGACTTTTTGGAGACTTTTGGAGCACCAGGGAATGAGTTATATTTTCCTAAAAGTTGGGTGTTAGAAAGTTTTCATCTCTGGTTGGACAAGCTGAAAAGGCTACACGAAAAATGTGAAACCTTGCCATCTATGTTTCCTAGTTTGTCCTACTCAGAGCTAATGCTTCATTTGCAAACGTGGCATGCCTTCTCTGATTGAGTTTACAGCCATTGGTGGTTAAGATTTTAGAACTCCCAAACTGTTTTTAAGTTCAAAGGAAAAAATGTCCTTGGTATTACCCACAAACACACCCCTAAACTCGCTCAATTACTGGTTGGTTACTAAAGATGCCTTGGCCCTAAATATGCCATGGTCATAATTCCATAAACCGCTGGCGAGTGAGAACCATTTCTGATCATTATGGGTTATGTGGCTCATTTTATGTCAAATATGTGGCGTTTACGTGTCCCTTTTGAACTTAACTTTCAGCAATTTCTCCTCACACAGATATACCTTCACCACTCTGTTCCTAACATAAACATACCGAACGAATTTCGAACATTGACCTTAATATGGATAGTTTAAAAAATTGCCAGTATTTTGCATGTGTATGTCATTTAATAAAATATAAATTTCATTAAAAGAAAGAAAACAAACCTATCACTGTCCAGCTTGCTATTTTTAATTAGTGGCCTGTTTGGTGTATAGATGGATATTTGCTTTGCCATTTGAACAGTTATTTGCAAACAGCACAGAATTGTACCGCCCTTTCTCCCTTTCAATTCCTCATATAAACCAAATACAAGGCCATTGTAGTTGTGTTACAGGAAAATAGTAAAAGTTGTCGGTGTCTAATTATAATTGAATTAGAAAGTGTAGTTGGCTGGCATGAATACGCATTGTTTGAAAAGCAGCTTCTGAGGCAATTTCCAGTATTATGAAATGTACAATATGATCACCAACTTTTCAATTAGCAGCAGGAACAATATAGTCCAATTTGTCTCTACGGAATTCAGTTGAAGCTGACAATAGCTTCTATTACATTGACTGAAAGCATGAGGTGTTCATGAACAACTACCTGCTGATGAACACGGACAAGTCAGAAGTACTGATTTTTGGCAACAGCAGCAATACATGGATGACTCCTGGTGGCCATCAGACCTAGAACCCGCACCCACTCCAGAATCTTCGGCGTCATCATTGACAATAAGCTCACCATGAAATCACAGATCAACTCAGTCTCTTCCGCCTGCTGCCTCACTCATACATTGTATGTAAGATCTTGAAGCGGCTATCTCTACACATGAGATCAATTGTGACACAAGCCCTCTTCACCAGCCAACTGGACTACAGCAATGCCCTCTGTGTAGGAATCGTTGCACACTTCCTACAAAGACTTCAGACCATACAAAATGCCGCACCCAGACTCATCCCCGGCCTTCCCCGACAAACTCACATCACACCCCACCTTAGGAAACTCCACTGGCTCCTCGTAATGAAGAAGTGCCAATTCAAGGTGCTGACCCATGCACACAAGGCTCTACACGACCAAGGACCGGCCAACATTAACCGCCACCTGAACTTCCACCAACCATCAAGTAGACCTCTCTTTCAATTGCCCATACTCCCAGCATCTACCGAAGCAGAAGTGGAGGACGCTCCTTCTTTCATGTCACAGCAAAGACCTGGAACAGCCTTCCCACTCACCTGTGGACCATGACCTCACATCCGGAATTCCCAATGGACCTAAAGACCTGGCTGTTCAAATAAACCCTCAGGGCTGCAAGTACCAGATACAGTATTGGGTGATTAGCTGCGCTTTACAAATTCTGATTGATTGATCGCTTCAACATCTCATCAGGGGAATTAAGCACTATATAAATACATTTTTAAAATTACAATTACAATATTGGTAATATATATATGAGAGGGGACCATAATTGAAAATACATCATTTGAATCCTATAAATGCATAGTAAAATATAAATAACTGTAAATTATAAATTTGCAAATGTCATAATGAGTATTGTAGTCTTCTCTCTTATTTATATACCAAATGTTTCTCAAACTATCCAGCATTTCCATCCAACACGAATGGGAGCCTTTCCTTCAAAAGAGCAGGTCCAGTCCTGGAAACAAAAATGGCTGAAGTCTCTCTGCCATCTATTTGGTCGATTTGAAGATTTGATGAAAGCCTACTACATTTTCTGTGTATTTGCCCTGACATAAAACATCTAAGACAGAAATGACTCTGCCCTACCTTTCGGGTCCTTAAGTTAAGGTCATGCCATATCACAGTGCTGACATCATTCAACAGCAAATCAATTCAGCTGTCTTGCAGGACTGCCAACTTACTACTACAAGTAAACAAACAATTAATAGTCAACTCAGTCATTTCAGACAAACAATGGCCATCGTGGGGCAGGGAATCTTTAGACAAAGTTTCTAGCACTTGTAAGCTGAACTGTGTGCCTACATTTCATTACTACTTAATAATTTCGTCATTAACCAGGAGGACCCTAGCACCGAATCCAGTCCCATCAAACTCATCTTTGCTAAGGCTTCAATTTACTTGAGGTCTCCCAAGTAGAAATCAGAAACTCCTTATGGGGATATCCATTCATCGAGCACTTTATGGACTATGCATTGTAATGCACAAGGACACCTTCTTGGTACAGCATGATGCCCCAAAAATGAACTCCCTTTAATTCATATGGTTTTTCTTAACTGCTTCCCAAACAGAACTTGGAATAAAATCACTTATAAAAAGTTGGGCATGGAGTACATTACCGAACCATTTGTTATAATGTTTTTGATTATTGTTCTTGCACTGTAAGTTGTTTTTAACTATAAATTTCTTTTTTAATCAATAATGATTTCTCATAGCAATAATTGTATTCAGCATCCTGAATGGCTCACTATTGCAATGATTTTCATTAATCTGCAAATAAATGTACATACTTATTTAATTTAGAGAATGTTTAGGTTTAATTCACAAATCTTTGTGTGCTGTCAAGTAAATCATGCATTTTGCTCTAGAATTATTAGATCCGTGTTTAGAGAATTTAGAATCTGAACTCATATGTGGCACTTCGTGCAGAAGAACATCTGCGAGGCGTCCCGATTTTCTGCATTCAAAAATATTAAAGTGGTGGGATAACATGCATTCCCACAGGAGGGCCAATACAGTGGCTTTTAGAATTGTGAACACCTCCAAAGCTGGAACATTATGTATTAGCAAACATTGTTAGTTAATTTCCCTACCCTAAATGCACAGGTACAACTACAAAAGACAAAGATGTAAGCATGTTTTTATTTTGAGGATGTGCATCAATCACCTCTATATTTTCTGGTAGTGTAAACCATATTTCTCTATTGTGGCAAAAAAGATGTGAAAAGATGTGGAAATTAGCATTTCTTCTAACTTGCTACCTTTGTCCATCTACAGGCAATTTGAAGGATTAGCGGTAATAGAACCGGTTTTACAAACAAGAATCTGGGGACCTCTAAAGGTTTTCTGGATGTGGGTGCATGGTACCGATTTTGGCTGATATCACTACAGCAAAATTCAGCAGTTATTATTCCAAAATGCAGAATAACACCACACACTCCAGAATATAGGGTAATTTTCTGGTGGTCTGTCATCCGATTCTGGAAAGAAATACACTTTTACATTTTCACCTGCTCAGAGCAGGCAGTAGATGTCAACAGAATGTTTGTTGGGGTGAGGGGGTGTGGGGTGAGGGGTTGGAGTCAGGGTTGGCCTGGACAGAGTTTGCTCATTGTTGTTTTATGCTCCCCTTGTGGTGTCAGATGGGTCAATCGGAGCGACCCATGACCCTTCTAGGCAGATCGCTCCCCACGCGCACAGCACAGCTCCACCTGTCTGCCCTTCCCTTAGCCCCAACTGCCGCTGCTGAGGAAAGTTTGAGGCCCTCCTCCACCCGCAGGCTACCACCTGCTCCTCATCCCTGGTGGCCAGTGGTAGGCCGTAGGTAGGTTTTGTCTTGCTTTTATTGTACTGCTTCCCATTTCGTTTCTTTTAACTGTATTGCCTTTTATGTTACTGTTCTTCCTCCTTGCTCCCCGTTTTATTCTGTGCCCCGTGGCTCTCTGTCTCCTCCGTAACTGCATTGCCTTATCTGTCTCCTCCGTAATTGTATTGCTGTACTGCTTCCCATCTCTTATTCTGTAACTGTATTGCCTTATTTGCTACTGTTTCTTCCTCCTTCTTCTGTTTTACTCAGTGCCCTGTGCCTTTTTTCCTCTGTTCCCTTCACCGCTCCTGCCCCTGTTTTTCCCTCCGCTGCGTCCCCTGCGTCCCCGCCCCCTGCTCGCCCATTCATCCACTCCCTCTTCCCAGCGGCCTCCTCCCTCCCACCTCCCCTTCTTTTGGAGGCCGTGCCGAAGGCAAGCCCGTCTGCACCCATCCGTGCCAGGACTGCGCCCAGCGCCAGAACCCCTGGCCCCGACAAACGCCACGATGCCCACCTCCGCTACAACTCCAGCAGCCTCCAGGCACTTGACACCGGACGATCACGCACCTGCTGTCTGGCCGCCCGAAACGCACCCAAGGACCCTTCTCCTGCTGGACTGCAGCTTCCACAGCATCCGACCCGTCAACCCACCCACCAAGAAAGAACCCAACCACCTCAGATGTATGCTTCTCAACTCCCGCTCCACCCGCAAATACGCCGTTGAACTCTGGGACCTACCCGACTCAACCTCCCCAGACGTCGCCTTCCTGTGGGAGACCTGGCTGAACCCCTCCTCGGCACCCAACATCGCCATAGCCATCCCGGACGGCTACAAGATCTCCCGCAGGGACCGCACCAATGGAGTAGGAGGAGGAATCACCATTGTCCACAGGAACACTCTCAGAGTCTCGACCAACACTGGCGACACCCTCAGCACTGCCGAATACCTGCACTTCCAGATACACACCGATCCCAACACCACCCTCAGGGTAACACTCGTCTACAGGCCCCCCGGATCCCGGCCACATTTCAGCGACTCCATCGCCAACTTCGTCAGCACACACACCCTCGCCTCCACAGACTACATCCTCCTCGGGGACCTGAACTTCCTTTTCGAGAACAACAACGACACCAACTCCACCACCCACCCTGATCGACAACCTTGCCAACCTCGGACTCAGACAACTTGTCACAACACCCTCCCACTATGCAGGCCACACACTCGACCCCATCTACTCCGCAAGCTCCCACGTCTCCTTTAACCACACCATCGAACTCTACTGGACCAACGACTGCTGCATCCACTTCACCTTCCGAAAACCCACCACCCACTCCCGCACCCAACAGATCACTCCCTGCTGCTGGAACAAAGTCACCACCCTCGCCCAGAGCCCACCCGCCGACCCCCCTGATCCCGACACCGCGGCCCGCAACCTCAGACCGTGGATTTACGATTGCGCCAACACCCTCGCCCTGCTCAAAAAACCCTCCAACAGCCACGCCAGCAAGAAAGTCAGCTGGTTCACTGAAGACCTCCAGGCCTCCAAGCAAACCTGCCGAAAGCTAGGGAAGAGATGATCGCCACCTACAAACACCATCACCTCATCAGATCCGCCAAAAGGGCCTCCTTCAAAGACCACCTAGACAACAACGCGCACAACAGCAAAGAGCTCTTCAACATTGTGAAGGAACTCTACAACCCCAGCTCCAACATCAACGACATAAAGACCTGGGCGACGCACTTGCCACCTTCTTCCATCACAAGATCGCAGACATCCTTGACAGCTTTAACGCCACAACCGCCTGACAACCACTGAGACCCCCGCCCACCATCTGCACCAACCCGTCTGCTTTCCTGGGACAACATAAAGGACAACAACACCATCAAAATCATGAACACCGTCCAGTCCGGATCGCCCTCAGACCCATGCCCACACCACATCTTCAACAAAGCCAGCACCACCATCGCATTCCATCACCCGGAGAGCCATCAACATCTCCTTTGAGACCTGAACTTCCTTTTCGAGAACAACAACGACACCAACTCCACCACCCACCCTGATCGACAACCTTGCCAACCTCGGACTCAGACAACTCGTCACAACACCCACCCACTATGCAGGCCACACACTCAACCCCATCTACTCCGCAAGCTCCCACGTCTCCTTTAACCACACCACCGAACTCTACTGGACCAACCACTGCTGCATCCACTTCACCTTCCGAAAACCCACCACCCACTCCCGCACCCAACAGATCACTCCCTGCTGCTGGAACAAAGTCACCACCTTCGCCCAGAGCCCACCCACCGACCCCACTGATCCCGACACCGCGGCCCGCAACCTCAGACCGTGGATTTACGATTGCGCCAACACCCTCGCCCTGCTCAGGAAACCCTCCAACAGCCACACCAGCAAGAACGTCAGCTGGTTCACTGAAGACTTCCAAGCCTCCAAGCAAACCTGCCGAAAGCTAGGGAAGAAATGATCGCCACCCACAAACACCATCACCTCATCAGATCCGCCAAAAGGCCCTCCTTCAAAGACCACCTAGACAACAACGCGCACAACAGCAAAGAGCTCTTCAACATTGTGAAGGAACTCTCCAACCCCAGCTCCAACACCAACGACATCAAGACCTGTGCGACGCACTTGCCACCTTCTTCCATCACAAGATCGCAGACATCCTTGACAGCTTTAACGCCACGACCGCCCGACAACCACTGAGACCCCCGCCCACCATCTGCACCAACCCGTCCGCTTTCCTGGGCCAACATAAACGATGACAACACCATCAAAATCTTGAACACCGTCCAGTCCAGATCGCCCTCAGACCCATGCCCACACCACATCTTCAACAAAGCCAGCACCACCATCGCACTTCATCACCTGGAGAGCCATCAACATCTCCTTCGAGACCTCAACCTGCCGGAAAGCTGGAAGCATGCTGAGATCAACTCCTTACTCAAGAACCCCAAGGCAGACCCCAAGGACCTCAAGAACTTCCGGCCCAGCTCCCTGCTCCCGTTCCCAGCAAAGGTCATCAAGAAGTTCGTCAACAAACAACTGACCCACTCCCTAGAGGAGAACAGCATCCTGGACTCGTCCCAGTCCGGATTCCGCAGCAACCACAGCACCAAAACTGCCCTCATCGCCGCCACCGATGACATCAGGGCCCTGCTTGACAATGGAGAAACAGCACCCCTCATCCTCCTGGACCTGTCAGCCGCCTTTGACATGGTCTGCAACCGCACACTACGCACACACCTCCATGATGCCAGCCTCCAATAGAAGGCCCTGGACTGGACCACTTCATTCCTCTCCAGCAGAACACAGAGCGTCCGCCTCCCCCCTTCCACTCTGAAGCCACCGAGATCATTTACGGTGTACTCCAGGGTTCATCCCTCAGCCCAACGCTGTTTAACATCTACATGGCACCGCTCTCCCACATCGCCCGCCTGCACGACCTCAACATCATCTCTTACGCCGATGACACCCAGCTGATCCTCTCCCTCACCAAGGACCCCCACGTTGCCAAAACCAACCTCCACGAAGGCATGAAAGCCGTCACCGAGTGGATGAAGAACAGCTGACTGAAGCTGAACTCGGACAAGACGGAAGTCCTAATCCCCGGATTCACACCCTCGGCCTGGGACAACTCCTGGTGGCCGACCGCACTGGGAACAGCTCCAACACTCACTGACCAAGCACGCAACCTAGAGGTCATCCTCAACTCCACCCTCTCCATGACAAAGCAGGTCAACGCCGTCTCTTCCTCCTGCTTCAACACCCTCCGCATGCTCCGCAACATATACAAGTTGATCCCCACCGAAATGAGAAGAACGGTCACCCAGGCCCTCGTCAGCAGCAGGCTGGACTACGGAAACGCCCTCTACGCAAGAGCCTTGGCCAAACTCCTGAAATTACTTCAACGCATCCAGAACGCCTCTGCACACCTGACCCTCGACATCCCCCGAAGTAGACGCATCACACCCTACTTGAGAGACATGCACTGACTCCCCTTCAACAAGAGTATAACCTTCAAGCTCCTCACCCACACACACAAGGCACTCCACAATACGGGGCCAGCGTACCTCAACAGACGACTCAGCTTCTACACCCCCACCCCCCAGCTCTGCTCCGCCGACCTCGCCCTCGCCACAGTCTCCGGCATCTGAAGAGCGACCTCCGGCGGCAGATCGTTCTCCAACCTCACCGCCAAGACCTGGAACACCATCACCACCCACCTACGCAAGACCTGCTGACCTTCAGAAGAATACTCAAGACCTGGCTCTTTGATCAGTAGCAGCATTCCCCCCTCCCCCAGCGCCTTGAGACTCTCATGGGCAAATAGTGCGCTTTGCAAATGTTCTGATTGATTGATTGACAGAGTTTGCTCATTGGAGTTTCATGCTCCCCTTGTGGTGTCATATGGGTCAACTGGGGCCAGGCTTTGCTCCTCCGTGCGCTCCTTCACCTCCACCTGTTTCACATGATGTGCATTAGCATCAATTAAGACTGAGTCTGATGTTTCCAAGCGCAAAATTATTGTGTATGGAGGAAATGGATCAATTTCGATAGCCTGGATAGGAAGTCTCCTGTATCCCTCTTTGGAGGGATACAGCAACACATAAGAAGGTCCCAGATCAGAGATTTCACAGCATACTCCTGGGAATTTTTGTTCAAGCAACAAGAGCTAAAATATACACAAATTTTACAATTTGTGGAACTATTTTTCTGTCTTGATATTGAAAATTATCGTGAGATGATTGTAGCAATTTCTTACATTGGATACATCAATGAATAGATTTATGTATACATGTAACACAGCTGCCTAAAACTGAGCGTCCCCACACTGAAGATCAGTGTGTGACTAAGTTGAGTAAAACGAACAAGAGTAACTATAAGGAAAAGATCCAGGTTTTGATTTGTTTCCAGAATAGGATTTCGGCTGTAGCAGAGTGATATTGCGGTGAAAAGTAGTTCCAGGGTTTGGTAGCACCAAAAGCAAAGTAACGAGCGCCATCACGGGGCTTGCGGAACCTGGGAGTGCTAAGCAATCTGAGTCCTGGCAATCATAGGGAACTAGCAGGTACGTAACAAAACAGCCAATTCTGAAGATTTTTGGGGCTAATAACATGAACTGCCCTGAAAGTTGGGATAAGAGTCTCCTAATGATGGGAAGAATGTGGAGGAGTTTCAACGATGGAGACATAAGCTGCCAGTCTGGAATGTAAAGGGTCAATCTAGCTGCGGAATTCTGAGCAACTTCTATTTCCTTTTGCAAATGGCCGCCTTGCCAGGAGGAAGAAGCTTGACAGTCTGCGCTGCAGAACATAAAGAATGCAGTGGGTGACCGGCCTCAGGGCTTCCCAGGTGTGTAGAGTGCCTTTGTAAACGTCCTTACAGTGGGGGTTTTGGCGGTACTGAAGGCGTATTTTTTCAGATACTTGAAATTCCTGATGCCATTATTCCAATGATTGAATATTCTTACCCAAGAAAAGGTCACTCAGTGGCAAGCACTCCCCACAGGCCACTCCGGAAAAGCGGTGGGAGCTGTCACTGAGGTGAAGTCCGGATTTGCAGAAATTGGTGCCGCTCGCAGCCTTTGGGGACATTCCAGTGGATCTTTGTTTTTTAAAGACGCTTTTTACTTGCTGCCTTGCTCCCTGCTCCTGATCGACGAGGACCCAGGTCACAAGCGGACGCTGCCGGGGCCGGGACTGCGAGACCCAGGGTGCCCAGCGCTTCAACAACTCAGCGCACCTGGTGTCTCTTCCCGCCCCCAGCCCTCCACCCTTCAGTGCTCATACCAGTTACTTAAGGCTCGCGGCCCCCGCTTCGCGGGAGCCGCTCGCAGCCTTTGGGGACATTCCAGTGGATCTTTGTTTTTTAAAGACGCTTTTTACTTGCTGCCTTGCTCCCTGCTCCTGATCGACGAGGACCCAGGTCACAAGCGGACGCTGCCGGGGCCGGGACTGCGAGACCCAGGGTGCCCAGCGCTTCAACAAATCAGCGCACCTGGTGTCTCTTCCCGCCCCCAGCCCTCCGCCCTTCAGTGCTCATACCAGTTACTTAAAGCTCGCGGCCCCCGCTTCGCGGGAGCCGCTCGCAGCCTTTGGGGACATTCCAGTGGATCTTTGTTTTTTAAAGACGCTTTTTACTTGCTGCCTTGCTCCCTGCTCCTGATCGACGAGGACCCAGGTCACAAGCGGACGCTGCCGGGGCCGGGACTGCGAGACCCAGGGTGCCCAGCGCTTCAACAACTCAGCGCACCTGGTGTCTCTTCCCGCCCCCAGCCCTCCGCCCTTCAGTGCTCATACCAGTTACTTAAGGCTCGCGGCCCCCGCTTCGCGGGAGCCGCTCGCAGCCTTTGGGGACATTCCAGTGGATCTTTGTTTTTTAAAGACGCTTTTTACTTGCTGCCTTGCTCCCTGCTCCTGATCGACGAGGACCCAGGTCACAAGCGGACGCTGCCGGGGCCGGGACTGCGAGACCCAGGGTGCCCAGCGCTTCAACAACTCAGCGCACCTGGTGTCTCTTCCCGCCCCCAACCCTCCTATTTAAGCGTAGAGGTGAGCGCGCACGCGGGACGTGCGCGGGACATAGCCCGGGGCTAAGCCCGGGCAAAGGGCGGGCCCTCTGAGGCCCTCCGAGGACCGAGAGAACTGGACTGGCCACAACCCCTTGCAAGTTTTATAAAATTGTTGTTGTCACTGATGTGTTATATTTTGTATGGGATGTCATTGTTTTGTTTTTAGCACTATTGAGTGTATTAGTTTTATCGTAGTAATATTCAATTTATAGGGGTTGTTAATTAAGTTACGTCCTTTTACCATTTAACTAGAGTACCCCGTGTTAGTTATCTACTGGTGTAATACAATGTCAACACGAAAAACTAGAAGCCAGGCGGTGGCGGGGATAAAAAATACTAAAACCAAAAAACTTACTAATACCTTGGATAGTTTTATCCTCCGCACTAACACCCTAATTGATGAGGGCATTAAATTGATGGAACGGAGGGTTTCTCAAGATTTGCTCCAGGCCAAAAGATCGTCACTGGGTAATATAGCCCTGGCTTGTACTCCGAATAAACATTTGCGTTTATCGGATACGCCCCTTTCATTAACCACTCATGTGACCCCTGTATTGACTATGGCCCAGCCTCAAAGTATAAACATATCTCCGGTATCTATATTACCAGTACCCACAATTGAGTCTGTCACCCTCACTGCTCCCATGGTTACCTCAGCTATTATACATACAGACCCTCCAGAGTTAGAAGGGCTTCCTGTTGTAGGGAAAATATCCTCCCCAATATCATCTGTTACAGAGGTGTTTAGTGATACCGTAGTTAACCAAAATACTTTAGCCTGTATGGGGAACACAGCTGGTGTGGGAAATGGTTCACAGGAGGGAGGAATAAGTGTGGATGCCCCAGTAACCTCTGTTAGGCCACATCGAGTATCCCACCCCCTACCCCTAGAGTTACCTGACGTAACTGTATCCGACACTAGCTTGGCTAGTATTCTTGATAATGGTAGTCCTGATGAGTCTGTAGAGAGTGAAGAGGATGAGGATGCGCCCTTTTTTGATTCTCTAGCGACCCTTATTAGGTCTTTGCTTTCGCCCCTGGAAGTTAGACTCCAGGGTATAGAACATCAACTTGGAATCATATCAAAGGAGCTGAATTGTAAGGGGGTAAAAGTAACTCAAGAAATCCAGAAGAATACCCCCGGTACATCGGGAAGCCCACTGCCATTGGTCAAGAATCCCTCAATAGCACCCATCCAGCAAACCAAGACCTGTCCAACCGTTACAACTGCACGGAAGGTTGGTAAAGTGGTCACTAAACAAGTCTCTGCAGATGTTAATAAACCTCCGGGAATAGCTAGTTCTACCGTTCCAAGCATTATCCCGCACCCACCCCCTGTGAAGACACCAAGGGTACGACGGAATATTAGTTTACCGTCTGACGCATGCCCATTTGTGATAGTGTTAACGGGTGTCCCTGAGCTTACCACAGATAGCCCCGAAACATTCTGGGGCCTTAAAAATAAAGTTTGTCACTGGTTGGATAGGAATCTTCCACCCCCTCCCAATATTATTAAAAATATTCTTATGGTAGAGAGAGCACCATGGGTGGGAGAGAAAAAGAAACACCTCAAAGGAGATTGTGTGGTGATCACATTTGAAGACCCTTGTATTGTAGAGTTTATCTGCTCTGGGCATAGCCGTAACAATGACTCCGAGATCCTTGTTAAACCCTTGTCATACTTTTATATGCCCGCGGGGAACCATGACAATAGATGGAGTTGGCTAAGGGCAACCCCGCATGAAAATGGTTGGAGGAGATTTGAAACCCAAGGGAACCAACGCTCCCACAACTGGGGAGGGGCTGGAAATGGAGACTGGCAAGAAGTGCGAAGAGGAAGAGGTAGAACTTACCATGGTGGAAATAGGCTTAAGGAGGGATGGTTGGGCCCACAGTTGGATCACCCTATCCAATGTTATAATCGTTTTAATGGCTTGGAGGAAGTCGATTGACTTACCAACCAGCCCATCAAGCGATTGGGTAGTCGGGTGGTGCAGGCCTTACCCGGAGATCAAGTCAAATCGCCTGTAGACAGAGTGGCTATTACAGGCTTCATCAGTAATGGTACAGATATTATTGAACCTTCGGTTGTAGTCGGTAACTGTATGCAGGAAATAGTTTCTACAGGTCAAATGGAACCTAAGCCCCCGGGTCCCCTTATTAATATTTTATCATGGAATATTGCAGGCTTAAAGAAAAACTTAGCAAATCCTGATTGGAACATTTTCATCAACAATTTTGATATTTGCATGTTTCAAGAAACGTGGTGCCTATCCCCCGAATACATGAATGGTTATTCTACCTTTTATGTTCCAGCTGTTTCATTAGGAAGAGGCCGCCCTTCTGGTGGGTTACATATCTGGGTGAAAACATCTCTGAATTGTAGTGTTATTACTAACAAGTATGTTTCTAATGACATCTTGCACATTACTTTAAAGAACAGTGTAGGGGGCTATAGTTATGAAATCTTCTGTATTTACGCTAGAGGCCTCCAGGGAGGGCTTGCTTCCCCAATATTGGAATTGTTGGATGTGGAGTTGTCAAACCTCCCGTCCAGATCTAAAATACTGGTCGGGGGGGATTTTAACTGCACATTCGAACCTCTAGATGTAGAAGAAGTATTGGGACCCAACGTAGTGGAAGGTAATCAAAGCTTACCCCCGCTAAATCTTAGTCCAATTAAGAAATGGTCATCGAGAGTCATCCAGTTGCATGCCCTGGTGTTAGATCATAATCTTTGGGCTCTAAATGGCCGTACAAAGTCAGATCGCGCAGGAGCGATGACCGTTAATAGGCTGGGGTGCCCCTCTCGTGTCGATTACATCCTTTTAGATGAACATTCCTGGCCCGATTTAATTGACATGGTGGTTAGGGAGTCCTCCTATAGTGACCACAACCCCTTATGTATGCAGCTTAAGTGGGTAAGTGGCCGAGATCTCAGCCGGGTAACTGAGATGATAACCAAAGAAGTCTTCCCTGTAAATAATAATCGGAAGCTAAAATGGAATGTCGTCAAATGTGATGAGGGGAAGCTCCAAAATATTAAGGATTTAGTATCCAAAGAAACTAGTAGATTGACAGCTTTAGCCTTCTCCTCAGTTAATTTAGTTGGTCCCAGTTTGTCGGTATCCTATAGTAATTTAATAAGCAAATTGGGAGCCCAGTTTTGTAAGAAGCCAATGGCAAAATCACGCCCTAATGGTACTAAACCTACAAGTAATCCATGGTACACGAGGAACTGTAGAACCAAAAGGAAAGCAATTACTAAAGCAATACGAAGCAAAGATTCTGTGGCCGTCCGGGCGGCTAGGAAAGATTACTCAAGTAGTATAAAATCTGCAAAAAGAGACTGGGAGGAAGAGCATTGGCAACAGCTGAAGGAAGCAGCACGTGGGAAAAATGCTGTTATTTTTTGGAAATTAATTAATGTTCTAGATAGCAAGGGAGCAGGACCTATTTTAAACCATATTACGGATCAGGAATGGTATTCCCACTTTTTAAAATTGTATTGTGAGGATAATTTGGATAGCTCGATATCACAATCAGCTACTATCCCCGAAAGTATGCCTTGTGGAAATTTGATTCACAATATAGACCCATTTTCCCAGAGAGAAGTATTAGATGCCATCTCTAAACTATTGCCCGGGAAGGCCCCAGGCCAAGATGGTCTCCCAGGGGACATGTTAAAATACGAACCAAATGAGTGGGCTAAGTATATATCGTGTCTGATGAATTTGATACAGGCTGGTCACCCCGTTCCTGATTCCTGGAAAGGTGCTGAGGTGATATCTATTTATAAAAAGGGCGAAAGGAATGACCCCTCTAATTACCGACCGATAAGTCTGATAGACATTATCCAGAAGGTGGTTGGAAGGGTGATCATAAATCGCACAGAATCTTGGCTTGTGGATAAAGGCATTTTGTCCCATTTTCAGGCCGGGTTCAGAAGCTATATAGGTGCAATAGATCAGGTCTTCAGATTTTGTGCAGTCTGTTGGAAGTCAGTGTTAATTACTAAGGGCAGTCTATACCTGGCTTTTATAGACTTGAAGACAGCATTTGACGTCATTCCACGGACTAAGCTCTGGTCGGTCTTATCCGATATGGGTTTTCCTAGTTACCTCCTACAATTTATTATTAAACTCCATGAAGGGAATTATGCTAGGATCCGCTGGGGATCCCAGGGTCAACTGACTGAGAAGATTCCGGTAAATAGGGGAGTGAGACAAGGGTGTGTGATGGCTCCAACCTTGTTCTCCCTCTTTATTAATGGGGTGGTAGACCATTTGAGGGAGGACCCGGCTGATGCCCCCGTCCTTGCAGGAGAGATAACACCCACTCTCCTCTTTGCCGACGATACCCTTCTTATGTCTAAATCCCCCATGGGTTTGCAAAAACTGCTCGATCGTTTTTGCAGTTTTTGTAAAGATAGGGGGTTGACAATAAATACTTCGAAAACAAAGTTGATGGTGCTAACTACTAAAAAGAAACACAGGAATGTTAACCTCTTGTTGAATGGCACCACGCTGGAGGTGGTACAAGAATTTGATTACCTCGGAGTAAGACTTTGTAATAATTTGAGTTGGTCTGCCCATATCGCTAAAATGGTTTTAAACCTCAAAAGGGTTGCAGGAGTAATTCTTAAGAACCAGCGACGATCTATTAGCAGACCCATAGCCCCTACCCTGGCAGTCTATGAAGGGAAAGCATTGGCAGCAGCAGTTTATGGTTCAGAACTTTGGGGGGCGGAAAATACAAAAGCCTTAGTAGTGGCGGAAAATAAGTTCATTAGAGACATGGTTTCGCTACCTTTATCGTCCCCCTTGAAACCTCTATTTTTAGACCTGGGTAAAAAATCGATAGCTGATCTGGTGCAAATTCGCCCTCTGTTATTTTGGGTTCGTCTTAGAAGGACCCCAGAACTTTTTAACTATGCCAAGGTTTTGGATGAGCTGATTAGTTTGAATGTAGCTAATAAAATTAAATGGCTGAACAATTTAAAGAGGCTTGTGAAATCTATAGGTCTGGAGGAGAGTTGGATTTCACAAATGCCACCCCCAAAAACAATTGTTAAAAGACTATATTGGGATTGGGTAGTTGCAAAAGAACTTAGGAATCCAAATTGGGGCCATCTAACTAGTACCTTCCTTGACCACAAGCCTCTTAGAAAGTTAGAGCCCTTTCTGGACTTTATCCAGGTCCCTCGCGATAGAACACTGTTTCTGAAATTCAGATATGGTATTTTACCCCTCAACACATTCAAAGAAGGCTGGAAGGGATATAGTGGAACAGAGGTTAAATGCCCAGGTTGTCCCTGCCCGAAAGAATCATTGGGCCACTTCCTATTTGCATGTGTAGCCTACAAAAAACCAAGAGATAGGTGGTTGAAACCTGTTTGTAGGAATTTAGGGGTGAGGGAACATAGATTAGCCATACGTATCATTCAAACTAATGTCATGTCAATGTACATGGTCTGTGGGGTGGCTAAATATGTGGCGAATGCTTGGTTCATCAGGTCAAAACTTTTGCCCATCGTCTGAATTATTTTATGTATAGCATAT
This sequence comes from Lissotriton helveticus, assembly GCF_964261635.1. Taxonomy (NCBI): domain Eukaryota; kingdom Metazoa; phylum Chordata; class Amphibia; order Caudata; family Salamandridae; genus Lissotriton; species Lissotriton helveticus. The sequence goes on from NC_136071.1 coordinate 956,515,933, forward strand.
TTTGGATACTGTATATTGTACTTTTATGAAACTTGTTTCGAATAAAGTAATTTCAACATCAGAAATTGGTGTGTTAATGTGAGCGGAATGTGGTGAGATCCTTTTAGATACTACTTGGCACCAAATTTCCAATTTTGTTTTTTTAGAGGTAGCAAGTGGTAAACAGTCAAAATATCGACTACAAAATATCGAATGGACATAATATCGAGTTTTAAATATAGAATGGACAAAATATCGAATGGACAGAATATAGACATCAAAAATATCGTTTTTAAGGTAAGTGATGTAATATCGAATTTTAAAAATATAGAAAGTTAAAATATCGAAGTATATAATATAGGTTATTAAAAATATAGAATTTTTAATAATATCGAATTTTTTATAGTGTTTTTTATGTTATTATATGTGTGAAAAGTGTGTATTTATGTTATAATTTATTTTAATTAATGAATTTTGTGTTTTTTAATTTTTGCGTAATTTAATTCTGTAGCGGGTTGTGGGTTTATAGGGGAATAGGGTGGGAAGTAATTTAATTATAATTAATTAAATATGTAAATGTATTTATTGGTATTCATTTTTAATTAATTGTTAATTAATTTATATTTGGTAATTAATTAAATTTTAATTGGCAATTAATTTTAATTAATTGATTAATTGCTAATTATGTTAATTTTACTAATTTATTTTCTGTAGCGGGTTGTGGGTTTATAGGAGAATTGGGTGGGAAGTATTTTATTCATAATTAATTAAATATGTACATTTATTTATTGGTATTTATTTAGAATTAATTGTTAATTAATTGTTTATGGGTAATTAATTAAATTTCAATTGCCAATTAATTTTATTTAATTGATTAATTGCTAATTATGTTATTTTTAATCATTTATTTTCTGTAGCGGGTTGTGGGTTTATAGGGGAATTGGGTGGGAAGTAATTTATTTATAATTAATTAAATATGTACATTTATTTATTGTTATTTATTTAGAATTAATTGTTAATTAATTTTGTATGGGTAATTATTTAAATTTCAATTGCCAATTAATTTTATTTAATTGATTAATTGCTAATTATGTTATTTTTAATAATTTCTTTTCTGTAGCGGGTTGTGGGTTTATAGGGGAATAGGGTGGGAAGTAATTTATTTATAATTAATTAAATAAATCGATTTATTTAATTGTATTTAATTTGAATTAATTGTAAATTAATGTTTAAATGTCAAATTATTAATTGTTAATTGGTAAATAATCTGTATTATTAGGTAATTAATATTAATAAATAATTTTAATTTGTATTTTTAATTGATTAATTATTATATTATATTAAATTGGTAATTACTTTTAATTAATTTTTTATAGATATTAATTTATATTTTTTTAAATACTATATGAAGTATTTACTTTCCCTACTGTTGGACTCTCTGGAGTGGTAATACTATTTTTTACCTCTACGCTATCCAACGCTATCCCTACTGTTGCACTCACTGGAGGGGGAATAGTCATTTTTACCTCCACGCCAGTGTTTCCCAAACTGTGGTCCGCGGACCCCCAGGGGTCCGTGACACATTCCCAGGGGGTCCGTAGGCAGCAGTTTTAAAAGCACAGAAAAGTTTCTTGTGTAATTAGCAGCTTTCCAGCAACAATTAAAGTGTCAAGATAATGCCAGTGATTGATGTACCTGCTGGAGAGCAAGGCGAGTTTTGTTCAGTGGCAGCTTTGACTTAACTAATGTAGCAGAGAGGGTTAATGTGTCTACTGCAAAGAACGTGTAACATGCATTTTAGAAAAGCAGTATTTTATGTGCATAGGTTCGTGGTTACTGCTTTTGTCACCGAGCTTATTTTGTTACTGTGCACTTCATAAGTGGCAATCGTAATCTATCAGAGGGGCCTATAAACTGTCATCAAAGAGCTGCTTGCAAACTGCATGGTACCAGTTAGTAACTTATGTTTTTCCCAGTTATTCATTATTCTGAGGCTGCTAAAAAGATTTATTTGGGCTGAAATACATTTTTAATGTTACTAGCCACTGTGTTATGTTCTGAATCCTGGGTTTGTGCTTTTCCAGACCAAGCACTCTTTAAAAATACTTGTAGTCCTCTTTACCTTATGTAACATTTTATATACACACTGATTTACATGTATGATTCAATGTCTTTATATGTGTGTGATGTAAAGTGCTCTGACATCCTACAAGAGATGCTATAAAACAATGAAATCCATGTATTCCTTCAATATAAAATACTAAGAGCCAGATGTACGATCCGTTTTTATATGCGCGAATGGGTTCGTGAACCCATTTGCGCATGCAAAAACCTATTGGGCCATGTACATAGCCTATTTCGCGAGTCGCAATTTGTTTGTGACTCGCTAAATAGGTTTTGCAACTTGCTATTTGGAAGGGACATTTCCTTCCAAATAGTGAGTCTCAAAACCATGTACAAATGTTTTTCGGTCGCAAAACACTTGCAATTACCACCTACTTCAAGTAGATGGTAATGCATTTGCAAAGGGGAAGGGGTCCCCAGGGGACCCCTTCCCCTTTGCAAATGCATGCAAAATTATTTTTTAAGGGCAGGCAGAGGTCCTAGGGACCTCTGCCTGCCCTTAAAAAATGAAACTAAAACGTTTCATTTTGTTTTTTTTAAATGCATGGTAAACGGGCTGCATTTTTTAAAAACTGCTTCATTTAAAAGCAGTCCCAGACATGGTGGCCTGCTGAGCCCAGCAGGCAACCATCCCTGGGAGGGCGGGCATTTCCAATGGGCTCGCAAATTGCGAGAGGCTCATTAATATTAATGAGCCCCGCAATTTGCGACCCCATTGGGAATCCCAAACAGTGTTAAACACACTGTTGTACATTTCATTTAGCGACTCGCAATTTGCCACCTGCATTGTGTCGCCAATTGCGAGGCGCTAAACGAAATGGTCGTGCATCTGGCCCCAAAATCCTTAGGGGCAGATTTACAAGCTCCTTGCTCCACTTTTGCGCCACTTTTAACATTGGAAAATTTACGCAAAAGTGGCGCAAGGGGCTTGTAAATCTGCCTCTTAGTACTTTGAGTATTTGCTTTGTGTGCACATGTGTGTTTTTTTTATATTACTGTTTTAATATTTTAAATTTACCTCATACAAATTGCTTGGGGGTCCCCGGCTTCCAGTGGTGACTCAATGGGGGTCCTCAGGAGTCAAAAGTTTGGGAACCACTGCTCTACGCTATCCAACGCTTTCCTCACTGTTGCACCCACTGGAGTGGGAATAGTAATTTATACCTCTACGCTATCCAACGCTTTCCCTACTGTTGCACTCACTGGAGTGGGAATAGTAATTTTTACCCCTACGCTATCCAACGCTTTCCCTACTGTTGCACTCTTTGGAGTGGTAATAGTAATTTTAACCCCTACGCTATCCAACACTTTCCCTCCTATTGCACTATTTGGAGTGGGAATAGTGATTTTTACCTCTATGCTATCCAACGCTTTCCTCACTGTTGCACCCACTGGAGTGGGAATAGTAATTTTTACCTCTACGCTATCCAACGCTTTCCCTACTGTTGCACTCACTGGAGTGGGAAAAGTCATTTTTACCCCTACGCTATCCAACGCTTTCCCTACTGTTGCACTCTTTGGAGTGGGAATAGTAATTTTAACCCCTACGCTATCCAATGCTTTCCCTACTGTTGCACTATTTGGAGTGGGAATAGTAATTTTTACCCCTACGCTATCCAACGCTTTCCCTACTGTTGCACTCTTTGGAGTTGGAATAGTAATTTTTACCCCTATGCTATCCAACGCTTTCCCTACTGTTGCACCCACTCGAGTGGGAATAGTAATTTTTACCCCTACGCTATCCAACGCGTTCCCTACTGTTGCACCCACTGGAGTGGGAATAGTAATTTTAACCCCTACTTTATCCAACGCTTTCCCTACTGTTGCACTATTTGGAGTGAGAATAGTAATTTTTACCCCTACGCTATCCAACGCTTTCCCCACTGTTGCACCCACTGGAGTGGGAATAGTAATTTTTACCTCTACGCTATCCAACGCTTTCCTCACTGTTGCACCCACTGGAGTGGGAATAGTAATTTTTACCTCTACGCTATCCAACGCTTTCCCTACTGTTGCACTCACTGGAGTGGGAATAGTCATTTTTACCCCTACGCTATCCAACGCTTTCCCTACTGTTGCACTCTTTGGAGTGGGAATAGTAATTTTAACCCCTACGCTATCCAATGCTTTCCCTACTGTTGCACTATTTGGAGTGGGAATAGTAATTTTTACCCCTACGCTATCCAACGCTTTCCCTACTGTTGCACTCTTAGGAGTTGGAATAGTAATTTTTACCCCTATGCTATCCAACGCTTTCCCTACTGTTGCACCCACTGGAGTGGGAATAGTAATTTTTACCCCTACGCTATCCAACGCTTTCCCTACTGTTGCACCCACTGGAGTGGGAATAGTAATTTTAACCCCTACGCTATCCAACGCTTTCCCTACTGTTGCACTATTTGGAGTGAGAATACTAATTTTTACCCCTACGCTATCCAACACTTTTGTGGAAAAGTAAATTTTGCCATGTTCTGTGTCCCTACGCGTCATCCATCATATGTTATCTGTGCATGATTAATATGCATATGTATTCCTTATGTTCGATTAAAGACGCAATTACAGTTGTGTCCACCTCTAGTATGCCAGTTTCCAGTTCTCGTGAATACTACGAATATCAGGCCCATGTGAAGTTACGTTGCCACGTTTCTCAGTGTGCACGTTATTCCATTGTAAAGTCCCCGTTTCTAGGCCTCAAAAGGGCCTGGACACCAGATTCAGCTCCTGTCTCCTGAGCCTCGCTGAGGAGCGATACAGCCCCCACCTGTGTTCCTGACCCTTCACTTAATTCCTGCCTCGCGGTGCCCGGCTCACCCTGGCTCTGCCTCTGAGTCTGCCAAGAGTATGTTATGATTCCAGTTATCAGTTCAGTCCTCCTTCTCTGCATTCCTAAAGCTACTGAATCGCATCAATAGTTTCCGTCATTGTCTAGCCTTTACGTCTCCACGTTAGAGAAATACTGCATTTTAATGGTCATTTAATATTCTTCATCACGCACTACATATAGAATAATGCATGCTCCAGTCTTAGAGTCCGTTAGCCTCTCCCCTCCTGACTCTTAGTTCATATCAACATGTTCTCTAAACATCAGATACTAGATACTGCTTAGGTACATGTCGCCCTGACTCTCCAGACTTCAGTCTCTGCTCCTAGCACAGAGTTCGAAGCCCCCAGCTTCTCCTAGTAACACGTCATCGCCAGTTTGCGCGCACCATTAGGTCAGAGGTCCCGGCTCCTTAGGTAGCCCCCTCCATGTCTCCGCCCCATTCATGACATATTCTGTTACGTTTGCATCACATGTCTATGTATACGCCTCTGTTACACCTACTTTCACCCTTATCTTTCGCGACTGATATTGACCACACCCACTGCTACGCCTATTGCAATGTAATGCTATGTGTTTGCGTTATGTATATATGATCGTGCACTGTTATTAAAAAGTTACTCCTGATCCTGCTCCTTGTCCCGATTCTGCCCCCGGCAGCGCTGCCATCCTATTCCTGTGCAGGTTGTCCTGTTCCTGTCCTTTATGCTGTAATAAACCTGCAAACTCCTACTACCTCGAATCTTGACTCTTATTTTATTGAGCTATCTGTTATTCATTTATGCATTCAAAAAGAGAGGTATTATTTATTTATTTACCACATAATGGCGCCCGAATAGGGACTTGCCCTTTCCCCACGCGCCGGTGAAGCCACGCCGGCCCCCTGACCCTCTGCAGCCGTGACGGAACCATACCGTGCACGTGCAGATATTTCTGCTTCAAGTATCCCTCAGGCCCACGGAGGAGACGGAGGAGGCGGTCCAGCATCCAGACGAGGCGGTGGAGGAACGCGGCGAGTCCCGACCAGAGCCCAAGCCGAGAGTCCAAGGTCCGAGGTATCCGGAGGCCCACCCGTAACAGAAGTCCGAAGTTCGTCCGTCCGGCGTCGAAGCAGTCCAGTCCAGTCCGAGGCCTTCCGTTCTTGCTGCCCGGTGAGTACCGTTGCTGGGGTAGTATCTAGACAGGGTCAATCTAATTGACTCTGGTCCGTGGGTTGGTGGTACACAGACCCACAAACGAAGTGTCCACTTCGGTGGATGCGGGTCCTGACGTGTCTCTGTATGAGACCGGTAAGTTTCGTACTGTTTCAGCAGTGCATCTAGTTTCTGTTCCAGTCAGTTCTGTTCTCGAGAAAATTCATGTATTCTGTTTTCCGTATTCCAGGTAGTATTCTGTTCGAACTGTTATTCTGAATGTTATTCATGTATTTTAATGTCGTGGTATGAGTGCGAAGTGATTCTCGTGTTCATTGTGTATTGTATTGTGTCCAGATTATAGTTCAGTCATGCCACTCTTTTCAAAACTGAGTCAGTTAAAAACCAGAAAAAGTCTGCTAGAAGCAGCAGTTCCTGTCCCTCCTAGGGACAGTCCAGGTCATTTTATGTATCAGAAGCATGGCATAAGTGCCATACTATATCTAGATTTATGGGTAGAGTATACCAAACAGTTAGAAGAAAAGTATAGATGGCCCGTATCGGGTACATGGGATGCCGAGTGCATCATGAGAGTAGAAGAAGCATTATGGAAAAAGAAAGCCAGACAGTCACAGAAAGATGCCATCGAGTTATGGCGCAAAGAATCTCATAGAAGAACCGAAAAAGAAATCAGAAAGTCAGAATTAAGTAGAGAATCCTTGGAACGAGCCCAGGAAAGGGAACTAATCGAGATTGGTGAACGAGTTAAAACTGAACAGTCAGACAGGCATGCTCTTATTAAGGGTATGTATCCTCTTCTTGCCGAGGGCTTGCCAAAAGCGACCCCGGAGGCATCCAGTAATTTCCCGCCACCATTAGTTCCGACCAAGCTACGTCACAAACCGACCGCAGCTGATATTTTCATTTCGTCCTATTTGGACGACACAGTCCCAGAATATGCAAATCCTGCTCCGCCAGTCCCTGTAAATCAGGCACTTCCTGCTCCTCCAGACACCGGAGTACCTGTTACGGTACCCCCGGTCCAGCCCGCCATACAAGTCCAGCCTGCATTTCCATTTCCCACTCTGCCAGGACGAAGAGCATCAGTAGACGACTCTAGTTTAGGGGCCTCAGGGGGAGGTACTCCTCAAACCCCGCCGCCACACAAGCGTTTAACGTTAGCCGAATTACATGCACAAGCATCACAGCGTACGCCCAGGCATCAGTCTGTTGCAGAAATAAGAAAAGCCCTTAATGAATGTGGCTATGATCCAGTCCCAGGCGAGGATAGTATGGTTTTATATTCATTACGCGTAAGAAAGGTGACCGAGTATCTAGTCACCCTACCAGATATGAAAGAAGATCTAGACAGAATATATCGTTTCATCCGTACCGGGAATGATCCAGAAAGTATTAGTGATGTCATGTGCCAAAGAAAAGCTGAAGTCCAGCTCATGCTATTAAAGTTTCTGATTAATTGTCTAATACGAGAACAAGATTATCCGACCAAAGATCAAGCCGAAATGAGAACCCTGACAAAGTGGAGTGATAATATAGCCGAGGGTAAGCACAGAACCATCAGTAGTATAGAGAGTATGTATAAGAAGATTCGTAAGGAAATAATAAGGATACACGAACAACGTAAAGCAGCACAAGTAAGCGAGAAAGAAAGTAACTCTGATACTGAAGAGGTAGAGGACGAGAATCCCGACAGAATAGCGTATGTAGGAAAATCTAGATTTCCAGATCGCCATTTGCGCCTAGAACACAAGTCAATTTTTCACCATCCAGCACCAGAACAAGGTTCTCTAGAACAAGTATTTCAAGCTACCGATCACATTCTGAAATCACGAATCGGTTATAGTGAGTTAAGTACTATGCATGAACAAAAACTGGTCCGATCAGCAGTCCGATGGACTACTGATTCTACCACTTTTCCAGACGAAATAGTGGCACAAATGTTTCTGAAATTGCCCCCAGCCGAGCAGCGACTGGCGGGTATGTATATGATCCAGCACCTCATTACATTGTATGAGGGTCAACATTCTGATCCAGGTCCGTTACACGATGTCCTGCTGAATGAGTTACTCCAGTATAAATGGAAAGGTTTAGGTACCGATTTAATTAGTGTCATTCTAGAACAGCGCCACAAATATAGAACGTTTTTGAACCCGCATTTTGTTCATGTCTCACCCCCAGAAAGTAAACCCTTTTACATAGACAGACAGAATCCGTTAAGAGAAGTACATCCAGTTAAGACAGACGGTGGTGAAATGCAACGAGTGTTTGTTTACACCCCGATCACAAAGATGGAACTCTTAGAGATGAAAAAATTAATTCCCTGTCATGATAAAGATCCAGCAGGGTTCCACCGAGAATTAAAAGACATGCTCCGTATGGGAGAATACACGTATCCAGATATCATTAAAATGTTAAAAGTCCTGTTGCCCGCAGGGGTATATGAGAAACTCAAAGAAAAAGAATGGGAGGTGGGAGAGAAAAAGATCGATTGGGCAGTTCTAGAAGCTGAAGACAAGGCACGAGTACCAGGTACCGGTCTTGGAGATAAATGTAAAGAATTACCAGAATTGTTAATACAAGTTTTGCCCAGGTTATTGACAACTAGAAAAGAAGACTGGGATGCAATCTCAGCCTGTAAACAGAAACAAGACGAAGATATTAGTGATTATTATTCCAGATTTGAGAAATGTTTTACCATAAACAGTGGCCTCAAGACAAGTAGTGAGTCATACCCTCATCTTTTTGTTACTAAATTAGTCGAGAATTCAAGTCCGCAAATTAAAAACCGAGTTTTGAAAGTCGAAAGTACCTGGCAAGCTAATACCCCGTCCCAAATGTTACAGATGCTTCAATATCACCAGAATAGAATCAGAGAAGAACAAGAACACGAAAGGAAACGTATGAAAGACACGAAAATGAAAGTACTAGTTGCACAATCCGTTCCTCAAGACAGTCAGAAGAGGGGTCCGAATCAAGCCAGTCATCCTGCAGCTCCCGTTAAAGGAAACTGCAATTATTGTAAACAGCCAGGTCATTTTATAAACGAGTGTGCAGTTCTGAAACACAACATAGCTACCGGTAAGACTAAAGAAAGACCACGTCCGCCTAGACAAGAACAAGTTTCACAGACTCCGCAGTCACAGAATGCACCACAGACAGTTACAGCTCCGCAGCCTATCGCTGCAACACAGCATGTTACACAGCAGATGTACCAGTATGCACAGTCTGAGTATCCAGAGTATCAGCCATATTCATGAAACAGCCTAGAGAGGGAGGTAGGCTTGCCTCTCATCGAGATACCTGTAGATCAAGAAGGTCCCTATGTTCATAGTCAAGTATTAGGGAAAGACAGAAAGTTTCTGATTGATACAGGGGCAAGTAGGACCACTATAAGTCACGCCGAAGTTCCAGGGGCTCCGCTCTCAGGCTCAAGAAATGTTTCCCTTGGATTTTCAGGAAAACCTATCGTAAATGAAATATCAAAGCCAGTTACTCTAGAAGTAGGTCCATTGTCCCGCACTACTGATCTGTTACTTACTAAGTCATGTCCAGAGAATCTATTAGGCATTAAAACACTGAAAGAGTTAGGTGCAGTTATATGCTGTTCCCCAGAGGGAATACGATTGTTCCTACGTGACTTCAAGGGTCACTATGTATTACGAGATTTTGATCCCAGATTGTCTAATGTTCCGCAGCATCTATGGGCGCAAGGTCCAACTGATGTCGGCTTTATGCAAATCACACCCCATCGTGTGACTCTCAAGCCAGGTGTAGTGTTACCACGAATCAGACAGTACAGATTGCCACCTGAGGCTGTAGCAGCCTTATCCAAAATTATTGACGAGCTCATGGCTCAAGGAGTAGTTGTAGAAACTGACTCCAATGTATGTAATTCTCCGATCATTCCAGTCATGAAACGTACTGATCCAAATGCACCCCCAGTATATCGATTAGTGATTGATCTCCGAGAACTTAATAAATGTATTATTCCGCAGTATCCAGTTGTCCCAGATATCTCTTCCCTGTTGACAGCCATTGATTCCGAAGCCTCATTTTTTACAGTCATAGACCTCAAGAACGCATTTTTCAGTGTTCCCATTCATCCAGACAGCCAGTTCCTTTTCGGATTTTGTTTAAATGGAAGGAGCTATATGTTCACACGAGCTCCTCAAGGTTTCACAGAAAGTCCTAGTATTTACAGTCAAGCACTCAAGAGACAACTAGACAACATTCACATGCCAACTGACACTGCCCTGCTCCAGTATGTCGATGATCTACTGATCACAGCCCGTTCTGAATGTGCTTGCGAGCGAGCATCCCTTACAGTCTTGTATTTCCTAGCCGAGATGGGGCACAAGGTGTCCCCTTCGAAGCTTCAATTCTGTGTCCAGCAAGTGGTCTACTTAGGACACTTACTGTCCAAGAGGGGTAGGCAGTTGACACCAGACCGTATCCAGTTAATAGCGAGTCTTCCCCAGCCCAAGACCCAGAAGGAGGTACGTGCTTTTATCGGCCTTACTTCTTATTGCAGACAATGGATTCCTCAGTATGCATTTCTAGCCAAGCCACTGATACAGTTAACGACACAGGAGGCAGCCGTATCAACTGTTCTCCCTTGGACATCTGAACATACACTTAGTTTCAATGAGTTAAAGAAAGCCCTATGTCAAGCTCCAGTTCTAGCTACACCGAACTACAGTAAGCCTTTTACACTTTTCGTCACAGAACGCGAAGGTACAGCATTATCTGTCCTCACACAAGATCAAGCAGGACAATACAAGCCCTGTGCTTATTTTTCGAGCACATTAGATCCTGTAGCCCAGGCTCTGACTGCGTGCCTCAAGTCAGTTGCAGCCACAGCACTAGCTATCAGACAAAGTGATTCCATAGTATTAGGACACTCCCTGACAGTACAGGTTCCACACTCCGTGGAAGTTCTTTTAAACCGAACACAAACTCAGCACTTGACAATTGCACGTTTAACAGGTTATGAATTGACACTATTCCAGCCACACATAGAAATCAGACGCTGCAATATTTTAAATCCTGCTACACTATTACCATCAGTTATTTCGAATTCTGCCACACACGACTGTGTGGAAATAGTTAACATCATGACCAAGCCAAGACAAGATCTGACAGATATTCCATTACCAGATCCCGACCTGACACTTTATGTGGATGGTTCATGCATGAGAACTAATACAGGAGAACTAGTCGCCGCGTATGCAGTGACTACTGACACTGAAGTTATTGAAACACACCGCATTGACACCCTGTCTGCTCAAGCAGCGGAGCTAGTTGCTCTGACACAAGCCTGCATACACGCCAAGAACTTGAAAGTTAATGTTTACACGGATTCACGTTACGCATTTGGAGTTGTACACGACTTCGGAGTGCTCTGGCAAGAGAGAGGTTTCATGACCTCTCATGGAACCAAGATTCAGCATGGTCTCCTTATTCAGGCTCTGTTAGATGCCATACATTTACCGACATCTATCGCTATCATGAAGTGCAAAGCACATACGAAAGTTACTGACATTATTTCCCAGGGTAATGATCTAGCAGATCGCACAGCCAAGCTTACAGCTCAGACACCAGACATTCCAGTAAATAAGACACCGACACACACTCCAGATCCGACTACATGTATGACAGTTAAAGACCCTACTCAAGATGTCATAGATATCCAGTTACATGCTACTCCCGATGAAATCAAGAAATGGTCTGAACAAGGAGGGGTCCAGACAGGTCAGGGATGGGTAACAAAGGGTAGAGCCACATGGTTTCTCCCCGACTCTATGGTTCAAGTCATTATTAATACCGCACATAGTCCAGCACATTTAGGAGAAAAAGCTATGTTAGACAGTATCCAGAATATTTGGTTCAACAAGCATTTACGAGCTGCAGCCAAGCAGAAAGTCCGTACCTGTATGATATGTTGCCAGTTTAATCCAGGTAAAAGTGTCCCGGTGGAACAAGGTGGATTCCAGCCCCCTGACCACCCTTTTGAAGTCCTCCAGATGGATTACATTCAGATGGAGCGATGTCGAGGTTTCAAGTATGTCCTTGTAGTTGTATGCGCTTTGTCCAGGTGGACAGAAGCATATCCAGTCCCAGATTACACAGCCGCGACCACTGCCAAGCAGTTGGTTCGTGAATTCTTCCCCCGTTATGGACTCCCTAGAGTCGTATATTCTGACAACGGCCAGCCATTCTCATCTGAACTCATGAAACATGTGTCCCTTTTGTTAGGGTACCAGTGGAAGTTCCATTGTGTACGCCATCCTGAAGCAGCCGGTCTCGTAGAGAGACATAATCAGACTTTGAAAATCCGTATCGCAAAAGTCTGTCAAGAGAAAGGTGTAGACTGGCTAGTAGCTCTGCCAGTTGCTCTGTTCTACATGCGCATGGTCGCACATTCCAGATCAGGTCTGTCCCCGTATGAGGTCGTATTCGGCCGCCCCCCTAACATGTGGGGTACACCTAGACCCCGAAGTATTACCGATGTTTCAAGTAATATGCTGACAGATTACCTAGCTTCCTTGATGTCTGCCCTCAACTCTTGTCGTTCACAGGTTGCCGCCGCATTTCCAGACAATACCGAGGTGGCACCGCATGAAATCGTTCCAGGATCCATGGTCCTAGTGCGTAATTTCGACCGCTCAAGTCCACTGGAGCCTCGCTGGAAGGAGCCCCGACAGGTCCTCCTGGCCACCCGTACAGCCGTGAAGTTGGAGGGACGCAAAGGCTGGGTGCATCTTTCGCATATAAAGAAGTTTTATGGATTGAAGCCAGTCTTAAAGAACATTTCCCAGGATTCAAAGGACTGCCAAAGTACTATTCTTAAGGACAGTCCCGCAAAAGACATTGCTACGAACCCTTCCCTGTTAGAGAAAACTCTGCAACAGGAATATAAACTCAAGTTAAGGTCTAGTAAAATAAGTCAGCCAGTTTGATTGTCTAAGTCCTCCCCTAGGTGAAACGGTTAGACTGTTTCTGACATGTATAAAATAGACCCCCATAGTGAGAGAGTTAGTCAAAACTCAATTCGATGTATCGTTTTTCTATGTTTCATATTATTTCTCAGTATTATGATTTCCTGCACCAGTTATGCATTTTACCTGTATTTTCCAGTTTCTCATATAAATGAGTCTTCCAATGCTACAGTAGAGCACACGTTTAGTGATCTGCCTCCTCATGAACTCTCTTACCGCCTCGCTATGCGTAATAACTCTTTCATCCGCATGTTACAATATTCACACCAGACCAGCAATGCCACAAATTGTTGGGTGTGTGGTCGACTCCCCCCTTTCCAGACACCGAAGGGAGTTCTGCCACTTTTTCCTTATCCATTTTCACATAATGGTTCGTGTGGAGCATGGTCCACGTTAACGTCATCCTCAACAGATATGTCTTTTCTTAACAGTACATGTTTTCCAGACAAGCAAGGTCTTCCCCACAGAACAGGGTTAGATCTAGAAAACGAAGTTTACAATTTAGGTAATTATTCTTCGAATTTCATGGTCCTGAATGTTCAGTCTGATTCCACTCCAGACTTACCTGCTATTTCAGTACTACCAGTCAAAGGCGAATTATGTGTCCGAAATAATGGTTCCGTACATGTAGGACATAGTGATTGTACTACTATTGTCAAATATAGTGACAGTGGGAAATCTATTTTCAAAGCTTCACGCCATTCTTATTTTATTTGTGGTCAGACCACATATGTTCGTCTGCCCCTCGATTGGGAGGGAACCTGTTACATTGCCTTCCTACTGCCACCAGTTTTCCTAGCCCCATCTGATTATCATAGAAACACACATCTAGTACACATTAGACATAAAAGGGAGATCGAGTCCCCCATTGTCGATTATACTGAAACTGCTCTAGAACAGTATACAGATTTCAATAGAGGTTTCTTCTTCTTTATAGGACCTATCCAGAACAGTAAGCTAATCCGTAGGTTAACCAGAACCCTTGAAGCTGTAGTCAATGAGACTGCCTCTGCTCTAGGTAACTTAACCGAAGAGCAATCTGCTATGAGATTTGTCGTTTTACAGAATCGTCTCGTCCTTGACGTCATATTGGCCGATAGGGGCGGGGCCTGTAGAGTCATCGGATCTAGTTGCTGCATTTTCATTCCAAATAACGCGCCGTCTGTTTATTCAGCTATAACCAGACTCCATAAAATTGCCCATCTGTTACACCAAGATCCAGGCACCTGGACGTGGTCCGGTTGGTTCTGGAATATAATTTCCGCTTGGGGATGGAAAGTCTTGTCCTTTCTAGGTATTGCAGTAGCGATCATATTCAGCTGCTGCCTCTGTATACAATGTGGCCCTGCGATTTGCGGCATTTGTGCTACCTCTTGTATTCCTAGTCCCAAGCCCCGTTCTAAAACCCGTTCCCAGAAAATTCGAGACGAGCAAATGATACTGTATGAAATGATAGATGGTATCATGAATATTGATGTTTCCTGATGGAAACGTAGTGACAAGGAGGGAATGTGGAAAAGTAAATTTTGCCATGTTCTGTGTCCCTACGCGTCATCCATCATATGTTATCTGTGCATGATTAATATGCATATGTATTCCTTATGTTCGATTAAAGACGCAATTACAGTTGTGTCCACCTCTAGTATGCCAGTTTCCAGTTCTCGTGAATACTACGAATATCAGGCCCATGTGAAGTTACGTTGCCACGTTTCTCAGTGTGCACGTTATTCCATTGTAAAGTCCCCGTTTCTAGGCCTCAAAAGGGCCTGGACACCAGATTCAGCTCCTGTCTCCTGAGCCTCGCTGAGGAGCGATACAGCCCCCACCTGTGTTCCTGACCCTTCACTTAATTCCTGCCTCGCGGTGCCCGGCTCACCCTGGCTCTGCCTCTGAGTCTGCCAAGAGTATGTTATGATTCCAGTTATCAGTTCAGTCCTCCTTCTCTGCATTCCTAAAGCTACTGAATCGCATCAATAGTTTCCGTCATTGTCTAGCCTTTACGTCTCCACGTTAGAGAAATACTGCATTTTAATGGTCATTTAATATTCTTCATCACGCACTACATATAGAATAATGCATGCTCCAGTCTTAGAGTCCGTTAGCCTCTCCCCTCCTGACTCTTAGTTCATATCAACATGTTCTCTAAACATCAGATACTAGATACTGCTTAGGTACATGTCGCCCTGACTCTCCAGACTTCAGTCTCTGCTCCTAGCACAGAGTTCGAAGCCCCCAGCTTCTCCTAGTAACACGTCATCGCCAGTTTGCGCGCACCATTAGGTCAGAGGTCCCGGCTCCTTAGGTAGCCCCCTCCATGTCTCCGCCCCATTCATGACATATTCTGTTACGTTTGCATCACATGTCTATGTATACGCCTCTGTTACACCTACTTTCACCCTTATCTTTCGCGACTGCTATTGACCACACCCACTGCTACGCCTATTGCAATGTAATGCTATGTGTTTGCGTTATGTATATATGATCGTGCACTGTTATTAAAAAGTTACTCCTGATCCTGCTCCTTGTCCCGATTCTGCCCCCGGCAGCGCTACCATCCTATTCCTGTGCAGGTTGTCCTGTTCCTGTCCTTTATGCTGTAATAAACCTGCAAACTCCTACTACCTCGAATCTTGACTCTTATTTTATTGAGCTATCTGTTATTCATTTATGCATTCAAAAAGAGAGGTATTATTTATTTATTTACCACACTTTCCCCACTGTTGCACCCACTGGAGTGGGAATAGTAATTTTTACCTCTACGCTATCCAACGCTTTCCCTACTGTTGCACTCATTGGAGTGGGAATAGTAATTTTTACCCCTACGCTATCCAAAGCTTTCCCTACTGTTGCACTCTTTGGAGTTGGAATAGTAATTTTAACCCCTACGCTATCCAACGCTTTCCCTACTGTTGCACTATTTGGAGTGGGAATAGTAATTTTTACCCCTACGCTATCCAACGCTTTCCCTACTGTTGCACTCTTTGGAGTTGGAATAGTAATTTTTACCCCTACGCTATCCAACGCTTTCCCTACTGTTGCACCCACTGGAGTGGGAATAGTAATTTTTGCCCCTACGCTATCCAACGCTTTCCCTACTGTTGTACTCACTGGAGTGGTAATAGTAATTTGATCCCTACGCTATCCAACGCTTTCCCTACTGTTGCACTCTCTGGAGTGGGAATAGTAATTTTTACACTTCCGCTATCGTACGGTAATAATATTGGATATTATTTAATTATATTATGTTACAATATATATATGTTTTAAAAAATATGATTGTAAAACATTTTTTATATAACTTTCATTAATTATTTAATTATTATAAGTTAATTTAAGTATTTTTAAGTATATTTTAGTAATTATTTTTTAATATTAATTTAATTTAACACTGTTTTTATTAAAGTCGATATTTTTATAAACTATATTTTTGTAAACGATATTTTTAACTCGATATTTTTGTACTTACCTGTTTGTAGATACAAACTCGATATTCTGTCTGTCGATATTTTGTCAACGATATTTTTGCTAGTCGATATTATGTCCCTCGATATTATGTCAGTGATCCGTAGCAAGTATAGCAAGTAGAGCAAGATATGTACTTGTAGGCCTCCCATCTCGTGGAAGCCAAGCCATATCCCAAAGCGGACTGCAGGCAAATGCTCGATCCATATGCTTTCTTGCTCTCCCTCACCACCCATTCTGAGGTAAAGCATAGATGTGCCGCCCAGTATTATTCTAGAAGACTGGGACATGCTAAGCCTCCTCATTCCCTTGACAGTATTAAACATTTTTTTTTGAATTGCAGGTTTTTTCCATCCCTAGATAAATTACATCAACCTATTTAGTATGGCTTTTATATCAGAGTTGGGGATAGGGATGGGGAGTGTTTGGAATAAGTATTCTGGGAAATGCCTTACAAAGGGGGTTGTATGAAGCATGTAGATTGTCCCAAGACGTGCCGATTTTTCCGGTGCCACCACTACCGGATATAGTTATTCCAAATGAAGGACCTTCTAGTAGTAGCTACAACTCGCCATTGACGTTAATCTCGGGGGGGGGGAGCCTGTGCGGTCCCCCTTGGAGCTCCCTGTGGGGGAAGCTTTATCCTTGATCTCGGGTGAGGCCCCTAGCACTGCGCATGACCCCCTTGCGAGCGAACTTGTGCTAGGGCAGGGAGGTGCTGGTGGTGTAGCCCTCAAGCTGGTCAGTTGGAATATTGCGGGTCTTGCATGGAATACTGACATACCTGAATGGAATTCATTTGTTGAATCCTTCGGGATTTGCTTGTTTCAGGAAACTTGGTGCTTGGAACCACGCCACAAGGTGGGTTATACCACCTACTTTGTGTCTGCAGTACCATCGCCTGGAGGGAAGGGCCGCCCCTCTGGCAGTCTACTAATTTGGATTAGTGTCTCCCTGGGTTTCTCCATCAGGTCTATAGCCACCAGATCACCAGATCTGCAGAGAATCTCAGTCAGAGGGCCACGCGGGGGGAGGAAGCTCGAAGTTTTTAACATCTATGTCAGAGGAACAAGGGGTGGTACATCCTCATTGTCCCTCACGGGCATCGACGAGGAACTTAGATCTAGTGGTGCTGACTCTCTTGTCATACTGGCTTGGGACTTCAATTGCACATTTGAACCCCTTGCTAGGGAGGATATATTGGGTACACGGGAGGACGATGCTAGGAGAGGTATCCCCCCCTCACACTATCCCCAATTAGAAGCTGGACCCAAAGTGCCATTGATCTTAATGCCCTCTGCCTGGAACATGGCCTTAGGGCAACCAACGGTAGATCAAATTCAGACCCTACCGGGGCACATACGTTTAACAGAGTAGGCCATTCCTCACGAATTGATTTTATTCTTTTGAACTATAGACTCTGGGCTTATTTGATAGACGTGGTGGTTTTACCGTCCACTGACAGCGACCACAATCCTCTATCTTTGTCCCTGTCCCCTTTTTGGTCGGGAGCAATCTCAGCTCCAACTCCACATGTATGGAAAACAACGCACGAAGTATGCCCTTCTAACTGTGGCAGGCGCCTGAAATGGAACACCGTTGCTGCCAACGAGGGGAAGATCTTGGAAGTAAAATCCATAATGTCTAATATCGTGCCCCGTTTAGACTCCCTCGCACTTGGCACGCATGAGGTTCCCGCTTTGTTTGCCGAAACCACCACCGCCTTAGGTGAACTGTTCTTAGTTCGTTCTGTAGGCACAAGGGGCAACACAAGAGGTGGTCCCATGGGCAACGTGGGCTGGTACTCCTCTGCCTGTCACGTTGCCAAAAGGGAGCTGATCAAGGCGGTGAAAGCCAAGGATGGTGGCCTGATTAGCATTGCAAGGACCAATTATAGAAGGGCTTTATCTAAGGCCAAGGCCGAGCACGAGAACCAGTTCTGGCATGACCTAAATGTGGCTAGCTCAAGGAAGGACTCAAAGGGATTTTGGGACCTAACAAGAGCTAGGGACAAACCCGTGGATTTGCTTATAACATGCAATATAGCGGAGGGCGTGTGGCTTGACCACTTCTCTAAGCTCTACACAATGGCTCCGGGTACTGAGGTAACCCTGATGGAACAGTACCCCACAGATTGCACTGAGCTTAATGAGGAATTCCTGTTTACACCCAAGGAAGTGGTGGGGGCGATTAAGTGCCTCGTCCCCAATAAGGCAGCGGGCCCTGATGGCTCCCCAGGAGACTTGCTCCGTATTAATCCAGATGAGTGGGGGAGACTCATTGCTTCCTTACTGAATGCTGGATTGGCCGGTGCGGCTCTCCCGGATTCATGGAAGGGCGCAGAGGTCGTCCCAATCTTCAAGAAAGAGAGTCGGGACAACCCTGCTAACTATCGCCCTATAAGCCTCTTGGATCCACACAGAAGGTGGCAGGTAAAGTGGTTTTAGGTAGGGTCTTGCAGTGGGTAGAGGACATGCAAATTCTTTCAGACTTCCAGGCTGGCTTCAGGTCAGGTATGGGGGCTATTGAGCAATCATTCCGGTTAATGATGCTTTTTTGGAAAGTGGTTGTACTGGGCAAAGGCAGCCTGTATCTTGCTTTTATAGATTTACGGACTGCCTTTGACCTGATCCCACGTAGCCAACTTTGGAGTGTACTTGATGCACTGGGTATTCCCCCATACTTATTAAACATGCTGATAAAGTTACATGCAGATAACTTTGCGGAGATCAGGTGGGGTAACCAGGGACAAAAAACATCACGAATCCCCGTAAATGGAGGTGTCTGCCAGGGATGTGTGCTAGCCCCCACTCTGTTTTCATTGTATGTTAACGGAGTGGTGGAGCACTTGCTGCAACATCCAGCAGACGCACCATCCCTGGCTGGCAGGAGAATACCTACCCTTTTATTTGCAGACGATACCCTCCTGATCTCCAAAACTCCAGTGGGCCTGCAGAGTCTTTTAACTAGTTTTAAGACCCTTTGTGATTCAAGGGGACTAGTTATAAACACAGGGAAGACTAAGTTCCTGGTTCTAAACCCACCGAAGAAGACTGTCAATCCACCTACCCTAGAATCAGTTCCACTCGAGAGGGTCAAGGAGTTCGATTACCTTGGCATTCGTCTCTGCGACTCTATGAGCTGGAAATGTCATCATCAAAAGATGCTGCTGACCCACAAGAGGGTGGTGGGGGCCCGCCTTAAGGAACGCGCGCCTCATCCCTCAAACCCATTGCACCGGTACTTGACATCTACAGGGCAAGAGGCGTTAGTGCAGCTCTTTATGGGGCAGAACTCTGGGGT
The DNA here is from genome assembly GCF_964261635.1 of Lissotriton helveticus. Taxonomy (NCBI): domain Eukaryota; kingdom Metazoa; phylum Chordata; class Amphibia; order Caudata; family Salamandridae; genus Lissotriton; species Lissotriton helveticus. Next base: position 956,535,774 of record NC_136071.1, read on the forward strand.
GTACAAAATGTGGACCACTTGCCTCCCCTATAGTACACCAACTCAACCACTTCTTTTAGATATGGGTACTCGGCCCATTAGTGACCAGGCGAGGCTGCGTCCCCTTCTTTTGTGGGCACGTATTTGGAGAGTCCCAGAAATGTCCAGTTATGCAGAGGGTTTAAAAGAGGTTCTATTAATGCCCGGCTGGTCCAAGATCCGCTGGTTAAGGGAAGTCAAGCGCCTTCTTATAGACCTGGGCCTTGAAGATGCTTGGATTACTAGATCTGCCCCGCCCAAGTTAACTCTGAAGAAATTATATTGGAGCTGGGTGATTGATGGCAGAAATAGTAATGCTAATTTGTGCAAGACCACTGTGGAATTCCTTTTGGTTAAGGAGGTGCACTTCTGCGAGCCGTATCTGGATATTATCCTAAAATCCTGGGACAGGGCTCTATATTTTAAATTTAGGGTAGGCCTACTTCCAGTAGGGAAATTGACTTCCAGCAGGAAGGTCCCGGCACAGACAACTCCCTTCTGCCACTTCTGTGTGAACAGGATAGAGACAGTTCCCCACTTTTGAATGCCCGGCCTATGTAGTTCCTCACCACAGATGGTTGAAGCCACTCTGCAGAGAGCTTGGGACTAGATCCCATAAGGAGGCCTTACGAATTTTAAAAACGGACCCGCGCCCACTGTTCGCATGTGGATTGGCGAAATTTCTAGGTTGGGCATGGCGCATTAGATCTACTAGGCTTTTGTATCTTGTTTAATATGTAATACGTATTTTAGACTGTTTTTATGTAATCTATTCATGCCACCTGCAATATGAATTGTATGTTTATTAACCACGCATGGCTTTTATTGTTTTTATGTATATGTACTGCTTTTTAAGATATGTACCATACCGAAATAAAGCCTAATCAATCAATCAATCAATAAGTATTCTGGAGAGGACATTCATTTGAATTACATCATTGTGGCCCAGCCATAAGATGAGATGTTAAAAAGGCACCACATTCTCAGATCCTCCAGGATATTCTTGCAGTATTCATGCCAACTAGCTTTATCCCACACACATAGGTGGCTAGTTATGTTGAGGCAAAGATACCTGATGGAATGGGTGGTCCATTGGAAAGGGACCATGGCATGTAGTTGTGGCAGAGATTGGTTTGGGATTTAAAGCATTAAATGTTTCTTTATGTAACTTATATACCTTGAATTCAGAGACTCTTTAAAAACTATCAAGCAAATTCAGTAACTCAGTCAAGAGTACCCTGGGGTCCGTCAGTATGAGTAGCACATTATCAGCGAATAAATGGACCTTATGATGGCTACCACCAAGCAGGATACCTGACACCTTTGGTCAGTGGCTAATTTTAATTGTCAGAGGTTCTACAACAACCAGAAATAAAAGTGGGAATGGCGCACACCTGCCTGGTTCCCCTAGCAAGAGTGAGCACTGGCCATGAATTTTAATTACTGATTGGGAGATATACCCTGTTAACACAGCACTCCCTCTACTCACTCTAGATTCTTTTCTGGTATAATGCGTTAGATCTGACTCTAATCTTTAGTGTGCAGTTTTTAGGTGTGCTCCTCAGATTGCAGGGTACTTCATCGATATTATTCATAGCACTATCCCCAACTAGGGGGTCCATTAAGATGTCGGGCGGATGTCCGCCCGTCATCCTAATGGGGCCCTAGGTGTCGTGTCTACTGACAGAATGCACTACTGTTTGATTGAGTTCAGCTGAGATTCAACGTTTATCTTACTAATGCAACCTTATTCTTATTTAGAAATAATGCAACTCTTTTTGCCTCTGAAAATTTGAATAGCATTTTTTCCCTTTTCACAGACTGCATTTTAAACACCTGGCGAAGTGCTTATATTTATAGACCGAAATGCATTGGGGATATGGCAAGCACAGGGTGTGCACAATTTGGTAAAAATAATATGTATGAACAATCACACAGGGGAGGAATGTTGTAGGAAATAATACAAATAATTGTTTTTAGAGGCAACACGTGTTTATTCATTTCGAAATAAAGAAATATGTTGCACGTGTGAGATTAACTTAAAAGTTGAAAGCACTAAGCTCTGGTGTATGTCTATTAGCTTTTTGGTGTGCAAGTCTCCTAATGTTGGAGGTTAAGTATACACCTGCATTGATCTTGGTCTATCAGACCAGGGAGTAGGGAATCCAGGCATAGGACTGGGATTTTTATGTATATCTTCATGCCAAGAAGCACTATTGGTCTGCAGGAAGGAACTTGTCAGATATTTGCCCGGTTAGGCCTTAAAGTGATCTCGGCTTCACACAAGGTTGGTGTGAAGGTAGTGGCTTGTGCAAAAGAATTAGAGAGTACAGTCATATGTTTGTGTAAAAGTCGGATAACCATTCTATAAATTCGACTGGGAGGCCGTTGGGGCCCAGGATCTTCCCTAATGGCATAGATGTCAGTGCTTGATTCACCTACACAGGATCTGTAGTAGGTGACTGTGAGTGAATCTCACTATGTGAGTCACACTGTAAATTCATGATAATTTGATTGCACCTGCTAAGTGCCACCGAACATGTGTACACACTCATATGTGGGAGTCACATTGTTGACTATTGTTTTGCGCAGTCCGGTATCTGCACACAACGAGCATGCCACAGAAGGTCTTCTTCAGGGATTGGTGCTGAGGAGAAATTGTACATTAATTGACAACTTTTTCCGACATTCACAAACTATAAAGAAAAAGCTAAATGAAAGGGGATACCCTGAGAAATTGGTTAACCATTCATTCAACCAAGCAAGATTTTTCTGATGGGGATAGTATGTTCCATAAGGATAAGGAAAAAGTTACAATAGGTTGGTTTTGTGAGCCACTTTTCTGGGGTAAGCAATAGGATTAAAAATGTGATCAATCATAATTGGAACATTCTTAATTGTGACTAAGATGTTATCTTAGAGAGACCGCTTTTTCGCATTTTGGGTGTAATAGAAATCAAAGGAACGTCTCGGTACATACATATGGAGAGGACAACCCTCTTACACAGGTGACTGTGGCTAAAGAAAGGGTGTTTGGAAACTACCAGTGTGGAGGCTGTAGTATCTTTGACCATTGTGTCAGAGACAAGAGTGTGGAGTGTTAGGACGTCAACTTTACAATGAGGTCCTTAAACATTTATTGAAGCAAAAATGTTGTTTCCCTCATTATTTGTCCATGCGGATAAGGATAGGTAGAAGAACCTAGTAGGGAACTAGAGGGGAGGCTGAACGAGCACAAATCAGCCATTAGGACTATGAAGAGTGAGGCTCCCCTGATAAATCTCTTTTATAGAGAAAGTTCACGAGAACAATGATCTCCGTTGTATTTTCCTGGAGAAAGTAACAGGGAGGAAGAGAGGTGCCAATATTCATGCCAAAAGGAAACTTAGAGAACGTTTTTTATGTGCAAGTCGAATACCATGAGACGGGGGCTGAACAGCAGAGAAGACTGGAAACGTTTTATTGGGAGATAGCTGGAGGGACTACTCTTTTTTAAAAAATGTTAAATCTTTATTTTCCAGTTTTATACATTCATGGTCAAAATGTAAAGCACACAGTGGTACACAGTGAAGGCGTATACATAAACAAATGCAATGCAATAGAAAGTATATATCACAACCCATGGCATCAATAGGCAACGGAATAGAGAGTTAAGTTAAGTCACAACAATGATCAACCCACAAGGCCCTCTAAGCAGCAAGTATGGTCCAGACTCCCGATCAGACCTCGACTCAAACAGCAATAATATACTAATGCCGCTAAGAAGAGCAAGCAGACCACAAGAGCATACTGCCATCCTACGCTCCTAGCCAACCCCCTCAGGTACAATACCATGAGCAATCTGAGTGTCTGCCTCATTGCGTTTCTTTGTGATGTATGCTCTGTACTGGCCCCAAATATCCACAGGACGTGAGGAGCTGGGCACTAATGTCGCGTATTCCTCGCAATTCACATTGCAGAACGCTAAACTGTGAAGCCATGACTGCAGGGAAGGAACTTTTCTACTACCCCATAATAATGCCACCTCTCGTTTGACCAACAGAAAACCAAGGGCAGCCAGTTTTCTGACCTTCTTGGGGAAGTTAACTATACATACCAACAGTGCAATCTCAGGAGTGGGGGCCAATGTCTTGGAGAGTATGTCACCCAGCGTGGCGTGCACCTGCACCCAGTAACGTTGTATCTTTGGACAGGTCCAGGAAAGATGAGCAAAGCCAGCAAATGGAGCAGAACATTTCTGGCATTGGTGGAGTCTTGCGGGGTCTATCTTGTGGGACCATGCCGGGGTGTGGTACATCCTGCGGAGAAACTTGAAATGTAGCAGCTTATGCCTACTATTCAGGGACACCTCTCTCCTTAGTCTGCAACACTGCTCCCATTGGTCATCAGTGATAGGCTGACCCAAATCAATTTCCCATGCTGTTCGAGTTTTAGCGTCAGAGAACGGCCGGGACATCACACATTGTTTATACAATTTGGAAATCATATGGCGCCGGTTGGACTCTCTTTAATTAGGGACAATGGTGGGGCCTTTTCAGGAGCAACAGGAAAAGAAGGAAAGGTGGCTCGCAACATGGAATGCATACATCTCATTACAAAGGTATCCATAAAGGAGCATCCGCGGAACCGAGCCTCCTCTGACAACGAGAAAGCATGATTGTCTGGAAACAGGTCGCCAATCGTATGAATTTGAAATTTCTCCAAAGTGCGCTGAACCAGAACCTTGCCCGTAATGGGAGGCAGTGGTGGGTTCAGTAGAGGCAACGCCGAGTATTACAACTGATCTAGACCCAACAGTCTTCATAGCCTGTCCCAAGCCCAGCAAGTGGTAGATACAGTCTGGATGTCCCGAGGGTCTCTTGGGATATCTTTGGGTAAAATGGCGGCCAATTTCTGCGGAAGTAACAAATCAGCTTCCGGCTTCAAATAGGGGACACGTGCGTCTGGGTGGTACCAGGCATAGGAATAGCAACATTGCGCAGCCAAATAATATTAATACATGTCCGGAACCCCAAAGCCTCCCCGCTCATACGGCAGGGTCAAAGTCTGCCAGTTCACACACGGCCTCTTATCCCCCCAAACCAGTCGCAAAAGGAGTTGACAGAGCTGAAGAAAAAACGCTTGGGTAAGAGGAATGGGAATATTGTTAAAAAAATACAGAAACCTTGGGAGGATAACCATTTTGATAATGGCCAGTCTGCCAGCCATCGACAAAGGCAGCCGTAACCACCTCTCAACCTGCGATTCCAGTGAACTAATTGCCCGGCCATAGTTTAGCTGGATGATAGTGGCAGTGTCTAAATGTATGTAGACTCCAAGATACTTGACTGCATCTTGGCACCACTCAAGCGGGAATTCCCATTCCCATGCAGTCGTGCTGGTAGTCAACAGGAAAATCACAGATTTGTGCCAATTAATACTAAGACCGGATAACCTGCCAAAGCGAATAATTTCCCTGATAAGGGGTTTCAGGTTAAGCTGGGGTAGTATGATGTATAAGATTGTATCATCGCATACAGGGATACCAAAAAAGGGCCAGTGCGAAACGATGTAAATGTTTCTCCTGAAAATGCCTCACCAATGGATCCATTGCTAAGATGACAAGCAACGGAGACAGGGGGCAACCCTGTCGCGTGCCGCAAGACAGATGATCAGGCTCGGAAATAGTACCATTCAGGCTAAGTCTAGCTGAAGGCTGAGTGTACAACAGAGTGACTGTAGAGATAAAACACTCAGGCATACCCATGCGACGCATCACGGACAGAAAAAAGGGCCACTCAAGGGAGTCGAACGCCTTCTCGGCGTCAAGGAGCACTGCGGCGGCCGGAGTAGCAGGGTCAATTCTATGCAGAACCGTAAGCAAGGTCCGTAAGTTGAGCGAGGTGGACCTGTGAGGGACAAAACCAGACTGGGCCGGTGAAATAATGTATTCTATTAATAAAGACAACAAAATAGTGATCACCTTTGCCAGTATCTTATAATCGAGATTTAGCAGGGACAACGGCCGGTAGGAGCCACAAAGCTTAGGGTCTTTGCCCTGTTTTGGGAGAAGGATAATGCCCGCTTCTCGGAATGTTGGAGGAAGGACACCCACTTCAAGCACCTCAGCATACACCTCTATCAGTCTCGGAGTCAATATATCTTTATTCGCTTTGTAAAAATCTGCGGAAAACCCGTCGAGACCGGGCGCCGAGGAACACCGCAGCGCTTTGATTTCCTCAATAACGCTCTCCTGGAATATGGGGATGGATGAATGAATGAATGAATACTTTCTTTTATAGCACATGGCTACCCTCGAGCGTCCCATCGCTGTAAGACTGGAGAACGTTAAAAAAAGACATTATTTAAACAGGAATGTCTTTAATCGCTTCCTGAAAGCCAAGTGGTTATATTCATGCCTGATGTTGTCTGGGAGTTTATTCCATCTTTTAGCTGCTTGGACAGAAAGCAGGCGGCCGCCCATCCGGGCCAGCTTCACCCTGGGTACTGGGTACTGGGTACTACCAGCAGATTTCGTTGGTTGGATCTAAGAGATCTCACCGATTGATGGCGACGAAAGAGGGGATCAAGAATGGACGGGCCAGCATTATGCATGGACTTATGCGCCAGACACAAGGTCTTGAACACAATCCTTTCCTGAATTGGTAGCCAATGAAGCAACCGAATTGAGGCCTTCGCCGAACATCGTTTGGGGGCTTTCATGAGCAGGCGAGCTGCACAGTTCTGCACAGATTGCAGAATTTTTATGATAGCTGCTGGTGCCCCCATATAGACGGCATTTGCATAGTCCAGTAACGAAAGAATCAACGACTGGACCAGAACGCGTCTGGCTTCAAATGGAAGAAGATCTAGGACTTTTTTAAGGACTCTCATCAATCCGTAACAGGTCGCGGCCACCTTCTTGGCCTGATATTGGAAGCCTAAGGAGGAGTCCAGCCAGACCCCCAAGCTTTTTATTTTAGTCTTAGGCACCGGAGGGGGTCCCAGACAATGCGGCCACCAGGGGTCCAAATTGATTGGGGCTTTGTAGCCCAAAAGCATAATGTCCGTTTTGGCCCCGTTTAGCTTTAAAAAAGACGAGGTCATCCATTCCAGGACTTTGGTGAGACATGGGGTCAGATTGTTGATCCCCTGATCTAAAGCATCGTCCCTCACCAAAGAAACAACCAGCTGCGTGTCATTGGCGTAGGTGACAAGCTGAATTCCCCAGGGAAGCACCACCTCAGCCAAAGGTCTCATGTAAATGTTAAACAACGTGGGGCTGAGTGATGATCCCTGGGGAACGCCGTGACTCAATTGCAGCTGGCTCGATGACACCTCTACCTCAAAAACGGAGAAGTATCTGTCCGATAGAAAGGAATGGAGCCATTTAAGGGCCAATCCGGAAACCCCTGCAAAACGTAGCCGGTGCAGCAGGAGAGAGTGGTTCACAGTATCGAAGGCTGCGCTGAGGTCCAATAGGACCACCGCAGCGCAGCCTCCCGAATCCACAATACCCCTAGTTGCCTCCACCACCGCCACCAGAACTGTCTCTGTTCCTTGCTTGGCTTTGAATGTAATGAACCCGTAGACTCAACAAATGAGGAGAGGGCCTGGTTCACGTGTTTTTCAGCTATTTTGCTGAGACTCGGGAGCAACGAAATAGGCCTGTAATTAGCCAGATCTTCAGGGTCCAGACTAGATTTTATTAACAGGGCCCAGACCTTTGCCTTCTTCCAGTTGGGGGGTACTACTCCTGAAGCCAGAGACGCATTAATGACCTGCATTATCACCGGGCATACTGTCCCCGATACCTGTTTAGGAACCACCGGAGGTGCAACATCCTGAGGGGAGCCCGATTTTAGATTGTTAAGGAGACTTTCCTCAATAGCGAGATCTAGCAGTGGGAAGGCTTTGAGATCTCCAGATAGGTTGGGGGCTCCCTCCTCAGACCCCTTATTTTCACTCTCCATTTTGTCAGGAATATATGGAGTTGGCACAAAGCTGGAGTAGATGTTAGACACTTTGGACGCAAAAAAAGCGGCTAGGTCCTCACAGCGTTTCTGAGGATCCGGAGCAGGACTAGTAACCCTAGGGGTAGCGACCAGAGATTGAAAGATTTTGAAAATTTCTCTGGGGGTATTAGCTGCTTCCGAGATTTTGCCCTGATAATATGCTGCTTGTGTAGATTTTAATAATTTTTTGTACGATCTCAAGGATGATTTATATGCGGTTTTCGCCACAGGAGCAAAGTCCTTTCTCCACTTCCTTTCTGCTCATTTGCACAGTTGTTTATGCTCCTTAAGTTCCCCAGAGTACCACGGTTGTTTATTATGGCCCTCCCGATGCCGCATCTCTTTTTTAGGGAGGGTGGCATCTAAGGTGTAGTTAAGCCACTTGTCTAAGGCTTTGTTAGCTATCACTGGGTCCTCATGGGGAATAGGCGGGCACCTCTTCACCTCATCAACCGGTAGTCTAGACCATACTCGACCCACTTTCTTTGACAGGCTAACCCTGTGATTCTGTATTGCTGGAGACCACGCAAAAGAAAGTAGGGCGTGGTCTGACCAAGGAACAAAGGGGCATATTACCAACGTTAAGCGATATTTAACGCTAAGCATCGTCAGAAATTATCACAGATAAACCTTGCTATTATCAAGGTTTATCGCAAATGCGATAAAAAATGGCTGCAATGCATGAATATCGCTGAAAAGTCCGCGATATTCATGCATTACCGAGCTAATGCTCTTAGCCATGTTATCCACCTCCCATTGGATAACATGGCTAAGAACTGCTCAGGGCAGGTGTTAGTTTTTGGAGATATTCGCGCTTAGCGCGAATATCTCCAAAAGTTGGTAATAGGAGATAGCGATGTTAGCGACTCTTTCCAGTCGCTAACATCTTGGCACGCCCACTTTGCATGTCATTAGTGATAAATATCACTGACATGCAAAGTGGGGCCCAAGATGGCCGCTATCTCCTACTAGCTGTCGCTAACTGCTGTTAGCGACAGCTAGGTAATAGGGAGATAATTTTATCTCCGCTTTCTTGGCTTTTAAAGCCAAAAAAGCGGAGATAAACCCCCTTGATAATATGCCCCAAAGTAAGGCTGATCACACACAATGTTCACAAGATTAGTAAAACAATGGTCTAGTAGGTGCCCAGCTACATGAGTGGAACCAGCCACAATTTGTTCCAAGTGTACTACTCCCAGGGTATCCAGCAGACACTGCGATGCAGCTGCCTCGACTTCATCAAGGTGAATATTGAGGTCGCCCAAGATGGTAAAATTGAGGGCACTGCTGATGGAAAGAGAGATCTTATCTAGAAGGTTGTTACAGAAGTCGTGGTAATCACCCGGAGGTCTATAAACCAAGATCCCTGATAGAGTGCACGTGGGTGAAAAAGATATAGAAAAGCCAAGACTCTCGCATTCTATAAGTGGACTCTCAGAGGTTCTACACCCAAAGATGTTCTTATGGATGATTGCCACACCTCCTCCTCACCCCGTCTGACGATCCTGCCTGATAATAGAGTAGTTGGGCGGAAGCGCCTGGACTATGTCCGGGTCGGATGTATCGGTCAGCCAAGTCTCAGTTAGAAAGAGTACGTCTGGACCTCGTTCCTCCAGGATCAGATGGATTTCCACCGCATGCCTCGGGAGAGATCGGCAGTTTAACAGAGCAAATGTAAAAAGGTTATTATTATCAGTCACTAGCTTTAAAGGCTTGCAATGTGGACAGAAGGATATTACCTCCTCTGGTAGTGTCTCTATAGGACAGCTAGCCCTCACACCTCCTCTAAGTGCCCTAAGCAGATCCCCACTATAGCAGAGGGTTTTAGGCAATAAGGGTTCCATTATTATAGCCCTAAGCCACGTCCTAGCCCGGCCTGGCACGGACGGCACAGACGGGCTTTCCTTAGGCGCTCCTTTGGCGCACTAAGGCGCGTCCGCAAACGCGTACGCTAGCGCGTAGAGGGACCGTTTCAATTTTCGAGCTTTAGCGCGTCGTGTCCAGCCCTACCTCCCAGCAACTAGCGCGGCAACCTCGTCCTCACCCAAGATGGCCGCTGTAGTGAATCGGCCCCTCTAGGTCCCGGTGAACAGAATGCCCAACTCGGCTCGAGGATAACTATGAGGTCCCTGAAGGGCGCGGCGCGAGGTGGGTGTATTCACTCACCCGTGAAAGTGTCTGGTGCAAAATAAGCAGTTATAATTTTTATCAAAAAGTACAGGCAATAACGATTTTAAAATATATTAAAATAGCAAACTAGCTCCCGGCTTCCGCCTCAGGAGCAAAGAACGTCCCTAGGCCAGGAAATCTTGCATATGCCTCTCCAGGTATACCAACGTGATTTCCGTGAGGTACTCCCCTTGTTCGCGAAGGTCTCTGGTGACCCTGGAGGTGTATAAAGTTTTAAAATAAGAGAGGAACGTGTCACATATGCCCAGAGTGGAATGTAACACCTGGTCGTCCAGGCCCATGATTTCAGTGATATAGGCTTTATCATGGGGGGGCGGAGTGTGTGTGCCAAAATCCTACCGAGGCGGTCACCCTCACCATATTGCACTGCGATATGTTGTTTGCTGACATATAACAATTCTCGCTCAGCGGCTCCTCGAAACTCCATCAGCAAAGCTAAACGACAAGCCTCCTTCACCTCTGAAACCTCTTCTAATAGTTCACGATCTAAGGCTGAGATGTCTGTCTCAATGCGGCGTAAAGTGGAACGTAGAGCTTTCAGGACCCCGGCATTTTTGGCTATACAAACACCCCTGATATAAGCCTTAAATCCCTCGCAAAGCACTGCCCAGGTATCCACCGACCCGGTGTTAATCTCAAAGTAATCTTTAATAGCCTCCCTCACCTCCTCGAGAAACACCTGATCTAGAAGGGCCTTCCCAGGAAAACGCCACTGCCTCTCATAACCCACAGGTTAGGGAATGTTGAGCCTAAGTATGATCAGAGGGAGGTACGAGAACGTGCGCAGTAATGTATCCAACCCACCAAACTATCCAGCGGCCCCAGGAGAAACCAACCAATAGTCTATTCTAGTCCAGGTGTTATGAAATCCAGAATAGTGTGTGCATGCCATGAGATGTGGGTGATGCGTGCTTTCGATATCAATCAAGGAGAAGTGTCTACATATGTCCTGAAGCACGTGGCGTGAGCGGAGTTTGGAGTCCAGAGAGGAGGAGGTGCTATCCCTAGAAGCATCTAGCAATAGATTGAAATCTCCCATTATCAATAGACAAGAGTTCAGGGCCAGTAGGCGCACTTGTAACTCATGATACAAGGCAGGGGAATGCAAGTTAGTACCATAAATACCTACCTGAGCAACAATTTGCCCCATCAAAGAGACAGCCACAATCAACAAGCGGCCCTCTCCGTCAGTCACCACCTTGTGCAGAGAGAAAGGAACCATTTTATATAAAAATTTGGCCACCCCTCTTGCATAACTACTTGGAAGAATATCTGTGGGAACCCCAGCTTGCCGCTATAGGAGGCGCATAGGACTTGGACAAGTGGGTCTCCTGCATGTAGACTATGTTGATGCTGTGCCTTGCAATGCAATTAAAGACTTGCTGACGTTTTTGTGTATTGTTCAACCCTCTGACATTCCAGGACATCAGAGAAATCCCGGAAGGACCGGGCTGCCAGCCTAATTGTGCCATGGAAAAACTATTACAACAATCATGTAGCTTCTCAAATCATAGTAGCGCCATGTACCAGTGACCTGTGTAATGATGTCTAAAGATCCATGAAAAACCAGCAAATGTCCCCCCCACCGCCCACCACCCAGCCTCACTCCATCCCCTGCAAGGCGGAACCTGATCCCACTAACCAACTTGTGGTGCAATATGAGCAAACGTTACACACCCTAAACTTGGAATATTTAGCAAAGAAATCTCGGTTTTCACCATGTGGCGCAGCAACGCCATGCCGGCCGGGCAATTCTGAAAATTGTGGTCACATTTGGAAGAATTACAGATATGGTACTAACACAGCAGATCCTAAAAGATAAGTACAATAACGAATCAACCAGTCCCAGGATTAGAGAACAGCTCAATGCTGGCCTCCGACCCACTTTAAGGGGGTGATGTCGCATGTGGGGTGGTAGGGCCTTCTCCACCCTGGCCCCTAAATGGTGGAATGATCTCCCTCTGGATCTCAGGTCCCTACCCTCCCTACAGAAATTCCGAAGTGCCCTTAAAACTCGCCTCTTCCGGCAAGCCTATGTGTAAGGATGCATGTTTCCTTTTTTAGATGTTATTGGTAGGCGCCTTGATACCTGTGGGTTATTGTTTTGCGCATTATACATTTTTTATCAATCATGTGCAGTGGCCGCCGCTCTGGTATTGTTTTTTTTATAGTCCTGACAAAACTCCTGTGCCTCAATCGAGGTCTCAAAGATGCAGAATCTACCATCCACATCCACCTTCAACCTGGCCAGGTAGAGCATACCATATCTAAGACCCAGATTCTTCAAGGTGGCTTTCACTCCATTGAATTTGCATCTCGCATCTTGTACCATGATAGTGAAGTCAGGGAAAAATGATAGTTTACTCCCCTGGCACTGGACCTCTCCCCGTTCACGGGCAGATTGAAGAGCTGTATCTCTGTCCCTAAAGTTCATGAGTCTGGCAATCATGGGTCTCGGAGGCTGACCGGGTTTAGGGCGGGGGCACAACGATCTATCTGCCCGCTCCACCACAAAACCCTGTGTGAAGGACTCCCTACCAAACAAATCCGTCAGTACTTGCTCCACGAAGAAATCCATGCGACCAGTGGTGGCAGTTTCCGGCACGCCAATAATGCGGACGTTGTACTTTTGACTGTGGTCTTCCAAATCTTCATTCTTTATCGCCATTTCCTTCAGAATTCTTTCCACTCTCTCAAGTCGTTTCTGCGATTGCGCCGCTCTGTCCTCAATATCTGAGACTCTAGCCTCCGCGAAATCCAACCGCCGGTCATGCGCCTGGACCTTTGCACCCATGTCAGCCAGTCTCTTGTCTAACGCATCAAATCTGCCATCCAGGGCCTTGAAACCAGCCCCCATCTCCTTAAGCATAGCCGCCGCAAGGGATGTCAGGTCATCAGCATCGCCATTGCCCTGTCTCTCATCCGCCATGTCTGGAGGTTCATCAGAAGTGGCGCTAGGGACCTTATCAAATTGCTGCATTCTCTGCTTAGGATCCTTCCTTCCCATGCGTCAGGGAGGCCATCTGCGACCCCATGCGCAAGCGTTGCAAGGTAGAGATGGATAAAAGAGAGGACCACAAATGTGCAAATATACTGAACGACACGTCCCTCAGGGCAGGGTCGAACAATGCAGCTCCGCAACGCAGGTGGCCTGTGTGCCAGATTAAAAGGGTGTGTGTAGCAACACTGGGCATGCAATAGATCAGTGTCAGTGCTCCCAGGGGTGAGAAAAAATGCTAGGAGATGTGAAGCAAATTCAGCTGGTCCGTCTACCAGGAGCTTGGCAGGGGAGAGGAAATATGCTGCTCGCCCAGCAAGTGCCACAGATGGTGAATATGGAATAAACACAGAGGCCCCCAGCAAGGCAGCAGAAGTGATTTATGAGCGTAAGGCCCTCTCCCAATGAATTAGCCACACAACAGCAGAGATCAGCAATACCTTAAACTCGAGGGCTTCTTCCTCACGGTGTGGCAGCTGAAGCGCCAAATCCCTGACTGTATTGTCTCCTCACAGCCGCCAGTAAATGCGGGGTGTTTGGGTGAGTAGGGACAGGCGAAGCTAGAAACCACGACCAGCATTGAGAAGGCAGCATCAGCCCAAAGGGTCGACGTCTCTCACGACTTCTGGGTCTGGTCGGAGAAGATGTAAGGGAGCCGGCACACCCGATTGGGCCCAGCACCTTTGCAGCCCCCGCGGCAAGAATCGGTGCACCCTCTCTAACCTGCCCCCCCCCGCCTGAAACCCGCACGCTAAGACCCAACGCAACAGATCTCATGAGGCCGCTAATACGCCCCGTGTCCACCGTGCACACAGCGGGACCCAGAAGCAGCCCCAGCAGGGGGGATGGGGGATGGTAACAAAGCAGGCGGGAGGGAAGGGGGGCCGAACCCGGCACCGGGCACCTACCAGCGGCCTCAGCTCACCTCGCAGATCCAGGGCAGCTCATCTCCCGGCCGCGTCATACACAGGAAGGCCGCAGGGCCCGTGCTTGGGTCTCAGCAGCACGGGCTCGGGGAGAAGCCGCTCCGCCCCTCAGATTAGGTCGTCCCGGGCATCAGACTGCTCCACATCATCTCCCAGGTATAATGGAAAGGCACCCGCTGATAAATATGAAGCCTACATCGATGAAAGCAGGCCTAAATCGTGTCCGGCCGGCGGAGCTTCAAGCATGGGCGGCTATCTTGGTTGCCTGCGTGGCCACGCCCCCAGAGGGACTACTCTTAATAGTGGACTAATCCCACTGTGGCAGAAGATATGATTGGCTGGATGATAGTAGATGAAATAAGGGGTTCTATTATCCTGGAAGGGATGAAGTATGAGTTGTTTCAAGTTGGTACCCACAGTGATAATAAATTGAATCCCGGTTTGGTATACTATGGGCCCAATATTAGCATTGTGAATACTGGGTTTTAATAGACTGTTGCATTCCTGAGGTCAACAGGGTCAACCAATGACAAAGACCTTGGTATTATCTGGGATGTTATAAGCCAGGTGTCCAAATTGTTCAGAGTTCGTTAACAAGGATATGGAATTTATGATCATTAGCTTCTATATAAGGAAAAAGAAAGACGTTCAAAAATGATGCTCATGATAGTAGGGAACAGGATCCCTGATTGACCTACCCAGAGTCTAACATTGTAATCGGGCAATATTTGTGGATAATATGTTTATTTAATTTGAGGTAGATGGCTTAACTAAGGCTTCAGCAACAATGAGACATGCAGCTGTATGCTTGATATGATGGTATACAAAAGGTTTCAAGATGGCGGTTATGATTATTAACATCCATATGAAGAATAAGCCATTCCAAGATGGCGTCTATGACAGCAGGAAATAGGATCCCTAATTTATGTTTCCCAAGTCAAATATTATAATTGGGAAAATATTGGCGGAGGATATGCTTCTGTAATTTGAGGCTGATGGCTTTGATAAAGGCCTCGGTGACATTGAGATATGCAACTGTAGGTTTGATTTAACTGTACACAAATGGTTTCAAGATGGCACTTATAGAAGGAGCCTTCTAGGGAGGTCATTAGTCACATGCCTAAGCCCTGTGATTTGTAGTCACAGGTGAGTTAGCTTGAGGATAGTTAGCGCACATATTTAATGGACCTTTTCGATCACTGAGACATATTTTGTGGAGGCTCCAGGAGTGAACCAGACGAGGATTTTTGAGGTGAAGAGAACAGCAGGCAGTGCAGATAGACAGACAGGGTCATAGGGAGCCTGAATAAGATCAGTGTGATTTGAGAGGCCCCCTTGGTTCTCGGTCTATATTTTTTCCATACAGGTTTTGTGATGGCTAGAAGCAACAGGGAGCGCTTTCTTGAGTGGGAGCGATGGAATGATGGGATATAGGCTACTTTGACTGGAAACTAGAGTCTGTGAAGATAGGTGATATGTGAGTAGTATAGATATTAACCCCTAGACACACCTAAGGTAGTTGACATTTGGTGCTGAAGGAGGTTACAATGTTTTTGATGATATTAAAATGAGATTTTTAAACGAAAAGTTGTGGGCTTTTGACTACCGAAGAAGACTTGGACTGCTCAGATCCTGAGTATCATACCTTGATATATAGGTAAGAATCAAAAGACAAAGGGGTCGATTCCGATCCGGTAAAATCCCCGTCCGTACGAATCGTATCCGGAGCCGTTTCCGTACGACTCGTACGGACGCCGTACGACCGGACGATTCCGATCCCGATGTGCCGACCTGGACGCGATTCGTACGGTACACGTCGATTCGTACGGAAAAGCACACGATCACCTACACACCGTACGGCGCGTACCCCCCATGATCGCAGGTGTACACGCTGTACCCCTGTGATCATGCGGGGTACGTGCCGTACACCCAGCGTACATGGGGTACGTGCCGTACACCCACCGTACATGGGGTACGGT
The DNA here is from genome assembly GCF_964261635.1 of Lissotriton helveticus. Lineage (NCBI taxonomy): Eukaryota > Metazoa > Chordata > Amphibia > Caudata > Salamandridae > Lissotriton > Lissotriton helveticus. The sequence goes on from NC_136071.1 coordinate 956,551,879, forward strand.
GCGTACCCCATGTACGCTGGGTGTAGGGCACGTACCCCGCATGATCACAGGGGTACAGCGCGTACCCCTGCGATCATGGGGGTACGTGCCGTACCCGGGGGGGGTGTTCCGTACCTGTTTCGGCGCGAACTCTGCGTTTATGACTGTTTTCGGCTTCCGTAGGAAAAGGGTCTTACGGCGCGTACCCGACACGAATCGTACTTGCTGGGTCGTAAAAACCAGCCGCGAACCATAGTGATGTCGCGTACAGCCGGTTCCGAGGGAAACTCGTACGGAGATCTGAGTCGTACGGAGTCCTGTACGACTCGTACGGAGTTTGGCACCTGGTACGGATCGTACTTCGTCGTACGTACGGGACGTCTACGTGTACGATTCGTACGGGGAAAAAACTCTCCGTACGACGATTCGGAGCGCATTTTACCAGATCGGAATCGACCCCAAAGTGTACTAGAAACAGCTATAGAGAACACTGATGACATGGGGGATATTTATTGAAAGTCAAAATCATTTCCACATATAGGCCAATGTATTGGAATGACAATTGATACAAGGAAGAGGGAATAGTTTATTGAATATGTCATACTGTGGCTAAACTGCGAGAGCAATTGAGAACCTTTTATCAGTGAAATCGTGCTATTAACAGGTGATGAGGATTTAAGAGAAGAGGCATGAATAGATATATTAATAGGAGATTAAGGGACATATATCTCTGATTATAGTCTTTTTCTTCTTCCTCAGTCTACAGTGGGTAATATGAACGTACTTGCCGCATACTTGATGGGATACTGATTACTGTTGTCCATTTTATAATCTGAAGTTTCGTGAAGGATTTGAAGCAGTATTTCTGCCAATGTTATCATTGGTGAGTTGATTTTATAAAAAAATGTAAAATGTAAATTGATACTTGTATAGCGCACTACTCACCCGCAAGGGTCTCAAGGCGCTTGTACGAATACAGCTGTGGAACCCATCCTGGCTTTCCCTGTGAGGTGTCCACTCCTGGGCACCCCCAAGGTGGAGGCCAGGCATCCTTAGCGTTGTGGGGGCCGTTGTGGAGATTAAGCAAGCTATTGCCCAGAGTTGCAGAGTGGGACTCCATGATTGGAATAGTCACAGAGGTGAGAATTATCAGGTCGGTGGAATTTTTGAGCCCAAGACCCGCCGAGGCAGGGAATTGAATCCTGGTCCCGGGATAGACCTCTGCATCAGGGTCTGCCGCTCTAACCATTGAGCCACACTTCTCCACTCAAACTTGTCGCTGTGGAACCTGAATGGGGCCTCTGCGGGATAGCATGATGAATGTATGATGGGCGATGAGTATTTATTGATGGATATGTCTAAGGTGAGGGTGAATTTATATGACTTCATGAGAGTATATCACAAAAAATATTTATAGTGTGAGACCTGTATTAGTCCTTTGAGTGTTAGAATAGATTATGAGTCTTTGTTGATTGATTAGTTTGGTGTGATGGTCGAGATATATGAGTACCATTGAAGTTGTGCGATGCACTTGGTTTTAAAAAGACTTTGTGAAAAAAACTTTCAATATTTGATGTGTGTGACTTACATTAAATGATGTATATCATATGTTTTTTTTACATAGATGATTTTGAAATAAAATGTGTATGAGATTGAGTTGTTTGGGCTGTCCTGAAGAATGTGGTTATCATCAATATTTCCACCAAAATGCGTTGACGTATGCATATGCAGAATCTGCTATACACTGATAAACTTTACATGAGGAATTTTTTTATCATGGATCCCTGTTGATACTAAATTCAGATCAGTAGAAGTGAAATAGACCAACGGTTGTGACTTAATTGTTCTCCCTTGTATTTTGCTTCTGTGGGAAATGGGGTTTTCAATATTGTTTCACTCGTTGTGATGTACATGTTTCTAATCTGTTTTAGGGTATTTTAGTATTGAACATATAAACAAAGAAGATATTAATATTTTTGTATTGTTCAGAATTGTATGATTAAAACTGTGTTTTTCACAATCTCGTGTGGTACCCATTTATGGTAAGGAAGGTGTTTGGAATGTAGTTTGTATGTGTAATAAGTTTTATGGTTTTTCATTTGAAGTTGGTTTATACATTCATCCTATGGGGAACTCTTTCAATTCTGCTGACCTGGTGTCGGCCTTATAATGCGAGCGGTTTTTCATAGTGTAAGTCTGTAATGCTTTCTGAAGGTCTGTTGTGCTTACACTGTGTATAAATTATTGGGGAAATCTGCCCTGTGGTACAATGCTACCCTAAGAAAGCTCACTGAGTGCAGTGAGGTACAAATCTGGGGATAAACATGCACCCCAGTATAAATTTACATTACTTAAAATACTACATATACATCAAATGTCACTTAAGATTTGTCATTTTTCTCTGGCTCAGATCAGAATTAGATTCCAGGCTGTTTCCCCTCTATGGGCCAGGTTAATGACACTGTTCTGCAGCATGGAAGGATACAAGGCTTCCCCACTCAATAGAGCAATGTACAGAGCTTGACCTAGTTCCTGGGAAAGGAATGGGTGGAGAGACAATCTGCATCTGATAATTGTGCTCTTCAAACTGCACCTGGTCTTGGACAGCCCAGGTGCACTGGAACAAAGAAGCTGAACCAGCTCTCTGGAACCAACACAGGAGAGGCTTACCTTTGAAGTTTGTGTGGGAAAGTGTCATGCAGCTGTGTAATCAAGGAACTGAGGGCAATCAGTGGAGGTCCTTCTACAGACAGTTTGAAGTCTCCATATTGGTTTGTCTGATAATTCTGTGCAAGAACTTTGTGACAGGGTGATGTTTCATCCTAGGAATGGCCAGGGTGCCTGGCCTTTAGAGCGTTCCACACCCACTTCACACCTCTGCATAATGGAAAAACAATTGAGAATACCCTGGACCTTCAAACGATGACAACCAAAGAACACCCAGCTAGAAGGAGTAGCCACTGATGCCCTGGAAAGATTGACTGAAGGACTTTGACTCAAATTGACCCCCAGAGTCTCTCCAGGGCCAGTTGCGCTGGTCCCCTTACACCACGTCAGAAACAGTTATCAAAATGGACTGGCTTGGGGACCCTGGGTGGTTCCTCTAGGACATCTGTGGACAGGTTTTGGACTCCACTGACCCATTGGGCCCCAGAGTAGTGCAGGGGGAGTATGCTTTGCTGGCTCATTGTGAAGGGACTCTTCACTATGGCCCCTCCAGCAGGAGAACAGCACTGGGAACCAGGGAAAGGACAGGTCTGGTGCAGGGAGTAAGAAATTGCAACTCGTCCATAACAAGCGCACCTTTAGAGGATAGTAGGCCTGAGGAGAATGTCCTAGTGGTCAGAGCTTATTACCCTTCATCAAAAATAGACCTTACGGGGCCCGAGATCTAGCTCATTCCCCCAGTGGTTGGTGGAAGTAGGCAGAGACCAAAGAATGTGGCACTTCACTGTCCTTTTACAAAAATCCCCCAGGCAGGTCCAAGTCCCTGGCGTCAGTGCAACATTATTAATTAGTTCTGATAGAAGGGGTGTGAATGGGCGCCTACCTAAGCCAACCTTTGTCCCAAGGTCAGATGCATTGACAACGGATGTCTGTGTTTTGATTTTTAGCGTCTTTTGATGTTACAGGAACGTTAACATTGTTGAAGCACTGATTAGTACACTGGTACTGAATAAAGATAGAATGCAAAAATATTGCCACTACACAATTAATATCACTTTTAAATCACAATAGTGAAATGTTTATGAGATAACAAGATGGTGAAATGAATGGACACTTTGAGGTGTAATGGCTGGAAGCACCCAGAAATATGGAAGAGCATGGGTGTAATCATACGCACATCACCTGGGGGAGACAACGTTAGCTACAGTATTGAGTTGCTGTGTTATGTTTTTTTCTCCATGTTTCCTTTCTTTTTGCAGATTGAGAAGAAGGAACAAGAGCCTTAATACTAAAGATAAGTGTATCTTTTTTTATGAAAAGTGAGCAGCTATCTGCCCTTTGTATATCACTGGAGCAGTGTAACAATTTTCTTCTGCCTATACCAGGGAGGGAACATCTACACACATATAGCCCTGAAGAAAGCTTAGGACCTTTTAGAGGCCATTAATTAGGCTGAAAAGTGTTGACACTAGGGTCTTAGGACCAATAAAACATCCAATTAACCCTTTATATATGTTATTTATTTTTAATATCCCATGCTGTTCCTAGAATAAAGGGATACTGGGTCAGCCTGAGGAGTTTTAATCTATTAGACCCTCTGGCCAGATCTCACAAGTGCTCCCTGAGATACGGTTGAGCCCACCCTGACCTTTAGGAGACAGGGTGACCTGATGATGAAGCATGACACCACTAGCGTGTGTGAGGGTAAATAAAACAAGAAGGAACTTTGTTCTTTCCCATAACCCAGTGGGTAACATCTGGGTCACTTCATCAAACATTCCCCCAGGGCTGTCGATTCTCATATGGGCACCCCAGCAATATTTTTTTAAACTAATATTCAGTTTTTCCCTGCCTCCCATAGCTGTATCATTGGCGCTCATCAACAATCATTTTTTAAGGATTGTTCCATTTTCTCCTGCATCCCCTGCCTGCCATAGAAGTCTCATAGACAAACACTAGCAATTATTGTTTAAGGATAACTTGCTTGTTACAGGACTCTGATACGCATTAGAGTCATAGTAACCTTTTCGATCTGTATGGTATTGAAATATTAACTTTATGTAAGGTTTGGAATGGATACACTATTGTTAATTGTGTTGATCTCACTAAACTATATTGTCAGTTGATTCAAACCACAAATGCCAGGTTTCACCGAATGATTTTCTTGTTTGCTTGTTTTTAGGTGCACAAGAGACATCATTCATAGTTCTGTCAGATTGAAGGCCAGCAGTGACACACCACCCACCTGAAGTCCTAATCCAGAGCTAAGAAAGAGTTCAAAAATGGCTCCAAAGAAGGGAGTTCCTCCCAAGAAAGTAGCCATTAAGGAGAAGGATATTGCCACTACTGGTGTACCAGCCACTACCTTTTTCAGGAAACCTGGTGTATCTGCTACACCTTTCTCTAGGCAGCAAAAGGCTTGGAGCAACACTCCTGCACCCTCTGCACCACCCCAACCTAAGGCTAAGCCCAAGTCCATGTCTCTCAGCGATGCAGCCACTGCAGTCATGGCGACAAGCAGTGATTCTGAACTGGATTTGTCTCAGCTGCAAAGTACCCAATTATGGAAGAAAAGTGGACAACAGGAGCTGTAGCCAGCAGCAGTTCTTTCTGAAGTTGGAGTAGAACAGAAGCTTTCACTTCCTGCATAGTGAGATGTCGCTCTTATTTAACAATTGGCTTCACAATCTCCAGCAAGAAAAATAAAGGATACTCCACCATCTTCTTCAAGGCCCCCTTCTGATGATATGGACACGGATTAGACCTGGGTCGAGTCCGAGACCCAACCTGAGACACAAGGGAAAATAAACTTTCCTGAAAGCCTTAGTGAGAGTGATGAAGATAAGCCAGTATTTGTCAGTATGGAGGGCAGCTCAGAGGACACAGAGATGTGCCCACCAATTTAACCTATTCAGAGGGATGTGGTTCCAACACCTCTTGCTTCCATATTTGTAAGGCCACCGCCGAGATCTGTATCCACCGCTACCACAGTCTCAGTACACCCTACATATAGGCAAACAACACAGCCACCCACCTATAATTCTTTAGATATTTACAGTGGCACACTAAAATCATTCTCCTGCCTCGTTTGGGACTTCTTCAGGATTAACAAGCTGGAGGATAGCATTGCAATAAGATGCTCACACAAGTGTTTATGGGGATAAAGCAGGTTTTCACTATGGTACTGGAGAGAAAACATCCCATCTGACAAATTATTATGCAATCCGATGAGAGAAGCACTTCAAAAAGATAGCTGGTGGTGGTGTTAATAAAAGAGGGGAAGCAGCTCAGTTCACAGTGATAGAAGAAAAAGGTGGTCATTAGGAAGAGGATGATGGCAGTACACAAAGGATCCCTGCCCCTGTAGTGTGCCAGCATTACCCACATCAGCAACCTCCAAATGGCAGAAGACTCAGATGCAGATACTGCCACCACATACAGTGATTTACTCAAGATGTACATTGAGTGTACTACCTTCAGGTTCTCTCTGTAAGTCACTTGTGTCACTGGCTCCACAAAAGAAAAAAATCCAGCTACTTTTATGGGCATGTTTAGGCAGAAGGGTGCCCTATAAATGCAAACATCTAATGGCACGTTTGTACAATGGGAAGCTAGCTAAAATGTTAGTCGGACCTCCTCCTTTTTTCTTCTGTGGAAGGAGTGGCATTTTTAGAAATTGTTGCAGCTATCTGCCCAAAATGCAAGGTTTCCATCCAGGCCTTTTTTGCCATCCTGATGTGCTGCAGTTGGTTAGCCAGGCTCTGCAGCGGAGTGCTGTTCACACTTTCCACATGACAACAGAACAGTTGCCAAGCATCTGATTACATGTGTATCACTGTACACTGGATCTCTTTTGCAGGGGTTAGGCAACAGCTATTTTCAGGTCTCAGCAATGAGAAAGTTTTAATGGCATTCAGCGGCATACAATAGTAACAATGCTCACCATTTTTAAATCCCACACATCTGTAAACGTCTTGGAAGAGTTTAACAGCAAGGTGTTTGAATGGCTATGACCCATTGTCAGAATTGGATCTGTTTGCATGTACAATGGCAGTAATATATGTTCATGACAGTAAGTGAATATTTCTGGGTCCTGTGTTTGATGCATTGCATCAACCTGATTGTGCAGAACTTTCTCAAAAGAGGACACAGTCAGCAACATACTGGCCTCCTGCTGAAGAATCTACACTTATTTCAGTCATCATTTTAAAGCCCGTTGAGGATCATTCAGCATACTAATAGAGAACTGGTTAGTGCCATTATACAGGAGGTACCAACATGCTGGAATTCAACCTAATCCATTCTGCACCGTCTGTTTGAGCTGTACATATTGATCATTGAGTATGCTCTTCAAAGAGGAGGGAATGCAACTGGGAAAAGCATGACAATGTGGGTGGACTAAAATGGGGCTAGTCAAGTGCCTGACACAAATGCTACTTCCTTTTGAGGTTTTCACACGGGAATTCAGCAGGTAGTGCAGAACGATGAGCCAGGCAATCCCAATGTTGCATCTGCTGCAGAACCATTTGAAAAAGATGGTGCAAAGTTACTCCAGTGAGAACAGAGAAACATATGAGTTCATGCAGTGCTTAATCCTTCACTTCACTGGGAATCCAGGCTGCAAAGAGACATGTTGTCCTCTAAAAAGTTCTTATGTGCCAAATACTTGATCCACAGTACAAACAAATACTGCCCAGTTTCATTCCTTTTTCAGAAGGGGATGTTTCTCTTTACAACACTTAAATTGGTGATCAAGCAAGACTCCTGAAAGAAGAATGGCTGGAAGTTTGAGGCCCACACAGACATTATAACTCACAGCCTCCAGAGAGGGTGCAGAGCTGTAACAGCCAACATGATCATCATCACCAGCAACAAAAGAATCCAACCCAATTTCCGCAATGGCTTGGTTTCAAGTGGCAGGGCTTAAGCCAAGTTCATAGGCGAAGGTAACAGAGGTTGAGCAAATGGCAGCACCAATGATCATTTAGAGTATGACTATCTGGATGACCCAAAAGTGATCTACATGGATCAAACCCATTGTTCTATTGAAATGGGCAGATGCGTCAATGGCCAGAGCTCAGCAGGCTAGCAATAGAATTTCTGGCTGGTATGGTAGCCAATGGTCTTCTGAGCGTTTGTTCATTGCAGCTGGTGCAGTTGTCACAGTCTGAAAGTCCAGTCTCTTGCCTTAACAGGTGGAGAGATTCACCATGAATAAAATGAACCAACACTTCATACCACAAGACTACACTGTGCCTGAAACAGCCATGGAGGAGGATGAGGGCAATTGTTCAGATTCAAGTGTGTTTGTTTATGAACTTTTGGGAAACACCCCTGAGTGCGAGAACAAACTTTACTTCCCCGACTAAGTGGCCCAGAACAGAACTTGCATGTATATCGTCAAGCTGCTTTAAAAAAAAAAAATAGAGAGAACATTTATATATTAGTTGTCTAGCTTATGCTGCCCCATTTAGGCACATCACAGTAGAATAGACCAGTGTGCACACACGACGCCTCCATTGGCTTAAAGGACATAAAGACAAAAATGTCTCCTATCCTATCTTTCTTCTTTTCTTATTTCCCTAGCTGGGCTGCTACTGAAGATCATCATTAATTATACAAGAGTGCCGTTCTGTATTGCTTCCATGGAAAAAGGGATACAATTGCAAACACGTAACTATTTCACCATTGAGTGATATATTGAGTGATTGATTATTCATGTGGTGGCTGGGAGGGTGTTGTAACTAAGTTTTGAATCTGATTTGTAATGCTTGATGCCTTGGTTGGATTCTGGTTGAATGATTGCCTTGCTTTCACATTTCATTATAATTACTTACACGATCCACCCCTTTCCTGTACTCCTGTTTTTTTCCAGGTACTTTGGAGACCAGTCATGTTAGTTAATAAAACTACCCCAAATGCACAAATCATTCTGTTGTTCTAGTACATCAGTACTACTGGTCTATCCCATTCATGGCCCGATGGGATTCCACAACAGCCAGAAGTAGGAGGTTTAGAACAATACCTATCTACTTGAATGGGAAACAAACAACATGACTCAAAGAGGAGTGGAGAAAGTGTCTTAATTAGGAAAATGCGGAGTATGGGGCTGGCACCAATCGCAAACTCTAATTAAGTGGTAGTGGTCTGGGTGGGGGGACTGTCACTGGACACATGTCACATAATGGATGCACACAGCTAAATGTCAATGCCATTTGTGAGCTTCTCACTTCGTAGTTAATCGCATATGACTGCTCCAGTTTATGCTCTGCCCTCTTTATCCTCATCCACCAAGAAGCTTACCTTGACTCTATAATATTGACATTTACTCTTTTGCATTCCACACGCCTTCTCTTCTTCTTCTGCTTGAAAGATCCACAGCACTGACACTGATGCTTACCGGAAAGGTTCAGCCCTGCACCCAAAATGGGCCTTTCAAGAAGAAGAAAAAGACACACCGTCTATTTTGGCATTTGCAGTATAATTGTTCTTTACATAACAATAACAATTTGTAAAACTGATTGATTGATTATTCATGTGGGGCTGGGAGAGTGTTGCAACTAAGTTTTAAATCTAATTTGTAATGTTTAGGGTCTGGGGTATGATTCTGCCTGAATGATTGCCTTTTTCAGGTTCTTCCAAGACTAGTTAGTTTAGTTAATACAACTACACAAAACGCTCATTCTTTTGCTTTTCTTGTTCATCAGCACTACAAGCCTATCTCATTAGGGTTGTAAGTTGGGAAAAACTATCACAACAGCCAAAAAAAGGAAGTTAGGGACAATACCTGTCTACTGCAATGGAAAACAAACAGCATGATTCAAAGAGGCCTATTCCCGTGGACTGTAGAGAGGTGCATTGATTAGGGAAATACCGAGCAGTGGGCTGGCTCTAATGTCAAACTCAAATTAAGTGGCTGTGGACTGGGAGGTGCTGCCAGTGGATACATGTCACAAGATGGGTACACACAGCTAAGCGTTATTGACATTTGTGAGATTGATCAACCAGGTATATGCAGGTACTTGTCTGGGATTGGTAGTAAAAGATTGTTCTCACGTCTCAGTTAATCACACATTACTGCTCCAGCCTATGGCCTGTCCTCTTGATCCTCATCCACTATGTACCTTGATTCTACAATTTTGACATTTACTTTTAATGCATTGCACAAAAGAACCATAACACTGACACTCCGGCTCACCGGATAGGTTCAGCACTGCACCTAAGATGGACAATCCAAGAAGAAGAATGCAGATGCACCATCAATTCTGGGATTCATGCATTATTATTTTCTTCAATTAACAATAACAATTTGTAGAACTATGTGGGTCTTCCCAATTTGGATTTTTTTCAACCCTAGGTAAAATAGCAATTCGATTTTGTGTTTCTCCGGAGCTAAAGGACTGTTTACATTTGATAACTGTACTGTGCTGTTTCTTCCACAACAGATGTGATGATGATGATGTTCTGCTCATCGACTTGATGGATGTTGTATTAGTCTTTGTCTGCCGCCCCTTTCCCCAACTCCCCTTCCCATCCACTCATCAAACCCCTAACTTTCTTCCCCCAGGTTGAGTGATCTATTTAAGTGGGACAAAATAATGTATCTCGTAAATGGACCAACCATTTGGCAGGGTGGATGTGGTGAAAACAATGACAACGGCTACGGTATCTTCTTAAATAAAAAAAAACTATTCCTGCCCTATTACCCACCTACACATGAAAGGGACATCATCATTGTGCCCAATCTTAGAACATTTTCTTTCCCAGCATAGGTGGTACTACTAGTAGGCACTATGGCCTTATTTAGAAAGGTAAAGTTGAACTTTTGGTGTAGGTTTACTCTTGAAGTATAAATGTACTTTCAGTAACTTTACTAGTAGTAACTCCTTTTAATATAATAGGATTTTTTTGCAAAGGAACTATTTGTAAAGTAAAGTTACTGATAGAAAACGTACTAGATGGAAACTAACACTGCAAGAATAAAATAACACCAAAAGTGTAACTTAATTTACTTTTGTGAATCAGGCCTTACGTTTCTTACACAATCTGTGCAACATGGAGGAACTGTCTCCTGAGTTGTGAGTCAAAGTTTAGTTTAATTTTTTTTTAATACATTAAATACTAGCTCCTCTATTGCTAGTTGTTGTTTGTATGACTTTTTTGTCATGGTGGTCTCAATCTTGGATTATCCACTAACACTACATTTTTTTTCAGTCTAGTTGCCTGAGATAGATAATCCTTCTGAATAATCTTACATTTGGAGTTCACCTCGCAAGCAGCAGTCAGAATAATTGGGATCTTGTGATGTTTTCCTTGTTAGTGCTATCCCACTACTACCACTGATAGTAAAACGGCCCTTTGGGTACACTGCAATGAGGTTTATTGAGGTAAACTAGTTAAAAAATGAGTACTACTGAAAGGCGAGATAAGATTGAGATTAATGTTTATAATGTTGGTAGACCCTATTAGTTTTCAATACTAGGTACAGAGGGTAGGGCAAGGGCTGTAACTAACTAGCATACAGTATCACTGATAGGTAGCTAAGTGCCACCAAACCTGATCAATCAATAAAGTCAAAGATGATTTGTTTTCTGTTCCCTCTCTGGTAGTGGGGTATACTGGCCTGCAGGAAGAGTTAAGTAACTTCATAAAGAGTAAATACATGGCATGAAACTTCATGTAAAGAAAGTCTAGGTAGAAAACTGGATGCACAGTATAACCTGTGATAATTTCAGAGAATAGCTTCTCACCTCACTCTTGTCCCTAAACTACAATGCCACAGTAACTTGCAATGCAAAAACAAATTCTAAAGGCAAAGAAAGGCCCAATGATTTTTTAAATATACAAAACCCACCATCTCCACCTCCAACAGGCCCACCCTCTCACCGAGAGACAAACCCCAAATGTACCTGACTCATCCCCAACTCCATGTCCCGCCCCCCACACCCACATCAGTATCTCTTACCCCAAAAATGTTCAATAAAAAAAGTATTATGATTATTCATTTCCTTCTTGATACCTGCCACTTCCCAGGCCAAGTTCTATTGCCCATGCCTGAGGAGCACCAGCTCACGTAGGATGCAGTGGAAGAGACGGGCAGAAGATGCTGATGAGTAGGGGGAGGGTGGTTGTATGGCTGGCAGTGGACCCCAGTTGTAGGCGGAGTCGGCGGGGGCGTTGTCAGTTGGAGGTGGGCCTGGCTGACAGCCCATGGAACTGGACCCATATCTCCTCCAAGGCCACAAGCTGACCATATTCTGCTTCCACGACTTCCAACTTTTCATGCCGCAGCCTGACAGCTATCTGCTGCTGGGATGGTTTCTGCTATATATAAATAAATATATATATATATATAAATATATTGGGCTTGTGCACACACTAGACGCGTTTCGGCTACCGCCTTTGTCAATAGAGGCCGGCGCCACCATTAGGCAGACTTAAATACATATGGTCAATAACATAAACAAAGGACATTCCCCTTAAGTCAAGCAAGCCACCATTTATAAGTGGTCTAATGCAATACAGTTCTAAATTCACCGTATACAATAGAGCCCTGGATGGGCACTTGAAAACTCACATATTTTCAACAAAATTATAATTCTATGTGTCTGAAAAAATATATGTACATATACAAACAATAATTCAGCCCTGGATGGGCCGGTTTCTCAGACTGTAAATATGTCCATTGTTCATAAATACACACAGCATAACGAGCAGATTCATAAATGAACAGCTAGCTCTTCTCCACTGTTTAGACCCCCTGGTCTTTTGGTCTGGTTTTCAAATATGTGTCGTGATTCTAATCTTCGCAGCTTTTGTAGCCTGTTCCCTCCTCTTACATCTGCGGATACCTGATCCATACAATAGAAACTCAATTAGTCTCTATTGCTTTGGTGAAACATCTCAAAATGTCTCGACACCGGATAAGTGGGGTCCTTATTCTGAATGGCCCTGAGATGTTCCAAGATCCTAATCTTGGTGGGATGTGTGGTACTCCCAATGTAACGCAGGCCACATGGACATACCAGACAGTACACCGTGTGGCTTGTGTTACAGTTCATTAAAGTCTTGATTTTCTTTGGTTCCTTCATTCCTGGTTCTTTATATTCAAACACCTTTTTGCTATTCCTACAGGCTTTGCATTTTAGACATGGATAAAAACCCGCCAATTTTCCAAATGGCGAGATTTTCTCAACCTTTTCACAGTGGCTCTGAACTATAGTACTTCGTAGGGATATAGCTCTCTTGCTCTCTTAAACGTGATAAGGGGAGACTTCGGAAGATCCTTTCCAATAATCGGATCGGATCTGAGGATATGCCAGTTTTTTGCAAACTTCCGCCTGATTTCTAAGGCATCACATGAATAATCTACAATCATTTTTAGACTATTCGTATATATATATATATAGATATATATATATATATATATATATATATATCTATATATATATATATACCAACAAAACTCCAATTTAAACAAAAGGAGCACGCCAGACCAGATTGCGGGGGTAACTTTCACCTTAATTATTTAAGAACACAGCATTTCAAAGTTCTTCCTGACGTGTTTCAGCCGCTGGCGCAGCCTTGTTCACAGGTGAGCAAGGCTGCTTTCTTTTTTTCTCCAGGGTACGCGTACCGGTACGTGTACCGATACGTGTCCCGGGGCGCGTACCCCCTCAAAAAAAGAAAAAAAAAGAATGAGTGTGTGTGTGTGTGTGGTGTGTGTGTGTGGGGGGGTGGGTGTGGGGTGTGTGTGTGGGGGGGTATGTGTGTGGGGTGTGTGTGTGTAGGATGTGTGGGTGTGTGTGTGGGGTGTGTGTGTGGGTGTGTGTGTGTGTGGGTGTGTGTGTGGGTGTGTGTGGGGGTGAGGAATGTGTGTGTGGGTGTGTGTGTGTGTGAGGTGTGTGTGTGGGGTGTGTGTGTGTGTGTGGGGGGGGTGTGTCAGAGGTGTGTGTATGTGGGGGGGTGAGGTGTGTGTGGGGGATGTGTGGGGTGTGTCTGTGAGGTGTGTGTGTGTGGGGGGGGGGAGTGAGGTGTGTGTGGGTGGGGGTGTGTGGGGTGTGTGGGTGTAGGTGGGGGTGTGGGGGTGTATGGTGTGTGTGTGGGGTGTTTGGGTGTGGGTGGAGGTATGGGTGTATGAGGTATGGTGGGGGGGGTGTTTGGGGGGGTGTGTGTGTGAGGTGTGTGTGGTGTGTGTGTGTGTGTGTGTGTGTGTGTGAGGTGTGTGTCAGAGGTGTGTGTGTGTGTGTGGGGAAGGGGTGAGGTGTGTGTGGGGTGTGTCTGTGAGGTGTGTGCGTGTGGGGGGGAGTGAGGTGTGTGTGGGTGGGGGTGTGTGGGTGTAGGTGGGGGTGTGGGTGTGTAAGGTGTGTGTGGGGGTGTGGGTGTGTGGGGTGTTTGGGTGTGGGTGGAGGTGTGGGTGTATGAGGTATGTGTGGAGGGTGTATGTGGGGGGGTGGGTGTGGGGTGTGTGTGTGTGTGGGGGTATGTGTGTGGGGCACCCCCTCAAAAAAAGAAAAAAAAAGAATAAGTGTGTGTGTGTGTGTGTGTGGTGTGTGTGTGTGGGGGGGTATGTGGGTGGGGTGTGTGTGTGTAGGATGTGTGGGTGTGTGTGTGGGGGTGTGTGTGCGTGTGTGTGTGTGTGTGAGGAGTGTGTGTGTGTGTGTGTGTGTGTGTGTGTGAGAGGTGTGTGTGTGGTGTGTGTGTGTGTGTGGGGTGTGTGTCAGAGGTGTGTGTGTGGGGGGGAGGGGTGAGGTGTGTGGGGGGGATGTGTGGGGTGTGTCTGTGAGGTGTGTGTGTGTGTGGGGGGGAGTGAGGTGTGTGTGGGTAGGGGTGTGTGGGGTGTGTGGGTGTAGGTGGGGGTGTGGGTGTGTAAGATGTATGTGTGGGTGTGGGTGTGTGGGGTGTTTGGGTGTGGGTGGAGGTGTGGGTGTGTGAGGTATGTGTGGGGGTGTGGGTGTGTATCACTTACAACGCAACTTTTACGTCGTAATGCTGTTACAACGCAGCTATTACAACGCAGGATCCATTACATCGGATGCCATTACAACGCATGGCATTACATCGCAGATGCTATTACAACGCATACCATTACATCGTAAGTATTGGTAAGTATATAATTTTTTTTAATTTTATTTAATATTATATAATTGATTTAAATAATATTAATTATAAATAAAAATAAATAAAAATATTTATTTATGTTTTTAAATATTATAAATTAAATTTATTAATTTAAGTAATTTTTTTAATAAGTATGAGTATAGGAGTATATGTTTTGGTGTACTGAGGTTTTAGGGCAGGGTTTGGGTTTTGGGGTACAGGGGTGTTTTTAGGTTTCAGGGCTAGGTTTGGGTTTTGGGGTACAGGGGTGTTTTTAGGTTTCAGGGTAGGGTTTGGGTTTCGGGGTACAGGGGTGTTTTTAGGTTTCAGGGTAGGGTTTGGGTTTCGGGGTACAGGGGTGTTTTTAGGTTTCAGGGTAGGGTTTGGGTTTCGGGGTACAGGGGTGTTTTTAGGTTTCAGGGTAGGGTTTGGGCTTCGGGGTACAGGGGTGTTTTTAGGTTTCAGGGTAGGGTTTGGGTTTTGGGGTACAGGGATGTTTTTAGGTTTCAGGGTAGGGTTTGGGTTTTGGGGTACAGGGGTGTTTTTAGGTTTCAGGGTAGGGTTTGGGTTTTGGGGTACAGGGGTGTTTTTAGGTTTCAGGGTAGGGTTTGGGTTTTGGGGTACAGGGGTGTTTGTGTGGGGGGGTGGGTGTGGGGTGTGTGTGTGGGGGGGTATGTGTGTGGGGTGTGTGTGTGTAGGATGTGTGGGTGTGTGTGTGGGGTGTGTGTGTGGGTGTGTGTGTGTGTGGGTGTGTGTGTGGGTGTGTGTGGGGGTGAGGAATGTGTGTGTGGGTGTGTGTGTGTGTGAGGTGTGTGTGTGGGGTGTGTGTGTGTGTGTGGGGGGGGGGTGTCAGAGGTGTGTGTATGTGGGGGGGTGAGGTGTGTGTGGGGGATGTGTGGGGTGTGTCTGTGAGGTGTGTGTGTGTGGGGGGGGAGTGAGGTGTGTGTGGGTGGGGGTGTGTGGGGTGTGTGGGTGTAGGTGGGGGTGTGGGGGTGTATGGTGTGTGTGTGGGGTGTTTGGGTGTGGGTGGAGGTATGGGTGTATGAGGTATGGTGGGGGGTGTGTTTGGGGGGGTGTGTGTGTGAGGTGTGTGTGGTGTGTGTGTGTGTGTGTGTGTGTGTGTGTGTGTGTGAGGTGTGTGTCAGAGGTGTGTGTGTGTGTGTGGGGAAGGGGTGAGGTGTGTGTGGGGTGTGTCTGTGAGGTGTGTGCGTGTGGGGGGGAGTGAGGTGTGTGTGGGTGGGGGTGTGTGGGGTGTGTGGGTGTAGGTGGGGGTGTGGGTGTGTAAGGTGTGTGTGGGGGTGTGGGTGTGTGGGGTGTTTGGGTGTGGGTGGAGGTGTGGGTGTATGAGGTATGTGTGGAGGGTGTATGTGGGGGGGTGGGTGTGGGGTGTGTGTGTGTGTGGGGGTATGTGTGTGGGGCACCCCCTCAAAAAAAGAAAAAAAAAGAATAAGTGTGTGTGTGTGTGTGTGGTGTGTGTGTGTGGGGGGGTATGTGGGTGGGGTGTGTGTGTGTAGGATGCGTGGGTGTGTGTGTGGGGGTGTGTGTGCGTGTGTGTGTGAGGAGTGTGTGTGTGGGTGTGTGTGTGTGTGTGTGTGAGAGGTGTGTGTGTGGTGTGTGTGTGTGTGTGGGGTGTGTGTCAGAGGTGTGTGTGTGGGGGGGAGGGGTGAGGTGTGTGGGGGGGATGTGTGGGGTGTGTCTGTGAGGTGTGTGTGTGTGTGGGGGGGGAGTGAGGTGTGTGTGGGGTGTGTGGGTGTAGGTGGGGGTGTGGGTGTGTAAGATGTATGTGTGGGTGTGGGTGTGTGGGGTGTTTGGGTGTGGGTGGAGGTGTGGGTGTGTGAGGTATGTGTGGGGGTGTGGGTGTGTATCACTTACAACGCAACTTTTACGTCGTAATGCTGTTACAACGCAGCTATTACAACGCAGGATCCATTACATCGGATGCCATTACAACGCATGGCATTACATCGCAGATGCTATTACAACGCATACCATTACATCGTAAGTATTGGTAAGTATATAATTTTTTTAAATTTTATTTAATATTATATAATTGATTTAATTAATATTAATTATAAATAAAAATAAATAAAAATATTTATTTATGTTTTTAAATATTATAAATTAAATTTATTAATTTAAGTAATTTTTTAAATAAGTATGAGTATAGGAGTATATGTTTTGGTGTACTGAGGTTTTAGGGCAGGGTTTGGGTTTTGGGGTACAGGGGTGTTTTTAGGTTTCAGGGCTAGGTTTGGGTTTTGGGGTACAGGGGTGTTTTTAGGTTTCATGGTAGGGTTTGGGTTTTGGGGTACAGGGGTGTTTTTAGGTTTCAGGGTAGGGTTTGGGTTTTGGGGTACAGGGGTGTTTTTAGGTTTCAGGGTAGGGTTTGGGTTTTGGGGTACAGGGGTGTTTTTAGGTTTCAGGGTAGGGTTTGGGTTTTGGGGTACAGGGGTGTTTTTAGGTTTCAGAGTAGGGTTTGGGTTTTGGGGTACAGGGGTGTTTTTAGGTTTCAGGGTAGGGTTTGGGTTTTGGGGTACAGGGGTGTTTTTAGGTTTCAGGGTAGGGTTTGGGTTTTGGGGTACAGGGGTGTTTTTAGGTTTCAGGGTAGGGTTTGGGTTTCGGGGTACAGGGGTGTTTTTAGGTTTCAGGGTAGGGTTTGGGTTTTGGGGTACAGGGGTGTTTTTAGGTTTCAAGGTAGGGTTTGGGTTTCGGGGTACAGGGGTGTTTTTAGGTTTCAGGGTAGGGTTTGGGTTTCGGGGTACAGGGGTGTTTTTAGGTTTCAGGGTAGGGTTTGGGTTTTGGGGTACAGGGATGTTTTTAGGTTTCAGGGTAGGGTTTGGGTTTTGGGGTACAGGGGTGTTTTTAGGTTTCAGGGTAGGGTTTGGGTTTTGGGGTACAGGGGTGTGTTTAGGTTTTAGGGTAGGGTTTGGGTTTTGGGGTACAGGGGTGTTTTTAGGTTTCAGGGTAGGGTTTGGGTTTTGAGGTACAGGGGTGTTTTTAGGTTTCAGGGTAGGGTTTGGGTTTTGGGGTACAGGGGTGTTTTTAGGGTTCAGGGTTGGGTTTGTGCTTAGGGCTAATTAAATTATATTTACCATTTATAAATTAATTAAAATATATTTATTAAATTAAATTAATTATATTATATTAATTTCATTTTTAATTAAATTAATTAAATTAAATAAATTATTTTAATTAATTTAATTTCATTACAATTTTAAACATATTTAAATTAAAATAATTTCATTATATTAATTAATTAAAATTAATTACAATTTTTATTAAAATTAAATTAAATAAATAGATTTAAATTTATTAAATTAAATTAATTACTATTTTAAAATGTATTTTAATTAAATTAAATAAATTAAATTAACTAAATTAACTTAATTACATTTTTTTTAAAAAGTATACTTACCTATACTTACGATGTAATGCCATGCGTTGTAATAGCATCTGCGATGTAATGCCATGCGTTGTAATGGCATCCGATGTAATGGATCCTGCGTTGTAAAAATTACGATGTAAAGGAATGCGTTGTGAAAATCTGCGTTATAGTGACACCAATCCGGGGGTGTGTGTGGGAGGGGTGGGTGTGGGGTGTGTGTATGTGGGGGTATGTGTGTGGGGTGTGTGTGTGTATGAGTAAAATGTTCAGCTAACTATAACTGGTGTCAAACCTATGGTTCTCTCAGTGAATTTAATAGGTTTTTTAAATGCTAATTCCTAACTATAACCTATGGTTTTTTCAGAGAATTTCATAGGTTTTTTAAATGCTAATTCCTAACTATAACTGGTGTGAAACCTATGTTTTTTTCAATGAATTTCAAAGGTTTTTTAAATGCTAATTCCTAACTATATAAGGCCTGAAACCTTTGTTTTTTTCAGTGAACTCGCAAGGTTTTTTAAATGCTAATTCTATTATCGGATAACATTTATATATGTTAATATCCGTATGGGACCACCTGAACAGCCCTAGGGGGGTCAGAGTGTTTCTACAAGGCCCCCAAATCTTTTTTTTTTCTTGTAAAAAAATGAGGTACGCATACCCCGCGATTTTCCGATTTTTTTTGGGGGGGGCCTTGGGGGTCCTTGTGGGACCCCCTGAGCAGGCCTAGGGGGTCAGGATGCTTCTACCCTGCCCCCTTTTTGAGTTCTACATGTTTGTTTTTCTGCTTTCCTGTGCCTCAGTCTACCGAGGCACAAGATGGGGGTAAAAAAAAAAAAAGATGGCTGCCAACAGTTTCTGTTTTGGAGTGTTGACAGACATTCGCAGCCAATCAGAATGCAGCTCGCGCACTAGAGGTAGGCGTACGGTACGCGTACGTGCGCGTACCGTAAGCGTACGGGTAAGCTCACGGGTAAGCTGCCATAGATATATATATATTTTTGAACCTAAATTACTCAAAATCCACTGGAGCACATATCTTGAGACATAGCAAAGGCACATCGGGCTACCAGTCCCTACAAATTTGCCAAGTTTGGTGGTAAACCATTCAGCCGTTCGAGCTAAAAGTGAGTCCGACCGCCCTATGGAAATTAACATGGGGAAAACACGTTTTGGGACCCCCCTTTTATCTCGGCCCCCGATTCATGAATCCCCCCCAAACTTTCAGGGAAGGACCGGAGCGTCGCGAGGCAAAGTTAAGGAAAAATTCAGGAAGATTCCTCAACCGGCGCCAAAGTTATTCCCAATAGAATGTTGTGATTTCCCTATGGAAAACAATCCTAACTATATATACCTACTGGCTATCACCAGTAGGTAATATATATATATATATATATATATGCCAAGGTGCATTAAAGAATCAATGCATTTACAAATGCCTTAAGGGATTATTTAATAGGTGCGTGACAGACTTTATAAGTGAGTGATTGAACGTGTCTTACTGAATGCATGGGTTAGTGACTAAACAGTGTAAAAGTCTGTATTAGTCTCTCGATTGGTGTGTAAGCAACTGCATGGGTTGCTGAATAATTACACGAGTTTCTATCTAGGTTATTGATTTGTTGTCTGAGTATCTGTATGAGTCCCTGAGTGTCTGTGTGGGTGGGTGCTTGGGGGGTGTTTGAGTCTGTGCCTAGATGTCTGAGTGGGTGATTCAGTGGTTGTATGGATTAAAAAGTGCATCTGGGAAGGACTGTATGGGTGAGGTAGTGTGTGTATGGGTGTGTTTGTGAGTGAATGAATGTCTCAGTGGTGTATCTGTGACTAACTACATATGTTTCAAGGCACTATACATGAGTGTTGGAGTATATAAATGAGTATACGTGACACTAAGTTATTTGAAGAGTGCGTGGATAATTGTCTGCTTCTATCAGTGATTGTATAAGATGTATAAGACAGTAAATATGTGTTAGTATCTGTATAAATAAGTGATGTGGTATGTCTAAAAATAACAAAGTCGATGTGTATAACTGTATACATGAGTAAATGGGTATGTGATTGATTCTTTGCTTTACTAACTAGGTTAGTGAGTAACTCTGTGGATGAGTGGCAGAGTGTGACTGCATGTATAGATATATATTATAGTCCTATATTGATGAGTAACTACAAGTATAAGTGACTGGATGTGTGTGTAGACCTAGGAAATAGTGAGTGGTATGTAGTATATGGCATTCTTGTGTGTACGATTTTAAAAATAGTAGTCTGCCTTTTAGAATGGGTGTATCAAAGTTTATATTAGAGAAACAGTATCTGCATCACATTATAACGTGGATGATGTCATCAGTGATGTCATTTGAGATGTCATCAGTGATGCCATCAGTGATGTCACTGACCATGTCATGAGTGATGTAATATGTGACTTCATCAGCAGTGCATTGCTGGCGCGCAAGTTATAGTTATCTCAACTAACTATAACAGGCACATTTCTCTGGTTTTTTATGAGTCAAATGTCCAACTAACTCTAACGTCCCTGAAACCTCTGTTTTTTTCTGTGAATTTCCAAGGTTTTTTAAATGCTGATTCCTAACCATAACGTCTGTAAAACCTATGGTTTTTCAGTGAATTTCGAAGGTTTTTTAAATGTTAATTTCATTTTTTTTATATTTATAAAACCTATATTTTTTCTAATTGTTTTTTAATATTTTGCAACTCTATCATCCTTCTTTTTAAACTTTGGAAATTATGTAATCTTTTATATCTTCCCCACAAAATATGTATATCTTTTTTTTAAAGAAAAATACACTCCGTACCGGTAGTCTACAAAAGCTCGATCAACACGCGAATCCTATCCACCACATTTAAATGATGCTAATTTCGTATCCGACGGGTTTGTGACACCGCCTCCCACTTAACAACATGTACGTATGATGTCGCACCAGCTGCTACTGTGGTATTCGACTGGTACGCACTACCAAGCGGCACATTCCGTCATGTACATATGGGGTGGCACACGCTGCACGTATGATGTCGCGCCGCATACGCTATTCCCTCATTTTTTGGTCTCAAAACTATATCTAAATAACTTTAAAGTGTATATGAGAGCAAGCGATAACTACAAATATTTTAAACAGTTATATATTTCTAACTGTAATAAACTTATATTATAGTAACATTTTTTCTCAAAATCACATCAGGTGCGGTCTCTTTGCGCACTGGCTGCGCGATTGCCATGTGACCATAAAAAAAGCATTTCATTACTTCATAACATTTCCCATTGTAACAGTTTGAAAACACCACCCATTTTAGCCAATATCTGTACTTCATTTCATGAGACACACCTCCTCTGCTTAGAGAGCTTTGTTATAAACGTTTTGCCATATACACATATCTTACACTACATGCAACCATCATTTTTATCAATATTTATGCTCTGTAAAGTAGGTTTCCACCTATGATAGCCATACACCTAAAAGTTACATTAACAAACTTTTCTCCAATATCACAGGTAACATGGTTGCATATGCTGTCCACAGCACAACGTAATATAGTACGGCCCAGAGACAGTATCATGCATAGATAATGAACACATGGACACAGATAGATAGTGGAAGTGGATACGGTCTCGTACGCTAGACTCCTTTTTATTACCATGGTGACATATCCAGTGACGTCTGTGCTGGATGTGTGTGGGGTAAGTGTAAACCAGCCTTCAGGGAATGGTTACTGCTAGCATCAACTACAACAGTAATCAATGGATCACACACAGAGATTCAATATTAAAAGAATCAATAATTTAATCTGCAGTAAGGTAGAGACAGTAGATGTGAAATAATACAGAAATAATTCTATCGTAAAAGAACAACAACTTGAGGTATACTGACACACAATCAATAGATCTGAAATAATACACAAAAAGATTATATCATAAACGCTCCATCAGTTCTAGTGCACTCACATAGCCACATAAAAAGCATTCAGCATGTGCACAGCCACCGATAATGCGTGCTGTAGACAGGCCGTACTAGGAGCAATATCTGTTGCCATCAACACTGCATCATCTGCAGTAGCAACTCAATCTGAATTATGGACACTGCTGTCTACAGTGTAGGCCACTGAGAGCAGTCAGCAAGGACCCACAGGTACGTAAGGTGACTTAACCTGCCCAGTTTGTCGTCAGTGAAGCAACAAAAAAGCGTGTGCGGAGCCTGCAATGATACATATGCATGGTGCAGACAGTACACACTGGAGCAATATCTTTTCTTACAGGACTACCTCATCTACAATAGAGACTCGATCTCATTTGTGAACACTGCTGTCTGCAGTGTCGGCCAGAAAGAGCGGTCAGCAAGAGCCCACAGCCACATGGCATTGACTTGAGCTCTACAGTTTGCAATATGCAAAGCAAAGAAAATGTGTGCAGAGCCTGCAATGATGCATATAAGTGGTGCAGACGGAGCGCACTGGAGCAATGTCTTTTCCTACAGGACTGCATCATCCACAATATTGACTCAATGTCAAATGTGAACACTGAAGTCTGCAGTATAGGCCAGAGAGAGCCTTCAGCAAGGGCCCACAGCCACGTGGCATTGACTTGAGCTCTACAGTTTGCAATACAAGACACAAAATAAAGTGTGCAAAGCTCGCAATGATGCGTATGAGTGGTGCAGACAGAACACACTGGAGCAATCTATTTTCCTACAGGACTGCATCATCTACAATACTGACTCAATGTCAAATGTGAACACTGAAGTCTGCAAAATGTACCAGATCAATCACAGACCTCCCCCAACCGCTGACTACCTCTGGAAGAAACAATTGGCTGGAGAAGTTCTAAAGTTCTGGCATAAGGCTGGCGCCAGAAGTATCAGTGTGATGTCATTGACCATGCCATGAGTGATGTGATATTTGAGGTAATAAGCAGTGCATTGTGGGGGCATAAGTTTTAGTTAGCTTAGCTAACTACAAATGCTGAATTTCTCTGGTCTTGTACGAGTGAAATGCCTCCCTAACTATAACGTCCCTGTAAACTTTCGTATTTTCAGTGAATTTCTAAGGTTTTTTAAATTCTGTTTCCTAACTGTAACATTCCTGTAACCTTTGCTTTGTTTCAATGGAATTCTACTTTTTTTAAATTCTATTTCCTAACCATAACATCCCTGTAACCTTTGTTTTCTCTCTGAATTTTTTAATTTTAATTTTATTAGTATAACTTTCTTGTAACCTTTGCTTGTTTTTCTAAATTGCTATAGTTTTTTTAAAATATGTTTACATAGTAAAATGTCTCTCTCTTTTTTTAAGTCAATGTTCATTATTTTTTAATGCTGTGGTAGATTGTGCACAGGAGGTCTGCTAAAACCACAGGCTGTGGCCAAGCCCCTGGATTAATATTAGTTGGCATGGTATCGAAAAAATAATGAATACTTAGATGCAAAATATGACAATAAAGGTTTAAGTATTACATTTTTAGAAACTACATTCATAAAGTACTTTAAATAATACAAAATAGTAAGGTGAAAGCAGTGACAATGATGCAAAAAAGTGGAAACAATATAATACATAGAGTTAAAAAATAGATGGCAGAGGAAGTGACAATCACAGTAAAATGTAAATAATGACGGTACATTTTTGGGGAAAAAACAATTGAACACTTAATATTTTATATATAAATGTTATAGCTGCATTATAATTGTTTTAAACAAAATTGCAGACCCCTGGATTTCCTGCCGAATTGGAGTACTGGCAGACAAAATTGCAGCCATAACTTTTCCGTGAAGGTTCGGCCAGCCAGTTAGGAGTTTGCTAGTGCATGTAACTCCGTGGGGGCCCCCTGGGGGATCCCGAAGAAATCTGTGTCCCTATAGATACAAATTTATTTTCTAGTTAATCTCTCCCACACTACTCACCAGACTTACAACAAGTCAAAAAAGCACAATGTGCAAACCAAAAGTTAGCTTACTGTCAAATATAGTATAATTCTGTCCAGGTGTACGGGCTGTAGGCGTGTTCAAACATCCTATGGGAATTAACATGGGGAAAACTTGTTTTGGAACACCCTCCTTTTACTCGGTCCCGGGCATGACTTTCGTGTAGATCCGTGTACTGACACCAAAGAAATAACTGTAAAACTGTGTTTTATATATATATATATATATATATATATATATATATATATATATATATATATATATATATATATATATATATATATATATATATATATATATATATCAAAACAAAACCCTTTCAGGCATAGAGTGACGCATACATTATGCAAAAAAGAAGGAGATAACTCTGGGTAGGTCTCAGTTTAGGTGGAAAGCAGCTCCTGTTAGAGCACTCTCAACACCAACGACACTCTAGATCTGCTCACCTCAAATATCTGTTTTTCTAGCAAAATTTTTAAGCATAGGATTAGCACAGTGCTATCTACGCCGAGATAGAAAATGACAAAGTCTTTTGCCATTTAAACAGCAAAGTTTTTAAGCATAGGACTAGTACAGTGCAGTCCTTGCCGAGCTGTAAAATAACAAAAGCCATTTATCACTCCAGGCACAATATTACAGCTTTGAATTGGTAAAATACCAACTCAAGCCAACCTGAAATGAGTAAAAGCAACCCCTGACACAGTGTTTCGCTCTAATTAGAGCTCTTCAGAGAGGTATAGCTTTGTCCAGACACAAGGGAGCACCCAGTATTAAGTCAAAACAAAACCCTTTCAGACATAGAGTGACGCATAAATTATGCAAAAAAGAAGGAGAGAACTCTGGGTAGGTCTCAGTTTAGGTGGAAAGCAGCTCCTGTTAGAGCACTCCCAACACCAGCGACACTCGAGGTGAGCAGATCTAGAGTGTATATTTATGCATAATTTATGCGTCACTCTCTGCCTGAAAGGGTTTTGTTTTGACTATGCAAGTCTATGTGAATGGCGAGGATTGCACAATAGTACCAGATCACTACTTAATTTGTAGACACATACAATTGCATGGCTCTTGTATACAAGATGCGCCTAATTTGGACTGAGTTTTGAAAGGTAGTCCGACATCTGCTATCATAACAACGTTCAGTTTACTGGAAACGGGAGTTATTTACTTTGAAATAATGGAGATTGTTGTGCAATGTTAGCAGGCATTGCTTACATGATTACGGTAACGGAGTGTGTGGTTTGATTAAAA
Organism: Lissotriton helveticus; assembly: GCF_964261635.1. NCBI lineage: Eukaryota > Metazoa > Chordata > Amphibia > Caudata > Salamandridae > Lissotriton > Lissotriton helveticus. The sequence continues at coordinate 956,577,181 of NC_136071.1, forward strand.
AAAAGTTGTGTTAACTCCTCTGCATGGGAAGCTGAATGTTTCCATCTGGCTGTCGATTTTGACCTTGAAAGCAGAGTCAACCAAATGAGTCGTATAGGAGCGCTATTGTCTCAAAAAGAGGTCGCTCTTCTATATGGTACAGAAACATTTGTCCTTCATGTAGCAAACACCCGCACAGAAGTGCATGATTTATTAAATTCAGACCTGCTCTTGAATTTTGGGGAGTTAATTTAGAGTATCTTTAATGTGTCCTTGACTACGGGGTTACCTTATTCTTTTAAAGTTAGAAGCAGTGGCCTTGTGACTTCTGTAAAAAGTATATTTGGTGTCTTTTGGGGATTTTTCATTCGATTTTTTCCAGCATCTTTGGTGGTTTGCACTTAATACTCGCATTAGTTGCCGGTGTGCTTTTATTAATTTGTTTACATAAATATGGATGCACATCCTGCAGCAGACGATAATATGTCCCGGCTGTTGCTGGTTCGCAACCGAATGATTAGTTACTATGGAGCGCTGCCTCTTGCAACGTTGAGTGCAGTTTATGGATTATCGTTTCGATTCTCCTTTTTCACATGCGTTCAACCTGTCTTCCATTGCCTGAGCTGTGATTTCGACTGGGCCCTGGATTTGTGTCTCTGCAGTACGGTGTCTCCCAACGCGGATTATGACCAGCTGATGAGCCCCTTACTGGTTCATGAAGTGCTCTGTTCTGGCGGCGGGATTATGGCCTTAGCAGCGACACATGGAATAATGGGACGTTGGAATCTTTTTGCAGCGGCGCTTGAGTTCTTGGCACGCAGTTACATTGAAGATGACCCGAGTTTTCCTCCGATGGTGATAGAGGCTCCGGTCATTGAGGAACATGTATGTTCATTCCCACTATTGAATTGGATGGCTGAATTGTTTTCAGATGAGAACAATGTCTTCCTGTTGGAGGCTGTTGCTACATACTGTGCTTACACGCTGTTGGATTAAGACTCTTTGATTTTTCTACGTATTCTTTATTATTTATTTACTGCTTTCTATCAAAGAGCGAATAACTTTTTTGGGGAAATGTGAACTTGACTCTGCTTTTTAGGCTTGGACTCTGCGTTTCTAATTCCCCCACATTATATCACGTGCTTTGATCAAGAAAGGGTGCCGTGGGGCTGAGCGTTGCACTCACACCCTGTTAAGTTAGCATGGGTTTATTAGAAGCTTATACGCTATTTTTGCTTTCCTGCTCTGCTTTGCACACAACACATACTTGTGATATTGTTTAGAGAAGGCTGAGTATTTTGCTTTATATGAGAATAATTTGGTATGCTAGATTTGTAAACTGCCTCGCTTGTGTGTATAGTGAGAGCATGGAACATCAAGGTTATCTTGAATACTGTGTCTGTTATCCAGAATGATCCTCGCACGTTCGAGCCATAATACATATGGAGCTGTAGCCACCTCTGATACTTGCGCGTTTCATAATCCATTGTGGAGGCAAAGTTACGCACATTTGTATCTTGACAGTTTGTGGAGCACTGAATGTGATCCACCACTGCTGCGTACCAGAGGTATGGGTCTGCCCATGTCATCCTATGAGACTTTCTGCAGTTATAAACTAATCTGCTAGATAGGGAGGGTGAAATGTAGGTATATTTTAAATGTGTTAACCTTTAGCATTATAGGATGCTTTTTCTGTTTGTATTTCATAGAACAGTAACAATGCCGACAACCTTGTTTCTGATATAATGTTTGGTTGTATTTTCTAAGGTACTGTGCATGAGATTATGGTGTTAGAAATAAACATTTCAAAGTTGATCGTGTCTTTATTTACATCTTGTTTTCGACTGGTGTAAGACTATATTGAAAGAGTGTTTTTGTTATCCGCTTTACTTCATGTAATCTAAGTCGCATGTTCTGGGTTGACTAGTCATTGTTTTCTTTTGCTCTAGGGCGAAGAACGAATGAGTCACTGATTGCTAGTTTGGTAGGGGGTTTGTGTAGTAAGATGGGTTTTGGAACACCGTAATTCACTGAGGTCCTAAGTCTTTATGCACCGTTCTGTGTATTAGCAGAATTCCTGGAACAGTAGTTACAACAAAAATGCTCGATAAAGGGCTTGCACTTTGAATATGAATATAAAATAGAAGAATAGTTGATAATCACAGCTAAGGAATGCAGCAATTAGATGTGTGTATGTGTGGATGATGTGTAGATTGAGTGGAAGATGAAAAATGTGAAAAATAAGAAAGGTTGGAGAGACGCAAACTACCCACTGCATTGTCAGTGAAGTGGATCTTTGGATTTCCAGGTCATTACACAGATAGGGTGTCGGATTCCGCAGTGGGAGCAAGAGAAACTAGTGCAACAACTAAGGAAGAAAGCTAGTGCATAAAGTACACACAGTTGGGCAGATTTATACGGTCATGAGAAAAATGATGCAAAAGTGGTGCAAGGGGCTTGTAAACCTGTCGCAGTGTGTGGTAGAAAAGACGCAAGAAAGGACAGAAGTGAGCAAATTACCCACTGCTCTTCACGGGTAGTAGTTACCAAGAAGGCTGAATAAAGGCCCTGCACTTTGAATTTGAATTAATGAAGAATAATTGATAAGCTTAGGCAAGAATGGTAGCAAGTAGGTGTGTGTAATTGTGGTTGTTGTGTTCATTGAGTGGAAGATGACTAGGGTGAAAAATAAGAGAGGATGCAGAGATGCAAACTTTCCATTTCTTTGTAAAGGAAGTGGGTGTTTAGTTTTCCAGTGCATATATATATTCACTGAAAAAACCATAGTTTCAGGCACTTTATAGTTAGGAATTAGCATTTAAAAAACCTTTGAAATTCACTGAAAAAACCATAGGTTTCAGCCACGTTATAGTTGGGAATTAGCATTTAAAAAACCTTAGAAATTCACTGAAAAAAGCATAGGTTTCACCCATGTTATAGTTAGCTGGACATTTCTCTCATACAAAACCATTGAAATATATAGTTAGATCAGCTAACTATAACTCGTGCGCCCGCAATGCACTGCTGATGACGCCACATATTACATCACTCATCACATGGTCAGTGACATACTATACCATGGGTGAAAACTATGATTTTTTCAGGGAAAATATATATATATATATATATATATATATATATATATATATATATATATATATATATATATATATATATATATATTACCTACTGGCGATAGCCAGTAGGTATATATAGTTAGGACCTAGCTACCATAGGAAATCTGCAACATTCTATTGGGGGAATTTGCATGTAATTTTCCAAAATTTAGGCCAGCTCCGCTCTGCTCCTTCCCTGAAAGTTTCGGGGGGATTCGTGAAGTGGGGGCCGAGAAAAAAGGGGGGTCCCAAAACGTGTTTTCCCATGTTAATTTCCATTGGACGAATAGACAAGGCTACAGCCCGAACCGCTGAACGGAATTACACCAAACTTTGTAAAATTGTAGGGACTGGTACGCAGAAGTGCCTTTTCTATATTTGGAGAAAATTGCTCCAGTGTTTTTTTCAAAAATTAACTTCAAAAACATATATATATCTATAGGCGCGCTCCGAGCGCTCACCGGTACGCGTACCGGGGAGCGCAACCGGTGCACCACAGAAGTGCGCGAGCGGAAAGCTGATTGGCTCTCGAGTATACACACATCTAATCACTTACCTGTAGATTCACTCATACATGCTGTCAATGAACAATAAAACACTATCAAAAATACTTATACACCTATATCGACATTACACACCAGCACACAACCTATTCACATATGAAGTTATCCTACTCACTTATGCAAACAATGGATCATACTTACATACTCACTTAGCTACACACTTATACAAACACCACTTCATAGTAAGTCATACTTAGTGTATTATAAAATCATTATTACAAGTATACAGCCACTCACACAATCATTGAGTCTTATGTATACTTATACTGTCACATACACTGCCATATGTTAGAATATGTAGTTTTAACTTCATATATCTAATGAATCAACTATTCACACATCTTTGGGCAGTCACACACCCCCTACCGACCAAACACACATTCACTCTCCTATACAAATACTCAGTTAACTAATTAATAAATAAAATACACTTTCACATAGCTAGTAAGCAACTGGAGAACCAGTTTACACAACAACTGACAAAGTGATACAGATATTCAAACAGTTTAGTCACTATCCACTATATTTAGTGAGACACTATAAATTGGTCAAGTAAACAGTCAATTATACTGCTACTAAATCCTCCATCCAAATATTTATTTTTATATATCCACTCATTCTTCAATGCCAATTGCTATACATATAATGCATATTTAATAACGAAGCAAACCACATTCACTGGATGATGCCATCAGTGATGTCATCAGTGATGTCATTTGAGATGTCATCAGTGTTGTCACTGACCATGTCATGAATGATGTAATATGTGACATCATCAGCAGTGGATTGCGGGTGCGCAAAATATAGTTAGTACAACTAACTATATAGGAGCAATTTCAATGGTTTTGTATGAGTGAAATGTCCAGCTAACTATAACACCCCTAAAACTTATAGGGGCATATTATCAAGGGGGTTTATCTCCGCTTTTTTGGCTTTAAAAGCCAAGAAAGCGGAGATAAAATTATCTCCCTATTACCTAGCTGTCGCTAACACCAGTTAGCGACAGCTAGTAGGAGATAGCGACCATCTTGGGCCCCACTTTGCTTGTCAGTGATATTTATCACTAATGACATGCAAAGTGGGCGTGCCAAGATGTTAGCGACTGGAATCAGTCGCTAATATCGCTATCTCCTATTACCAACTTATGGAGATTCTCGCGCTAAGCGCGAATATCTCCAAAAGCTAACACCTGCCCTGAGCAGTTCTTAGCCATGTTATCCAATGGGAGGTGGATAACATGGCTAAGAGCATTATCTCGGTAATGCATGAATATCGCTGACTTTTCAGCGATATTCATGCATTGCGGCCGATTTTTATCGCATTTGCGATAAACCTTGGTAATACCAAGGTTTATTTGTGATAAAAATCGCCGCAGCTCAGCGGTAAATTTTTGTCTCTAACCAAGCAATAGCGATAATTATCGCTATTGCTTGGTAATATGCCCCATAGTTTTCTGAGTGAATTTCAAAGGTTTTTTAAATGCTAATTCCTAACTATATAAGGCCTGAAACCTATGGTTTTTTCAGTGAATATATATATATATATATTCACTGAGAAGACCAATGGTTATAGGGACATTATTGTTAGAACTTAGCTTTTTATTCACAGAAAAAAACAAAGGTTACAAGGACATTAACGTTTGAAAAAATATAAAAACCTTAGAAATTCACTGAGAAAAATAAAGGTTACTGGGACGTTACAGTTAGGCACCCTCTCTCCCCCATTGCACCAAAGGCCAAACAGAGGGCAACATAAGTGAGCAGGAAAGGCAAAACAGAGCAGAAGAGGGCAAAACAAAGGGTAGAAAAACTAGCAGAAATGGCAAAACAGAGGTTAGAAAAGCGAACAGAAAAGGCAAAACAGAGCAGGAAATGGGCAGATGAGGCATAAACAAAGGGCAGCAGGTAGACAGGCAGCAGAGGGTAGAGGACTACGGGCAATCTGGGCAGGAGAACTGTTGCAGGGAGAGATGGCATGAAAACCTGCTTAATTTTTACAAAAATTAAACCCAGCAGGAAGCACATATCTAAACATATGAAAGTCAACTACGGTTAAGGACCAATAATCTTCAGCTCCCAGGCTTGACAAAGGCAATTCCACTTTGTAAGCCGATCTGAAATGCTTCGTGGAGGTGAATCCATCATTGATCTATTGGTGCGCAATGTGTAGTGATGAGTGGGTTCTTTCTTGTCCTTACCTGGTGAGAGCAGAATTTAGGGTTCTCCCTCTAAATCACTAAGAGTATAAAAATGTGCAAAATCACCAGAAGTTCCGCACATTTGGCACCACTCCATACACCTTAGTAGTATGCAATGTTCTTCCCGTCTTTTGCCAGGATAATGGGCAGCTTACCAAAAGTCCCCCATCGCTTATCCACGGTATTTGGTGGCACGTTCTTGATGGTGAGATATATAAGGACATCTCCAGCAAACAAAGAAGCACTTACTTCATCAAGTTAAGAGGAAGAACCTTGTTTCGAGGAGATTTACCTCTTTGATTTCTCATCGTCTTCTCTATGTAAAAATTCATGTTATCACGAATTTCTGGATTAACACTCAGGAGGAACAATCACATTGCCAAAATGCACACAAGGTCACTGGTGACATTTCCTTGTGCTCTATCGCGCAGCTGTAGTGTAGAGTATGTATTGGATATTTACTCAAGGAGGTAGCACTTAGTAATTAAGGAGTAGAAAGTACTCCACTAGATATTTTGCGTGAAACTCTGGACTCTTTTTGGCTCAAGGGGCAGGTGTGGTTCTATTGTGTACTCACAGACCCACTTAGACACTCATACACTAACTCAGAGATGCACCCAGACACTCTTACACCCACTCACATACCCACTCAGGAACTCATGCACCAACTCACAGAACCACTCTGACACTTTCACTGCCACTCACAGACTCTTTCAGAGACTCATACACCCACTCACAGACCCACTTAGACATGTATGCCCACTCACATACCCACTCAGACACTCATGCACTCACTTTCAGAACCAACCATAGTCTCTCACTTCAACTCACAGACTTACTCAGATTCACATACCGACTCACAGACATACTCAGAGACTCATACACCCACTCACAGACCCACTCAGACACATATGCACTCATTCATAGACTGATTGACACACTCGTGGAGGCATTCACAAACCTACTCAGACACTTTCACAGCCACTTACAGACCCACTCACCAGAAATTCACCCAAAAAAACAAAGCTTACAGGGACTTTCCAGTTAGCAAATAACATTAAAAAACCTCGGACATTCAATGACATAACAAATATAACTGGGACGTTATAATTAGTTTAGGAAGCTGGCTCTATAAATAGTGTACTAAAAAGAAGTACACTGTGCAGAGAGTGTAGAAAATCCTCCAATGGTCCACAGAGGTTAAAGCAGCTTATTTTAATGCTCTTTTTGCGGTAGTGTGGGCGAGCATTTAGGCTCATCAGAGGGTAGTGCTAAGCATTTATTGTTCGCCACAGAGACATTAAAGTAGACACACACTCTAGAATAGATCCAAGACTAAATTTTCTAAACATAATGCCAATTTGTATAGAATTGTTAAGACCCAGAACACAGTTCTGAATTAAGTACTTTCAGAGTTACATTTTTTCAAAGTTCGGAAAATATATCACTTTTATGTGCAATCACGCACCATAGAAAACAATGAGGAAAAAGCAGAAAATGCATAGAAAATCAGGCAATGCTTCCATGAAGTTTACTTACTCGTTTTAGGTCAATGTCGGGACCGGGTCTAAAGTTCCAGCAAGAGAAGTTTGGGAGTATCCAGGATCTGCCGCAAGCAGAATGCTGAGGGTTTTGGAAGCTGGTGCGAAAAGACAAAGGGGGCAACTTGGAAACACACTACACAGGTGCGACTTACAGGTAAGTGCGACGGGGCTCCTTTGAGGGAGAAGGTTACAAGGGCTTGGGGACCACGAGACCATAGCTGGATAGTTTGGTGCTGGGGCCGATGGGGCCGGGTGCAGAGCGAACATGTCAGCCGGGCGTCATGCATCTTGAGGTTCTTGCGGTCAGGAGCAGCAACTTTGAGAGGCAATCTCAGGACAGCTGTGCCAATCAGGAAGTGGGTTTAAGGTGTCTTGACGTCCCTCGATGGGATCTTACTTCTGGTGCTTTTGGAGTCCAGAGTGGACTCTTCTTCTTTGTGTTTGTCATTGTGGGTCCTGTACCCCGGGGATTGCTATGCTGCGGTTCCAGTAGGTTCCGGTGTCCTCAAATTTGGAGAGGAGACAGATCTGACAGTCTTTAGCTGTTCTACATTTCCTTGGGTGCTGCATCAAGGTTGTGGGGGATCAGCAACTCACCAAACCGGACTTCACAGGATCTGTGCCTGCGGTGGCAGAGGACTAATCCCTTTACTCCAAGGGACTTGGGGATTTCTTGAAGGCTTGATGTACACTGGGGTTCTTGGGGTCCCTTCATGTTTCAGGAGGACATAGCAGCAGCAGTTGTCGAGTCCTAGGAGCAGCAGAAAGGGTATGGCACCTTTACTTCTGCAACAGGGCTCCAGTTCCCATGCAGTGGGTCTTATTTGTCCTGCTCTTCTCTTGTCCGTTGAATCTGATGTTCAGGTCTCAGGGTGCTACCTAAATACTGCATTTAGGGGTGTTACAAGGGGAGACAGGTAGAAGCCAATGGGCTACCCACCTGTAGAGTGTCTAGACCTTCATATATAAAGAGGAACTTTCCTACAGTTAGGTAACAGAATTTTTAAAACCTTAGGAATTCACAGAAAAAGCCAAAGGTTATAGGGATGTTATGGCTCAGATTTCACTCATATGAAACATTGAAATTCAGCAGTCTGTATGTGTCTGCGAGCCACTGCTTAATTGCCTTGCTGGGTTTGTGAGTCGGTGCCTGAGTGGGTCTGTGAGTGGGTGCACGAATGTCTGAGTGGGTGTCTCAGTGGGTCTGTGTGTATGTGTGAGAGGGCCTGAGTAGATTGGCAAGCACCTCCATAAGTGTGTGAGTCAGTCTGTGCGTGAGTGCATGAGTGTCTGAGTGGGTCTGTAAGTGGGTGCATTAGTCTCTGAATGGGTTTTTGAGTAGGTGTGTCAGTCTCTGAGTGGGTATGTGAATGGCTGTGCGAGTGGCTGTATGGGTCTGTGAGTGAGTGTGAGTCTCTGAGTGGGTCTGTGATTGGAAGTGCGACTCTCTGAGTGGTTCTGTGAATCGTTGAGTATCTGAGTGGGTCAGTGAATGGGCGGATGTGCCGGAGTGGGTCTGTGAGTTGGTGTACGAGTATCTGAATGCATCTTTGAGTGGCTGTGTGAGTGGCTGTATGGGTTTGTGAGTGGGTGCATGAGTGTCTGAGTGCATCTGTGAGTGTAAGTGTATGTGTGTGTCTGTCATTAGCTGTGTGAATGGCTCTGCCACAAAGGAACAACACCTGGCATTTTATACAACAAGAGTCCACAGTTTTGCTTAAATATCTACCCAAGTGGAATTTGTTGTACTGATTAATTACTAAGTGCCACCTCCTTGGGTAAATGTCTAGTATGTATGCTACACTGCAACTGTGTAATGGAGCACAAAGAAATGTAATCAGTGACTTTGTTTGCGTTTTGGCAATGTGATTGTTCCTGGTGCATCTTTATCCAGACATATGTTATAACATGAATCCTCCTATAGAGAAGACAACAGGACTCCAAAGATGCAAACCAAACAAGGGTCCTTTCCCATTAAACTATCTGACGTAAGTGCTTCTTTTGTATGGGGGAGATGTCTTCATATTCGTCAGCATCAACAACTCCTCTCCAAAGTCTGTGTGTAACGTGCTAGAAATGCTGCTTGTTAAGCTATCCATCGTCCTGGCAAAAAGGCAGGAAGACCTTTGGATATTACTAAGGTGGGTGGGGCAAAACAGAGAATCATCCAAGTGATTTCAACATTTGCATACTACTAGCAATTTAAAGGGAGAACAATGGACACTGCTCTCACCAGGACAGGACAACAAAGAACCCGCTCACCACCTTCACATACAGATTACTCTCCAATAGACCAATGATGCAATCACCACCACATAGAATTTCAGATCATTTTTCAATATGGAAATGCTGAGAAAAGACACTTGCTTTGCTTCCGCCAGGCCCAGGAGTTATGATCATATGCCCTTTACAAAACTGGAGCTTCAATGAGGGCACCTGCTATGTTTATATTTGTAAGTGCTTCCTGTTGAGCATTAATTTCTGTGAAAGGAGCATCATAGCTAAAACAGCCCCAGGGAACCCATATCCCGGCGCCCAGGAACAATTCAGTGGGGGAGGGGGACATGCAATCTCTTTCCTCAGGCTGATTTCAGCCCTGGGGCATAGCCATGTGTCAATGGGTGTGCTGGTAACACCCAGCTCACCCAGTGTTCAGGATGGGGACTGCTGGGATTCTCAAGCCATCTCACCGCCTCTGGCGGAAGCCGGCCTTGCTCTTGCAGGCAGGGAGCTGCTGGAAATGCAGCTACCTGCATGCAAAATAAATTGCCTGCATGACTGCAGGCAGAGGAAGAGCGGCAATCTCCACTTATAGCAAGCATGAGCATTTTGACAGCTCCCACTTGCTGTAAACAGAAAGTTTGCTTTTTCTTGGCAGGAGCTGTAAGCTTCTGCTAAGCAAAAGCTAACAACTATGTCCAGGGGGAGGGCAGCCCGGGATATAGCAGGCTCCAGAGCCATTAATGGCTCCAGGATTGGTCCACACAGCCCTCCTACTTCTCTGTGCATGGGCCGGCACTGGGGAGGTGGTGGCCCCTGAGGCCATATATGACCAAAGACAGGGGCCACACAACCCCTCTTCTTCTTTTTTAATAATTATTTGGCAACAGGGAGGCCACGGTTCCCAGGGCCAGAGGGTCCACACGGACCCCTATTTAATGTTTATTGTTGCCCAGGGGAGGTGGTGGTCCCCGGGGCTCAGGGTGTCTATTCGGCACCCCTATTGATTTTTTTATTTATAGCACCAAGGAGATGGTGGTCCTTGGGGCCCAGAGGGTCCGCATGACCCCCCGCAATACTATTAATATCAGCCCCAGGAGGTGGAGGTCCCTGTGGCTAAATAGGCCCCAGGAGGGGGCCCCATGCACCCCCATCCTTATTTATTAAAGGCAACATGCCCCTGGGACCTGGCTCACCCGGAGCTTTCTTGTACAGCAGAAGAGCCCCTTTTGATAATGCCCCACAAAAGATAGAGTTTTGGTGCATGCAAGCAGAAAATTGTTGCATGGTTTCACAGTATTTATGGTTTGTAGTCCCATGTCCATGACTTTTAATGCCATGCCCATGATTAATTCCTCTAGTGGCCTGACAAGTGGGGTCTTTTTTCAAAAGTATTGTTTATTATTTCATTCCAGGTATGTTCTTTACCTCTTGCCCTATTTTTCTTGATGTTTTGGTCACTGCATCCACAATATCAATATGAATGTGGTTCATTCTTCTTTAGGCTGCTACCATTTTAGGTCCTGATGATGACCCTTAACCAAAATGTGTTAATGGGGTGAAAGGTCAGCACTTATACCAGTGGATTGTTAACAAGTATGATTATATCAATAATGTCCTTTCAATCTGAGTCACGTAAAATAATGTAATAGTATACCGATCATTGGTATTGTACGAATAGCACTAGCACACTTTTAATCACATTGATCACCTTTCACTTTGCAGTGCACCGTTCTTATTGCAGCACCTCTTGTTGAAATGCAATGTCTGCTATAACAATGATAAAGGTCAACAGTAATTGAATCTTTTGGTATTTTCCCAAAATTATCTTCAAAGAGATTGTCGTTCATTTATGCATATTGTGCCTTGGACGTTTAGTCTTATACTTCCCTAGAGGGTACCACTGTTCTAGTTATTATATGAAACTGCCCATGTTCCCTGTAATACAGAGCTGCTCAGTACTCATTTGTCTGACCAAATGCACAGACTGATGATTTTAATAGATTAATTATACCCATAAGATTGATAGATCCAGGAAAATTTCTAGTACCTCTTAGGACAGCAAGGACTTATGTTAATATGTTGGAAGCGGAATCAGTAATGCCATCAAACTACACATTAAAGCTGCCCAGAATACCAAAAGAAGACTATTGCAGCAACAAAGGTACTAATTTGTCGAAAAAGAGGTGAAAGTGATATTTGTTGCTTACAGGTAGCATTCTATTAAAGCTGTTCCATTTTTTGGATATTGTTTCAGAAGTGGCATAGTGATCATTGGTGCAGCAGGTGCAAAGATAACGGGCACAGAGAACCAAGGAGTCTGTTCTACACCTAAGTTATGCATGTAACAAAAGGTCTGGATGATGTAATTGCTGTTTACTTGCAAAGATAGTGTTCAGCTGGCTCCTGGACTAGAGGACACCAACATTGTACAGTAATGAATACAGATTGTACTTAGGGATTTAGCAATTATTGGGTTATGTTATTTAAATTATTAGTGATCGGCCACCTATATTACTATTCCTTTAGCTCTTTGATGTTTGTTACTTTATTAGATCTATTTTAATCACTATATAGGTAATGCACTGGATGTAGGTGCTACCTGTATCATAAATATATGTCGTTACTACTATCTACTTTGTATTTTAGAGTTTTGTAAGGATTCACATCTAAGATTGTATGCATTTATATCCAGAATATGCTTCAATAAAAACATGGCAAAACAAAGAAATAATGTTGTTCAAATAGTAAATCATGTCTAGATATTTAGCTATAATCCTAATTATTCCTTGTCCTATTCTTCCCCATCACACACCTTATTATCAAGGAGGATCTATCTTCCAAGACAGGAACCCCCTGTTGCCAAAATCAGAAGATGCTAGCACCACTCATTCAGTATCGGACACTTTAAATAGGGCTGCATTTCCCAGATTAGTCTAGGAAATTATCGACCCTATATTGACCAAAGTGTTAATGAAGCACACACTGGGCAGGAAATGTGTAAGGGCTGTGTCATAGAAGAGTAGGACTAGAAGTAATGAGGAACAGCAACCGGCATTCCACACATTACCATTGCACCAGTTACTTCTAGTGAGGCATGCTACTCCATTGAGAAGGATATGTGTCAGTCCAACTCCAAGTCTTGTTATATTTCACTTTAGTTTTAAGTTCACATTGTGGTATCATTGTCCACAGTGACTGTCATCTTGGATGAGGTATCACTGCAAATATACTCCTACAATGGAACTGTGTTAAGGCATTTTGAACTATGATTCATTTCCCCTCTATTACAGCCTTTGAACCCATCTCTGTATTCCTCTTTTAAAATTTCCGTATTCATGACACTTCCCCATACTAACAGGATCATTGCAGGGGTATAAAGTTATATACATTTGCCTAGGAGGTGGAATCCAAAGAAATTCTTCACCACACTTCAGTGCCTGGATACTCTACCAGGTGACATATTGTTCATTTTAAACTTTGTACTGCAATGGTTTTAAGTAACTATGCAAATAATAAACTACTACCAGGTGATAAGCTGCACTATACAAATCCATATACTAACACATAACCCTTCTGGAAGAATCCACTTTTGTGAAAGTTTGAGTAGGACACTCTTAAGAGGCCAACAGGGTAAGCCCTTGGGAAGAGCTGAACCACTTTGCAATTGGGAGTTCTGCATTGAATCCAAAGTGGCCTAAAACAAATTTCTATTGATAAATACATTTGTTTTTGTGGCTGCTATATGTATTAGGTGTTACTTGTATCCGATGTAATGGTCCCCAGTTACATTTTGGAAGGGTGGAGACCAAGATGGCCTTTCTAGGATTCCAAGTCTATCTGCAGATCAATATCTCAGGGGTGTGCATTAATCTATTTCCCTGTGACCGACTTGTTTGCAAACGGATGTATGACTGTGATTATTTGTTTAATGATAGAGAATATTTTTTTTATTTCTATAGAGCGAGAGGGTGGGGCAATAAGGCGAGGTGAGAGGGTACTGTCCGGTTCCAGTCTTTGCACAACGTAAATTCCTGAACGTTTTTGAAGCAAATTGGTTGTTAGCCTCCTTCCAACTAATGGCGGTCATTGCCTTCATAGCCTCAACTAACAACACCCTGATTATCTGTCCAAACAAAACACGTTTCTTAGCTTTGAAATCTCCCCAGGCTTCTTTTTGATATTCTAGGGAGGAGAGTTGAAGCTGTTGGTTCCTCTTAAATACACATTTCATTTTTGGAGCTATAGTGTGAGTGCTGCTCAAAACCTGCATGCAGGCCAGGACACAACTTTGCATATGCTATTCACAGCGATGATATGCCCATGCTAAGTCCCAGTTTACACTAGTGCTTGGTTTACCATTAACTCAGCACTGTAATTGTATTCAATTATTAACACGTTATTGTGCAGGACAGATTGACAGATGTATGCCTCTGACCACACTTGTGGGCATCCCAGAGAACTAGGCTGCATATTCTTGCTCAGGCTCAACAATGGCATTCTGGCCTGCCATACAGGGACCTTACCCACATCATCAAAGGCCACACGACAAAATGGAAACAGTAGAAGCTATGATCATTTAAAAAATATTACCAGCCGCTGCATGATTGATTCCACCCATAGCTTTACTCATGGTCCAAGAGACTGAGAGCTGAAACCTGCAGCTCTTTACCTCCTGAACTCTGATGAGGTCGAGCACCTGATTCAAGGGGGTGCCACTGGAGCAGACAGGACTCTGGTCAGGGCTTGTGCAGGAACTCTCAAAACACATTAGGCAGGTGGCCTTGAGAACATGTACAGTTGTAGATATCAATGGATGCCGCATGCACATGTCTGCACCGTCCCAACCTGATAACTACTTCCTTCTCCCAATGTTCGAGCCTCTGTAGACTAACCATATAAAAAAGCCCTTGTTGCACGCTACACAACACGTCAGCATTTTTAGGGCAACCCCACTTCTTCTCTTGTGGTGGGGAAGAGTCTAGTAGCTACTTTTGAACCCACCCATGGGAGTATGTAAAGAAAGACGCAGGTTCTATGCTATAAAGTGATTCTTACAAGTGTTAAGATAAGTAGGAAATGTAAACTGTAGTCTAAACCAATGAAAAGAATGCATGATCGTGTGGCCTAGGTTTATCGCATAGTGGAGCTCCTTCTGAAAAATGTTCTGACGTTGACCCTTGGTAAACCTGTCCCTTTCAGCAGTGCATGTCTGCCCTTACCTGCTTGTGTATCCTGCTGAACTGTACACCTACAACCAGACTTAGAAGAGGAGAGCAGTAGACCAGTCCACAAACCCATCTGTCTCCTTCGTCGATTGACTGGGTGTGCTCCAATCCACAGACCCTGACGGTTAAGCCACCAGTAGTACCAAACTCAAACGTGAAAAAAAAAAATTACTCCCTTTGACTATGACTTAAAAGCGCACTGTGTCTAGAGGACTTAAGAGCATCAAGGGGTCTATAACAGCTCGAGAAAACCGAGAAGGAATCTGGGAATGTCAGCTCCACTTTCAGTGCCCTCAGTGGGTGGGAGGGGCTAGCATTCAATACATTTACGAAATGGTATCCTGTCTCATCGGTTGGATCCACCTCATTAATAAGAATTATGACTATGAAGAGTGTCTGCCGATACCACTAAATCAAACTTAAATCTACACACAATGTGCAGCGAGGAATTGAAACATAAACTTCATTTTAAAGATCGGATTGGATAGCAAAACCATTCAAAATATGTAAAATCATCAGCATGTTTTTCATTTCATTTGCAAAAATTTCACATATTCAGAACAATGTATTTCTCTTTAAGAATAGTTGTGCTTTTGCTTCTACGTTGCTAAAGAGAATAATTTGAGCTAATGCATTTTTTATCCTTTTGTTCAACGCATCGCTCGTGATTTCCAAAGCACGGTGTCCTTCTTGCCCTTTGCTACCAATGTCAAGTTGACCAATGAAGAGACATCAAAGGCAAACGTACCACCTGGTTGAGGGCTATAAAAAGATGTGAAGACTTCCAATGTTATTCCTCTGTAAAACATGTCTGTACCCCACCGGTGTTATAAAACACATAAATTGCAATGCTTAGCAGCAAGCAACAAACAGCTAGAGAAGATGTTCTTCATATGCTCAGGGAATATTAATTAGGTCTCCAAGAGGAGTAGAGAAAAACATAATGACCTGCTGTGCATTCAAAGTGACAAAATAATTGAGCAAAATATTCTCCGGGAACATGACAACCATCTTAAGCAGGAATAACTAAATCACAAATGACGAAAAATGATTATTAGCCCAGAGTCGTGTCTTTGAAAATTGTAATAATATGTATTAAATGTGTGAATAAAGAGAAATGCCAGTCTACTTGTTAAATGCAAAAAGGTGTTATTCTGTCCCCACGGCATTGGCTGATTGTGGATTCAACAATTACATTGTCTAATCAAACACACGTACATGCGTGCAAACGTGTGCATGCATGAAACAAACTGATCAAGTTGCAAAGAGACGTTGGTACTGGGTTCAGCATAGATGGAACTTAGAAGTGATTGTCTTGTTTACCTGTGAGGCTGGATACAGAGTTGGCAATCCGTTCTCATAAACTCTACATGATTCAATACATTGAACCAGGAGCTGTGTTTCACTGAGCAGTTTATTGTACCATTGTGGTGCGTATATTGTAAGTATTAGTAATAGTTTTACTGTATATATGTTATTGTAATTTAATAGGAATGGAACAAGGTCTTCACTATGTTCCAGATTAGAATAGAAAGGTTAGGAGGAAAACTGGGGGGTGGAATGTTGTTGATATGAGAGAGAAGCGATTGTGAAGGAGCGGCTGCACTTTCTTGGTGTTCCTGTGGACCTTCTTTACTTGACTAAACCATAACTTGCTTGGCGTCTTGAGATTCCTACTTACAACACAGTTGTCTAGGAGCATCACACAGCCTTGGCAAAAAGACATGTGATATTAGCAATGCCCGACATGCAATGGTAAGGAATTGTTAACGGCTTCTGATATTGAGCTGAAGTCCTTTGGTAGGTCGTAGGAGTTGTTGACTCTCTTGTGTCTATCCCAGTGCATGCCTTTTCCTGGACATGGTTTCTGAAAACATGGCAGATAAAAATCAGTTAGGGGTAGCAGATGGTATCCCTGGGTTGCCCTTTATTTCTTCTAGTGTTGCAATTGCTACTACTGGTGTTGGGTCACGAATAGGGTTTGCAAAATAGCATACTTTTTCCTTGCCGAGATAAACACGTAGGGCCTGATTCACAAAGGGTCTCTGCACTCGTGTCCGAGCCAAATAAGTCGCGGGGGAGCCTCCGCACTCGGGCAGAACATCCACAATTCTCATGAGGGAGATTCCGCTTGTCTGCCCAGAGACTCCCCCATGACTGCGAGCCTCCACCATGAGGCTTGAGTTCCTTTGTGAATCAGATCCACACTATACATATAACTCAACACAAGTTGTACTACCAGGTGAAAAGTGTGACTCTTGCAAGGTTTTAATAGTCCTCATGTTTGTGTTGAGTCTCTAAGGAGAAAAATCTAAGTTTGGTGCAAAGTTCCATGAAAAATATCCATGCGATACAGGCCAGTAATTGTGAAGTCTGCAACAAAATTGTTGCATAATAAAAATTTGCAAAGCCCTAGTAGTGAAGACGGAGCAGGAACAGAAAGTAAGCGGAGCTCTGAATGCCAACCTTACATCATGTCGTTTTTACACCTGTAGCAAATGGAGGCACTAAGGGTGAAAAAAGGGGTTAAAGGTGTAATCTCAGCAGAATGAAATCCTAAATGAAGTCACTTCTGCACCTCTTAACATTCCCAGGATTTCGTCAAGGGACCTACAGGGAAAAAGACACAAGTGCCAGGCTGTTGAATTCTTTTTTTCAGAGATAATCGAAACAGGGAACGATTGAAGGTTGTGGAGAACCGGCTCACAAAGAGACAAAGATTGATGGACAGACGCTTTCACGTCAGTGCCAGTAGAGGGCGCACAGCACCTCCTCGTTAATACGAAAGGGCTATAAACTTCGCTCTGCGTTGTATGACCATGGCCCGGCCGACCTTCAATCCAGATTTGGCTTCTACTCTCCTGCCAGGCAGCTTTGTTCTTCTAACAATCTCCTGGCAAATGTTCCAAGGGCCCTCAAACAGAGGTCCAGTGGTAGCTCCCTGTCGGATCTGGGTGCTATCGCCTGGAATCCGCTTCTGGTGGAGCTTCGAGCTATCCATGCCCGAGCATATTTTGGAGGAAGCTGAAGACATTTCTCTTTAGATAAGTTCTCCTGAGCTGTTAGTCTACCTCCTAGGCACAGACCGGGACACTCCGTGGACTAGCTGTGTGTGCTATAAGTGTCAATAACATAAAAAGTAGCAAGATAATGCCTGACTACTTTCTGTATGTTTTATGTCTCCAGCTCTCACTTAGCTCATCACTGTATTGCACACCTTCCTTATTTGGTTTTTGTTCACTTCCCCAGTTCAACCTTCTCCTGGTCTTTTGTTGCTTCTGAGATTTGGGTGTTTGACATCTGCTCTGAAGTACTCAGTAAGTTCACGCCGCCTACCCTTCCTTTCATATGTATACGTTCAAGTGTGTTTTCTGTATATATTGATTGCCATTGTGTCACTTGTTAATATACGGCATTCAGACCTGAATCCGAGATAGCTCATTACAAAACCAGCCACTCCAGGTGTGCAGAGGGATTCCCCTGTGATGCCTTCTCGCTGGTGTGAAATGTCTCTCTCGCCCTCCCTTACAGCTTTACTGCTCTATCCCCGTTCCAGACTGATCCAAGAGATTCCACCTTCCTGAAAGTCCATATTGGGCGATGGGGGGATAACCACATGAGTCTAGCGCCTGGCACTCCGGTGCAGAAATGGGCGCATTCGTTACAAGCATTTGGTGAATCCATGGGTGGCAGTCACACTGCAGCAGGGAGTAAGTAGTGTGTTCACATGAAAGTCCACGTTTGCACACGTACAGTGACGGGTTTGATTCCAGGTTGAATATTCTATTGAAAGAGTATCCTTAAATGCTTCATTAACCCTTCAAAGTATTTGCATTGTGCACTCAAATCTGCTATAACTTGAGTTTGGTGGGCAGTGTAAATAGCCTTCCCTCTCATAGTATAATGTAATTCGAAGCTCAGGTTTTTGTTGCCGCTTTTATATGCCACAGTATGACGATGTGTGCTGAGGTACATAAACCTCACTTTATGAGCTTTTTTCACCCAACCAAATACCTCAGAAATTCTTGGAATTTTTGCTGCCAACTGCTGACAGGTGGGGAAATGAGTACATGTACAGATTGTGCCACTTTGCTCTATTCTATGTGAAAAAGCAAACTTCAAATAGCGTGCTTGCATGTGTTTCACAAAAGGTCTGGATCCGAGATGTTTTAGCTCTGAGGCGTTCAGTAATATCGCACACGCCACTTCGAATTTATTCACACCTGTACTAATCATGGAGTGGAATTGTGAATACTTACCTGTGACTGACAAATGAAAGGGTTGTCAGGAAGGCACCATAGGCCAGGACAAAAAATAAGTGTAGGGGACTGTAATGGACAATCTTGGCCAAAGAATATCAAGCACAACTGGGAAGGAACGCTGTCAGTCAAGTGATGGGGAAGGCGATGAGTGAGGCCTGAGTCTATACCATTCTTAGGTCTCGCATAGACAGCTGTCGCAAGACCTATAGTAAACACACATATGGAGGGTAATTTCTCCTGTCGCTTGCCATTGGTTGATTCTGGCATTGGTCTTCTTATCTGGCTTATGGTTGGCTTTTGATCTGATACCTCACTTTTCTTTTGCCTGCATTTAGCAGGAAGCAGCACCGACCAACTACAGTTTAGTTCCGCTGCTGGCTATTATTCATTCATTTAGGGACTACTTTTTTAACCTCTTGTTGCTGCTTGTTCTAAACAGCTGCTCTTCGCCCCCTTATCGGGCTGCAGCTGCCCCTCCTCCCTTCTGCTTAATGGGCTCTTTTCTTCATGGAGCCTGCATGGAGCTGCTGATTCCCGTCCCCTTGTTTACAATATTTGCAGTCTCGCTGCTTTCCCCTGTAATCCAGACTTGTTCCAGGCACTTCGCCTGTGACCTCATGGAGCAGGAGAGGGTGGGGGACGAACAGGGAGTGCTGCGAGAGACAGAGCGGACATTAAAACTATCCGTCCATCTTTGGAAATCTTCATCTTTAGTGCCCTGTATCATCACTTTGAATCTGTTGTTTTATTCGCCTTTTTTTTGTCCACAGATTGAAATAAAGATAAAGAAGACTGAAGCCTTGAGGTGGGAGAAGCTTGAGGGCCAGGGAGAGACTACTTTGAAACATTTTACTCCGGGTGCGTTAAAAGAACCGGTTTTATTGTTTTGAAACGCAGTGTACCAGTGCAGTGGTGGTTGTTGTCTAGGTGTTTTGTTATGGCTGTTGATATGGAAACGACAGTATCCAGCCTTAATTAAAGCAGTCCAGAAGCAGAATACATTTGCCCTACGGCATATAAAGACATTCACAATAGAATAGGATAAGATGAAGCAAAAAGAATAAAGCAAAGTGGAAGCAAAAAGGTCACAATAGGAGAAGCCAGGAAAAGAGTGTTACAGTAGCTGGAGCTTTTAAAATGTGGGATTTGTTGAAGGCGGGGAGCAGTTATAGCTCAGATCCTGCGTCATGCCTGTTGAATATATGATAATATAAATAGAGCATTTGTTTTGGTCTTGCTAAATCTCAGCTGCATAAATTATGCTAACAGTATTTCTGTGCGTTTTTTGGGCGAAACAGTCGTTAAGTGTCTGATCCTTTTTAACATATTAATTCACAGTTGTTTTCTCAGTGTGGCCTGTCTTGAAGTCTGATTTTCACAGTCTCCGTAGGAGTATCTCAGAAGTCAGTGATATCCGTTGTACTGTTCCGACCGTACTTGGAACTGCTAGGGTATCTTTTAGCTACCTTTGATGGCACCATGCACTAGTATGCAAATCATACGTTGATCTGACGGTTCCAGGGTTTAGAATGTCAAACTTATTCTGGAGTTTTCCAGAATGTAAGAATGAATAACACGGCGGCACTTAAAGCTGAAATCATGTTGGCCTTTCTATTGCACTACAGGCTTTTTTGCTCAGTCATTGTTTCTGAATGATCACGTGCAGTGGTATTCTTGCCTGGTTGTACCATTTTTTCTTTTGATCAGTTTTCGTTAAAATTAAAGTCTTAAAAAGAAAGCTTACAGAATGCTTATTGGCACGGCGAGGGCACTAAAGTGGCCTCAAACCTTCCCCATAATCATTTCCACTTATTTCTGGGGAGACCGGCTCTGGTGCTGTTTAGTAGGTCACATGGCTATGGGGTTCCAGCCACGCAGAGGATGTAGTGATTGTGCTGAGGATACTAGCCCTAGAAAGCAATGTGCCTCGGAGTAAAGGATTTTGTTCATTGTTCAGTGTTGAGACTGATGTGCTGTACTGTATCTATGTCAGGCTGGTAGGCTAGCATTTACTGCGGCAAAGCACTTCACCATTCACTTTATATCATACACTGTTGCTAGTTCCACTTAGAAAAACGCAATCAACCTTCATAGGCTACACATTTTGCCCCCATGTGCCTTTAACCCTACCCCCACCCACCATCCACCGCTAGGTCCACCGCCACTTGGTCAGATTCAGAGATTGGAAGTGAGTTGGCAAAAAAGGCCAAGGGGAAGCAATTTCTGGGTCTTTGGCAAAGAGTGTAAGGTTGTTGAACGTTGACTGTATATTAGAGACAAATGTTGAGGTGTATCACACAAATATGAGTATTTTGCTGGATTTCCTCCAACCCTGGATTGATTCTGCGTTAATATGCCCGTTGGTCTATTTTTTTTCAATACTGTTTCATACTGTACCCTGAATCCCACAAACCCGCACCGCAGACCGTCATTTTTTTCCAGTCCTCTACAAACACACAGAAGAAAGAATGGGTTGGAGTGGTGTGGCCACTTCATTGAAACCTAGTTGCACAGATATGCTAAGCATGAATTTTTTTGGGGTCCTCTGAAGCTTGACTTTGTGCTAGGCTAAAATTTCTGTGTCGATTTTAGTCCTGTGCCAGCCTGGGGCAACAGGGCCATGACGTGTCAAGTGGAAATTCACAAGAACTCCATTCGTAAACTTGGTGATACCTAGACAATCCCAGATGCTAGCAAGGAAAGACTTTGCTCTCCGGTGGCCAGAGAATGTCAATTCAGTACATCCTAAAATGGCTTCCGCTACTTTTTTATTTTGTTAGGAATACTCTTAGGAGACACAGAAACCCTCTCTCAAGAGTATGTGCCGGCCCTTTTGCTCTTCATGTAAATCTACCAAATTGCATTACACGTCACATAAGTAATAGCTGAGAATTAAGGATAATCCCAACACTAACTATTTATTAGAACATTGGAAGGTTGGGAGCTCCTTTGAAAACAATGGAGCGCTCCGGGCTTATAATGGCTAGTATAAGCCTGGAGCTCCAACATTCCAATCTTCTTTGTTCACAGCTCTGGCTGTGAACAAAGGCTTCAGGGAGCCTGAGGGGATTCCAATCCCCTCACGCTCCCATAAGGCTTTGTTCTTTTTTGTTAGAACATTCTACCTACTAGGTGCAGAATGTTCTAATAGCCTTATAGCCCTTCGTAGCTGGGCTATACCGGCTATTAAAGTCCCTCTCCCTTGTTAAAGGCCCTCGCCTTCGGCTCATGCCTTTAACGCTGGAGAGGGCCTTTAATAGCTGGTATAGCTCTCTACGGCGGGCTATAAGGCTATATTATTGTCCCCACCCGTTTTAAGCTATAAACCCTTGCTCTTGAATTTTCAGTTAGTTGCCTTTTGATTTTGTGTTGCAGTGATTTCACATCTTTTTTTAAAACAACTTGTAAACTTTTTACCAGGAACAAAAGAAGCTGACCTGCTGAAATTTAAAATATTGTAAATAAGATCAGCACAAGACTCGTGTGCTGCAGGGGAAAGTCCTAGAGCTGAAATAGTGGCCAGAACAGAGGTCAACTTGCAGTGACATTGAAGAGACTTAGAGCATTATGCAAAATGGTTGCCATACCCATGAATCTCCAAGAGCTTTGTCAATAAACGTAAAACATTAAGATAGAAGCTCTGCCAATAATGTGTATTTTATTTTCTATCCAATTTGTCCTTTGTATTGCCCGTTATGCTTTTTTGGCATGTTTTTTGACTGCAGTTCCTCTGCACTTTTCATAGGGAAATGACAAGTGTTACTGTTAAGGCAATCACAAGGTGATGATGGACAGAGCACTGAAACTTTTCAGACACTCATCCCCGTCACAGATCTGGGTTGAATCTATCTTTGTTCTTTAGCTTACTTCACCATCTTAGTTAAGACCCAACTATATGCAAATCAGTTTTAACCCTGTGCTTCATGGGAATAGTCCAGCCCGAACTGCCAAGCCGGGTCTTCCCTGGACTGGAAACAAGCATCCTGGGACCATTTGCATATGACTGTTGTAAGCTATCAACATCGTTTTAGGCTTTCAGGCCATTTCACGGAGCAATGCTCTATTCGGCACCTGCAAAGTGGCAACTTCTTTTCGGTAGCTATTGAGCTATGAGGGTATATATGAGAGGTACCCCTTAACTGAACATCAAGGGAAATAGGGTTGTCTAACCAGTGAACTAGAAATATTCCCCTGAGTGAGAATGATTAAAAGAGGCCAACAAGGGGTCAAGGAAAAACAATACCACAATACAAATATATATGAAGAATTCTTACAATTTATTGAAACATACAAATGTTAAAAGGAGAGTGGTCCCAAAGATTGGAGTCCACTCAGCAAAATTAAAACAATATTAAAACAATAAAAAGGGGTTTCAATTTCGGCCAGCAAGATTGAATCACAAAGACAGAAAAAACAGTAAGACATAAAATTTGTGCAATACTTATTGAATATTCGGACTCTATTGTATACACCTAAGCTATATGTACTGTGATACAATATATCAGCGAAGATGTCGAGATCCTGAATTATACTGTGTGTAGCGTTGACGCGTTTCGGTGGTTTTCCAAATTATTGTCCACCTTTATCAAGACACCTTTTGGTTTCTGTCGTGGTGTAGGGGTCTATATAATTGCCCTTGAAGTCCGTGTGTTCACGTAGTATTTCTATATTATTTAATTTTTGAAAGCCAATTCTATTGAGTTGTTTCTTTGGCTCATATGTCCAATTTCATACTCCTGTAGGTAAAATGCCTAGGCATATGATAAGTTCATTTTTTTTTTTTTTTTTTTTTTTTTTATTTGGCAGACAACCACAAACTGAAAGACATTGTAGCAAAAAAATAACATACCATAATTTGGAGTGATATCAGGGATAGCATCAGTATACTAATTAAGCCAGTATTCTTTAAATGTTACAGCTTCAGCCTAACAAAAAGACATTTTACAAAAGAAAAAGAGAAAAAGGAAAGAAAGGAGAAAAGAAAAAAAAATTAAATAAAAAAAAAAAAAAAAGGGAAAAAAAAGGGGGGGGGGGAACCACATGAAAGTTCATCTTATAACACTTAACATTTATACAAAATTAGCCCAAATCCTTTCCATTCTATCTACAGATTTCCGGCTCCTGTTCTTAGCAAGAGCTTTTTCCATAGTGTATATCTCATGTAATAACATTAGCCACTCAGTCTTATGAGGTGGGTTCGGTGATATCCAAGCTCTAGCTATTACCAATCTTGCACAGGAAATTGCTATGTCTAACCAATTTAGATTATTTTTGCTCCTCTCATGTATAGAAAGTAAAACCATAGATGAATTAAGTGGAGAACTAATCAGTTGTTTTTGATATAGAGTAATTTCTATTTCTTGCCAGAACGATTTCAGTGCTGGGCAGGAATAGATCATATGAATAAGATCTGCTGCCACCAGATCACACTTAGGACATTTGGTACGCTCAATATCTTGTGACCATTTGGCAATTTTCTGGGGCGTATGATAAAGTTGGCTGACCGTCCTGTATAATTGAAGCTTTAAGCTCGAAGAATAAATAGTTTTATTAAGAATTGTGAAAGCATTTGAGATATTCTGTGGTGTCACATTGATTCCTAATTCAAGCGTCCATTTTTGAGACAGTCGAGGACAATCATCCGAATTATGCTGGATTAAATGTTTGTAACCTGTGCTGATTAGTGATTTCTCGTTAGAGCTGTACAAAAATTCCCAAATGTCCGAGCTAGTAATTTTTTTCAGGTTCATTTTCCGTAAAAAATAGTCCCTTACTTGCAGATATTTGAGTATCATTTCACTTGGTAGCGAATATATTACTTGTAAAGTCGAGAACTGAAGAAAGCCCTCGGGGCCATATAGGTCTCCCAATCTCTTAATCCCATAGTTAGCCCACTCTCTCCCGACTTTATCGTTAAAAATACCAGGTAACCCTGGGTTGTCCCACAATGGTAAGTCTGAGTGAAAATAAGCGGTGTCACAAAATTTCATAACTAATTTAAAAATCGCTACCATGTCCCTTGCGGTCTTAAATCTGACGCGTTTGAAAAAATGTGGGTCTTGTATTCTTGTTAAAAATTGAGATGAGTTTATGCCTAACATAAATTGGTGAAAGAATTTTTTTTTATTCCTATTTAATAAGCTCCTAAAGCGTCCTATAAAAGATGCAAAATAATATGACTTAAAGTCCGGAAAATCCAATCCGCCCTTCTCTAGGGGTAGCTTTAGTATCGCCATAGACCTCCTGGGTTTTTTGTAGCTCCAGATAAAGCTACTACATATTCCTTCTAACTTCTTAAAGAATATATTATTAACTCGGAGGGGAATAGAATGAAAAAAATATAAGAATTTGGGCAAGATATTCATTTTTATCAAATTTATTCTCCCCAGAATATTCAATGGGATTTTGTGCCATTTTTTAAGCGTTGATGTAACCTGCTTAAGTGAAGGTTCATAGTTCAGTTTGATTATTTCATTTATTTTAGAAGATATGGTCACCCCTAAGTAAACAGCCGACTTACATAGCCCAGTGACTGATTGGTTGGTTTGATAGTTCATAATAGTTTGGGTTTTATTAAAGTTTAATTTATAGCCGGAAATGTCACCGAATTTTTCCGCTTCTTCTGTAATTCCTGATAGAGCATCTATTACATTGGTAGTAAATATAGCTAAATCATCTGCATATGCAGTAATTTTGAGAGTTTTATGTTCGTGTTCTACCGATGTTATCTTCTCTTGGTTCTGCAGGGCATTTATAAAGGGCTCCATAGAGAGGGCAAACAACAGGGGTGAAAGTGGACACCCCTGTCGAGTCCCCCTTGATATTGTGAAAGTTGATGAAAGTACCCCCGCATAGCTAATTTTAGCATTAGGATCCCTGTATATGGCCTGTATACCTCTAAGGAAGCGTTCTTTAAACCCATACTGCGTTAACACTTTCCACAGATAATCCCACCCCACTCGGTCGAACGCTTTTTCTGCGTCCAGTAAAATCATACCGAGTGGGGTGAGATTAGTTGCCGCTATATCGAATGCCGTAATCGCCATATTAACGTGGGCAGTAGTATCCCTACCAGCTATGAAACCATGCTGTTGCTCATTGACTAACTGCGGCATAAGAGATGCCAGTCGCATTGATATTAGTTTAGAATAGGCCTTAGCATCCGTATTTATTAAAGAAATAGGCCGATATGACCCACATTCCATTGGAGGTTTGTGTTTTTTTTGAAAAAACATAATTTTCGCCGTTTTCCAGGATTCCGGGGCTTTGCCTAATGTGCCTATTGAGTTCGCAACTAAACAGAAAAGGGGAAGTAATTCTTCGGCACAGATTTTATATAGTTCAATAGGGATCGTGTCTTCTCCAGCCGCTTCATTAGAGGGGAGTGAGAGCACAGCTATGCGTAACTCTTCTATTGTATAATTCTGTTTCAGATTATCTAAAATCTCCTGATCTAAAAAGTGTCTTGCGGGAAGATTATCATTTAAGTAAGATTGGATCTGCTCTGAACTAGCCCTAGTCTCTGGGGTGTACAATTCTTCATAGTAAGTAACAAATTGCTCCCTTATATCTACAGGCTGTGTATATATGATACCATTGGGTCCTTTTATAGATTTAATTAGTGTCGATGCTCGCTCTTCCGCTACCTTATTTGCCAGAAGCTTTCCTATTCGATCCCCAGATTCATATTGTGAAATTTTGTATTTAAGTATCTTACACCTGCTATTTTCCCTGAAAGAACTTTTCATATCTGTACGTATGCTCATAAGTTTATTTTCCAGAAGTGATATGTCTATGCTATTCCGATGCTCCTCTTTAAGCCTGTCGGCCAATAATTTTTCAATATGTAAAATATTATCTGTCATTACCTTTGTTTCTTTTTTCCTTGTTGCATTTTGTTTAAATATATATTGTTGCGCAGTTCCTCTAATAAAGGCCTTACAGGCATCCCAAACTGAAAGTATACTAGCAGTATCTTTGTTGAATGTAATAAACTCCTTTATCTGTGTTTTAAGCAGGGTTACAAAGACCTCATCCGAGAGTAAGTATCTTGGAAAAGTAAAAGAACGCCCTTCTTTTATGCCAGAGGCTAAGTCAAATGTAAATATTATGGGATTATGATCCGATGAGATTTTTGGCATGACCTTCATATCTCCCCTGCTCAGTAATTCATCTGAAGCCCAGGCTAAATCAATCCTAGAGCAGAGTTTATGGGGAGATGAATAGTATGTATATCCAGGTAAGCCTGGGTATAGGCTACGCCAAATATCTTTTATATTATGTATTTTAGCTAGTTCTAGTATAGCAGCTCTAGTTTTACGCATACGTAGTCCTACTCCCTTTTTAGTTGTGTCCTGTTGATAATTCAATACACAGTTGAAGTCTCCCATTAGAATAAGCTCTCCTGACCAAGATAGTAATTCAATATTTAACCAATCAAATAACCGTGGCTCATCTTTGTTGGGACCATACACTGAACAAAAAACATATAGAGTGCCCTTTAGTCGTATTTGCATTATTACCCACCGCCCAGCCTTATCTGCCGCCGTTTTAATAACTTCCCCTTGCCAATATCTTTTCTTTAAAATAGCCACCCCTCTTATTGGTGCATTTAAAGTCGTGCAGATCACCATTTCGTACCCCAATTGACTCAACAATTTTTTATCCTTAAAACATATATGAGTTTCTGTAAGCATTACTATCTGTGCATCATACATTTTTAGTTCTTGGTAAACTAAGTTTCTTTTAGTCTTATTGTTTAGGCCAGATACATTCCAGGCAAGACAGCTGCAGTACGTCATTTTATATACATTAAATCAAAAACCGCTTCCCCTTTCTTATCACTCCTTGAAACTCTCTTTCTTGTTAATATCATTATATCTTCACATTGACTTGTCATGCCTGTCTTATTTTTATTTTTCCCCCCCCTCCTTCTCCTCCTCCTCCTGCTCCCCCCTACCCCCCGTACCATAGAAAAACACCCCCCCTTTATACCTGCTACCTTTGGTAGGGCAGCCTCTCAAAGGTGCAGCCACCCGCCAAATTCCACCACCCTCATTAAGTATGACATTTTTGCTTATGCTATCTTTTATCCTTTGTCATCAAATTAACATTAAGTTATCACATTAATCTAATCTTTTCCACTAACAATCCCCTAAGGAATAGTATAATATAGCTTATACGTTAGTAAATTTATCTAGCACATTTTCTGCCTCCTTAACCTGATTGAAAAAATACGTATGCCCAGCTTTTATAACTTTTAAGCATGCTGGTTCTTGAAGGAAAACCTGGGCCCCTACGGCCTTGAAAGAGTCAATTAGTTGACGCAGATTCCATCGTCTCTCCATAGTAGTTTTACATAAATCTGATCGAACAAAGAAAGTCACGTCTTCAGTAACAATCGGAGAATTAGGTTTAGCTTTTAGAGATACCGCTTGTCGCAATAAAAAATTTCCAAAATAAATCAAAAAAGGGCGAGGAAACTTATTATTTCTATTTCTATTGATGAAAGGCAGTCTATGAGCTCTTTGAATCTGAGAGTCCCAATCCCAGTCTGCGAGATCCGGGAATGCACGTTGGAGCAGTCTAACTATGTATGCCCTGGGGTCCGCCCCTTCAGCCCCTTCTGGGACCCCAAAAAGTCTAAGGTTCTGCCTTCTTTGCCTATTCTCCAAATCTTCCATCTTGGATTGTAAGGCTCGGATCTCTTCCTCTTGGCTGATGCTTTTCTGATCATGCTTGACCGAAGTCTCCTCTATTTGTACCACCCGCTGTTGTAGCTCTTCTACTTCTTGAGTTACTTTATTCATTTTGCCATTAACTTCCAATAAGTATGATTGAATTTTAGAATTATCCTCCTTTAATTGCGTAAAGTGTTGTTGTGCTTCTTGTCTCTGTTCGGTCAGCATATTCAAGATTAGAGCCATAGATGGAATCTCCAGGGATGAAGGCTCCTGACGTGGGTCATTCATATTTTGCATAGCATGATCAGTTTCTACCTCTGTTGTAGCAGTAATTTCGTTTACCTTTGGGGCCATCTCAGTACCCTCCTCTCCTCTAATAAAATCCTGCCGAAGCTCCCGTATTCCTTTAGGATCAGCTGCGATCGATTGACTTATAGAGGAGGGCGGGGTGGCATTATCAGTATCTTGGATATCTAGATTAGGTTGCAGTGAGGTTAATGGTCCCGCAAAGTTATTGCCTGATAAGCGTAATGCCATTGTTTTTACTCCTCCCTTGGCTTGCATCCACTTACGTAGTGGACTGTCATCGATAATCGGTTTGCCACGAGTATTGACCTGATTTGTTGCTGAAGAGAGAGTAAACAGATTAATATTCTTCTTGTTCTTTGTTTTATTTGTTTTATTTTTAGCTTTACCTCTTCCTTTTTTCCGTGTCACTGTTTTCCAGTTATCCTGCAAAAGGTTCTCCATATTGCCCTCCTCCTCGTCAGTCAATTCCACATATTCATCATATTCATCATTCGACTCTGTTTGTTTACCATTGCACTCCTCTGTATTATCTTTAGGAGTTCCCATATCTGGGGCTAAGTTTTGAATATCAATCGCCTCAACTGCTAGGGCTTCACAGTTCACCTGGGTCAGCCTAGTACTAATGGGGTCACCTCCTATGCCTAAGCCTGGGGTTTGTACCTGTGCCTGTGCCGGTGGCGCTGGTTTGCCCGTTCCTTTTTCAGTATCTTTGTCATTACCATTGTCTTTTAGAACAGCTGTTTTGTCTTGTACAGCTATTTTGTCTTGTACAGCAGTCTCAGTCTCAATCTCAGTCTCAATTGCACCAACCGCACTTCCTAAGGCACTCTGCAAATCCTTCCTCTTATCTGTAGCAGTGTCCCCGTTATTATTTGTCAGCTCAGTCCCTATGCTGACCCCTGCAGGTGCTGGATTTATATCTAACTTAGCCCCTCTGTCTTTAACAGCATCCTCTTTATTATTAGCGGCGAGCATTAGCAGTGCTTGTTGTTGCTTACCGGCAAAGTTTGCAGCTTTCTCCTGATTCCCCGTAATAATCAAGTTCTTTATCGCGGTGGCTGCTATCTCTGCTCCGTGAGGCTTTGCTGGTGTTTTTGCTTTGGCAGCTGCCGCCGCCGCCGCCGCCCTCTTCTCCGCTACTGCGCTGACAACAGCGGTGGCGGCATTCTCCTCGTGGTTTACTGCCCCTTTCGTGGTCCTAGTGCTCCTTGCCTGATTCTTAGGAGCCATGTCCGCTCTCCCCGCTCTCCACTCCGCCGAGCCAGGGGTGCTCCCTATAGTCGAAGCACTTCCCCCGTCCGGTTTGGCAGGACAGCTGGCCAAGTGTCTAGTATCAGTAAGGCCAATAAATCCCCCGAATCTTGGACCCGCGGAACCCAGCCAGGTCAGGAAGGTCCAACGAGCCCAGCGTGCACAGCCAGTCTCCGCCCCCTGTTCGCCGCCGCCGCTGCTGCTGCCTCCTACAAACAGTAGCCGCATCCAGCTTCCCTGTGACCGCTAGCGTTTTCAATCAATCCGTAGACAAAGACAAAGCTTCATGTAAGTCTGAGCCCGTCTACTCCGTCGGCCTTTCTTTCCGCCGTAGTAAATTATAATTTTGTCCGCTTTTCCGTGAAGTGGTGAGAGGTGGTGAGAGCGGTGTTCTCAGGCTGCACCCGGCGGCACCTTCAATCCGCCATCTTGGTTTTCCGATCCAACAATTGTTTTTTTGTTTTTTTGTGTGGATCAGGCATATGATAAGTTCAGAGGAAATTTCCCGCAGAACCAGAGAAGCAGGCGGTCCATCGCAAAACAACAGAACCCTATAACACGAGGACATGATGTTAATGCCTCTGGTTCCATAATTTTAACATTGAATATACCCAGAGAAGCGAGCAGTTCTTAGCGGAACATTAGAGAAACGGAATCTAATCCTGCAAAGGACAAGACTTAGGCGCCTCTGGATTTTAACTATGTAAAGACGACCAGCAATACAGTTTTTTGGCATAACAACTCTGAACTTATCATATGCCTAGGCATTTTACCTACAGGAGTATGAAATTGGACATATGAGCCAAAGAAACAACTCAATAGAATTGGCTTTCAAAAATTAAATAATATAGAAATACTACGTGAACACACGGACTTCAAGGGCAATTATATAGACCCCTACACCACGACAGAAACCAAAAGGTGTCTTGATAAAGGTGGACAATAATTTGGAAAACCACCGAAACGCGTCGACGCTACACACAGTATAATTCAGGATCTCGACATCTTCGCTGATATATTGTATCACAGTACATATAGCTTAGGTGTATACAATAGAGTCCGAATATACAATAAGTATTGCACAAATGTTATGTCTTACTGTTTTTTCTGTCTTTGTGATTCAATCTTGCTGGCCGAAATTGAAACCCCTTTTTATTGTTTTAATATTGTTTTAATTTTGCTGAGTGGACTCCAATCTTTGGGACCACTCTCCTTTTAACATTTGTATGTTTCAATAAATTGTAAGAATTCTTCATATATATTTGTATTGTGGTATTGTTTTTCCTTGACCCCTTGTTGGCCTCTTTTAATCATTCTCACTCAGGGGAATATTTCTAGTTCACTGGCTATTGAGCTATGCCAATAGCTCTAACTCAAAAAAATGCGAGATCTATTGCATTTCTAATGCTTGTTCTTTCTTGCTGCGATTATGTAACCTAAACCCAAGCGAGTGCCAACAGAGTATATCTGATAGAAACTGCTAGCCAGAGGTTCCTTACCTTAGACTATTCCTTAGGCTGCAGATGTGATATGTAAAGTTTTGAGCAGCCCCCTTGCACACCAGTAGTTGGTGTTGTTTGACTCCATGTGGCGTCAACATAAATGACATGCGCTGTGCTCATCTATATAGCTGTCACCCCAGCACACTGACCTTAGTTCCTTCTTTTCTGCACCAGCAGCACAGATTCGGACAACTCCCCTTTGTAGTTGTTTTACTGAATTTTTCAAAAGTTTTGTCGAATTCCACCAGTTTGCCTTTTTTCTCATGTTTTTGGAGTACTTCTCTGAACAACCGGCCAGTTTCAAGCCTAGTAGTCCCTGTCATAGGCAAATGCCTGTGACAGACCCCCACTTGGTGTGTCTGTGATGCTGTGAAAGGGACAATTACTTTAATGCCTGCACGCATTACAAGACCATGAATCCAAAGGCCATCAGCAAATTCGCCATGAGGCTTCTGGCCACTCGCCACACGACTTCACATGCTTCCGGTCCCTTTCGCGAGGAAGGTCTTCCTGGGACCACTCTCGGAGTCGCTCATGCCGGTCATCGTTGCAATCCCTGACTTCTCAGGTAAGTCCTACAAGGAGAAGTCCAAGAAGTCAAGGTAAGTAAGTAAGTAAGAAGGAAAATTTATTTGCACAATTAATTAAAATCATTGCAATATACACACTCGTAATTGACCATAAAATAAAAAAAAGAAAAAACTATTTTCAAATCTGTTAAAAAGTCAGTGAATTTGTAGGATAAAAAAGAAAAAGAGAAATGGCACTTAGGGGGGCAGAAGCTCAGTCTTGGTCAGATGGTAAGATCAAGGAGTTAATTTCTGTGTTAAACTTTACAAACCGCGTCGCCATCTAAGGTGAGTCGCCCCTCATGCATGCATCGAGTGCTTCTTGGCATGTCCTGATGTTAAGAAAAACCCAAATTGGGCGAAGCCAAAAATTTCATTGCGCTTGTAAGTGTTGACAAATGCACAAAATGTGAATGAGATTTTCCTCTTCCTGGTTACAGAAGCGGCATTGAGAGGAAGTTTCTTTCTTATATCCTTGGCCGAATTTATATGCCTTCAACGGAATTAAGCCAAAACGGAATCTCATTAATTGGAGTTTTACATGAGGTTTCATGGAGGATGCGAGATAGGACGGTAAGATTTTCGGGGCATATAGTTTGGAGGCCCAGGAATCGTGGAAGAGCTGCAGTACTTGTTGCGCGTCGAGGACATTTGATAGAATTTTTGCTTGTTTAGTTAAAAGCTTCGATTTCGCCTCAATGGGCAGCGAGGTTGACCATATATCCTTTGCTTTGAGGGATTCAAGACAAAAGATCAAGTATTTATTCCATGATGTTTTGGGGTTACTGAACAATGACAATATGCAGCTCTTTAAGGTGTTAGGTCTAGCTTGTTTTGTTTTTAAGCAGTAGGTGATATATCTTGCACTCATGATCCATCGCTGGGAAGATAAGGAAAATTATTTTGGAATTTGGGCATGGGAGGTCGAGTTAGGCAGTTGAAAACCCTACGATAGCAGGATTATTGCGCTCTATATAACCAAGTATTCATTTTGTCTTTAAAGATAATTGTGCCGAAAAAGATTGTAGGAAGGAATTTTGCAGCAATCAATTATTATTAGCGGGACAAAATCCTGGGAGTGGAGAGCACACTTTGTTCTTATAAAAGCCCCTTCCAGGCTACGAGCAACTGCCTGCATTTCAGTTGTATGCACAGAAAGTCTCCTTTTGTGATCGATCCATACACCCAGATACTTGTATGCGGTGACAGATTCCAGTGGCTTCCCTTCAATAAACCAAGTGGTCTTTTTTGTTTTTGCGGAGGATGTTGCCATTACTTTGGTCTTGGTGGTGTTTATCTCTAACATATTGTGGTTACAGTACTGGGCAAGGGAGTCTAACAGTCTTTGAAGGCCCACCTGGGTTTGATCTAGGAGAATGGGATCGTCTGCGTATTGCAGGGTTTGAATTTTTCTTTGGTCAATTCCAGGGGGAAATGCTCGAGAGCGGGACAGCCATTCAGGGAGGTCTGCGAGGTATAAATTAAAAAGTAGGGGTGCAAGAGTGCAGCCCTGTTTTAGACCTCTGCTAGTATAAATTTTGTTACAAGTGGACCATCTCGATGTAACTCTTACTAGAAGTCAAAGATTTTTTCAACTTGTCCACGCTGGTCGCATTCATTGGACAAGGCACAGGAAAGATGCCACAAGTACAAAACACGCTCCCAGGTCATCCCTGTGGAGCTTGTGCCTCATACTGGGCCCACTCCATGCCCCCCCAAGTTTCTTGGAAATTGCGTGATCTCTGCTCAATTTAAAGAGTTTTATGAGTCCGTGACCCTCAGTTTTGGGTGGCCAGATCCCTCTGGAAAACATTTTGGCACCATGGGATTATGTCAGTGCTCTGGACACAACACCAGACATTGGTCTCCTCTCTCCTTACACAGTGGCAACAAAGGAGTGGGCTTCCTATGTGCTGGTGGTCCAGAAAGTGGCTAAGGTCCTGGACCTTCAGCTTCCCAGAGTTAAGGTAAAGACCAATGACTTGACATAGGTGCTTCAACCCAGGGTGTCCCCCTCAGAACACGTACTCCACTTTTATGAAGCCCTCACTAATGTCCTGCTTGGGGCTTGTGCCAAACTTCATGGGCACTCCTGTGCCCAGGACTGTCTCCCTCTGCCATTACCACACCCCGAGGACCCAGCCTTCCTCACCCAGCAACCAACCCCAGAGAGCCTGGTGATACAAGCCTAAACCTCCAAGATCAATCTGGGGGCTTTTCCTACCACACCACCAGATACTGGATCCAAGAGGATTTTCTCTTCCACTGGCCTTGATCTGTAGTCCTTGAACTCTACATGCCTATTGGACTATTATTACCATACTGTGTTGGATACAGTAATGCCTGTGGATGTCTGAGTCATACTTTCTCAAGGTATTGCTGACTGGAGAGTTGCAGTAAAGTTCATGATAAGATGTGGATTCAAAAAGACCGACTATCTGAGCAGAGACATTGCTTCCTCAGTGGCGCTCTGGTGTCATGGCTGGCTGAGGACAACTGGATGTTTGAGGGATAGCCAGCCATCCTTTGTGGACATGCCCTTCAACTGCACTCGCCCTTTTGGCCACAAGACCGATTCGGCGAATGAGCACTTCAAAGAAAGTAGGGCCACAGTTAAGTCATTGTGATTCACCCGGGCCCATGACAGCCACATTCCATCTTCTCTCACTACGGTAGGGCTATCTGCTGCATCCTTGCCCCCTACCCACTACGGCCAATAGTCACCTCAGTCCTTTTGTGGCTGTAGATGCAGCTCCCACAAACTTCATGGGATCCAGGTCCAGAGGTCGACCTAATCTTCTCCCCTCCAGCATTGTCTACCTCATTGCCTCTTTAATATGCCCTCATGCCATGATTGACACCTAGTTGGAAACAGGATTTGGCACCACCTGCCTAATGCGAAAAATCACTTCAGATAAACAGGCACTTCAGATTGTCCAGTGAGGCTGCGATCTACCTTTCCAACAGAGCCCACCACCTTTGCCACCATCCAGATTGGCTGCCGGAGGACAGGAAGTGCTGGCTCCTCTCTTCAAAGGAGCCATTGAGAGGGTGCCAGTATCATAAGTCAGTTGTGGTTGCTACTCCTGCTACTTTCTGGTGCTGAAAAAGGAAGGAGGTCTCTGTCCTACCTTAGACCTAGACCCTCTCAATTTCTTCCTGAAAAAGGACAAATTCAAGATGCTTATTTTGGCTCAGGTACTGTCTGCCCTCGGCCGTGAAAACTGGATGATAGCGCTAGATCTGCAGTATGCCTAATACCATATCCCCATCCTGCCTGCCCACAGGTGTTACCTGTGGTTCATGGTAGGCCAAGAGCATTATCAGCTCCCTGAGGTTCCCCTTGGACTTATCAGAAGCCCATGGGTGTTCACCAAAGTGGTGTTGGTAGCTACAGCACATCTCTGAAGCACTCTCATCTAAGCTATTTTTGATATATTGCAAGGCAGGGCTTCAGCGAATCCAGGATATTTGGGTTATGTTTCCTATGTCTCAGCCTCATACTGGTTTTCGGTGAAACTGAGTCTGACACTGCTGGGTCTCATTGCCTCTTGAATCCTGCTAGAAAAACAATGCATTGGCATTATTGGGCTATGCAGTGGTATCCTAATTCCTAATGGGGACAGCATCGGGTGAATCTCTCTGACCTGGTCCAGATATCAAAAAGAACTGAATAAGATCTGCAGAGGTGGCTCACGGCCAAAAATCTGGTCAGTTACTCCATCCCACGCTCATAGTAGTGACAGATGGGTCACTTATAGTTTGGGCAGCCAGAGGGGAGAAGATGAGATCAGAGGACTTTTGCCTCCTTTTAAATCTCAGCTCCCCATCAACCTGTTGGAACCTGTTGGAACTGAGAGTGATTCACCTGGCATTGAAAGCCTTTCTTCTTTCTATCAAGGGAAGGCTGGTTCAGATGTTCATGGACAACACCACAGCCTTGTGGTGTTATAATAAGTAGGGAGGGGTGGAGTCGTGGACCCTTTGTCAAGAGGCCAGCATCTCTTGACATGGTTAGAAAAGGCTCTCTGAATGCCAGAGCCGGCAAACTCAGTCATCAATGCCTCACATATCACAACTGGCATCTCCATCTTTAGGTGCTTCAACGTGTCTTCAGAGATTGGGGAGAACCTTAGTTAGATTTATTTGTGCCTGCTGAGAACACGCAATGTCAGCACTTCTGCACTCTGGAGTTTTCCAAAGTGGCTCCCA
Organism: Lissotriton helveticus; assembly: GCF_964261635.1. Lineage (NCBI taxonomy): Eukaryota > Metazoa > Chordata > Amphibia > Caudata > Salamandridae > Lissotriton > Lissotriton helveticus. Next base: position 956,613,816 of record NC_136071.1, read on the forward strand.
CTAAGAGACGGATTTCATCTCCAAAGGAGCTCAGGACTGCTGTATATCTGTCCCCTGGTAACACTCCCAGTCAGAGTTTGCATTAAGATATTGAACAACTGGGCCCAATTCATCTTCGTGACTTTGACTTGAGCAAGGACATTTTGGTATCCCAAACTCTTGAGCATGAGTATCCATCTCTGTTCAGGCTGCCCCTTTGGGAGGATCTGTAGTCACAGCAACAGAGCAGGATCCTGCAACCAAACCTGCACACTTTCAATCTACATGCGTGGAAATTGAGTGGCAACAGTTGAGGGTATTTTATCTCCCTCAGAAGTGTGTGACATTATTCTAGCATCCCTCCATAAAAATTATTTTTGCATGTCAATTGGACAAATTTGTGGCTTGATGTGCTGGCAGATCCATTGATCCTATGTTTTCACTCATGTCTCAAGCATTTTTGTTTGCCTTATCCCTTGCTTGGCAAGGCATTGTTTTAGGCAGAGTGAAAGGGCACCTTTATGCATTTCATCCTTTCTGCAGTTGCCCGATCAACCCTCCCTGTTCAGTCACCTGTTGTGACTCGTTTCAGGAAAGGTTTACAGCCCATGTTTGACCTACACCTTTCTTCATCCCCCAATGGGACCTGAATGTAGTTCTCCCCTTCCTTATTCAGTAACCATTGCAGATTATACACAGCTGTCATCTGAGACTACTTACCATGAAAACAGTCTTGTGGCTATAAAATCAGCCTGGAGGGTTAGTGAGTAACAGGCACTTTCTGTTCACACCCTTATGCACAACTTTTCTCCTGGATAAGCTGGTCCGTAGAGACCCTTGCCTCTTTCTTTCCAAAGATGGTCACACCTTGTCACATTCAGCAGTAAATCACACATCCTACTCTCTTCGCCCCACCTCATCCTATTAAAGGAGAGGAGAGGCTCCACCACATAGATCCAAAAAGAGTGTTGTCATTCAGAATCGATCATACACAAGACTTGAAAATGGGGCGTGGCAAGCCAAGCAGCCCAGGAGGCTACCCTCTCCCGACCCAGGAAAGTAGTCCTGTACTACTCCCCTGCAATCCTGGGTGATCAGGCTGTGGAATCATGCTGGAGCGCCCACCAGGGATAGAGGAATAGACGGGGTGAGCCCAGACCTGGACCCAAGCCGCACAGAAGATGCAGAGCTGTGTAGTGGCACTGGCGAGCTACCTGAAATGCAGAGGCCTGTGAAATGGTTCCTCTGCACTGCGGCATTCAACTGTGGCACAGCACGGAAGGCAGCGCTTGGTGGTCTGGAGTGGAGTCGTCTGGAGCTGGGCGCCCCTGTTGGTGTCCACGACGGGTGTACTGCTTGTGTCATAGCTACCCTGCTGCGGCCCGCCAGGCCGATATAGAGCTGGGATGCTGTGACCGATAGAAGAAGTCCTCGGCTGCAGAGTTGAAAGACGACTGGAGGCCCGGCGACTGGAGAAAGTGAATCAGAGAGCAGAGCCATCTACCTCTCGGCTCTCAATGCAGGTACTTTGACCAAATCACGAGAGGGACCCATCAAAGATGCCCTTTATCACTGCTCTTGTTTGTACTAGCTATAGATCCACTGGCGCAACATCTCTGCTGGGTGGTGCCAACAATCGGGATCCCGATAGGTCGGGTTATGCTCTAGGTGTCCTTGTCCTCTGATGATATGCTCCTGTACCTCAGAGATCTTCGCTTGGGCATGCACATCCTGGTTACACGATTCGGCTCCCTGTCAGGTCTGCTGATCAATGCCTCCAAGTCCTGCGGGTACTCCTTCTATGGCACTTACATAACACCGCCCTTCAGTTTGGTGCCTTACAACTGAACACAGAACCGGTTTCCTTCTGTTATTCAGGTATCCAGATCTACAAAGACACACAAGATTTCCAGTAAGGAAATCTGTTACGCAAAATTAATTTCCTGAAGTCACATGAAGCCTTCTGGGTTAAATGACCTTTATCTATGGCGAGTCGGCTAGCTCTGCCCAAGATGGTAATGTACTGAGGTTGTTATATAATTTGATGAATCTCCTGTTAGTGGTCCCTGCTTGGGTATTTAAACTCATGAATTCCATACTGATAGGCCTGATCTACGGGGGAGGTGGGGATGGGGGGGGGAGGTCATACAATTAGATTGTCTAAATTCCAGTTGCCAACAACTGAAGGGGGTATGGGGGCCCCAGACTTTAGAGCGTATTGTATAGCTGGGCAACTACAATGGTTAAATATATGACGTTACTTTGCATGCGTTTACAACGCATGCCTTTTCATTGTTGTTAAGGAACACTATACACTACAGGAAAATGGCCCTAAAATTCACTAACACGTCCACCCCGTGTGGACCGAATATTCCGCTTTGTGGTCTACCGAAGCTATGGGGATGCTGACGACTCGCAGACTAGCCCCCTGGGAGAGGGCTGGGTTGATGACAGGAAGATACCTGTTTGCAGACAGAACCCTTATGCCACATGCAGAATCTGTGCACACCTACGGGGTACTCGACACATTATTCCTAACCCACACTTGCATTCTCCACTATGGCTGCCAATACTGGATAGTAGAGACCAAAGAACCCCCCACATATGAATTATGTGGGCACTTCACACAATGGGTCATGGAAGCCATTTAGTGCGTTGGCTATGTCAGGACCTAAGAGACCATCTCATGATTTCACTAGTTCCCCGAAACAGAAATGGGAATCTGACTTGGCGAGATAAGGAATCGGACACCATTCTTGAATACCTGAAACGGATGACCTGTACTACCCAGTTTAAGTTCATACAGCTTTTTATATTACATAGAACATATTTAACGCCGCACAAATGACATACAATGTACCCAGCGGCCTCTTCAGAGTGCCCACGTTGTTACACATTCAATGCGAAATGTATCCATATGAACTGGTCATGCCCATCTCTGTCCAGTCTAAAACAGCTAAAGTTCTTCCTTACTATTGGTGAAAAGAATGTTAACACAATGGTGGGAGTCCCAAGAGCTCCTAGGGAGGGGGTCTGGGGGGAGGCGGTCATATGTTCGGCCACCGCAGAGGGTGCAGCTCTGATGTGAGAAGAATATAGAGGGCTTGGCAAGAAGCTAATCTCGATGGATTGGGGCCCCCCTTTTGGACCAATTCCGGGCAAACATACCTGACACCTGAAAGGTATAGAGGAACACCTATTCTCTCCACCTAACTTTCAAGTACATTAGGCACCTGCCAAGGCACTGCCACACTGAGGCCGTTTGCATGCCCTCAACTGCTTGCACCTTTATCCAAAATTTGACCACTCAAATTGGTTTCAGGAGGGAGGGAGAGGGAGTTTGTTTTCTTGTTTGGGAAAGTTATCTCACTTTGTAATAATGCGTACTTGCTTATACTGACTGTTTAATGTCTTAACCCCATAAACGGATTTGGCTTATTGCATAATACTGTATACATTGCTTGCATATTTGAAAGGGGATTATAAACAAGGCTATAATTGTTTGTGCAATACAAGTAATTTGAAAACCAATAAAGTGTGTTAAAAAATTATAGATCATATAAAAGACTTCTGGGTGGCTGATCAACTCTATGTTGGATTTGCTTTCTTTATGGGGTAAATCGGGCAGCTGCAGGGGGACGCACCTAGATATATGCTTCCTTGCAATACCAATGCCTGTATTATGGGAGCAATGCCCTCCTCTGCTTCTTTAGAGAGAGTGAAGTAGTGTGGCTCACTGGTTAGAGGCGGCAGACCCGAGAGCAGAGGACGGCCCGGGACCAGGGTTCGATTCCCGGCGCGGCAGGTTTCTGGACCAGGGTCAGCGGACTCGATAATTCTCTCGCCTCGGTGCCCACTCTGATCAGCGATCACACTCGGCAACTCTGGGCATTAGCTTGCCTCATCTTCACTAACGGCCCCACCAGACCGCCGGGGATGCCTGGTCTCACCCTGGAGATACCCATTAAGGGACCATCTCTCAGGGAAGCCAGGAAGGGTTTCGCAGCGGTCGAAGCGCCTTGGGACCCTACGGGTAAGTAGTGCGCTATATAAATGCCTATACATACATACATACATTTACAGGATATTGTCTCACTCTTGGAAGTAGTGTCCCTTCCTTCAGAGTTATTCGGAAGGGATCTGCTGTGCAGACAAGACCTACATCATGGGGGGCATTTGTCCGCAAGCTGGGGGACACCTGTGCAAAGTCATCATCTTGATAGGGCCAGAGACAGTAATTGGCTCCGCAGACCTTGTCTCTAGTATGGTATTTTGTCTTGGTAAGCAGTCACTGCCCTTTTGGGGTCATCAGTAAACAACTGGTTATCTGTTATGTCTGTCATTTGCATGTTGAGATCATGAAAGACGACACATGTCCACATAGCATTGGTGTGATTACTTGCCGTCTGCGTCCCATAGGGAGGAGATTTCTCCAGAGCCTTTACTTCTAGAATGAGATCTTTGCCTGACATCTCAGAATAGGGGCCCTGGCACCAGAAGAGAAAATACTTTGGTTATTTGACTTGTTTCCCAATCAGTTCTGGTGTTTCTGCTATGATGGTATAGACTGCTCTAGTAAACGCTACAAAGTCTGTGGGTCTAGCCCTCACCTGGTCACAGATTGAGGGGTGTGCAACTATTATCATGATGTGTGCATGAGACACTCCTGGTATTGAACATATCATCATCCCATACACTTCAAAGTGGATGGACAATTTAATTTTGCCATGTGGTCACGTTCTAACAGGTTAGCAGGAACGGCCAAGGCATATAAGAGACTACCGTCGACATATCTCCCCCATATTTCCATCTCCACAGATTAAGTCAATGAAACCCTCATTACACCTCCCGTAACCCCTGTGTGTCCATTCATAAATCTAACAGTGGAAGGCCTTTCTCATGGATACAGGACCTTGTGGCCTCAGTGTCAATGAGAAAGTTGTACTCCTTGTCATTGATGGCTCCCATTGCAATGGGTTCTTCATCTGGCCTGTGGCCTGTGGGTTACTGATAAGACTGGATACATGAGACCACTCTGTGGGTACCTTCATTGGGCATATACTTCCATGTAATTTTGCTAGAAGGGGCATCCTCCCCAAACAGTAACCCTCCTTGTCAGTTCTGCTGTTGTAAGGTGGACTGCATTGTCAGTTGTGACCCGGTCTGCATTTGGTGTATGGATCGCTATAGTTGTTGGGGCTGCAACTGTTGTTAATATTGCCGTTGCACTTGGGCTGAGCGAGATATATCACTTGGGGACTCATGGCGGGTTGCACCATGATGCCACCAGGTGGTGCCACTTGTTAGCCATATGTTGCCCTTGCCTGGGTTTTATATTCATACCTCTTTTTAGACCCACAGTCCCTAATAAAATGTCCTGGCTTCCTGCTATAGTGGTTCATTTGGTCTATTTCCCCCAAAATTCCTCACTCTCCTTTTCCATTCATGTTATTTATTCACCTGGATATATGCTTTGGGTTGTATTGGGATGCCTGCAGGAGGCATTCAAAGGGAAATCTCGCTGAGTAATGGCAGTGGCAATTCCCCCCTTTGTTTTCTTGGCAAACTTCTGCTGGACCAATTTGGCTGCTGCTTTTTCTATTTTGCCTTTCTCGCTCTTTTCCTTTTCCTGCCTCTTCTTGCATAATTGTATTATATGTTCTTGTGTCTCTGTCCATGGTTTGGTGTCTAAGGTCACTATGCTGTCTAGCCTGTCCTGCACTTCAGCTGATAACCTCTTTTGTACTGTATAATAAAACATTATGGCATTTCCTCCAGTCACATCCCAACTACCCCCAACTTCCTGTGTCCATTTTTTCTTCATTCCACTTTGGAAGTGGGCAGGATCCTCATTTGACTGCATTGTCTCTGCCATAAGAGACCCAGTCTCAGGCCTGTCTGGATACATTTTTCTCAGTTGTTTCCAAAGAATCCATCTATAATTTTTGAAGGATGATCTGTCAAATCTAGGATCAGTCATGTAACATCCAGTACCCCTGGCTTCTTGAATAGTGTATTTGTCTCATGCCTTATAAGGAAACATAATAGACTAGAATGTCTAATATTATGGGCGAATCCTTTATTACTTTGGGGATGAAACAACACAACGGTTGTCCGTGTTCCTACTAAATGTTAATATGACTTCAATATCATCTGTCACTGTCACAAGTTGACTTCAGTGTCACGCATGAAGAGTTGAAAAAGAATATCTACATAAAAAAAGGTTCACTTACTACCTGCTCTGGTTCTCAGGCAGGATGTTTCCCCACTTCCAAGATGTTTTAGTTCTTACTTCATATAGACCAAAAAAAACTATTTATGTCTTGTTGTGCCTCTTATCTATCTATATGGGTAAGAATGGAGATCACTGGGGCGCTTAACCACGTTTTTCACAATCTGTTCTTGGTGATCATGATACATTAGACTTAGGCCACTTGCCTCATTACTCACTCATAGAGGGAATAAGTCAGTTCTTTTGAAGGCCTTTTACAAGGTGCCTTACCATCAGTTGACAATCGTGACAGCTTTTGTAGTCTGCGTAATGAACTCTTTTATTTTAACTGTAAGTAAGGCAAGCTCAAAATCACCTTTAAGATAGTAATCTATGACCCTGTCTATACTGTTTAATAATTCTTCCTCTGTCTGTCCACCCGTAAGAAAGTTTTCTCTATCGCTGTCTATACTGTTTGATAATTCTTCTACTCTCTAATCTCAAGGGGGTGCAGTTATAGTTCCATCAAGTGAAAAACTAATTGGTATTGTCACTATTTTGTACTGTGTTCATAAGGCCTCTTCACTACTACAACTCTCTGATATCAATGGCAATGTCCTTGTAGGATGTTATAGTGGCACCAACACTCCGTTTTAGGAAGGTTTCTAATCAATTCTTTGGAGAGCTCATCTAATTGTTTGACAGATCGTCTTCTGTCACTCCAATGTATGTTGTCTGGAGACCTAAAGGTGAAGTGCTGTCAATACCTAGGCACTCATAAATTACTGCCATTAAGGGGTAATTGGATGATATTGGTATTGCTATTCTACTAGGGTTGGTACCAATGGAGAAGGCAACAGCCTGACCATTATTAAAATGGATAATTCATTTGGGGATCTGTTGTGATTGATCACTCGCAGGCTGCTGAGACATTAGCCTATCTTATTCAATAACTTAAAAATAATTTTGTGATGTTGTATACTATCGCTCACAAGATAGAACATCCATTAACTTGTTCCTAAATGATACAATACATTACATAAAATTATGCACTGACATTACTCTGTGACCACATTTCTTTTTACATGTAAATGTATATATACTATATTCTGAGATCTAGTTCCATAAGGCATTGGACAGACGCTGCTAAAATTTATTTATGAGCTGTTTTTTTTTTTTTTTAAAGGGACTTTACATGATTATGAAAAAAACACCGGTTTTACATAGATAATATTAATTGTCATGTAAATACTTCGTTTGGGTTTTTGTCATGTTGTTTTGCCCTGTAAATATGCTCTTTTTCTATGAAATCTGCTTTATAGGATTTTATGGATTGTGCTTTTGTCATGTATATTTTTGCTTCATTGTAGGCATTCTTTGACTATTTTGCACATTAGCGACGTTTCTACCGTATAGTATTTCGTCCATGCCTATGGTTTAACCTATTGCACTGTCACTTTAAATAGCTTTACAAAGCATGTGTAGTTTGTCATGTGATCAAGCCTCCCTGGAGGCGAAACGCGTCATGGCGGCAGCGCTGGCTTTACAGGAATAAACTTGACTTTGCACCAGCACTTTTTGGGTCGGCTCTTTGTTGCGGTATACTGGAGGTGCACGCTTGTCCACCGGAAGCAACAACTTGTGGAATCTATTGTACCGAGGCTTTCCAGGTACGAGCAAGACCCCTTCTCGACGAGGGCTACGCGGCAGGAAGCAGCAGTTCCGGTTCTCTGGGACGTCATTACATTCTCCGGCGAGGAGAAAGCCGCAACGCCCCTGCTTGGCCGTAAATGTGTTTCAGTGGGCGGTTGACCAGAATCTGTGTTCCTATTTGCTACGGGACCGGAGCTGAGTCGTGGAAACCCCGGAAAACACTCAGGAGCAAGCAGTGAGAAGTTGCGCGGTGACGGGTAGGACATTCTTTTCCATTTACCTTGTTGCCGTTTTTGGTGCCGTTTAACACACTAGCCATAACGTATAGCGCTCTATGATATGGCCGCCGACAGACTACGCAATCGTGCACAGGCAGCAGAATCCATGTTTCTTGATTCCCCGGCTGGGGGATCAATCAGTGCCACACCATCAATACAGGCAATGGGAACTCCCACAGTTAGAGACCTCTTCAAACAACTGGAGCGATTGATGCGTGCAGAGCAGTCGAAATGGTGGGAGCATCGGTCTCTCTCTCGCTATCTGGAGGTGGGGCGTGTACCTAGGGGGTTGCGAAGCACCATTGCCCCCAGCTACGACGACCCGGACCCTGCAATGTTAGCTGAATGGGCAGAGGCGAACCTAGACTGCTCCAAGGTATATCTACGCATTTTGGTAAAGTACGCCGAAAGCGACCGCATTAAGCTCCAGTTAAAAATAGATACATTAGAGGATGAAATCTCCAAACATGAAATCAATGATGCCACTACTAAGATACGGGCGGATATGATGACTCGCCTGGCCAAGGAAGAAGAAACAATAAAGAGAAGGAAAACATTCAAGTTTGAAAGAGACAGAGCTGATTATGCGAATGGACAGGTTTTTACTTTTGCTAAAAAGTATGATGCAGTAAAAGCCAAAGCGCGCTCCAATTTGACCAACCAACAAGCAAGGGAAGAAACCCTGCTCCCTGCAACCTCTTTCTCGAGCTTAAGTTCGGCGGTGGAAAGTGATCTGGAAATGGACCCTAGCCGTGATGCAGCTTTGGGGTTTACCAAGCTCTCCTTGGCACAGGAGGTGGATTGCCTGTGTCAGGACCGACGAGAAACTCTTCGATCACACAAAGCCCACGCACCAAAAAACAGCGGGCAAACCACAAACGCTGGCAACGCCGGAAATGCTGTTCCAGGAACATCAAACGACAGCAATCAGGGCAAACAAAATCATTGGAAGCGCAATCAAAGGAGGAATCGCAAAACCAAACAAAATCAGTAATCAACCTCACAAACCTGAAACTGACATCTGCGGAAACAGCTGTATTAAATTTAGGACTCTCATATTGCCCGCCTTGCAATATAAATTATGCTGATACTCGAATGGATCTTTATAAATTCACAAGAAAACTAAAACTCAAAAAATTCTTTGAATTACACCCTAAAGATCCCAGTCCACCAGTAACAGTATCCAGTCCTACCTTTTCTAGTACCCAAAGGCAGGCCACCTTTAATACTATCTGGGACTTACAACAGCAATAATCAGCGGGTAACTTGAGGGAAGTCCCACTTGAACATTCTGGGATACAAACTACACCTTTTAAGCCCAAATCGACTTTCCAGCCAATTATGGCTCATGACAATTTGGATTCTTTTCAAGAGATTGTAGTGCGTGATATGAAACATCTGTACACCGCTATCAACAAAAAGAAATTTTATATCTCGAAACAGAATCAATGTTACTACCAATTAATCAAGAAACTTAAATTAGATCACAACATCATTGTAAAGGAGGCCGATAAGGGCGGGAATGTTGTCCTTTGGCCGAAAAATATGTATCTTGAACAAGCGGAACTACAACTGAATGATACATCATGCTACCGCAGGAGTAACATCCAAATTGTGAAAAACACTTGGACTGAACAATCTCTCAAGCTTCAGATTTGGCGAAGTGCAGGGCTTTTATCGCATGAGGAGTTCAGATACCTCAAAAAGAAACATCCGGTAATCCCCTCCTTCTACTTACTTCCCAAAGTTCATAAGGACATTGCTACACCGCCGGGACGCCCCATCATCTCGGCAATAGATAGTTCTTTGGAACATGTTTCCAAATACATTGATTTTTTTCTTCAGCACCACGTCAGGAACCTTAGTTCATTTGTTAAGGATTCATTTGATTTCCTCAGTAAAATTGCAGAATTTACATGGGATGATAACATGGTGCTCATGACCTTGGATGTCTCATCCCTCTATACTTCTATTAGGCATGTTGATGGTCTCAAGGCCTTGGACTATTACCTCAACAAGGATTTGCCTCATCCAACAGCACATAACAAAATGTTGATCGAAATGACCAAAATGTGCTTGGAACAGAACTTTTTCATTTTCAATGGCGTAATATATCATCAGATAAGGGGTGTGGCGATGGGGGCCTGCTTCTCACCCAGCTACGCATGTTTACATGTTGGGCTGTGGGAGGAGCAGGTCCTTGCCACCCAGCACCATGAGTTCATGTGTAACAACATTGCGTTATATTTACGTTACATTGACAATGTTTTTATTATTTGGAGAGGCAATCAGGATAGTGCTAGGGCCTTTGTTAATTTGATCAATGTGAACAATGTTAATCTCAACTTTACTGCCAACTTAAGTTCTGAATTGATTTGTTTTTTGGATGTGGAAATATTTGTGAAGGATTCCTCCCTGAGTACACGGCTCTATCGGAAGCCCAGTGCTGGTAATACCATACTGCATTCTAACAGCCAACATCCTGCCCATTTGATTCGAAGCATTCCTTTTGGGGAGATGCTCTGGATCCGGCGGATTTGCAGCACGGATGCCGAATGTGCGTTTGCACAGGAGGCATGTAAAGTATGTTTCCTTGACAGGGGTTATTCCTCAGAAATTATCATGAAAGCGATCAGACGCTCTAACTCTATAAGCAGGCAAGAGGCATTAATCCCCAAATCCAAAAAAATCAACATGGGGGATTCAACAACAGAAAAGGGACAAATGAGTTCTCCACGACTCATCCTAGCATTCAATCGTCAACATGGGGCTTTACGTAAAATCGTAAACAAGAATTGGAACTTGGTCCGCAGTGACCCAGTAATTGGTCACAAAATAGGTACCAAACCCATCTTGACCTTTAGGAAGTCACCTTCCATGTCCAAATCCTTGGTTAGTAACACCTTAGAGCCTAAGATCTCTACTACCTGGGGGGCATTGAAGAAGGGCTTCAAGACATGCCCTCAATGCAAAGCCTGCCGACAGGGTACCAGCAGAACCCACTTCCAAAGCCCCTTTCAACAACATCCTACTGCCATCTCCAAATGGCTCAATTGTAAAACTGAGTTTGCCATCTATGTGTTGGAATGCCCTTGTGGGCTTCAATACGTGGGCAGCACTAAGCTGCCCGCTCACAAGCGCATACTTCAACACATACGGGCAATAACGGGGCATGACCAGAACTATCCGGTTGCCAGGCACTTTCAGGAGAAACATCTTGGTATCCCTGACAAACTCCAATTTTTCCTAATTGACTGTGTTGAGCCCTCAAGGAGGGGAGGTGACCGTGAGGCCAAACTCCGCCTCCTTGAGACGAGATACATCTTGGAGCTCAACACCAAGAACCCTAATGGCCTCAATGATAGAGAGGATCTTTACACCTGCCTTTAGGAATTTGGAGTTTCCCACTGATAAGACCTGTCCGGATGCAGTAATTCTCATTGATCTTAATATACTATTTTTCCCATATTGCATAACTGTATCTAATGATGAATTGATTTTCTTACAATTTGGGATATTGTGGCACATGTTTTTAACATTTGAGAATTTTTAATCGGTATGCACTTTATTGATATATTTGCACTATTTTTTCTTGCACTTTCTTGGCTATTAAGTCTTTTTGATGTGACTTGCCCACTTGGGCCTTATTTCTGAGATCTAGTTCCATAAGGCATTGGACAGACGCTGCTAAAATTTATTTATGAGCTGTTTTTTTTTTTTTTTTTTAAAGGGACTTTACATGATTATGAAAAAAACACCGGTTTTACATAGATAATATTAATTGTCATGTAAATACTTCGTTTGGGTTTTTGTCATGTTGTTTTGCCCTGTAAATATGCTCTTTTTCTATGAAATCTGCTTTATAGGATTTTATGGATTGTGCTTTTGTCATGTATATTTTTGCTTCATTGTAGGCATTCTTTGACTATTTTGCACATTAGCGACGTTTCTACCGTATAGTATTTCGTCCATGCCTATGGTTTAACCTATTGCACTGTCACTTTAAATAGCTTTACAAAGCATGTGTAGTTTGTCATGTGATCAAGCCTCCCTGGAGGCGAAACGCGTCATGGCGGCAGCGCTGGCTTTACAGGAATAAACTTGACTTTGCACCAGCACTTTTTGGGTCGGCTCTTTGTTGCGGTATACTGGAGGTGCACGCTTGTCCACCGGAAGCAACAACTTGTGGTATATATATATATATATATATTGAAAAAAACATAGGTTTCACACACGTTCTAGTTAGGAATTAGCATTTAAAAAAACATGCAAATTAATTGAAAAAACCCTAGTTTTCACATGTTATAGTTAGCGGAACATTTCTCTCATACAAAACCTTTGAAATTCCTCCGTTATAGTTAGCTCAGCTAATTATAACTTGCGCACCCGCAATGCACTGCTGATGACGTCACATATAACATCACTCCTGGCAGGGAGGTAAGGTTTCTCATTGTGAGTGGTCGTGCATGCTCGCAACCGCTCGCGATGAGAAACTACCAGTTCGCGTTGAGAAAGCTGCCGCTCGAGTAAAAATCTACTCGAGCGGCAGAATACTACAGCTCGCACTGTGCAAGATGCCGTTTTCAATGATTGCACAGTGCCGGATGCTTGTTCGCACTGAAAATGCATCTTGCACAGTGCGAACATGCTACTACGCAGCTCGCGTAGTGCTACGTGAAGTTCGCGTAGTGCGAAGTGCACTTCGCGTAGTGCTACTTCGCGAACTATGCCCACCCTTACATATGTTACATTCAAGTGCCTCGCACATACTACAGTATACGATAGATAAACACCTTATGGATTTATGCTGTAGCACTTCCTTATAGCTCTGCACTTTCACATTCTGCACACACTTGTAATATATTCATTCATTCATTTATGAACTACACATTCATTCTGACAAACTTTTACACACTAACATAGAAATATAGTTCTTTCTTTGACCAGTGAAGGTAGTTCTAAAAAGAACTGTTTTTTTTTGTTTTGTATTTTTTTGTGTTTTCTCAACAAATTCCAACCGGAACAAAAGAATGAAAAAAAGAACAACTAATCTCGAGGACAGCAATGATCCTGTATCCTGCGTTTTATCAGGTCGATAGACTGTTCCCCATAACACAAAAGTTTATCGCAATAAATTCAAAGAAATGTAACTTTAGTAAAGCAGAATCAATATGTGGGTGTGGCCTGCTTGCTGAAAATATTGCCGCAAATGATGTGCTTGGTGTAGCTGCAGGTGGGTTCTCATGCAACCTCCGTCTTTCAGCTCGAGCAAAGTTCTTGGGGTGCAAGTTCTTCACTTGTCGCACCATATTTGCCGTGCCAAAGGAGTATTTTTTACATGGATCACCCCTTGAAAGAGTTATTTGGCACATTTTACAGGTTACTTTTGCAGCATTACCCTTTTTTTGACCATCTGGAAAAGTGAAAAACTTCCAAATTAGAGCTTCTTTCTTCTTCTTTGGAGCTTCTTCAGGAATGAAATCTCCCTCTGAAGAACTGCTGGAAGATGACTCCATTGCTCTTAGTATGGTGATCTTCCTTCTATTAGAGAAGATTCTCACAACAAATGCTTCTTCTTGGAAAGTCAAAGTCGAATAATTATAATGGGACGGAACTTTCAACACTTGCAATAGGAAAAGTTATGAACCAATCAAATCTCTACTTTTAAAGTCACATGGCTTTGCATACGCTTATGATGCGCTTGCGCAGCTCTTTCAATACGAGAACGCATGATCTTCTACCGCAATTTGTGTAATTCTTTTTAAAAGTAATATATGATTATTAAAAGTATTTAAAAAAAATCATAGTTATCCCAAATGTCTGCCCTTAGTATCTACATTAAATACATACATGTTTTAAACTAAGTAGAAACATTTCCCCCATTCGCATACAGAACGCCGTACATGACGTCACACCAAAGCTTTAATGCGACGTGTAACGTCAAAGCATATTCGTACCTTATGCGCGGATACACACTGAGTATGGTAAGCAGTACAAACTATGGTGCGATCACCCTCTCAGTGACAAATCAGAGCTCAGGGCGCGCTAAGAAGCATGATTAGAAGTGCTGACTCATTGCAGATCCGATTCTGGGCCTGCCTCTGCGTACATTATAACACCGCCCACATGTCTCTCTGTTGTTAATTGTTGGTGCACACACTCATACTTGCACATGTGCGATGCACGCCCGCCCACACTACCCACATCCCACCACCAAGCATGCTTGCTATCATTTAGCCTGGAATCCAATACATTAGCCAATGTGATGTCCCCCAGAGCCATAATTCTTATAGACCGCGAAAACTCTACCAATGACTGCCCGGGGCTTGATTTGGTCAGCCCCCGCGGTTCTCATATAATGCGGGCATTGACGTGAGCACGCTCTCTTTTGCCTGCCTCTTCTGCGATGACAGACAGACTGTCGAAAACACCCCAAACTCAGCAAAACCGCAGCCTTTCAAGACACGACAAAATACGACAGAAACAAAGGTAAGAGAAGACGTCACAACATCAGTCTCCACTGTAAATTGTATATGCATGATACTATTTTTTTATCCTTCATATGGCTTTCCTATCCCTCAATGGTTTTAAATTGTACTTACATAATTGAAATATTTCTTTATAAGTCACGAGGTCCTATACACCTCTAATCTTAAAAATTGTGCGTGCATAAAATTTCTGGGTCGTATTTCTGTACTACGCCACGTGCTTAGGCCTCTATTATTATTAGTTGTGCGTCCATGATAGTATTTTTTTTCTGCGTCACGAGGCCGTCCCAGGCCTTTATTAACTTATTGATTTTCCTTTGTTTGCTGGAGCTGCAACAGTCTTAATTACTGAATATTAAGAACCCACATGAAAATTCACTTTTGATAGTAGTTACGCAACTCAGTTTACGATGACTAATCCAAACGTCCTTTTGTTTCCTTCAGCAAACAACCTTCAGAAGCAACCACGGCCTATCAAGCAACAGCAATGGAATTCTCTGCAACTTATTGAAAATACTTTGACCTATAGAAGCAGAGTTCAAGTCGAGTAATGAACTCCGGTGGCCGCACTCTTTATACAAGGTAAGCACAGCAGCCTAGATCTACAAAGCATTCATAGCAATGTTTTAGAAATAAGTTGCCATAACGGGCGTCAGTAAAATGTCACCACTTGAACACGGCACTATAACAAGTAAAATGTACCAGGTACACTGCACTCGTAAAACTGTAGTGTTAGCTTTATTTGTGAAACAAGAGACGGCCATATTATCAACCCTTGGCAACAAAATCATCGCCACTTTATTGGCAGTAAACTGCAGCTAAAGTGGCCATATTAGGTTTGATAATACGCTCTATGGAATTCCAATCGAAGCTCATGTTAGATGTGAAGGACATCTGAAATGAGCTTCGATTGGAATTCCATAGAGCATATTATCAAACCCATTATCGCCACTTTACCGACACTTTCCTGCCGATAAAGTGGCAATAATTTTTGTTGCCCACGGCTTGATATTATGGCCCAGAGTGCGTAGTGTACAGCAGCTTCTCTGTAAAATGTATAATTGCCTCTGAGCAGTGACAACTGATAGGTTACAACAGTCTGACAAACAGATCATCAACCTTATTACGCCACTTTTGAGTCACTTTTAACATGGGTAAAGTGATGCAAGGAGCTAGTAAATCTACCTCTTGTTCAACAAAAAATCTCAACTCCAGACTCTGCGACACAGTTTTAATATTGTTTTCTCTCTCTCTCACTCTCTGTGACATCATTTCTCTATCTCTCTTAAACTTCGACACTGCTGTCTACTTGGACGTGTAGAAGATCAGCCCACCTGAAGTTGTCCATCCCAGTGGCTGCAGTGTTTGGCCGCAAGCTTTATACAACGGTAAGCACAGAGGGCTAGATCTACAAATCCTTCTTAGGAATGCATTAGAAAAAAGTCACCATAACAGGCGTCAGTAACGCAATAGGCACTTCCATATAGACACCACTTGAACGCGGCACTATAACAGGAATATACGAGTCACCCTGCACACGTAAAACTGTAGAGTTACCACAACTTGCAATGCTTCAGCTCATTTACTCACATCTACATAATTCTAAACTCTAATTTTCTTTTTTCTTTTGCAGATTACCAATCGGACACCTTTTGGAATCCATTTCACAATTTCTGCATAACATTGTTTAACTTATTTTGCCAGTTCTATTATAGTTATAATTGAGTTTCGTTTATATTTATTGTTTAATAAAAGTTAATTGAGTTTTGTTTATATTTTTTGTTTAATAAAAGTTAATAAAAAAACAACATACTTCTTTTATTTTGTTGGTGAGGGGTATGACGGTCCACAATAAAAATAATGTTGGAATACTATAGTAAGATATTCAAGACTAGGATTGAAAACTACTGAGTTCTAACTAACTGATATAATAAATACAATGGGGAGAAACTACTAAAATGGCGGTGGACGGAGTACGTAATCAACATTTGGCGCCTCGGCACTACCTTTCAAATAAATATATAAAAAATACGACTATTAATACTGTATAAAAGTATAGCACTGGATGAATCACACGTACCGGAAAAAGAAAGCGACAGATTTACTAACTGATATAAAGAAAGGTTTGCTTGTTGAACTTGAAGAAAAAAACGTGAACTTCGAAATGACGCTGAGCATGCGAAGAGAGTACAACTGCTGCACCAAAAAAAAGGAAAGCTTTACATACAAAAGGCGATACATTATCGCCGCATTTATCGACAGGAAACTGCCGATAAAGCAGCGATAATCTGCTTTATAATACGCCCTTGTAACTTCCCATAGCAGCCCAGGTTCTGATCCTAACCTAGGCTGCTATGGTTATTCTCAAGTACATATTATCAAGCCCATTATCTCCGCTTTATCTGCAGTTTCCTGCCAATAAATGCGACGATAATGTATCGCCTTTTGTTGACAATATGGACCATTGCTCTTTTTTTCACCAAAAACTTAGATGCATATTATCAAGGACCGGTATTAAAATTATCGCAGTTTTATTGGCAAGAAACTGCTGATAAAACGGCGATAATGAGCTTCATAATACGGCCTTGTTATTTCCCATAGAACCCCATGTTAGCACCAGAACATAGGCTTCTATGGGAATTAACAAGGACGTTATATCAAGCCCACCCTCCCAACATTAATAAAAAACTCCAGACAATGCACGTACCCGGAGCTGAAAGGTCATTTTACATATCACTGCCCCAGAAAGGTGGTGTTCCCCGCGACGTGTACGGGGACAGAGATAGAGAGCTAAAAATATATTTTTTTTAAAAACACCCGAGGGGTGCCGCTCCCCGAGACTGCGGACCGTAACCCCCTTCCCCTGTATACTTCAAAATAAAACCAGAGGAGTGCTGTTCCCCAGTGCTCGGGGCACCTTATAAGCCCCCAATATGCAGAAAAACTGCCCCCGTAATTTACCCCCCCGGGACCTAATGAATAAAATGGACTTCTACTTTTTTTTTCACCTTTTCCACCGCGTACAAGTACTGCATGAGTACCCCGCCATTTTTTATTTTTTTAAATATAAAAATTGAGCCTAAAGATCCATGACCAAGACTATAGGCTCAGAATGTTTCTACCCTGCCCCCTTTCCTTATTTCTCAACTTTGTTTTACTGTTTTCTTGTGATTCTGCTCTTCCGACAAACAACATGGCTGCCAATACTTCCTGGTTCGAGTATTGACAGCCAATCAGCATGTAGCTCCTGTTCGTACTTGTAGGTATTTAAATAAAAAATAGAGTCCAAACATCCATATACGACCCCCTAAGCAAACCTAGTGGGTCAGAATATCTCTACCCTACCCCCTTCCCTTATTTCTCAACTATGTTTTACGGTTTTCTTGTGACTCGGTTCTAGCGAGGCAAAAGATGGCCACCAACACTTCCTGGTTTCGAGTGTTGACAGACAGTTCACATATTGAGCAGGACTCTTCTTCTTTTAGATTTCCCTCGCAGGACGCCAAAGGAAGAGCACGGACGACAGATCTTTAGGAATACCTTCAGTTTATTTAATCCTTTGCACAAACAGAAGGGGCTGCCATGACACGTTTCGTCCCTAGCTTGGGACTTGATCACATGACATAAATATATCCTGAAAAAATCATAGGTTTTAGCCACGTTATAGTTAGAAATTAGCATTTAAAAAACCTTAGAAATTCACTGAAAAAAACATAGGTTTCAGGGGCGTTATAGTTAGTTGGACATTTCACTTGAACAAAACAAAGAGAAATTTCCCCGTTATAGTTAGTTCAGCTAACTATAACTCGCGCCCCCGCAATGCACTGCTGATGACGTCACATATTACATCACTCATGACATGGTCAGAGACATCACTCATGATATCACTCATGACATATCAAATGACATCACTGATGACATCATCCAGTGAATGTGTGTTTTTGTGAAATTTAAATATGTTTTATATATGTATATGTCGAGGTCGATGGAAGAATAAGTGGGTATATCAGTATCTTAATAGTTGATTTTGTTTGTGTGAAACTGATTATATAACTGAGTGATTAAGTGTATCTTAGTGAATAAATGGGTTAGTGAATAATCTTTAAATGTGTAAATATATGTATCATTCTCTCATTTTGTGTATAAGTGGCAGCATGAGTTGGTCAGTAGCTACATGAGTGTCTATTTGGTTTATTAGTTGTTTTTTGGAGTATCAGTATGAGTGTCTGTGTGGTTTGTTGGGGGTATTAATTTGTGCATAGATGCATGAATGAGTGAGTCACTGTTTGTATTTGTTGAAACCAGCATGTGGGCAGGACTGTATGGGTGGATGAGTGTGTGTTTGGGTGTGCTGGTGAGTGTACGATTGTCTTAGTAGTGTCTTTATGAGAAGCTACATATGTTTTAAACTAGTATATGTGAGTATTGGTGTATGTAAGTGAGTATGTGTGAGAGTGAGAGATTGGAAGAGATACCTGTATAAATGAGTATGTGTTTCTATAAGTGATTGTTTTAGAGAGTAAGTATGTGTTAGTTTCTGTAGAAGTAAGTGAGGTGGTGGGTGTGTAACTGTATACGCAAGTAAATAGATGTTTGATACTTTCTTTGCATGTGTGACTATGTGTGTGAGTAACTCTATGGATGAGTGGCGGTGGGTAAGTGTATGTATTGGTGTATGAGTACATATGATGAGCGAGTGCATGTCTGAGTGATTGTAAAGGACTTTTGGTGAATGAGTGGATGTGTGTGTAGATCTTGGAATTAGTGAATGGGTATGTTATAACTGATATTGGTATGTCCATTGTTTTGAAAATTATATTTTGTATTTTAGAATGAGTGTATCAAAGGTTATATTAGGGTGAGAGGAGGTCTGCCACTCTATCATAAGGATGATGTCATCAGTGACGTCATTTGAGATGTCATTAGTGATGTCACTGACCATGTCATGTATGATGTAATATGCGACGTCATCCGCAGTGCATTGTGGGGGTGCGAGTTTTAGTTAGCTCAACTAACTATAACAGGGGAATTTCTATCGTTTTGTATGAGTGAAATGTCCAACTAACTATAACGTCCCTGAAACCTATGTTTTTTTCACTGAATTTCTAAGGTTTTTTAAATGCTAATTCCTAACTATAACGTCTGTAAAATCTTTGTTTTTTTCAGTGAATTTCAAAGGTTTTTTAAATGTTAATTTCATATTTTAATATTTATAAAACCTATAATTTTCAAATTTTTGTTTACAATATTTTTCAACTCTATTATCCTTTTTTAACTTTTAAAATCATGTAAAATTATATATCTTCCCCCAAAAATATGTATATAATTTTTTCTTTTTTTTGGAGAAAACTAAAGTCCTGTACCGGTAGTCTACCAATCTCCATCAGCACGCGAATCCTATCCACCATATTGAAATGATCCGCATTTTGTATCCGACAGATTCGTGGCACCGCATCCCGCGCAACAATATATACATATGAGGTCGCGCCAACTGCAAGTTTGGTATGCTGCGGGTACACAGTACCAAGCTGCGCATTACATCAGGTACGTATGGGGTCATGCCCGCTGCGCATTGCGTATGCGATGAGTGCAGGCTGCCATGCCCTGTCTTACATCATAGACGAATGGTGTCGCGCCGGGTACGCCATTGCCTAATTTTTGTATGTCTCAAAAGTATATGTAAATAACTTTAAAGTGTATATGAGAGCAAGCAATAATCTAAAATATTCAAACATATATATATATATTTCTAACTGTAATAAACTTATATTATCGTAAATATATTGTCTCAAAATCACGTCGAGTGCGGTCTCCTTGCGTGATGAGTGCGTGATTGCCATGTGACCTTAAAAAAAGCATTTAATTAGTTCATAACATTTCCCATTGTAGAGTTGAAAAACGCCACCCATTTTAGTCATTCTCTCTACAGCAGTTGATGAGACACACCTCTTCTGCTTAGAGAGCGTTTTGAAACTTTTTGCTATGTACACATATCTTACACTACACACAACATACATCCACCATCTTCATCAATATTCATCGTTTGTAAAGTAGCCTTCCACCTGTGATAGCCATACACCTAAAAGTTGCATAATCAAAGTTTTCCCCACTACCAGAGTGTGCGATTGCCATGTGACCTTAAACAAAAGCATTTAATTAGTTCATAAAATTTCCGATTGTAGCAGTTGCAAAACGCTACCCATTTCAGTAATTCTCTCTACAGCATTTGATGAGATACACCTCTTCTGCTTAGAGAGCTTTTTTGAAACTTTTTGCTATGTACACATATCTTACACTACACACAACATGCAACCACCATCTTCATCAATATTCATCTGCTGTAAAGTATAGCCATACACCTAAAAGTTACATAACCAAAGTTTTCCCCACTACTAGAGGTAACATGGTTGCATACACTGTCCACAGTACAATGTAATGTAGTACGGCCCAGGGGCTGTATGATGCATAGATAAAGAACACACGGACACAGATAGATAGTGGAAGTGGGTACGGGCACGTGCGCTCAACATCTTTTTATTACCAGGGTCACATATCCAGTGACATTTGTGGCGGATGCGTGTGGAGTGAGTGTAAACCAGCCTATTATCAACTACAACAGTGATCATTGGATCACACACACAGACATTCAATAATAAAAGAATCAATAGTTTGTGCTGCAGTAAGGCAGGGACAGTAGATGTGAAATAATACAAAAAATATTCTATCGTAAAAGAACCACAACCTGTGGTATACAGAGACACGATCAATAGATCTGAAATAATACACAAAAAGATTGTATCATAAAGGGTCCATCAGTTGTAGAACACTCAGATAGCCACATCAAAAGCATTCAGCATGTGCACAGCCAGCGATGATGCATGCTGCGGGCGGGCCGTACTAGTAGTAATATCTGTTGCCATCAACCTTGTGGCGGTGTAAGCTGCACAGACCTAGCAGACACATTCGCCATTCCGGAAGAGAACCACACCCAGAAAAATGTGCCTTTTATTCATACCCCTACGCTAGCCTTGCGTACACCGAGCCATCCCACTACGCTAAAGATTTGGGGGAAAGGGGGGTGGCCACATACGCGCTCCATTTCCATAATTTGCCCTACTGACTGTACTATCATGGTTGCGTCCACTGTCTACTTCACTCAATACACCATCAGTATATGCTGTCATGTACATGTCTGTGCTCTGCAAACTCAAGTCTGTCCGGCACATCCCCTCAACACTTTGCATTGTATACGTTTATAAACAAGAATCACTTGCCACCTTCGCACATACTTTGCTCCCATCTCTCCCCGCATTCTACATTGTGTAACAGAGGTGCCACGGCATGTTTGATTGTGTACATGTCTAGCCACGGTTCCCAGGGTATGTAATGTAGTTGTGTTTAGTCACGAACAGTGTTTTCTCCCATTTACATAACTCTGTCTTAAAGAGCATACAGAAGTCTTTCTCACAGGTGAAAACTGCAACCACAATGGTAGTCATTCATTAGTATGCAAGAATGTCCACCTACACAACGCTTCTAAGCTTACAGCCCCCAATTTTGCGTGCTTTCTTGAAAGCACGCCAACTCCCACAATCAGACTAATATTCACACAGCTTTCTAACGGCAGTTATCTGCTTCTCAATAACATGCACTCCTATGGAATGTGAACTGGCATACCGTATGTCCTTACTGTTTCAAACCGAGTAACTTCCTGTGGCAATGTCCATTCACACCCACACAAAGTAACTCCCAAAATTCAACTTGGCCTTCAATCCCTACTTTGAAAACAGATGTCATTAAAGTAACCAAACTAAAGCGCTTTTGTTCAGAACAGAAGTGTCCCTCACTTCTGCAAAATAAATGTATCGACTGCAGATAGCACAAACTTCAAGTCCCTTTTATATTTGAAACTCCCATTACACTTTGTGAATTGTTACACAATTTTCAACACATCTCACACTCAAGGTCTGGCAGACTTTTTTTACTACGGTCTCCTCCGACCTTCTCACAGGCTTTCAAACTATTTTTGATATATCACCAGACTTCATTCATTCGATCATCTCTGGAATAACAGGAACAGTGCCCATAATTCTCGCTCTCTGTGTGGCCATCCTACTACTAAATTTGCTGTAAACAATGTCCGCGCTCCCTGTGGTAACAAGCATGTCCGACAGAATACGCCTCTACGCGAAGCTATATCAATACAGTGAAAAAAATGAACTACTTTTCGGCTGCCTCCCTCTATCTATTATCAGAGCCAGCTACAACATGACATTTATTTACACATATGCAATCTGCGTGCAACCATCTTTTTTTTTAAAAACTTGCCCATTCGACAGGCGAATTGATGTATGCCTAGCCAACATCCCAACAATCGCTCCCTATATCCAGCAGGTAATGCAGTATCTTGAAAACCTTGAACTTGATTGTTCAGGCAGTGGAGCAATGGCGGATGCAACGCAAACATGTATCGTGGCGGAATGGGATTTCTGCGCAGCAGCAAAACATCTCGAGCAACATACGACCTTTCACAACATCGCAGATTGCCTGCCAATTCAAATTGCCGCTCCAACATTAGAGGAACACTACTGTCCCTTCGAGGATATGAATTGGATCGCTTCGCTTTTCTCACACGATCGCAACAATGACCTCTTGGAACATTATGCATCTCAAGCCGCTGAAGAACTTCCACACTGCAATCTCCAAGACTTGTAAGAAACTCATATTATTCTTCTATTGAAATTTTACATCTTTTTTGACTATTTCCTTTAAAAAAATGTAATACACTTCAATTGTACTACTTTCATACAATAATTTTCTAAGTGTGCTCAGACATTTGAACTCTGTTTTCATTATAGTCCCTTATGTCTCCACTCTAACCAGAGATCGGTGATGTATGGCCTATAAAAGTACGCTATTAACTTGCTAAATTAGTCTAAACCCGAAATCGATATTGAAACCATGTCTATTCTTTGTGCACATGTCTCTCTGCCTGCTCTCCACAAAGCCCTTTCACACAAATTTACTCATCCTCAGCCTCTGCTTATAAGCTGGCGATCAAGATAAAAAAACACGACATTGTATAGGAACTGGTTGGCACAGTGTGGTAATCGTATCCTACCTTTATTTTCATTATAGAATTTACTCATCCATGTATATTAGCTATTATTTATGTCACATGGAACTGTAACATGTAATATGGAATTCACTGATGCAGGAGCTTCAGTTTAAATACAGCAGAAGCGGTAGGAGTTTGCCTCAGCTCGATGCCTTAGCTCTCTGCAAAAGAATGTTTTTTTGAAACAACTAAACACAATAATGTATGGTTTGACCAGAAAGGTACCGAATGTGCTTCTCAGAAACGCAATGTTTTCTTCCTCCTCAAAGTTTCAATGTGGGTAGAACTATTACCAATTCTAACACGCACCAGATTGAATGTACTGTACAAGATATTGCTGTCTGTTGCACTGTTGATAATTTTGTGTTTAAAAAAAAAGAGTACCAGGGTACCTAAGAAGTTTGATGATTACATTTCGCAAAATGATTTTTTTTTGTTTGTTTTCTTAAAGGACACATGTGGTAATGGTATCCTACCTTTATTAATACAATACCAGATAGAAAGAGGGTCCAAGGGATGTTTATAGACCTACACGGATAAATCCCCATACCATATATGATAACAACCACAAATCAGTGGGTCTAGAAAAATATATTACACAGTGGAGACCAAGAAATTGCACCCAACAGGAGCTAGAAAGAGTATCCTTCAGAGAAGTAGATTCCCATCAGTCACCATGGTGATATATCTCATCATGTGGGGAAACTCTTCTGTGCCTCCTTGCTGTTAATTAGGAAGAGCTCACAGATATAAAAAATAAATCTGTGAATGAGACATGGTGTGATGCCGTAACTGTGCAGTGTCGTGATAAGTGATTAAAATTGATTACCAAATATGTTTATTATGTATCCTTTGGTGTCAAAAAGATAAAAAAGTGCATGAGTGCCCTCAATAGATGTGTGGGCGCACTAATGATGCGGTCGACATGTTTCAGCCAGTTACAATGAGGCTTTCTTCAGGACCATAGTCAAACTACTGCACATAATATTGTGAAAAAGTGAAATTAGAAATAGCACGATTATATTAAAACGATACAGCCTAATACCTGTACACAGCAATGTTGTAGCAACAAGGCATAGGTGTCAAACTGTAAAAATGTAAAGAAAATTTAGAGGTGCAAAGAGGACATACGTCTCAACGGTGAAAATACATTCATGTCACATTGTACTAAATGTGTACCTATACAAAACCGAACAAAATGATAGACTTTATATTAAAAAAAACTCCTTACCCATTGTAAATCGGGAGGGTACTCACCACTCCTGGCAACCGCTCAGGGCGTGAGGCAACGCTCTGTAGAAAAAAGGGAGGTGATTAAACTAACCCAAGTCTATAACAAACTCTGGTATTCAACATGGTGAAAAAACTCCATCGTGAAATATCAGGTAGAAATAAAAAATTAGAAAAATGCATTGATTGCATAAAACCTAATGCATGGCATAATGAAAGAAGGATTTGACAAAGTTTATGCTAAGCGAAAGCTGTCTAGAGAAATGACAGTTCAAAAAACACCTAGACCATATTAGTGGCTCGTGACAATGTGAGCAACAGAGAAATAAACTAAAACAGAATACAGGCAGGAAGGTACTGAATGACTCAATAGTGGACTTAACTAGCGCAGAAAGTCCATCTAAAGCCGAGTCCTTCAGAATTACTGCAGAGTTAAAAACGACTGCTCTCACCTACCCCATCGCTACCCCGGGCCGGAACCTGAGAGTCACCGGCGGTGGCGGTTTAAATATGTCAACATAGCTTGCCATATTGTTTTCAGCTGCGATAATGCAGTGTGAAAGGGACAAATGGGTGATACAAAGGACTACTTATTTACCACAGATTTTTGGGAAATGTAGTGTTTTCACCCAATAACGTCACGGCTCTCACAAAATGCTGCCGGAAGCAAAATTATATATTATAGATGTAGACGCATATTTGAAAGCTATATTGGTAATTGCTGACCAGCGTCTAATAGAAAAATTAAACAAAATAATTCCCAGCTAATTAACCGAAACAAGAGAAAACGTTCTCATAGCACTACAGAATACACCTCAGATTCATGGGAGATGTAGCTTCCTATTGATTAACATATTAGATCACGCCGAAAAAATTGCCAGGTGTGGGAAAAGTGGAATGCAGATATAAGCTCACATAAGATTATTATAATATTCTTTCTGAGCCTGCATCTGATAAATGATAAAAAGTATATCAATGCAACTTTTTGGGCAAAAATAAAATCGGAAAAAGAGAATGGGCTCAAAGAATAACAGCAGCCTCAAACACCTAAGACTGGAGGGAGACATGACTAAGTATAGAGCCTCTCTAAGAGCTGAGCTACACCTTCAATATAATACGAAGACGGGAAATTAAAATAAGGCAAAGCTTGTGACCTGATCTGTGGCCAACAGCATAAATTTCAATATAAAATAAAGAAACACGCTAAAACACGGTGCAGGACAGAGTATACTGGCCCAATTGTAGCAGAAAAAGTTGTTAATCAACCGCAGGAGAGGTAATGACTATTCAATAAATGAACAACAGAACCTGCTCTAATGTGAATATTGGTAGTGGTGTGTCATAAAATATGGGCTAATATGATGGCTGAATCTCATTGTTCATGGAAATATGAAATGGTAGAGACGAAAAAAAGGTTCTCAAGTCTCAAAAAATAGTCTCTATCCATTCAGTTACATACACAAACCCAATCAAGAAGCGGGTGTAAAAAAACAGGGAAAGTAGTCAGATGGAGGTCCACATAATCTCGTCATTGAGACCATCAATACTGCTCCTTAACTTGAATATCCAAAGTTGTTCTTTCCTAAATAAGAAAGTAGCTACATCACTGATATGTGAGGGTATGTATGGCTGTTCTAGGATGGTCCAACACATTTCTTCAGGTCTTTGTCTTAGTTCCAAAAAATGGTTGGTCAACCGGGAAACTTGTTTTTTGTACCGAATGGTGCTTTTGTGTCCCATAATGCGTTGTTTAATTTTTCGTGTTTTATAACAACAAAAGAGTGACTAAAGTGTAATTTGGTGCAAATCTCCTAGATAAAGCACAGCAGCAAAGGAAAACCAAGTTTATAAAAGAACCCTCACTCACCGACCTGGTCGATGACATGCTTCATCATAGGGTTCCACCAGCGAGGCCGAATGCCTCCCTGGTGTGCTTCAACGCCTGATTTGCAGCGGAGCAGGATGTTAGGATACGTGTGTGCGTGCTGGTGAAAAAGGAAAGTGATTTAAAAGGTAAGTGGTTCTGGCTTGTCAAATAATTTTATTATAAGCTGACCTGTGACCATTAAAAGAGGTGGGACGAATGTTTAACTAATTCAAAAATGTAATCAGTAACACTCGATTTCCATGTGAAAAATGGGTCGACATGTTTCTGCTTGTAAGTGCGATTAGCTAAGCATTCTTCA
Source organism: Lissotriton helveticus (assembly GCF_964261635.1). Taxonomy (NCBI): domain Eukaryota; kingdom Metazoa; phylum Chordata; class Amphibia; order Caudata; family Salamandridae; genus Lissotriton; species Lissotriton helveticus. Next base: position 956,640,959 of record NC_136071.1, read on the forward strand.
GGACCTACTATCAGTTCCACAGCGGTATGCGCACCCTAACCTGAGGAACTTTGTCCCCACCAACACTGCTTATCCCTTTCTCGTTCAGTGCGAGTTACCCAAGTTTTTTCGCAAGATAAGACTACATTTTTTCTTCAAAACTCAGACCAATGACTCAAATCAGATTGTGGCCGAAGATGCAGACAGTGGGCTGAGACCTAAATCCCGTAGTCATTCAGTGCCTGATCAAATTTTGACTTTTGAACAAACGGTCATCCTCGACATTTCCAACCTGAGTACAATAACCAAGAGCCATTATCACAATGTTCCAATCAAGGAAAGACAGGCACTCTACCATTACCATAAAGCCTGCTGACAAAGGCGGGCCATTGTTATCCTCGACACCTGCGACTATCGAGACGAGTGTCTCAGGCAACTAATGGATACTAGATCTTATTCCAAACTGTCTATAGATCCTACAGCTAGACTCACCAAAGAGATATGGAACTGATGTAGGAAGGAAAAACAGAAGGTTGGGTGTCAGCTCATGAGTCTAATTTTTTGCTCACATCATATCCAGTGATGCCGTATTTCTATGTGTTACCAAAGATACACAAGCCCGAGCGGCCTCCTCCAGGTCGTCCCATTATTTCAGGGATAGGCTCACTGCTTAAACCACTGTCGACTTTTGTGGATCACTTTCTGAGACCCTTGGTCAAAACTATGCCGACCTATTTACAAGATACAAAAGATATTTTGCAACTACTGCCTAAAATTGCGTTCAATGGTGAAACGGATTTCCTCGTTAGTTTTGATGTGGAATCCCTCTTCACCTCTATTCCCCAGCTTAAAACATTAGACGCAGTGAGGACACTTCTTGATCAAAAATCAGGCACTACATCTACACCAGTTCCTTTTATTATGGAATGTGCCAGGTTGGCGATGACCGAGAACTTTTTCAAATATGAAGATCAGATTTACTTACAAACATCAGGAACATCAATGGGGAGCGTCTTCGCCCCTAGTCTAGCCAACCTATATGTACATCTTTTTGAACAAGACTGCATACTTGTAGAGATTAACCCTTTCTGCGGCCACCTGATAGAGTGGAAACACTATATTGACAACATTTTCGTCATATGGAGAGGTGATTCAGATACTCTTGAGCTGTTCCATACTTGGTTGAATGTACAAAACAACTATCTTGATTTTACTATGGAAGCCAGTAAAACTAGTCTGCCATTCCTTGATCTTCGTATTTTTCCATCTTCAAGAGGCCTTGAAAGTGAACTTTACAGGAAGCCTATGGCTCGAAATTCACTGCTTACCTACGACAGTTCCCACCCTAAATCTTTTCGCGAAGGACTGCCATTTGGACAGTTCCTTCGCCTCTGTAGGAATTGTTCTACCAGTGAAGACTTTAAGAAACATGCCACAACGCTTTCTCTTAATCTTCGAGCCAGGAAATGTCCCAAAAGATTGGTAGGGCAATCCTATAAGAGAGCCTGCAATAACAACCGGGAAGCCCTTATAGAGACTACATTGCCAAAACCACCGCTTAAATGACTCACTTGTGTCAATACTTTCAATACGCACTCCAACCAGATTCAGAAAATTGTGCGTAGACTCTGGCGTATTTTGAATGTGGGGCAGAATAAGACTCCATTACCTATGTTCCCCTTTAAAAGGGGCAAAAACTTGTGAGACTGGTTGGTACACACATGACCACGAGGCACTACCACTCCTGAACCAAATACCCTTTGGAACATGCCAGCTGTGCAAGGGCATTACCCTTGTGGTACCTGCACAGTATGCCCACAGACTAAACACACTACTGAGATCGATATTGGTACTTCAGGACCATGGAGGCAGGTGAAACATACGAATTGCAATAGTGAGCGAGTGATTTATCTGATCACCTGCCCTTGTTCTAAAAAAAATGTTGGTATGACAACACGAAAAATTAAACAACGCATTATGGAACACAAAAGCACCGTTCTGTGCAAAAAACAAGCTACCCGATTGACCAAACATTTTTGGGACCTAAGACACAAACCTGAAGAAATGTGTTGGACCATCCTAGAACAGCCATTCATACCCTCACATATCAGTGATGTAGCTACTTTCTTATTTAGGAAAAAACAGCGTTGGATATTCAAGTTAAGGAGTAGTATTGATGGTCTCAATGATGAGATTATGTGGACCTCCATCTGACTACTTTCCATGTTTTTTTACACCGCTTCCTGATTGGGTTTGTGTATGTAACTGAATGGATGGAGACTATTTTTTATGACTTAAGAACCTTTTTTTGTCTCTACCATTTCATATTTCCATGAACAATGAGATTCAGCCATCATCTTAGCCCATATTTTATGACACACCACTACCAATATTCACATTAGAGCAGGTTCTGTTGTTCATTTATTGAATGGTCCTTACCTCTCCTGGAGTTGATAAACAACTTTTTCTGTTACAATTGTGCCGGTATACTCTGTCCTGCACTGTGTTTCAGCGTGTTTCTTTATTTTATATTGAAATTTATGCTGTTGGCCACAGACCAGGTCACAAGCGTTGCCTTATTTTCATTTCCCGTCTTCGTATTAAATTGAAGGTGTAGCTCAGCTCTTAGAGAGGCTCTATATTTAGTCATGTCTCCCTCCAGTCTTAGGTGTTCGAGGCTGCTGTTATTCTTTGAGCCCTCTCTCTTTTTCCGATTTTATTTTTGCCAAAAAAGTTGCATTTGTATACTTTTTATCATTTCTCAGATGCGGGCTCACAAAGAATATTATAATAATCTTATGTGAGCTTATATCTGCATTCCACTTTTCCCGCACCTGGCAGTTTTTCGGCGAGATCTAATATGTTAATCAATAGGAAACTACATCTCCCATGAATCTGAGGTGTATTCTGTAGTCCTATGAGAACGTTTTCTCTTGTTTCGGTTAATTAGCTGGGAATTATTTTGTTTAATTTTTCTATTAGACGCTGGTCAGCAATTACCAATATAGCTTTCAAATATGCGTCTACATCTGTAATATATCATTTTCGCTTCCGGCAGCATTTTGTGAGAGCCGTGACGTTATTGGGTGAAAACACTACATTTCCCAAAAATCTGTGGTACATCAGTAGTCCTTTGTATCACCCATGAGTCCCTTTCACACTGCAGTATCGCAGCTGAAAACAATCTGGCAAGCTACGTTGAGATATTTAAACCACCACCCCGGACCGGACGTCACCGCCGGTGACTCTCAGGTTCCGGCCCGGGGTAGCGACGGGGTAGGTGAGAGCAGTCATTTTTAACTTTGCAGTAATTCTGGAGGACTCGGCTTTAGATGGACTTTCTGCGCTAGTTAAGTCCACTATTGAGTCATTCAGTACCTTCCTGCCTGTATTCTGTTTTAGTTTATTTCTCTGTTGCTCACATTGTCACGTGCCACTAATATGGTCTAGGTGTTTTTGAACTGTCATTTCTCTAGACAGCTTTCGCCTAGCATACACTTTGTCAAATCCTTGTTTCATTATGCCATGCATTAAGTTTTATGCAATCTTTGCATTTTTCAATTTTTTTATTTCTACCTGATATTTCACGATGGAGTTTTTTCCCCAAGTTGAACACCAGAGTTCTAATAGACTTGGGTTAGTTTAATCACCTCCCTTTTTGAGCGGTTGCTAGGGGCGGTGAGTACCCTCCCGATTTACAACGGGTAAGAAGATTTTTTTTTTATATAAAGTCTATCATTTTGTTTGGCTTTGTATAGGGACACATTTAGTGCAATGTGACATGAATGTATTTTCACTGTTGAGACGTATGTGCTCTTTGCACCTCTAAATTTTCTTTACATTTTTTACAGGAGTTTGACACCTATGCCTTGTTGGTACAACATTGCTGTGTACAGGTATAAGGCTGTATCGTTTTAATATAATCGTGCTATTTCTAATTTCACTTTTTCACAATATTATATGCAGTAGTTTAACTAAGGTCCTGAAGAAAGCCTCATTGTAACTGGCTGAAATATGTCGACCGCATCATTAGTGCGCCCACACATCTATTGAGGGCTCTCATGCACTTTTTTATCTTTTTGACACCAAAGGATACATAATAAACATATTTTTCCTTTTGGTAATCAATTTTAATCACTTCTTACGACACTGCACAGTTACTGCATCACACCATGCCTCATTCACAGATTTATTTTTTATATCTATGAGCTCCTCCTAATTAACAGCAAGAAGGCGCAGAAGAGTTTCCCACATGATGAGATATATCACCATGGTGACTGATGGAAATCTACTTCTCTGAAGGATACTCTTTCTAGCTCCTGTTGGGTGCAATTTCTTGGTCTCCTCTTTGTAATATATTTTTCTAGACACACCGATTTGTGGTTGTTGTTATCCTACCTTTATTTTCATTATTGAAATTTGAGTCATTCAAGTCTAATAGGTATTGTTTATGTCACATGAAACCTTAATATATAATGTGGAATTCACTGATTTAGGTGCTTAAGTTTGTATACAGAAAAAGCGGTTGGAGTTTACCTCAGCTCCATGCCTTAGTTCTTGCACCAGTGGGTCCATTTATGGCACTTAAATAAAAACACTTTATATATAACTTTCAAACTCCATCTCTTTATTACACACAGCCACTTTCTTAAACACACCTGATTTCACCATTTGTCTTCTGTGGCATTGCAACATTCTGCATTATATTCTTTACAATTGATTATTTATTCCTCCTTGCTAAAACACCGCATTTGAGTCTTAAGACAGGTAGGGGTGAGTAGTTTGCTTCCCACTCCCTGTATAGTATAAACGCATACTAACACTACTTACACAGGTATGCTACAACGGCCAGTATCCTAGAGCACCCGGGGCACATCAGTTTACAGCACTCAGTTCACGCTTTAGGCACACACTTTCATCCCCGAATGTACCGGCACCTCACCTCAGCACCATCTCGCTGTGGGCAAAACAACACTTTCACACTGTTAGGCGTAAATACTTTGCTTTGGCCAGTATGCTACAACGCCCAGAGCACATCAGTTTACAGCACTCAGATCACGCTTTAGGCGCACGCTTTCATCTCCGAGTGTACTGGCACCTCATCACCATCTCACTGTGGGCAAAACAACACTTTCACACCGGTAGGGGTAAATACTTCGCTTCACACTCACTCTATAGCACACCCTAACCACCCCACAGAGCTCACTGCGCTCCTACCCTCCTCTTTCCTACTTTTTTCACCCTTCTTTCCACTTACTCACTTCAACGTTAACACAAAATGGCTCCTAACACTTTCTAGTTGCAACCGTTCGCAGCAAATACGCAGCAAGCTTGTGCTCATAATGCCTCAGTCAATCAGATGGCAGAATCCCCAAATATTGATATCTGTAAATTTCGATATTTCTCAAAAACTACTGATAGGATTTACACCAAATAAATATAACATAAATTTCATCATACAGGGTAGGTAAAAGCCCATAAAAACATACATGTATAAATACTTAAATATAAATATAAATAATGGTATATAAACATGTATCACCTTATGTGATTAGGTAAAGCTCTAAAACCTGAAAGTAAAGAAATTATGAAATCTAATAGTCTCTTTTGCCACTGTTAATATACTGCTCCGGATTTGGTTTTCTAATTGTAATTTCATATAGACAGATTCAATGTTGTTATCAATCTTAATATGCAGTCCTGTCTTTAACCCCTTCCATGCTCATGACAAAGTCAGCTCGTCATGCAGTGCACTGGAGCTGTGCTAATGACGAGCTGACCTTGTCATGAACAATGGGATTTTTAATAATCAGCACCCAGCGGGAATTGCCTTAGCACCAATGTGGTTAAAAAAATACCTTTGTCAGTACAATTCCCCAGAATGTAATTATCATATACCGTTCTTCATTGATGTTATTTTGCATTATCTAAAGTTGAATGGTTCAAGGCAAACCTAATACGGGGCACAGATAGTTAGCCAACTATTATATTTGTTCCCAATGACCTTATAGACAAGCATATAAATCCTCAGAAATATTTAGGCCATTGGGATGTTTGCTATCAAGCGCAATTATATAACGTGTCTCCAGCAATCTCAGGGCACTCTCTCTATCCCCACCACGTCTACTAGGTACTATGGAATCAATTACATAGTATTTTAAATCCTTATTATTAGACTGGTGTTTTTCTCTGAAGTGATGGGCTACTGGGTAAGTATTGTCTTGATTACTTATGGCCCTGAGATGTTGGAGTATGCGCTTGTGCACTGCTAGTTTAGTGCTGCCCACATATAGGAGATCACATGGACATGATAACACATAGACCGCATGGTCTGCCTTACATGTGAGTAACTTGCTGATAGTAAGTTTCCTGTCACTAAAAGGAGTACTGTATTTGATTTTATTTAACCCATGTTGGTATGCCTTACAGGTTTTGCAACAAGTAAAACCCTTTCAATTTTGTAACCAATTTGTTGAATCTATGGTTTCCGGGTTTGTTGATACCAATTCATCCCTCATAGATAAACCTCTACTGTAAGTCAGAGAGATTTTCTGTGGTAGATCAGGGCCAATGACCGGGTCACTCAGCACTAGAGGCCAATTTTTCTGTAAGATTGTCCGTAACTTTTTATGTTGGTTATTGAATTGGAGTATGAGTCTGAAATTTTTTTTACTGTTACTTCTGTCTGAGGGGCTCAGGTCAATATCTAGGTTGCCATTCTTATCAGTTTTCTTAAGTAAATCCTCTCTAGTTTTACTGATGGATTTGCTAATGGCAGACTCTATAATCCTATTTGAGTACCCTCTTTGCCTGAATCTTTCCTTACATTCCAATTGTGCCTTTATGAGGTCTTCCTGGTTGCTGTGGAGCCGCCTCATCCGCAGCATCTCGCCAAAGAGAATGCTATTGACGAGGTGCTGCGGAAGCGCACTGTCTGCATGCAGAGTCAAATTTCCTGATGTTGCTTTCCTGAAGAGTTTTGTCTCAATCCTGTTTTCCACTATGTATACTTCTATATCTAGAAACGATACAGACAGTTCACTTATTGTAACAGTAAATTGTAGATTCATTTCATTCAGGTTATTGTACTCGACAAACCATAAAGCTGTTTCCTTGTATTCCTTCCTTCCATATAACAAAAAGGTCATCTATGTATTCTAGCCACTGATAGAGCGTGCAGGTCACCCGACTATATTTTTACCATACTCACCTGGGCCCACATACAATAAACATATAACTTAATTAGGTAACCTTCGCTCTACTACCAGATATTTTTCCCTACTAGGTTCTGTGCCATTAACTTACCAACCCTTGTTGCCAGTACCTGTAAACCTACTGGATCAGGGAGTAAGTTTTAAAATAGGCAGCGAAAATTAACATTGCACTCATATAATAACCACAGACTCGGGAATGTTTTAACTCGTTATCTAAGTTTTCTTAAATAGTCATGATCCAAAGATTAAACACCAAAAGACTTTCAGAAAAAGAACATGAAATACAATCAAACTTTTAGGCTTTTAACAAAAGGGAGGGTAAAAAGGGAACATGTCAAACTTTAACAGGAGGAAGAGTAAAGAGAAGGAACATGATATGCAAATATGCAGCAATTAAACATGTAGCGAATAGGAAGGGTAAGAGAGAGAACAAATCAATGACGGACCCACATGGATTTTATATTTACCTAGAATGGTGTGAAGAACTAACCCTGGCCACAGGTCAGTTTGAAGGACAGAACCCCGAAAGTTGCAGTCACCAGTAGGCTAGCAGGTGTGGATCAGAATCAGGACAGGTAAAGCGAAATTGGATCAGGACATGACCACCAAAGGTTAAGACTGGCACCCGCAGTTAACTTGCAACGCCTGCGCTGCTCCCTCTCTGCAGCTAACAGCTAGAACCCCGATTGGGTTATCGATTTCCCGGACAAAGTGCTTTGCCAGCACTTTCGCTCCCAGAACCCCGATTGGGTTATCGAATCTTCTGACAGAGTGCTCCGCAGCCCTCTGTTCTTGGTTACCTATTGAGTGCGTTGGGTCAGTGACAGGTCAGCTATTCGGACAAGTCAGACAAATTAGCTAGCTAAGCCTCCCTAGTTATACTATTTTCCAGGTCAGTGTACCACCCCCTAATGTTGCAAGTGTAAGGATCACCAATTTTGATAGGACAAGGAAAGAGGAGAGGTCACCACACCATCCCAAATTAAAACTTTCTGCATCTCATATTAAAATTTTCGTTCCCACCCATCAATTTTATTTTCACATGACATCTTTATTCCACCCAACAATGAATGTTCTATGGGGGCATGGCCATGGACGCAACCAAGATGGCCGTGTCCGTCTGAAGCTCCGCCTGCCGGGCGCAATAACTTTCACTTTTGCCCATGTAGGAGCCTCATAATGACGACAACCTTGCTCCGTCTGCCCCAGGAGTTCAGCATACCAATTGGTGTCTAATTAGGTGGCCCCGGAAACCCCCGCTGCAGGAGACCTCGGATCTGCTCATAGCCGCGCTGCGGCGCGGAGGTCGTCTCCGGATGAGGTGCAATCGAGGCCTGGTGCGGTGAGTACGGGCCCCGGTGGTGGCTGTTGTCATCTCGCGCACCCGTTTTCACCCTACACTCCAGGCCTTCCCCCCCCCGTTCCCCCGCCGTGCCCTGCTCCGGGCCCCAATTTTGACACGGTGCCCTCAGGCCTTGTGGGGCCTGGTGGACGTTTCTGCGCCAAGGCCTCAATTAGCGGTGGTCGGCGGGAGGTGCGACGGGCTAGTGGGAGGGTCTCGGTCTGTTCCCCGTGGGTGCGGCAGCGGTGCTGCTCCTGCCCGGCACCCGGGATCCATTTATATGCTGCAGGAACCTCCCGGGACCCCCGGGCGTCCACTTTGTGACCCGGATAATGTTGCCTGGCGCTGCCTGCTGGGGTTAACGCTGCCTTGCGTGAGCTTGTGGCCTACCCCCATGCCCGATCCCTTGTTCCCACCGGCGCACACTGAGGCTGCTCTTGAATGTCCATCGATGGAGGAAGTGGCTGGTTTGCTGGTTTCCATCTAAGCGCTAGATCACGCTGCATATCACGAGGAGCTGTGCTTTGCTCCACTGTCTCCCCCCTGCTGGCCCTGATGCTTGAACATCATCAAAGGTGCCTGATTATTCAGGGGGCTGTTCGATTGTGCAGCGGTGCCAGTGTGTCCTGGTTCACCTGGTCCGTTCTTCACTGGCTATCCCTCCCACGTAGGGGCATGCTTCCACATTGAAAATCTGCTCCACCTGAACGGCGATACACTCTTGTTTGTTGGCTGCCAGTGAAATTTGCCCTAAAGGCGCCCCCCTGGGCGGATTGCGCTGTCTGAGTGACTCCCTGATATTCCATCCTTTTATCCTGTGGGCTAGCCGGGTGGGCACTCTGGTTCTGCCCTGATGCTATCCTGGGCACTGCTCCGTGGCTTCTACTACTCCCTGAGGGAGATGAAGGACACTCTCTAGGTATACAGATGGCAGTCGTCTTCCGTCTTCTAGCCATCGGTGGTGGTGGTGCTGGCGGTGTCCCCTCATTCTGCGTCTTCTACGGTGCCTTTTGCGATGGGTAAGAAAGACCCCAAACAAAGTAAATTGCCATTTGAAAAATCCACTGCTCCGGCTTCGGACGCCCCTCCGGTCATGTCTGGGTCGGCTTCAAGCCTTGTGGTCCCTGAAGATCCTTCCTCCCTTGCATCCTCCATGCTGGCTGAGATGAGGGCCGGTTTCAAGGCATTAGATGGCCGTTTTGATGACCTAGACAAGAAGCTGGCGGACATGGGCTCCAAAATTCAAGCGCACGATCGTTGTCTGGATGTCGTGGAGGCAAGGGTTTCAGACATTGAAGATGGTACCTCGACGTCGATGAAAAGATTAGAGCGGGTGGAGAAGATTCTTAAGGCAGTTGCTATAAAAAAATGAGGACTTGGAATCACGTAGTTGCCGTAACAACATTCGCATACTGGGCGTCCCGGAGACGACTGCTACCGGACGAATGGACACCTTTGTGGAGCAACTACTTGCGGATCTATTTGGCAGGGAGACCTTCACACAGAGCTTTCTTGTTGAACGTGCTCATAGGTACTTGGTCCCCCACTCTCGCCCGGGCCTTCCCCCCAGGCCCATTATTGCAAGGCTCCTTAACTTCAGGGACAGGGACACTGCTTTGAGATAAGCACGCGACATGGGAAATGTTTAGTGGCAGGGCAACAAACTGTCCTTCTTCCCTGACTTTACTATCGTGGTTCAGGAGGCGAGGCGGAAGTTCACGGGGGTCAAGGCGGCCCTGAGGAATTTAGGGCTAAGATATGGTATGTTGTATCCGGTAAGGCTGAGAGTTGACATTGATGTCAAATTGCGCATTTTTGATACTCCTACGGAAGCTCAGGAATTATGCCACAACTACAAAAAGAACTCTTCCAGATCCCCGGCCTCGCCTGCCCGCTCCACTCCTCCGCGAGATGGCTTGCAGGACAGCGCTGAACTCTTCTCCCAACCTGGGACTGGCTGACGGGTTCGCTATTTGATTTGCGTATTGATGGTGCAGTTATTATATTTCATCTGTTTTGTTGGACTGGCTCCTGAAAATGTACCTATGTATCCTTTAATTGCCCGGTCGGCGTTGCGTTGCCACGCCCTAAGGTGTATACCACTTTGCTTTTGATTGCTTTTTTCTTGCAACCTATTGTTGTTGTTGGATCTTTAATCTGTATCCTTGATATATTATACAAATGTTTTGTATTGCTTGAATGGGATTGCCTCTGGTGGGGTTCTCAGAGGCTGGGTGGGGGTGGGGGTTGGTTCTTATGTTCAGTTCTCCTATTCCTTGCGTGGATTTGCATTGTGGCACTAGTGGGCAGCGTAACACGTTCACATCTCCTACAGTTAATACGAAAATACGCTTCTTATGGTTAACTTAGGACAGCAGCCCGGTCCTTCGGGGCTTACTTTAATGTCATGGAATGTCAGGGGATTGAATAACACCAGAAAACGCAGGCAGGTTTTGAATTATATTGCCAGACATCACATAGACATAGTGTTCCTACAGGCAACACACCTTGCTGGAAAGGATCACACCCCTCTGGCTTTGAATTGGGGGTCTTATAGACACTTCTCTAACTTTAGCCGCTATGCTAGAGGAGTGGCAATTTTAATACATAAACGTATCCCGTTTGCACTACATAATACCATTGTGGATCCTGAGGGATGCATGTTAATCGTTTCATGGTCACTGATGGGGCACAAGGTTTCGTTTGTAGGAATTTATAGCCCCAATGTTGACTCCCCATCCTTTTTTGATGATCTCCAGATTAAGTTTCTGTCGTTTGATCCCGGGCTTTTAATTTTGGGAGGGGATTTTAATTTGCTTTTGGATCCGACCGAAGATAGCACCTCTCTCTCGCCTGATACTAAACCCCGTTCCCGGCAATCTCTCGGAGACATATGCACACATTTTTCATTAATTAATGTCGAAAGACGCTTACACTCCCCCCTCCCAGATTACACACATTATTCGGGGTATCATGGAATGTGGACCAGAATTGACTATTGGTTGGTTTCTCTGGGTGTGGCTGGATGGCTGGACAATGTAATTACCCTTCTCCGTACCCTGTCCGATCACTCCCCTGTCGTTCTCTTGCTGAACATTCCTAGACCGGGTGGCAATGAGCGGCAATGGCGTTTCCCCGGGAGCACGTTGCTGGACCAAGTTTTTCGCGAGGAGTTGAGAGCTGCAATTGAGGATTATTTTGAGCTCAATACTGGGTCGTGGATTCCTGGTCCGTTCTTTGGGAGGGGTTTAAGGCCTATATCAGAGGGGTATGTATTTCGCGCTGCACAGCTGATTGAGCGCTGTCGCTGCATTTCACTTCCCTGTTGATTCTCGCCGCCATCGACCGCGAGACACGAGGCCACGCCCCCTAGAGGCCACGCCCCCTATCCTGCTCTTAAAAGCGCTGAACACTAGCGCTAGAGGCAGAACCTGTTTCCTCCTGAGGCAAAATAGCCGGGAGTTCTGTTTGCTATTATTTTTAAAACTGTGTCACTCATACCTGTGATTTTAAAAGCACGCCGCTCTTGGCATTTAGGAAACCTTTGGGGAAACCACGCGCTGCACAGCTGATTGAGCGCTGTCGCTGCATTTCACTTCCCTGTTGATTCTCGCCGCCATCGACCGCGAGACACGAGGCCACGCCCCCTAGAGGCCACGCCCCCTATCCTGCTCTTAAAAGCGCTGAACACTAGCGCTAGAGGCAGAACCTGTTTCCTCCTGAGGCAAAATAGCCGGGAGTTCTGTTTGCTATTATTTTTAAAACTGTGTCACTCATACCTGTGATTTTAAAAGCACGCCGCTCTTGGCATTTAGGAAACCTTTGGGGAAACCACGCGCTGCACAGCTGATTGAGCGCTGTCGCTGCATTTCACTTCCCTGTTGATTCCCGCCGCCATCGACCGCGAGACACGAGGCCACGCCCCCTAGAGGCCACGCCCCCTAAACCTCGATCCCCTTGATAAACATGTGCTTATACCGGACGCGCAGCGGACGGGCGCAGCGGGCGCGCCGGCAGCGCGCCGAAGGCGCGCCAAAGGCAAGCCCGTCTGGGCCCGTCCGGGCCCAGACGGCCTCAGGCCTAGACACTATGTCCAACTCACAGAAACGTATCACCTACTCCCGAGATATACTGCTTGCCTGGAACCCGACAAAACATTCCCAGTGCAAATACATCCTCAAGGAAGACACTCCCTTTGTAGGATGTAGCCTCTGTAACAAACTCGAGGAAACGGAACAGCACCAAGGACTTCGCCTTGGCCTCCTGAATTGCAGATCTTTAGTAAAACACACCCACGAAATCAACATCCTCATCCAGGACTCGATGCTAGACGTTTTGTTTCTGACTGAAACATGGCTGACCCCGCACAGTGACTTTGACATGGTCAACGCAACACCCCCCGGCTACCAAATTTGCAGCCTGAATAGACCGATCGGGAGAGGTGGTGGCCTAGCCATACTCTACAAAAACCATCTTAAATGTAGAACGGAATTTGGAACTGTCAAAAACTGTGAAAACTGTAATTTCACTATTCAGATCTCTCCATCAACCTCTCTCTCGGGACTTCTAGTGTACCGTCCGCCAGGCTCACTGGGAGAATTCACCAGTACCCTGATGGATCACATCTCACTAAAGACTATTTCAGTCTCTAACTTCCTCCTTCTAGGGGACTTCAACCTGCACTTTCTGGACCCTGCGGACAATGCCGCAGCTAATTTACTTGCTGATCTCACTACAGCCGATCTCCATCTTCGAAATACTAAAGCCACCCATGAGAAAGGACAACTCTTAGATCCCATTTTCACCAACATTAAGAACTTGAATATCCAGGATCCAACCCCTCTACCGTGGACAGACCACATGCTGATCCCTATGCACTGGTCACTCAAAACCACCACTGCACTCAAACAGAAAACAAGGATACATACTAGACGGTGGTATAAGCTAGTACCAGAGGAATGGGAAGCTAAACTACGTGAAACCACTGGCCCTCTGTCCACGGACCCAAATACCGCGGACAGAGAATTTAATGATTGGCTAGCCCATCCTCTAGACAGTCTTATTCCTCTTACCAGCACTTTAAAACACGTTAAAAGAATTAATCCCGCTCCCTGGTACACACCCGCCCTCAACGCCCTTAAGAAGGAGTGCAAAAAGTCAGAACGCTCTTGGAGGAAAAACAAGTCGACATCAGAGAAAAACGCTTATCAATCCTCCATGAAAGCGTATAAACGAGCCCTTCACGACGCAAAAGGTGCCTTTTACAAGGAAAAAATAAAAAGTTCCTCCTGTTCAGCCATGGAGACCTTCTCCATCCTTAAAGAGCTCCTTCATGTCCCTGATCCCCCACAGAAACCCATGGACCCCAAAGCAGCGGAGGAAAAATGCGTCAATCTGGCCACCTTCTTTGACGAAAAAGTCAAAAAAATCCTCACCTCCCTTCCTGCCGCTAATCCTGACCACATAAAGAGAGCTAAGGAGTCGTCGCCCCCACCCGATAAGCCTTATCTAGCGTCGCTCGGCCCAGTTACAGAAGAGGAAGTGATGACCACACTCACTTCAACTAAGAGCGGAGCTCCTAGTGACCCAGTTCCCATACGGTTCGTCAAAAACATCTCTCAGACCATAGTCCCCCAATTGACGGCCCTCATTAACATCTCGTTGGCACTAGGAGAAGTCCCTTCAAACTGGAAGGAGGCCGTCGTAAAGGGGCTTCTCAAAAAACCATCGCTAGATCCTGCAGACCTATCCAACTACAGACCTATCTCACTCCTCCCCTGGATAGGCAAGGTCGCTGAAAAACTAGCGAATAAAAAACTGTCACACTTCTTGGAGTCAAACCAACTCCTCAATGACTCGCAGACAGGCTTTAGACCAGGTCAGGGTACGGACACTGCCCTCATAGCAGCAGTAGAAAAGACCAGGGAAATTATCGATACAGGAGGATCAGTGGCAGTGGTCCTCCTAGACCTGAGTGCGGCCTTTGACACGGTCAGTCACCAGGTCTTAATCCAACGTCTCGATAATATCGGGGTGAAAGACAGGGCGCTAAAATGGCTCTCGTCCTTTCTCTCCCGACGCTCCTTCCAAGTATGGGAAGGTGAAAGCCGCTCCCCCTCCATCCCCCTCCAGTGTGGTGTGCCACAGGGCTCATCCCTAAGCCCCACGTTGTTCAACGTGTATATGGCCCCACTGGAGGAATTGGTGTCACCCTTCGGAGTCTCTATAGTCAGCTACGCCGACGATACTCAGTTGGTGGTTACACTCTCCCACCCCAAGCTACAGCCCTCCAATCTCCACGACTGCCTATCTAACGTACATCAGTGGATGAGTGACTCTGCCCTGAAATTAAACGGCTCCAAAACAGAAATCCTGCTCCTAGGGCATAACGCCACGAATCTCCCCCCTAACATCTGGCCCGCCTGCATGGGTGAACCCCCCACCCCCAAGACGGAGGTTAAGAGTCTCGGAGTATGGCTGGAGACTGATCTCACCTTCAGGACACAGGCAAGAAAGACGGCCGGCATTTGCTACGGTCTACTGAGATCGTGCAGGAAGGTAATCCCTCTACTGCCCTTCCAATCGCGTCTCTTGCTGATCCAAGGCCTAATTTTATCCAGGCTGGATTACTGCAACGCCATTTACCTGGGCTCTCCAGAATCCACTCTCCAAACCCTGCAAAAAGCCCAAAATGCCGCAGCCCGACTCCTAACGAACACCCCGGCCAGAACATCTGCCAAACCCGCACTTATGATGCTGCATTGGCTCCCTATTAGGGAAAGGGTAACTTTCAAGGCCCTCTGTTTGGCCCACAAGGTACTGCACAATACCGGCCCCCCAATCCTTAATAATTGGATTACACCTTACAGACCCACGAGAGCGCTTCGCTCCGAACATGGAAACTTCATCACGATCCCCAAGGTGAAGAAGGCCCGGATAGGTGGCCGTCGCTTTTCGGTCAATATGGGTAAAAAATGGAACACACTCCCCCTGAGCCTCAGAACAGAACCAAACCTCCTACGGTTCAGGAAGTCCCTCAAAACTCTACTCTTCCCCTGAGCCATGATCAATCCCGACTTTTTTTTCCCCTTGTGAGTAAGAGGTTCAGCGCTGGGATACCCTCCGGGTGACTACGCGCTCTAGAAAACTTTTAAATAAAATAAATAAATAAAAATTTCCAAGCACGCCGGGGTGCTGCGGGACCTACGATCGACTCTGGACTGGGTTGAGGGTGAGATTGCCGCGTTGGATGGTGATCTGACTGCATCGTCCTCTGTTGCGGGGGAGGCTAAACGCATATCGCTGCTGCTTGAGTTTAGGGACGCGGCAGAACGCGAAATGATTTTCCCTACTAAACAATTCTCTGTGCGTCGATATGGCGAGGGTGAACGGCCTGGGAGGATTTTTGCACATACCTTGCGCCCCCTTTGCGACTCTGCATATATCACCACAGTCACTGGCCTACAGGATACCTTGTTGTACTCCACCATCGACATCCGTAATCAATTCCTAGACTACTATAACACCCTGTACACCTCCAGACTTGGTGAAAACCTGCAGGAGCAGGGGAAATATTTATCTGAAATAGCAATGGTCTACCTTAAAAGATACATGCAGGACTTCCTTGCGGTCCCTATTTCGCCTGATAGCATTATTGAAGCCATTGACCCACTTCGCGGCTCCTCTGCTCCGGGAATGGACGGCTTCTCAGCCGCCTTTTATAAGGAATACAAGGATATCCTGGTCCCCAGATTGATTGAGATTTATGCGGAATCCCTTGAGACAGGCACGCTCCCCCCTACGTTTAGAGAAGCAGTAATAATTCTCCTTCCCAAGCCAGGAAAAGACCCTGTCCTCTGTTGTTCTTACCTTCCGTTATCCCTTTTAAACTCCGACTATAAACGTTTGGCTAAAGTCATCGCCATACGATTGTCGTTATTGATGGAATGCATTATTGCCCCAGCGCAATCAGGTTTTGTCCCGCATAGGTCCACCTCACTCAATCTTTGCACCCTGTTTACCGTGCTGCATAGATGCGACCCGGACATGCCGGCGGCTGCCATCTTGTTGGATGCTGAAAAAGCATTTGACTCCCTGGAATGGCCCTTCTTTCTGTCAATTATGAGACGCATGAGTATGCCGGAGTGTTTTGTCTCTTCTTTGGCGCTGTTATACACTAAGCCCACTGCCAGGTTGTGCCTAAATGGAACTCTCTCCGAGCCCTTCGCACTATCGCATGGCACTAGGCAGGGCTGCCCGCTCTCCCCGTTACTATTTATATTAGCTATGGACCCCTTAGTCAAACATTTCCAAGAGAAACTCCTACACCGCGGACTTCAGTTCCGCACAGGGCACCTCCTGATCTTGCTTTATGCGGACGATACTGTGCTGTACGTTCAGAACCCTCATGCCAATCTGGAACCCCTGATCCTTGAAATCATTAGATTTGGTAAATTCTCCGGTCTTTGCATTAATTGGAATAAGTCGCTGATTTTCCCTATTAATGCTGGCACTGTTGTCTGGCCTTGTGCGTTTCCACTCACATGGTGCAGCGATGCGGTTAAATACTTCGGGGTCTTCATTCAGCTGGATATTGACACCATGATTAGACTGAACTATGGCAGGGCTGTTGGTTATCTGGACTCGCAGATATCGAAATGGCTGCGTCTGCCTTTGTCTATGGCCGGTAGAGTAGCAATCATCAAAATGATCGTCCTTCCTCGCTTTTTATATTTGTTCAGCAACATCCCAATCCCCTTCACCAATACCATTTTTTAAACAGTTGCAGTCGTTGCTCTCGCGCCTTGTCTGGGCGGACAAGACTCCTCGGTCCACTGGAAGACTATGGTGCTCCCGTACGAGAAGGGGGTGTTTGGAGTCCCTGATCTCCGTTTATATTATTTAATAGCGCAGTGCTGTTACGCTCACGTCTGATTTCATCCAGATGCCCGAATCTTGTACTCTAAACTGGAGGCTGACCTTGTACTCCCTCGCCCACTTTCCACTGTCTTACCTACGGGTTTCCCCCCGGACCCACATATTATTCAGACAGTTTCCACTACTTGCTGGGCATGGGATCGGCAGCGCAGGCTACTTGGTCTGGAACGACTCTATTCTCCATCTTTACCTCTCCCCAATCACTCTTGGTTTCCAATTACAGGAGAGGTTCTGATCCAGCGTACTCTGAGGAAGTTTGGTATACTAACGGTCGGAGAACTATTTCCCGACGGTCATGTGTTTTCTGTGTTTGAGGACGCCCGCTTTTCTGATCGCTCTTTTATGCACACCTTTGTGCTAAAACACATACATTCAATGCTCCGTGCCATATTTCCTTCATTTCCAATGGCACCTGAACATACTACCCCACTAACAGTACTATTGCAGAACCCTACTAGCGCGCACTTGGTATCCAAACTGTACAAACTAAGCAGCACCCTCACTCCGGTATCTGACTCCAAGGTGAGAGAGGCTTGGGAGGCTGACGTGGGCGGTTCTATAACTGATGCTCAATGGGAGTGGTGTTGTATAGCCACAAAAGAAGTTTCTCTAAATAGCAGACACAAATTGCTCCACTTCAAATTTCTTCGCAGAATGTATCATTCACCCGCCCACTCCCACAGAATAGACCACACTAGGCCTCATCACTGTCCTAAATGCCAAGCCCCCTTTGCAGACTTTGCCCACTTAACTTGGACCTGCCCTAAGATACATCAATACTGGACCGCGATACATCTTACGTTACGAGAAATCCTTGTCATGCAGCTGCAGCCTATTCCTGAGATTGCATTGTTAGGGTATGTTGCTAACTTCCCCAAAAAGGTCAGGAAATTGGCGGCCCTTGGCTTCCTTCTGGCTAAGCGCAAAGTTGCATTGCTATGGGGCAGCAAGAGCGCTCCCACCTCACAGGCATGCTCCGAAGTCTCGCTTATTGCAACATCAACAGTGAGGAGTATTCCACTCTGGTCCCCAGTGCTTTCCGTCCCACAGATTTTTGGGGGCCATATCGTACATACATAGCTGGACAGCAAGCCTTGCAGAGGTCTCCACTGTCTAGCAGACTTGTGCCCACAGGTGTTGGTTGAATCTCGGTGTGTTGAAGGGGCCGGAATTTTGTATTGATTTTGTATACCTTCCCGGGGCATATATGTTTTTTCATCATGACGGCCTGGTATTTTTGTCGATTGATGTCTCTCATTATTCCCACTGTATTGTACATTCTTGTGTTATTCGTTATTTTTGCATATTATTGTACCCTTGACATTGCCATATCATGCCTCTTTTTTTGTATTATTGCATATAACTTTGTTCTGTGATCAATTCGTTGTACATGTATATTCGATCATATTGTCGCGGACTGTGCCATGATGACCACTTATTTCTGTTCTTTCGCAAAAATGGGAAAGATAAAAGTTTAAGAATGAATGTTCTATTATTTGTTTCATTTTAGTTCATATTAGAATTCTGTTTCCTTCGTAGAGTTTAGGAGGTGAGATTCCTAGGCGCATCTTGGTCAAGACTGTCCCTGGCACTCATTCAATGCCCTGACTCGATGGATTTTAGACTCTGGTGCGCATGCTCAAAGGTTTCAATATGGAGTTCAGCGACAGGCGTCAGGCCCAAAATTTATTTACATGTAAGAATAGAAAAGAAACAGTTTAAGAACACAGAATAAAAGAAAGCACTGTATACCACTTATCTCTACATTATTCCCATTACTTTATATTTAACTATTGCGTTAAGATTAAGCAGAACGAACAGCTTAGCAAAAGCAGCAGTGCAAGCTTCATGCATGCTGTAACATAGATCAGCCATTTTAATTCTAGTGCGCAGAAGCGAACGTTTCCCTCCAAAGCAAAGAGTACGTCATATCAGGTGAGTATGACAGACGCATGCGCAGTAGAAAATCCCACGTAGCAGCACCCATTTTAATGCAAGCGGATTTTAGTTAGTAAAAGCACATATGCAAGCTTCCCTCAGATGTTGTGTAATGCAATATTAGTAATACAAACATGTTGGTTAGTTTATTAACGTTATGTCGAGAGGACTGAATACAAGCAAGTCGCGTTACGTGTAAATCCTTGCGCCATCATTCCCCTCTTTGATGATATTTTATATCATCACCAATTAATAAAACAGATGCCAACTTTCACAATTCACCCAACTCAATTGCTTCAATCTTTCTTCTAGGATTTTTATCATTATTTAAATGAAAAGTTTTCATCTTCTTATAAATTTTGCCATTTAATTCTTCAAGTTCGATTTCATTGCAGTCTCTTTTCTTCCCTCTTTCATTTACTGTTTATCTCTTTCCGTGTTTATGACATTTGCAACATATTATTATCCCTAAAATCAGTAGGCCTATTCCCACCATTGGCATCAGTATTCTACCTACAAAACTTTTCCCTGCGTTAGAAATCCAACTACCTATTGAAGAGAGACCATCAGTCAGTCTCTTCCATGCACTAGCAACCTACAGTGGTTTGAGCTCTTTTTCCAAATGTGTAATGTGTAATATTTCTTACATACCCATTCATTTCAACACTTTTGTCAGGTATGTAAGTGCAACAACATTCTACAGACTCCACCCTCTTTTGCTAATAATGTATCAAGAGCAAGTCAATTTTGTAAAACCATTGATCTGATCGCATCCAATTCAGTATTGACCATCAAGAACACTCCAACAGTGTCAGTTGATAACCGATTCACTACTGTTGACAATTTGCAAATTCTTTGTGTATTTAGAGCCACTCCCACTGTAGGTATCAATGCACTAAATATATCACCTACTATTTCTCCAAAACGAGCTCTTTTGCGACGTATTAATCTATTAGTTTCTTCATTGTTTCCAGTGATTTTATTTACATGATATATCTTTGGGAAGACTATTCCAAAATAACAGCTCCCATACCAATGATCTGGCAATTTGTAATAAGCCTTGTTTCCACATATAAAATAAATTCCAGGAAACACAGGTTCAGTTCCATCTTTGAAACCCCAACCCCCGATTACCTTATAATTGTGTTCACATTCCCTGGAACCAATGAATATATTGTTATAATAACTAGTTATTTCCCTATGGAGACAGAGATTCCCTTTCTTTTTGAAATCCAGCAACATAGCAGCATGAGTCTTGCCATTTGGGGTGAACCCTATATTCTCAGCCCATTTAGGAATTTTATGATTCTTGACATTTGCTTTTCTTTGGAAACTCTCTCTCCTTTTCTCAACCATATTCAAAAATATTTTCTCTTTTTCACGTAATAAGCATGTTAAATTATTCTTGTGTGCTTCAGCTATATCTATTGTACCTATAGTTAGAAAATATTCACCCATATAACGTGTTACATCACTCTTAGTATGTACAGGATTTAGGTTACTACGTATAGGAAGTTCAGAAAATATCACATCTGAATTAGAATAGTAATACTGCAAAGGTCCTCTCTTATAGAATAGACTAGCTAAAATACTGCATGAAATACCATATGTTAGTGGTAAATGGTGGTAAGTAACACCTTCGGCTACTGAAGTAGGTAATTTCATACAAACATAGCAATCTTCTATTTCCATAGCTTCTACATAGTGTACTAATAAGTTTCAAATACATCTAAGTGAGTTCTATTACTAATACCGGTATAATGTAGTCCTTCTTCATCTGATGCTTCTAAGTCTATCTTCTTTTGTTTAATGCTAAGTGCCTTTATTTGTGTATCTATCCTTCTAGGTGTATCTATCGTTTGTGGCTTATTAGTATCATTCTTCATGTCTCTACTCATTATGTAAGGAATAGCTATTTTCAGTCCTAACCATACTATGAGTACTATCGCTATACTACATGCGCATATTCTACAGCATGTTTTCAAGCAGTTTCTTTTCGGTCTTCCATTAACAGTACGATCAGCCATTTCTGACTGAGGAGATTTAACCCCTCTTTGCAATTTCCACACAGTCTTTTTACCCTGTGAAAATTTCAAGTGGGTCTCACTTCTCCGTCTGTCTGATCAGCAATCAAAATCTTCAAGAACAATATAAGTCCATTCAGGGCCTCTGAATTTATTATTCAGCCTTTTCAGTCGTGGACTTTTCCTTCTTAGTTGTATTTCAGACTGTTCAGTTTGACTTGTTATTTCATTAACTTGTTCAGGTTCTTCATTTATGGTCTTTAGATGGAGTTTCAGCCTTTTTACAAACCTAGGCCATTTGTCTCCTTTTCTGAGTCTTTTAGCTGGCACTGTGCTCTGGCCTTCTTCCAATGCTCTTTTATTTTCATTCAGTTGTGGCACATCTATTTCAATGTTGTCTTCTGTATCCCTCTCTATCTGACTAGGACCAGGTCTTATTTCTGTCTCTTCTGCCTGGTTACTCATCTGGCCTTGTCAGGTGTTTGCTGAATTTGACTTTGATTTTGTTTTGATTCACCTTCTTCTTCCTGAACACCTTTTCTACACCTATCTGGTCCTGCTCGGGCTCTTTGAACTCTTGATCTTCTTCCACCTGAGCTTCCGCCCTAGTACCTGTCTGTCCCTCCTCAGACTCTGGAGCTCTTGGTGGGGTGAAAGTTATCTGAGTATTCTGATCTGTCCCTATCTGGTCCTCCTCAGAATCACTTTTGACTTGTATTTCTATGATCTGAGTACCTTCTTCTATTCCTCTCTCGTCCTCACTTTCACTCTGACTGTCTCGATAAGTCTGACTTCTGGTTTTCACGTATTCTGCAGGTATCTCAACTACTGGAATCCAATCATCTTGACTGGTGCTTGGTTATTCCTCTTCAGCTACTTCAGGATCGATATCTTGAGACCCCTCAGCTGCACAACCTTCAGCTTCAGTTTCATCAGGTTCAGTCACTCTTTTTGTATGACTGGCATGGATCCAGTGTGAAACTCCTTTGCAATTTACAGCTGTGGTAGTAACTAAAATCAATTGACGTGGTTTTGCCCACCTCGGTGCAAGGCAAGATTTTCGAGTGTGTTTCTTTAGCACTACCCAATCACCTGGGTTCAGGTCATGTGCTGGAGTGGCTTGTCTGGCGACAGAGTCTTCCCCAACCTGGTGAGAGATAGAACACACTTGGTCAGCCAGTTCTTTGCAGTACTCCAGTACCAAATCATCAGATATATTTATCAACTTGTGTCCTGGCACCCATGCTTGCCTCATTGCTCTTCCCATTAGTATTTCATGAGGACTCAAGCCTGTGTTCCGGTCTGGAATACTTCTGAGTCCCATCAGAACAAGAGTTAAGGCATCTGGCCACTCTAGATGGGTAGATTGATACATCTTTCCCAATCTTGACTTGATCGTCCCATTCAGTTGTTCTACCACTCCAGAAGCCTCTGGGCGATATGCACAGTGTCGTTTTTGTTTTACATTGAATGCTTCACAGATTAGGCCAATTATTTCATTATTAAAATGGCAGCCTCAGTCTGATTCAATTGTTACTGGAAAACCGAACCTCAGGATGAGTTCTCTGAGTAGGAGTTTGGCTACAGTAATGCTTTCATTCCTACCTGTGGGGTAAGCTTCCACCCATTTTGAAAACAGGCGGACAATGACAAGATTGTATTTTAGTCCTCAACAAGGGGGTAACTGAATGAAATCAATTTGTAATCATATGAAGGGACCCTCTGCCTTCCCAACATTTCCTGGTAACACTACAGTTTTCTTTCCAGGATTCATCTGTTGACAAATTGAACATCTTTGTCAAAGTGCTTCTGCTATGTTCCTGAATTTCGCATTGAACCAACTCTGTCTGAACAATCTTATCATAGCATCTCTTCCCAAGTGGGAATCTCCGTGGAACATCCTAGCCATAGGAGCAAGCATACAGTCTGGTAACACAGGCCTACCGTCAAGGTAAACAATGACACCAACTTCAACCCTTCTCTGACAACCTATCTTTCTCCACTCTTCCCTTTCCTTTGGTTCTGCTTCATTTTGCAAGTCTCTCACTTCTTCCCACGTTCTCACACCTTCAAGCAACATAAGCTGGCAGCTGTTTTCACCAACTTCAATTTTCTTGTTTACAGCCATTTTAAATTTGGCACAATGTTGGGATAACAGGTCTGCATATCTGTTACCAGCTGTCACTTTGTAATTTCCAGATTTGTGAGCAGCAAACTTGACCACAGCCACTTCTTTTGGCAATTGAATCGCTTCAAGTAAATCTTTTACATAATGACCATTTTTTATGGAGTACCTGAAGAAGTCAGAAACTCCCTTTGCATCCATAATTTGCCATAGTCATGCACAACCCTGTAACCATACTGGCTATCAGTGTATATGGTTACTTTCCAATTTTCCCCAAATTTGCAAGCTTTTGTCAATGCAATCAATTCGGCTACTTGTGCAGCCTTGACTCCAGGTAAGTAGGATGCTTCCATTGGACCCCCCCAACGTGCACACTGCATAGGCAGCACTTAAACCTCCTTCCTCATGTCTCATGCATGAGTCATCTACAAATATCTCAGATTCAGAATCAATTAGTGGCTCTTCTCTTATGTCAGGACGTGGTTTTGTACTGTATTCAGTCAAGTTGATACAATCATGTTCGACTTCTTCCTTCACCTCTGCAAAATGTGAATTAGGTAGCAATGTTGCTGGGTTCAAAATATTACACCTGGCAATGGTTACATTTCCTGCACCTACAAGAATACGCTCGTACTTAGTCAGCCGACTAGAAGTCAAGTATTGAGTTTTTGTTCTGGTCAGTAATATTACAACTGCATGTGGAAAATACACTGTTACAGGATGTTCCATAATGATTGACTCGCTTTGCTCAAGACTCATGCAAGTTGCGGCTACTGCTTTTAGATAACCTAGTAATGCGGATGCTACTGGGTCTAGTGTGGAAGAAAAATATGCCACAGGACGTCTCATCAGACCATGAGTTTGGGTCAAAACTGAAAGTGCACAATTATCTCGTGTGTCACAGAATAATGAAACATCTTTTGAATAGTCAGGCATCCCTAATGCTGGAGCTGTACACAAACATTCTCGTAATTTCAGAAAAGCAGTAATGCTTTCATCCTCCCATTCTACTGGGTCTTTTGCTCTTTTCTTTGTCATTTGTATCAATGGCTTTGCTAGGACTGCAAATCCCACAATTCATTGCCTGCAGTAAACTACTACTCCAAGAAACATTCTGATCTCTTTCTGAGTTTGGGGTAAATTCATGTTTCTGATTATCCTGATTCTTTCTGAGGTAACCCTTCTGACACCTCTTTCTATCTGGTGCCCCAAATATTTCACTGATGTGGTGCAAAACTGTAATTTTTTAGGTGACACTTTATGCCCCCCCTTCAGTAAGGCAATGGTATCAACAACACAGTAATTTCGAGTTTTAGACACCACCAATAGGTCGTCTATATACTGAACTAGGACTGACTGTCCTGGCAGCACTAAAGACTCAAGGCACATTTTCAGAATCTGATTAAAAATCGATGGACTTTCTGTGTACCCCTGAGGAACGCGATTCCAGACGTACACATGACTGTCGAATTCAAAAGAAAAAAGAAATTTGCTATCTGGATGCAATGGAATTGAGAAAAATGCGTGACACAAATCGATTACGGTGAACCATTCTGCCTCCCACGGTATCTGATACAGAATCACTGCAGGATTTGGCACATCTGGACAACATGGGACAACAATTTTATTAATCTTACGGAGGTCTTGTACGACCCTGTATTTGCCACTCGGTTTCTTTATTCCAATTATGGGCGAATTACATGGACTGCTCATTATTTCTTGTAAAATGCCTTTTTCAATCAAACGTTTTCTTTCCGCTGCAACACCTGCTTTTATTTCTGGACTAATTTTGTACTGTTGAGTATTTGGGTAAACTGCACCTTCCTTTACTGTCACTTTTATTGGATCGACATTTGCCATTAATCCTACATCTTTTCCAGTAAAATCCCACACTTTAGGATCTAGTCTGTTGTAATTATTCTGGTAAGTCTTCTATAGTTAACTTTTTATTTTCAGTTTCCTGTTTCGCTAACATTAATTTATAAACTCTATCTTCGTCTGGGGTCTGAATTTCTACACCACTTGGTGAGCAAAAGATGGTGCAATTCATTTTGCACAACAAGTCTCGGCCTAACAAATTTACTGGACTTGAATCACATACAACAAATCTATGCATTTCTTTAAAATTGCCTATTCTAACTTCCATTGGTTCTGTAACTGGGGTACTAATTTGTTTATTAGAAATGCCCACTACTTGGATCTCTTCTCCCAAGAGGGGTAGGTTTGGAACGGCTGCTGTTCTCACAGAAGAACGGGTAGCACCAGTGTCCAATAAAAAGGTGACGTCATTTCCTTCAACCTTACCTTCAATGTATGGACCTGACTGATCTACCGGCAAGTTGGCGCCAAGTACGTACTCCTCGTCCTCCCCTCTCAGGCACCGTCAATAGGTGTCCTCACTGAAAAATGTGTCACTCAAAAGAAATTGTGATGTCGCTGTGTCTCTCCTTTCACTTCCCTCCCAATTTGTGGTGTCCACACTCTGTTGTGCTTTGCTCCCATAATTTGGCATAGGTGCTAGGGGTAACTGGTTTTGTATTACCTGCTGCTGTTGCTTCCGTGGTACCTCATTCTGCGTCTGTGGATTCAATTCATTAGTTTGCATATTAGCATTTTGTATAGCCTTACACTCGTTCTTCCAGTGCCCCAACTTGCCACACCCATGACAATGAAACTTCTTTTTTGATTCTTCTCTATTGAATTTTCCCCTTGGCTAACACCCATTTCCATCATTTTGATTCTGATTATTGTTTATTTGACTCAATTGAAGCTCTTGTTTCTCTGCTAATTTCACTTGTGCCCACATTACCTTTTCTTTTAACTCTTTTTGTTTATTGTCAAGTTCATCCTCACAATACTTTGCGTATTTAAGGATTTCATCAATCGGTTTGGCCTGCCAACAAATTTGATGGTCCCTTATCCATTGCGAGATTTCTGGCCTTAATCCTGACACAAACCGATAGATGAAATGCGTCATATCCTTCATATCTATATTGTCCAAATCGCTGTACTGTTTAAAAACCTGCAACAAACGTTCATAATACTCATGCACAGATTCATCTTTATTCTGAGTGGCTCTATCTATTCTAGTCGAATCAGTCTCCTTAACAGGCACCTTACCTTTGAGGTAGAGTATTACCTGGTTGTATTTCTTCATCACTTCATCAGACGGTGCCCCTGTCTTTGGGTCTCTTGGGTACTCATCACTAGGCCAATCAATAGCTATTTTGCATTCTGTCCACAGATCTACAGGTACAACAATGTCAAATAATACATCTAAATCTTTCATGAGACATTTTGTACCCTTTACAAATATCTCAACTTGTCTATACCATTCTACAAGTTTTTCTCGAAGTTTTGGGAAATCAGTTGTAAATGTAAATGTAAATGTAGTATACTTGTAAAGCGCACAGCTGCCCCAGCAACGGGGCGTCCCGGCGCTGTATAACTCTGGGGAACCCGTCCTGGCTTTCCCTGTGGGATGGTCCCTTGCTGGGAGTCCCCAAGGTGGAGCCAGGCTTCCCCGGAATTGGTGGGGCCGTTGTGGAGATTAGGCAAGCTAATGCCCAGAGTTGCCGAGTGGAACCCCTGATTAGAGTAAGCACCGAAGCGAGAATTATCGAGTCCGCTGACCAAGGTCCACGACCCTGCCGCGTCGGGAATTGAACCCTGGTCCCAGGCTGACTTCTGCTCTCAGGCCTGCCGCCTCTAACCAGTGAGCCACACTACTCCACTACTCCAGTTGTAAATGACAAAATATCCTGTCGGGACCATGGGACATGTAAATAACCTCCACCTGGTACTTCTCTCATAGGACACAACCTTTCTACTTTTTCTGTTTCTTTTAAAACATATTCAGATGCAACTTTTGATCGAGCCTCTTCTTTTTTCTTTGCGAAACTAGTTCTCCATTTTTCTATATCACCCCATTTTTGCAATAATGACAAAAGCTCCCTAATTTGTACCTTTCTTCCTGACAAATTCATATTTTCCAAATCTTTGCAGAAAATTCAGCTCAATATGGTTTCTGTAACACTATAGACTTGCCAATGTAAATATCCCTATTAGCAGCCATATCTGTTAGTTTTTCGTGCTCCACTCTGGTGTTTCAAGTAATGCTTTTACATATGAATATTAATTCATCTTCACTGAGTGTATTTAATCTGTCCAATCCCACATTCCCAGCCATCAATTCTTCTAATTCGATTCTTAGTTCATATATGTCTAATACTTTTGGCTGTGACTTGGGTTTTTCTATTTCTCGTGACCATCTCTCTATTTCCTCTGGAGTTACTACTGTGGCACTTCTTGTACCTGAAGATGTCTCAATCTGTACTTCTATAGAAGTTGTAGGAGTGGTTTTCCTAACCGAGTCACTCACTGGTTCTCTTATTGGTAAGTTCATCAGAGAAATCACTGATTCACATTCACTTGCTTTATCATCGACTATTAATGGTTCTTTTCTTGGCTGTACTACAGGTGTAGTCATAACGGGAGTTATGGGACTAGCTTGCCTATCTCCGTACAAAGGAACAACTGGGCCAATAGTTACCGGAATTGTTAATGCTTCAGGATTTGTATTTAATTGGGAGATTTTCTGAATCAACTCACTTCTTTGTTTATTTACGCTTCTCTTTCCGGGCCCGATTCACAGAATGAACTTAAGACAAAATCCTAAACTTACTACAATTTGGTATTCACAGAATGCACTTACTACAATTTGGTATTCACAGAATGCACTTACTACTTTCGGAATTCACAGAATGAACTTACTACTTTCGGGATTCACAGAATAAACGTACTACTTTCGGTATTCACAGAATTGATTTAAGACTACTAACTTTACGTCCGCCGCCGGTGAGTAATTTACGGCATTATGCCGTATTTTACGATTAGGGGCCGTAATTTACGATTACGGGCCGTAATTTACGATTATGGGCCGTAATTTACGATTATGGGCCGTTGACCATGTTAGCCAAGGGGAAACACCTGGCCAAGGTCCACCCATCCCCCAACATGGATCAGCTGACACACAGCAGCCAATGCCAGCCAACAGCTCCATTTAGCCATGGTGTATGCTGCCACTGCCTACCATCCCCCACCACGCTCCAGCTAAAGCCAATTAACACTAATTGACCAGTACCACAACACACATAGAAGCAGCACACAGTGAAGGAACAGGTTTGGCCACAGAGAGACTGTTACGACAACGCTTCCAGTGCCAGAGACCATGGAGATGCGCAGAAAAAATATTTCTCAGCAGAGGAGACCACCATGCTCGTGGAATACATAGTAAGGCACCACAAGCGCCTATATGGGCTACCACCATATTGCACCAGTGGTGCACAGAAGCAAGAACTATGGCAGCAGATAGCCACTGCTGTCTCAGCCCTGGGGGTGGAGAGGCGAACTGTACAGGACATAAAAAAAAAGTGGCAGTACGAAAAGCAGAGAGTAAAGGAAAAGTACTCCAGGGTAGAACTGAGGAGTGTCCTCCCTGCTGCATGCCCTGGACCCCGCATCCAGCTCACCCCACTGGAGGAGGATATCCTAACAACTATACACCCCCACTTGGTCCATGGGCTGCCTGTTAGTGACGTCCACTACGTGGTACCACGTAAGTGGAATGAAAAGAAAAAGTGCATGAAGAGATTGTCTGTGTTACACTGTCATAGTGATCATGGAAATTGTCCAAAATGCATATATATAAGGTTAGTCAGAGACTCATGTGTCACCCACTACGTAGCACCACAAGCCCCAGAAACCTTAGCATCAGAAAAGGCTAATACCCATCACCCCATTAAAAACATGTGCACATTACTGATGCCATACATACACAACCCATCTAGTTCAATAACTGTACATATTAACTAAAAATGTGCAATGACAAATGGAAATTTAAAATTACGTTAAATAAATAAATTAGCTAAATACAAACATTAGCAGGGAAGCGCCAGTACCAATGTGACATGCAAATCAAGCCTTGCGCAAACACGGATGTGTCGTGTACATATGGTGGTGCACTGTGGTGCACGGATAAACAGATGTGTGTTGAATCTGATGGTGTCTAGGGGGGCTTTGCTGAAGTTGTGTCGCAAGAGCGTTGCAACTCCAACAATGTCCATGCACTGCCCATACCTAACGTGCTGTGCCACTCCTTACGTCTGCTTCAAGCAGGCGTAAGGTTGCGTTGCAGCGGCCTCTGATAAGTGATACTGTGAAATCATGTAGATTACACTGACTCACTTGGACGCGGCATATCCCAAAGGAGTGCGCACCCTGCCTACCTCCAAGCTGACGTTGCGCAGGGCCTCACAACATGACAATTCACCCTAGTAGCGTCACGTTGCAAGTAATCCTAAATGTGTTGTCTGTTGTAAACCACCGTCGTGTCACAGAAGTGATGCAACAACAGTGTAAATTATTTTTCTAGGGGGTCGTAAACCTGCCACAAAATCTCCAAAAAGTACTTCACCCTGTACCAGCCTAAATCACAAAGCAGATGGTGAGGGTATCCTCTGATGTAAATATGTCCAACACATATCCTGTTGTCCAATTTCCACTCTGCCACGCCATTACATCCCCAACACACCACTGCTCCTACCTGCCCCGTCTGCGGCAGTTCTGCACAGTACTGTTATCACACAGAAGATATGGGCAAATCCCCGAAACGTTACACAAGCACATTTACCATTTGTCAACTTTTCTCTCTTCTCACCCATTGACACATCCAGCCAGAGCACAGACAACTGCAGTAGCAGAGGGCACCGCATCGCATAGGAGGAATCGGCAGCGTACCGAGGAAGGCATGTCAACCACACAAACTGGTAAGTCAAAGTGGACAGGAGATGGTCAAAATGCATATATCGTCAGAAGACGACAGAGGGACAAATAGTGCCCAGCTATGTAAGTCAACCATTTATGCTACATTTGCTGCATTACAATTGGAGTTGTCAATGGACATTCACCTTTAACATATGACATTTGTGAACAGCGAAAGACAAATCATAAAATGTCTTGGCTCATCATACCTTTGTAAATGTGGTACACAACATGTATTACACCAACAAACCCAGAACGGGGAAAGCAATCCTGTAATCGAGGGCCACAACAAGTCAAAAGGGTGTACACACCATATTGTAATAGTGTATGTAGACCTCATCAAGAAATAGCATTTGCACCGATACGGAAATGAAGACCAAACAGTGAGACACCCGTCTCTGTAGTATTGACAATGCATACACTGTCCAACTTCTAATCTGTCATACATACTTCATTCAGCACAGTCCACACAGCTGATCATGTACTGCGTACATTAGATGGATAATTTCCGGATATCAACAAAACACGATAGTGGACTTTACCTCTGGATTCGTAGGCATGTCATTGTGACATAGGTAGCATCAAGGTAGTGGGCCCAATCTATGTTATATGTGGGATCACTCATTACATAATGTATGACACACTTCTGCAACGGTGGTGAACATGACTGCTTGTGCCCGTCCTGTGCCAGAAATTGAATGCATCACATGTGGCAGCAGGAATGTAAAGTTGCTAAACAAACTTAGCATTGTAGGTACAATGTTGTCCTCCCAGAACCCCAGACGCCCACTGACTTCTTTCTGCTACTAGGTTGGACCTGACATTTGTCCAGGGACCACCTACTGCTTCGGTGCAGGGCCACGGTAAGTCAAGCTTACGAATGCTTATTAATTGTGCCTTTCACCTCCACCGTATGTGTTGTACAACATTGTTATCCTGCATCACAATATGCTCACATAGGGCATTTGAACACATGGCCAATCAGACCCTGGTGGCAAATGAGATGCTGACACAAAATGTATGCCAAGTGTGTGCACAATGGACATACAATAGCACAATGTGTCATAAGAAACGTCCACAACACACCAGGCTTGCAATTCAATGATATGCTAAATCCCTAGCAAAATTAACATGGTCAAATCAACATGAAATTGGTATGGCTGAGGCACACACTGGTGCCAGTTGTGTACCTGTGAGATGGGTGTAGGGGCTGCTAAGGTGAATCTTCATGCAGTTACACCTGCAAAATGATTTGGCTGAAGGGCAACAGGATAATCCAGTGCAAGTGGGAAGATTCAAAGCTTCTCACCTCATCTGCAATGTGTGATCTAAACCAAATGTTGTCTTCTGCTTGCCTCCCTTCTACCATATTCAATCGTATAGGTGAGTGTATGAAATATGAGGTTTGGATG
This sequence comes from Lissotriton helveticus, assembly GCF_964261635.1. Lineage (NCBI taxonomy): Eukaryota > Metazoa > Chordata > Amphibia > Caudata > Salamandridae > Lissotriton > Lissotriton helveticus. The sequence continues at coordinate 956,672,752 of NC_136071.1, forward strand.
TCTGCTGCACAAGACACCATCTGTTGTCATGTAAGTAGTACCAAGATGTTGGAAATGGAGCATGGGAACAGAGAACACTCAAAGGATGGACATTAGTAATCTGTGTTCGCTCATTCAAAAATGAGCTGTGTGACCTCATGTGTAGGGAAGCACAAATGGGCAACATCAGGCCCCTGACAACTGCACATCTCACACATGAACTCCTTTCTGACTTGTCAACAGACAACATTACACCCATGAAAAAAGTCAGTCACAATGGTAAGGGTGAAATCAGTAACCTTCTCATACAAGTTCGTCAGTTGATGTGTCATCTTATTGATGTCAGTGCTGCATGGCTGTAAGCTAGCAAATGCTGCTTGTGAGCAGGTGCCCACATGTTAAGTCAATGAGCTACACATGCTGCACATCGTCCTTGATTATCCACAAATGGCTAATGAGAATGCAATTTGATCTCATAGCTACAATCTGTTGTACTAAAATATGGCCATGTATTTCTCATCACAGGTGCTGACAGGATGAGACCACTGCAGCGGACACCATCCCGGGGGTTGCATGACATCCTGGCTGCAGCTGTGAAACTGTCGCGCACCTGTCCCACAGGTAAATCGGGCATGAGGAGTGTCAACAGCTTAGATTTCAAAGCCATTACAGAGATCGAGATCCCCTTCTACATGGAATCAACAGTTGTTGATTATAAAGTGAAATACAGACCAGGAGTGACACATATGCAGGTCTGTCATTTGGTGAGGCAGATAGTTGAGAATGTTGTTTCTACCCTCTACAGCTATTTCTACAACAACTATGATGAGACAGATGCAGCAGGACACACCAGGAGGGAACGCAAAGGGACAGAGAGTTGGGGCTGGAGCTGGTGAGTTTGCTAGTATCATGTAGATCTCCATGTAACACCTCAGTGCTAAGGTGTGAGCGGCCATTTGTGGTGGTACCCTAACATGATCACATGATCCTCATCTGCTGATGCAAAGTGCAGTAAATACAACCCTGGTGTTGCTGCACATGTAATACCTGGTCAATCACTAATACAGTTGCAACCTCTGTGTTTCAGATGATGCTGAGGGAGAGGCAGACAGCCCGACAACCAGTGGTGGCCGACGTGCAATCCGAGGGGAGAATCCTCTGATCCTCCAGGCAGCAATGTCGGCTGCAACTCATGCCCAAGAGGAGGAGGATCAAGAGCAAGAGGACGTTGACTATGAGGAGGATGATGAGTACATTTCTATTGACTCCGGAGATGACAACACTGATGTCCTGCACTCACATCCTCTGACAAGCAACGCCCGTCTGCCTCCTCTCAAACCATCAACAACATGGCATACATCAAACCATCCACGGCTCCCACACATCCACTCACAGATATCACTCACTCACAGCCCTCACGTCCGTGACCGACATGGTGGTTCCCCTACCCACTCTTCCCTACGCAGTTTATCCCAGCCATTCTCTCCAACAACTGTGGGAAGTACCAGCCCTCTTGTGGACCTGGTATCCCCTGGGCTCCCTACTCCTGCCCACAGACTTCTACCTGCCCCCCCCCTGTTGTTGGACCTGCTCATCTCATCCCTGGCAGACACCAGCAGAGGCGGTCTGCACGTGACGATGGTGGCCAGTGGGAGCAGGACTTCTTCCGACAGCAGGCAGATGTGAGGCAGGACATTCGGGCCATAGGGGCTACCCTGTCCGACATTTCTGGGTCCCTGCAGGACATGGCCCAATTCCCTCAGGTGGTGGACAGGATGGGCCAAGCTTTGGATAGGATGGATAGCACTTGGCAGGAAATGTCTAGAAATATGAGAGACCTGATATCCATCCAAAGGGAAGAGAGTGCAAGACACCATGCCTTGGCCATGAAGATGATGGAGGGCATGGTGAGAGTGATCCAAAGTTTACCTTCACGGCCAACACAGGGAGGGGAACAATCATGTCGGCCTGTAGGACAGCACATCCCCACACCTGTAACACCAACTGCACAGCACCACAGCCAAGGTACCCAAACACACCCGCACCCTGAACAGTCACTCCCACCACCCCCACTATCTGCCAAAACACCACAATCCTCTGCACAGTCACTCCTACCACCCCCACTACCTGCCAAAACACCACAAACCTCTACACAGTCACTCCCACCACCCCCACTACCTGCCAAAACACCACAAACCTCTGCACAGTCACTCCCACCACCCCCACTACCTGCCCAAACACCACCAACCTCTGCACAGTCACTCCCACCACCCCCACTACCTGCGCAAACACCACCAACCTCTGCACAGTCACTCCCACCACCCCCACTACCTGCCCAAACACCACCAACCTCTGCACAGTCACTTCAACCACCTGAACAACTAGCCCTTGTCCAGCCACAGACACCTAATGTGCAGACACCATTGGCACCTGCACCTCTTGATCAGCCTGGACAACACCCACAGACACGAAGGCGACAACCTCAACCTCCCCCCTCACCGCGTTCCTCCCCCCCCCACTATTGCGGAAACGCAAACATGACCGCCATTGACATGGCCAATTTGTTTTGGGCTCCTTAGGAGTATTTTGACAATAAATATCTACCAAAGTAATATCCTGTTGTGTACCATGTCCCTTCTGACAATGTTGGCATGTGTGTGTGTGTGTATGTGTATGACAGGTACAAGTGTAACACATCATAGCAACACGTTGTCATGTGCATAGAATGTGACTTACTAAATATGTGTCTATATTTGGGGATAGACATTCAAAATGAAGTCAAACTAGTCAGACAAAGTATAATTCTGCAAGTCATTTATGTAGGAACACAAACAAACCGTCCGTTTGGAAGGGAGAAAGGAAAACAAATGATGATCTTAATGCAGAAGGAGAATGGAACTTGGATTTGGGTGGGACAAAACAAATATAATACGTCAGGTAGCGTCATGGGAACCAGTCTATTCACAAGGGGAAATAGAAATCTCCGTCCGAAACAATGTCTCAGTCCAACAGTCAAGTGTCTTTCTGGTCATCCTCCAGGACCACAATGTCTAGATCCTCTGGGTCGGACACATCCACACGGCTGGCTGATGCAGGAACAGGCACCACACGGGAACGTGACACACAAGGAGTATGGGGGGAAAAAGTGTGGGGCAACGAACAGGGGGACACATTGACGGTGGTATGGGAAGGCACTTGGGAGATGAAAGACATAATGGCTGTGTTCAGGGACTGGACTTGGGTGCCGAGGTTGTCCATAGATCTTACTAGGTCCGTGTTCATGGACTGGACATGGGTGGCGAGGTTGTCCAATGATCGGACTATGTGCGCTTGCATCGAGCGTATCTCCAGACACACCTGTAGCAAGATGCGAGCGGACATGTCCGCTTCACCCTCGACCATCCAACTCAAGTCCCCTGGCACAGCCACGGGAGGAACAGCACCGGCACGGGGGGGGGACACAGAAGGGATGTGGTGCCTCAGGTCCAGAGCGGATGGGTTCGACTTGGCGGCTACGAGGAGGGGGACAGGTATCAGGGGATTGAGCTGGAGCCCCCGATGGCATGGGGGATGCTAGAGGTAGGGAGGGGCTGATGGCAGGCCCAGGTTGAACATTGGCCTGCCCCGGGGACATCTCTTCGTGACCCACTGGTGAGATATGTGTGGCTGAGTGGCCATCCCCCACATCATGGTCAGAGGTGTCCGGTCCTTCATCCCCCCCTTCAATATCCACAGCCTCCACCCGGGACATAGTACCAGTGTCATGTTCTTCTTCATCCCGGGTGGGTGAAACCCCCTGGCCTGCAGATGTTGAGGGCCCCTCCTCCTCTTCCTCCTCCTCTCCTTCATCGCTGGTGGAAAGAGGGTTTAGCCGCCGCCGAACTGATGGTCTCCTTCTCCGGACTTGTTCCTGCGGATCTCCTGTCTCACCAGCCGTGCCTGCAGAAGTGTAAGCAAAATCCTGATGTGGTGGTTGTTCCATGCATGACGCTACACATACATTGAATAGCCTAGGTCCGAATTTGTTTGCCTCTGATCACACTGTATAGTTATCAGGGGCCGATTTACAACTACTGGCGCATCTCACTAATCAGCAGAGGTGTGTCTGATGAGTTGCAACGCATCAGCCCACCCGTGCGTCACCCCTGATGGCCCGCATGTACAAAGCGGCACACCGTGGCGCTTGGGTGGCAGATGTGTGATGCATCCCCGGTGGAATAGCCGGGCTTTGCTGGAGTGGTGTGGCAAGTGTGAACCCGCCTCCAGCAAGGATCAGGGGTGCACGATTGCTGACATGCTGTGGCAATCCTTACACCTGCTTCAAGCGGGTGCGTAGATTTCCATCCGCTTGGCCATAATAGTAACTGATTGAAATCTTGTAGTTTCAATCAGCCACTTTTAGGATGCGATCTGCACCGTATGCGTCACGTTGTAATAATCCTGCAGCATGGCGCTTTGTGTGCTCCGCCCCTGCGTCACTAAAGTGACCCTATGGCGGTGCACAGATGCGCAGGTGCCTTGTTGATCTGCCCATCATTCCTTATGGACTCAATGGTGGTTGGGAGCACACTGCCTCACAGTCCCAGCATAGTTTGCCCCTTTGCATCCGGGTAAATGCTGTTTACAGTACTAACTTACTCCTGAATCATCTGTGTTTGCAGGGAATGCTGCCAAGTTCCTCTCAGATCACAGTAACACTCACAGGCACACAGCAAACCCAGATGATTTACTTTGCTCTCTGAAACTGCTGCTCTCTACTGATGAAGCGCTCATTCCAGGAACACATGTCTAGAGATATACCGCAAAGTGAGCTGCAAATTTGGTGTATGACTCCAGATTATTCCTAAGTAAGTTTGAACTGTGTACTGCATTTACCAGGATGCAAAGGGAGAAACTGTGCTGAGACTGTGAAGCAGTGTGCTCCCAACCCCCATTCTGTCCATGCACTTACATTACATGTATGCACACTGTCATATACTGATTTGAGTTTCACATGGACATCTCATGTGTATTATTGTGGCTTGTGCAACTGCATTATCCAAACCTCAACCTTGGCATTGTTGTGATCTGTGTGTCGTGTCACTGCTGCATGTGCCAGTTCAACTACAAGTCTACCAGAGGAGAACATGAAGAGTCCAGATATAATAGATATTGGCCATTGATATGGATTTGCAGCTATTTAACGTCTGGACAAGTGTCATCTGCTTTGTAGCATTGTATGGGACAAGACAAATGTGGGTCACACATCCACGTGGGGTCTGGAGTACTCCTCTAGCTACATTGTGTGTCTGGCCTTTTGATGTCCCCACACATCTTCGGACAATCCAGTGCCACATAGTGTCTTACTTGACTTACAAGGTAGTGCAGTACACCGCTGAACAGTGGTGGGCGGTTGTGACAGCTACCTGTACATGTGAAATGTCATATAGGCCACTGAGGGTGAGACGTCTGTCAGTGGACACACCTTGCCAAACTATGAAAACTTGTGAGTGATGCAAGGTTCTCAAAATCTGTCATGACTCCAAGGCACATGATGATCTGTCTCAATTGGAACACAACGCTACAGGTGCAATGCTAATCACAACATCCAATCCCCTATGGCCTGCCATGTGCAGACTGGACAGTCTCTGTACCATCCCTCATCCAATGCACACATCTGTTATGATTGACTTGGCTCAATTGTAGTGGTGCTGGCAGAGCAGAATTCAATATGGATGCATGAGTGTGGCTCATTTACCCAGTTGTCATGAGAAAACTACAACTCCCAAAATGCACCCTGGCCTGTATAGTACATATGCCACAGTGTGCCTCTTGAAACCTGGTGACTGCTGCTTGGACATGCAATTGGCTAATGGAGGCATGGAACACACAATGGTACAGCACTGTTTCACTTACATCATACTCCCAGACTCATATTGCATATGATGCACTTACTAGGTCCATACTGCTCGTGCTTCTCCAGCTGAGCATGGAGGGTCGGCCAAGCTGCTCGCAGGGCCCTCCTGTACAGTGGTGACAGGCGAGGACGATGTACATGGTGCTGGGAGGACAGGCCAGCCAGCTCGGTAGCCTTGGTATGGGCCCACCGCTTCAGGTCCTCCCAGCGCTTGCGGCATGCCCTAGCCCTCCTGCTGGCCACTCCCACTGCACTGCAGCGCTCGGCGATGTTGGCCCATAGCCTGCCCCGGGCTGCAGTGCTCAGCTGGTGCTCAGGGTCCCCATATAGCTGAGGGAATTTCTCCAGCACCCCCTCCACCAAGATGTCCAATTCCCTGTCTGTGAAAGGGGGGGCTCTCTCCTCATATTCCTCAGCCATTATAGGGAATTAGGTCAGATGAGAGCAGCAGGATGCCTGAGGATCTGATCAGTGATAGAGGATGACTCAGAATGACCACAAAATGGCTGCCAACTACTTCCTGTGATGTATTTCCTGTCTCCCACTTCATGTATTGCCTTGCCTGTATGAAATTATGTGTTCTAGTTTATTTTCGTAATTTACGGCCCGAAATCGTAGTTTCCGGTTCCGGGTCGTAGTTTACGCGCACGCGCATTACGATGCGGCGCCGGAAACGACGTATTGGCGCCGTAAATTACGAAAATGACCCGGAACACATTATATCATACAGGAAATGTTATACAGGTAGTGGGAGACAGAAAAACATCACAGGAAGTATTTTGCAGCCATGTTGTATTCATCCTGGGCCATCCACATTCAGTAAACAAATCCACTGCCATCCTGTTGATCTGATGTAGGGGAAAGTGAAATGACAATGCAGGTGTGTATCCTGAATATGTATGAAAAGGGGGAACAGGTCATTTCAAGTCATTTATGCAGTGACAGGGGGTGGGGGCTGACAACATCCATTCCACTTTCCTAATCTCATACTTTGCATTATGGGACATGTAGTTCATATTGAGTACTCAGTATCAGAGTTGAATGAAGTGTTATGTAACATTGGTGTGGATATGTCAGATACATATGGGGGCAGCTATACGAGCCCTGTGTGCACCAATTGCGCCACAGTAGCGTAACTTTGGTGGCGCAGCAGCGCTACGCCACCTCCCTGCTGTGGGGTATCTTCAACATGAGGCATCTGTGAAATGTGTCATATTGTAAGGCCGTGCACCGCAGTTGTGCATTCCTGCACAGGGGGGACCTTCCAGCACACAACCACCTCCGAACAGTGACAGGGTGAAATTTACTAAATAACACTCAGTCATTTTCATGGCCATACTGCGTCACAACCCTGCGCCTGCTTGTAGGAGGCCTAAGAATTGATGCAGCATGTTAGGCATCGGCTCGCCGCTTGCCTTGTTGGAGCTGCATTGCGTTTGCGACCCGACTCCAGTGGTGCTTCACCTTTATGACAGCATATGCTTCACGCTTCTGTCTATACTTGGCCCACAGCGCACAGCTTTGTAAATGCGGCACATCCATGATGGCGCAAGGGATGTCTGCTGTGAGGCACAATTACTGGGGCATCCCTGCTGATATGCAGAGATGCAACTGTTATTGTGAACCTGACCCATGGTGCATGAATCTCCCATGACATCATCACTCACATTCTGTGCCCATCATTTGTGGGGGAGTCAAATCTGTAGTGGTCATAGGCCTGAGTATGCAACATTTTGTGATTTGGTGACCCATCCTTATGAGGTCCAGGTATGTCTGTCAGGACATGTATTGTTTGTCATCAGCGTGAATAGTTTCTTTTAGGGATGTCCACTACGCTGCTTGCTGACATGGGCACATAACCTGAGGCACAATCCACCTTTTGACTTCTGTCAGCAGCTGTGATTTGCATGCAGTTAGTGTGGTTTGCTAAGTCGTCTCAGGGTGGCATTTATGGACAATGTTGTGTCTGTCCACATTTCATCATTGACAACAGACAGCAAACCACATGTTGGCCGTGACACTACAGGTTGCTCATGCAAAATACGTGGCAACGAGCTGATCACGGACTTGCATGCCCTGACGTCGGTCATGTGCAATAGCCCGGTCTCCCACATTCAGAGCTAGTCGAGGTTCGAGAGGCATGTGTAAGCCATGCATTAGAGCAATGTTGTGCAAAACACAACAGGCTAGTATGATCTTGCACACGACTACTGGGGAGTACAGAAGCACACCCCCTGTACAGTCGAGACATCTGAATCGCGACTTCAACAGTCCAAAAGTGCGCTCGATGATGGCTCGAGTACGTATGTGTGCCCTATTGTACCTACGCTGAGGTACAGTGTTAGCACGCCTGTAAGGGGTAAGGAGATGTGGAGAGAGTGCATACCCAGCATCGCCTGAGGAGGGAAGAAAGGGCAGTTGTTAACATTTCACTCTTTGACTTTCACAGGACATGATCTATACGTTCATACATGCAGTGTCTGTTGGGCCATGCATCTTATTGTACAATCATTACTATTGGGGGGCATTCAGACATTTCAATGACGCATATCACTCATTTTCAGTGCTTGGTACTTACCCAGTAGCCACATGTTACCAAATTCTCCAGCAGCCATACGCCGAGCAAGAGGTGACATGCGGAATATGAAGCTGTCATGTGTACTGCCTGGGAACACTGCATGCACATTGATGAACCTTCCACTGGCATCACAGACAGCTTGTACATTGATGGAATACCATCTGTGTCTGTTGCAGAAGATGTGTGCAATGTGGCGGGGTGGCTGAAGGGCCACATGGGTGCAATCAATTGCACCCAGCACACGTGGGAATTGTGCAAGGAGATAAAAATCTCTTGCTGCCCTTTGTCTAATGCCCAAAGTATATGGCATTTTGATGTAGTTGGGGGCTCTATCAGTGATGCATCTCAGTACCTGATGCAGACACCGCGACTGGCTCGCCTGGGAAATGCCCACATGGTCACTGGTGACCCTTTGGAAGGACCCAGTAGCAAAGAAGTGGAGGGCAGATAGGATCTTGAGGTATGCTGGTATTGCATGTGAGCAGCAGGTCACAGAGTCAAGTTCCTGCTCCCACTCACATACCATTTCCAAGATGACTTCAGGTGGGAAACGGTACCTGGCCCTTACATCCTGGCTGGACATTCCAAATATGTTGACCCTCTGCCTGTAGATCCTCTCTGCTCTTCTCCTCCTTCGCAAGTAGTTTTGCCGCATGGCAAGGGGTAGTGCTACAAACACGTTCAGTGACATCCTGAAAAGGAATTGTTTGTGTCTGCTCTGCTTTCATACATGCTACAGGGCTGGCATTGGCTGCTGTGTGTCAGCTGATCCATGTTGGGGGATGGGTGGACCTTGGCCAGGTGTTTCCCCTTGGCTAATATGGCCAATGGCCCATAATCGTGAATTACGGCCCATAATCGTAAATTACGGCCCGTAATCGTAAATTACGGCCCGTAATCGTAAATTACGGCACAATACTGTAAATTACGATTACGGGACGTAAATTACTCCCCGGCGGCGGACGTAAAGTTAGTAGTCTTAAATCAATTCTGTGAATACCGAAAGTAGTAAGTTTATTCTGTGAATCCCGAAAGTAGTAAGTTCATTCTGTGAATACCACATTGTAGTAAGTGCATTCTGTGAATACCAAATTGTAGTTAGTTTAGGATTTTGCCTTAAGTTCATTCTGTGAATCGGGCCCTCCCTGTCTTGCAGTACTTTTTCTAACAAAGTCTCATGTACCACTTGCGGAATCAGAGGAGGTTTCGGAAACGGAGCACTAGGATTACTCGTGCTTGGCTCCTCATTATACGGTGCTGGATTTTTCATTAACAAATCCGCCAAATAATCATCTTCTGAATTATCACTAATCATTAGATTTCTTGCTTTGTCTGTGCTTTTACTTCCTGACAGTTTTTCTTGCGTAAATACAGAATACAACCCTTCTATCATCATAGATTGTCTCCATTGCTTCATTTGTTTATCTCTAGTTTCTCGTTGAAACTTAGGGTAGAACTTACTCAACCCTTTGTCATTTCTGGGTCTGTCTCGTTCAAAAGCTTCAATCTCCCACTCTTCTAGTGCCTCATACTGCGTAAGTCTAGGTCTGGGATTTAAGTCATTCATGCCTGTTCTAAAATTAAACAAAACTCTGCCAATAAAAGTACCATATTCGGAAATGCCAAAACTCCATCATCTTTAGTGTATTCCACCCAATTTTCTAACCATACACCAGTGTGGTAGCCTCTGTCAAACATCATGTATGAAGCGGGCGTATTCGGTGGTGGAATAATAATTCCTTCTCTGATTTTAATCAGCTTATCTTTCTTAAATAAATGTTTAACTCTCTTAACAAATGACATTTTCCTTTCACCTCCATACATGACATAAGGTCTGCCCCTTATCATCTGTTCTCTAACAAAACCTAGGTATCTTCTGTCAGGTCGATTTGCTATAATTCCTGGATCTAAATGCCACATATAATTTTTGAAATTTTAACCTTTACGATAACACTGAAAAGGAAAGATAAATTTCACTTCGAGTAAATCCCTTCTGCTTACTCTTCATATACTACGAGTAGATCCCTTCCGTCTACCCTTCACGCAAGCATTAGAGAACCTGCTACTCCTTTAGACTTATCCCTTCTGGGATGTACTAAGACCAAAGTTTCACCAGCGAACCCCTTTGCTATCAATCAAGCTCTAGATGAACCTGCTTCTCCTTCCGTGTGACCCTTTCTAGGTGATATCACACCAAAAGTTTTGCTAGCGAACTCTTCGCTATCATTTATTCATACATTCATACAGAAAATCCCTAATTAGAGCTTCTGGTTTTACCTAACCATGCACTTATTTCCTACAGGTAAGTGACCTCACTGCAGTGTGGCTTCCATTTACCACCCGCTATTCTGCCCCCGGGGATTCCAGACAAACATATAACAGGTACGAACAATTTTGGCTAATACATAAAATCAATACAATCAATAATACATTTCAAATATGCAAAAATATTTTTCCGTAACCAACTAACTAACTACCTATTTTACTAAACCCTAACCATACTGCTGCTACCAAAAGAATTATACTGATAGAGCGCGCAGGTCACCCGACTATATTTTTACCATACTCAACCGGGCCCATATACAATAAACATAACTTAATCAGGTAACTTTTGCTCTACTTCCACATATTTTCCCTATTAGGTCCTGTACCATTAACTTACCAACCCTTGTTGCCAATAAACATAACTTAATCAGGTAACCTTTGCTCTGTACCATTAACTACCAACCCTTGTTGCCGATACCTGTAAATCTACTAGATCAGGGAGTTAGTTTTTAAAATAGGCAGCAAAATTAACATTGCACTCATAACCAGCGGAGCAGCGGTTGGGGAAACACGGAGGCGCACTTTGTCCCGAATTGCAAATTTAGCAATCATCCCCAGACGTCCGAGAATGCTCATGAAGCAAGACATCAACTCACAATGAGTCATGCAAGTGCATGGTCACAAACCGCTGTAGGCACATTATAGCCTTAATTTTATATTAATTCACTGTATATAGTCTTGCACTTTTTTGTAATTTACACAAACAATAGAAATATGTGAGTAAGGGGGGAAGAAGGAGCACACGCTCCGAAACATGTCGACGCACACCAGAGGTACTGTCCATAATTACGACAGGTAAATACCTCACTCTGCACACTTTTAATAGTACCAGCCCGGGGTTTAGAATAAAGTTTTTTCCATACACCCACGAGCCAGGTACTTTTTAACCCTCACCAAACCCCACCACTCACATTCCATACCCCCTCACTTACATCACACACACCACACATAGTCCATCTTACAGTGCTCCCGTAGTCGTAGGTCGCAGCACGCCGCATCCCGATAGAGGGGTGCGAAGACCCCGATGATGAAGCATGACACCAAGGGGCCTGTTGGTGTGTGAGGGGTATTTTACAAAACACTGAGTGTCCCCACACATGTGGAAGACACCCCTTCCCCTTTTCCCTGTGAGTAGGATTCCTTTTGTTTATGTAACAGTGCCCGTGGAGTAAGAATCCTACCCCTATACTCTACCTCCCTCCTATTGTTTTTTTCTCATCTTCACTCATATAATAACCACAGACTCGGGAAAGTTTTAACTCTTTATCTAAGTTTTCTTAACTGGTCATGATCCAAAGATTAAACACCAAAAGACTTTCAGAAAAAGAACATGAAATACAATCACACTTTTAGGCTTTTAACAAAAGGGAGGGTTAAAAGGGAACATATCAAACTTTAACAGTAGGAAGGGTAAAGAGAAGGAACATGATATGCAAATATGCAGCAATTAAACATGTAGAGAATAGGAAGGGTAAGAGAGAGAACAAATCAATGACGAACCCACATGGATTTTATATTTACTTAGAATGGTGTGAAGAACTAACCCTGGCCACAGGTCAGTTTGAAGGATAGAACCCCGAAAGTTGCAGTCGCCAGAAGGCTAGCAGGTGTGGATCAGAATCAGGACAGGTAAAGCCAAATTGATCAGGACATGACCACCAAAGGTTAACACTGGCACCCGCAGTTAAGTTGCAACGCATGCGCTACTCCCTCTCTGCAGCTAACAGCTAGAACCCCGATTGGGTTATCGATTTCCCTGACAAAGTGCTTTGCCAGCACTTTAGCTCCCAGAACCCCGATTGGGTTATTGAATCTTCTGACAGGGTGCTCCGCAGCCCTCTGTTCTTGGTCACCTATTGAGTGCATTGGGTCAGTGACAGGTCAGCTATTCGGACAAGTCGGATAAATTAACTAGCTAAGCCTACCCTAGTTATACTATTTTCCAGGTCAGTGTACCACCCCCAAATGTTGTAAGGATCCCTAATTTTGATAGGACAAGGAATGAGGAGAGGTCATCACACCATACCAAATTGAAAGTTTCTGCATCTCATATCTAAATTTTCGTTCCCACCCATAAATTTTATTTTCACATGACATCTTTATTCCACCCAACAATGAATGTTCTATTATTTGTTACATTTTAGTTCAGATTAGAATTCTGTTTCCTTTGTAGATTTCCGGAGGTGAGGTTCCCAGGCGCATCTTGGTCAAGACTGTCCCTGGCACTCATTCAATGCCATGACTCGATGGATTTTAGACTCTGGTGCGCAGGCTCAAAGGTTTCAATATGGAGTTCAGTGACAGGCGTCAGACCCAAAATTTAATTACATGTAAGAATAAAAAAGAAACAGTTTAAGAACACAGAATAAAGGAATCCACTGTATACCACGTATCTGTACTCTATTCCCATCTATATCTATACTAATATAATAAAGAGAGAGCCCAAACCTTTGAGGCGGGTATTCTCAGGAACCACAGCACCAATCACAACACCCAATACAGCGTTGGAAAGGGCAGTTGCAGCAGAAGGACATAGGCTATGCAGACGCCCACCATATACATTTAAAAGGTAAAAGAACCGTGCCAGCAAAGTAGTCCCTTGTGGGCGTGTCTGCGTTGTGCTGTGGGCGTGTGCTGGGGCGTGACAAACGCTGGGGGCGTGTGGTATGTTCCGCCCTTCATGCCATGTCTCATATTGTGTGCTGTGGGCGTGTGCTGGGGAGAGGGCGTGTGCGGGGCGCGGAATTACGGGAAAAAAAGCGAGCGTTGTGCCCAATATTTCATTGTTTTTTCTTCCCAGGTTCTGTATATTCCAGTTCCAGGTGTCCACCCTGCTCCCTTTAAATACCCCTGCACCCCATAATCATAACACACCCTTACTCCTTCAAATACCCCAACACCCTTAAACACTAACCCATCTTAACCCTATGAATATACCCTATACCCCAAAACCCAAACCTAGCCCTGAACCCTATTTATTTATTTATTTATTAGTTTGTATAGCGCTAGAATCACTCCGTCAGGAGTATCTCTGCGCTTTATGCCCAGTAAATTAGCAACTCCACAGTGGAAGATAATTAGATTTCATTTTTAAACAGAATAGTTTTTAGCTGTTTTCGGAAGGAAATGCTCTTTACATAACCTTAGGGCCAACGGAAGCTTGTTCCACATCTTGGGGCCCATAGTTGACAGGGCTCTGCCTCCATGTCTAACTTTTTTGATATGCGGCACCACAAGGAGAAAATTATTGCTTGATCTAAGGGACCGTGGAGGGACATATGGTCTAAATTTCCTTTCCAGGTAGGTGGGTCCTAGTCCATTCAAGCATTTGTGGATTAGGCAGCATATCTTGAATTTTGCCCTTTGTCTAACAGTAAGCCAGTGTAATTGCTCAAAAAGGGGTTTGGATGCAGTTCTTGGGGGGGCATTCAGGACCAGGCGAGCCGCCGTGTTCTGCACAACCTGCAGTTTATCCAATAGCCCTTCGTTGACAGAAAGTAACAACCCATTACAATAATCAATCCGGCTCAGGATAAGTGCCTGAACCAGAATCTTTCTTGTTGAGTTGGGTAAGAGTGGAAAATTTTTTCGGAGTAGACCAATGGTGTGGAAGCATATCCCTGAAATGTAGGTGACATGTTGTTTTAAGGACAGGTCGTGATCAAGTCGAATTCCAAGATTCTTCACGACCTGTTTGGGTTCAGGGACTGCTCCCAACTCCGGTGGCCACCAATCAGGGGTCCAAAGTATCTTGGCTTCCCCAAATAGCATGATCTCCGTCTTGCTGACGTTACATTGGAGATAGTTGTTAGACATCCAATTGGCCACTTCCTCCATACCAGATGAGAAAGAGTTCCTAACCTCAGCGGAAAGAGTTTTAAAAGGAAACAGGAGCTGTGTGTCATCTGCGTAGGATACGGGAACAAACCCGTATCTACGCAGCACTCCTGCCAGGGGTGCCACATAGATATTAAAGAGCGTCGGGCTCAAACATGAGCCTTGTGGCACCCCCTTAGAAATCTCTGATTCCGCTGAGCGAAATGCACCCATGGTGACTGTCTGGGTGCGATCTGTTAGGAAACTCCTTATCCAATCTAGGGCTTTGTTCTTAAGGCCGGCGTTCGACAACCGTTGAGTCAGGATGGAATGTGACACGGTGTCGAACGCTGCCGATAGATCTAATAGAACAAGTATGACAGAGAAACCCTTGTCCTGGTAGGCGTGGAGGTCATCGGTAACAGACAGCAAGGTGGATTCGGTGCTATATCTGGGGCGGAATCCTGATTGGGATTCATCAAGGGCTTGCACTTGTTCAATGTGGATGGACAGGTGTTTATTAACATGTTTTTCTATAACTTTCCCCAAGAAAGGTAGCAGAGAGATAGGCCTTAAATTACTCAAGTCAGACCAAGGTATGGTGGTATTTTTCCTAGTCGGTCTGACGAGTGCTCGCTTCCATTCCTTGGGGACAGTGCCTGAAGTGAGTGATAGGTTTACTAGTTCTGTGACCAGTGGACTTAAGTGTTCTTCCAAAATAGGCATTAACTTAGCAGGAATAACATCCTCTGGACTTCCACTCTTAATTCGTTTTAAAAGGGCAGAGGTTTCTAGACATGAAATAAGGGGAAAGCTATCCAGGGATTGCGTGTCCACAATGGAATTCATGGGATCAGAGGGAAGTGTCTCCTTGGAGGATCTGGATTGATTTGTACATAAAATCTTATCATAGATTCTATCAATTTTGCTAGTAAAAAAACAGGAAACTTCGTCACACAGTTTTTGAGATGATATGTCCGGGGCTTCGCATGCTGACGGTTTAGCCAGCGTCTGCACTATCTGAAAGAGAACTCTAGGCGAGTTCCCAGCCTCCTGTATTTGAGTAGCAATGTGTGCTTTCCGTGCACCCCGTATTGCTTTATGATAAGAAGATAGGGCAGCCCAGTATCTTTCTTTATCTTCAGGAGATGGGAAGTTCTCCACTTTTTCTCCAGTTTCCTGGCTCCTTGTTTAAGAGTTCGTAAATGGGCAGAGAACTAGACTGCATGCTTTTGTACTGGCCTAGGTTTAAAAAGTTTTAAAGGGGCGATTTTATCAATAGTTGTCTTTATTTCGCCTCCGAATTTCTTGAGAGCTACTTCAATATCATCCGAAGGCCGAAAGACAGGAGAAGTAAAATTTTCCATAAAAGAGGACATGTTAACTTTATGCCACTGTCTACGAATGCAAGGCAGAGTGCTGGGGTATGTTAGACTAGGTTCTCGACGAGGTGTGGTAAATTCCACGATAAAATGATCGGTCCAGCTCACCTGAGTAGCGGGTGGGCATAATGTCGCCTGAACATTGGAGAAGACTAGGTCTAGAGTGTGGCCAGCCTGGTGAGTAGGGCCACTATTTTTCATCAATAAACCTAGACTTGATAGGTCGGTTATTAATGAATGGGCATCACTACAATCCGTTTTCTCACAGTGGACATTGAAGTCCCCAACTAATGTGAACTCATCGTTATCAGCAATATATGGGGCAAGTAGTTCAACTAAATTATTACTGAATTGTTTATATGGACCCGGTGGTCTATAAACTAAGGCACCTTTGTAATTCTCTTTCGAAGCTGATTGTATTTTGAAAATCAGAATTTCCATGTCGGGGGAGCTAAGTTCCTCCAAAATCGTGGCTCTCAATTCCTCCTTATACACCACAGCAATGCCACCTCCAGTTTTCAAAGGGCGGTCCAGTCTCAATATTTTATAATTGTCTGGAATAGCAAGAGTAATGGCAGGAGTACAGTGAGGCTTGAGCCATGTTTCTGTGAAAAAACACAGCTCAGGTTGATTAGAAACGATCATGTCCCAGACCTCCGCAGTATGTTTGGAGAGGGACCTGATGTTACATAACAGATTTTTCCTTCCTGGCAGGGTGGTATCTGTGGTTAATGATGGTGAGAGCGTCACAGAATCGTGACGCAAGGTGCCATGGGTCAATGT
Source organism: Lissotriton helveticus (assembly GCF_964261635.1). Classification (NCBI taxonomy): domain Eukaryota; kingdom Metazoa; phylum Chordata; class Amphibia; order Caudata; family Salamandridae; genus Lissotriton; species Lissotriton helveticus. The sequence goes on from NC_136071.1 coordinate 956,689,511, forward strand.
CTGATCACATGAGAATTGAATATGGCAAAAACGACATGAGAAGGGGCCCTCAACCTCCAAATGGACCATGCAGGCAGCATCAGGAAGGAAGGGAGCATTTAGCCGGCGCAATACCTTGGAAGTGTAACTGACTATCTTTGCAGCAGGGGAATGTCGAGAGACAGCAGGACTCGCCATAGCCCTTAGCCCGTTCTAGCGCGGACGGGCGCAGACGGGCAGGTCTTTGGCTTGTCTTCGGCGCGTCAGAAGGCGCCCCCCTGCGCGCAACCGCTGCGCGCCTGTACCGACGAGTGGCTAAGTAGCCCCTGTTGCAGCAAGGCTAGAGCGCTAACCGCTCGAGTCTAGGGCGTGTACCAGGAAGTGTGTGACTCAGGCTCGTACCTGCCCCGCCCTCCGCTCAACGGTATTGGATACCGAGTCGGAACGGGGCGGGCAGGCTGTAACACGGAGCAACTGAGTAATCACTGTTATGGAGCCCCTATTAGCGCTAAGGGTTAGCGTTTGATCCAAATAATAATGTATCACAATTTGCAGTCAATTATAATACAATTCCTAAAAGTTTGATTTTGCAATTCAAATCAATAAAAATGCAGTTTTAAAATTATCAGTCGCTTAGCATTAGCGTTTTTATCTTCCACAACTCCAACAGAGTAAGAGTGCAGTCTGTTACTGTTTTACCTGGCAAAGAAGCAGGGTCGACAGACACTGCCACTGCCTGCCTTACCGCAAGTTGCCTTGCCTCCTCGCCGCCTAAGTAGCCCCTGTTGCAGCAAGGCTAGAGCGCTAACCGCTTGAGTCTAGGGCGTGTACCAGGAAGTGTGTTACTCAGGCTCGTACCTGCCCCGCCCTCCGCTCAACGGTATTGGATACCGAGTCGGAACGGGGCGGGCAGGCTGTAACACGGAGCAACTGAGTAATCACTGTTATGGAGCCCCTATTAGCGCTAAGGGTTACCGTTTGATCCAAATAATAATGTATCACAATTTGCAGTCAATTATAATACAATTCCTAAAAGTTTGATTTTGCAATTCAAATCAATAAAAATGCAGTTTTAAAATTATCAGTCGCTTAGCATTAGCGTTTTTATCTTCCACAACTCCAACAGAGTAAGAGTGCAGTCTGTTACCGTTTTACCTGGCAAAGAAGCGGGGTCGACAGACACTGCCACTGCCTGCCTTACCGCAAGGTGCCTCGCCTCCTCGCCGCCTAAGTAGCCCCTGTTGCAGCAAGGCTAGAGCGCTAACCGCTCGAGTCTAGGGCGTGTACCAGGAAGTGTGTGACTCAGGCTCGTACCTGCCCCGCCCTCCGCTCAACGGTATTGGATACCGAGTCGGAACGGGGCGGGCAGGCTGTAACACGGAGCAACTGAGTAATCACTGTTATGGAGCCCCTATTAGCGCTAAGGGTTAGCGTTTGATCCAAATAATAATGTATCACAATTTGCAGTCAATTATAATACAATTCCTAAAAGTTTGATTTTGCAATTCAAATCAATAAAAATGCAGTTTTAAAATTATCAGTCGCTTAGCATTAGCGTTTTTATCTTCCACAACTCCAACAGAGTAAGAGTGCAGTCTGTTACCGTTTTACCTGGCAAAGAAGCGGGGTCGACAGACACTGCCACTGCCTGCCTTACCGCAAGGTGCCTCGCCTCCTCGCCGCCTAAGTAACCCCTGTACCTCAAAACCCAAAACTAGCCCTGAACCCTAAAAATACCCCTGTACCCCAAAACCCGAACCTACCCCTGAACCCTAAAATACCCCTGTACCCCAAAACCCAAACCTAGCCCTGAACCCTAAAAATACCCCTGTACCCCAAAACCCAAACTTAGCCCTGAACCATAAAAATAACCCTGTACCCCAAAACCCAGACCTACCACTGAACCCTAAAATACCCCTGTACCCCAAAACCCAACCTAGCCCTGAACCCTAAAAATACCCCTTTACCCCAAAACCCAAACCTAGCCCTGAACCCTTAAAATACCCCTGTACCCCAAAACCCAAACCTAGCCCTAAACCCTAAAAATACCCCTATACCCAAAAACCAAAACCTAGCCCTGAACCCTAAAAATACCCCTGTACCCCAAAAACCATACCTATCCCTAAACCCTAAAACTACCCCTGTACCCATAACCCAAAACTATATCTGAACCCTTAAAATACCCAAACACCCCAAAACATATACCTCAGTACCCCAAGACATATACCCCTAAACCCATACTTACCTTATCCAAACATTTTAAAAAACATGCGTTTACCATTCATGCATTCACAACGAATTTCGTTGTAAATGTATGCGTGGTAAAAGCATATAAAATGTAATGCCTCGTGTTATAATGGCATTGCGGAGTCATGGTACTTTTGTAATGAAAGTATGCGGAGTGATGGTATGCGGAAAGAAAGTTGGGGAATAATGTGTGTTTACCCTCCCCCGGTAAGTACATTGGTGGCACGGCGGCCCACATCTTCAGCAACATACTCATATTTTTTCACCACCGATTTGAAAAATGCACAGGTCTCTCTCATTGATGGCCAGCACCGACATACACTTTTAGACACACCTCCCGCCACAAGTTCTAGAATTGCGAACTTTAGAGCTGGGGAGCTACGTTCGAATCTCGACATCAGCTCAACATCCTGTGATTCCAGGCAAATCGCTTTGTCTCCCCATGCCTACCACAAATGAATGTGTTCTTCTGTAATGTAAATTGTGCTCATGCCATGTTGTCAAGTTCGGGCTATATATTATTGCAAGGAAAAATAAAGTAGTGAAACTCGAGTTCACACACTACTGAACGCGCACTCTTAAGTGCATCAGCAGTGCACTGTGAATCGGAGCGTTTCACAGGCCTGTCACAGATAAGAAATGCTATCAAAACGAAATCCTACAAAACAATATACTACTGGCCGGCAGCAATTTATACCCAGACAACGTCGGGACGGGCTGCTAGTTACTTTATATTTAACTATTGTGTTAAGATTAAGCAGAATGAACAGCTTAGCAAAAGCAGCAGTGCAAGCTTCATGCATGCTGTAACACAGATCAGCCCTTTTAATTCTAGTGCGCAGAACCGAAAGTTTCCCTCCAAAGCAAAGAGTACATCATGTCACGTGAGTATGACAGACGCATGCGCAGTAGAAAATCCCGCGTTACGTGCGAATCCTTGCTCCATCACCACGATACAATACGGTTGTCATCTCTCGCTATTGTATTGAGGACCAGCTCCTCGCAATAGCCCATATGGAGACAGGCATAGCTCGGTGAGAGGCTGGCCCCCTTATCGACCCCCCGATTTGCTGATACAATATGTTGTTAAACATAAAAACATTATTTTCAAGGCAAACAAGCAACATTTCAATAATCATTCGATTATGCGCCTTACAGTGATTGGGGTCTTTGTTCAAATAATGATCAATGACCCTGATGCCATCTTCGTGTCGAATACTGGTGTACAACGATGTCACATCTAAGGCCATCATAAGGTTTGTGTCCTTCCATTGGATGTTCGCCAGTTTGTTTAAGAAGTCACTTGAATCTCGGACATACGTCGGCAATGTCTTAACATGAGGCTGTAAGAAATGATCTATATACTCTGATGTATGTTCAAGTAGACTTTTTCGCGCCAAGATGATCGGTCGGCCTGGAGGCTGGTGTAAATCCTTATGAGTTGTGGGAATGAAATAGAGTGTTGGAATGACTGGGTGTTAATTTTTCAAAAATGTAATTTATTGTTTCCTGATCAAATCTTTCTTTTGCCATCCATTGAGCATATGATGATATCTTGTATACACCTTTTTGTACTCTATGCTGCTTATCCTTGCATAGCGGGCCCTACCATTTAACTGAGATTATGACTCTTTATTGTATTCATTCTTGCTCTAAATCAGAATGTTGCCCCGCTTGTCCGAATTCCTCACAATGATGGCTTTGTTCTTTTTCAGTTTCTCTATAAGGTCATAGTATTTGCGATCTTGCACCTATACTTTTGTTTTTTGCCTTGTGTTGCAAAATTCAACTTTTTGACCTCTTCAGTTACTGCCTCATGGAAAATGTCAATAGGATCCCTTAACATCACTAGAGTTTGGTTTAAATGGTGTAAGGTGTTTGTTCCTTGGGGTAGTCCCTATTTCTGCAGCATTGACCACTGTCTGCTCATTCATTGTCATTTCATCTTGTGGCCGCATCCATAGATCTTGTAATGTATCCATCAATAGTTGATCTGATCATGTCATATTATCCATTTCTTCCGTGTTTGCAGTACCCTCTGTTTGGTCTTTGGTCTTCTTTGTTAATTTGTGATACTTCTTAAGTTTTAATTTTCTTATTGCCCTGTAAATGTCTAATCTGGTATTAGTATAGTTGAAATCTGTCTTTGGGCAAAATGATAATCCCAGGCTCAAGGTGTGTTTTTCTTCATTGTTCAGGTGGACATTGGCCAAATCTATAATTGTTCTATTTATTTCCTCTACGTTGGTAATGTTTATTTGTTTTGCCATCGGTCCCCTCTTGCTTTCTTTGGTTTGATCTTTTCTTCTGTTGGCTTTTCTCCTCTGCCGCCTCCTGTAGTTGTTATATTTTCTTCGTTGTGCCTTGGTTTTTTGGGGCGCAATGTTTGGCGGCGATCGTAATATAAAAAAGAAAGTTCCTGCACCAGTGTATTTGTTTTGGCTTGTGCAGCCCTTCTTGGCCACTACTAATTTCATTTTCTGAACCACTCTCTGCTGCCGAACTCAAATCTGACAGTGTGGAGTCTGCTCCTTTGGTTCCTCCGCGAATGGTACCTCCTCTTGACTGGGCTATTTGCTTGTTCTTGGATGATCGTATTGCCTCATATTTTTTTGCAAATGTGAAGATTTGCCCACGGTCTTAATCCATTTTATCCCTGTGAAATTTGTACTTTTTTCTTTCTTTAATCACATTCTCTTCCTCTTTCAATCAGGATATCATCTCCTTGTGTAACTGATCTCTTTCCTCAGTAGTGCCCATTATCTCTATCTCCTCATTGAGTTTATTTATTTCTTCCAACAAGGCTGCCATATCAATGTCTGTATATTTTATTAATATTTGTACCAAATGCTTACAATATCAACAGCTCCAAATGTTCCCAACATATGAGCAGCACTCAAGCACTTGCCTTTAAGCACAATGCATTTATTTAGATATGGAAAGTATGCAGTCCATCAATTCAAATCAGACTGTGCCTGACGCATTTCAAAGGGTTTCTTTCTTCCTCAGAGGCATGTAGGCAGGAAAGATTAAGTGCAACCAGTCTTCCTCCCATATTAATAATACGTAATGCAACGCCCCTGATGGGCTTCTCAAATGAATGTCATGTGGAGCATTATGGGTTGTGAAGTCCCGCTTGAATAGCTTGGACTTTTTTACTGTCAATACACATTTCCAGCACGTAGATGGGCCTCAACAGGCAGACACTTTCCTAAATCCTGGGCAGGCGCTCCCAATACTCCGGCTTGATAAATACCCTGCCAGATGGCCCCCTGCTTCATGGGAGGGTGCGCGCTCTGCGGCAGGGACTGCCGCATTTCATATCACCAGCTACAAACGTTCCCAACATATGAGCAGCACTCAAGCACTTGCCTTTAAGCACAACGCTTTTATTTAGGTATGGAAAGTATGCAGTCCATCAATTCAAATCAGACAGCTTTCTGCCGAACTGTGCCTGATGCGTTTCAAAGGATTTCCTTCTTCCTCAGAGGCGTGTAGGCAGGAAAGATTACGTGCCACCGGTCTTACGCCCATATTAATGATGTGTAATGCCAAGCCCCCTGATGGGCTTCTCAAATGAGTGTCACTTGCCTTTAAGCACAACGCTTGACAGTGAGGGGGCGTGGCATTACACATCATTAATATGGGAGGAAGACCGGTTGCACGTAATCTTTCCTGACTACACGCCTCTGAGGAAGAACTTTAATGAAATCAGTGTCTGCTTACCTTCTTTGAAGATGCGCAATTCACTCAACGGGTGTAGTTGGTATTCCGGATGGTGGCAATTGGTGAGGCCAAGTAGAACTCCTTGCTGGCCTCGCCAATATGTTAGAGGGAAATCTGCTAAACAAAAATCAAGATACAAATGGCAAAGTAATGTAGGTTTAATCAAAATCAGCTAGATCAGTCGCCTCCGGGGAGGCTGAAACCTGATGTCTGAAGTACTGCATGGAGGTAGTACTATTTATGTGCCATAACCACAAACTGACAGGTTCAAAAGTTCAATAAGTTACTAAAGTAAGATAAGCAGAAATCCCCATGTGGGTTTTTGTTCTCAGAATTCAAGTGAAGCAAAAATCAGTTTACTTGACTGCAAAGCCCATGGTTATATCTTGCTAAATGCTAATTTGGCCAAGCTATCTGATCTCTATGAGTGGATTATTTTGCGAGGCTATCTGACCTTTAAGTGTGGACGTGTGGTTCTGCAGAAGCATGCACATCTGTGTCAGTATGGGCTCAGATCTGTGTGGATCTCTAGGCGATGCATCCCATTCTTCCCTCACTCAATAACATATGCAATAGTACAGTGGGAGAAAGTGTTTCTTCTACTGATACCCATGGTTTTGTCCTAACAATTTTCCTCAGCCAGAGAGAGGTCAGGTAGCATAATAAGATATATTTTAAAGTGATATTGTTGGATCATTTGTCTTATTTTTATCTTTCTAGAAATGTACCTATAGAAAGAAAATTATTTCAAATAAAGCAAATCTAAAGGGTTGGTTTTTCCTGCCCCTTGTGTTATGACACCTACAACTAGAGCATCAGATAACATCTCAAAGGACATAGCTCTTCCTTCTCTGTGGAGGAGTATGTCAGTTTGCTGCTCTCCAAATATAGTTAATTGAAAAGTCATAAACATTGCTCAGTGAGTTAACACACCTTTTCTACTGTTCTGTGTACCACGGTCTGCAGGCTTGGATGTCAGTAGCAACAACTGTATTTCTAAGATTCATGAATTGAAAGCTATAAAATCAGGGAGCTTTTATTCTATGAGACATATTTTGATGTGTTTCAGCACCTCACACACCAAGACAAGGCTCTCTGAACAGGTGGTGTGAAGTTTTTGACAGACTGGCAAATTTCACAGCTAACGATGACCCCTAACAGTATGATAACATGAATGAGTTGAGAACACTTTTCACAGTGACAGCTTCTGCTCCCCATAACAGCATGGATCACATTTGTCAAGTGCATAAAATAGCCTATAGTACTCTACCTTGCATGAAGAATAACAAGTATTTTAAGAATTCTCAGTCACCTGAATCTTTAATGCAATAACACAAACATTAGTACAATCATAACAAACAAACAATAACACAAACATTAGTACAATCATACATATTAAAATGGACAGGAATAAAAAATGCCAAAGATAAATATACAGGATAAATGTAGCTGGTGACTTCTTTACATCTTACTAATAACTTACTTTCAATTAAAATTATTTCAGAACTATACGGAAAGCTATGGCCTTTCTTTGCATCTGGGAAAAAATGCAACTTTCTTATCTCCTTTCGGCCAATTTCATTCTGCATACACCAGACTGATGTGTCTGCGTATCGTATACCTTCTCGCTTCTTGAAAGAAAATATTCTCCTCCACAGTAGGCAGAGCTACAGGAAGTGCTTCAAGCCCTCTTTCATCAAACCTGGATCTATTACATGTTGCATGCAATAGAAGGGTGCTTGCCCTTGATAGGCTAAACACATTCCCCCAAGACATTTTTCAGAAATGCCTTTTATTATGCAAATCATTCACTTGCACTGAAGAATCTCCAGAGACAGATATTAAACTTCTCCATTCTCTCAGGACTCGAGTCACAAAGGGCCCCCGTCTCGGGATGGAGGCCTGCACTCATGGCGTGACACCGCAGTGAGAAACTGCAATGCAGAGGTCCGCCACAAGTGAGGGCCACAACTGCAGGGCCTCTGCTACGAGTGTGGAGGCTTCTTGTGAATCAGGCCCTCAATGTCTGCCTTTTACATATTGTTCACCTGCTTTCTCTTATTGGCAGTTAGAAGAGCAACATTCATACCACATTCTTGAAAGGAGCAGAGTCAACCCCAGATTCTTTAAAACTTCTTCCATTAGACTTAATGATTTATGTCAGTGTGTTTACAGCACATTACATAATACTCTAACTATAGGGTAGTGGTGGAACCTTGGCGTTTCACTGTATTGCCTAACTGAGTTGTGTGGACTTTGTCCAAGATGGGGTTTCAAGAGACGGCTAGTTTCAGTAGAGAGAAGCAATTAAGGAGCAAAAAGAGCTTCTTCTATGAAGCTGTTTAATATGTTGCAATTTGCCTGGTGCACTGTTTTCCTCCCTAGATCTCTGCACCATAAGTTATCAAGCTTTATGACCTTACTTGAACAATGCTGTCAATCTGGTATGAGAACGGTATTGCCATACCTTCTCATAGATTTTAGTTCAATTCTGATTTATCCTTGGTGCATTTTACCTTCATGTATAGGATCCAGGTGAAGTTTTCTTACAAATGTTAATTCCTATGTAAGAGGAAATGTATTCCACCTCAAGCAGATTATCATTTGGCCCACAATCCCTCAGTCTTCCTTTGCTATGATGCCAACTAAACAATATGTTGTATATTTTGTTAAATCTTTCCTAAGTTGTAAGCATTCACATTGAATCTCTTTAATCTGGAGTTGAGCTTGAAGGGCCTTTTGTGTGTGGACATGAATCATAACAATAACTCACAGAGAATGTGTGTCCTCATTAGAGTTTGGTGGAATGATTGAGCCATCATTAATTGGAAAACTCAGCTCAGAATTGCCCCACCTCAGTGGGGCAACAATAGACTTTTCCTAGACAGTAGCCTTTTTCTCAGATGGCCCCAGCTTTAGAAACCTATGACCTGATATTCCATCTCCAACTAGGAAACTATGTCACAGTGATGATCACTCTTCAATATTTATGGTGGGGTGACCATTACTAGATTTCCCTGCCTGGGAACAAGGCCCTGATTATGATGAGCCCGTTGGTGGCAGTCCCACCGCCATTGAACCGTGGAGGTCCGCACACCACATTACAATTACAGGTGGATGGTTGGCGGTCGGAGAGACCGACCGCCATGCATCCGCAGGGCTCAGGGAGCCCACCAGTGCATCGGAGGGACTTGAATCCCTACAACAGTGGTGATACCTGCTCAGGCACTGCCGTAGGGATTACAATGTCCCTTTCCACTGGCAGTTTCATGGCGTTTAACCCACCATGAAAAGGCTGGTGGAAAGGGACTTTGGGGACCCCAGGTGGGCCCCCCCTTCCTCTCAGGTTTGGGTTCAGGGGGCGGGCACCATGTGGCATGGCACCGCATGGTGGCTCCCACATAGTGCAGGGATATGCAAAATGTATATTTTTGTACTGCGGCATTTGTTGCAGTCCTCAGCACATGCCACAATACAAAACATACACATTGCGACCACCTTGAAGGCGGTCGCCTTGTAAACCCATTGGCGGGACCGCCGACAGCAAGTCGAGCGGTCCCATTCCCAACAGGATGGTGGTCAGACGAACGTCCGACCGCCATCACAATCAGGCTCTGAACCGAAGGCAATTTAGTGCAGGAAGGGAACTTTGTTAATGACCTTGACACAAAGGGGGTCATTAAGATGCTGGGCATATTTCCACCGCCGGCCGGGCATTTGCGATCTGCCCGCGGCGGTGGCGATCCGCCCGCCATCACAAGCCCATTTACAAACCGCCAAATAAGCATGGCGGTGGGTACCGCGGTGGACAGAAAGTCTGTCCACCGCTTTTCAGCCGGTCGGATTGCCGGCTGTGCGGAAAAGGCACACAATATGGTGCTGGTGCTCTGCAGGCAACACCATCCATTTTATGATGTATACGGTGCATATGCCTTCCCATGGCAGAGACTCTGCCATGGAAAGGCATACAGTAAATGGCTTTGGAGGCCCGTTGAGGGTCTCTGGGGGGGTGAATGGCTGCACTTGGGGGTACCCATGGTACTTCCCTTCATTGGCATGCACAAGGTGGCAGGCACCACGTGGTGCCTTTCACGTTGTGCATGCCAATGCACAACATGAAACTTTTACATTGCGGTGGGTGTTGCTTACAGCACCACCCACCGCAATGTAAAAGTTGCGGCATGCGACCGCCAAGGTGGCAGTTGCATCCTAATTGGCCCAGCCGGACCACCGCACCTTTGGCCATGTGTCCCGTTTTCCGTTATAGTGGCGGGTGGAGAAAGTCCACCTGCCATTGTAATAGGGCCCCAAGTGTGAAATCTCCTTATCTGCCTGGGCCATTGATTGTTTGTTTTTTAAATACAAACTTCCACTTTGGGAGTTTAGTTTTGAAAAACTAACAGAAATTCATTGCAGGCAGGTTCACCATTTCAATCAGCCTACAGCAGAGCAACCACACCAGCGGCTTCACTCTAAGATTAGAGGTCCCTGCCTAGCTTGCCAAGGCTTTAAAATGAGTGAATGCCTCTCTAATAAGGAATGTGGCAAACAGTCTCTGCTGTTCTGGCAGGCAAGCAGGCAATTCTGCAAACTTAAAACAAGCTTCACTGTTGCTGTCTCACACAGAGTTAGGATCTCTTCCTTTGTAAAGTATAGGGAAGTAATGATTAATATTGTCAAAACATTTTGCTCCAGAGCTTCAAGAGGAGCAACTGGGAAAAGAATCTGACAAGCAGTTCCACTGCGTTTAATTGACTTTTTGACTTGTCCAGTGTGTAGAAGAGTTTGTTTTTTCTCAAAGGAATGACAAAGTCTCTTTTCATATTGGGACTTTCAAATATCTCTACTTCCAGACCCTAGGGGGGCAATCTACCAGGAGTATCCAACCCACACTCCATCACACTGTTGACATCAATTGTGCTTTTTGACACTATTTTCAATTCAGTCTTTAAAAAATCATATCCATGGTTTCCCTTACTTTTTTATATATAAATTGGAGTGGGAATTTTGTTGTACAGTGTTTTCATTTTTGTTAACTTGAGCCTGTCTGCTATGACCCATACCTACTAGAGATTGAGCTCGGGTTAATATGACTGAAGCCTTTCACAGGACCTAACAAGATAGTGACTTTGATGTATGCTGCAGATCCACCCCACTAGTTGGTTTATTAACCTCAAATTACTTCAGAAGGGCTTTGATGAAACAGATTTCCCAGTTTTATTCAGTTGTCTTGCATCCTGAAGCCCTTTTTTCTTTTCAGTGTCTTGACTCATTTTTGGGTATTCTGATCCTTTTTTTATGTTTTTGGTCTGGGATGTTTTCTTAGTTCTATGAGGTGGGCTCTGCAGTCAACTGTCAAATTAGATGTTGTTTGGCTTCTTTTATGGTGCTCTTGTCAAAGGCATGCAGATTTCTTCAGTTTGTTTCCAATGTTCCTCAAAGTGTATTGTAGCCACATGTGTTTGGCTCATATACATTTGGTAAACATGTGTACACTTGCCTTTCAATTTTCTTGTTGTTAAAAACTTGTTCCCATGGGTTTGTGCTATAGGTTTCTAATCTACATTTCAGTAGGAGTTTATGCTGAATATTTCCTGTTTGGGGGACTTTCTGTTGGACAACAGGTCTGTCCAGAAGTGCAATATTTGGTTGTGTGATGGTAGGCGGATTACTGAACTGAGGGTGAATGCCTTGGTAAGAGTTGTATATATGCTTGTCAGACAATTCTGCAAAAAGTTTGATTGCCCCACCAAGAGCGGCTATCGGAAGGAGGAGTTGAAAAGAATCTTGAAGGTTCACTGGGTGGCACAAGAAGGAAATGATGCAAGTGGAAGGAATGGTTTTCAACCCCAAGATCTGCCTGTGAGTAGACCAGGCTCAAGGCCTGGCAGCAACCATTCCAATAGGGGTTTCACTCCAGAAGAGTTAGAGGAGAAGCAAAGAGTGAGGAATCATGAGTTGGAACTTTTGAAAATGAAAATGGAGAAAGAGGCAGAGGAGAGCAAAAATGCCCTTGCCCTGGAGGAATTGAAATTGACCTTGGCCCATGAGTTGAGAATGAGGGAGCTTGATTTGGAGGTCGAGAGGCTTGAGGCTATGAGTGTCTCAGCTGAAGAAGAAACATAGGTAGCTCAAGTGGTGAGCTTTGCTGAGTTGTAGGTGGAGTCCAGCTCAGTGATGGCAGCAAGATTATAGTTTCCAGTGCTGAGAGAAAGGTACCAACACCCAGAGACGGGGCACCTGACTTGAGGGAGTGGGTTGACATACACCAGGGGGTTCGGGTTTATGAGGTAGTTCCAGTGGTGTGCGGTGTCCCTGAAGTAGATTGGGGGACTGACCCAGGGGATCATATTCTTAGTGATGGGAGGGACACTCTACTGACTCTAGATGAGAGGTGCAGGGAGAGGGGTTCCCCCATGGTAGAAACATTGGTGTGTGAGTGTGAAGACCAGCCAGAAGAGTGTGGGTTGTGTGACAGAGACAGTAGTACACTGTCTTGCCAATCTCAGGAGAGTGGTACGGGGTACTTGTGTGAGGCACTGGATGGTGAGGCAAAGGGTAGCTTGGTTAATAACTGTGGGGGGCTCTGTGATTCATTTGTTGGAGAGCATATTTTAAGTCCCTGTTTTCCAGAGCTATACCAACACCCGGTGGAGTGTGAGTCCTCTGATTCCAGGGGGCTTGCGTGGGAGGCAGATCTCTTGGGGGAGTCCAGAGAATCTGAAGAGGCATTGGGGAGTGATCCCAAAAGGAGTGGCCCAGGTATCTTCCAGACCTGTGAGGTGGAAGATGTTCAGTGTAGCCCAGTTAGGTCCCAGATTAGTGGGAGGGGTGTAGGGGCTCACGTCCTGTCTCAGTGGAGAAGGAGTGAGTGTGGGACTGCGTGTCCCAAGGTGCCCGAAACCCAGTCTCAGGGCCTGGAGGGTTCCTTAAGGGAACACCAGGTTGGGGGCATATAGCGTGCTAGTAGACCATTTGAGGAGGATCTCCTAGTGTCTGGTGAACTGGGAGTGCCTGTAACCAGGCCTCCATCAGTTCTGGTGTCTGGCAGTGCCACTCCAGTTGGGAGGGTGCAGAAGTCCAGACTAATGGGTGAGAGGGGGAAGGAGTCCCCAGTGGGAGAACTAGTAGGTCAGGGGCCAGCCAGAAGGGCTGAGTCACTGGTGAGTGACCATGGTGACCTCACTTCTGTCCTGGGGATCTTCCTGTGCTGTCAGATGCACAGGTCCGGTTTGTTTTTTGACAACTTGAAGCCCCACCCAGCCTGTAAATGCTACGTGGGCCACAATTAGTTTGGAATTTATTTATTAATCATTTTTTGATATTGGTTTCATTAATTCTTTTGTACGACAAGGAAGGCACAATTGTCAAGCAGTTGAGTCAACAAACAGACATCGGAGTGCACAATATATACAAGTGACAAATTAATTCAAATGACAAAGTAAATCACATTGGATTATCAAAATTGTGAACACCAAGAACCACGTTACTATATACAATACATATTAAAACATACAAAACATTCCATAGAAGCAACACAGTCCTTTAAATTATATACCAATGGATAGGCAGAGAAGATAGATGATACGGACTTCCTGCCTATCTCAAAGAACCTGTGAGAAGGTGTTTTTAAGGATTGGACGGCTGCGGCAGGGCCAGTACTACTACTTATTCCCCAGCTGCACCCTTCTTCCTTATCACAGGCTGGGAGTCAACGCGTTTCGAACCTATGATGAGTTCGAGGTTCTCCTCAGGACGTGGACTGTAAAGGTCCTTTTCTGTAATCAGCGCACAGGGGCTGCTAGCCGGGTGGAACTTGAAAAGGGGGCTCAACACAGTGGCGACTTTCTGCCAGGGAACTTGAATGCGGGTGGAAGACGAGCGCCCCGACCGGTACTAGGTTCGGGGATCACCAGAGATGTAGACCTCTTTCAGGGAACGCTGCCGAGGGACTTGAATGCGAGCGTGAGACGGAGCCTCGACCGGTACTGGGTCCGGGGATCAACAGGGTTGTTAATCTCCTTCAAGAAACGTGAGTTCGGGAATGAAAACACATCATTGGGAATCCGCCGGCAACTTGCAAGTTCCGATGTCTGTTTGTTGACTCAACTGCTTGACAATTGTGCCTTCCTTGTCGTACAAAAGAATTAATGAAACCAATATAAAAAAATGATTAATAAATAAATTCCAAACTAATTGTGGCCCACGTAGCTTCAAGTTGTCAAAAAACAAACCGGACCAGCCACTGTGTTCTGTTTAGCGAATGTTGAGGTCCAGGCTGGTAGGGATAGGACCCAAAACCTTCTTTTGTTGACTGCTGTCAGATGGACAGGGGCTGGGAGATCTGCGCCAGGCAGACTGTCACATGACACTTGAGTGGTGTGTCACCCTCGGGGAGGCATATGTGTCCCCAATGAAGTCCTGGTGCACCGGGCAAGTTCACAACCACAGGTACTGGTCCCTGGGTTGGGAGGCCAGTGTCAGGATCTGCCTGACCTGGAAGCAAGGACATGTGTAACCAGCGTCCTGACCAGTTTGGCTTCCAGGGGTACCCCTCCAGTAGGGAGGGTACAGCGCTCTGGAAGGGGGTGCAGAGGGAGGGAGTCCTCGCCTCTGATCCCAGTGCAGCCCAAGGGTTCAGACCCTGGGTTGGGAGACCAGTTGCTGGAGAGAGGTCCTGAACTGGTGGGAGATTTGTGTTCTGAGGGTGACTCTCCTGGGAGGAGAGAACAGGACCCCAGAAGGAGAGGTATGGGGAGGAGAGCCTTGCCCGTGACCTCTGGTCAGTCTGAGGGTACAGGCCCTGGGTTGGCAGGCCAGTGTCAGGATGTCCTACCTGACTTGGCAAGAGGGAGAGTGGAGGAAAGGTGCTAGGCACCTGGGGCTACTGCCCCCCACTCTCTGACGCCACAGAGGTAAGAGAGGCCTGACAGGCATGAGGCCTGGCTCTCCTCACTGACAGCTGTCAGTGGCCCCTGTGGCTGGTTGTCCTGGTGGACAGGGTTGCCCCTGGAAGGGGGGCAGGAGTCATACCCTGAGAGTGGACTGGGCCACACCGTTGTGTTGGACAGGTGGGTACTGTCTACCCATGTGGGCCCATCTGTGAGTGAAGTCCTGGTGTGCCAGGCAACTGTTCCACCGCAGGGATTGGTCCCGAGGTGGGGAGGCCAGGTTCAGGTATTGCCTGACCTGGAGGCTTTGGAGCCTAGGTTGGAGGGTCAGGTCTGGGGTGTCCCCCTGACCTGGAATACCAGTTGCAGGATAGAACCCCTGAACTGGTGAGTGAATGGTGCAGGATACCCGCCACAGGTGCCCTGACTATTCTAGAAGGGGGTACCGCTCCAGGTGGGAGGGTACAGAGCCCCAAGGAAGAGGAGGACCAGGTGTGGGGAGGCCCACCCCAGCCTCCTGTCCAGCCACTGGATACAGGTCCGGGACTGGTGGGTCAGAGCCCGGATGTCAGACCTGACCTGACTGGAGGGAGAGTGGGCAAAGGGTCCTGAGCACCTGGGGCTACTGCCCCCCACCCTCTGACGCCACAGGGATTTAAGAGCCCTGAGAGGCATAAGGCCTGGGTCTTATCCCTGACCACTGTCGGTGGCCACTGTGGCTTGCTGTCTGTCTGTTGGGACACACCTGTGAGCAAGTTAAGTTTAGGTGCTGCACAGATGGTGTCCACAGGTGAGGAGAAGGGGTCCACATGGATTGGCGTGGTGGACCTTGAGAGTATGGGTAGAGTGATCCAACTGGGTTCAGGACGGTGTAGACCAGGAATAGTGCCCTGCTGTTTGGGCCAGTTTCCATGTTCTATCGCCTTAAGCAGTTAATCCCATCGAGGTATCGTTTGGTCTTCCCTGGCTTTAGGCTGGAAGGGGGTTGTGTTGGAAATGGCCCTTTTTTGCAGGGTTAGCCCCAAACGGTTTGCTTCTTCCTCCCTTGTTTTTCCTGACCTTTGGTTGTTGGCATTAGGACTCTGGGCACTTTTCCACTGCTGACCAGTGCCAAAGTGCATATGCTCTCTGTTATTGATTATCCATGATTGGCATATTTGTATCACCAAGAAGTCCCTAGTAAAGTGCACTGAGTGTGCCAGGGCTGGTGATAAAATTGCTACTCGTGGGCCTGCAGCACTGATTGTGCCACCCACATGAGTAGCCCTAAAATGTTGTCTCAGGCCTGTCACCGCAGTGCCTGTGTGCAGTCTGTGAACTGCCATGTCAACCTTGCCAGTGTCCCCACTGAGCAGGCCTAACCCTTCCCTTTCTGTACCCATTGGTCACCCCTATGGAAGGCCCAAGGTACACTCTTGTGAAGGGTACAGTGGATGTGAAAGGTAGAGCATGTACTAGTGCAGGTGATATGCTCTGGTAGTGAATTACAGCCATTTTTGTTTTTCACTATGGTAAGGCTATCTTGCCTATAGGTAGGCTGTCTGGTTTTAGGTTTAAACCTATAATAACTGATAAAACCCTACCGGAAGGGAAATAAACATATAAACACTGAAAAAAACCCTGCACAACCACAAACTAAATGTCATTCAAAGAAAGTAAAAGGAGAGTAAAAGAGTCATTTTTATTTCTTCCTAAAGGGGCCAATACAATGTAACCTTGTTATATAAGCTAGCAGTAAGAAAGACTGGGCTAACATTATTCTGCTTGAGTTTTGTCATTTAGGTATGTCACTAAAATACTGTTTATTCTTCCTTTTTTCAGTTTTGTGGTCTTTGGTCTTAAGATACAGGGGTTAGAAGCATGTTTTAGGTGTTCTTTATTTATTTTATAAACTGTAGAGAATCAGGAAATATCAAAATCATGTTTGATTTTTTGGCTATGTTTGAGTCTTCCATTGCTAGGAAAACTGTAGATTTCATAAGAATCTTTCCCAATATGTACCATCACATTTACCCACAGAGAACAGGTAAAACCCCTTGATACATCAGCCCCCTTTTCTATTGAGTCAGTATTGATAGTAGGTGAATTGCCAAACACCCTAGGCTTTAAATATTCAATGCAAGGTATAGTTACAGGTATGTGTGAAAAGAATGCAGTCACAAAGCAGCTGGGATACTGGTGAAAACATGACACCAGACTTTTGGAAAACATGAAACGCTGTGTCACTTGGAATGCTGCTGCAAAAAGCTCTTACTAAGTTCAACAAAGATTGGAGTGATATTGTTTGTATTTATAGTGATACAGCAACGTATATGAAAAAGTTGTGTGATGACAAATTGATACCTGAGCTGAAATCCTTCCCTGTGAGAGATCCTTGCCACTTGTCCAATCTTCAGAGTTAATGATGAATGCTATTAACTTTTTAGTCCATTCTGGTGCACTGTTTTGTTATGGTTAGAAACTAAAATACAAATATTTCTCATTTTGTGCTTTAAAGTGGCATCAAAGAAAGAGTCATTCCAATTGTGTCACTTAGCTGGTGGTTCTCAGTCCTAGAGGCAATGATTGCTATATTATCCATGTGGCAACCGTTTACAGAACTTTTGCTAAGTGATGATGCCAAAGGCAAGAAATGTGAGGATCTCTTGTCACATATTGAAAGTGATTTGAAAAATAGTACACTCTATCGCATTCTTAGATTTTTACATGAAAGCATGACTTCTGTAGTGGAGATAATAAAAACACCCTTGTCTACCAAGTGTTCAGCATAATGGGTGTAGATGTGAAAAATCTCCTTCAGAGTAGGCTGGGCGACACTTTTAGTGACTTTGGCACTGCAACATGTTCCATGTTAGAGAGTTTGCTACTTGGCAAGCAAAGAAATGTTGAGGAGCAATTCAGGAACTTTTGTTTTACTATGTATGAGAAATAGTCCTTCACCAACCATGGCATTTGTAGTCAATGAAGCCTCACTGTGGAACTCAGCACAACTTATAGATTCCTTTTGTAAAGGGAAATTTTCTCCTAAGTTTCAAAAGTGCTGCCTCATTTTTCAACACTTAAATAACTCTGAGGGCATATACTCCCAGTTCAATGCATATATTGTAGAACTTGTTGCAGGGAATCACAATCTTCAGGTGCACCAGTATTAGCATGGAAAGGTATGTCAGTGGCCAGAGTTAGCATATTTTATACTGGCTATTTTGTCGTTGCCTGTCTCAAGCCCCAATGTTGAGAGGACCTTTTCACAGATAAAATTTTACATGGGAAGGAAAGAGCAAGCGTGCATGAACAAAGACTCACTGAAGAAGTATTGTAGGGTGTACTACGATAAGTTTGATTTGCAAAAATGTATTTGGGCCTAAAATAAACTGTATGTACACTGCCTATATACCATGCAACGTCAGTCAGAAAGCAAGCAATAATAAAAGCAAAACGTTCCATAAACCCAGGAAAAACACTGTTTCTGTTGTTGTTAATGGCACGATAATGTGTAACCACTGATAATCACTGTTTTTTAAGGTATTGAAATCACTTGAAAACAGTAAAAAAAAAAAACAGAATTTACCAAAAATAGAAACTGAAAACAGGAAAGCCTACCTATAGGCTATCATGGAGAATGCTGGCTACATTGGTTACCTGCATATCTTCCCATAGGAGCAAGGTAGGACAAAAACAGTCTGATATCCCTGAACCCAGAATTTAAGAACACATCTTTTAGGAAATCTGTTTTTTAAATCCTGTGTTTGAGAACAGCACTTTTTAGAAAGTGGCTGTTCTCTTGTCTGACCTTTCTGTGTGCTTTGGCTGTTTGTTAATTGACTTCTGTTTTGTGAGTGACAGGGCTGGGGGATTCCAGGAGATAGAATGAGTCCGCCCAGTGGTGAATAAAGATATCTCCATCTAGATGGGAGGGAGGAGTTGCACCTGGGACCTGAATAGGACTGTGCCTGCCCCCCGCAGTGCTGGCTCCACCCCTTGTGGTACGTCTGATGTCTCTGCCCTGCAATGTGAAAGGAGAGAAGAAATCATGTCAACAAAGTGCTCCAGGGCGGTGCTTTCCCTCCACAATGCTGGCTCCACCTCCTGGGTGGCTGATGACCCTGCCCCTCTCTCTGAAAGGAAGGGAGAAGCCAGGAAAACATAGTGCTCAAGGAACAACCAGAACTGGTTCAGACCTGGCTCAGAGCCCTCCTGCACAAAGGGAACACAGACTTTTTGGGGTATAAGTACCGGACCCCAGACTACTGAACTTTAAATCATCCTGGAATCAAGAAGGAACCTCTGCCATGGAGAAAAATGGAAGACTGGAGACAGGAAATGCTGCTCAAACCACTACCAGTGTCCCAGCTTCTAAGCCTTACACTTACTCCGGGGCGGAACTGCGGGAAATAGAACTTACTACACCTAGCAGATCCAATATAGGAGGTCAGTGTATACACTCTTTTCCGGCCAATTTGGAGGGTCCGATATCATGTATTACGTGTGAATTCCAAAGCCTTCAGGAGGAGCCTGACACAAGTAATACTTCTATCAAGTCCATCCTAAATCATTTGACACTTAAACTCATCTATGTAATGTACGCTCTTTGGTGAAGCATTCCATTGAAATATGGGATATGATTTCAACTGTCTCCCCAAACATATGCTTTTTAACAGAGACTTGGCTTAATACCACTAATATTCCAGCCATCAACCTTGCTATACCCTCAGAGTATACATTTATACAACTTGATAGGAAGGGAAAGGTGGGAGGAGGCATTGGAATTGCCTTTAAAGCCCATCTTAATGTAGTATGGACCGCCTCTATCAGCAATGACGTAATGGAGCTAGGTATCTTTAAAGCATCTGTGTCCCCAACAACTTCCTGGGATGGGGCTCTGCTTTACAGACCACCCGGTCCTAAATCTAAACTTAATTTTGCTACCGCCCTCAAGGAGTTTATTCCCATGCAGACAGTAGCTTACAACATCTTTACTCTCCTAGAGGATTTTAAATTCCACGGAGAGGAAGTGGAAAATTCTGATGTAATGAGGCTCAAACAGTGGGTGTCTGGACCGACGCATAGGGCTGGCCACACTCTGGATCTTATTTTTACCAGTGCAGAACAGCTGGAAATATCACAGCCGCTCCCTCTTTTCTGGTCGGATCATTATGTGATCCAATTTTCCATCCTAGTGAAAGTAGTACCTGAGTATAGACCCAATCCTACATCTAAAACTGGCAAAAACAAACGGTCATGGCATAATCTTACCTTGGACAGCTTCAAGGAAACATTCCCATCTAATATCAAGCTGAATGACCAAGATCCTATAGCCATGCTATCCAGTTTCAACGCGGCATTAACAAAAATATTTGACAGAGTGATTCCATTAAAAAGTGTGCATCTTTCGCATAGACTACTCTCAGCACCTTGGTATTCAGGCAAATTAAAAACCCTGAAATCCAAGCGTAAAGTACATAAGAGACGTTGGAGGAAGGACAATCTACCTGAAGCTAGAGAAACCTACAAGGCTACTTTAGCCCATAATCATAAAGCAATAAAAACATCCCGTTGTTCATATCTTCACTTACAAATTGAACAATCCAGGAACTCCAACAAGGCTTTGTTCGATATTGTTAAGGATTTCTCCTCCCCTTTAGCATGCAAACAAGCCCCACTGGAATCCCAATCATTATGTGATTCCATAGCATCTTTCTTCCATGATAAAATAGCCAAAATATATGATAATTTCCCTTCTAGTCACTCCAACATCTCCTGTCTAAACCTGAACTTGGTAAATCTCCCCATCTCTACCAAGGGTACTTTAAACCAGTTCAAGCCCATTTCCCTTGCAGAAATAGATAACCTACTGCTAACTGCAAAATCTGGCTCACCAAGGGATATCTGTCCTCCGAGGGTAATGGCCCTCCTATCCCCAATTTGTGCCCCCATCATCCAAAAGATTTTTAATTCTTCCATCACTACAGGTCTTATTCCAACTGCCTGGAAGGAGGCCACTGTCCGCACCATACTGAAAAAACCATCAGCAGACCCCAACGAGATGAATAACTACAGACCTATATCTCTGCTACCTATATTAGGAAAACTACTGGAATCCTCAATCAACACCCAGCTTAGTCAATATCTGGAGGCCAATAACATACTGGATACCTCCCAATCAGGATTTCGTACTAGTTTCAGTACAGAAACAGCAATCCTGGCTGTTACTGACTCACTGAGGTGCACCCTCGATGCTGGGGGTTCCACGGTCCTGATTCTTTTAGATCTCTCCGCTGCGTTTGATACGATATCTCATCAACGCTTAGCGGAGAGACTGACTGAGTGTGGTATCGGGGGTAAAGCTTTTCAGTGGCTGACTAATTTCCTAGTAGAGAGATGGCAGACTACCTCACTTGGAGCATTTGTTTCTAAAAACAAATTATTATTGGACAAGGGGGTACCACAGGGCTCCTGCCTGAGCCCTACTCTTTTTAACATGTATGTAGCCCCCTTGTCAAAAATTGTCCAATCCTTCGGCTTCGAGATTGTCTTGTATGCCGATGACACACAGCTACTATTTCCCATAGGGAAAACATTATGGACGAGAAACTTTGTTTCTCGGCTGGTATGCTAGCGGTTGCTAATTGGATGAAAGAACGGTGTCTTCAATTGAATCCTGGGAAGACAGAGCTCATGCTCTTAGGGAAGGATGCCCAATTCTGGACGTCGGAATGGTGGCCTCCCGAGTTGGGAGAAGCACCTCCACTCTCCACCTCAGTAAAAAGTTTGGGAATCCATCTGGATGCCTCTCTAAACATGAAAAATAATGTTAAACACATATCAGGGACGTGCTACCATAACCTGCACCTGTTACATAGAATCATCCCTTATCTTCCTCTGGAACATCGCCGTACTGTGGTACAGGCCATGGTAGTGAGCAGGTTAGACTACGGCAATGCCTTGCTGGCAGAAATAGGCACCACCGCTTTAGCTAAACTGCAAGTCATACAGAATACCGCGGCCAGAATTGTTTTGAATGCGCCATCTGGATCCCCCTCCCTTCCCCTGCTCATGCAGTTACACTGGCTTCCTGTCAAAAAGAGATCTGTTTTTAAGGTATGCTGCCTTGCCTTTAAAGCATTCAGAGGTGGGGTACCTGCATACCTCCATAACAAACTTTTTAAACAAGTACATGAACGAAACCTAAGATCTAATGACCTAGCCCTCCTGAAGACTCCACGGATTAGGCTAACCCGTACTGGCGGTAGAGCCTTTTCCTACATTGCCCCCAAATATTGGAATTCTTTACCGATTGCTTTATGGCAATCTAACACCTACATGATCTTCAGGAAACAATTAAAAACATTCTTATTTTAACCAGACCATGGTATAACATGTTCTTTTCTTGTTTGCCGGACTTCTATTGGTAAGCGCTGAGATGCCTCTGGGAGAGTCATGCGCTATAAAACAGCCCAATAACATAACATAACAAGACTGAAGAAGGAAGACTGTACTGCTGTTTCTTTGCTGGATTGACCTGCAGTTGCTTTGCTGTCAAGGAAAGGGGAAGGACTTTGTTGTTGCTTTATCCCCTTGCTTGAAGAGATCTCCAAGGGCCTGTTGTGAGCTGGCCTCCTGTTAAGAAGTCCCAGGAATAAACGGACTTCACCCCCCAGCTTTCCCTGAACTCTGCTGAGAGAGTTCTGCCCTTCCTGAGTGCTGAATTAGACTGAGGAGCATCGGGAAGTTGTGGCCTGCTGTTTGGAAAGCTGGAGAAAAGTAAACTAAGACTATCTGCAACTTTTCACGCATCACCTGCTTGCGAAGCGCATCCCCGTCAGTGCGAGGAAATTTCCGCCACCGCGAAGATCGACATCGTCTCAGTGCCTGTTGCCGCTGCGATAACCGACACATCCTCCGCTTGCCGGACGCATCGCTCCGGTGCGTGAAAAGTACCATTGTTGCGAGTATCGTCGCAGAGCCTGTCATCGCTGGGTGAGATCGCCGCACCACTTGCTTGCAGACCGCATCACGTCACTGCGAGTATCGTCACAGAGCCATCGCATCGAGGGACCCCGAGAGGAGTAGATCGATGCTGCGCCGCACATCGCCGTTGCACCTGAGATCGTCGCCGTCCTGAAGATCGTCGCATTGTGCATGTGCGAGACGCTCCCTACGGAACTTACGCACTTGAATCCATACAAGGCATCGCCTACCTCCCCATACAGACAGGATTCATCGCAACACGCCCGCTGCATCCACCGGGGCTGTTGCAGTGCCTCCCCAGGGTCTCAGGAGTGACGCATCGCTTGTTTTCCACCGCACCAGCTTCTGTTTTGGAACTTTGTTACATCTAAAGGTACTGTTGGCTAAATGTGACGCAACTGAACTATTCTAACGCAACTGTGGAATATTTTGACGCACCCACTAAGAACTCTTTAAAAACCATATCTTGAAGTGTATGTTGGATTTTTGTCATTTTGGTCTTGTCTAGTTTAGATTAAATACCTCTATTTTTCTAAACTGTTGTGGAGTACATTTGTGGTGTTTTCACTGTGTTGCTGTGAGTGTTGGTACAAATACTTTACACATTGCCTTTGATAAGCCTGTTTGCTCGTGCCAAGCTACCAAGGGAGTGAGCAGGGGTTATATAAAGAGTGGTTTCTCCTTACCCTGACTAAAAGCAAGGGTCCCTATTTGAATAGTGGTCCCTACCTCTGCCAACTAGAGACCCCCTGTTCTAACAACATAAATGACTACAATACAGTTATTCTATCCATGTGGAATGCTAACATGGATATTCAGTATGTTGCGGACAATTCCATTGCTGTTGCACGATATGTAACATCTTACTTTACAAAATCAGAAAAGACGCAATTGAAAGAAATGTGGGAAGAGATTTCTCACGAGAAGACACTAAGTAAGAAAATATACAGTTTCAGTTTGAAGATGTTATCCCATCGAGAAATTGGAGCATATGAATGCTCAGATTGGTTATCATCTGCAAGTCTATACTCCAATTCTAGAAGAATAATTTGGGTGAGTCTAGGTCTTGCAGCAATGCAAAATCGGGTACTGAAATCTGTACAAGTAATTGAATATTTAGCAGAAAAAGATCCAGAAAGTACAGATATTTTGAAAACGAATATGTTGGATACATATTACCCAAACGGAAGTCATCATCTTGAGGAACATGTCTCTCTATGAAGTGCTGCAAAACTACACTTTTAAACAGAATACTACAGAGAACATCAATGATGGAAACTACAGAGTGATTGGTCCCGAAGGATGTTTGCTGAAACAAACAAAAGGAAGTTTGATTAATCACAGGAAGCTGTGTTGCGACACTGCTGACAAACGGGAATTTTACTATTTAGCTCTTTTGAAACTGTTCAAACCGTGGCGTTCAGAATTAGAATTACTTGGAGAATTTCAGAGCTATGAAGATTCCTTCAATGCTTGTAAAGATACCATAGAGTGCACTGTTTTTGCAAATTATGTGAAAATGTTGAACTATGAAATTGATCAAGAAGCTACCAATGCAGCTGAGATTGCTGGAGACAGTTCTCAAGACAGTCAAAGTTCTGCTGCACTGAGTCAAGATCCACTAGGACAACCAATTGTTGAAAATGAAGCAGCAATCGCCATGAATGAGGTGGAAAAAGCAATGCATCAAGCTCAAGAAGACGTAATAGACTTAGCAAACGAAGAACAACTAAATGTTGAACAGAAACAAATATATCACCAAGTGAGACAACAGATTGGCCATGGATTTCTTCATGAAAAGAAAGAATGCACATGCACATCATTTCAACCTATCCGAATGTATGTGTGTGGACAAGCTGGAAGAGGAAAAAGTTTCTTAATTAAGGTTATCACCAGTTATCTACAGAAAACAACTGAGTCACATTTGTCATGTGTTGTAACTGCTCCAACTGGGTTGGCAGCACACAACATTAAAGGAATCACATTACTTTGTTTACTGATGCTACCTGTGGAGCATGAAAACAAATTTGAATATCACAAGCTTTCTGGAGAAGCTTGTTTTGAAGTTTCAAGAGTGCTGAAGAAAATGAAACTTCTGAATATTGATGAAGTAAGCCTCGGTCTCAAAATTAATACTTGGTTTTGTGCATTTAAGAATGCAGCAAATTCTTAAAACAGAGCATGACATGTTATTTGGATGAAAATATGTCATAGTTTTCGGAGATCTATTGCAACTTACTCCCGTAAAAGGACAACCAGTATTTAAAACACTTGCACATGAAGACACCAGAAAGTCTCTGGGTAGTGTTGGAAACATTAACATTTGGTCATCTTTTGAGTACAAGGAACTCATTACAAATATGCGACAGGCAAATGATGTTGATTATGGAACTATTCTTCAAGATATAAGAATTGGAGTACTGACAGAACATGGCAAACAAGCTTTGCAGAGTCGGTTACTTTCCAATTTGTTTCAAAATGAAAATATAGTTCCTGAGAAAATATACATGAAAATTGCAGAAAACAAATCTGTAATCTGCTTAATGCCAACCCTACGTGAATGTTCTATATTCAACGAACAACTTTTGAAGCTGGATAAGGAAGAAATAATAAAAATGGAAGCCATCGATAAAATAGAGCATGAAGGAATCACTATTATTTTGACAGAAGAATTGAAGACAAAATTGGATTCTTTAGAAAAATCGATATCTAAAACTGCTGGTTTAGAAAAGAATCTATATGCATGTAGAAACTGTCGGGTAATTTTAAGGCATAATTTGGATGTAGAAAAAGATTTAGTTTATGGAGCAATGGGCAAAGTTGTGGATTTTGTTAATTATTCGAATAAAGATGGTATTGCATTTTTAAAAATTAAATTTAATCAGATTGAAGAGGTAAAACAAATTGGTCATTTTTTGCTTGTTAAAAATTTATATGTCTGTAGAAAGCAGTTTCCAGTTTCTCTGGCATATGAAGTGACCGTTCATAAATCTCATGGTTTAAATGTAGACAGTGCTTTGGTGAACATTGGAAGTACTGTGTTTAAAGAGGGTATGGCAAATGTTGCTTTGTCACGAGTCCAAACTTTGGGGCTGATTATGATTGCGGTGAATCCGCAATCTCCGGGCCGGCGGAAGCCACCGCCGGCCCAGAGGATGCGGATTCACTGCAGCGGTGTGTGTAAAGACCCTCGCCAGATTAGGATGGCTGGGGGGTCATCGGCGGACGGGGAGACCGTCCGCCACTTTTCCGCCGCGAGACCGCGGCGTAAAAGCTCTAATATGGTGGCGGTGTCTATCAGACACCGCCAACCATATTAGGATTTGCCCTGGGACATGCCTTTCCGCGGCGGCAATGCCGCCACGAAAAGGCATACGGTCTTTTCATCGGGGGCCCGATGCAGGCCACCAGGGTGAAGGGGGGGTAGAGGTGCACATGGGGGGTACCTATGGTACCTCCATGCATTTGCATGCACGAAGCGGCAGGCACCGTGAGGTGCCTGCCGCTTTGTGCATGCAAATGCACTGCTTGCAGTTTTAACATTGCGGCGGGTGTTGCTTCAAGCAGCACCCGCTGCAATGTTAAAAATACAGGATTTGACCGCCAGGGTGGCGGTCACATCCTATATCGCACGGAGGGACTGCCGCTGCCCCTGCGGACGGTCCGTCCACCTCTGGGGTGGCGGACGGACGTAGGTCCATCCACCATCCTAATAGGCCCCTTTATCTGGTTTGTTTTTGATTGATTTTGATGACACAAAGGTTACGGCAGATGCAAACTGTGTAAAAGAGTATAATAGGTAAAGAAGAGTGTATGCTCCTAATTTAGGTCAATATCCTGTATTTGAAAAGCGTGTAGTAGGTCCAAAAATAAGGTATGAAAATATCTGTAGTTATAGAGAAGGAAAAAAAACAAGATAATGTTGTCATTGCAAGCAAAAAGAAAAAGGACACTGTTGAAGAGATTGTTGGTTATCAGTTTGAAAATAGTTCAGGTGTCATCTGCTATGCTAATGTAGTGGTCAATGTTGTTTCTTTTCTTGAAGGTTTGCAACAGCAAATTATGGAGAATCGGGAAGAAAGATTTTGTTCCTTGTTGCATTCCATTTATGAAAAATTGAGAACTGATACATGTAAAATACAAAGCGTTTATAATGTTCGTAATCTTTTGGATGTATGTTTTTTTATTTTATTTTATTGAAAGAGTTTTATATAGCGCTGGCTAGACCGGAGGTATCAGAGCGCTTTACATGAGAATCAACAATGTATCAAAAAAAAAAAGATCAACAATTACACAATACATCAAAAAAGTAGGAAATACATTAGGAAAGAAGGGAAAGGTAAGAGAAAAGTAGTGAAGGGGGCAGGGGAGATGAGTAAGGGAGGTTGAGGGAAGAGACAACAATGAGAGATGAAAGGAAGTCTGTCTATAGACCGACTGGGTAGGTGACGACCGAGGAGGGTGTCCACGGCCCATCTCCCCAATATTTAAACGAGGTAGCTCCATCGGGCATCAGACAAAATAGTTCCGTCTCAATACATTGAGAGGGGAGAAAAGGAGAGACATAAATAGAGGGAGGATGCAGAAAGAGTCGACAGGAGGGACAAAAGGAAGTCTGGCTAAAGACTGACTGGGTAAGTGACCTCCAAGGAGGGAATCTCCGACCTGTCTCCCCTATAGCTAAACCAGGTAGCTCCATCGGGCATCAGACAAAAATTGCTAGACCTCAATTGATGAGGCAAAATTCACAGATAGACAGGGTGGGGACTAAGGGCCAGGACAGGTGAAGGCAGAGGTCAGTGGAAAGGAGTAGAGCCGGGAGGGGTAGGGGGTAGGTAGTTCGGCAAAAGTTCCCATGGCTCCGCTTCGGATCATTCTAAAAGCAGGTCTGTTCATTCTCAGGTGCCAATTTGAGGTTAAAACGCCGGGTAAGATTTTCACCAGTATCCTGGTGTAGTTGTGACCGGTTGGTACGGCGGCCACAGCGTAAGACGCTCCCGGCCAACCGATGTCCGGAGATGGTTGAAACAGTTGTTTAGGTGGGGACTTAGTTGCTGAAGACGGAGATCCACCGGAGCAGAGGCTCCGAGCAGCGATGTTGGATCCTGGCTCCTCCTCCTCTCCCCTGAGGTGACACCTCAGATTGCAGCATCTGTTAATTGGTATTGAAACCATAACATGTTTCATCCTTCAGCAGTCAAGCGCCAATGCTCAACAACCTTCCCCTTTATCCTTTCTATAGAGTGGAGTAATTTCATTGCATGCCACAAGCCATTAAAGAGGCGGTCTGCTCTAGTACTAACAATCTATGTACAACATCAAAAAGTTGGACTTTGAGGGGTCGGAGGGAACCAAATTAACAAGAATGTACTGTTAGGGTGAAGCTAAGGGTGGGGAATGACATCAACGGGAAGATGAAATGTAGGGCAGCACTCTCTGCCTGCCAGCTTTACCTGCTTAGGGATGTACCGTCCATTCTCTCGCAGCACCCGGCTTCGGATTAAGATTTGACTGTCAGAGACTGCCTCCAGATCCACTTTCTTGTCGCTGTGCAGCAGCTGGGTCATGTAGTGTCGGATAAGTCCCACAAAAAAGGTGATAACGACGATAGGCAGCACCACCCAGAGTCGGATAGAGGAGTCCAGGAGCAGCTCCACGGCCGCCATGATGCCCTCTCTCTCAACTTCTGCCATATGACTCCAAAGTAGTGCTGGAAGTTACAAACTTTACGATTGCCCTTTGACCCTGCCGACAACCCTGTCCCCAAGATGACCCGCACAAAGTCCAAAACTTGAGCAGTTAAAACTGTTTCGTCATCGCCGTTGACATCCCTTTGCACCAGCCTGTGACGTAACACCCACGAGTAAGTCACTCCGCTTACACTTTGACGTCAGACTGGCCGCCCACTGGAAGTGCTGGGGGATATGACGTTACCGCGCACCTGGCAGGAGGCGGTAAACTCCGGGTGCTTCTCAGCCTCCGAAAGTCCTCAAAAGGAAGCTCATTGCTCACATGGACAGCACAAACACACCTGTCCTGTTCACCGGAAGAATATTAGACAGAATATCCAACAAGATGCTCAGGAATTTCTAATGTATATGCTTACCTTATTGGAAAGTGAAGGAATAGAAATTGAAAATCTTTTTGGCCTTTGTTATAATCGGGAACCTCATTGTGAAAGTTGTATATATCCATGTAGCACTAACATAGACAATGAAAGATTAATATATTTGACATTACCAGACTGTAAATCAGTGTCTTTCAATAAACTAGTTAAAGCAGCAAATCAAAACATGGAGTGTAGCCAATGCAAGTCAGAAATGTTATCAACAATATTTATACAAACATATGGACAATATATAATTTTAATGATGCAACGTTGTATAGCTGATGGGAGAAAATTGGACTCTTTAATAAACCATTTTGTAGCAAGTTAACTATCAATATCAGGAAGGACTGTTGTAGCAGTAGCAATAATTCTCCATGATGGTCTTTCCACAAAATCTGGACATTACACTGCTTATATAAAATGTGAAAAAGGCTGGACACTTTGTAGTGATGCTCAGTTGGTTTTTAAACAAAGTTTGCCAAAGAATTACCAAATTTCTACCTAATATTTTTAAACCCAAAGTTTTAGGAACATAATTCGGCCTGTGAAGAATTTATTAATGTATATTAATAAGATTACTATTGGACAATTTCAATATAAAGGATTTCGATAATAACATTTGGACCTTGAGGAAAGGTGTTTGTTTGAATTACGGACTTTTTCTTGCACATTGTCTCGGCGTATAGTTTTAAGAAACAACAATTACAGTATTTATAAAGTTATGAAATGTTCTTAGCAGTAAGCATTTTATATATGTGTTATTTGTATTATATGGTATTTTATTGAGGATGGATTTATGTGTGTTTTTTAAACAATCTTATTTGTTTGTTTTTTTGCCCGCTGTTATGTGATGAGTACAATTGAAATCACTGTTTCTAGTGAAATTCAATATATTCCGAGAACAGCAAAAAGGCAAAGAAAATAGTTTGTAAAATGTTAAAATTAAGCTGTGTTGTTAAAAATATATTATTCTATATTATAACCATTTTTGCTTTTCTTTCACAGATCCTAATTTAATAATATGCAATTTATCGAAATTTTGATTATAAAAAACAACCGAATAAAACATGTAGCGTTTTTTATGCCTATTACTGTGAAGGTAAGTTTAACTAATTATTAAAATGCACAATGGCCTGTATTTGCACACAGGTGAAGAAAGGGGAGATGGATGGAGTAGATATGTGTGGAAAGATATTCTGTGGGCATTTTAAGTTACAGTATAAAGTTAACATGAAAACTGACTGTCAGTGGGGGCCAACTAACCCAACACATATGTGCAAAAAGTGCCAGAGAATTGCATTGCAGACAGGTATAAAATAGGACACAGCTTCAGAGCACCTCTCTGCAACACATCTGTATGGTATTCAATAAAGAATATGGAGCTAGTAGAACCCAGGGAAATTCAGGATTAAAACAGACAAAATTCCTTAACTTAAAACACATTACAAAGTGTGTTTGCACATGTCATATCAGGCCCCATCCCTTCCCTTCATAATCTATAAACATGTCCTATCAGTTTGCCAAAACATATGTACTTATACATTTATCTTGTGCATTTTATCTTGTTCTCTGTTTGCAGTACTGAAATTATTCTACTTATTATTCATATAGTTAACGATTAGACTAGCCATTAACCCTAGTATAAATTAATTTCTTGATATACTATGCATGTATATTATAGTTATAGCACAAGCCACTCTTTCATATTTACAAAGAGAAGAAAAGGAAGTCTGTGTACCTTTTCTTCTCCATGTAAATACAACCTCATCATACATACCACTTTGCGTTGTAAGGGCGTTCTATGGGTGTTGCTGTGCGTGTTTGCTCAGAACACTCATAGAACAAGAAACATGTCCCGATTTATCAGAAATCATAAATCTGGACATGTTGTGAATGCTGCACCATCCTCCAATTGGTGTAGCATGGCACAACAAGGAGAATTGTTTTCATTTCTCCTCATTTTTTCTCTTTCAATATATGCTACATTGCACAGCATACATTAAAGGAGAAAAATGCCTTCACTGATTGTTTTTGTGCAGGAAGGTGTGTCTTCTTGCACAATAACAAACTGCACAGGACACAGATATCCTTGCACCATGGTGCAAGGGTGCCTGTGTCACCACATGGTTGCAGTTTAAGCAGCAGTGAGAAGCATAGACTTGCAACATATTTATGTACATATGTTGCATTCCTGTGCTTCGGAAGTACCACAGCACACTGCAGCTAAAGAGCTTACAGTGTCATGCTGCAGCACTTCCTTATAGTTCTGCACTACATTCACCATACACCACGAATGCATTCTTTCAGTCAATTATGCACTACATATATATTCGTCTAAACTTTCACACATTATCACACAAATATAGCTCTTTTGTTAAGAACTTTTTTTTAATATCTTTTTGTACTTTTTTGAACGATTTCTTGATTTTTTGGGTTTATTCAAAAGGAAAAAAAAGACAACTGGAAAACAAAACAATGAACTTCAGGGAAAAAAAAAATCTCGCACCGATGATTGTCTAGTGCTCGACAAACCAAATCAACAGACAGCTCTTCATAGCAGAGCAATCTATTACACTTAATACAGTGTATTTTTGCGTTGGCAAATTGAGAACAAATGTCCAGACATTCAGGGGACATAGCAGCAGCAGAGGTGCTAGGAACTGCAGACGGAGGGGTTTGAGCCAATCATCTACATTCCTCCCTTGCCAAGTTCACAGGATGCTATGTTTTTGGGTATTTCATCATACTTGCGGTCCCGCAAGAGTATTTCTTCATGGGGTCACCTCTTGACAACACCATTTTGCAGATTTTGCATGTCACCTTCACAGCATTAACTTTACTCTCTCCCTCCGGTGTAGAAAAAAACTTCCACACCACTTATGTGTACCACTGAGGAGGTGGAGGTTCATGAACAAATTCCTCATCTGAAGAGTTGTCCGAATCAGGTGGTGGCTGTTGTCCTGAAGCCATTGTAACTAATAATAGTTGTCCACTTTGCCAAAAAATTTTCTTCTCAGCAGAGAGATGTTCCTCCCAAGAAAATCTAAGAAGAATGATTGAAATGGGTGAGGTCCTTCCATAGTTCAAATAGGAAGTATTATGAACAAATCAAATGTCTTTTTTTGAAGTCACACGGGCTCCGCACACCATGCGCACAGGCAGCACGCACCCAGCGCAACTTCGTGAAATTGCATTTAAAAGTAATGTAATTTTATTAAAAGTTAAAGAATATTATTTTTATGATTAGCTCAGATAATGTCTTGTCTTAATATTTATATTAAATATATATATATATATATATATCAAAAACACAGGTTGCTCTCTTGAATGAAGCCACACAGCCAAGGAATGAAGTATAGCAATTTATTGCAGATGAAGGCTGCAGCCTGCATACCAAGACGATGTCCTCGGAAAATAAACGCCCAACGCGTTTCGTGCTTCCTCAGCACTTGGTCACGGGCAGATTTCTCATATGCAGTCCCAGAGTCAAATTGCCTGCACCTGTATTATAATATCACTCGCCTCAGTGGGCGTGGCTGCAGGCATTGCCTGCTGGTATTTGAAGTGCAAAGCTGGTATTCCTCAAGTGAGTGACTCACGGGGTGCAACAATAATGGATAATAAAAACCCCAGTGGGTTGAAAACATAGTCCCGGGCTCTGCAGACTGCAATGTGTCGCCCACATCCATGCTCCTTAGGCCCCCAGAACACTGTCGTTGTTAAGCGGCAGCTGAGATCCGCTCACGCGGCGGGGCTCCATTCGCGACCGAGCTTGGCCGCCATTTATCAAAAACACAGGTTGCTTTCTTGAATGAAGCCACACAGCCAAGGGATGAAGTATAGCAATTTTTTGCAGATGAAGGCTGCAGCCTGCATACCAAGACGATGTCCTCGGAAAATAAACGCTCAACGCGTTTCGTGCTTCCTCAGCACTTGGTCACGGGCAGATTTCTCATATGCAGTCCCAGAGTCAAATTGCCTGCACCTGTATTATAATATCACTCGCCTCAGTGGGCGTGGCTGCAGGCATTGCCTGCTGGTATTTGAAGTGCGAAGCTGGTATTCCTCAAGTGAGTGACTCACGGGGTGCAACAATAATGGATAATAAAAACCCCAGTGGGTTGAAAACATAGTCCCGGGCTCTGCAGACTGCAATGTGTCGCCCACATCCATGCTCCTTAGGCCTCCAGAACACTGTCGTTGTTAAGCGGCAGCTGAGATCCACTCACGCAGCGGGGCTCCATTCGCGACCGAGCTTGGCTGCCATTTATCAAAAACACAGGTTGCTCTCTTGAATGAAGCCACACAGCCAAGGGATGAAGTATAGCAATTTATTGCAGATGAAGCTGCAGCCTGCATACCAAGACGATGTCCTCGGAAAATAAATGCCCAACGCGTTTCGTGCTTCCTCAGCACTTGGTCACGGGCAGATTTCTCATATGCAGTCCCAGAGTCAAATTGCCTGCACCTGTATTATAATATCACTCGCCTCAGTGGGCGTGGCTGCAGGCATTGCCTGCTGGTATTTGAAGTGCGAAGCTGGTATTCCTCAAGTGAGTGACTCACGGGGTGCAACGATAATGGATAATAAAAACCCCAGTGGGTTGAAAACATAGTCCCGGGCTCTGCAGACTGCAATGTGTCGCCCACATCCATGCTCCTTAGGCCCCCAGAACACTGTCGTTGTTAAGCAGGCAATTTGACTCTGGGACTGCATATGAGAAATCTGCCCGTGACCAAGTGCTGAGGAAGCACGAAACGCGTTGGGAGTTTATTTTCCGAGGACATCGTCTTGGTATGCAGGCTGCAGCCTTCATCTGCAATAAATTGCTATACTTTATCCCTTGGCTGTGTGGCTTCATTCAAGAGAGCAACCTGTGTTTTTGACATATATATATATTCACTGAAAAAACCATAGGTTATAGACCATATATAGTTAGGAATTAGCATTTACAAAACCTTGAAAATTCACTGAAAAAACCATAGGTTATACACCATATATAGTTAGGAATTAGCATTTAAAAAACCTTATTTTACTCACACAAAACCATTGAAATTCCATATATAGTTAGTATATATCGCGCACCCGCAATCCACTGCTGATCATGTCACATATTACATCATTCATGACATGGTCAGTGACATCACTGATGACATCACTGATGACATCTCAAATGACATCACTGATGACATCACTGATGACAACATCCAGTGACTGTATTTTTCTGTAAAGTTAAAATATGTCTTACATATTGAAGAATGAGTGGATGTATAAGTGTCTGGATGAAGGATTTAGTAGGGGCATGACTGACTGTATGAGTGAGTGATTAAATGTGTCTCACTGAGTGCATGGGTTAGTGACTAAACTGTATTAATTTGGGCATCATTATGTCTGTTGTTCTGTAAACTGCTGCATGTGTTGATCAGTAGCTATATGAGTAACTATATGGGTTATTGATTGGTTGCCCAAGTATTTGTATGGGAGACTGAGTGTGTGTGTGGGTGGCTGGGAGGTGTATGACTCTGTGCATAGATGTGTGAGCAGTTGATTCACTAGATGTATGGGTTCAAAAGTGCATGTGGAAACAGCTGTATGGGCGGTTGACTGTGTGCATGAGTGTATTGGTGAGTGAATGGATATCTCAGTGCTACATGTCAAAGTAAGTACATATGTAAAATACAGTACATGTGAGAGTTGACATATATAAATAACTGTGCATAAGAGCCAGTGAATGTGTGAGTGGCTGTATAGATCATTGTGAACTTGTATCCAGGATTGTATAAGTGAGTAAATATGTTTTAGTATATGTTTGAATAAGTAAGGTGTGTATAACTGTATAGTTGAGGAAATGGAGGTCTGATTGATTCTTTGCATGACTGACTAGGTGTGTGAGTAACTCCATGGATGAGTGACAGTCTGTGAGTGTATGTTTATACTGAGTGTATCTAAGGTGATATAAGAGTCTGAAGAGGTTCATCATAATATCACATGAATGATGTCATCAGTGATGTGATCAGTAATGTCAAATGAGATGTCATCAGTGATGTCATTTGAGATGTCATTTGAGATGTCATCAGTGATGTCATCAGTGATGTCATTAGTGATGTCATCAGTGATGTCATTTGAGATGTCATCAGTGATGTCATCAGTGATGTCACTGACCATGTCATGAATGATGTAATATGTGACATGATCAGCAGTGGATTGCGGGTGCGCGATATATAGTTAGTACAACTAACTATATATGGAATTTCAATGGTTTTGTGTGAGTAAAATAGGGTTTTTTAAATGCTAATTCCTAACTGTATATGGTGTATAACCTATGGTTTTTTCAGTGAATTTTCAAGGTTTTGTAAATGCTAATTCCTAACTATATATGGTCTATAACCTATGGTTTTTTCAGTGAATTTCATTGGTTTTTTAAAAGCTAATATCTATAGCTGTAAAATGTATTCTTCTTTAAATCCAAAAATATATTTTATATGTTTATTAATAATTTTTTTTAAATATTTTTTTTGTTTCGCTCCCGGTCCGCGAACCGGGAAGCTTCCCGTTAGCTCAATTTGATAACGCGACCCGGTCCGCGAACCAGTAAGAAATCAACATAGTGACGGTATCGCGTTGCAGCGTAATGCGTCTTATGACGTACTGCGTTAGCGCACCCGGAAGTGCCCCGGGGCGCGGACCGAGGCGCGAAGCTCAGCGACCCGGAAGCTAACCGGGGCGCGTCGCGAAAGCGCTACGTATCGCGTTGCCGCGTAATGCGTCTTGTGACGTACCGCGTTAGCGCACCCGGAAGTGCCCCGGGGCGCGGACCGAGGCGCGAAGCGCAGCGACCCGGAAGCTATCCGGGGCGCGGACCGGAGCGCGTAACGTAAGCATAACAGGTCATGTGACTTGTTAATAACACTTTTCATTGGTTCATTTCACTTTTGGTTTCATAATGATGTAAGGCTAGGTCAGGTGACCTAAAAATAACACTTTTCATTGGTTGAGAAGTATTGTTTTTCCCAAATGATGAAAACCCCTCCTTCTTGCCTCACTCTGACTTTCATCATTGTGAGAGGAAGACCTTTACTACTATATGAGAAATGGCTTCATTGGTAGCTTCAGCTGGTGGACCCCCACCACCACCTCCACCTCCTCATGGGAAGAGAGGACCACCTCCCCAGGTCATTACCAACACTGAGGAGGAAGAGGAAGAAATGGATGAGGAGGGAGAAGAACCACAGTTCTTAGAAGAGGTGCCCCGGGTTTCCAGAAAGAAAGCCAGTTTCATCTGGCAGTTTTATTCGATCCCTCGTGGCCAAAAAAAAGTCAATGCGAGGTACGTCACCTGCCTGATATGCAAAGAACAATTATCTAGAGGGACGGACAAGAAATATAGTTACGGAAATCACACAATGCACAGGCACATGACAAGGAAGCATCCACTCAATTACAGCCGGGCGGAAATAAGGGACATGCAGGACAATCCAAGACCAACTCCTGTGGCCAGACCAAGAATACCAATTTCATTAACACCAGAAGAGGCACGGGAAACTGTGCCAAATATACAAGAAAATTTTGGCCACATGATCCACACATGTATGCACTGTCGTGCGTTGTTAGCATGTGGCAACATGAGCATAAATGCTATAAACCTGGCGTATGAACACCATAATTGCCCTAACCGCCCCCAGTAATTTTTTTTTTGCTCCTGTTGAGCCCTTTTCAACGCCTGTTTTTTGTTGTTTCTCCCCCCCCCCCAAAAAAAACCAAAAAAAATATAAAATCGTTCAAAAAATACAAAAAAAACAAAAAATGTTCAAAAAATTAAAAAAAATATAAAACAACAAAAATATTTTTAAAAAAAGTTCTTTTCAGAACTACCTTCCCTTTCAAAAAAAATTGCTAGAATGTTTAGCACTCTGGCAAGCTCTATTTCTTTTGGTTCGCTCCCCGGTTAGCTTCCCGGTACGCGGACCGGGAGCTAACCAAAAAAAATTTAAAAAAAAAAAGAGTAAGTATAAGGAAAGTAAAGAGAGAGTGATGTTAAAAGAAAGACAGCTATAGGGAGTAAAGAAGACATACTGTTTAATAGATCTATTTACCGAAGAAAAGACGGAAGAGGGTATAATTGTGAAAAACAAAATAGATAACGAAGTGAAAGAAAAAAAAAGAGAGTATAACATTAACAAAGAAGAGTTTCTTGGAGAATGTGAGTGAATGTTCAAAATAAGATTAAAATATGAGGAATAACAGAGAGAAAAAATAGAAAACAGAAAACAAAAAATAACAGAAAAAGATTAATTGAAACAGCAAAGAAATGTAAGTAACATAGAGCCATATCATCAACATAGGCAATAAAAGTTTTGCAGCTTTTATTGGCAGAAATGTGTCGCTAAAGCTGCTTTTGCGGCAGAAAACTGCCGCTAAAACCACTTTTGCACCAGTTTTCTGCCAATAAAAAGAGCAATAATTTTATTGGCTGTGTTCATAATATGCCCCTTAGTGTGCTTCAACTACACAGAGAAAGCATTATGAACAAGTAGTGATAGAGTGATCAGTCAAAGACACTAAGAGTAATAGAGACGGAGTGAGTGAACAAGAGTGAGGAACTATGAGAAGAGAGGGACTGAGAAAAAGAGTGGAAGGAGTTGAGTAAGTAGGTAATAGAGAAAGGAATGAGGGAAGTAGCAAAGGCAGGAAACTGAGGGTTAAAGAAATGAAGCAGTGGAACTAATAGTAGGTGAATGTGATAGAAATGTAACGAAAAGAGTACAAAGCATTTACCTTATAATTGTCGTTAAATTACTCACTTTTTGTTTTTATACTTTCAATCTGTGAAAGAGAGAACAAACATTTCAAAAATATTAAAACATGTATTTAAAAATTACAAAAGACAAGGGAAAAGATTGAAGGACAAACAGTTTTTCAACAACTTTGACACTTACAGAAGCTTCTGCTTCTCCAGGCCCCCTACACAGTCCTAAAGATATACATTTTAAACTAACAGTATCTTGATGCAGATGAAGTGAGGCCTATCTTAAAACATGGTGCATCTTTTGCATTGCTGTTGTCTCAGAAAAGTGTCGCAAGACACTAAAATTTTAAATAATTGCTTCAGGATGCCAATAAGATGTGTCCTATCCAGAGGTTTGTTTCAGGTGAGGCCTACTCAGGGTTGCAGATGAAATTTCGAGTTGTTGAAGAGAATAGAGGACATAATACATGTGAAGGTCTACCAATGAAGTGAGTCATGTCCACTGCACTCTTGAACAAAGTCCAAACCTCCTATGTTTCCCTGGACAGACCTAAACTTGATCTGCACAATGTGATTCGTAATGATAGGAAACACAGGTGATGTAATTGAAATACGTGCAATTTATTTTGCTCATTTCACAATCACATCACTTGTGTTTCCTTTGCTTAGGTATCTCATTGTGCAGATGTAGTCTAGCATATGAAAGAATACGCAGAAGTGCAGCACTGCATGCAACAACTTTGACACTTACAGAAGCCTCACCTTCTCCATGCCTCCTACACAGTTCTACATATACATCATAAATGCAAACAGTACAGAATTAATTATACATGTTAAATGGTTTATTTTTGCTGTTCTCAGAATGTATCAAAATTCACTAAAAACAGTGACTTGAAGGTATTCATCATATAACAGCGGGGAAAAAAAAACACAATCAAAATGATTGTGTTTAAAAAACCCATACAACATAAGAAATCAGAATTCAGAACTCCTTAAAGTTAACTTACTTTCCATGACGTCAAAGGATGTCCTATGAACAGCTTACACTCTTTTGTGCTGTTATTACTTTCAGCCCGCCACTTTCTGAAAGAAAATCTCCATCGTTTTTAAAAACATGTTACATGCAATAAATGACTTCTTGCTCTCTACCACAAGTTTCCACAAGGCCAAATCTTGTCAGACCCATTTATAACTCTTGGATTTCTTGTAAGCCAATCCCGTCATTTGGCATTTCCGCAACTTTCAGAATTAAAATGTTGAAGATCATTTTCACAATCCTGGAATAGTAATATCTTCCCCTTCTTGCTCAGTCATGTTCTACATTTCCTATGACACTGATACTGCTTACTATGAAGCAGACTTACACTAACTCTATGACTACTACAATTATTTAATTCTCTACATCACTTTCAATCACAAAGCAATGTAAAACAGTAGACAGTGTTGCAGACTTACATTCCCTCTA
This sequence comes from Lissotriton helveticus, assembly GCF_964261635.1. NCBI lineage: Eukaryota > Metazoa > Chordata > Amphibia > Caudata > Salamandridae > Lissotriton > Lissotriton helveticus. Next base: position 956,728,643 of record NC_136071.1, read on the forward strand.
CTTTATGTTATGATTGGCTGCTTCAATTAGCTTATAAAAAGAAATAGTTTTTCTGAACTCATTCAAATTGCACTTATTTCTCCATCACGTCCAGTCTTATGGTTAGAAGTTATGTCTCTGAACTACACTTATCCTCAAGGCCAAATTGTGTAGGAGCCATTAGAACTTCTTGAAATTCCACAGAGCACATCCCGAGATTATTTCCCTAAAATTTTGGTTTTAAAAACACCAGGTAAGAGTTTTTAAGGTCATACGGCAATTTTTTTTTGAAAATTAAAACAGAATCGTTGCAGAATGACCAGCCATTTCTAGACTTTAAATAAGCTGTGTAATGTCCTGATGTTATTGAAGGACCGTCATGATATATAATTGCTGCAGTTACAAAAGTCCTTCCTGATATTGACAACTGCGAAGCTACAAAATTTTTAATTAAAGTTGTCAATTTTGTTCCATCAGGCCTACATCGTTGGAACATTAAAATGACATACTGGCCATATGTTCGTATAAATAATGTGGACATCATTTCAGATTTACATTGGCTACACTCCATGTTGTGATCAGCTGCTTTTACTAGCTTATTAAAGGAGACTGATTTACTGTCTGGCAAAGTTAAATATATAAATCTTTCTGAGTCTACACTAGTAGTACTTGATACCATACAGTTCTCGCAGTCATGCTGCCATTGATAAGAAAGGCCAAACAGCTGATCTACATCTACACCTTCAGCATGCAATACATCAAGCATATACATTAAAAACTCCTGACAATCTTGCTGAATATTTTGAGAGAATTGTGTTTGGCCTGAACATCTGTCTAACAGATTTCGAATTTCAGACACACTTTCTATGTTTGTTCTATCAGTGCTACATTTCTCTAACACAGAATTTAACAAACTGCAAAATGTTTGATCAGAATTGACCACAATCTCTTCTTTTACATTTTCTAGAGAAAACAAAACATTAACCACTACATTAGCATAGCAGTTGACACCAGAACTGTTTTCAAACTGAAAACCAACAACATCTTCAACAGAATCCTTTTTGTTTCTGCTTGTAATTTTAGGTTCATCTACTTTTTGTCTTTTTGCTACAACCTCCCCAGTATTGGTCACATTTCTTCGTTTCCGGCCTACCACACGTTTCTCAAACAAAGGATACTGAGGCAAATGTGGCGTATACTCTCTTCTTAACCTATTGTATTCCTTAACACAATCTAGATCCGCACAAATGTTTGTGACATCACACTCAATCAAGTACAATCCCGATAAAGTTCTAACTCGTGACAATGCCACATATGCCATACCCTCCTTGAACACAGAACTGCCAATATTCACCAATGCACTGTCTACACTTAAACCTTGCGATTTATGGATTGTCACCGCATATGCCAAGCACACAGGAAACTGCTTACGGCGAACATATAAGTCTTTTACAAGCAAAAATCTAGCAGAGCAACGACCAATTAGCTGTACTTCCTCAATGCCATCAAATTTAATTTTTAAAAATTCAATTCCATCTCTATTTCTGTATTTTACAAAATCAACAACATTACCCATTGATCCATTTACCAGACCTCTTTCAACATGTAAATTCCTTCTTAAAATTATACGGCAGTTCAAGCACACATTCAGAGTCTTTTCAAAACCTGCAGTTTTAGATATACTCTTCTCTAATGAATCCAATTTTGTTTTCAAATTCTCAGACAAAATAATTGTTGATCCCATATGCTCTACTCTGTCAATAGCTTCCAGTTTCACAATCTCTTGCTTTTCTAAATGCAACATTTTGTTGTTAAATTTGGCACATTCTGCAAGAGTTGGCATCAAACATATTCCAGATTTCTTCTCAGTAATTTTCTGAAAAATATTCTCAGGCACAACATCTTGTTCTGGATATAAATTTGACAGTAATCGTGCATGTAAAGCTTCTTTCCCATGCTCGGTCACTTTTCCAATTCTAACATCTTGTAGAATAGTCTTGTAAACTTCATCCTTCGCCTGACGCATATTTACATGCAGTTCAGCATAATTGAAGTTTAACCATATATTGACGTTGCCAATGCTGCCTAGGCACTTCCTGGTATCTTCATGCGTGAGCATTTTGAACACAGGTTGCCCTTTCACTGGTGTCAGCTGCAGAAGATCTCCGAAAACAATGATGTGTTTGCCACCAAATAACACATCATACTCTGTTTTGAGAACTTCTTGCATTCTCAAATGCACAAAGGCAAGCATGACATTGGAAACCATGCTTACTTCGTCAATGATAAGAAGTTTCATTTTCCTCAAGATTCTTGAAACTTCAAAACAAGCATCTCCAGATAGCTTGTGATATTGTAATTTGTTGTCATGCTCCACTGGCAGCATCAGTAAACAATGTAAAGTAATCCCTTTAATATTATGTGCTGCCAGTCCAGTTGGAGCAGTGACAACACAAGACAGCGATGACTCTATCCTTTCCTGCAAATAGCATGAAATTGCTTTAATGAGGAAACTTTTTCCAGTTCCCGCTTCTCCACTCACGTACAGTCGGACAGGCTTCAACGACGTACATGAGCACTCTTTCTTATCATGACTTAATCCATGATCAATTTGCATGGTAACTTCATCATATATTTTCCTCTGCTCAACGTTGAGTTGTCTTTCCAACTCTTCTAAGTTAACTGCATCCTCTTGAGCATGTGCCATGGCTCTTTCCACTTCATTCATAGCAGTGGCAGCTTCATTTTCAATAACAGGTCCTCCTAGTGGATCCTGACTCAATGAAGCAGAACTCTGACTCTCCTGAGAACTGTCTCTGGCAATCTCGGCTGCAATCGTTGCTTCCTGCTCAATTTCCGCATTCAACATTTCTACATATTTGGGAAAAGCAGGACATTCTATGGTCTCCTTGGCGGCATTGAAAGAGTCTTCGTAACAGAGGAAATCTCCAAGCAGTTCCTCTTCTGCACGCCAAGGCTTGAAAAGTTGCAAAAGTGCTAAATAGAAAAACTCCTTTTTTTCAGGAGATTCGCCACTCAATTTTCGATGGTTTACCAAGTGGCATTTTCTTTGCTTGACCAGACATCCCTCACTTCCTATTACAGCATACACTCCTTTCTCAGTATCTTCTTTGATGTTCCTCTTGAATATGTAATTTTGAAGAACCTCATACAGACAAACATTCTCGAGGTGACTGCTTCGATTTGGATAATATGTATCCAACATGTTGGTCTTCAAAATGTCGGTACTGTTTGGCTCCTTTTCCGCCAAATACTCAATTTCCCGGACAGGTTTTAGAACTCGATTACGCGTTGCAGCAAGACCAAGACTCGCCCAAACGATACTCCTGGACTTGGCATAGAGACTTGCTGAAGACAACCGGTCAGAACATTCGTACGCTCCAATTTCTCGATGCGACAACATCTTCAGACTGAAACTGTACAACTTCTTGCTGAGGCTCTTTTCATGGGAAATGTCCTCCCACATATCCTTCAATTCTGTCTTCTCTTTTTTGGTGATGTAAGACGTCACATACCGAGCCACAGCCATACAGTTATCAGCCACAAACTGTATATCCATGTTAGCATTCCACATGGACAAAATCACCGGGTTGTAGTCATTGATGTACTTGGACTCTTCGTTCCTCTTCAAATTGTATGTGTTTTTAGGTGATTTCTTCATGACATTGTGTCGCAGCGAAGACATCAAACTGTTTACTCTTCCTTTAGAAATCACCGGTCGTGGAAAGCCGAAACGACATTTGGTGTAGAACTTGTCCTTGTTTCGGAATTTACGACGGCAGTACTTTCCACATCGATGGCTTTGGAAACGCAGAACTTTTTCTCTTAGGCTTTTCTTCTCCTTTGCGTTTGGAACAGCACACGTAGAATACTGTTGGATGAAACTCATCACTGAGTCTTCTGGATCCGTTCCAAATTTAGGTGCATCCTTGATCCACAGCAACATATGTATATGAGGAGCACCTCTTGCTTGGTACTCCTTTCTCTAGAAGAAATCCAACACCTCTCCAAGAGGTGGATTCTTCTTATTCATGATGAAAGACATCATAGCTTCAAATCTATGATTGAAGTACCTACATACATTGACTGGATCCAAAGAGCACAGTTCTCCGGGTGTCTTGAATTCGATGTTATCTACGTTAGCATTTGCCTCTCGTAGAAATTCAAGTAAGTCTTCCCAGCCATACTCGGCACAGCTCAGAGTGAGGAACCATGTGGGAGTACCTAAGTTCCTCAGCATACATTTTAAATCACCATGACGACCGTACCAGTACTCATTAGTACCACGCTGACACGCCATGAGATTAATCAGGTGAGAATCCAAAATACTGTCTTGGACATTGACTTTATCCATAAAGTCACTTGCCGAGATGTTTTGCATGTGTATACCACTTTTCAAGATGTGGTTCACTGCATATGACAGTCCAGACAGATCGCTTTCAAACAAGAGATGAAACAAATAAGGAATGCATTGTCGAAACCTAGCATCTCCTGCATACAATCGCAAAGTCCGGTATTCAGAAGCAGGAATTTGATGAGGTCGCTCATCATATCTTCCTCCCTGACCTGTTGGAAAAAGCTGTGGGAAACACCGAGCTTCCAAACTTTCCTCCCAAACACTAATGGGACTCCCTTTGGCTTGTTTCATTTGAAACAACTCAATAGCATTCCCCATGACTTCCTTGGAATGCAAAGGATGAACACTATAATGTTCATATATATCTTCCTACATGGAATTCCGGAAGGGTCTCAAAACTTTTCTTTTCTCTCGAGCCTACAATGCTTAATCCCCCTCTGCTCCTGCCCGCTTCTCTCAATCCAACAGCGCCATGAAACCGCATGGTAAAAGTGCGCTATAGAAAAGTTTTTTAAATTCAAAATTCTTCACTAGTAGAGGGTTCTACTTTCTCAATTTGACCAGCACACAAATCGCTATCCTCTTCCTCACTTACTTCCTCTTCTGCAACATATACATTCTTATAGTATTTATTATTTTTTTTCAAATACAATGTTGCCTTTTTAACTTTCCTAACATCTACTAAATCTTGCCATATTTTCTTATTCTTTGTCGGAACCCCATTAACTAAGATAACCAGAGGTTCCTCGTCCACTTTTTCTACTCCGATTGTGTTAATGTTTTTCTTCAAATCTAGAGGCAAATAAACAACTCTTCCCTTTAATCCTCTCTGTAAATCTGATGGAGGCAATTTCCCTGTCTTTGGCTCCATTCTTACAATAGCCTGAAAGGGATGGATACTTTGAATCAAAATAGATTCATAAGTATTTAAATCCTTCAATTCAGAAGGAATCTCAACCAATTCCAGATTATTATGAACTGCTCTAGCAGGCATCTGGTTTTGATTTAATTTGCAACAATAAGTACACACACGTTGATCGAATCCCAAATCAAAACAATTTTCTACCATCAAGTATGTTGCAAAATCCTTCCATTCACTATTATTTTCCCTTTCACTTTTCGCATATAAATCCACTAACTTAGTCTGATTCTTATAATAAGTGCGTCGACAACACACACAAGTGAAATTAGGCCTCTCACTTGATTTCACCTGAAACGTCGCAATTTCCTTCAGAAAATTATCTGTACTGGAAACCTGTACACTATCTTCCACATTACCCTCTTCTTCTTGGTCAATTTCAACATTCTCCTCTTTACTTCCAAAGTAACAAAACTCAATTTCTTCACATATATTCTTCACATCTATTTCAGAACCATGCAAAAGAGCAGCGCATAATTGTTTAAGCATAATTGCTGGACTCTTAGCATAATACAACATTCTAACTAATTTCCTCACTTTATTATGATGCACTGCTAGCATCCTGAAATGATGAAAAACACTCTGGCATACTCTCCTGGAAAGACAAGCCAGTGAATGACCATGCAAACCTGTCACTTCTCTCACTCTGCAAGGATCTAATTCTTGCAACAACCTTATTTTCTGCTTCAAACTTTTCTTATTAAATGACCGTACAAAATCACAAAGCAAATTGATGGAATCCTGTCGCACACTACAAATACTACTACACTTCCAGGTGTACACAGGACCCTTAGCACGTCTTCCTAAAACCTCATTACCTAACACCTCTTCTGTCTCTGTTGTCACAAGTTTTTCTTTTTCAACTGGACAACCTTCTTTCACTTCATAAGCACGACCACTGGTGTCAACTGCATGCACCAAATCATTATCCTGGAAATAACTCTCCTCATTAAAAAATGCCTCACAGCTTGAACTATGCATCCATTCTCCAGAAAAAACTTCACAAAAATTACTACGATTAACTATTCTCTTCCATCTACTATTTCTTTTGAAATCATAAATTGCCTTGTTTAGCTTCCTAATTCTATTGATTATCAAAATAAATAACTTACGTTTAATTTCAAATGCCTGATCAATAACTTTCTCAACTTTTTTTTTTCTCTTATAAAAAACCAGTTTCTGTTGACCTTTCTTAATATTTTTTAACAAATTGCCAATTATCCTGTTGCGGAACATTCGTTTACGAATGTCCCTAAACTGTTGTTTCCTTCTACTATCATGCACAGAGTTATCTCTTGCTCTAGCAGTAACATTTTTGATTGGCCTTTCCTTTCCATTTGATTTGCTTCTCTTTTTATGGACTGAAACATTTTCTGTAGTAATATTTTTTTTACTACACATATTTCTTATGAAATATTTTGTGCTCTTACCCGGTGCTTTCTTCGTGACTTGACAAATCTTTTTGTTAGAGGACTGCTGCTTATTTTGTTTCACCTGCTGTCTTTGACGTTTTGCAGCCTTTCTCTGTCTTTCTATTGTTGGCATGGTGAAATCTTGAAATGATCTGCAGTTGAATCTGTGGTAAAATATAATAAAAAATGTTATTAACCATTATTACCAAACAGTAAATCAATAACAGTGATCAAAAACTTAACACACTACTTGATATTTTAAATAGAAGATTTTTTAGTCCTTGGCAAATTTACAATACAGAAATAGCAGAAAAGAAATGACATTTATATTTATGTTACCTGTGCTATTTTATATGTGAATCTGATCTAATTTTATGAGCATATTTTAATATTTTATTGAAGACACTACACATAACCTGTTTTTGAAGGTGTCTTTATTTTTAAATTAAACGGTTTACATTTTTACTTTTTATTAATTATACATTTTAAAAATAAATGTTTATATTTCCATAGGCTCAAGCAGGTCAGCTTCCCACCCTATGTCATATAATTCGGACAAATCTGCATCCTCATCACGCTCTTCTTCATCCTCAGGATTTAAATCATCCAATGGATCAACATCCACTGATGTTTCAATTACAAGTTCAATGATGAGGTCAAAATCAACTGATTGCAGATTGTCGCTCATGTTGATGTTGTCTTTATCTTTAAAGAAAGATAACAACAATGAGATGTTGCAGAGTAAGAGACAAATCTCAGAGATTATAATAGTAAAATTGTTTAACAAGAGTAATATTTTGCAGCTAATATTTAGCCATGTCCAGCGATGCTGATCAGGTAAAGACTATGTCTAATTTTTCAGTGAACAGGACTCATCTCTTCTTAACCTTGGATAAGCCTCACCGACTCTGTGTGTCCTGCACATACTTAAATGTAAAGGGGCAGATTTATGTTAAATGGCACATCCCCAGGCATGCACCAGTTAACGTGCACCGCTGCTCTGCCACCCATGGTGTGCCGTATTTACAATCAGATAGGAGAAAGCTGCGTCAAAAACCTGCGCCTGCTTTAAGCAGGCATAGGTCTTGACGCAACATTGTGGAGATGGGGCACCCCTGAGCCTTGCTTGAGCTGCATCGCACTTGCGATACAACTCCAGCAATCACTACCTTTACAGCACAGATACATCACGCATCTGTGCCATTTTTGCCCCATGATGCCCCGCATTGTAAATGCAGCACACCATGGGTGGCGGAACAGCGGCGCAGGATGACTGACACATCCCTGGTGATGCACCAGTCATCATAAATCTATCCCTAAGCTTCTTATCTTGTTACAGATGAACCACCATATGTACCATCAAACTATTTTGCATTTCCTAAATAGCGAATTTTAAGGAATAAATAGCAATTCTTTACCATTCCTAATTTGCAATGAGCAAATTGCTAATTGCAAGTTACCCATTCATTTCCATGGGCTAGGAGCCTCATAGGAATGAAGGTTTAATTTGCGATTAGCAATTTGCTCATCACAAATTAGGAATTTTTCCAAGGGTGCAGGGGTGTCTCAAGAACACCCTGCTGCACCCCCTGAAAAAGAAATTTGGGGGCATATGGCGCACATACATGCCCTAAGGGCATGTATGGGCGTCATATGGCACCTTTTGTTTTTTGGAAAAAATACTTTTTGAAAAGAATTCACAAATTACCACCAACTAGAAGTTGGTGGTAGTTTCCAAATCCTTAATGTCATTTTTTTACATATTTTTTGTTTGATACATTGCATTTAAGGAATCGCAAAATTTGCAAATCCTTCAGTGCAATCGCAAAATAAGGAATAGCAAATTTTGAATTAAGGACATTTTAAGTCATTTCCACATGTGCAGTGTTTTCAAATTATGATTTGAAAATCGTTTTTGGGGAAAAGTAATGGTTTGCAAATTTATGACAAGGACATAATGGTGTATGCTTCTCTATAAGGCATTTCAGTGTCTCTGATGTCATTTTTCCCATATTACATTATAAGACCTTTCCCCATGGAGCACATTCCTTGTAAATATGCTCCCACCTGTGCATGGTGAATTTAGATTTTGACTGTTTGAGTCACATACCCATGTTAAAAGTGACCCAAAAAAATTGGAAACGCTTTAAAAAAACACATTCATGTGTCTTAAGGACATTTTAAGTCATTTCCCCGTGGACAGTGTTTTGTAAGTGGCGCAAAAGAGTCATACACCTATCATAAATCTGTCCCTAGCATTTTAAATGATTAATTCATGATGACGATAAGGTGTGGCCTATCCAGAGGTTTGTTTAAGGTGAGGCCTACTCAGGATTGCAGATTAAAGTTACGCTTGATGAAGAATACAGAGGAGATAATACATGTAAAGGCCTACCAATGAAGTAAGTGATGTCCACTTCATTGCGCCAGTCATCATAAATGTATCCCTAAGCTTCTTATCTTGTTACAGATGAACCGCCATATGTACCATCAAACTATTTTACATTTCCTAAATAGCGAATTTTAAGGAATAAATAGCAATTCTTTACCATTCCTAATTTGCAATGAGCAAATTGCTAATTTCAAATTACCCATTCATTTCCATGGGCTAGGAGGCTCATAGGAATGAAGGTACAATTTGCGATTAGCAATTAGCTCATCACAAATTAGGAATTTTTCCAAGGGTGCAGGGGTGTCTCAAGAACACCCTGCTGCACCCCTGAAAAAGAAATTTGGGGGCATATTGCGCACATACATGCCCTAAGGACATGTATTGGCGTCATATGGCACCTTTTGTTTTTTGGAAAAAAATGCTTTTTGAAAAGAATTCGCAAATTACCACAAACTAGAAGTTGGTGGTAGTTTCCAAATCCTTAATGTCATTTTTTACATATTTTTTGTTCGATACATTGCATTTAAGTAATCGCAAAATTTGCAAATCCTTCAGTGCAATCGCAAAATAAGGAATAGCAAATTTTGAATTAAGGACATTTTAAGTCATTTCCACATGTGCAGTGTTTTCAAATTATGATTTGAAAATCGTTTTGGGGGAAAAGGAATGGTTTGCAAATTTATGACAAGGACATAATGGTGTATGCTTCTCTATAAGGCATTTCAGTGTCTCTGATGTCATTTTTCCCATATTACATTATAAGACCTTTCCCCATGGAGCACATTCCTTGTAAATATGCTCCCACCAAATTTACAAACCATTCCTTTTCCCCAAAAACGATTTTCAAATCATAATTTGAAAACACTGCACATGAGGAAATGACTTAAAATGTCCTTAAGACACATGAAAGTGTTTTTTGATTGCCTTTCCAGCATGGTTGGGTCACTTTTAACATGGCTATGTAACACAAACATTTAAAATCTAAATTTGCCATGCACAGGTGGGACCATATTTACAAGCAATTTGCGCCACAGAGAAAGGTCTTACATTAAAATTGGAAAAATAACATCAGGGACAGTCAATTGCCGTATAAAGAAGCATACACCATTATGTCCTTGTCATATATTTAAAAACAATTCCTTTTCCCCAAAAACGATTTTCAAATCATAATTTCAAAACACTGCACATGGGAAAATTACTTAAAATGTCCTTAATACACATAAAAGCGTTTTTTAATTGCCTTTGCAGCATGTTTGTATCACTTTTAACATGGCTATGTAACACAAACATTCAAAATCTAAATTTTCCATGCACAGGTGGGAGCATATTTACAAGCAATTTGCGCCACATAATTCATAATTTTTTCCTTAAAGCACACTATTCTCTATCTAAATTAAAGAAATATTTTCTCACCTTAGCAAATACTTTGAGTTTGAAAACAGTCTCAGAAACACACCAATTTGTCTTCAGCAGAGCAAAAGGTATGCACTCCAGAGTCTGCAGCTATCAAAAGCACAGAAATGCTGTAATTCTTCACACATGTCTCTCATGTCACCCAATCAAAACTCTTCCCTCACTTTTTTTCAAATGAAAAACCTTCCCCCCTCTGCCCTTTCTGCCTTTTCTGCATGGCAACCACCTCTTGGAAGACTTCTGGTGTTTGCAAGTTCACACAACAATGTTGCAATTGAACTCTGAACTCTCAGTGCACCTGCATATCCAGTGCATTCTTTCATTTAATGATTTTTTATTGACCATTCAAAATACATCTTTCAAATAACTCATCCGTGCACCCTAACTTTCTGTTTTCAGCAATCAAAATCCACCAATCACTGTTACTGCTTCATGAACACAGAAACTCCACAGTTTTTTTCATTTTAAACTCTCATTTTTTCAACTGCCATTTCATTGCCACACTTCATCTGACTGCAGGAGAACCTTCTCTCACCATGTTTTCTGTCTGGATTGTTGGACATAGTTATATTCACTGGGCTCAAAGGTACGCTGAAAACAGGAATTTACCTAACCTCAATTTACAAGATGTGGAAATTAAGTGGTTTGGCCACAGAGGATTAAAATGTCACCAATTGATACCATTGGTGAAAACCTTTATGCATTTGCCCAAACCTGACCTGTTAATTGTGCACTGTGGAGGTAATGACTTGGGCACTTTGACTGGGGTAGGTCTGGAAATGCTTTTAAAGGACACCTTTGAGCAATTGATGGCACTTTTTCCTCAGACTGCCTTGGTATATTCAAATATATGCCAAAGACAGAAATGGAGGTGGTCAAACCAATTTTGTCCACAAATTGAGAAGTCGAGGAAGCATGTAAACAAATCTGTTTCAGCTTACATGAGAGACCATGGAATGGGCTCCCTGTACAACAATAACTTGCGTTACTACATGCAAGATATCTACAGAGGAGATGGAGTTCACTTCTCAGATGAGGGCAACAGAGTTTTCACTCTGAATTTAAGAATGTGCATAGGTACCTACTTATAAGTACCTAAATGTACCATAAACCCAAAAGCTCTTCTCAGAGCTACCCTACATTTGATCACTCACAATTATTATTTTACTCTAACATTTTTCACTAATTTTCAACAAAGTACGCTCCCTGGGGCGCTACCCGGTACGCGAACCGGGAGCTAACCTCGCGAAATTTTTTTAAAAAATGGTTTTTTTTCGCACATATAAGCCTCTTCAGCCACCCTCAGAAAACCTAGGGGGTCAAGATAAGTCTACCGTGCCCCCTTCTACCCATTCTGAACATTATTTGCCCTCCATCTTGTATCTTAATTCGACCGAAACACAAAATGGTGGACTCCCGTAACGCTTAAGGTTCGCATACCGGGTCGCTCCCTGGGAAGGTCACCATCAAAAAAGGTGGGAAAGTAGTTTACAGAAAAGTTACTGGAGACAATTTCACCAAATATAGATTAGCTCATACTACATACCAATCCCTACCATTTTCACAAATTTGATTGGAATTCCATTTAGCCATTTAGCCTGTAGACCTCTCTAAATACCCTGAGGTAAATTACTTCACAAAACACATCTGAAGTGTTGGAATTGACAACCAATTAATATGTTACTTTCATTTTCTACTTTTTTTACCTGACATTTCATTGGTTATATACCTGAATATATATAAAGGAAGAGAAGGAAACACAGCCATTTTGACTACTACTTCTTGGTGTACATTTCAATAGTATTTTTACTAATTCCTTCAACTTCTTTCTAAAGGTAAGTTTTTATTTTTAAAACTGAAGTATATTGTGCACTATAAGTTAATATGGTAAACTTTTTCTGATAGTTATATACTATCCCTCTGTAGTAGTTATAGATTTAGATAGACTTCTCTGTTATAGTTATGGATGGAGTTAGGCTTCTCTTGTATAATTATGAAATTACTTACGTTAAATCACATACACTTTTTTATATTCCTACTTCCACTCTGATACTATACACTGCCCAAAGATAAATTCACTGATAAAAACTGCCTATCTAAAATTAATCCCAACAGTGCCCTATCTCTACTAATATATATTTTTTTAATCTAAATTTCAGGCAAAATGGAAGGCGAACAGAAAGTTGAATTTCAAATTGTCCTGCAAGAGAGCAGCCAAGAAATCATTGATGAAAATGATTTTGAATGGTTCTCCGGTGTCTGTCAACATTCTAAACAGTCCGGAGCGGCCGCCATCTTGTCTCTCGGTAGGATTGAGAGACAAGAGGAGGCCAAAACAAAGGCGAAAATGACCATAAGGGGGCATACTAGATCCTCCCTGACCCCCTAGGTTTAATGTGGAGGTTTTAAAAGGGCCCCGCGGGGCAAAAAAAACAAAAACATTTTTTTGTTTTTTTTGCGTGGGGAGCGCCCGGTCCGCGAACCGGGAAGCGTTCTGGGCAGCGTACTGCAATGAAAAATGAATGATAGACTTTTCAAATGCTGTATGTTAATTGATTGTTGTTTTTGTTGATTATTTTTTATTTTCTTTATTTTTTAAGCATTTTTTTTTATTGTGATTGTGTTTCATAATTTATTAAACTTTCTAACATTTCATTGTCAGAAATTTCATAATTATCATGGAATATACATTGTAGTCTCTGAGGGTGTAAAATGTCCTCATTTGCAAGGAGGTTATCTACTGCTTGTACACATTGCAGTAGTTCATTGTCCCAAGTTTCATCGAAAAATTCAATGTCAATTTGATCAATTGTATCAATCAATTCTTGGCTGCTCTCTTGCAGGTCCATTTCAAAAGAAACTTGGTTTTCGCCTTCCATTTTGCCTGAAATTTGGATTAAAAAAATATATATTAGTAGAGATAGGGCAATGTTGGGAATAATTTTAGATAGGCATTTTTTATCAGTGAATTTATCTTTGGGCAGTGTATAGTATCAGAGTGGAAGTAGGAATATAAAAAAGTGTATGTGATTTAACGTAAGTAAATTCATAATTATACAAGAGAAGCCTAACTCCATCCATAACTATAACAGAGAAGTCTATCTAAATCTATAACTACTACAGAGGGATAGTATATAACTATCAGAAAAAGTTTACCATATTAACTTATAGTGCACAATATACTTCAGTTTTAAAAATAAAAACTTACCTTTAGATAGAAGTTGAAGGAATTAGTGAAAATCCTATTGAAATGTACACCAAGAAGTAGTAGTCAAAATGGCTGTGTTTTCTTCTCTTCCTTTATATATATTCAGGTATATAACCAATCAAATGTCAGGTAAAAAAAGTAGAAAATGAAAGTAACATTTTCATTGGTTGTCAATTCCAACACTTCAGATGTGTTTTGAGAAGTAATTTACCTCAGGGTATTTAGAGAGGTCTACAGGCTAAATGGCTAAATGGAATTCCAATCAAATTTGTGAAAATGGTAGGGATTGGTATGTAGTATGAGCTAGTCTATATTTGGTGAAATTGTCTCCAGTGGCTTTTCTGTGAACTACTTTCCCACCTTTTTTGATGGTGCGCTTCCCAGGGAGCGACCCGGTACGCGAACCGTTGAGCGCCCCGGTTCGCGAACCTTAAGCGTAACGGGAGTCCACCATTTTGTGTTTTGGTCGAATTAAGATACAAGATGGAGGGCAAATAATATTCAGAATGGGTAGAAGGGGGCACGGTAGACTTATCTTGACCCCCTAGGTTTTGTGAGGGTGGCTGAGGAGGCCCATATGTGCGAAAAAAAAACATTTTTTTTAAAAATTCCGCGAGGTTAGCTCCCGGTTCGCGTACCGGGTAGCGCCCCAGGGAGCGTACTTTGTTGAAAATTAGTGAAAAATGTTAGAGTAAAATAATAACTGTGAGTGATCAGATGTAGGGTAGCTCTGAGAAGAGCTTTTGGGTTTATGGTACATTTAGGTACTTATAAGTAGGTACCAATGCACATTCTTAAATTCAGAGTGAAAATTCTGTTGCCCTCATCTGAGAAGTGAACTCCATCTCCTCTGTAGATATCTTGCATGTAGTAACGCAAGTTATTGTTGTACAGGGAGCCCATTCCATGGTCTCTCATGTAAGCTGAAACAGATTTGTTTACATGCTTCCTCGACTTCTCAATTTGTGGCCAAAATTGGTTTGACCACCTCCTTTTCTGTCTTTGGCATATATTTGAATATACCAAGGCAGTCTGAGGAAAAAGTGCCATTAATTGCTCAAAGGTGTCCTTTAAAAGCATTTCCAGACCTACACCAGTCAAAGTGCCCAAGTCATTACCTCCACAGTGCACAATTAACAGGTCAGGTTTGGGCAAATGCATAAAGGTTTTCACCAATGGTATCAATTTGTGACATTTTAATCCTCTGTGGCCAAACCACTTAATTTCCACATCTTGTAAATTGAGGTTAGGTAATTTCCTGTTTTCAACGTACCTTTGAGCCCAGTGAATATAACTATGTCCAACAATCCAGACAGAAAACATGGTGAGAGAAGGTTCTCCTGCAGTCAGATGAAGTGTGGCAATGAAATGGCAGTTGAAAAAATGAGAGTTTAAAATGAAAAAAACTGTGGAGTTTCTGTGTTCATGAAGCAGTAACAGTGATTGGTGGATTTTGATTGCTGAAAACAGAAAGTTAGGGTGCACGGATGTGTTCTTTGAAAGATGTATTTTGAATGGTCAATAAAAAATCATTAAATGAAAGAATGCACTGGATATGCAGGTGCACTGAGAGTTCAGAGTTCAATTGCAACAAAGTTGTGTGAACTTGCAAACACCAGAAGTCTTCCAAGAGGTGGTTGCCATGCAGAAAAGGCAGAAAGGGCAGAGGGGGGAAGGGTTTTCATTTGAAAAAAAGTGAGGGAAGAGTTTTGATTGGGTGACATGAGAGATATGTGTGAAGAATTACAGCATTTCTGTGCTTTTGATAGCTGCAGACTCTGGAGTGCATACCTTTTGCTCTGCTGAAGACAAATTGGTGTGTTTCTGAGACTGTTTTCAAACTCAAAGTATTTGCTAAGGTGAGAAAATATTTCTTTAATTTAGATAGAGAATAGTGTGCTTTAAGGAGAAAATTATGAATTATGTGGCGCAAATTGCTTGTAAATATGCTCCCACATCTGCATGGAAAATTTAGATTTTGAATGTTTGTGTTACATAGCCATGTTAAAAGTGATACAAACATGCTGCAAAGGCAATCAAAAAACGCTTTTATGTGTTTTAAGGACATTTTAAGTAATTTTCCCATGTGCAGTGTTTTGAAATTATGATTTGAAAATCGTTTTTGGGGAAAAGGAATTGTTTTTAAATTTATGACAAGGACATAATGGTGTATGCTTCTTTATACGGCAATTGACTGTCCCTGATGTTATTTTTCCCATTTTAATGTAAGACCTTTCTCTGTGGCGCAAGTTGCTTGTAAATATGCTCCGACCTGTGCATGGGAAATTTAGATTTTAAATGTTTGTGTTACATAGCCATGTTAAAAGTGACCCAACCATGCTGGAAAGGCAATAAAAAAACACTTTCATGTGTCTTAAGGACATTTTAAGTAATTTCCCTGTGGGCAGTGTTTTCAAATTATGAATTGAAAATCGTTTTTGAGGTAAAGGAATGTTGTTAAAATTTATGTGCGCCATATGCCCACAAATTTCGTTTTCAGGGGTGCAGCAGGGTGTTCTTGAGACACCCCTGCACCTTTGGAAAAATTCCTAATTTGCGATGAGCTAATTGCTAATCGCAAATTGCACCTTCATTCCTATGGGCCTCCTGCACCATGGAAATGAATGGGTAATTTGCAATTAGCAATTTGCTCATAGCAAATTAGGAATGGTAAAGAATCGCTATTTATTCCTTAAAATTCGCTATTTTGGAAATGCAAAATAGTTATATGATACATATGGCGGTTGATGTCTAACAAGATAAGAAGCTTAGGGATACATTTATGATGACTGGCGCAATGAAGTGGACATCACTTACTTCATTGGTAGAGCTTTACATGTATTATGTCCTCTGTATTCTTCATCAAGCGTAACTTTAATCTGCAATCCTGAGTAGGCCTCACCTTAAACAAACCTCTGGATAGGCCACACCTTATTGTCATCCTGAATTAATCATTTAAAATGCTAGGGACAGATTTATGATAGGTGTATGCCTCTTTTGCGCCACTTACAAAACACTGTCCACGGGGAAATGACTTAAAATGTCCTTAAGACACATGAATGTGTTTTTTTAAAGCGTTTGCAATTTTTTGGGGTGACTTTTAACATGGCTATGTGACTCAAACAGTCAAAATCTAAATTCACCATGCACAGGTGGGAGCATATTTACAAGGAATGTGCTCTATGGGGAAAGGTCTTATAATGTAATATGGGAAAAATGACATCAGAGACACTGAAATGCCTTATAGAGAAGCATACACCATTATGTCCTTGTCATAAATTTGCAAACCATTACTTTTCCCCAAAAACGATTTTCAAATCATAATTTGAAAACACTGCACATGTGGAAATTACTTAAAATGTCCTTAATTCAAAATTTGCTATTCCCTATTTTGCGATTGCACTGAAGGATTTGCAAATTTTGCGATTCCTTAAATGCAATGTATCAAACAAAAAATATGTAAAAAATGATATTAAGGATTTGGAAACTACCACCAACTTCTAGTTTGTGGTAATTTGCGAATTCTTTTCAAAAAGCATTTTTTTCCAAAAAACAAAAGGTGCCATATGACGCCTATACATGTCCTTAGGGCATGTATGTGTGCCATATGCCCCCAAATTTCTTTTTCAGGGGTGTAGCAGGGTGTTCTTGAGATACCCCTGCACGCTTGAAAAAATTCCTATTTTGTGATGAGCTAATTGCCAATCGCAAATTGCAACCTTCATTCCTATGAGCCTCCTAGCCCATGGAAGTGAATGGGTAACTTGCAATTAGCAATTTGCTCATTGCAAATTAGGAATGGTAAAGAATTGCTATTTATTCCTTAAAATTTGCTATTTAGGAAATGCAAAATAATTTGATGGTACATATGGTGGTTCATCTGTAACAAGATAAGAAGCTTAGGGATACATTTATGATGACTGGCGCAATAAAGTGGACATTACTTACTTCATTGGTAGGCCTTTACATGTATTATCTCCTCTGTATTCTTCATCAAGCGTAACTTTAATCTGCAATCCTGAGTAGGCCTCACCTTAAACAAACCTTTGGATAGGCCACACCTTATTGTCATCCTGGATTAATCATTTAAAATGCTAGGGACAGATTTATGATAGGTGTATGCCTCTTTTGTGCCACTGTGCGTCACTTTTATGATGCAGCGGCGGTGCTAATTTGCAATTAGCAATTTGCTCATTGCAAATTAGGAATGGTAAAGAATTGCTATTTATTCCTTAAAATTTGCTATTTAGGAAATGCAAAATAGTTTGATGGTACATATGGTGGTTCATCTGTAACAAGATAAGAAGCTTAGGGATACATTTATGATGACTGGCGCAATAAAGTGCACATTACTTACTTCATTGGTAGGCCTTTACATGTATTATCTCCTCTGTATTCTTCATCAAGCGTAACTTTAATCTGCAATCCTGAGTAGGCCTCACCTTAAACAAACCTCTGGATAGGCCACACCTTATCGTCATCCTGGATTAATCATTTAAAATGCTAGGGACAGATTTATGATAGGTGTATGCCTCTTTTGTGCCACTGTGCGTCACTTTTATGATGCAGCGGCGGTGCAAAAGATTTGCTATGAGGCGACAACATTACAAATTGATGCATTTAGGCAGATATGTCATGGTGTAAAAAAAACGTACCACATGAAACCGATGCAGCAGTGATGCAAAAGATGCACCATGTCGCAAGACAGGCCTCACTTGGGGCCATATGTATCAAGCTAATTAGCATTCGCAAAGATCAAAATTCTACGAATTTCGGCCTTTGCGAATGTTAATTAGACAAATGGTATGTATCAAACAAGTTTGATGCAAAATAAGGAGTAGCAAAATTTGCTATTCCTTATTTTGCAATTGCACTGAAGGATTTGCAAATTTTGTCACTACTTAAATGCAATGTATCAAACAAAAAATATGTAAAAAATGACATTAAGGATTTGGAAACTATTGTGGTAAATTGGTGGTAATTTGTGAATTCTTTTCAAAAAGTTTTTTTTCAAAAAAACAAAAGGTGCCATATGACGCCAACACATGCCCTTAGGGCATGTATGTGTGCCATATGCCCCCAAATTTCTTTTTCAGGGGTGCAGCAGGGTGTTCTTGAGACACCCCTGCACCCTTGGAAAAATTCCTAATTTGTGATGAGCAAATTGCTAATCGCAAATTAAACCTTCATTCCTATGAGCCTCCTAGCCCATGGAAATGAATGGGTAACTTGCAATTAGCAATTTGCTCATTGCAAATTAGGAATGGTAAAGAATTGCTATTTATTCCTTAAAATTCGCTATTTAGGAAATGCAAAATAGTTTGATGGTACATATGGTGGTTCATCTGTAACAAGATAAGAAGCTTAGGGATACATTTATGATGACTGGCGCAATAAAGTGCACATTACTTACTTCATTGGTAGGCCTTTACATGTATTATCTCCTCTGTATTCTTCATCAAGCGTAACTTTAATCTGCAATCCTGAGTAGGCCTCACCTTAAACAAACCTCTGGATAGGCCACACCTTATCGTCATCCTGGATTAATCATTTAAAATGCTAGGGACAGATTTATGATAGGTGTATGCCTCTTTTGTGCCACTGTGCGTCACTTTTATGATGCAGCGGCGGTGCAAAAGATTTGCTATGAGGCGACAACATTACAAATTGATGCATTTAGGCAGATATGTCATGGTGTAAAAAAAACGTACCACATGAAACCGATGCAGCAGTGATGCAAAAGATGCACCATGTCGCAAGACAGGCCTCACTTGGGGCCATATGTATCAAGCTAATTAGCATTCGCAAAGATCAAAATTCTACGAATTTCGGCCTTTGCGAATGTTAATTAGACAAATGGTATGTATCAAACAAGTTTGATGCAAAATAAGGAGTAGCAAAATTTGCTATTCCTTATTTTGCAATTGCACTGAAGGATTTGCAAATGTTGTGACTACTTAAATGCAATGTATCAAACAAAAAATATGTAAAAAATGACATTAAGGATTTGGAAACTATTGTGGTAAATTGGTGGTAATTTGTGAATTCTTTTCAAAAAGCTTTTTTTCAAAAAAACAAAAGGTCCCATATGACGCCAACACATGCACTTAGGGCATGTATGTGTGCCATATGCCCCCAAATTTCTTTTTCAGGGGTGCAGCAGGGTGTTCTTGAGACACCCCTGCACCCTTGGAAAAATTCCTAATTTGTGATGAGCAAATTGCTAATCGCAAATTAAACCTTCATTCCTATGAGCCTCCTAGCCCATGGAAATGAATGGGTAACTTGCAATTAGCAATTTGCTCATTGCAAATTAGGAATGGTAAAGAATTGCTATTTATTCCTTAAAATTCGCTATTTAGGAAATGCAAAATAGTTTCATGCTACATATGGCGGTTCATCTGTAACAAGATAAGAAGCTTAGGGATAGATTTATGATGACTGGTGCATCACCAGGGATGTGTCAGTCATCCTGCGCCGCTGTTCCGCCACCCATGGTGTGCTGCATTTACAATGCGGGGCATCATGGGGCAAAAATGGCACAGATGCGTGACGTATCTGTGCTGTAAAGGTAGTGATTGCTGGAGTTGTATCGCAAGTGCGATGCAGCTCAAGCAAGGCTCAGGGGTGCCCCATCTCCACAATGTTGCGTCAAGACCTATGCCTGCTTAAAGCAGGCGCAGGGTTTTGACGAAGCTTTCTCCTATCTGATTGTAAATACGGCACACCATGGGTGGCAGAGTAGTGGTGCACGTTAACTGGTGCATGCCTGGGGATGTGCCATTTAACATAAATCTGCCCCTTTACATTTAAGTATGTGCAGGACACACAGAGTCGGTGAGGCTTATCCAAGGTTAAGAAGAGATGAGTCCTGTTCACTGAAAATTTAGACATAGTCTTCACCTGCTCAGCAATGCTGGACATGGCTAAATAATAGCTGCAAAATATTACTCTTGTTAAACAATTTTACTATTATAATCTCTGAGATTTGTCTCTTACTCTGCAACATCTCATTGTTGTTATCTTTCTTTAAAGATAAAGACAACCTCAACATGAGCGACAATCTGCAATCAGTTGATTTTGACCTCATCATTGAACTTGTAATTGAAACATCAGTGGATGTTGATCCCTTGGATGATTTAAATCCTGAGGATGAAGAAGAGCGTGATGAGGATGCAGATTTGTCCGAATTATATGACATAGGATGGGAAGCTGACCTGCTTGAGCCTATGGAAATATAAACATTTATTTTTAAAATTTATAATTAATAAAAAGTAAAAAGGTAAACCGTTTAATTTAAAAATAAAGACACCTTCAAAAGCAGGTTATGTGTAGTGTCTTCAATAAAATATTAAAATATGCTCATAAAATTAGATCAGATTCACATATAAAATAGCACAGGTGACATAAATATAAATGTCATTTCTTTTCTGCTATTTCTGTACTGTAAATTTGCAAGGACTAAAAAATCTTCTATTTAAAATGTCAAGTAGTGTGTTAAGTTTTTGATCACTGTTATTGTTTTACTGTTTGGTAATAATGGTTAATAACATTTTTTATTATATTTTAACACAGATTCAACTGCAGATCATTTCAAGATTTCACCATGCCAACAATAGAAAGACAGAGAAAGGCTGCAAAACGTCAAAGACAGCAGGTGAAAGAAAATAAGCAGCAGTCCTCTAACAAAAAGATTTGTCAAGTCACGAAGAAAGCACCGGGTAAGAGCACAAAATATTTCATAAGAAATATGTGTAGTAAAAAAAATATTACTACAGAAAATGTTTCAGTCCATAAAACGAGAAGGAATTCAAATGGAAAGGAAAGGCCAATCAAAAATGTTACTGCTAGAGCAAGAGATAACTCTGTGCATGATAGTAGAAGGAAACAACAGTTTAGGGAGATTCGTAAACGAATGTTCCGCAACAGGATAATTGGCAATTTGTTACAAAATATTAAGAAAGGTCAACAGAAACTGGTTTTTTATAAGAGAAAAAAAAAAGTTGAGAAAGTTATTGATCAGGCATTTGAAATTAAACGTAAGTTATTTATTTTGATAATCAATAGAATTAGGAAGCTAAACAAGGCAATTTATGATTTCAAAAGAAATAGTAGATGGAAGAGAATAGTTAATCGTAGTAATTTTTGTGAAGTTTTTTCTGGAGAATGGATGCATAGTTCAAGCTGTGAGGCATTTTTTAATGAGGAGAGTTATTTCCAGGATAATGATTTGGTGCATGCAGTTGACACCAGTAGTCGTGCTTATGAAGTGAAAGATGGTTGTCCAGTTGAAAAAGAAAAACTTGTGACAACAGAGGCAGAAGAGGTGTTAGGTAATGAGGTTTTAGGAAGACGTGCTAAGGGTCCTGTGTACACCTGGAAGTGTAGTAGTATTTGCAGTGTGCGACAGGATTCCATCAATTTGCTTTGTGATTTTGTACGGTCATTTAATAAGAAAAGTTTGAAGCAGAAAATAAGGTTGTTGCAAGAATTAGATCCTTGCAGAGTAAGAGAAGTGACAGGTTTGCATGGTCATTCACTGGCTTGTCTTTCCAGGAGAGTATGCCAGAGTGTTTTTCATCATTTCAGGATGCTAGCAGTGCATCATAATAAAGTGAGGAAATTAGTTAGAATGTTGTATTATGCTAAGAGTCCAGCAATTATGCTTAAACAATTATGCGCTGCTCTTTTGCATGGTTCTGAAATAGATGTGAAGAATATATGTGAAGAAATTGAGTTTTGTTACTTTGGAAGTAAAGAGGAGAATGTTGAAATTGAGCAAGAAGAAGAGGGTCATGTGGAAGATAGTGTACAGGTTTCCAGTACAGATAATTTCCAGAGGGAAATTGCGACGTTTGAGGTGAAATCAAGTGAGAGGCCTAATTTCACTTGTGTGTGTTGTCGACGCACTTATTATAAGAATCAGACTAAGTTAGTGGATTTATATGCAAAAAGTGAAAGGGAAAATAATAGTGAATGGAAGGATTTCGCAACATACTTGATGGTAGAAAATTGTTTTGATTTGGGATTGGATCAACGTGTGTGTAGTTATTGTTGTTGCAAATTAAATCAAAACCAGATGCCTGCTAGAGCAGTTCATAATAATCTGGAATTGGTTGAGATTCCTTCTGAATTGAAGTATTTAAATACTTATGAATCTATTTTGATTTAAAGTATCCATCCCTTTCAGGCTATTGTAAGAATGGAGCCAAAGACAGGGAAATTGCCTCCATCAGATTTACAGAGAGGATTAAAGGGAAGAGTTGTTTATTTGCCTCTAGATTTGAAGAAAAACATTAACACAATTGGAGTAGAAAAAGTGGAAGAGGAACCTCTGGTTATCTTAGTTAATGGGGTTCCGACAAAGAATAAGAAAATATGGCAAGATTTAGTAGATGTTAGGAAAGTTAAAAAGGCAACATTGTATTTGAAAAAAAATAATAAATACTATAAGAATGTATATGTTGCAGAAGAGGAAGTAAGTGAGGAAGAGGGTAGCGATTTGTGTGCTGGTCAAATTGAGAAAGTAGAACCCTCTACTAGTGAAGAAATATATGAACATTATAGTGTTCATCCTTTGCATTCCAAGGAAGTCATGGGGAATGCTATTGAGTTGTTTCAAATGAAACAAGCCAAAGGGAGTCCCATTAGTGTTTGGGAGGAAAGTTTGGAAGCTCGGTGTTTCCCACAGCTTTTTCCAACAGGTCAGGGAGGAAGATATGATGAGCGACCTCATCAAATTCCTGCTTCTGAATACCGGACTTTGCGATTGTATGCAGGAGATGCTAGGTTTCGACAATGCATTCCTTATTTGTTTCATCTCCTGTTTGAAAGCGATCTGTCTGGACTGTCATATGCAGTGAACCACATCTTGAAAAGTGGTATACACATGCAAAACATCTCGGCAAGTGACTTTATGGATAAAGTCAATGTCCAAGACAGTATTTTGGATTCTCACCTGATTAATCTCATGGCGTGTCAGCGTGGTACTAATGAGTACTGGTACCGTCGTCATGGTGATTTAAAATGTATGCTGAGGAACTTAGGTACTCCCACATGGTTCCTCACTCTGAGCTGTGCCGAGTATGGCTGGGAAGACTTACTTGAATTTCTACGAGAGGCAAATGCTAACGTAGATAACATCGAATTCAAGACACCCGGAGAACTGTGCTCTTTGGATCCAGTCAATGTATGTAGGTACTTCAATCATAGATTTGAAGCTATGATGTCTTTCATCATGAATAAGAAGAATCCACCTCTTGGAGAGGTGTTGGATTTCTTCTGGAGAAAGGAGTACCAAGCAAGAGGTGCTCCTCATATACATATGTTGCTGTGGATCAAGGATGCACCTAAATTTGGAACGGATCCAGAAGACTCAGTGATGAGTTTCATCCAACAGTATTCCACGTGTGCTGTTCCAAACGCAAAGGAGAAGAAAAGCCTAAGAGAAAAAGTTCTGCGTTTCCAAAGCCATCGATGTGGAAAGTACTGCCGTCGTAAATTCCGAAACAAGGACAAGTTCTACACTAAATGTCGTTTCGGCTTTCCACGACCGGTGATTTCTAAAGGAAGAGTAAACAGTTTGATGTCTTCGCTGCGACACAATGTCATGAAGAAATCACCTAAAAACACTTACAATTTGAAGAGGAACGAAGAGTCCAAGTACATCAACGACTACAACCCGGTGATTTTGTCCATGTGGAATGCTAACATGGATATACAGTTTGTGGCTGATAACTGTATGGCTGTGGCTCGGTATGTGACGTCTTACATCACCAAAAAAGAGAAGACAGAATTGAAGGATATGTGGGAGGACATTTCCCATGAAAAGAGCCTCAGCAAGAAGTTGTACAGTTTCAGTCTGAAGATGTTGTCGCATCGAGAAATCGGAGCGTACGAATGTTCTGACCGGTTGTCTTCAGCAAGTCTCCATGCCAAGTCCAGGAGTATCGTTTGGGCGAGTCTTGGTCTTGCTGCAACGCGTAATCGAGTTCTCAAACCTGTGCGGGAAATTGAGTATTTGGCGGAAAAGGAGCCAAACAGTACCGACATTTTGAAGACCAACATGTTGGATACATATTATCCAAATCGAAGCATTCACCTCGAGAATGTTTGTCTGTATGAGGTTCTTCAAAATTACATATTCAAGAGGAACATCAAAGAAGATACTGAGAAAGGAGTGTATGCTGTAATAGGAAGTGAGGGATGTCTGGTCAAGCAAAGAAAATGCCACTTGGTAAACCATCGAAAATTGAGTGGCGAATCTCCTGAAAAAAAGGAGTTTTTCTATTTAGCACTTTTGCAACTTTTCAAGCCTTGGCGTGCAGAAGAGGAACTGCTTGGAGATTTCCTCTGTTACGAAGACTCTTTCAATGCTGCCAAGGAGACCATAGAATGTCCTGCTTTTCCCAAATATGTAGAAATGTTAAATGCGGAAATTGAGCAGGAAGCAACGATTGCAGCCGAGATTGCCAGAGACAGTTCTCAGGACAGTCAGAGTTCTGCTTCATTGAGTCAGGATCCACTAGGAGGACCTGTTATTGAAAATGAAGCTGCCACTGCTATGAATGAAGTGGAAAGAGCCATGGCACATGCTCAAGAGGATGCGGTTAACTTAGAAGAGTTGGAAAGACAACTCAACGTTGAGCAGAGGAAAATATATGACGAAGTTACCATGCAAATTGATCATGGATTAAGTCATGATAAGAAAGAGTGCTCATGTACGTCGTTGAAGCCTGTCCGACTGTACGTGAGTGGAGAAGCGGGAACTGGAAAAAGTTTCCTCATTAAAGCAATTTCATGCTATTTGCAGGAAAGGACAGAGTCATCGCTGTCTTGTGTTGTCACCGCTCCAACTGGACTGGCAGCACATAATATTAAAGGGATTACTTTACATCGTTTACTGATGCTGCCAGTGGAGCATGACAACAAATTACAATATCACAAGCTATCTGGAGATGCTTGTTTTGAAGTTTCAAGAATCTTGAGGAAAATGAAACTTCTTATCATTGACGAAGTAAGCATGGTTTCCAATGTCATGCTTGCCTTTGTGCATTTGAGGATGCAAGAAGTTCTCAAAACAGAGTATGATGTGTTATTTGGTGGCAAACACATCATTGTTTTCGGAGATCTTCTGCAGCTGACACCAGTGAAAGGGCAACCTGTGTTCAAAATGCTCACGCATGAAGATACCAGGAAGTGCCTAGGCAGCATTGGCAACGTCAATATATGGTTAAACTTCAATTATGCTGAACTGCATGAAAATATGCGTCAGGCGAAGGATGAAGTTTACAAGACTATTCTACAAGATGTTAGAATTGGAAAAGTGACCGAGCATGGGAAAGAAGCTTTACATGCACGATTACTGTCAAATTTATATCCAGAACAAGATGTTGTGCCTGAGAATATTTTTCAGAAAATTACTGAGAAGAAATCTGGAATATGTTTGATGCCAACTCTTGCAGAATGTGCCAAATTTAACAACAAAATGTTGCATTTAGAAAAGCAAGAGATTGTGAAACTGGAAGCTATTGATAGAGTAGAGCATATGGGATCAACAATTATTTTGTCTGAGAATCTGAAAACAAAATTGGATTCATTAGAGAAGAGTATATCTAAAACTGCAGGTTTTGAAAAGACTCTGAATGTGTGCTTGAACTGCCGTATAATTTTAAGAAGGAATTTACATGTTGAAAGAGGTCTGGTAAATGGATCAATGGGTAATGTTGTTGATTTTGTGAAATACAGAAATAGAGATGGAATTGAATTTTTAAAAATGAAATTTGATGGCATTGAGGAAGTACAGCTAATTGGTCGTTGTTCTGCTAGATTTTTGCTTGTAAAAGACTTATATGTTCGCCGTAAGCAGTTTCCTGTTTGCTTGGCATATGCGGTGACAATTCATAAATCGCAAGGTTTAAGTGTAGACAGTGCATTGGTGAATATTGGCAGTTCTGTGTTCAAGGAGGGTATGGCATATGTGGCATTGTCACGAGTTAGAACTTTATCAGGATTGTACTTGATTGAGTGTGATGTCACAAACATTTGTGCTGATCTAGATTGTGTTAAGGAATACAATAGGTTAAGAAGAGAGTATGCGCCACATTTGCCTCAGTATCCTTTGTTTGAGAAACGTGTGGTAGGCCGGAAATGAAGAAATGTGACCAATACTGGGGAGGTTGTAGCAAAAAGACGAAAAGTCGATGAACCTAAAATTACAAGCAGAAACAAAAAGGATTCTGTTGAAGATGTTGTTGGTTTTCAGTTTGAAAACAGTTCTGGTGTCAACTGCTATGCTAATGTAGTGGTTAATGTTTTGTTTTCTCTAGAAAATGTAAAAGAAGAGATTGTGGTCAATTCTGATCAAAGATTTTGCAGTTTGTTAAATTCTGTGTTAGAGAAATGTAGCACTGATAGAAGAAACATAGAAAGTGTGTCTGAAATTCGAAATCTGTTAGACAGATGTTCAGTCCAAACACAATTCTCTCAAAATATTCAGCAAGATTGTCAGGAGTTTTTAATGTATATGCTTGATGTATTACATGCTGAAGGTGTAGATGTAGATCAGCTGTTTGGGCTTTCTTATCAATGGCAGCATGACTGCGAGAACTGTATGGTATCAAGTACTACTAGTGTAGACTCAGAAAGATTTATATATTTAACTTTGCCAGACAGTAAATCAGTCTCTTTTAATAAGCTAGTAAAAGCAGCTGATCACAACATGGAGTGTAGCCAATGTAAATCTGAAATGATGTCCACATTATTTATACGAACATATGGCCAGTATGTCATTTTAATGTTCCAACGATGTAGGCCTGATGGAACAAAATTGACAACTTTAATTAAAAATTTTGTAGCTTCGCAGTTGTCAATATCAGGAAGGACTCTTGTAACTGCAGCAATTATATATCATGACGGCCCTTCAATAACATCAGGACATTACACAGCTTATTTAAAGTCTAGAAATGGCTGGTCATTCTGCAATGATTCTGTTTTAATTTTCAAAAAAAAATTGCCGTATGACCTTAAAAACTCTTACCTGGTGTTTTTAAAACCAACATTTTAGGGAAATAGTCTCGGGATGTGCTCTGTGGAATTTCAAGAAGTTCTAATGGCTCCTACACAATTTGGCCTTGAGGATAAGTGTAGTTCAGAGACATAACTTCTAACCATAGGACTGTACGTCATGGAGAAATACGTGCACTTTGAATGAGTTCAGAAAAACTGTTTCTTTTTATAAGCTAATTGAAGCAGCCAATCAAAACATGGAGTAGAGGGAATGTAAGTCTGCAATGCTGTCTACTGTTTTACATTGCTTTGTGATTAAAAGTGATGTAGAGAATTAAATAATTGTAGTAGTCATAGAGGTAGTGTAAGTCTGCTTCATAGTAAGCAGTATCAGTGTCATAGGAAATGTAGAACATGACTGAGCAAGAAGGGGAAGATATTACTATTCCAGGATTGTGAAAATGATCTTCAACATTTTAATTCTGAAAGTTGCGGAAATGCCAAATGACGGGATTGGCTTACAAGAAATCCAAGAGTTATAAATGGCTCTGACCAGATTTGGCCTTGTGGAAACTTGTGGTAGAGAGCAAGAAGTCATTTATTGCATGTAACGTGTTTTTAAAAACGATGGAGATTTTCTTTCAGAAAGTGGCGGGCTGAAAGTAATAACAGCACAAAAGAGTGTAAGCTGTTCATAGGACATCCTTGGACGTTCTGGAAAGTAAGTTAACTTTAAGGAGTTCTGAATTTTGATTTCTTATGTTGTATGGGTTTTTTAAACACAATCATTTTGATTGTGTTTTTTTTTCCCCGTTGTTATATGATGAATACCTTCAAGTCACTGTTTTTAGTGAATTTTGATACATTCTGAGAACAGCAAAAATAAACCATTTAACATGTATAATTAATTCTGTACTGTTTGCATTTATGATGTATATGTAGAACTGTGTAGGAGGCATGGAGAAGGTGAGGCTTCTGTAAGTGTCAAAGTTGTTGCATGCAGTGCTGCACTTCTGCGTATTCTTTCATATGCTAGACTACATCTGCACAATGAGATACCTAAGCAAAGGAAACACAAGTGATGTGATTGTGAAATGAGCAAAATAAATTGCACGTATTTCAATTACATCACCTGTGTTTCCTATCATTACGAATCACATTGTGCAGATCAAGTTTAGGTCTGTCCAGGGAAACATAGGAGGTTTGGACTTTGTTGAAGAGTGCAGTGGAAATGACTCACTTCATTGGTAGACCTTCACATGTATTATCTCCTCTGTACTCTTCAACAAGTGTAAATCTCATCTGCAACCCTGAGTAGGCCTCACCTCAAACAAACCTCTGGATAGTAGACATCTTATTGGCATCCTGAAGCAATTATTTAAAATTTTAGTGTCTTGCGACACTTTTCTGAAACAACAGCAATGCAAAAGATGCACCATGTTTTAAGATAGGCCTCACTTCATCTGCATCAAGATACTGTTAGTTTAAAATGTATATCTTTAGGACTGTGTAGGGGGCCTGGAGAAGCAGAAGCTTCTGTAAGTGTCAAAGTTGTTGAAAAACTGTTTGTCCTTCAATCTTTTCCCTTGTCTTTTCTAATTTTTAAATACATGTTTTAATATTTTTCAAATGTTTGTTCTCTCTTTCACAGATTGAAAGTATAAAAACAAAAAGTGAGTAATTTAACGACAATTATAAGGTAAATATTTTGTACTCTTTTCGTTACATTTCTATCACATTTAACTTCTATTAGTTCCACTGCTTCATTTCTTTAACCCTCAGTTTCCTGCCTTTGCTACTTCCCTCATTCCTTTCTCTATTACCTACTTACTCAACTCCTTCCACTCTTTTTCTCAGTCCCTCTCTTCTCATAGTTCCTCACTCTTGTTCACTCACTCCGTCTCTATTACTCTTAGTGTCTTTGACTGATCACTCTATCACTACTTGTTCATAATGCTTTCTCTGTGTAGTTGAAGCACACTAAGGGGAATATTATGAACACAGCCAATAAAATTATTGCTCTTTTTATTGGCAGAAAACTGGTGCAAAAGTGGTTTTAGCGGCAGTTTTCTGCCACAAAAGCAGCTTTAGCGACACATTTCTGCCAATAAAAGCTGCAAAACTTTTATTGCCTATGTTGATGATATGGCTCTATGTTACTTACATTTCTTTGCTTTTTCAATTAATCTTTTTCTGTTATTTTTTGTTTTCTGTTTTCTATTTTTTCTCTCTGTTATTCCTCATGTTGGTGGAGAAGTGTGGCTCACTGGTTAGAGGAGGCAGATCCTGAAGCAGAGGTCAGACCTGGGACCAGGGTTCAATTCCTGACGCGGCAGGGTCTTGAGCCCAAATATCCACGGACTCGATAATTCTCGTTTCGGTGCCTACTCGAATCATGGGTTCACACTCTGCAGCTCTGGGCATTAGCCTGCTTAATCTCCACTACGGCCCCCCTGCGGCGGGATGCCTGGCTTTCACCTTGGGGGAAGCCAGGACGGGTTCCCAAGGCAAGC
Source organism: Lissotriton helveticus (assembly GCF_964261635.1). Classification (NCBI taxonomy): domain Eukaryota; kingdom Metazoa; phylum Chordata; class Amphibia; order Caudata; family Salamandridae; genus Lissotriton; species Lissotriton helveticus. The sequence continues at coordinate 956,758,864 of NC_136071.1, forward strand.
GCCGAGATGCCTACGGGTAATCGAGCGCTATATAAGAACTAATAATAATAATAATAATAATAATAATGTTTTAATCTTATTTTGAACATTCACTCACATTCTCCAAGAAACTCTTCTTTGTTAATGTTATACTCTCTTTTTTTTTCTTTCACTTCGTTATCTATTTTGTTTTTCACAATTATACCCTCTTCTGTCTTTTCTTCGGTAAATAGATCTATTAAACAGTATCTCTTCTTTACTCCCTATAGCTGTCTTTCTTTTAACATCACTCTCTGTTTACTTTCCTTATACTTACACTTTTTTTTTTTTTTTTTTTTTTTTGGTTAGCTCCCGGTCCGCGTACCGGGAAGCTAACCCGGGAGCGAACCAAAAGAAATAGAGCTTGCCAGAGTGCTAAACATTCTAGCAATTTTTTTTGAAAGGGAAGGTAGTTCTGAAAAGAACTTTTTTTTAAATATTTTTGTTGTTTTATATATTTATTTATTTTTTGAACATTTTTTGTTTTTTTTGTATTTTTTGAACGATTTTATATTTTTTTGGTTTTTTTTTGGGGGGGGGAAACAACAAAAAACAGGCGTTGAAAAGGGCTCAACAGGAGCAAAAAAAAATTACTGGGGGCGGTTAGGGCAATCATGGTGTTCATACGCCAGGTTGAGTGCATTGATGCTCATGTTGCCACAAGCTAATAATGCACGACAGTGCATACATAAGTGAATCATGTGCCCAAAATTTTCTTGAATATTTGGCACAGTTTCCCGTGCCTCTTCTGGTGTTAGAGAAATCGGTATTGTTGGTCTGGCCACAGGAGTTGGTCTTGGATTGTCCTGCATATCCCTTATTTCCGCCCGGCTGTAATTTAGTGGATGCTTCCTTGTCATGTGCCTGTGCATTGTGTGATTTCCATAGCTATATTTTTTGTCCGTCCCTCTGGACAATTGTTCTTTGCATATGCGGCAGGTGACATACCTCGCATTGACTTTTTTTTGGCCAGGAGGGATCGAATAAAACTGCCAGATGAAACTGGCTTTCTTTCTGGAAACCCGGGGCAACTCTTCTAAGAACTGTGGTTCTTCTCCCTCCTCATCCATTTCTTCATCTTCCTCCTCAGTGTTGGTAATGACCTGGGGAGGTGGTCCTCTCTTCCCATGAGGAGGTGGAGGTGGTGGTGGGGGTGCACCAGCTGAAGCAACCAATGAAGCCATTTTCCAACAAGCAAAATAGGTCTTCCTCTCACAATGATGAAAGTCAGAGTGAGGAAAGAAGGAGGGGTTTTCATCATTTGGGAAAAACAATACTTCTCAACCAATGAAAAGTGTTATCTTTAGGTCACCTGACCTAGCCTTACATCATTATGAAACCAAAAGTGAAATGAACCAATGAAAAGTTTTATTAACAAGTCACATGACCTCTCACGCTCATGTTACGCGCTGCGGAACGCGCCCCGGTTAGCTTCCGGGTCGCTGAGCTTCGCGCCTCGGTCCGCGCCCCGGGACACTTCCGGGTGCGCTAACGCGGTACGTCACAAGACGCATTACGCGGCAACGCGATACGTCGCGCTTTCGCAACGCGCCCCGGTTAGCTTCTGGGTCGCTGAGCTTCGCGCCTCGGTCCGCGCCCCGGGGCACTTCCGGGTGCGCTAACGCAGTACGTCATAAGACGCATTACGCGGCAACGCGATACCGTCACTAAGTTGATTTTTTACCGGTTCGCGGACCGGGTCGCGGCATCAAATTGAGCTAACGGGAAGCTTCCCGGTTCGCGGACCGGGAGCGAAACAAAAAAAATATTTAAAAAAAATTATTAATAAACATATAAAATATATTTTTGGATTTAAATAAGAATACATTTTATAGCTATAGATATTTGCTATTAAAAAACCATTGAAATTCACTGAAAAAACCATAGGTTATAAACCATATATAGTTAGGAATTAGCATTTACAAAACCTTGAAAATTCACTGAAAAAACCATAGGTTATAGACCATATATAGTTAGGAATTAGCATTTAAAAAACCTTATTTTACTCACACAAAACCAATGAAATTCCATATATAGTTAGTTGTACTAACTATATATCACGCACCCGCAATCCACTGCTGATGATGTCACATATTACATCATTCATGACATGGTCAGTGACATCACTGATGACATCACTGATGACATCTCAAATGACATCACTGATGACATCACTGATGACATCTCAAATGACATCACTGATGACATCACTGATGACATCTCAAATGACATCACTGATGACATCACTGATGACATCTCAAATGACATCACTGATGACATCACTGATGACATCTCATTTGACATTACTGATCACATCACTGATGACATCATTCATGTGATAATACGATGAACCTCTTCAGACTCTAATATAACCTTAGATACACTCAGTGTAAACAGACACTCACAGACTGTCACTCATCCATGGAGTTACTTACACACCTAGTCAGTCATGCAAAGAATCAATCACACCTCCATTTTCACAACTATACAGTTATACACATCTTACTTATTCAAACATATACTAAAACATATTTACTCACTTATACAATCCTGGATACAAGTTCACAATGATCCATACAGCCACTCACACATTCACTGGCTCTTATGCACAGTTATTTATATATGTCAACTCTCACATGTACTGTATTTTACATATGTACTTACTTTGACATGTAGCACTGAGATATCTATTCACTCACCAATACAGTCATGCACACAGTCAACCGCCCATACAGCTGTTTCCACATGCACTTTTGAACCCATACATCTATGCACAGAGTCATACACCTCCCAGCCACCCACACACACACTCAGTCTCCCATACAAATGCTTGGGCAACCAATCAATAACCCATATAGTTACTCATATAGCTACTGATCAACACATGCAGCAGTTTACAGAACAACAGACATAATGATGCACAAATTAAGACAGTTTAGTCACTAACCCATGCACTCAGTGAGACACATTTAACCACTCACTCATACAGTCAGTCATGCACCTACTAAATCCTTCATCCAGACACTTATACATCCACTCATTCTTAAATATGTAAGACATATTTTAACTTTACAGAAAAATACAGTCACTGTATGATGTCATCAGTGATGTCATCAGTGATGTCATTTGAGATGTCATCAGTGATGTCATCAGTGATGTCATTTGAGATGTCATCAGTGATGTCATCAGTGATGTCACTGACCATGTCATGAATGATGTAATATGTGACATCATCAGCAGTGGATTGCGGGTGCGTGATATATAGTTAGTACAACTAACTATATATGGAATTTCATTGGTTTTGTGTGAGTAAAATAAGGTTTTTTAAATGCTAATTCCTAACTATATATGGTCTATAACCTATGGTTTTTTCAGTGAATTTTCAAGGTTTTGTAAATGCTAATTCCTAACTATATATGGTTTATAACCTATGGTTTTTTCAGTGAATATATATATATATATATATATATATATATATATATATGTCTTTGGACATTAAAAAATGTCGTGGGAGTTGCGCACCCTCCCCGTCCAACACGCATATGACAACACGCAGAGCCGTGCGACCGTCACGTAATACGTATATGTAGCATATGCGCCACAAGTCGCGTACCATTTGCATAGCAATCGCATAAGAAATTTCTTATCCGTCGTACACCCTATGCGGATCCTACACAGCAATCCTAACATGGCGGCTAGGTTCCGCGCATTGATTGAGAAAGGTGCGCTTTGGGTGTGCGACTTAAAAAAAAAAAGGGAAATAAACATTAAAGAAAATAATATAAATATGTTTAAAAGAATAAAATTAATAAAAATATATATTTTTTAATATAAAAATATATATTTTTATTAAATATGTGTAATGTAATTTAAAAAATAAGATATCTAAAAATAAATACATTAAAAAATGTATTAAAACAATATGAAAAAAAATATAACAATAAATACATTTAAAAATTGTCATTGAAAAAACCTTTGAAATTCACTGAAAAAAGCATAGGTTTCAGACATGTTATAGTTAGGAATTAGCATTAGCATTTGAAATTCACTGAAAAAACCCATAGGTTTCAGGCCTGTTATAGTTAGGGATTAGCATTTAAAAACCTTAGAAATTCACTGAAAAAACCATAGGTTTTAAGGGTGTTATAGTTAGCTGGACATTTCACTCGTACAAAACCATTGAAATTCCTCCGTTATAGTTAGTTGTACTAAATATAACTCGTGCACCCGCAATCCACTGCTGATGATGTTACATATTACATCATGGTCAGTGACATCACTGATGACATTTAACGGAGGAATTTCAATGGTTTTTTAAGAGTGAAATGTCCAGCTAACTATAACACCCCTAAAACCTATGTTTTTTTCAGTGAATATATATATATGTATATATATATTCACTGAAAAAACCATAGGTTTCACACCAGTTATAGTTAGGTGGAAATTTTACTCGCATAAAACCATTGAAATTCCCACGTTATAGTTAGTTGGACTCATTATAACTTGCGCGTGCAATGCACTGCTGATGACGTCACATATTACATCACTCATGACATGGTCAGTGACATCACTCATGACATCACTGATGACATCTCAAATGACATCACTGATGACATCATCCAATGAATGTGTATCTTTCTGAAAAATAAATATTTTTTATATATGTATATCTAAAGGTTGATGGAAGAATAAATGGGTAAATAAATGTCTAAATGGATGTTTTTTTGTGTAAAATTGATTGGTTAACTGACTTATTAAATGTATCTTAGTGAATACATATATTAGCGAGTAATGTTTAAATATTTAAATATCTGTATCTGTGTCTCACTTTGTGTATAAGTGGCTGAATGGGTTGGTGAGTAGCTACATGAGTGTGTATATGGGTTATTAGTTGTTTTTTTGAGTATCAGTATCAGTGTCTTTATGGTTCGGTGGGGGATATTACTTAGAGCACAGATGCATGAATGAGTGACTCGCTATTTGTATGTATTTTGAAGACAGCATGTGTGCAAGACTGTATGGGTGGATGATTGTGTGTATGGGTGGGTTAGTGAGTATGTGTTTTTATAATTGATTGTTTAAGAGAATAAATATGTTTCCGTTTCTGTAGAAGTATGTGTAGTGGTGTGTATATAGCAGTATAATCAAGTAAATGTTTTTTGATAGTTTATTTGCATGTGTGAATTTGTGTTTGAGTAACTATATGGATGAGTATTAGTGTGTAACAGGATGTATAGGTGCATGAGTACATATGATGAGTAAGTACATGCATGAGTGACTATATAGAACTGTTGGTGAATGAGTGGATGTGTATGTAGATGTTGGAATTACCTAATAAGTTGTTGTAATTGGTATTGGTTTCTCAATTTTTAAGAAAATGTTAGTTTCTATTTTTGAATGTGTGTGTCAAAGGTTATTTTATGCTGATAGGAGGTCTGCCACTTTGTCACAAGGATGTTGTCATCAGTGATGTAATTTGAGATGTCATCAGTGATGTCATGAGTGATGTCACTAACCATGTCATGAGTGATGTAATATGTGACATCATCAGCAGTACATTGCACGCGCAAGTTATAGTGAGCCCAACTAACTATAACGTGGGAATTTCAATGGTTTTATGCGAGTAAAATTTCCACCTAACTATAACTGGTGTGAAACCTATGGTTTTTTCAGTGAATTTAATAGGTTTTTTAAATGCTAATTCCTAACTATAACTGGTGTGAAACCTATGGTTTTTTCAGTGAATATATATATATATATATATATATATATATATATATATATATATATATATATATATATATATATATATATATATATATATATATATATACCTACTGGCGGTCGCCAGTAGGTATATATAGTTAGGATTTTTTCTCTATGGGTTTTTTGAAAATTCTATGTCTAATAACTTTGGCGTTTGTGGACGGAATTGGCTGAAATTTTCAGGAAAATGGCACATTTTGTTTCTGAGCAGCCCTTGAAAATTTGGGGGGGGTTCGTCAAGGGGGGGCCGAGAAAAAAGGGGGGTCCCAAAACGTGTTTTTAACATTGAGTTTTCCATAGGGCGGTTGGCCTCACTTTTAGCCCGAACGGCTGAATGGATTTGCACGAAACTTGGCAAAATTGTAGGGACTGGTAGCCCGATGTGCCTTTTGTAGGTCTCAATATATGTGCTCCAGTGGATTTTGAGAAATTAACGTTTAAAAAAAGATATATATCTGTAACAGCGGACCGGTTAGCGCTCTGGTTCGCGGACTTTTCGCGCAACGGAGCTTTGTGAAGCGAAGCTGATTGGTTCTCCGGCGTCTGTCAACATTCCAAACAGTCCGTAGCGGCCGCCATCTTGTCTCTCGGTAGGATCGAGAGACAAGAGGAGGTCAAAACAAAGGGGGAAATAACTATAAGGGGGAATAGTAGATCCTCGCTGACCCCCTAGGTTTGATGTGGAGGTTTTAAAAGGGCCCCGCGGGGCAAAAAAAAATAATAAAAATAATAATTGAACGGCTGAATGGATTTGCACGAAACTTGGCAAAATATTAGGGACTGGTAGCCCGATGTGCCTTTGCTAGGTCTCAATATATGTGCTCCAGTGGATTTTGAGAAATTAACGTTCAAAAAAAGATATATATCTGTAACAGCGCTCCGCTTCGCGTACTTTTCGCGTTACGGAGCTTTGCGAAGCTGATTGGTTCTCCGGCGTCTGTCAACATTCCAAACAGTCCGTAGCGGCCGCCATCTTGTCTCTCGGTAGGATTGAGAGACAAGAGGAGGCCAAAGCGAAGGGGGAAATGACCATAAGGGGGCATAGTAGATCCTTCCTGACCTCTTAGGTTTGATGTACCATTTTGCCAAGTTTGGTGTAATTCCGTTCAGCCATTCAGGCTGTAGACGTATGTAAATGTCCTATGGAAAATTGCATGGGGAAAACACATTTGAAAGTGTTGAAATTTAGAACCAATTAAAATGTTACTTTGGTTTTGTATTTGTGTGTGATGAAAGTTAATTGGTTATGTATATATGTCAAATGAGAGGAAACCACAGCCATTTTGTGATACTACTGTCTGAGGTACATTTGTGAGGAATTTTTGGTGGTGAATTTCTGGTGTTTGATTTACACAGTACTAACACTTCTGCTACTTTTAAAAAGGTGAGTTGTTAATTTGTAAGGGGAACTATGTTGTACACTTGAAGATAATTTGAAAAATGTTTTCTGTTATTTATTTGCAGTCCTTCTGTTATACTAAATACTTGATGAAGTTAGTTTTATATTATGTATTACTAAAAACGATAAATGAAAGTGATTATTTTTTTCTGCAATTTACAGCAAGCAATTTCAAAATAAAATGGCTCACAATGAAGAGACCGTGGCAATTTCTTTTGAATTGTCCACTACATTGATTGAAATTGAGAGCACCAATAATGAAATATTGTCACAAGGAGGACATGACTTGTATGATTCCATTAGATTGATTGAAATGGACAGCACCAAGAATGAAATATTGTCACAAGGAGATGACTTGAATGATTCCACTACATTGATTGAAATTGAGAGCACCAATAATGAAATATTGTCACAAGGAGGAGATGGCTTGTATGATTCCATTAGATTGATTGAAATGGACAGGACCAATAATGAAATATTGTCACAAGGAGGAGATGACTTGAATGATTCCACTACATTGATTGAAATTGAGAGCACCAATAATGAAATATTGTCACGAGGAGATGACTTGAATGATTCCACTACATTGATTGAAATGGACAGCACCAATAATGAAATATTGTCAGAAGGAGGAGATGACTTGAATGATTTTTTTGATCAATCTCTTGATGGCGAATTTATCGAGTGTTTGGAGACCATAGAGTTACAAGAATCATCATTGCAGACTTTTAATGAGGAGATTCCAGATGAGATGATTGAAGAGGAAATTACTGATGAGGACATGTTACTAGTTGTTTCAAATTTAGAAAATTCTGAAGAATAAATTTATATTTAGAAATCAAAAATTGTTTGAGACATTATTTATTTTTATTTTTAATTTATGAGGTTGTAGCGAAGTGATTGTAGTATAAAATGAGACTTATAGTATAGAGTGCAACATTTTTATGTTACATGGTAAGTTTACTCATATTTACTTCCCTTCTGCCACTATATTATCTCCAATGTGTATTTGACATGTCTTCTTCATCTCCGGCCTCCTTTCTCTCACTGTGTGTCTCCGATGCATCTTATCGCTGGTATTTTGTGTAATTACAGAAGAGAGTAAAATAAAATAGTTCGGAACGTGAAAAGGGGGCAAAGTAGAGTACCCCTCACCCCCTAGGCCTTCTCAGGCGGTCCCAAAAGGATCAGTTTCTGCTTTCCTGAGAGATTATGGTATGAGTTCCATATACCACAATAACTTGCATTACAACATGCAAGATATCTATCTCCTATTACCAACTTTTGGAGATATTCGCGCTAAGCGCGAATATCTCCAAAAAGTAACACCTGCCCTGAGCAGTTCTTAGCCATGTTATCCAATGGGAGGTGGATAACATGGCTAAGAGTATTAGCTCGGTAATGCATGAATATCGCTGAGTTTTTAGCGATATTCATGCATTGCGGCCGTTTATTATCGCATTTGCGATAAACCTTGATAATAGTAAGGTTTATCTTCGATAATTTCTGACGATGCTTAGTGGTAAAAAATTGGTTGGTAAGCATCGTTAGCGATAAATATCGCTTAACTTTGGTAATATGCCCCAACGTCTGTTAACGTTCGATTCGAAGGAAATGAGGAAGTGTTGAAAAACATTGTCTGCGCCATCTTGCCTTTTTTGAAATGCCACACTTTTGTCGTGCACGGCAGCCATTTTAGATGTCTTGACCAGACCCACTCTCTGCACGCTGTCGATTCGTAGCATGGCTCCTCACCCTCGTAAGCATCTCCCCCAGGCACTGGTCACCACCGCTCTCTGTCTTATGCATGGGCAATAAACCTCCCCCCATCTGCGCTGCTCTTCCCTGAGAATCACACTGTGCCCGCCCGACACCTCCCTTTCGCCCTATTCACTACCGCACCCTGTGACACTCCTCTTCCTCTGTGTCCGATTGTCCAGGCTATCAGCTAGCCCTGCAGATGTAGTTTATGGCCCCAGCTGTAAAGAATCACCCCTCTTCAAAGGAGTTATAGTAGATCAAGGCCCACACCCGATGAGATCCGTCACACCACACGTGTTCCTACTATCTGAAAACTATCCTGTATTGTGATTGGGGAGGGGACCGAGCCTGAAGCGGAAGATTCCAGGAATGACTCTTTGTACATCAAAGTTTTTACAATTATGTGTCACATAAAAAATATATAGCACTCCAACAAAGTAGTAGGAATATAAAACTTTAATAACATATAAATATATACAACAAAACAAAAACAGTAAAAACATTTAAACAACGAAGAGACCGTGGCAATTTCTTTTGAATTATCCAATAGATTTATTGAAATTGACAGCACCAATAATCAAATATTCTTGTCAGTAGCGGTCTGTTGTGCGAATAGTTCCAAGGCAGCAGAACGCGCTGAAATCTGGATGTCACGAAGGTGATGTCTAGCAAGTTGCCGCCCAGCAAATAACGGCGTGGGGCGCCGCGGGGGTGAGTGAGTCCAGTAGGCACCACAGCTATTCTTACCGGCATTGCAGAATTACTGCTGGGGACAATGCCTGTGCTGGAGCAGGGTCACAGCAGAAACAAAAAGGATTCTGTTGAAGATGTTGTTGGTTTTCAATTTGAAAACAGTTCTGGTGTCAACTGCTATGCTAATGTAGTGGTTAATGTTTTGTTTTCTCTAGAAAATGTAAAAGAGGGGGAGGCAGTCCAAAGTTCCGTTAAAAGGGCAAAGGAAAGGATCGGTGGTTTGAACTATCAGTCAAAAAGGGGAGGGGGTGCAACAATTTTTCCTACCGGGTCACACTGTGCTTTCACCGGAAGTGAGGTCTGCAGGATTCTAGTAATTCAAAGTGAGGCTGGCGCCGACGTCCCGCGGATACAGTTTCGTCACTCCACGGGTGATCATGGCAGTCATTCCCCATCGGGGGTGGGAGACTCCCGCGGCTCCTCTAGAATCTTCAAGGTCGTGGAGGACTACGGTGGTGGAGTCAACCAGTGACCGGGCCATTTCTTTATGCTGGGCCCGCTCTTGCCAGGTCGACCGCCATTTTGAGAGTTCGGTAGCTACTGGCGATCGCGGGGTCAAATGAGCGGACGGGCTCCACCCTGCCGGGCGAGACGTTGCAGCATGGCCACAGTGGAAGAACTCTTTTCCGGGCGCCTGGACCGCTGAGGGTGCAGCTGGGAAGCCTCCACTGGGGAGGCGGGAGAGGCCTGTTCGCACCGTCTCTCCCTCCCAGTGCACCGCACGGCGTCTCGCTTGAGATTTGTTATGGCCGGACCAGGCGATGAGGACGAGGGGGGGGTCGGAGGCATGTGCAAGACATCCCCCCCCAGTGTTGTCGCAGCCATTATAAAAGAAAGAAGTGTCCCGTCCGTCTTCGGGCCGGGCTTCCGGTGGATGTCGGCCGGACGCCCCTGGCTCTGGCCCCATGAACGGGTTTCTTGGTTTATCGGCTGCAGCCGGATTCCGTCGGCCTCGGCCCCCCGACCGTTGGTGGCCGGACCGGAAGAGCATGTGGCGGGACTACCTGCAACTCTCAAGGGCCACCGCGGCCGGACTGGGAGAGAGAGGGGAGGGTCGAGGAGACATTCCCCCCCCCTGCAACTGTTCAGCGTTGTAAAGGCAATCCCCTGGCCGGGTCCCGTTGGTCTCGGCCTCTCCTCCGGCTACACCCTACGTTAGGATCTCCTGGCCGAGGCGTGGCAGCAGGACCTGCCTTATATGGGCTGCTCCCGGCTGGGCGTAGCCGGAACCCTGCCCCACCTTGGAAGTTTCCAGAGTGGGGGCGGATGTTCTACTGACTTGCATTTTCCCTAGTCTATCGATTTTTTTGGCGTGGCAGGCGGTGGGACAGCGAGGGGTGATTTGGTTTCTCTTACTGTTTTTCTGGTCTCTCACCACTGGCATATTTTAACGTTTTCTTGTTTCTAGGACATTAATAGGTTTTATCATTACGTTATGTTATCGTTTCTTTGTTCGTTGTTTAATAAAAGTTCATGTTCATCAGTGGCCTACTGATTTTCGTTTTCCTATTCTTTTCTTTCCAGGTTGTTTCATGCTAAAGTTTCTGTTAACAGGATACAGTGATCACTTCGTTATTATTGCATATGTCCTTTTCACTAGGGGTGCTCTCTGGTCGGGCCAGATGACGTATGTCTAGTAAATGGTCCGGGTGAAACAGGTGCATCAATCAGTGGGGAGTAGATAGGCATGACAGATTACAACGGGGGAGAAAGGTCCGCATTACGTACCCTTTCACTACTTGCAAAGATTTTCCTACGTTTATTTGCAAACAGGGAATACCTCCAAAAAGAACTAATTCCCAAACAGTCAATGTTCGGACAATCAATCAATCAATGAGGAATGAAATAGGTACGACGTGTTAAAGGCTTGCGTTACCTACCCTTCACTATCTGCAAAGGGAGAGAGAATATTCCTATTCTTCCTCGTTTGCAGGCAGAGAAGATCCTTAAGAGAATTAACATCGAACAATTCAATGCTCGATTGAAACAATCAACAAGGGGTACTGTGAACACAAATGAACGCCGCTTATGTACATACGCATTGCTATTTTCAACAGGTTGTTCCTAATGTTTCTATTTTAGCGAGGTCAAAAAGAGATCCCATTAGTGGCCTACTGATTTTGCTCGATTCCTTTTGTTTTTTTACACGATTTTTCGCTATCTGCAAAGACTAAACAGAGTATTGCGACTCTGTGCTTGTTTGTAAATAGAGAATGAACCAAAGAGAACAATCAATCAAATGGAGAGAGAAGCAGGCACGACGGATTACAAAGGGGGAAAGGGCTGCGTTAACTACCCTTCACTATCTGCAAAGAGAGAGTACTCCTAATAGAAATGAGGGGTGGGGGGCAGCAATCAAAGCAGATCAGTGTGCATAAACACGAAAAAAAAAATTCTTACCACGTACTTGACATTCGACAGCTTATGATATTTGCTATTAAAAAACCATTGAAATTCACTGAAAAAACCATAGGTTATAGACCATATATAGTTAGGAATTAGCATTTACAAAACCTTGAAAATTCACTGAAAAAACCATAGGTTATAGACCATATATAGTTAGGAATTAGCATTTAAAAAACCTTATTTTACTCACACAAAACCATTGAAATTCCATATATAGTTAGTTGCACTAACTATATATTGCGCACCCGCAATCCACTGCTGATGATGTCACATATTACATCATTCATGACATGGTCAGTGACATCACTGATGACATCACTGATGACATCTCAAATGACATCACTGATGACATCTCATTTGACATCAATGACCACATCACTGATGATATCATTCATGTGACAATACAATGCATCTCCTCACATTTTAATATAACCTCTGTTTCACCCAGTGTTAAAAACATAGTATAATTTTTGAAACCATTGACACACCAATACTAGTTACTACATACGTACTCACTGATTCCTATGTCTACACACACATTCACTCATTCACCCATACAATCATTCATACATACAATCACTCATGTTTACAACACAATCATATGCACTCATACACCTATACAGACACTCACACTCTGCCACTCATCCATGGAGTTACTCACACACCTAGTCAGTCCTGTAAAGAATCAATCACACTTCCATTTTCTACTCTATACAGTTAAACATAGAGCACCTTACGTTTTCAACCATATACTAACACATACTTACTCTCTTATACAATCATTGATACAAGTACACATTGATCTGTACAGAGTCACACACCTCCCATCCAGCCACACACACACTCAGTCTCCCATGCAAATACTTGGGCAATCAATCAATAACCCATATAGTTACTCATATAGCTACTGATCAACACATGCAGCAGTTTACAGAACAACAGACATAATGATGCACAAATTAAGACAGTTTAGTCACTAACCCATGCACTCAGTGAGACACATTTAATCACTCACTCATACATTCAGTCATGCACCTACTAAATCCTTCGTCCAGACACTTATACATCCACTCATTCTTCAATATGTAAGACATATTTTAACTTTACAGAAACATAGTCACTGGATGTTGTCATCAGTGATGTCACTGACCATGTCATGAATGATGTAATATGTGACATCATCAGCAGTGGATTGCGGGTGCGCAATATATAGTTAGTGCAACTAACTATATATGGAATTTCAATGGTTTTGTGTGAGTAAAATAAGGTTTTTTAAATGCTAATTCCTAACTATATATGGTCTATAACCTATGGTTTTTTCAGTGAATTTTCAAGGTTTTGTAAATGCTAATTCCTAACTATATATGGTCTATAACCTATGGTTTTTTCAGTGAATATATATATATATATATATATATATATATATATATTACCTACTGGCAGTCGCCAGTAGGTATATATAGTTAAGATTTTTTTGAATAGGGATTTCTGAAAATTCGATGTTGAATAACTTTGGCGTTGATGGACAGAATTGGCTGAAATTTTCAGGAAAATGGCACATGTTGTTTCTGAGCATCTCCTGAAAGTGTGGGGGGGTTTCGTCAAGCGGGGGCTGAAAAAAAAGGGGGGTCCGAAGGGCGGTTGGATTCACTTTTAGCTCGAACGGCTTAATGGATTTCCACAAAACTTGGCAAAATTGTAGGGACTGGTAGCCCGATGTGCCTTTGCTATGTCTCAAGATATATGCTCCAGCGGTTTTTACGAAAATTTACTTTGAAAAATATATATTGAGCTACATTGGGCTATATATATGTTAGAGCCCAAATGTAGCCCAATGTAGCCCAATGTAGCCCAAAGATGGCCACCAGAGACAAAAAAAACAAATGTAGCCCAAATATCAGCCAGATGTAGCCCAACTACATTGGACTGCGTTGCTTTGCCCCGGGGGACGGCGGTCCCCGAGGCAGTGTGGGGGGATTGGGGCCCCCCTACTTCTTTATCACTATGCCCCCGCGATTTGGTCCCCCCGGGGGTAATTTGAAAAGAAACAGACCAGGTTTTTAAAAAACATTTTTGGGGCCTTGGGGGTCCTTGTGGGACCCCCTGAGCAGGCCTGGGGGGTCAGGGTGCTTCTACCCTGCCCCCTTTTTGAGTTCTACACATTTGTTTTTCTGCTGCCAACAATTTCTGTTTTGGAGTGTTGACAGACAGTGGCAGCCAATCAGCATGCAAGTCGTGCACGTGAAGGTACGCGTACCGTATGCGTACGTACGCGGACGGTGCGCGCTTATAGAGATATATATTTTTTCTCTTTTGATTTTCTCAGGAACTACAGGAGGGATTTACACCATTTAAGCAAAAGCGTGATCTGCGAATCAGACTCTACCATTTTGCCAAATTTCTTGTAATTCCGTTTAGCCGTTCGGGCTGTAGCCGTGTCTAAACGTCCTATGAAAAATAACATGGGGAAAACACATTTTGTGGTCCCCCTTTTTTCTCAGCCCCCACTTTATGAATCCCCCCAAAACTTTCAGGGAAAGAGCGGAGCCAAGCGGGCCATCTTCTTTGAGAAATTCACGAAAATTCATCAGCCGGCGCCAAAGTTATTGCCAATAGAATCTTGCGGATTTCCTATGGAAACTAGGTCCTAACTATAACTACCTATATATATATATATATATATTCACTGAAAAAAACATAGGTTTCACACCAGTTATAGTTAGCTGAACATTTCACTCACACAAAACCATTGAAATTCCCACGTTATAGTTAGTTGGACTCACTATAACTTGCGCGCCCGCAATCCACTGCTGATGATGTCACATATTACATCATTCATGACATGGTCAGTGACATCACTGATGACATCACTGATGACATATCAAATGACATCACTGATGACATCACTGATGACATCTCAAATGACATCACTGATGACATCATCCAGTGTCTGTGTGTTTCTGTAAAGTTTAAATATGTTTTACATATTGAAGAATGAGTGGATGTAAAAGTGTCTGGATGAAGGATTTAGTAGGTGCGTGACTGACTGTATGAGTGAGTGATTAAATGTGTCATACTGAATGCATGGGTTAGTGACTAAACTGTCTGAATGTGTGCATCAGTATGTCTGTTGTTGTCTAAGCTGCTGCATGTGTTGATCAATAGCTATGTAAGTGGCTATATGGGTTATTGATTGGTTGCGCAAGTATTTGTATGTGAGTCTGAGTGTGTGTGTGGGTGGCTGTGAGGTGTGTGACTCTGTGCATAGATGTGTGACCAGTTGATTCACTAGGTGTATGGGTTCAAGAGTGCATGTGGAAACAGCTGTATGGGCGCTTGACTGTGTGCATGGCTGTGTTGGTGAGTGAATGGATATCTCAGTGCTACATGTCCAAGTAAGTACAAGTAAGTGACCATCCTGCTCCACGCAGAAACGGTCGCTCCCCTCCCTCCCTCTCCTGGTGGTATAGTATATACTACTGCTAATCCACTTGCTGTACTGTTTATATCTCATTTGTATAGCATTGTGCAGCGCTCGTGACTTCTGTTTGTATTTCATTTGAATAGCATTGTGCAGCGCTCGTGACTTCTGTTTGTATTTCATTTGAATAGCATTGTGCAGCGCTCGTGACTTCTGTTTGTATTTCATTTGAATAGCATTGTGCAGCGCTCAAGTCCTGCGTGATTTAATAGCAGTGCAAGAAAGTTTTACTGGGCTTTGTATGCAGCGCTCGTGTTGTTGGACAACTGACATTGATAACAGATAGCTCTGTGTATAACGCTACTTGCCTCACATTAATCTCCGCTAGCGCTTTAATTGTGGTGCACCTCGAGGTGTGTAGCGCTTTGGATAATTTACTTTCGTGCATTTGTTTACCTTGCAGCCATTTTGTATTGACCCCTTGGCCCGTCCCAGACCCTCCCTGCACCTAGATCCCGCCTCCCAGCTGACCCTCCCACCCACAGAGGTAGAGCCTGTGCTTGCCCCCGTGTAGAGCTGTGACCATCCTGCTCCACGCAGAAACGGTCGCTCCCCTCCCTCCCTCTCCTGGTGGTATAGTATATACTACTGCTAATCCACTTGCTGTACTGTTTATATCTCATTTGTATAGCATTGTGCAGCGCTCGTGACTTCTGTTTGTATTTCATTTGAATAGCATTGTGCAGCGCTCGTGACTTCTGTTTGTATTTCATTTGAATAGCATTGTGCAGCGCTCGTGACTTCTGTTTGTATTTCATTTGAATAGCATTGTGCACCGCTCGAGTCCTGCGTGATTTAATAGCCGTGCAAGAAAGTTTTACTGGGCTTTGTATGCAGCGCTCGTGTTGTTGGACAACTGACATTGATAACAGATAGCTCTGTGTATAACGCTACTTGCCTCACATTAATCTCCGCTAGCGTTTTAATTGTGGTGCACCTCGAGGTGTGTAGCGCTTTGGATAATTTACTTTCGTGCATTTGTTTACCTTGCAGCCATTTTGTATTGACCCCTTGGCCCGTCCCAGACCCTCCCTGCACCTAGATCCCGCCTCCCAGCTGACCCTCCCACGCTCCGCCCCCTCCACTCTCCATTTGAAGCAGATGAACCAACGCGCAGCGTCCACGCACTGCGGTCACGCCGAAGGTGCGCCAAAGGTAAGCCCGTCTACGCCCGTCCGCGCCAAGCCCGCGCCCAGCGCCAGACCCCCTGGCCCCCACCCAACCCGCATTACATACGCCGCCTCCACCCTCTTAGCCCTCAACCCCGGTCGACTCCCCACCTGCGCCCAAGCCGCCCCTGGACACACCCATGGACCCTTCACATGCAACTCCTGCAAGTATGACGGCACAAAGACCAACTCCTCATCCAATAACACCAAACAGAGACCTGACACTAACCACCTAAGATGCATCCTGCTCAACACCCGCTCAGTCCACAAACACGCCATTGACCTTTGGAATCTACTAGACACCATCTCTCCGGACGTCGCCTTCTTAACAGAAACATGGATGAACGCCTCCTCAGCCCCAGACATCACCATTGCCATCCCGGAAGGCTACAAGATCATTCGAAAAGACCGCACCAAGCAAACAGGAGGAGGCATCGCTATCGTCCACAAGAACTCCATCCGCGTCTCTACCAGCTCAGACGTCAATCTCACTAGCGCCGAACACCTTCACTTCCAGATCCACACCGACCCCAAGACCACATTCAGAGGCACCCTCCTCTACAGACCACCAGGACCCCGTGCACAATTCAGTGAAGACATCACTGACTTTATCACCCCACACGCCCTCCCCTCCGAGGACTACATTCTATTGGGAGACCTCAATTTCCATCTAGAAAAGAGCAACGACAGCAACACCACCACCCTTCTGGACAATCTCGCCACCCTCGGACTAAACAACTTGTTAATTCCCCCACTCACTACGCAGGTCACACACTCGACGCTATCTTCACCTCCAGCAAACATATCTCGTTCAGTTACACCACAGCTCTCCATTGGACGGACCACAGCTGCGTTCACTTTATCTACAAAAAGACCACAACCCACAACCATCCCCAACCTACTCTGCGAAGAAACTGGAACAAAATCACCATCGACCAGATCTCCTCATCGCTTCTTCAAGACCCCCCTGCCCACTCTTCGAACGCCAACCAAGCAGCCATTAACCTCACTCAATGGCTAACCAACAGCGCCGACAACCTAGCACCCCTGAAAAAACGTCAAATCAAGCTAGGCAGCAAAAACGCCCCCTGGTTCAACGATGATCTTAAGAAATCCAAGAAACTCTGCCGCTCCCTTGAGAAGGCCTGGAAAAAAGACCCAAACACCAGCACCAGGGACTCCTTCAAAAACGCCACCCGCATACACCACCAACTGATCAGGACTGCCAAGAAAGCCGCTTTCAAAGACCGACTGGACAACAACGCCCACAACAGCAAGGAATTATTCAACATCGTCAAAGAGTTTACCAACCCCACTGCCAACTCCAACGACATCACACCCTCTCAAGCCCTTTGCGACTCCCTTGCTTCGTTCTTCCACGACAAAATCGCAGACATCCACAACAGCTTTGACAACCAACCCGGAGAACAACCCACCCAACCTTCTGCCGTACCTTCACCCCCCTTGAACACCCTTAACGACTGGAACCCAATCTCCACTGAGGACACCATCCGACTGATGAACTCCATCCACTCAGGATCCCCCACAGACCCATGCCCTCACCACATCTTCAACAAAGCAGATTCCATCATAGCACCTCACCTCCGAGACGTCATCAACTGCTCCCTCAACTCCGCCACCTTCCCGGAAAGCTGGAAACACGCCGAACTCAGCGCCCTTCTGAAAAAACCCACAGCTAACCCCACAGAACTGAAAAACTACCGCCCCATCTCGCTCCTTCCATTCCCGGCCAAAGTCATCGAGAAAGCTGTCAACAACCAGCTTGCCGCCTTCCTCGAAACCAACAGATCCCTTGACTCCTAACAGTCAGGCTTCCGAGCCAAACACAGCACTGAGACCGCACTCATCACAGCAACAGACGACATTCGAACTCTACTGGACAATGGAGACACAGTCGCCCTCATCCTCCTCGACCTCTCCGCAGCCTTCGACACAGTCTGTCACAGCACCCTGTTACAACGCCTCAGAAACATCGGAATCCAAGGAAAAGCACTGGAATGGATCACATCGTTCCTTGCCGGAAGAACCCAGAGAGTCCGCCTTCCACCATTCAAGTCAGAGGCCACTGAAGTCATTTGCGGCGTACCTCAAGGATCCTCACTCAGCCCCACCCTCTTCAACGTATACATGAGCCCCCTCGCGGCCATCGCACGCCAACACAACCTCAACATCATCTCCTACGCTGATGACACTCAACTGATCCTCTCACTCACCAAAGACCCTAACACCGCCAAAACCAACCTACATAAAGGAATGAGAGAAGTAGCCGAGTGGATGAAGCTCAGTCGTCTGAAACTGAACTCCGACAAAACAGAAGTCCTTATCTTAGGTACCTCCCCCTCCGCCTGGGACGATTCGTGGTGGCCAGTGTCCCTTGGAAAAGCACCCATCCCAACAGACCACGCACGGAACCTGGGAGTCATTCTGGATTCCTCACTCTCGATGACCAGACAAGTCAACACCGTTTCATCATCTTGCTTCAACATTCTTCGCATGCTCAAAAAAACATTTCGCTGGATCCCCACAGAAACTAGAAAAACGGTCACTCACGCACTGGTTACAAGCCGCCTGGACTACGGAAACACCCTATACGCGGGCACCACCGCAAAACTTCAGAAAAAACTCCAACGCATCCAGAACGCATCAGCCAGACTCATACTAGACATTCCGCGTAAAGACCACATTTCCGGTCACCTGAAAAACCTCCACTAGCTCCCCGTTAATAAGAGGATAACATTCCGCCTCCTAACCCACGCACACAAAGCACTTTACGAACTTGGACCCGAATGCCTCAACACACGACTTTCCTTCTACACCCCCCCCCCGCCAGCTACGCTCCTCCCACCAAGCCCTTGCTGCTATACCTCGCATCAACAAAACCACCATGGGAGGAAGATCCTTCTCCTACCTGGCGGCTAAAACATGGAACTCACTTCCCATTCACCTTCGCCTCACTCAGAACCACCTAGCATTCAGAAAGCAACTTAAAACATGGATATTTGACAAGTAATTCCACACCCTTCTCCAAGCGCCTTGAGACCCTCTGGGTATGTAGCGCGCTATATAAATTAACTGAATTGAATTGAATTGAATTATGTAAAACACAGTGCATGTGAGAGTTGGCATATATAAATGACTATACATGAGAGCCAGTGATTGTGTGAGTGGCTGTATGGATCAATGTGTACTTGTATCAGTGATTGTATAAGAGAGTAAGTATGTGTTAGTATATGTTTTTATATTTGAGGTGTTGTATGTATAACTGTATAGATGAGGAAATGGGAGTGTGATTGATTCTTTGAATGACTGACTAGGTGTGTGAGTAACTCCATGGATGAGTGGCAGTGTGTGAATGTCTGTATAGGTGTATGAGTGCATATGATAGTGTTGTATTGATGAGTGTCTGTATGTATGAGTGATTGTATGGGTGAATGAGTGGATGTGTGTGTAGACCTAGGAATCAGTGAGTGCGTATGTAGTTACTGGTATTGGTGTGTCAATGGTTTCAGCAATGGTAGTTTGTATTTAACACTGGGTGTATCAAAGGTTAGATTAGAGTGTGAGGAGGTGCATCATATTATCACATGGATGATGTCATCAGTGATGTCATCAGTGATGTCATTTGAGATGTCATCAGTGATGTCATCAGTGATGTCATTTGAGATGTCATCAGTGATGTCATCAGTGATGTCACTGACCATGTCATGAATGATGTAATATGTGACTTCATCAGCAGTGGATTGCGGGCGCGCGAGTTATAGTGAATCCAACTAACTATAACGTGGGAATTTCACTGGTTTTGTATGAGTGAAATGTTCAGCTAACTATAACTGGTGTGAAACCTATGGTTTTTTCAGTGAATTTCAAAGGTTTTTAAAATGCTAATTCCTAACTATAACGAGTGTTAAACCTATCGTTTTTTCAGTGAATTTCAAAGGTTTTTTAAAAGCTAATTCCTAACTAGTTTGTAACCTATGGTTTTTAAAGTGAATTATTAAGTTTGTTTAATAACAATTTTTTATTGCTATTAATTATTATAATTTTTATTACATTATTTTAATAATGTATATTTTTCAAACATTAATTTTTCAATGTATTTTTCCTGTGTTTTAAAAAAAATCTTTTTACCCTGGAGCGCTCAGGGTACGCGCACCCGTAAACGCACCCGGGGCGCTCAGGGTACGCACACCCGTAAACGCACCTGTACACGTAGCGAGAGCGCTATTCCCGCATGCGAAAAAATATATAATTAATTGTTTAATGTAAATAATAATGCAAGACATTCAGTAGCATTCTCATAAAAGTAGTATTTTTTAAATTTAAAAAGCGTATTTTGACTCTAAACACATTTCCGAAAATCAAGTAAAACGTCATTGTGACACGCCGCGTAAGCGCGCCCGGAAGCGCCTACGTAAGCGCCTACGTACGTGCCGCGTAAGCGCCCCCGGAAGCGCTCTGGAGCACGTAGCGTAAGCGCGTCAAGCCATGTGACCTTAAAAGAACACTTTTTATTGGTTCATAATAGTTTCTTTTCCAAATATTGTAAGCCCCCACCCATTTCCCTCACTATCACTTTGAACTTGGAGAGAGCAAGAGGTGTTCTTTGGATCATCAGCAGCATCTCTACAATTTCAGAACAATGGCTGGAAGACAACCATCCTCCAGTGACTCTGAAGGTTTTTTGCCTGAGGACCCTCCTCGACGCAAAGTCAAGGAGCAATTCATTTGGAAATTTTTTACCTTCCCTGAAGGAGAAAAGAAGGTAAATGCGGCAAAGGTGTGCTGCAAGATTTGTGGCACCACCTTATCAAGAGGGAATCCAAACAAAAAATACAGTTTTGGGAATGCCACTTTAATAAGGCATGTAGAAAGGAGGCACCCCAATAACTTTGCGAGGGAGAGTGTCAGGGACCTGGCACGCAATCACCCAGCAGATGGCGGCAGCACCTCGACTGGTGGAGCAACACCTTCGGGAAGTCAAGCTGGAAGATTGATCCCGAATATACAGCCGGTCTTTGCAGGCATCAAAATTGTTTGCATGGACTGCGATGAACTGCTTTGTTATGGGGAGCAGAGCATAGAACTCATTGCTCGTAAAAAACAAGATCACCGCTGCTCCACCCACCATTAATTTTTCCTTTTTTTGTGCTCCTGTTGAGCAGTTGTGCATTTCCTAGTTTTGTTTTTGTTCTGAAATGAATGAGGATGTGACAGGACAGAGGGAGTGAGAGAAGCAGTGAGTGAAGTGGAGTAAGATGAGTGAGGGAAGGGGAATGAGTAAGGGAGCGAAGGAAGAGAAGAGAGGGCAAGAGAAGCAGGGGGACTGAAAGAAGGTGAGGAAAGTGGAGTAAAGGAACGGGGGTGAGGAAGGATAAGAGAAGAGCAGTGAGGTTGAGGAAAGAGGGGTGATAGAGGGTGGATAAAGGCAAGTGAGCGTGAGATAAGGGGAGTGAGGGAGTGAGGAGACAGAGGGAGTGAAGGAAAGAGTGAGAGAAGGGGACTGAGTGAGGGAGCATAGAAAGGTAAGTGAGGTAGTGTAGGTGAGTTAAAGGGAGTGAGCATGAGGGAAGGGGACTGAGAGAATGAGGGGACGGAGAGAGTGAAGCTAAGAGAGAGAGAGTGAGGGAAGGGGAGTGAGGAAGTGAGAGGACAGAGGGAGTGACAGAAGGAGCGAATGAAGTGGAGTAAGGTGAGTAAGGGAAGGGGAATAAGTGAGGGAGCGAAGGAAGGGAAGATAGGGGAAGGAAAGTAAAGCAGGGGGACTGAAAGAAGGTGAGTGTGGGAGATAAGTGAGGGGAAGGGGAGTGAACATGGGGAATGAGGATAAGTGAGGAAAGCGGAGTAAAGGAACGGGGCTGAGGAAGGGTAAGAGAAGAGCAGTGAGCTTGAGGAAAGAGGGGTGATAGAGAGTGGATAAAGGCAAGTGAGCATGAGATAAGGGGAGTGAGGGAGTGAGGAGACAGAGGGAGTGAAGGAAATAGTGAGAGAAGGGGACTGAGTGATGGAGCATAGAAAGGTAAGTGAGGGAGTGTAGGTGAGTTAAAGGGAGTAAGCATGAGGGAAGGGGACTGAGAGAGTGAGGGGACAGAGGGAGTGAGGCTAAGAGAGAGGGAGTGAGGGAAGGAGAGTGAGGATGTGAGAGGACAGTGGGAGTGCAGAAGGAGTGAGTGAAGTGGAGTAAGATGAGTTAGGGAAGGGGAATGAGTGAGGGAGCGAAGGAAGGGAATAGAGGGGAAGAAGACTGAAGCAAAGGTACTGAGAGAAGGTGAGTGGGTGATGAAAGTAAAGGGAAGGGGAGTGAAGGATGGGGAATGAGGGATAGTGAGGGAATCGGAGTAAGGGAATGAGGGTGAGGGAGGGTGAGAGAAGGGCAGTGAGCGTGAGTAAAGAGGGGTGAAAGAGGGTGGATAAAAGTGAGTGAGGGTAAGACAAGGGGAGTGAGGGAGTGAGGGGACAGAGGGAGTGAAGGAAGGAGTGACAGAAAGGGACTGAGTAAGGGAGCAAAGAAAGGTAAGTGAGGGCGTGTGGGTGAGTTATAGGGAGTGAGTGTGATGGAAGAGCGGTGAGAGGACGGAGAGATTGAGGCTAAGAGTGAGAGAGTGAGGGAAGGGGAGTGAGAATGTGAGAGGACAGAGGGAGTGAGAGAAGGAGTGAGTGAAGTGGAGTAAGGTGAGTAAGGGAAGGGGAATTACTGAGGGAGCAAAGGAAGGAAAGAAGGGGAAGGGGAGTGATGTAGAGTGACTGACAGCTGGAAAGTGGTGGATGGTTGAGAGGGAAAGGGCAGTGAAGGAATGGGGAGTGAGGGAAGTGGAGAAAGGGAACAGGGGTGAGGGAGGGTCAGAGAAGGGCAGTGAGGGTGAGTTAAGAGGGGTGATAGAGGGTGTAAAAAGGTGAGTGAGCGTGAAACAAGGGGAGTATAATATATATTTCATAATACAAAATTCAAAATAACTTGTACAACATGTTATATGGTTTATTTTTGCTGGTCTCAGAATATATTGAATTTCACTTAAAACAGTGAGTTCAATTTTACTCATATGACAGCGGGCAAAAAAAACACAATCAAAAATATTGTGTTTAAAAAACCCATACAATGTTTCAATAAATAACTCATTTCTGATCCACTTACTTTTCCACGAGGCCAAATAGTATATGGAAAGTCCTTTTCTTTGGAAATTACTCAACAGTACTGTTAAACTTCCATTTACCCGAGTTTCTGAAAGAAAAGCTCAAACATCTTTTACATCAATTAACAATAGTTATATTTCCAGATGAGGCTCAGTCATGATCATCATTTCCAATAATACTGATATCACTCACTATCTGATACACTTACACTACCTCTATGACAACTACAGGTTTTTTATTATCTTGATCACTCTCACTCACAAAGTAATTTTGAACAGCAAACTAAGTTTTATTAACTGCTCCAATCTTCATAGGCCAATTACCTTTCCTAAAATTTCGGTTGTAAGAACACTAGATAAGAATTTTGTAAGTCAGAAGGCAAACGTTGTTTGAAAGTCAATTGAGTATCATTACAATTATTCCAGCCTTTTTGACATTTTAAATAATGTGTAATGTCCTGATATTGTCGAAGGACCATCATGGTAAATAATTGCTGCAGTTGCAAAGGTTCTTCCTGAAATTTATAATTGAGAAGCCACAAAAATGTTAATTAAAGTTGTCAATTTAGTTCCATCAGGTCTACATCGTTGGAACATTAAAATTACATACTGTCCATATCTTTGTATAAATAATGTTGATAGCATTGCAGATTTACATTGAGGACAGAGCATGTTTTGATTTGCTTCTCTAACTAGATTATTAAAAGACACTGATTTGCAGTCTGGTAAAGTCAAATATATAAATCTTTCAGTGTCTATTGTAGTAGTACTTGAAAAGGAACAATTGCCGCAGCATTGCTGCCATTTATAAGAAAGGCCAAAAAGATTTTCTTCATCTTGCAATACAACAAGCATATACATTAGAAATTCCTGACTATCTTGCTGAATATTCTGTGAAAATTGATTTAGACCACAACATATGTCTAAAACATTTCGAATTTCAGAAACACTTTGTATTTTTGTTCTATCACTGCTACATTTCTCAAACACAGAATTCAACAAACAACAAAATCTTTGATCACGATTTTCAATAATCTGTTCTTGTACAGTTTGGAGAAAAAAAGCAACATTAACCACTACATTAGCATAACAGTTGACACCAGAACTGTTTTCAAACTGAAATCCAACAACATCTTTAACTGAATCCTTTTCCTTTCTGCTTACAATTACTGGTTCATCTACTTTTTTTCTTTTTGCTACAACTTCACTACAATTTTTCTCATTTCTTCTTTTTCGGCCTACTACACGCTTTTCAAATAGAGGATATTGAGGTAAATTTGGAGCATACTCTCTTCTTAACCTATTATATTCTTTTACACAATTTACATCTGCACTAATCTTTGTCTCATCAAAATCAATCAAGTACAATCCAGATAAAGTTCTGACTCGAGATAAAGCAACATATGCCATACCCTCCGTGAACACAGAACTTCCAATATTTACCAAAGCACTATCTACACTTAAACCTTGAGATTTATGAATAGTCACCGCATATGCCAAAGAAACAGGAAACTGTTTTCGGCGGACATATAAATCTTTCACAAGCAAAAATCGAGCAGAACAACGACTGATTTGTTGTACTTCTTTAATACCATCAAATTAAATTTTTATAAATTCAATTCTATCTCTATTTCGGTAATTCACAAAATCAACAACATGACCCATTGCTCCATTTACTAAACCTCTTTCCACATGTAAATTCCGTCGTAAAATGATACGACAATTTAAAGATGCATACAGAGTGTTTTCCAAACCAGCAGTTTTAGATATTGTCTTCTCTAAAGAATCCAATTTTAATTACAACTTTTCTGACAAAATAATAGTTGCTCCTTCATGCTCTATTTTATCAATAGCTTCCAGTTTCACAATCTCTTGATTTTCTAACTTTAACATTTTGTTGTTGAAGATTGAACATTCTTGCAGAGTTGGCATCAAGCATATGACAGATTTGTTTTCAGGAATTTTCTTAAAAATATTCTCTGGGAGAATGTTTTCGTTTAGAAACAAATTTTAAATTAATCGTGCATGTAAAGCTTCTTGGCCATGCTCACTTACTTTTCCAACTCTTACATCTTGTAGAATTTTTTTATAATCTTCATCCTTTGCCTGTCGCATATTTTGAAGCAGTTCAGCATATTTGAAATTTAACCATATGTTAACATTTCCAATGCTTCCTAAGCACTTCCTGGTATCTTCATGCGTAAGCATTTTAAACACTGGTTGTCCTTTCACTGGAGTTAGCTGCAGTAAATCTCCAAAAACAATCATGGGTTTGCCTCCAAATAACACATCATACTCTGTTTTAAGAATTTCTTGCATTCTTAAATGCACAAAAGCAAGCATTACATTTGATACCATGCTTACCTCATCAATGATAAGAAGTTTCATTTTCTTTAGGACTCTTGAAACTTCACAACAAGCTTCTCCAGACAGCTTGTGATATTGTAATTTATTATCATGCTCTACTGGCAGCATCAATAAACAATGTTAAGTAATCCCTTTAATGTTATGTGCTGCCAACCCAGTTGGAGCAGTAACAACACAAGACAGCGATGACTCCGTTCTTTTCTGCAGATATGTTGCAATTGCTTTAATCGAAAAACTTTTTCCAGTTCCTGCTTCTCCACTCACGTACAGTCGGACAGGTATAAATGATGTACATGAGCACTCTTTTTTCTCATGACATAAACCATGCTCAATCTGTTCTGTGACTTTGTCATATATTTGTCTCTGCTCAACGTTTAGTTCTTTTTCCAAATCTTCTAAGTTAACTACATCCTCCTGAGCTTGTTCCATGGCTCTTTCCACTTCATCCATGCCAGTGGCAGCTTCATTTTGGATACTTGGTCCTCCTAGTGGATCCTGACTCAATGAAGCAGAACTCTGACTGTCTTGAGAACTGTCTCTAGCAATCTCTGCTGCAATTGTAGCTTCCTGCTGTATTTCCTCGTTCAACATTTGCAGATAATTTGAAAAAACAGGACATTCTATGGTATCCTTGGTTGCATTGAAAGAATCTTCATAACTGAGAAAATCTCCAAGTAGTTCCTCTTCTGTACGCCATGGCTTAAAGAGTTGCAAAAGAGCTAAATAGTAAAATTCCCTTTTGTCAGGAGATTCACAACTCAATTTTCAATGATTAATCAAATGGCCTTTTCTTTGTTTCACCAGACATCCTTCACATCCAATTACAGCATATACACCTTTATTAATATCTTCTGTAATGTTCCTCTTAAAAGTATAGGTTTGCAGAACTTCATAGAGACAAATGTTCTCAAGATGACTACATCTATTTGTATAGTATGTATCCAACATGTTTGTCTTCAAAATATCTGTACTGTTTGGTTCTTTCTCCGCCAAATACTCTATTTCTTGTACAGATTTCAAAACTCGGTTTTGTGTTGCAGCAAGACCTAGACTCACCCAAATGATTGTTCTAGATTTGGCATATAGACTTGCTGATGATAACCGATCAGAACATTCATATGCTCCAATTTCTCGATGTGACAACATCTTCAGACTGTAACTGTATAATTTCTTACTTAGACTCTTTTCATGTGAGATTTCCTCCCACATTTCCTTCAGTTCCGTCTATTCTGATTTTGTAATGTAAGACGTCACATATCGAGCCACAGCAATAGAGTTGTCAGCAACATATTGAATATCCATGTTAGCAATCCACATGGACAAAATGACTGGGTTGTAGTCATTTATGTATTTGGACTCTTCATTTCTTCTTAGGTTGTATGTATTTTTCGGTGATTTTCTTGTCACAGTATGTCGCAAAGAAGACATACAATTGTTCACTCTTCCTTTCGATGTTACTGGACGTGGAAATGCAAAACGACATTTTGTGTAGAACTTGTCCTTGGATTTGTATTTTCGACGACAGTATTTTCCTCAACGATGGGTTTGAAAGCGTAAAACTTGATGTCTTAAATTGTTTTCTTCTGTACTTTTCGGAACAGCACATGTAGAATACTGTTCAATGAAACTCATCACTTTCTCATCCGAATCTGTTCCAAATTTGGGTGCATCTTTGATCCATAGCAGCATATGTATGTGAGGAGCACCTCTTGCTTGATACTCCTTTCTCCAAAAGAAATCCCAAACCTCTCCAAGCTGAGGATTTTTTTTGTTTGTGATAAAAGACATCATAGCTTCAAACCTATGATTGAAATACCTGCATACATTAACTGGATCCAAAGAGCACAGTTCTCCAGGTGTCTTGTATTCAACATTTTCAATGTTTGCATTTGCCTCTCGTAGAAATTGAAGTAAGTCTTCCCAAGCATACTCAGCACAGCTAAGAGTGAGGAACCATGTAGGAGTTCCTAAGTTTCTTAGCATACAATTCAATTCCCAATGACGACGGTACCAATACTCGTTAGTACCACGCTGAAATGCCATGAGATTAATGAGGTGAGATTCCAAAATACTGTCTTGCAGTTTGACTTTATCCATAAAGTCCCTTGCCGAAACATTTTGCAGATGTACTCCCCTTTTCAGTATATGGTTCACTGCATAAGAAAGTCCAGACAAGTCACTCTCAAACAGTAGATGAAACAAATATGGAATGCATTGACGAAACCTTGGATCTTCTGCATATAATCTTAAAGTCCGGTATTCAGATGCAGGAATTCGAACAGGTCGGTCGTCATATCGTCCACCTTGACCTGTTGGAAATAACTGTGGAAAACAACGAGCTTCCAAACTTTCTTCCCATACACTAATGGGACTTCTTTTGCTTCTTTAATTTCAAACAAGTCAATAGCATTCCCCATTACTTCTTTGGAATGCAATGGATGAACACTATAATGTTCATAAATGTCTTTACTTCTAGAGACATCAACTTTTTCAATTTGCCCAGCTGGGAAATCACTGTCCTCTTCTACAGTTGTTTCCTCTTCTCCAACATATACATTTTTGTAGTAGTGATTATGTTTTACCAAATACAACGTTGCCTTTTTGACTTTCCTAACATCCACTAATTCTTGACAGATTTTTTTACTCTTTGTTTGAACACCATTAACTAGAATAACCAGAGGTTCCTCTTCTACTTTTTCTACACCAATTGTATCAATATTTTTCTTAAAAAATAGAGGCAAATAAACAACTCTTCCCTTTAATCCTCTCTGTAAATCTGAAGGAGGCAATTTCCCTGTCTTAGGCTCCATGCGAACAATAGCCTGAAAAGGATGCACACATTGAATCAGAATAGACTCATAGGTATTTAAATCCATCAATTCAGAAGGAATGTCTACCAACTCCAGAATATTATGAACAGCTCTAGCAGGCATTCTGTTTTCATTTAATTTATTATAACAATATTTACAAATACGTTGAACAGAACCCAAATCAAAACAATTTTCTACCAACAAATAAGTTGCAAAATCCTTCCACTCATCATTATTTTCCATTTCACTTTTTACATATAAATCAACCAATCTAGTCTGATTCTTATAATGAGTTCGTCGACAACACACACAAGAAGAATTAGGCCTTTCACTTGAATTGACCTTAAACTTTGTAATTTCATGTTCAAATTTTTCTGTACTTGAAATCTGTACATTCTTTTCCACATTACTTTCTATTACTGTATCAGTTTCTGCACTGTCCTCTTTTTCACCAAAGTAACAAAACTCAATTTCTTCACAAATGTTTTTCACATCTAATTCAGTTCCATGCAAAAGAGCACGGTTTAACTGTTTTAGCTTAAGTGCTGGACTTTTTGCATAATACAACCTTCTCACTAATTTCATCACTTTATTATGATGCACTGCTAACATCCTAAAATGGTGAAAAACACTCTGACATACTTTTCTTGAAAGACAAGCCAGTGAATGCCCATGCAAACCTGGTTTTTCTCTTACTCTACAAGGATCTAACTCTTGCAAAATCTTCATCTTTTGTTTTAGACTTTTCTTAGTATATGTCCGTAAGAAATTGAGAAACAAATCAATTGAATCCTGTCGCACACTACAAATACTACTACAATTCCAAGTATACACTGGAGCCTTAGGACATCCCCCTAAAACTTAATCATCTAACACCTCTTCTGCATTTCTAGGCACAATGTTTTCTTTTTCAACCGGACAACTGTCCTTCACCTCATATGCTCGACCATTGGTGTCAACTGCATGCAGCAAATCATTATCCTGAAAGTAACTTTCTTCATTAAAAAATGGCTCACAACTTAAACTATGCTTCCATTCTCCAGAAAAAACATCACAAAAATGAGTCCGATTAATTACTCTTTTCCACTTACATTTTGATTTGAAAACATTGATTACCTTATCTAGTGTACGAATTCAATTGATTACTAAACCATATAATTTATTTTTCACTTTAAATGCCTGATCCACAATCTTCACTATGCTTTTTTTTCTTGTAAAAAGCACTCGTCTTTTGATACATCTTTACATTTTTTAATAAATTTAAAACAATTCTGTTAGAAAACATTCGTCTACGAATGTCAATAAATTGATTTCTCCGTCTATTGCTATAGAGAATATCATCTCCTTCTACAGGTCTAACATTTTTTGAGGGGCACAGTTTTTTCTTTGTATTTACAGATGTCTTTTTTTCTTTGAAAGAACATCTTTTTTTTTTACATTTCATTAATTTCCTTAAAAACTCCTTTGTTTGCTTACTAGGAGCATTCTTTTTTTAAGGAAGATTGTGTTTTGGATGAATCTTCTATTTATGTTTTCTTGGACCATAAATCATGTTTATATATTTTTTGTCGTCTTTCCTTCGTCGGCATATTCTTTTATCTTTCTATAGATGATTACAATCTGTGGTAAAGAAAAAATAACATATTATAGACCACTACAAACATACTAAATAGCAATTTCAATAAGTAAACGATATAAACACTAGTTTACAACATAAGTAAGTTTATACCACAGCAACTGTGTCACAGCAACAGTGCAGTACAGTTTCATTATTAATCTCACTCTCTGCCTGCACCATCTCACTCTGTGCCTGTGTCTCATGTCACTCTGTGCCTGTGTCTCTTCTCACTCTGTGCCTGTGTCTCATCTCAGTCTGTGCCTGTGTCTCATCTCAGTCTGTGCCTGCCCCATCTCTCTCTTTGTGTGTGTCATTTCTCTCTTAGCGTGTCTCATCTCACTCTATCATGAAAGGGGTGGTATGCACACCATTCTTAACTGTTAATCTTATAATCAACTTTATTTCGCATATTGCGTGCAAACCAGGGTAGTGCTAGCCCTAACACTGTAATTACTACAGAAGTGGGGAGCGCAGATTCCACGCTCCACTTCCCAGTGCACTGCATAATAGGATAAACTATCCAGCCAACTTTTCAACGTTTCATATTTCTACTAATTAATCCAGTGGTCAAAAGTCTTTCCAATGTTTTTTTCTCTCTCCTTTTCCCCACTTCCATAACACAATGCCTTTTGGAGTCTTTTCATATTTGCGTGTGCCCATCCGGACTTCTTCAAAAATATGATCCAAACGACAACCAGTAGTTCAGAGCAGCATCTCTTTATTTCAAACCCAATGCATTTTGGGCTGTTACATCAGCCCTTCATCGGGGGACACTATAAAATTAATTACAGAAAAAATTCATCATTGCCAAATAAATAACGTTTTCCACAACATTCTGTACTTCAACATTAAATTATTCACTTTTATCTTTCCAAAAATCTAGAATGCTCGAATTAAGGCCTCATTGTCATGATCATCGAAATCCACCCAACAAGCAAAACATTATAACATGAAATAAACAAATATCACCCCATGTTCCAAATAGTGTTGTGCTGAAACCCTCCATTTAAATAGAGCATACTCAAAAGTCATCTGGCGCTTTCTGTAGAATGCCATGCTCCTTCGTATTATAATAATTGGTTTATGTTAAACTCCGAGCACAAAGCAGTTCAAAACCTCCCATGTGACCTTCTAATACCATCTGTATGAACCGCATTTCTCTTTACACCCGTGCGCCTACATCCTAAATGTTTCAGCTTAACGCTTGTATGAACCGCATTTCTCTTTACACCCCTGTGCCTACGTTCTAAATAATTCAGCTTGACGCTTTACCTGCTTCCTCTTTTTCATATGGTCGCTCGGCAAACACTTTCAGCAACCAAGGAATTCTCGTGTGTTTAACCATGCACTCAAGCACCATTTAAGAGTCTACATGCTCCACCCGTCATCAACAAACCAACCGATCACCTGAAACTAATTATGCTTCCTCGTGAACTACGTGACCCAGCCTGCACTTGTTTATGGAAAGAAGCAACCATCGTCAGTGTAAAAAACATCATTGTAATTTTCATCCTTTTCAATTGCAATGTCTGTAATATATCGAAGTGTTCTTCTTTTTTATTCTCATGCTGCCATGAACTTTACGTTTTCCCAGATGTGGAATATTCAATCTTTCTCACTTGTTTGTTCAAAACTGTCTTTTGTCCCGGGTGCAAAACCAACATTTGGGGCTATCGTATTTATATCATGAAAGGGGTGGTATGCACACCATTCTTAACTGTTAATCTTATAATCAACTTTATTTTGCATATTGCGTGCAAACCAGGGTAGTGCTAGCCCTAACACTGTAATTACTACAGAAGTGGGGAGCGCAGATTCCACGCTCCACTCCCCAGTGCACTGCATAATAGGATAAACTATCCAGCCAACTTTTCAACGTTTCATATTTCTACTAATTAATCCAGTGGTCAAAAGTCTTTCCAATGTTTTTTTCTCTCTCCTTTTCCCCACATCATCTCACTCTATGCCTGTGCCTCATCTCACTCTGTGCCTGTGTCTCATCTCACTCTGAGCCTGTGTCTCATCTAACTCTGTGCCTGTGTATCATCTCACTCTGTGCCTGCCCCATCTCTCTCTTTGTTTGTTGCATTTGTCTGTTTGCGTGTGTCTCATCTCACTCTGGTAAATGTTTTATGGTAAAAAATATGGCTTTAACATTTTTTATAAGGATCACACTGAGTGTCTCTATGAAATAAGGAATTATATTTTCACATTTTTCAATAATGTCACCTGTGTCTACTCACAGTTTACAACTCTAAGCTTAAAGGGTACTCTGTGCCTGTGTCTCACCTCACTCTGTGCCTGTGTGTCATCTCACTCTGTGCCTGCCCCATCTCTCTCTTTGAGTGTGTCATTTGGTAAAATGTATGGCTTTAACATTTTTGACAAGGATCACACTGAGTGTCTGTATGAAATAAGGAATTATATTTTCACATTTTTCTATAATGTCACCTGTGTCTGCTCACAGTTTGCATCTCTAAGCTTAAAGGGTACTCTGTGCCTGTGTCTCACCTCACTCTGTGCCTGTGTATCATCTCACTCTGTGCCTGCCCCATCTCTCTCTCTTTGTGTGTGTCATTTGTCTGTTTGCGTGCGTCTCATCTCACTCTGGTAAATGTTTTATGGTAAAAAGTATGGCTTTAACATTTTTGACAAGGATCACACTGAGTGAATGTGTGAAATAAGGAATTATATTTTCACACTTGTCAATAATGTCACCTGTGTCTGCTCATAGTTTGCATCTCTAAGGTTAAAGGGTACTTTTTGCCTGTGTCTCACCTCACTCTGTGCCTGTGTGTCATCTCACTCTGTGCGTGCCCCATCTCTCTCTTTGTGTGTGTCATTTGGTAAAATCTATGGCTTTATTTTTTTTGACAAGGATCACACTGAGTGTCTGTGTGAAATAAGGAATTATATTTTCACATTTGTCAATAATGTCACCTGTGTCTGCTCACAGTTTGCATCTCTTAGCTTTAAGGGTACTCTGTGCCTGTGTCTAACCTCACTCTGTGCCTGTGTGTCATCTCACTCTGTGCCTGCCCCATCTCTCTCTTTGTGTGTGTCATTTGGTAAAATGTATGGCTTTAACATTTTTGACAAGGATCACACTGAGTGTTTGTATGAAATAAGGAATTATATGTTCACATTTTTCAATAATGTCACCTGTGTCTGCTCACAGTTTGCATCTCTAAGCTTAAAGGGTACTCTGTGCCTGTGTCTCACCTCACTCTGTGCCTGTGTATCATCTCACTCTGTGCCTGCCCCATCTCTCTCTCTTTGTGTGTGTCATTTGTCTGTTTGCGTGCGTCTCATCTCACTCTGGTAAATGCTTTATGGTAAAAAGTATGGCTTTAACATTTTTGACAAGGATCACACTGAGTGAATGTGTGAAATAAGGAATTATATTTTCACACTTGTCAATAATGTCACCTGTGTCTGCTCATAGTTTGCATCTCTAAGGTTAAAGGGTACTTTTTGCCTGTGTCTCACCTCACTCTGTGCCTGTGTGTCATCTCACTCTGTGCGTGCCCCATCTCTCTCTTTGTGTGTGTCATTTGGTAAAATCTATGGCTTTATTTTTTTTGACAAGGATCACACTGAGTGTCTGTGTGAAATAAAGAATTATATTTTCACATTTTTCAATAATGTCACCTGTGTCTGCTCACAGTTTGCATCTCTTAGCTTTAAGGGTACTCTGTGCCTGTGTCTAACCTCACTCTGTGCCTGTGTGTCATCTTACTCTGTGCCTGCCCCATCTCTCTCTTTGTGTGTGTCATTTGGTAAAATGTATGGCTTTAACATTTTTGACAAGGATCACACCTAGGGGCCGATTAGGATGGCGGACGGACTTGCGTCCGTCCGCCACCCCTGAGTTGGAGGGACCGTCCGCATGGGCAGCGGCGGTCCCTCCATAGCAATTAGGATGTGACCGCCACCCTGGCGGTCACATCCTGTATGTTTTACATTGCGGCGGATGCTGCTTGAAGCAGCATCTGCCGCAATGCAAAAAACGAAAGGTGTGCATTTGCATGCACAAAGCGGCAGGCACCGCGCGGTGCCTGCCGCTTCGTGCACGCAAGGGCAGGGGGGTACCATAGGTACCCCCCATGTGCACCCCCCACGCAACCTTCACCCAGGGGGCCCGCAACGGGCCCCCAAAGTGACTGTCCGTATGCTTTTCCACGGCGGAAAAGCCGCCGCGGAAAAGCATGACTCACCCTGCATCCTAATATGGCTGGCGGTGTCTGATAGACACCGCCAGCCATGTTATTGCTTTTCCGCCGTGGTCGCCTTCCGACCGCGGCGGAAAAGCGGCGGACGGATTGTGAGACCCACCAGCCATCCTGATTTGGCAGTGGGTCTTTCAGGCCTCCTCGGCGGATTTCCCGCATACTCCGGGCCGGCGGTGGCTTCCGCCGGCCCGGAGTATGCGGGAAATCCGCCATCCTAATGACCCCCCTAGTGTTTGTATGAAATAAGGAATTATATGTTCACATTTTTCAATAATGTCACCTGTGTCTGCTCACAGTTTGCATCTCTAAGCTTAAAGGGTACTCTGTGCCTGTGTCTCACCTCACTCTGTGCCTGTGTATCATCTCACTCTGTG
The DNA here is from genome assembly GCF_964261635.1 of Lissotriton helveticus. Taxonomy (NCBI): domain Eukaryota; kingdom Metazoa; phylum Chordata; class Amphibia; order Caudata; family Salamandridae; genus Lissotriton; species Lissotriton helveticus. The sequence continues at coordinate 956,794,166 of NC_136071.1, forward strand.
CCTGCCCCATCTCTCTCTCTTTGTGTATGTCATTTGTCTGTTTAAGTGTGTCTCATCTCACTCTGGTAAACGTTTTATGGTAAAATGTATGACTTTAAACCTATCTTAAGTGTCTGAGACACTTAACCTCAGCGCACTGTCGCTCTGCGCGGTTGTAATACAAACACTCCGCCTTATTTTTACTCAATTAAACACAGTTGTTTGTTTTCAAGATATACAGTTTATCAAAAAATAATCAAAAGATGATGATTCAGTAACTTTTCCTCAGTTACAAAATGTTTTCATACAATACATCATTATGCAATGAAATGAAATTCACATTATTGCTTTTTTAAACATAGACTTTTAAACATTGACGATAGATGACTTTATCTTGATGCCCAATGCATTTCAAGCTCAAACGAGCTCTTCCTCAGGGGCTTGTGGAATGAATTATGTGTTTGGGTTACTCTATTGGTCATAGATGAGACAGAAAACAAAACTTCAATATGTACAAGGTGTTCAAAAACGTCGTAGAAAACATGCTAGCGGGGTGAAAACACACATAACCGTCACCTCAGTGAATGCACCTCACTGTGCCAAGCAATGACCCAAAAATCACGGAAAAACAAACTTACTGATGTCGTGGTCACCTGTATCTTCAATCTAAACCATAAAAACGTGTGGAAAACGTATGAAAAACCATGGTAAGAAGCTGCTCTCAACTAACAAATGGTCCGAGTAAATTAACTGGCAATTGACGCGGTTCTCTCTTACCTTATTATAAACGCTCGGTACCATAAACCATAGGGTTCTGTTCTTGCGAGGGTCTTAACTGATCTGCAATGACAAACCATGTCACTCAACTCTGGGTTCAGAGAAACCTCACAACCCAGTCGCGTCTGCCTGGACGGTTTATTTAAGAACCCCTTACCGTAATCAGAGGAACTATACTTCCAGCTTCTACTCCACACCCTGGGTCTGCACTACAGCGGCTTCTCAATGCACCGACTCGCCGTGTGAACCGCACCGCGGTCTTCCTCAATACAAAGCGTGGTGGCTGGGGGTATGAACACTAACAAAGGACTCAACTAACCAGCTGAAGATCCCAAAACTACGGGCGCCATATACAAAGGGTCGAAAGCGACTCGATAATCACACGCTAGAGCCTCTGAGTGGAACATAACAATAAAAATGAAAATAAAATAAACCCTAAAAAGAGAAAGTGTGTGTTTTGAATGGAATACTCCTACTAGGCATCATTTTCGTACTATTATTCAATTGTCATGACATTTTACAGAAAAGCAGACATCAAGCTGAAACAGACAACATGGGTAAAACAGACTCATATGAAACATGATAAATCAATTTTTTCATTTAACCCTTTGGGTTCCTGGGTGACCAAAAACCTTATCCAATGTATTTCTCTCTGGAGGAGGGATCTGGTGAGATCAACCCCCTCATAAACTTTAACAACTTCCAGAATGGAGAACCTGATCTGAGCTATGCCATGATTATTGTCATTCCAGTGTTTTGCCAGATTACTTTTAACATTTTTATTTCTTATTGTACTTTTGTGTTCTGTAATTCTCGTTTTGAGTTTTCTCTCCGTTTTACCTACATAAATTTTCCCACAGGGACACTTAATGTAATAAATTGCATTTTTTGAATTACAGTCTCCATTATAGTGCAGTTCAATGGCTTTTCCAGTTTGTGGATGATGTAAAGTTTTTCCTGTGATCACATTAGAACAATGAACACAATTCTCACATTTCTTCATCCCTCTATTGGACACTTCTGTGTCTCTTGTAGGAGTCAGCAGTAGTTCTTTAAGGTTCTTCGACCTTGTATATGCAAAAATTGGTTTGTTGTCAAAAATTCCATTAAAATCATCTTCATTCCTCAAGAGATCCCAATGTTTATTGATAATTGTTTTCAATTTTTGAGATGAAGTTGAGAACTTAGATACAAACACATGTCTGTCCGTGGTTTTTTTTGGTTTCTGGGTTAATAGATTCTCCCTGCTGTTTGAATCTATCCTATTTTTTGCTTTGAGCAAAATTTCATCAGGGTAACCTCTTTCTTTGTAGCGTTGATGTTGGATTCTGAGATTCCCTTTAAGATCTTCCTCTTGCGAGCAGATCCTTTTAATCCGCATATATTGCGGTACTGGTAGGTTATTCTTTAGATTTTGAGGGTGGAAACTATGAAATAACAATGAATTGTTTACATCAGTCTCTTTTCTGAAAACTTTCGTTTTGATCTGAGTATCCTCAATATTAATCAAAACATCTAAGAATGGCAATTCTTTGTCGCTGATGACATGAGTAAATTCAATGTTGTCTTCACAATGGTTCAGTCTGGCAATTTCAAATTCTAAACTCTCCTTGGTTCCAGACCATAGTACAAATATATCGTCGATGAATCTACGATATAAAATTGCATGTTCATTCCAAACGGTATTCGTGTAAATATGGTCGGCTTCAAATTTAGCCATGAAGGTATTAGCATATGCCGGGGCCCCAGCAAATCCCATGGACGTGCCGTTCTGTTGAAGATAAAACTTTGATGACCATTGAAAATAACTGTGATACAAACAAAAATGTAAAAGTTCCAAAATGAAAACTTTTTCTGCCTTTACAGTGGGTTGTTGTAGCAGAGCCCATTCCACAAGACTGAAGGAATTTATCGATGTATTGGCCCAATGGTTCAAATACTGTCCCACATCCAGTGACTATGGGACGCATGGGCGGATCCAATAGAATTTTATGCACCTTGGGGAGCATATACAGACGTGGTCTTCTGGGAAATTGTACTGTTAAGAATTGTTTGGTTTTCGCAGAGATATACCCTAATTCAAGGGCTTTTGTCAAAATGTCATTGAGAGCAATTTGTAAATCTTCAATAGGATCTTTGTCCAACTCAAAATAAATGGAAGTGTCAGCCACATGTTCTTCCACCTTTCGGTTGTACATAGTTTTGTCCATCACTATTATGGCGCCTCCTTTATCGGCTTTCTGTATCAGAATGCTCTGATTTTCTTGGAGCCCTTTGAGCACAGATCTGTCGTATACAGAAAGATTCTTCCTTTTTGATTTCTTAACATTCAGGCTTTCCAAATCATTGATGACTGATTTTTCGAAGGCTTCCAAAATTTTGTGTGTTGTGGGTGCTTGAAATTTAGATTTGGGCCTGAATTCCAGAAATTCAGGTTCTTCTTTGTCATTTTGGGATGGCGCAATATTAGTGAAGAAATGTCTCAGTTTTAAGACTCTCATGAATCTGTAAAATGCAACCTCAATTTCAAGTTTATTGGTGTCGTATGTGGGGACAAACCCTAAACCTTTATTTAGTACTCTCATTTCATCGTTGGTAAGTTTTGTCTGTGAGATATTTAGAACCAAATTTATCTCATGCTCCTTGTACGTGCTCCTTCTCCCTCCTCTCCTTGTTTTTGTGCTGATTGCTTTTTTTGTTGTTTCCCTGGTGGTTGGCTGGAGTCCCCTCCCTGGGCTAAAAAAGACTTGCTAGTACCTGCTATTTTTGATGGATCAGTGGTGATCGATGAAATTTGTGGGTCCGTTGTTTGACTTTGTGCAGATGGTCTATTGGTGTTCAAGTCATTGTCAGAGACTAAGCTTTCTTCAGAAGTTGTCACTACTTTTTTCCTTTGGTATGTTCTTCGTTGGGCATACACTTCAGCCCAAGTGTATACCTCATTTAGCTTGTAGTCCAATGTATCTCGTTTAAACTTTCGTAGTTTACCTTCCTGCAAATCTTTTGAGTATTTCTCTAGTTTAGAAGTTATCTCTTCCAATGATTTATCCCAGTCTACTTTGTCCATTTTGTGACATTGTAGAAAAAGATGAAAATATAATTCCCTATTTCACACAGACACTCAGTGTGATCCTTGTCAAAAGTTAAAGCCATACATTTTGCCAAAAAAAATAAGCCATAGTAAATCATTTTAGACACAGACCACAGCTCATTTAAATGACCACTACATTACAAGGCAGAAACTTGACTCATTTCCAAAATACATTTCCAATATGCTCAATTCATTTTTTTGCCAGCATTACAAAAAAACATGACACACAATGCAAGAATAAAGAAGCCCAATATGCTTCTTAATCTTCCCCATAGTGCATACAGCACTCTATCTATATTAAATGAATCATTACTCGCCTTTAAAAATGCTTTTGAAGATTTAGAACAGTGTCAGTCACACACACCAGATTTTCTTAAGCAGAATCTCTGAAATGCACCTCAAACACTGCAACCGCAAATGGCCCTGATTCCCTGTAATTCTTCACACATATCCCTGGACTTAACCAATCAAAATTCTTCCCACACTATTTCAAAACCAAACTAACATTTTAATTGGTTCTACATTTCAACACTTTCAAATTCACATAATATTCACCCATTGCTCATTCAACCTATTACCATGGTAACTCCCACCTAACTCAGCACACAGGTAAAAAGTTAATTATACTATGTTGCAAATGAACTCAGCAAGGGTGTTTGACCTCTCAATATACTAGCTAATCATGTGAAATGTTTCTTTCAATGACTTTTTCTCAACCATTAGAATTACTTCTTTCAAAAAACACAAGCATGCACCCAAATTTTCAGTGGAGAATGTTGAGAAACAACCAATCATTTCTTCTTTTTCAAGTGCACTGAATCTCAACCACTTTTTTTTCATAACTCCTACTTTCGAACTGCCATTTCATTTCCACAACTCATCTGAATACAAGCACATCTACCTTCAAGATGCCAAAAGTCTGGATTGTGGGTCATAGCTTTGTTCACTGTAGTGAAAAGTATGCAGCAAACAGAGGTATTCCCAACCTTGATTTACCAAATGTGGATATTATGTGGATTGGCCAGAATGATTGAGATATCACCAATTGATACCATTGGTAAAATCCTTTATGCATCTACCACATTCTGACCTCATAATTGTGCACTGTGGCGGAAATGACCTGGGAACTTTGACTGGGGTAGGTCTGGAAATGCTTTTAAAGGACATCTTTGGGCAATTGATGTCACTTTTTCCAAAAACTGCCTTGGTATATTCTAATATATGCCAAAGGCAAAAATGGAACTGGTCCTACCAATTTTGTCCACAGATTGAGAAAGCAAGGAAACATGTGAATAAATCTGTTTCTGCTTACCTCAAAGACTATGGTATGGGTTCTATATACCACAACAACTTGCATTACAACATGCAAGGCATCTATAGGAGAGATGGTGTACATTTTACTGATGAGGGGAATAGAGTCTTCCTCTTGAATTTTAGACTCTGCATCGGTACCTACTTGTAGGTACGAAAAACACCCACATAACACAACAGCTCTTTTCAGAGCTGCCCTACCTCTAAGTACTCTAAATTATTTTTTTACTCTAATTTTTTACACTGTTTTTCCCCGTGGTGCGCTCAGGGTACGCGTACCGGGAAGCGTACATGGGAACGCACCCAGCGCTTACCCCGCGAAATTTTTTAAAAAACAATGTTTTTTTGCCCTTCAGGGCCCTTCTAGGCCCCTCTCAGAAAACCTAGGGGGTCAGGGGGTGTCTACCCTGACCCCTTTTAATCATTTCCCCCTTTTTTTATCACCTCTTGTGTCTCGATTCTACCGAGACACAAGATGGCGGACTCTCCGGGCTGTTTAGAATGTTGACAGACACCTGAGAGCCAATCAGCTTTCCGCTCGCGCACTCCCGTGGCACGCCCGGTGCGCTCCCCGGTACGCGCACCGGTAAGCGCTGGAAGCGCGCATATAGATATATATGTGTTTTTGAAGTTAATTTTCATAAAAAACACTGGAGCAATTTTGACAAAATATAGAAAAGGCACTTCTGCGTTCCAGTCCCTACAATTTTGCAAAGTTTGGTGTAATTCCGTTCAGCGGTTCGGGCTGTAGCCTTATCTATTCGTCCTATGGAAATTAACATGGGGAAAACACGTTTTGGGACCCCCCTTTTTCTCGGCCCCCGCATGACGAATCCCCCCGAAACTTCCAGTGAAGAAGCGGAGCGGAGCTGGCCTAAATTTTAGAAAATTACACGCAAATTCCTCCACCGGCGCCAAAGTTATTCCCAATAGAATGTTGCAGATTTCCTATGGTAGCTATATATATATATATATCACCAAAGTCCTGAACCCTCGGAACCTCCGTTGCCGTTATCAGGTACAGACCTAAAAAAACCTGCTCCAAGTCATAAAATTCCAGTGCATAAATCTTTATTTCAGTGTTGCCAGCATAATATATACATATAATGAAAAAAACGTAGGTTTTAGGGGTGTTTTATATATATATGGCGTACATGCTATTTGACCTTTATCTTGGTGGTTGTATTGCGTGTTATGCGGGGGAAAGGTGTGTGTGTAACCCTGTTCGTGCTTTGCATTTGCATTATGCCTGAGGCTGTTCAAGGAGCCCAACGTGATTTCACAAGCAGCTTCACCTGGGGCAGGCCCGTGGAGAAAGGAGTGATTTTATGTCAGCATGTCTCCCCTGTTTTCCATTTATTGCAGCGCAATGCATATTCAGCATTTCATGTAACTATGTGACCAGCGCAATGTTTTAATATACGGCCTCGATTTTCAGTTGTTTCACAGCAACATGAAAGCGTTTTTTATTCTGTTGGTGCTCATTTACATTTAACTTGTTGTGCTATAGTGGTGTTTGTAGCATTTTGCGCATACTGACATACGTTTTGATGCACCATGATGTGCGTTATCATTTTACGATGTAAATTGCCACATTGCACATACCTGTAATGAAATGTATTTTTCGTTAAGTGGTCAGCACATTTTAACTGATTGATTAACATTAGTTGACAATTAACTCTTTTATGTCTATGACTATGTTTGAGACTAAAGGCCACCATCGAAATTGCACTCCCTATATTGAGAAAGCCTGCTGTGACAGGCGAAACGCGTCTCTCTTTGCTGGGTCGGAGGAGGCATAATTCAATAAAGAAGCCTTTACCTGAATAGCCCTCGAGTGCGTGCTCTTTTTCCTTATGGGGAGTAGAGGTTCTTTGGTTAATATATAAGGCTTCAAGAAATGCAGTAAATACAAAGCCTGCAACCATGGCATCACTTTAATCACTTCACATGTAAATTGGGTTTCCGCACTCACACAATAGTAAAACACTCACCACATCACGTCATTTTTATAATCACTCACTTTTCATCACCACGGATTTCCAGACACAAGTCCCATCTAGCAGCTCCACACGGAGTCCGATAGCTCATAAAAATGTAACTGGATACACTATATAAATATGCAATGTGGTATTACACACGGAGAGCTCTGCGGGTAACAGACACAAACAAGCACTATGCTGAAATATCGGAACATTTTGTCCATGGCTGTGGCACTCAATTAAGTGTCAAGCACTGTGATTTCAGTAGGCACTGTCCTCCGAGTTAGGTACACAATACAAGAGGGTGTATCAACACTTACCCGACGCATCAGTCCGAATGTTAGTGTATGGACCAAACCTGCAATACCTTACAACTAGCAAACCGTGATGTAGTCTGTACCTCCCCGCACAACCACACACGAGCAGCAAGAATGGCTATCCACGTTGTATTTTTTAAGCCAATCAAGGCCCACATGACATTCACGAACAGAGCCAGGTATGAGCTGACCCACAAGTACTCAATCAGGACTTGGTTTATAGAAGTAAAATTGCACTCAAGAACACAGAGGTGAAACGGATGATGTGATGTGGGTGTATTTCAACATTCAACATATTTAAGTAATGCTTTGAAATAAGGACACAAAGTAATGTGTTATGTTATTTTATTTTCACTTTAATGTAACCGCGTTTTCCTTAATTTAAAAATGAGAAAAAAGACTGCCATGAAACTTAAATGTGCAAGTCATGAACTTGTCTATGTCGATACAGGGGGAGTGACCATGAAACTATAGCAACAGCCAGTTAAACCTAGTATGTTAATTGAACCCATGGGAACATGTAGATGTATATATTCCTAAGTAAAATGCATTACAGATGTAGTGAACAAGGCGGGAGCAAGCCGCCGAAACGCGTCTGAGCAGCAACTGAACATCAAATAAATTGTTTGGATTAAGAGTCACGGAGTCAGCGCCGTCTTTCATTAGAAGTTTGGTGTGGTAAAGAATATATATATATATATATATATATATATATATATATATATATATATATATATATATATATATATATATATATATATATATATGTATGTATGTATGTATGTATGTGTATATGTATATATATACTGACGAAGGCAAAAGCCGACACACGTTTTTCTTTATCGTGCAAATAAACCAAAAGGTTTAAACTCACTGGGAGTGCTGGATTTTTCTGACCTTGTCAGGGGAGCTGCAATATATATATATATATATATATATATATATATATATATATATATATATATATATATATATATATATATATATATTCACTGAAAAAACCATAGGTTATAGACCATATATAGTTAGGAATTAGCATTTAAAAAACCTTATTTTACTCACACAAAACCATTGAAATTCCATATATAGTTAGTTTCACTAACTATATATCGCGCACCCGCAATCCACTGCTGATCATGTCACATATTACATCATTCATGACATGGTCAGTGACATCACTGATGACATCACTGATGACATCTCAAATGACATCACTGATGAGATCACTGATGACATCTCATTTGACATCAATGACCACATCACTGATGATATCATTCATGTGACAATACAATGCATCTCCTCACATTTTAATATAACCTCTGTTTCACCCAGTGTTAAATACAGAGTATAATTTTTGAAACCATTGACACACCAATACTAGTTACTACATACGTACTCACTGATTCCTACGTCTACACACACATTCACTCATTCACCCATACAATCATTCATACATACAATCACTCATCTTTACAACACTATCATATGCACTCATACACCTATACAGACACTCACACTCTGCCACTCATCCATGGAGTTACTCACACACCTAGTCAGTCCTGTAAAGAATCAATCACACTTCCATTTTCTTGTCTATACAGTTAAACATAGAGCACCTTACATTTTCAAACATATACTAACACATACTTACTTTCTTATACAATCATTGATACAAGTACACATTGATCTGCACAGAGTCACACACCTCCCAGCCAGCCACACACACACTCAGTCTCCCATACAAATACTTGGACAATCAATCAATAACCGATATAGTTAATCATATAGCTACTGATCAACACATGCAGCAGTTTACAGAACAGCAGACATAATGATGCACAAATTAAGACAGTTTAGTCACTAACCCATGCACTCAGTGAGACACATTTAATCACTCACTCATACATTCAGTCATGCACCTACTAAATCCTTCGTCCAGACACTTATACATCTACTCATTCTTCAATATGTAAAACATATTTAAACTTTACAGAAACACACAGTCACTGGATGATGTCATCAGTGATCTCATCAGTGATGTCATTTGAGATGTCATCAGTGATGTCATCAGTGATGTCACTGACCATGTCATGAATGATGTAATATGTGACATGATCAGCAGTGGATTGCGGGTGCGCGATATATAGTAAGTGCAACTAACTATATATGGAATTTCAATGGTTTTGTGTGAGTAAAATAAGGTTTTTTAAATGCTAATTCCTAACTATATATGGTCTATAACCTATGGTTTTTTCAGTGAATTTTCAAGGTTTTGTAAATGCTAATTCCTAACTATATATGGTCTATAACCTATGGTTTTTTCAGTGAATTTCAATGGTTTTTTAATAGCAAATATCATAAGCTGTCGAATGTCAAGTACGTGGTAAGTGAAAACATTTTCGTGTTTATGCACACTGATCTGCTTTGAATGGTGCCCCCCCCCCCTCATTTCTATTAGGAGTACTCTCTCTTTGCACATAGTGAAGGGTAGTTAACGCAGGCCTTTGCCCCCGTTGTAATACGTCGTGCCTGCTTCTCTCTCCATTTGATTGATTGTTATCCAAGTATTTACTGTTTTAGAATTGGTTCTCTTTGGTTCATTCTCTATTTACAAACAAACACAGAGTCGCAATACTCTGTTTAGTCTTCGCAGATAACGAAAAATCGTGTAAAAAAAAAAGAAAAGGAATCGAGCAAAATCAGTAGGCCACTAATGGGATCTCTTTTTGACCTCGCTAAAATAGAAACATTAGGAACAACCCCTCATGACAAATACAAAACTAGTGAGATGAACTGAACTCCACACAATGATGGCTGCAAAACAGCTTGGCTCCGCCACCCACCCCGCCCAAAATAACGATAAAGAGCGGCTGCCATGATTGGTTGCGGAATGGCCACGACGGAGCTACGAAATGGTGCTGCTCTCATGCTAACCCCAGCTTCAGTCTGAATATCCAGAAACACTGTAGACTACCAATTCGATCAGTTCCGGTAGCGCCCCAATGTAACCCGGTAGAGAAGAACTAGCCCTCCCCTCTTTGACTGATGGTTCTTGTTGCCTGTCCCTTCTGTTGTCATTTAACAGAACTATTTAGCCTGCTGAAAGGGGTTGTGTTCCAACCGCTGGTTGGTGGAGACATTTTGACTATATTCCGGACCTGCGTTGTCGCGTAATGCGTCATATGACGCGCTGCGTTAGCGCATCCGGAAGTCATCCGGGGCGCGCAGCGCGTAACGTAAGCATAACAAATCATGTGACTTGTTAATAAAACTTTTCATTGGTTCATTTTACTTTTCTTATTCTAATGATGAAAGGCTTGGTCATATGACCTAAAAATTACGCTTTTTATTACTTCCGAACATTATTTTTTCTTAAATATATGTTATAATGTTCCAGGCTAATGTACTTTCCCGGAAAATTTACAACTGTCCTGCAAGTAAAATATATTCTTTTTTCGAGAAAAAGAGCGTTTCTTCGTCCCATGACGGAGCCGTTGAGCAAAAGAGGGTCGACCTGCTGTCTTAGTCGCCGATACGCCTGAATATGAGATTCTTATCGATCACTTTATGTTGCAGGAGTAGAAAACACAACAGCCCTTGACCATTTATCTTTACTGCGTTCCTTCGAATTATACCTTTTACCCTTCATGTAATTGGTCTGCTTTATTTCACTTGCCTTTTAATGATTCTAAAACAGTGACTATTATTAAAAACTTTACCAATGTATATACTACTACCATGTTTTCTTTTAAAAACCTTTATTGTGAAAATTTCATTATACAAATACGAGCCTATAACCACGTGGGCCGGCCACGGAGCAAACTGTAATCGTATATGATGAGTAGACATTTACACTGTAGAGGAACGTAACGGGCGGGCCATTAGGTTGCAAGAACTAAGGTGTCTAACAGTTACGGAATCGGTGGACGTACATTTTATAATTAAAATACGACAGGGCCAGTTACAATAAAATTATCTAGATATACATTTGCGGGCAAGTACCATGGGTGACGTTAATTCGAACTTTTAATAGTACAGTAATCAATAACACATCAGAACTTAATATCAATAGGGATGTCGAAATATTCAATCAATTCTCGTCCCCGCCCGCCATGTGCTTCAAAACTGCATACGTATCTCGTGATTTCAAGGTTCTGCAACCAGTACACAACAAGGAGTTACGAGTCCCATTTATTCCGGCGCCATTTTGGGCGAGGACGGGCAGGTCCAGGATATAGTCAAAATGTCTCTACCAACCATCGACTATGATGATGTTCATATGCTGTATTTATTAGAGTAACACTCATCTGTCCACATGAAATTAAATTTGCCACAATCTAAACATGTCATTTTAATCTTTCCAAAGTTCTTCTAAATATTTGGGACCGTTTCCCTTGCCTCTGATGCTGTCAGTGCCACTTCTTTGATGAATGTACTAGCAGGTCAGGGGTTCTCCTCCAAATCTCTCTTTTATGCAGTACTATAATTAATTGGTGCCACCTCTCCATATGACGATGCATGGTATAGTTACCATAACTATATTTTTTTTCGGTTCCTCTGGAGAGTTCATCGTGGCAGATGAAGCGTGTAACGTACCGGGCATTTACCTTTTTTTGCATGTACAGGAAAGGAAAAAAAAATCGAGCGTCCGAGTTCTAAGGTGTCACAGGGCCATTTTAGTGGACCAGGCCCAAATCCAAAGAACAGGCCGCCATTTTGAGAGTCCTGTTGCAGCCGCCTGTCGCTGTAGCATCAAGAGCAGCCGAAACTCAGCTGAATGGCAACTGAAACGGTAAAGGGGCGCCCCACTACAGCAGACGAGCCTCCACCTAGGAAGGCCCGTTCACGCCGCCTACCCCCCCCCCCTTCGGGCACCCCACGCCGTTATTCGGAGCAGTATTGTAGGATGGCCACACCAGTGCGGCAACTTGCTAGACATCACCTCGGTGGTAACCGAATCTCAACGCCTTGTGGTGTCTTCTATTCAGAAAACATTGTTATGCTGCCTTCGACCTATTCGCCGCAAGTGCGCACACAACTCAACTGCATAGCTTGCTAGACACCACCTCGGTGCCATCCGGATCTTGGAATCTCAGCGCCTTTTGGTGTCTTCTCTTCAGAAAATATTGTTGCGCTGCCTTTGGCCCCATTCGCACATCGGTCCGCTACTGACGCCATCTCACAGGCTAATGGGGCGCCCCACGCCGACTTTCAGCATTGTAGGATGACCACACCAGTACAGCAACTTGCTAGACATCACCTCGGTGCCATCCGGATCTCGGCGCCCCACTGCAGATGAAGTGCCTCTCAACTATGAAACCACCACGGTGACATCCGGATCTTGGCGCGTTGTGCTGCCTTCGGCCTATTCGCACATCGGTCCGCTACTGACGCCATCTCACAGGCTAATGGGGAGCCCCACGCCGACTTTCAGCATTGTAGGATGACCACACCAGTACAGCAACTTGCTAGACATCACCTCGGTGCCATCCGGATCTTGGCATCTCAACGCCTAGTGGTATCTTCCATACAGAAAATATTGTTGCGCTTCCTTTGACCCCATTCGCACATCGGTCCGCAACTTAGACATCACCTCGGTGCCATCCGGATCTTGGCATCTCAGCGCCTTGTGGTGTCAGTCAGAAAATATTGTTGCGCTGCCTTTGGCCCCATTCGCACATCAGTCCGCTACTGACACCATCTCACAGGCCAACAGGGCGCCCCACGCCGACTTTTACCATTGTAGGATGGCCACACCAGTGCCACAACTTGCTAGACACCACCTCGGTGCCATCCGGATCTTGGCATCTCAGCGCCTTGTGGTGTCTTCTATTCCGAAAATATTGTTGCGCTGCCTTTGGCCCCATTCGCACATCGGTCCGCTACTGCCGCCATCTCACAGGCCAACGGGGCGCCCCACGCCGACTTTCAACATTGTAGGATGGCCACACCAGTGCGGCAACTTACTAGACACCACCTCGGTGCCATCCGGATCTTGGCGCGTTGTGCTGCCTTCGGCCTATTCGCACATCGGTCCGCTACTGACGCAAACTCACAGGCCAACGGGGCGCCCCACGCCGACTTTCAGCATTGTAGGATGGCCACACCAGTGCTGCAACTTGCTGGACACCACCTCGGTGCCATCCGGATCTTGGCGCGTTGTATTGCCTTCGGCCTATTCGCACATCGGTCCGCTACTGACGCCGCCTCACGTGCCAACGTATTTTCTCCGCATTTTATACCCTATGCCGCATAACAGGTCATGTGACTTGTTTATAAAACTTTTCATTGGTTCATTTTACTTTTGGTTTCCTAATGATGGAAGGCTTGATCATATGACCTAAAAACAACACTTTTCATTGGATGAAAACTTATTTTTTTTTCCCAAACGATGAAAGCCCCACCTTGTTTCTGGATGTTTCAGACTGAAGCTGGCTTCAGCATGAGAGCACCACCATCTCGTAGCTCCGTCGTGGTCATTCCGCGAGCAATCATGGCAACCGCTCCCCACCAGAAGCCTACAGGAGTCGGGGGCCCCCAAAACTTTTGATAAATCCTCAAGGCGGAGGGGACGCTTTCGAGAATGGGGTCCAAGACCTAGCAGACAAGCGTCCGATTTCCAAGGTGTCCCAGGGCCATTTCAGTGGACCAGGCCCAAAAAGGAAAGAGCCTGCCGCCATTTTGAGAGTCCTGTGACAGCCGCCTATCGCTGCACCGCAAGAGTGGGCGCAACTCAGCTGAATTGCGGCTTTTGACACAGTGGACCAAAAACGGACGGAATGGCAACTGAAACGGTAAAGGGGCGCCCCACTACAACAGATGACACTCCACCTGGAGAGGACCGTTCACGCCGCCCCCCCCGGGGCGCCCCACGCCGTTATTCGGAGCAGCATTGTAGGATACCAAAACCAGTGCGGCAACTTACTGGACATCACCTTGGTGCCATCGTTCTGCTGCCTTGGAACTATTCGCACAACAGTTTGCTACTGATGACCCACCCCCCGCAACGCCCCACGCCGTTATTTGCTGGGTGGCAACTTACTAGACATCACTTTCGTGTCATCTAGATTTCAGCGCGTTCTGCTGCCTTGGAACTATTCGCACAACAGTTTGCTACTGATGACCCACCCCCCGCGACGCCCCACGCCAGAAATCTGGACGTTGTGCTGCGTTGGGACTATTCGCACAGCCGACCGCTACTTCGTTGTTTTTCCCTAAAAATGTTTATATGTTATTACTGTTTTTGTTTTCTTGTATATATTTATAAGTTATTAAAGTTTTATAATCTTACTACTTTGTTGGAGTGCTATATATTTTTAATGTGACACATAATTGTAAAAACTTTGATGTACAAAGAGTCATCCCTGGAATCTTCCGCTTCAGGCTCGGTCCCCTCCCCAATCACAATACAGGATGGTTTTCAGATAATAGGAACGCGTCTGCTGTGACGGATCTCATCGAGTGTGGGCCTTGATCTACTATAACTCCTTTGAAGAGGGGTGATTCTTTACAGCTGGGGCCATAAACTACATCTGCAGGGCTAGCTGATACCCTAGGACCGGCCTGGACAATCGGACACAGAGGAAAAGGAGTGTCAGAGGGTGCGGTAGTGAATAGGGCGAAAGGGAGGTGTCGGGCGGGCACAGGGTGTGATTCTCAGGGAAGAGCAGCGCAGATGGGGGGTGGTTTATTACCCATGCATAAGACAGAGAGCGGGGGTGACCAATGCCTGGGGGAGATGCTTGCGAGGGTGGGGAGCCATGCTAAGGATCGACAGCGTGCACAGAGTGGGTCTGGTCAAGGCATCTAAAATGACTGCCGTGCACGACAAAAGTGTGGCATTTGAAAAAAGGCAAGATGGCGCAGACAATGTTTTTCAACACTTCCTGATTTCCTTCGAATCGAACGTTAACAGACGTTGGGGCATATTACCAAAGTTAAGCGATATTTATCCCTAACGATGCTTAGCAACGATTTTTTTACCGCTAAGCATCGTCAGAAATTATCGCAGATAAACCTTGCTATTATCAAGGTTTATCGCAAATACGATAAAAAACGACCGCAATGCATTAATATCGCTGAAAACTCAGCGATATTCATGCATTACCGAGCTAATGCTCTTAGCCATGTTATCCACCTCCCATTGGATAACATGCCTTAGAACTGCTCAGGGCAGGTGCTAGCTTTTGGAGATATTCGCGCTTATCGCGAATATTTCCAAAAGTTGATAATAGGAGATAGTGATGTTAGCGACTGTTTCCAGTCGCTAACATCTTGGCATGCCCACTTTGCATGTCATTAGTGATAAATATCACTCACATGCAAAGTGGGGCCCAAGATGGTCGCTATCTCCTACTAGCCGTCGCTAACTGGTGTTAGCAACAGCTAGGTAGGTAATACAGATATAATTTTATCTCCGCGAAGCGGAGCGCTGTTACAGATATATATCTTTTTTTGAACGTTAATTTCTCAAAATCCACTGGAGCACATATATTGAGACCTAGCAAAGGCACATCGGACTACCAGTCCCTACAATTTTGCCAAGTTTCGTGCAAATCCATTCAGCCGTTCGATTATTATTATTATTTTTTTTTTTGCCTCGCGGGGCCCTTTTAAAACCTCCACATCAAACCTAAGAGGTCAAGGAGGATCTACTATGCCCCCTTATGGTCATTTGCCCCTTCGCTTTGGCCTCCTCTTGTCTCTCGATCCTACCGAGAGACAAGATGGCGGCCGCTACGGACTGTTTGCAATGTTTACAGACGCCGGAGAACCAATCAGCTTCGCAAACCTCCGTTACGCGAAGCAGAGCGCTGTTACAGATATATATCTTTTTTTGAACGTTAATTTCTCAAAATCCACTGGAGCACATATATTGAGACCTAGCAAAGGCACATCGGGCTACCAGTCCCTAATATTTTACCAAGTTTCGTGCAAATCCATTCAGCCGTTCAATTATTATTATTATTTTTTTTTTTGCCCCGCGGGGCCCTTTTAAAACCTCCACATCAAACCTAGGGGGTCAGCGAGGATCTACTATGCCCCCTTATGGTCATTTGCCCCTTCGCTTTGGCCTCCTCTTGTCTCTCGATCCTACCGAGAGACAAGATGGCGGCCGCTACGGACTGTTTGGAATGTTTACAGACGCCGGAGAACCAATCAGCTTCGCTTCACAAAGCTCCGTTGCGCGAAAAGTACGCGAACTGGAGCGCTGCCCGGTCCGCTGTTACAGATATATATCTTTTTTTGAATGTTAATTTCTCAAAATCCACTGAAGCACATATATTGAGACCTACAAAAGGCACATCGGGCTACCAGTCCCTACAATTTTGCCAAGTTTCGTGCAAATCCATTCAGCCGTTCGGGCTAAAAGTGAGGCCAACCGCCCTATGGAAAACTCAATGTTAAAAACACGTTTTGGGACCCCCCTTTTTTCTCGGCCCCCCCTTGACGAACCCCCCCCCAAATTTTCAAGGGCTGCTCAGAAACAAAATGTGCCATTTTCCTGAAAATTTCAGCCAATTCCGTCCACAAACGCCAAAGTTATTAGACATAGAATTTTCAAAAATCCCATAGGGAAAAAATCCTAACTATATATACCTACTGGCGACCGCCAGTAGGTAATGTACATATAATATGATTGTGAAGAAGACTGCTTTGACGGTTGAAAAGTATACCCCAGCCACAATAAAGTCACTTTGAAGTGAGCCCGAGCATGTTGGAAGTGGAACCTGTGTTTATGAGACAACGGGTGCGTTATACATATATAGTTAGGATCAAAGTTTTCATAGGAAAAGAAGCATTTTTAGTTTTGCCAATAACTTTGGTGCCGCTTGACGACTATTTACAAAATTTTCAGAAAAACATCCCCTTTTTAGGTCAAGCTTGCTCGACTTTTAGTAATGGGCTTCAGAAAGCTCACCACATGCTAGTGCGTGTGTTTTTGTTTTTCTGCCAGGCTATTGGGCTTTGCGTGCGTCTTTCTAAGAAAGACAGCACGCAATTGGGCAAAGGCGGGCGCATGTTGAGCCTCTGCTCCGCCCACAGCCTATTGCTTGAGGTTAACTGCACAGGCCACATCTGTTTTTAATTATCATGTCCAGACACCCGTGCGATAATTGAAAACAGATCACTTGCTGTGGCGCGCGCACGCACACCACTCGTGGGCTTGTTGTGGCAGCTAACAAGGAAGATTCAACTCAAACACCCGTGCTGGTCCATTCACTTAAATAGCCTGGATTGGCGCTGAGAATCATTTGGGTTTAGGCACTATGTAAATAATACTAACATTGAAACTAGGCACAGTACAGCAAAATCGTATGGCCTTTCTGTTGTCATCCCCATTGACCCGGGGGCACTGTCCTTCTTGTAAGCACCAGTCATGGTGAGGGTGGGGGTTAGAACCCCTGCTGGCACCTTGTTAAAACCCGCCTCAGGAACCAATATTTGAAAAAGTATAGCATCCACGATTACGCTTTGTTGGTAAAAAAATAATACGCCTGGCCCCGCAGAACAGTGTATAACCTGACATTCACTGGCTTGAGAAGAGGGTCTACTTCGCCTTTCATCTTTCATGAGGACATAACATTGCGTCGTTCGGTTGGGTTATAAATAGCTCCGGAAGAGCAGAAAGAGGAATTCTACCAGAGGGTGCACTCCGTGGTGTGAGGAACAAGAAATACAAGAAATGGGCCTGGCAGTCCCTCCCTCGGGTCCTTGTGCCTTATGTCACCTGGAAAGCCTTGTATATGCATGGCAATTAAAACCTGTTTTATGTAGTGCTTAGTGACAGTCACAGATTTGCAGCGCTATAAATAACTCATGTTACCATCGTTGTTTCACATTTGCACAGCCATACAGAAAAGGCTTTTGCAAAACAACTTTGAGATTGAATGAGTGTCATGGTCGTTAGTGTGGGACCGGTCACAGTGACACAAAGAAGAGACAAGAGCGACACTAAAATCAGTTCAATACCCAAAGATTTCGGCGAAGCAAATGGCATATTTCAGATCATCATCTTCACAATAGTATACTAATAATAATACTTGATATTGTTCTTGTAGTTTTTATTATTATTATTGTTTTAATATTAGTTGCAGAAGTAGTGCTAGTACAATTCACCAAATTGTATAGTCCACAGCAGTCATATACGACAATTAATATGAAGTCAGATGATAATAGTGAATATTGATATTTATGTTATTATCAACGAGCAGCACCTAGTGATAGCAACATAAAGAAACTCGCCATATTGATACTACACATGTAACAGGTGTCATTCATTTGACGTCATCACTATTAACCTGCAACTCTGTTTGATAAGCAGGAAATAACTAACCCCGAAGTGAGTAAGGGAAGGGACGTCTTGAAGATTTTGTTGCAAAAATGTCTCATTCTAGGGGCACCCGTGCACCTGCTGTCATTCACTCCCCAGCCCCAGACTCACCTACCACATGCACATTGCGGCTGGAAGTGCAGTTAAACAAAGCTCCTTCTGAAGCCCCGCCCCGTCACCCTCTTCCATTCTGCATGATCTGGCGGCAGGGTCAGCCCCCCCACGTCAAAGGCCATGTTCCTCCGCCCCCAGAACAAGGGGACACATAGGCCTGGACAATGGGGCGATTAGGTCTCCGCTGCCTCCCAGCACGCAGGAGTCACTCCGGAGTGCCCCGCATCTGCATGACAAGGGACGGTCTTGTCATCTGTGGGTCCTCCCAGAGAGCCACTTCCTGGTTCTTTCTTCCGTCCCCTCTCCATACACGTCCCCTTCGCCAGGAGCCTTTTAACCGCCCGGGCCCCTCCTTCTACATGTGTTGATTTGGAATTGCATGTTGAGCCGTGTCTTCTTAAAAGTTGAACCTATGTGGGTGCCTGGGCAGGGGGAAGACGAGTAACCCTAAACCCTCTTCATTCCTATAAAACGTAGGCGTTCACGTGGAAGGATCTTCACTTTTTGAAATTATCTAATACTAAGCACGCTTTCAATGGTAAAATGTTCATATTGCCTAAAAATCATAACTTAATAGCCGGATGCTTCAACATGTACCCACTCTATTTTCAATGTTTCCTGTTTCTTAGGTTACTTTGGGTATTTTTATTTTCACGTATTAGTCGCCATTTTTTGGCACTCACACGGCGTGGCCCTTTTATTTCCTGATCAGGGACGCATCTTCCATCTTTGTAGCAGTGCCCATAAGTCAGAAGGGCCCACTGAAGCCTGATTATGGCTGCATTTCACAGTTTAAACAGTCTGGGGCTGGACTCTTACTACTTTGCACCAGGGTTCTTGGCGCAGTGGCCACACAGATGTCACGGCACTACCCGCGCTCCACATCGGTTCCTATTATATGTTCAAATAATTATGATGAAGGCTTGCACAGCTCAAGACTTGCTGCAAACATATGTGAGCTATTACATTTCGCCGCTCAGCCTTTCATCTTTCGGAGTCGATTAAAACGTTTGCCTTTGAACTAGGTAGCAATAACAACCAGTACTTAATCAAAAAAATAGCACAAGCTTACTTCGGATTTGTTCTTTTGGTATTTGCAATGTGCTTGCAATATTTAATATTATAGAGTTTATAAAGCGCATAGCTGCCCAATGGTTATAAGGTTCCAAATGCGAGACCTATTGGCTATGCCAATGCTTGTTGGTTCAGCTGCTGTGTTGAAAGTTTCGGGGTGATCCTTCAAGCAGGGGCAGAGAAAACAGGCGCCCCCACAATGCACTGCTTATGACCTCACATATTACATCACGTATAACATGTTCAGTGATATCACTGATGAGATCATCCTGCGACTGTGAGTGTTTTTTAAAAAAGTTTATGAGGGGTAAATATATATACCAAAGTGTATTGATGAATCAGTGGGTGTATGAGTGCCTGCATGGATGATTCAGTGGGTGTGTGACTGGCTTTATAAGTGTGTGATTAGGTGTCTCAGTGATTATATGGGTGAGTGACTAGGTTGTGAGAATGTTTGTATCAGTCTGTCAGTAGGTGTCTAAGTGGCTGTATGTGTTGGTGAGTGGGTATGTGAGTGGCTGTATGGGTGATTGATTGGTTTTCTGTGTACCTGTTTGGGAGTATGAGTGTCTGTGTGGGTAGGTGAGAGGATGTGTGACTGCCTGCATGGAAGAGGGAGTAGGTGGCTCTATGGGTTAGTGAGTGCATAAGTGAGGGGCTCTGTAGGTGTCTGAGTGTGTGTATGGCTGTGTCGGTGAATGAATGGATGTGACATTGGTATATGGGTGAGTAACTGTAAATGTGAAAGGCAGTATAGGTGAGTGTTAGAGTATATGAGTGTCTGTATTTGTGAATAAAGGGTTGTGATACTAGCTGTAAGGGTGAGTGTGTGCTTGTGTCGGTGACAGTAAAGGTGAGTGAATACATGTCAGTATCTGTATTAATAAGTGAGTTAGTGTGTGTATAACTGTATAGGTGAATAAGTGGCTGTGTGCTTGATTCTATAGGTGAGTGAGAAGGCGTGTGAGTAGCTCTCTGAGTGACTGACAGTGTGCGATTGGCTGTATGGGTGTATGAGTGGATATGTCAGTGGCTGCATTAGTGAATGAGCTGGTGTGTGAGTGGCTGTATGGGTGAGTGAGTGGATGCATGTGTTTATCTATGAATTAGCGAGTAGCTGTGTAAGTACTGGTATGGGTGTGTGAATGTGTTTGAGAATGGTAGTGTGGGAGTTGGAGTGGATGTATGAAATATTTATATGGGATGTGAGTGGATCTGTCAGAGATTCTGTGAATGATGTCGTCAGTGATGTCATTTGTGATGTCATGAGTGATGTAATATGTGAGGTCATAAGCAGTGCATTGCGGGGGCACGAGTTATAGTTAGCTCACAAACTATAATCCTTGAATTTCTCTTGTTTTGTATGAGTGAATCCTGAGCCTAACTATGATGTACCTGTATCCTTTGTTTTTTTCAGTGAATTTTTACGGGTTTTTAACATTAAGTGAGATGCCCATCCCAAAGCACGGTGGGGGTGAACACAGGGCTTGACCTGGCAATTTGCTGCCACCACCCAAGCTTGTTGCTCTTGCCCCTCCTCCACTTTGCAATCCATTGTCCAAGTCCATGACTCGGCTCCCTCATTACAGCCGTTTTTAGCCATTGTTCTGCCACTGTCCTGCCTGCCTGTCCTAAACAGCTAGCTTGCTGCACTATCCACTTCCTCCCTACCCTCTGTTGTACAAGCACCCTCCCTCCTGCCCTGTGATAGAGCATGGTTTTGAGAAAATAAAACCTGCTTAGATTAACCCCTCATTTACATTAACTAACAGTGTGCTTTGAAATTAACGTGCACAAACACAAAAACACGGGGAAATGCTTTGCGCATGCGTCCACTAATGCAGAGACTAATGAATGAAAGACTAGGCTGCATTTGCATCTTGCTTCTAAATAAAATAGAAATAATGTTGCTTTTCCACATTAATGCTCTTGCTAGGAACAAAATGTGGGATAGTGCAATGGTGGGAGGTAAACAGTGAGAAGTACATTTAGTGAAATGAATAATGTCTGTGTTTTATTTATTGTAGTGAACGAATATGGACTTACATTTCTGAATGCCAATAGTTGGTTAAGTCGAATAAATAAGAATAAGTTAACCGAAAATTGAGTGAAGAAGTCAAAGGCTGAAAATCTTAAAAAAACATTGTGTGGCTGCCAAATAAAGAAAGGATGACCGTGAGATCGAGAGGAAATGTGCAAACTTCTTCTGCAGAAGCAGCAGTGTTGAACAATGAAAGTGTAGTGATATGCAACATGTTATTTTCCAAAGGAAATGTTTATTCAAAAGTTGTGGTTATTGTAATGAGAAATGTATTAGACAAAGAGTGCTATGAAAATATGAACGTGAGTGACTATGGTGGTGTGATAAAACACCCCTGAATCAGCCAAGGAGAGACTGACTTTTCTTAAATGTTTCAACAAGGGTGGGTTGGACATGTAAGTTTTGAGGTATAATTGAGGTGCTGCAGGGGGTGTGGTTAGGCGTGGTTGGTAAGAACCTTAGAGGGAAATCGTCGCTGTTCGTTGGTTTGCTGAGGCCTGCCTGTTTCCTGTTCCTATCTTGTAACCAGTATCCTGATAATCTTTGTTCCCTGAATTTGTCTCAGGGACCCCTGCTATCCCCATGGCCGTGGGGTGGTATTTCTCTAATTCATTAGGTTAGTATTAAGTAAATGATCCATATTTTGCATAATAATTTGCTCATTTATTTTGTCTCTGAAACTATTCTTTCTTCTCCTATCCATTTCTTCATGTGCATTTATTCATTTTGATATGAGTTTGACACTGTTTGCATTGATAAATAATCTCTCTCTCTGTGATTAATGAATAGTTTGCCTTGTGAATCTGTGCATGTTGATCTCTTATATTCTACCTTATTTGTTGATAAACATAAGTTTATGGTTATTTAGTAATATAGATAGATAGATAGTTCTCATTATTACCATCAACTTCTCAACTTTATGGTCCATCGACCAGAGGTGTAGGGTAGTTCCTATATCCCTGATAGGCTCTGCGCATTGGAATAACATACACTATAGATTTGACATAGGACTGAGGTCAGTATGTCTCTATCTGTGTGGAGAAGCATGGCTCAATGGTTAGAGCGGCAGACCCTGATGCAGAGGTCTGGCCCGGGACCAGGGTTCAATTCCCGCCTCGGCGGCTCTTGGACTCAATTTCCCCGGACCTGATCATTCTCGCCTTGGTGCCTAGTCCAATCATCGGTCCCACTCTGTGACTCTGGGCAATAGCTTGCTTAATCTACACAACGGCCCCAACAGCACTTGGATGCCTGTCTTCACCTTAGGGGTGCCCAGGAGTGGACATTTCACAGGAAAGCCAGGATGGGTTCCACAGCGGTATGAATACAGCGCTACGAGACCTCTGGGTAGAAGTGCGCTATATAAATACAAACACATTTACATTTATCTAGTACATTCAACTTAATTACTTGTGTGTGCCAGCTAACTCAGAGGTCACTAGAAACTTCTCGAATGAACAAGAAGGGATTAGTTTCTGACAACCGCATAAACATGGCAACTTTGTTTCCCTTTGAATCATAACAATCTCAGAGTCGTGGAAACAATAGATAACAGTTTCACTCAGTCAATTGTGCATGCTTCATTTCTACAGAGCTGCACAGAAATAGAGACAGGCATTTCAATAAAAGGGTTTATTGAACAGTCTTATTTCTCATGCAAGAGATATGAACTGCTACAATCGTAAGACAGAATGCGAAGTATAATACGTACAGCGTTAGCAGTAAGATAAAGTAATACTGCAATAGCACGGTCTGTAGCTATGACATATATACAAATACATACTGTAAATGGGCTAGGGCAACTTCAATCAAATGAACAGCTCAACAGTAGCAGAACAATACATAAATGTAATCAAAATGAGAAATAGTGACACTAATATATAAAAAAATACAAAAATAATTTCATTTGTTATACATGGTAGTAAATTCTAAAAAGAGGTAATCTAATGATTATACATCTCTAGGCAGAAATTGACTTTAGCAATGTTTTGAACTTCAGTCATTAGCAGGCCTTTCAAACGTGATTATTCATACAAAATAATCCTTCAGATAAAAATACAATTCATTGATCAGCAATTTATAATATTGTAAACAATGTCCATTAAACAACAATTTATCGGGTGGTTTGCAAGTTGTGTCTCACACAACTTGGAATATACAATACAATGCATTATATACAAATACATACATAAATAACACAGACTAAAATACTCAGCTGGTGCTTCTAAAATAATCATACCCCAGTGTACCTAACCTAAGTGTAGTATGAGGGAAGAAGTAGGTGCTGTTTAGTTTAAGTTTAGTTTTGCCAAGAGTTGCTAAAAGTTTCTCTAGATTCTAGTCTGCTCCATACCTTAGAATGAGAGAGGTTGGAATCTCTTTTCCGGAACTCGATCTCTAACACCCCGCAAGGTGAGTCAGAAACACTGAAGCTGGATTCTTGGTGAGGAGGATGACAGCGTCTGGTCAGTGTGTCAGTTCAGTTGGGAACTTGACTTCCTTCTGAACTTGCTGTGGCGAGCCCCGTCGTGCAAGTAGGTAGCCGAACCGCACCGTGGTTTGCCATGGCAAGTGAAGGTATATTTATACCTTGAAGGTGTTTAGGAATGCCGGTATTGACGTATAAGTCGGGCATAAGAACGTCATGAATGAAACCCTAAGGAATAGATGTTCATTCATAATAAATGAGTTCTTGGAGAAATCAATATCCAGGGAAGGGGAGGCCCTAAAAGCTTAAGAGTCTGATTTTCCAAGAACTCGTTGTAACGAAGATGCATGGATGTAGTTGACCATGCCTGTATTTGGTTAGCATGAGCAATGCCTTAATAAGGGCTGGATCTTTATGCCTAAATAAGGGCAATGTGAATTGTACCTATATAAGGGCATGATTTCGGGAAATCCTTATACTATATCTAAATTGACACACAACACCCACTCCACTTTCGTATGAACGGCATTACTAAATCCTAAACATGTTAAACATATCTGAAATAGAGTATCGCATGATTTTGCTAAAACATGTCCAAAAACATATTTTGAAAACATGCATCTAAAAGTGATGCTATGCATAAAATGCAATGTTGCTGTACATATTAAAGCAATGTTTCATTATAAGCATATGTTGACATTTGAATGCTAAATGAATGAATCATAAAAATATACATTAATTAAATGGCTCGTAACTACAGAAAAAGTGGCCGAAACCATTTCATGTCAGATTACATAAATCAATTTGTGTGGACAAGGTCACATATTGTCTTGGAAGTATTCAAAGGAATTCTGTTCTCTATGAATATTTCTACTATAGCAGATTACTTGTGCCAAAAATACAAATTAGGAAAAAAAAAATTAATCATAGGAAAAATGTCCAAAGTTAGTCCGTTGTTTTGAAAAAACAAAGGCCAAATTCAGAGTCTCTCAGTACACTATGCGCCAAAATCAAAAGTCAGTGTTCGGACTTGGAAAAAACAAGAAATCTTCTATTTCTGTAGACAAAAATTCGTCTACCGTTGTAGGTGAAAGTTGGAATACCTCGTTTAGAAGAGTAACCGCACATACATGTGAACTATCGCCTTCTGCATTGGTCCCATCAGCAATGTTCGTATCGGATGTTACCTGCGTACCTGTTGTTTTCTCTCCTACTTCAGCAGTCGCAATTTGCATCTGTGAGATCTCAATGAATGCCGTCATCAGGATTGGTAGCCGCTGGGGACAACACAGAGCATGGGCCGTTACAGGGTCCAGCAGAGTATCAACATACGTTGGCATGACTGATGGGAGTGTTAGACAGATGTCTAGCACGCATTCTTCACCGCAAATCAGGCAGTGTAGAACAGGTAAGATGCAATCTTTCCAGAATGGTCTGAATGACAGAAACCATGTGGTATTTAATTCTCGTAGATGAGGTAAAACCAAAATTTGGATGATGCGCTCACAACACTTCATCTCCAGCAGAGCTCTCTTCACGGTGAATTGGGTGTCGCTGGTGATTTGGCTTCCCATATCGTAGCAGTAGGTGTAAAAATAGGATCCCTGCAACAAGTTCAGAAAGTGGTGGCTGTCCGCCAAACACAGAGTGCACGAAGTTTGAAAAAATTCAGAGGACTGCTTGAAAAGGTGCCAACAGACCTGAACACACGGTCTTAAATACATGTACAATATCGCTTGTGACATGTTTAAGATATGACCTAACATTTCTGAGAAATGTATTGGGCAGCTTGTATTCAAAAGAGCATGTATCTCGGCAGAAGTCCTTGTGACTTGTAGATCATAGGTTTCTTTGGCTGAGGTCAGTGACACAGTTTGTTGCAAAAGAATGGCTTTCATTCTGCTTAGAGTATCAAGTCGTATAAAAGAGATGTTCAGTGAAGGCCATAAAGGAGACTCCCAGGCTGTCTTTGTTTGTGGAAACAATACTTGCATACAGCAAGTGACCCTGGATGTAACAGTCACTAGATATGGGATACCTGGCAACATGCCACAGCAGCTGTGATCGTTCAACATGAGGTAACTTCCATTTGAAAGTTGTCTAAAAATTGGATCAATCACTGCAGCTGGTAAGCCTTGCAGGTGACAGGATAAGTTGGTAGTGGATCCATCGCAGGCTCTGTGTAACTTAATACCCTGACGAAGGAGAGGACCGCTTAGTGCGTTTTCATAGTTAGTACCGCTAAGAAACACTTCACGCCCCCCACTCCAACATTTGTGTGTGTGTGGTAAATCCCAGGATGTCTTAATGTATTATTTACCCAACCTTTCATATTTGCCTGCTGGTATGTATTTTAGGCAATACTGAAAATGAAAAATTGTAACAGGCAGAGTAATTTTACCATGTATTATCCACTCAGCAGCTGGTTTCTCTGCTACAGTGAAAGGTAATTTTTCCAGTTTTTCAATGCTCAGCACTGTATAGTCTGCTCCCCTTTGTGCAAGTTTGATCTGTTTATCAGTGAGATTGAATTCTGGTAAAACAGTAACATATTGTTGATTAAACGCCAAGGCACATAGCCTACATGCATGGTTTGTAGGGTCCAAATTGCAAAAAACACAGTTGATGGACGGAATGTTGAACAATTGAATACATTCACCCCAGTACAAAGATCTGGGCCTAAATCCATCGTTTTTTTGCACTCCACACCACCCTGGGTTAGACACTGGCTATATGCAAATCAGCTCTGACCCTGTGCCTCATGGGAACAGTCCAGTCCGAACTACCAAGCCATGTCTTTCCCAGACCGGAATTAAGCATCCAAGGACCGGTTTCTGGCTATCAGCCTTCATCAGCCTGGATAGCTTGACTCCAGTGGTGTGGAGAGCCTGGGACTCACGTCTGAGCATAACCAGCACACTCGGGGTGAAAATTGCAAAAAACACAGTTGATGGACGGAATGTTGAACAATGTCATACATTCACCCCAGTACAAAGATCTGGGCCTAAATCCATCGTTTTTTTGCACTCCACACCACCCTGGGTTAGACACTGGCTATATGCAAATCAGCTCTGACCCTGTGCCTCATGGGAACAGTCCAGTCCGAACTACCAAGCCATGTCTTTCCCAGACCGGAATCAAGCATCCAAGGACCGGTTTCTGGCTATCAGCCTTCATCAGCCTGGATAGCTTGACTCTAGTGCTGTGGAGAGCCTGGGACTCACGTCTGAGCATAACCAGCACACTCGGGGTGAAAATTGCAAAAAACACAGTTGATGGACGGAATGTTGAACAATGTCATACATTCACCCCAGTACAAACCTGTGGGCCTAAATCCATCGTTTTTTTGCACTCCACACCACCCTGGGTTAGACACTGGCTCTATGCAAATCAGCTCTGACCCTGTGCCTCATGGGAACAGTCCATTATGAACTACCAAGCCATGAAGACGGCTGTAATGCCAGAAACCGGTCCTGGGAAGCTTGATTCCGGTCCAGGGAAGACATGGATTGGCAGTTCGGGCTGGACTGTTCCCATGAGGCACAGGGTCAGACTGATTTGCATATGGCCATGTCTGCACTGGGGTGGCGGAGTGAGCTAAAGAACGGTGATGGATTAAACCCAGATCAGTTGACTGGGGGTGAGTGTTTGTATTGTCAATGCTCCGTCCATCACCACCTTTGGTTTTTCTTTGTTCGCCCTAAGTTAGCAGGGTATGCTCTGACGTGAGTCCCTTGCTAACTTTGCCACTGGAGTCAAGCAAGCCCGGCTGAAGACGGCTGTAATGCCAGAAACCGGCCCTGGGAAGCTTGATTCCGGTCCAGGGAAGACATGGCTTGGCAGTTCGGGCTGGACTGTTCCCATGAGGCACAGGGTCAGACTGATTTGCATATGGCCATGTCTGCACTGGGGTGGCGGAGTGAGCTAAAGAACGGTGATGGATTAAACCCAGATCAGTTGACTGGGGGTGAGTGTTTGTATTGTCAATGCTCCGTCCATCACCACCTTTGGTTTTTCTTTGTTCGCCCTAAGTTGGCAGGGTATGCTCAGACGTGAGTCCCTTGCTCACTTTGCCACTGGAGTCAAGCAAGCCCGGCTGAAGACGGCTGTAATGCCAGAAACCGGTCCTGGGAAGCTTGATTCCGGTCCAGGGAAGACATGGCTTGGCAGTTCGGGCTGGACTGTTCCCATGAGGCACAGGGTCAGATTGATTTGCATATGGCCATGTCTGCACTGGGGTGGCGGAGTGAGCTAAGGAACGGTGATGGATTAAACCCAGATCAGTTGACTGGGGGTGAGTGTTTGTATTGTCAATGCTCCGTCCATCACCACCTTTGGTTTTTCTTTGTTTTGTAGGGTCCAGCATATCAATCAATCAATCAATCAGGTCATTTGTAGAGCGCACTACTCACCCGTAGGGTCTCAAGGCGCTGGGAGGGGGGGGGGGTGCCGCTACTGCTCGAACAGCCAGGTCTTGAGCTTCTTCCTGAAGGAGAGGTGGTCTTGGGTCAGGCGCAGATTGGTCGGAAGTGAGTTCCAGGTCTTGGCGGCCAGGTAGGAGAAGGATCTTCCTCCTGTTGTCGCTCTTCGGATGCGGGGGACGGCGGCGAGGGCGTGGTTGGTTGATCTGAGGAGGCGCTTGGGAGTGTAGAAGTTGATCCGGTTGTTGAGGTAGCTTGGGCCTTGGTCGTGTAGGGCTTTGTGCGCGTGGGTGAGGAGCCGGAAGGTGATTCTCTTGTTGACCGGGAGCCAGTGCAGATCTCTCAGGTGTCCGGAGATGTGGCTGCGACGGGGGATGTCGAGGATGAGTCTCGCCGAGGCGTTCTGGATCCGCTGGAGTCTCTTCTGGAGTTTGGCGGTGGTTCCGGCGTAGAGGGCGTTGCCGTAGTCCAGTCGGCTGGTGACGAGGGCCTGGGTGACCGTCTTCCTCGTCTCGGTGGGGATCCACCGGAAGATCTTACGTAGCATGCGCAGGATGTTGAAGCATGACGAGGAGACGGCGTTGACTTGTCTGGTCATGGAGAGGGAGGAGTCCAGTATGAAGCCCAGGTTGCGTGCGTGGTCCGTCGG
The DNA here is from genome assembly GCF_964261635.1 of Lissotriton helveticus. Lineage (NCBI taxonomy): Eukaryota > Metazoa > Chordata > Amphibia > Caudata > Salamandridae > Lissotriton > Lissotriton helveticus. The sequence continues at coordinate 956,823,685 of NC_136071.1, forward strand.
TTTGGGTGCGGTGCCCAGGGCGGGGGGCCACCAGGAGTCGTCCCAGGCGGAGGGCGTGGAGCCCAGGATGAGGACCTCCGTCTTGTCTGAGTTCAGTTTCAGGCGGCTGGTCGTCATCCATTCGGCTACGTCTCTCATCCCTTCGTGCAGGTTGGCTCTGGCGGTGTCGGGGTCGTTGGTCAGGGAGAGGATCAGCTGGGTGTCGTCGGCGTAGGAGATGATGTTCAGGTTGTGTTTGCGTACGATGGCCGCGAGGGGGCTCATGTAGACGTTGAAGAGGGTGGGGCTCAGTGAGGATCCTTGAGGGACGCCGCAGATGACTTTGGTGGCCTCTGACTTGTACGGTGGTAGGCGGACTCTTTGTGTTCTTCCGTCGAGGAAGGAGGTGATCCATTCCAGTGCCTTCTCCTGGATTCCGATGTTGCTGAGGCGCTGTACTAGGGTGCGGTGGCAGACCGTGTCGAAAGCCGCGGAGAGGTCCAGGAGGATGAGGGCCGCTGTTTCTCCGTTGTCCATCAGAGTTCGAAGGTCGTCGGTGGCGGCGATGAGGGCGGTCTCGGTGCTGTGGTTCGCTCGGAAGCCGGACTGTGAGGGGTCGAGGGATCCATTCGTCTCGAGGAAGGCGGCCAGCTGTTTGTTGACGGTCTTCTCGATGACTTTGGCCGGGAACGGGAGGAGCGAGATGGGACGGTAGTTCTTGAGGTCGGTGGGGTTTGCTGTAGGTTTCTTGAGAAGAGCGCTGAGTTCGGCGTGCTTCCAGCTCTCAGGGAAGGTGGCGGAGTCGAAGGAGGTGTTGATGATGTCCCGCAGGTGGGGTGCGAGGACAGCGTCGGCCTTGTTGAAGATGTGGTGAGGGCAGGGGTCAGTCGGAGATCCGGAATGGATGGAGTTCATGGTGCGGATGGTGTCTTCGGTGCTGATCGGGGTCCAGGTGCGGAGGGTGGCGGTGGGTGGCGTCGTTGCGGTTGTGGCTTGCGTTGGTTGGTTGTTGAAGCTGTTGTGTATGTCCGTGATCTTGTTGTGGAAGTAGGACGCGAGGGAGTTGCAGAGGTCTTGCGATGGGGTGATGTCGTTGTTTCCGGCGCTGGGGTTGGAGAGCTCTTTCACGATGTTGAAGAGTTCCTTGCAGTTGTGTGCGTTGTTGTCCAGCCGGTCCTTGTATGCATTTTTCTTGGTGGCGCGGATCAGTTGGTGGTGTTTCCGGGTGGCGAGCTTGAGGGTGGTCATGTTGTCCGTGGTTGGCTCCCTTCTCCAGGCTTTCTCGAGGGCTCGACAGTTCTTCTTGGAGCTCTTGAGTTCGTCGGTGAACCATGGTGTTTTTCTGCTGCAGGATCTGCTGGGTGGGGTTCTCAGAGGGGCGAGTTCGTCCGCGCAGTCGTTGATCCATTTCGTGAGGTTGTCGGCGGCCTGGCTGGGGTTCGCTGAGTTGGCGGGAGGGTGCTGGCTCAGGGAGGCGGTGAGCTGGTCGGCTGTGATCTTGTTCCAGCTTCTTCGAGCAACCTGTTGCTGGAGGTGGTGGATCGTCGTTCTTCTGAAGGTGAAGTGGACGCAGCTGTGGTCCGTCCAGTGGAGTCCTGTTGCGTGGCTGAAGGTGACGTCTTTGCTGGATGAGAAGACGGCGTCGAGAGTGTGTCCGGCGAGGTGGGTGGGGGTGGTCACCAGTTGCTTGAGTCCGAGGTTGTCGAGGTTGTCGAGCAGGCTGATGGTGTTGCGGTCGTTGTTGTTCTCCAGGTGGAAGTTGAGGTCCCCCAGGAGGATGTAGTCGGCGGAGGGGAGAGCGTGCGGGCTGACGAAGTCGGCGATGTCCTCGCTGAATCGTGTGCGTGGTCCCGGCGGTCGGTAGATCAGGGTGCCTCTGAGGGTGGTCTTCGGGTTGGTGTGGATCTGGAAGTGCAGGTGTTCGGCGGTGGTGAGGGTGTCATCGGTGTTGGTAGTGATGCGGATGGTGTCTCTGTGGATGATGGCGATGCCTCCTCCGGTCTGGTTGTCTCGGTCCCTCCGGACGATCTTGTAGCCTTCTGGGATGGCGATGGCGATGTCTGGGGCTGAGGAGGCGTTCATCCAGGTCTCGGTGATGAAGGCAACGTCGGGGGCGGTGGTGTCGAGCAGGTTCCAGAGTTCTACGGCGTGTCTGTGGACGGAGCGGGTGTTGAGCAGGATACACTTGAGGTGGGTGCTGCTGGAGTTCGGCTTGGCGGGTGCAGGGAAGGTCCGGATGCAGGTGAACTTGCAGGCGTTGCAGCTGAAAGGTCCGTGGGTGTGCTTCGGGGCGGCTTGGTGACATCCTGGGATGTGGCCGGTGTTGAGTGCGATGAGGTCGGCGGCGCCGTAGGTTCGTCGGGTCGGCTTCCGTCGGTGGGGGCCAGGGGTCCTGGCACTGGGCGCGGTCCAGGCGCGGACGGGCGCAGACGGGCTTACCTTTGGCGCGCCTTCGGCGCACAATCGGCGCGCCCGCTGCGCGTCAACGCTGCGCGTTCGCACGGTCGCCATTTAAGGCGAAGTGCGCGGGTGGGCGGAGCAGCTGGGAGGCGGGAGCGGGGAGGGAAACAGAAGAGAAAGGGGCGGGGCTCAAGGCGGTGGCGGGAAGCGGGGGCAAAGCGCGACGATAAGCGGCAATTAACAAGCACAAATCTGAGTGAAGACAAGGAAAAAAGACAGCGACACACGATCTGGGGAAAACAAGCACAAATTCAGGCAAAAAGCGGGTGAAAACTACAGTGACACACGATCTGGGGAAAACAAGCACAAATTCAGGCAAAAAGCGGGTGAAAAATCCAGTGATACACGATATGGGGAAGAAATAAAAACAAGCACAAATTCAGGACAAAACAAGCACAATTACTGGCAAAAACGGGGGAAACACCACGGAGATCGCTCAGGGCGGCAGCGAGGCCGGCGCTGAGACAGAGGCAGGCACTGGGGGCACACGCAGCAGCTGGTGGCCGTGCGGCGCGGGGGTGTCCCACAAGTGGGTCACACTCACCTGTGTCGCACGGTCGCCATTTAAGGCCAAGTGCGCGGGTGGGCGGAGCAGCTGGGAGGCGGGAGCGGGGAGGGAAACAGAAGAGAAAGGGGCGGGGCTCAAGGCGGTGGCGGGAAAACCCGGGCAAAGCGCGACGATAAGCGGCAATTAACAAGCACAAATCTGAGTGAAGACAAGGAAAAAAGACAGCGACACACGATCTGGGGAAAACAAGCACAAATTCAGGCAAAAAGCGGGTGAAAACTACAGTGACACACGATCTGGGGAAAACAAGCACAAATTCAGGCAAAAAGCGGGTGAAAAATCCAGTGATACACGATATGGGGAAGAAATAAAAACAAGCACAAATTCAGGACAAAACAAGCACAATTACTGGCAAAAACGGGGGAAACACCACGGAGATCGCTCAGGGCGGCAGCGAGGCCGGCGCTGAGACAGAGGCAGGCACTGGGGGCACACGCAGCAGCTGGTGGCCGTGCGGCGCGGGGGTGTCCCACAAGTAGCATGATAGAATGTAATTGAGATTGACCATCTTGCAACATGACCAAGTCTTGTTCCATGATGTCTATGGTAGAAGACACAATGCTGTCCAATGAATATATCCTGGACGACAGAGTCGTTAACCCATTGTCTTCTACAGAGAGAGATTTCTCTAAATTAATACAATCAATTTCTCGTATTCGTTCTGCAGTCTCTGCTTGCGTAATCTTCCATAATTCGTTATATGCAACATATATACCGGCATATATGAAATGTTTTTGACGCAGTTTTCTTGGTCCTAGCAAGAATTCCCTAAGGTCTGCGCCATCTTTAAGTAAAGATAAGTGTTGTTTTACATCCTGTAGTGTAGCTGTCTGTAGCCAATCAAGGCATAGTTTCCCTACACTATATGTTGTTATTACCCCAGGATGCTGTCTTTGAACATATCTTGGGTCTGGCCTATTGATTGTGAAATCCTGAGTTTTGTTCAGGAATCGATCTTGACAGTTGTTTGTGTCTGTGGGCCAGAGCAACCATTTGTTCCAATCTGGATCTGATCTGTTGTGATGCAAAATATTATGTACGTCGACCTCCCCCTGCGCAGTACTATTACTAGCAGGTAGAGGTATTGTCAGTGTGTTCATGTCTTTGATCTTGGCTAACCCAAGGCAAGACATTTGTTGGACAGTGTCATTCAAAAACATAATTTGCTTAGGGATGATACAGGCTCTAAATATAGCTTTTACCCCCTGCCAATCTTTTGTACCCCAGACAGTTTTTGTCTCAATGTTGTCTTTCCAAAAGTCGAAACCCTGTCTAGACAGTTGGGCAATAAAGGCAGCAGAATAAGTCTGTTTTGTATTGGTTGACATATTTTTCGTTCCTGTTTTGTTCACATTTTTAAAGTAAAATTATTCTGGATTGGATACATTGAACCCTGGAAAATATGGAAACTTATTTGCAAAAAGTTTTTGAGCTACCATCTGGAGTTGTAGGACAATGTTCCCATTGGTTATACATGTATATTTGTATACATTTCTAGGCATTGCAGATTTGTGCAAGAAATGATGACCATAATGGTTATAACAATACATTTGTTCATAGTCTGAATAACCCTCTAAATAGTCATGTTTGTGAATACTGCAGATATTTCTAGATCAGACATCATGTTATTAACAGTCTTGATGTCCCAATCAACAGTAAAGGTACTAGAGGTAATAAAGTCACTTAATGAAATCTTGAATAAGTGTGGAATCTTCAAAAGCTCTGACGGGCCAAAAATGTTATATTCTGTTTTGTCCCAAACTATACCATCTTGTAAAGGAACGGCTGTGATGTTCACTGCTGACAAGTCTCTTTGTTCATGATGGGATGATTTGTGTGGCTGCAGAAGTAAGTTAACTTTTTTACTTGCTGTGTCCTTTTGAATATATCTTCCATTTATCAGCATACCCAGAGTTATTACCAGAGCTAACCAAAGTAGAAAGACAAATATTCCCAAAACAATCCAAAGTTCAATCCATGGTGAATACAGATACATTTTTCCAGGTGATGAAAAAAGTCAGTTGCTTGTTCTTTGAAAGTTATTTTTGCTGGCGTCGTTTCAGGTTCGCTGGGATCCACAGAAAATGTATCAACGTTAATTAAATAGCCAGAGGCTGTTCTGTCAATGGTTGGAATTGCATCCGGATTTGTTGAAATCGCTGGAACCACTTGATCACTTGCTACTTCATTGTAGACAGGTGTTTCAGGACGAACTGGTATTTGGGTCTCAAGAGGTATGAGCTCCATAGCTTTGTTGCTTAGTCCTTCTTCTCTTACTGTAGAATCTTCAAAGGTGATGAGTGTTTCAGTTTGAACCTCTTGGATTGTAGCTAGAGGAGTACGTCTGCTACATTGGCACTTGGCCTACTGCTTAGTATTAGCCACATAGTGGGGTTTGATCAGGTCGATGGACACACTAATCTGTTCTCCTTTTTACCAGCAAGGGGTGGCAGTAGTATTGTTCTTGATCCATGGATTGCTAGGACAGGTACTGGTTGTCTGTAAGAAGGCCCAAATTCCTTCTTGTCCGTGATCTTTTCTCTGACTAGATCACCAAGCTTTGGGATCCAGATAGGCCTTGCTGGGACAGTTGCTTTTTCCCCAGTCGTGGTTGGCTTCAGGAACACGTTGCTTTGTTTCGTTCTTAGTTCATTTAAGTCCTGTAAAACAGCCAAACGATCTTTGATATCAAATTTCCTATTTTCTACCACTGTTCCATGACAATCAAGATCCGGAACCAACATTCTTGTCCCAAATAGGACCTCATATGGAGTGAAACCCTCTAGAGAACTTTTTGGCAAATTGTTTAAAGCACGTTGGACCCCATAACGATGTTTTACCCACCCATCACCCGAACCTAATACCCTAGCAGTTATAGACTGCTTTATGTCTCGTTTTTTTCTTTCCACAACAGAATTTCCCTCAGGATGGAATGTATAAGAATATCGCAATTCAACACCCACACTGGCCATGGCTTGTTTGTAAGCCTGAGAGCTAAAATCAGGACCCTGGTCAGAATTAGTGTGTCTATTGCGTATGTGCCGATAAAGACTTTCAAATCTTTTATAACAGTTCGAGCATCAGCCGAGCGCTGAGGGAACATCCAAAGGAACCTTGATTTAGTGTGTATGGGACAGCATTCGTCCACAAGGACGCCTGCACGTAGATAGTCTAATGCTGTCTAACAATGGTGTCTGCACCGGAATGGCTACGCTGTAGTCAGGTATCTGGTGACGTTCTGTGCTGCGATCTCTATTGCAGTTTATGCAGTTAATGACGAAGATGTGAATATGTGCATTAATTGCTGGCTACCAGTACATCTCTTTTAAAGTTAGTATTGTTTTAGAGATCCCCTGATGTATCAGACCCTCTACCAGATGTAATTTCTACATTAAAGCAGTTCTACATTCCATGTTTGAAATGACTATCTCCCCCACTCCAGGGATTCAAGCAAACGGAACAGTGTTTGCATCAATTATATATGCGTATTTGAGTGGACATTTTTTAGGTAACGGTGCACCGCTGCCTTTACTTGTAGCATTGACAGCCAGTATTATTTCACTGACTATTTTCTTTATTGAATGAGTGATTGCAGCTACGGAAAAAGGTTGCACAGCCCCCTTCGTGGCTTCATCAGCCAATTAATTCCCTTCAACGTGAATGCCATCACGTTGATGACTCAGTGTAAGTATCACATGAGTCTTTTGTGGTCCGTTTTGCAACTGAACTACTTGTTCCCAAAGCGTTTTATGCTTGATTGTGCCACCTTTTGCATCTTTGAAACCGTTTTGAAGCCAATTCTGTAAATATTCATTGTAAGATTGTACACAGTAGAATGAATCACACACTAGGAGTGTGGGGAATTTGCGATCCGTATTTTCAAGTGCCAATATGAATGCTTGTAGTTCAGCTCGCTGAGCTGTACAATCTCCTAGAGATTGCGTTTTTGTGACCATAGGTCTGAATTTGCCATCGCGCATTCGCCCTTTAACGATCGCGCATGCTGCACTATAAGGCTGCTTACCCCCTGTAGCGGGTCGTGCAGATCTGTCAGTATAAATTATACATTCATACTGTTCAAGAGGTAGAATTTCAGTTGACAGAAGACATTCTTGTTCGTATTGCAGGAATGATTGTGTTTCCAAATAAGGAGCAAAAACGTATTCAACATCAGTTGCAGCAAGAGAATTCACCCATTGTATCCATCTTGGATGTAAAGCTTTTGCATTCGGAATGCTAGCTTTTGTAACTGCCTCTAAGGCTGGTACAGGGGTTACGACCATAATGCGTTTCCCCTGTGCTAGGGCTCTGACTTTTGTTACAGCAGTTTGAACTGCTGTCAGAATTTTTTCTGTTGATATAAATTCCGTTTCGGCTTGTATATACAAATGTGATTTGTATGCAATTGGTACTTTTTCACCTTCGTTAAAAGTTAAGTAGGTGAATACACATTTACCCGGAATGATTCGGATCAATAAGTTGCATACGTTTACGCGTGTTTGTAAATGTTTTGTTGCTAACATGTCTGTTTGTAGTGAACACAAGATTTCTGTGTGTTTTTGTGTCCAATTTATTGTTTTAAAATCAGGTTTGATTAATTCGTAGAGGAGTTTAACCCTTTCTGCATAGTTTAGAATGTAAGTTCTTCCAAAATGTAGGAAACCTAGAATCGACTATAAGTTTTTCAGCGTTGGTGGAGGTTGGAGCAGCGCACATTTTTCTAAAATGTTTGCTGCCAGGCTTTTGCCTTCACTTAATTGTTCAAATCCTAGAAAAAAGATGTTGAGATGGGCAAGTCTTCATTTTTTAAAATTGAATTTATAACCCACAGAGGCGAAGCCCAGTATAATGGTGTTCACCCTGTTCAAGTGCCTGTTCAGGTCATCGTCTGTCAGATAGGTGTCATCGACATATGACAATGCCTCCTCATCATAAGTTTGTAGTAACTCTGTTTCCCTTGCTCAGAATAACCCCAGACTATTCTTGAATCTTTGAGGGAGACAACAGAACTGACGCTGTGTCCCCATTATTGAGAAAGCGGTGAAATACCTACTTTCTGGTGCAATGGTTTGACAAAAGAAACCATTTGAAATGTCTAATTTGGTTTTGTATTTTGTACGCACAATGTTATTCATTAATGTTGTACTGTCTGCTTTTTGCACTGCAAATGTTTTGCAACAAGAATGTAGGGTCCCGATTCACAGAATGAACTTAAGACTCAATCCTAAACTTACTACTATTTTGGTATTCACAGAATGCACTTACTACTTTTGGCATTCACAGAATGAACTTACTACTTTTGGTATTCACAGAAGTTAGGATTTTGTCTTAAGTTTGTCTTAAGACAAACTTAAGACAGACTTAAGACAGACTTAAGACACAATCCTAACTTCTGTGAATGCCAAAAGTAGTAAGTTCATTCTGTGAATGCCAAAAGTAGTAAGTGCATTCTGTGAATACCAAAATAGAAGTAAGTTTAGGATTGAGTCTTAAGTTCATTCTGTGAATCGAGCCCTAGGTGTCTGTAATCCAAAACAAGGGTTGTTCATAGTTGAGGTGGATGTTTCAATCACCCCTGGGTATTCAAGTTGATCTAAAATCTTCCTGACCTGTTTTTTAGCTTCTTGCTTATCTGGGTACTGCCTTTGTGCAGTTTGTTGGTTTTTTAATTGGATTTTATGGTGAGGTTAATCCTCATCCCATCCTACATGATTTTTTTATAATGCTGGGACTTGGGCAACTGCCCATTTCCTGGCATCAGTATATTTTAAATGTACTGAAATATGGTTAGAGAAGGCTGGCATAATGAATTCTTTGCCATGTGGGCACTCCCTGACAAATTGTGGTGGCCAGTATTGTTATGCTAGAAGTATATCATAACCCTTTGAAAGCCGCTCCCAAAAGAATGCTTTCACTTATCTTGGTATGTCTCCCTCCATCCAGAGTGTTATTTCATATAACCTATGTGGAGAACTAACCCTAGTATCTGCAGTTTCAAATTCAATGTCTTCATTCAAGTCTACTGTCTCCAAAAGTGCCTTCAGGTTCTGGTGAGCTATTGTTACTTCTGCTGTGCTGTCCATTATTGTCTGAACCCATTCTCTGTTCTTGAGCTGTGCTCTCAGAATCCTCAGCATGTCTAATCTTTATACCTGCTTCCTTCTTTTTGGTGGATTGTGGTTTTGGTTTGCTTTTCTGAACGCGTTGATCGTCTTTGGACTTCCTCCTTGTGTTCTGACCACCATTGCAGGCGTTTGTGCCGTTTTTGGTCATTGTGAAATAAAAATTGCAGAGCAAGTTTCAAGGGAACAAAGATAAGGTGCACAATATTTTGGAACTCTGTATCCATCAACATTGAACAAACCAAACAACTAATACATAGGATTTTTTGTCCTACTCAGCTATGGCGGATATTACCTCTACCCACTCCAGACGTCTTATGGAGTATTATGAGTAGAGGGTACCTGAGAAAAGCACAACTGATTTACTTCAGTATCTAGCCTTACCAAACTGCTGGGTGCCATGTGGTGTAGTACCTATATCCCGGAAAGGCTCTGCACATAGACTATAGATTTGACATAGGACTGAGGTCAGTATGTCTCTATCGAGTACATTAAACGTAATTACTTGTGTGCCAGCTAACTCAGAAGTCACTAGAAACTTCTTGAATGAACAAGAAGGGATTCGTTTCTGACAACCGCATGAACATGACAACTTTGTTTCCCTTAGAATCGGAACAATCTCAGAATTGTGGAAACACTAGATAACAGTTTCCCTCAGTCAATCGTGCATACTTCGTTTCTACAGAGTTGCACAGAAATAGAGAACTGGGCGTTTCAATAAAAGGGTTTATTGAACAGTCTTATTTCTCATGCAAGAGATATGAACTGCTACAATCGAAAGACAGAATGCGAAGTATAATATGTACAGCGTTAGCAGTAAGGTAAAGTAACACTGCAATAGCATGGTCTGTAGCTATGACATATATAAAAATACATACGTAAAAAACACAGGCTAAAATACTCAACTGTTGCTTCTAAAATATTCATACCCTAGTGTACCTAACCTAAGTGTAGTACAAGGGAAGAATTCGTTGCTGTTTAGTTCAAGTTTAGTTTTGCCAAGAGTTGCCAAAAGTTTCTCTAGGTTCTAGTCTGCTCCATTCCTTAGAATGAGAGAAGTTGGAATCTCTTTTCCGGTACTCGATCTCTGACGCCCCGCAAGGGGAGTCAGAAACACTGGAGCTGGATTCTCGGTGAGGAGGATGACAACGTCTGGTCAGTGCGTCAGTTGGGGACTTGACTTCCTTCCGAACTTGCTGGAGCGAGCCGCGTCGTGCAAGTAGGTAGCCGAACCACACCGTGGTTTGCCATGGCAAGTGAAGGTATATTTATACCTTGACGGTATTTAGGAATGCCGATATTGATGTACAAGTCGGGCATAAGAACGTCATGAATGAACCCCTAAGGAATACATGTTCATGCATAATAAATGAGTTCTTGGAGAAATCAATATCCAGGCAAGGGGAAGTCCTAAAGGCTTAAGAGTCTGGTTTTCCAAGAACTCGTGACGAAGATGAACGGATATAGTTGACCACGCCTGTATTTGGTTAGCATGAGCAATGCCTAAATAAGGGCTGGATCTCTATGTCTAAATAATGGCAATGTGAATTGTTCCTATATAAGGGCATGATTCAGGAAATCTATAAACGATATCTAAATCGACACACAACAGAGGAAAGAAGTTGACATGCAGGCCCAGTTATGTATTTAGAGTGTTAGATACGAGCCTGTATAATGAGCAACTGATTCCAATGTTCATTTAAGTTTTTAAACTTATACAGCGTCACTCAGAGGATTTGTGGGTATATGAGTATGGGCCTGTGTATTTGTTGTGTGATTATCAATCCCGGATTGGCGTTGGATCAGTTTTTGGTAGCAGAGGATGGGTAATTATTGATTAGTTTGTTAATAATCATTGATTATTGATTATTTGTTTCCTAACATGAAGAGTTAGTGTTTTGTTTTATGTTGTCTGGAAATGCGGGCACAGAGTTATCTGAGATCCCGGGATAATGTTATTTAGCCTGAAGTAGGCAGAAGAAGAGTGTGGAAAAGTTATCACATTGGAGAAGTACTTTATCTGTAGTTATAATACTGAACGGCGAAAGGCTGTAGGTGTTATATTAGGGACTATTCGTATGGGAGTAGATTTTTGTGTTTAATAGTAAAGGGTCCACTTCCGAAACTCTGGCCTTACATCCCCAAAGGAGTACCAGGACCTCTTTCCATGTGAAAGTACTCTTCCGAAACTTTGGCTAGTTTCCCTAGACGAGTACCAATTCCTTCTGTAGCTTGTTTGGGTGTAGAATAGGGCTGGTCGTTGTTTTACTCGAAGTGAAAGAATTTCTTTTTGAAGTGAAGACCATCTCTTTAATTAGTGGAACAGACAGGGTAGCATCATTTTATGCTGTTATTAACAAGCATTGGTTAAGAAAAACCTAGAAAATGCATTGCTGTATTATTTTGTAAAGGAGGGTTCATTAGAAGGAGTAATACTAACTTCATAAAAGGTCGCTCTGGCATTGGTCAGATAGCGGGAGCTTAGAGAGCCGTGATTGGTTGATTGTCGAACGCTGCATTTGTATTGGTTGAGATTCTTCTTGCGTAGAAGTGCTCTGATTGGTTGGTGGGTGTGAGTCTTGCTGGTATTGGATGACCATTAGCAAATAGAATAAGCAGACGTACGAAGAGTTTGTTGTTGGTTTATTGGCTTATATTTTAGCATAAAGAGCCAGAAAAATTTAATGGATTAATAAGATAAAAGGTTTCTTTAAAAAGGACAAACCAATAGTAACTAGGGAGGGAATTCCTATTCCACCTCCAAGAACACCTGCTTCTTTTATGATGTTGGAACGTGGTTGTATCATATGTGTACATGGTTAGAGAATTGGGTAGGATATACGGAAGATGATGGTGTTTTGGCTGTTCCAGAGCATGGTACATTTAATGTAAGGGTTCTACAGAATTTGAGAGGACAAATGAATTCTCTTGAAGCAAGACCTAGACCTATTCAGTATGAAGCGCTTGGGCAATGGGAACATGAGGCATACGAACGAGAGAAATTTAGGGGTAGCCGAAGAAACAGAAGTATAATATCTAGATATCCTTTTGAAAAACGGATGGTGAAATGAAAAGATGGAGGAAAGCTCTACTAACGAATGGTTTGTGCCCAGTTTTAGTTGCTGCGGAATCGACTGGAAGCAAATGTAAAGAGAAAAAGAAAAATGTAGGGACATTAAGATTCAATTTTGACCCATGTGAATCTGATGATGAATTGTTAGATGAGATCTTGACTAAAAGACCTCCACCATTTCAGGAAAACTTGAGGAGTAAATGCACCTTTAATGGGAACCCCCCTGATTCTGCAAGTTCCACAAGTCACAGTAGTTACTAGAGTAGTACAAGAGAATGAAATAAACATGTTGAATAAAGCAAGAGAGGAGTGACTCAGAAAATTAATCAATTGATTCTGAATGCCGAGGCATCGACAGTACCGGTAACAATTGGTCCTATAGTCCCATTGTATGGAGATAAACAGAATATATCGAGAGTGCATGCATTGACAGTCCCAATGAATAGTGTTATGAATGAGGTAGTAATGGTAAGTGATCAGGCTGGGTTGTATGATTAAACCACTACCTCCTAAACAACGAATTCCTAAACCACGAATGCTGAACCTCGAACAATTCTAAACCACTACTTTTTTAACTACTACTTCCTGAACCACGACAAATATACAATTTGCTAATTACCAGATTATACCCCCAGTGCTTTCCTGTAGTATTTACAAAGGACACCTGTCCCTTCACTCAGCACAAAAACACGTAGAAGTGCTTCAGTGAGTCGACTTCGTCAACTGTAAAGAAATGTCTCCAGTGCAACCTGGCATGTTTAAGCGAAGTCCATTCATCTGTGAAATGAAATAGGTAAAGTATTTCATCTGAGGTGGGTGTCGTAGTACATATAAGTACATTAAATCTGATCCCTTCGAAACCGTGTTATTGAAACTTTGCCTGTGAGATGAAACTTTGCCTCTGAGATGATATCAGATTTCTTTTTGGTCCCAGGTCCACGGTTTTTAACTATAAATCATCAAGGAGCTCGAAAGGTCACTGTGTAACTCAAGTTTCCTAATCCTGATTCCAGGAGAGCTGACCTGTGCCCTTTCTGTCAACACAGGCCTAATAATTTATACTATGGCAGCTTGCCTTGCGCTAACACATTCACATCATTTCCATAAGCATTCTTTAAGAGTTCCTATTCAGTTTAAATAATAATTCCTTTTTTTATTTCCCAGTTCTATTTTTTTCATGACAGGCAGTGCTACATACACTTTTCAAATAAATTAGTAAACCAATAATGTGGCTGCCTAACTTTAAAATATAGTGGGGGCAGAACAATCCAAGATGAATAATTTTCTTCACCCAGAGATCCGCTTTGGTTGAGAATGTATTTGGAAGATCGAACCAGGTGTGTTTATTTCATTATTCACATAGTTGTTGTTCAAGTGAGCCGTGGTTTAAACGATTCGTTGTTCAGGAAAGGTCGTTGTTAAAATTCGTTGTTTAGTTCCGTCGTTGTTAAAGAGTCGTGTTTAAGGCTGTTTCCCATCAGGCTGAACAAGTTGAGACAAATACTTCATTGATTGATCTTTCAGTTTGTGAGTTGATAACTGAAACCCCAAAGAGAGGTGTGCAAATAGATCCAAGGAGAATAGTGCAAAATGTCACTCCAGCATCAGGGGGGTCAATGGGTCCTTCGCCAGATGAGTTAGTTGAATTGATAAGGGGAATGGAAAAGCGAAATTCTCAACCAAAGAGTATAGATGTGAGTAAATTGAGATTGGATTTGGAAGAAATGATTATTGGTACAATAAGTCCAGAGATGAAGAGTTGTTATTTCTGTGTAAAAATATTACTCGGAGAGCAAGAAATCTTCATGATGAATTAACAGAGGGTGCTTGTGAATATGGAATAGACATAGAGAAGTCAAAGGTGTTACAGAAAATGTATGGATTGGATTTTACTGATAAGGAATTGGAGAGTTTCGATACATCTGGCAAAAGATTGCAAGTAAAAGAGTTGATGAACATCTTGAAGAAATGGGGCAAATGTAGAACGGTGGAAAGGTAGATGGGTGAAATAGAAAGAAGAAATTAATACTGACAAAAATGTGTCTTTATTTCCACTGAGGGAGACAGGATAAGCTGAAAGGGTGTATCTAATGAGTGAAGTTCCAGGTGGTGGACATGTTCATGTTCCTTGGACGAGACAGGATACATTGTCTTTTACAAATGACTTTCCTAGACTGAGGGAAAAACCAGTTGAGTGGTACAAACAGGTAGAGAGGTTTGTGAAAGTTTAAAAGGTCTTGTTGAAGTATCTAGATGGTTTGTTTGAGATTGTTGTTCCTGCTGATTTGTGGACTGAGTGTAAGATTACTGTTGATTGGCCTAAATAAGAGTATCCAGGAGACCTGAAAACAGGCGAACCTTCAGATGAGGTAATGAAAAAGTATAATCAGGTGATAACTTACATGAACAGTATAATTTCCCCAAAGGAAACGGATTATGTTAAAATCAATAGGACGACACAATAACCAAAAGAGTCAGTACATGCATACTGTGAAAGGTTGTTACAGGTGTTCAACCAGTACAGTGGGTTTGGGAATATTGGTGATAAAGATATGGGACATTTTGTGTATCGTTTTGTGTTTGCATTGAAACCAGAAATTAGTAACATGATTCAGCAACATTTAATTTGTTGGCAGAGCAAAACGGTCGATGAGATTCTGAGATATGCAAAATATTGTAGTGATGAGATTGAGTCGAAACACAAAAAGTTAAAAGAGAAATTGATGTGGGCACAAGTGAAGGTAGCAGAACAGCAAGAAGGAAACAATGGTTCTCAAGAAGATTATCAGATGAAGGGTCAGAATCAGAATGGTCAAGTATCCAGTGGTGGTAGAGGTAGGGGTAAAATGAATAAAGATGACTTGTAATAGAAATATCCTTGTCATGCATGCGGAAAGTTTGGACATTGGAAGAACGAGTTTAGATCTGTTCTGAAGAATAATGGGGTGAATCAACATTTAAATCACAGATGCAGAAAGAGGTGGTTGTGAATCAACAACAACAACAGCAGCAGCAGGTAGTTACTCCACAGTTACAGGTGCCACAAGCTCCTATGCCAAATAATGTGTATGCTCAAGTACAGAGGTACAGTGTGAACCCTAGATTTCAAGCAGTTGAACAAAATGGTAAGAACCAAAATGTGAAAATGGTTTCACAATACTTATTGCAATGCAATGAGAGTGATTCAGACTCATCTCAATGATGGTGCCTGAGGGGGGGGGAAGAGTGCGTGCTTGGCGCAACTCTGGAGGTAGATCAGTTAGGTCCATTTGTTGATGGAAAAGTGGAAGGTAGTGATAATATATTCCTAGTGGATACTGGTGCTACCAGTTTTACTCTAAGAGCAGCAGATATCCCTAACCTAGCCCTCTCTGGAGAAACTATTTAAGTTGTAGGAGTCTCTAATAATCATATTAAAACTCCAATCACAAAGCCAATAGAAGTTTATATTGGAAGATTCAGAAACATGCATGAGTACGTGGTATGTGACACGAGTCGGGGGAATCTTTTAGGGAGAGATTTGCTTAGTAAGATGAACTGCACAATCTATTGTAAGCCAGATGGTATTACTTTACAAACACCAGACGAGAATGTTGCGTTTAAGATGATGTTAGCGAAAGCAAGGGACAGAAGTGGATGAGTTGTTTTCACTTCTTACTGAAAAAGATTTGCCTGCAGAGCTGAGAAATTCAGTAAGGTCAGATGTATGGGACTTTACAGGAAAAGAAATTGGTCTGATGAAAGTTGTGGATCCTATTCATGTTACAGTGAAACCTGGTACAACATATCCAAACACACCTCATTACAAAATGAGTCCTGAGATAACAGCAGGAGGTTCTCCTGTGATTGACCAAATGATTGATCAGAGTATTCTAAGAGAAATACAAAGCAGTCCTTGTGCATTGCCTATTATGGGAATTAAAAAGCCAAGCGAATATAGAATAGTGCAGGATTTACAAAAAATGTAGAAGATTGTGTTACCCTGTTGTCCAATAGTGCCAAATCCAGCAGTGATCTTTTATAAAATTCCCTGTGATGCAGAATGGTACATAGTGATTGATCTGTGTCAAGCATTTTTCTCAATTCTTTTATATCCAGATATCCTGTATTTATTTGCTTTCCGGTTTGGAGACCGTGTTTGAGCAAGGTGTTGAGTAGCTCAATGGTACACAGATAGTCCTTTGATTTTTAATCAGATTTAGAAAAGGTGTTTGGAGACTTTTATCATGACAGGAAAATCAGTTTTGCTTCAGTATATTGATGACCTATTGGTGGCATCATAAACACGAGAGGCATGTGTGACAGATACAATTGCCTTACTGAACCATTTGGCAGAAGGTGGACATAAAGTATGACCAACAAAATTGCAATTTTGTAAAAAAGGATGTCCTACATATGGGACACAAAAGAGAGAAGGGAATGAGGAAAGTGACACCAGAAAGGATCAGTGTGATTCAAAAAATGAGTCCTCCTAAGATTCAGAAAGAAGTGTGAATGTTCCTACGAATGGTTGGATACTGCAGACTGCAACACCCTTACCCCTCTGAAGAAACCCCCCCACAGAGACACCAGCAAGAGGGCCAGCTGGTTCACGCCAGAACTCCTAGCCTCCAAGCAAGCCTGCCGGAAACTAGAGAAGAAATGGCACAGTGAACAAACTCCAGACAGCCACGCAGCACACAAGGACGCCATCTGCAACCACCACCACCTCATCAGGGCGGCCAAGAGGACCTCCTTCAAAGACCACCTCGACAACAATGTGCACAATAGCAAGAAGCTTTACAACATTGTGAAGGAACTCTCCAACCCCAGCTCCAACACCAACGTCATCCCGCCGTCTCAAGCCCTGTGCGACTCCCTCACCAGCCTCTTCTACCGCATGATAGCAGACATCCAGGACAGCTTCAATATCCAGACAGCCCCAACAGACAGCAACACAACAGACCCTCCGCACACCATCGACCACGACCCCCTGCTAGCCTGGGCCAGCGTGAGCATCGATGACACCATCAAGACCATGCGCACAATCCACTCCGGCTCTCCGTCAGACCCATTCCCGTACCACGTCTTCAACAGAGCAAGCAGCTCCATCGCACCCCACCTGCGCAACGTCATCAATCTCTCCCTGGAGACCGGAACCTTCCCAGCGATCTGGAAACATGCCGAGATCAATGCCCTACTCAAAAAACCTAAGGCAGAACCAAGAGACCTCAAGAACTTCCAGCCCATCTCTCTGCTCCCCTTCCCGGCCAGGGTCATCGAGAAAACCGTCAACAGACAGCTAACCCGATACCTCGAAGAAAACAGAATCCTGGACCCTTTCCAGTCAGGGTTCCACAGCAACCACAGCACCGTGACTGCCCTCATCGCCACCACCAATGACATCAGGACCCTGCTGGACAACGGCGAGACCGCAGCACTCATCCTCCTAGGCCTCTCTGCCGCCTTCGACACTGCCTGCCACCGCACACTATGTGCATGCCTCCTCGTCGCAGGGATCCGAGACAAGGCTCTGGATTGGACCACCTCCTCCCTCTCCGGCAGAACACAGAATGTCCACCTTCCCCCATTCCGTTCCAAAGTCTCCGAGATCATCTGCGGCATACTCCAGGGATCCTCCCTCAGCCCGATGCTGTTCAACATTTACATGGCCCCGCTCGCACACGTAGTCCGACAGCACGACCTCAACATAATCTCCTATGCCCACGACACTCAGCTAATCCTCACCCTCACCAAGGACCCCATCACCGCCAAAGCCAACCTCCATGAAGGAATGAAGTCCGTCGACGACTGGATGAAGAACAGCCGTCTGAAGCTGAACTCAGACAAGACGGAGGTCCTCATACTCAGCTCCTACCATTCAGCCTGGGACAACTCCTGGTGGCCGATGGCACTGGGGGCAGCCCCACACCCACCGACCACACACGCAACCTGGGAATCATCCTCGTTTCAATGCCCTAAATGACCAAGCAAGTCAACGCCGTCTCCTCCTCCTGCGTCAACACCCTCCGCATGCTCCACAAGATCTACAGATAGATCCAGACAGATACAAGAAAGACAGTCACCCAGGCCCTCGTCAGCAGCAGACTCGACTACGGAAACACCCTCTATGCGGGAGCCCCTACCAAGCTCATCAAACGACTACAACGCATCCAAAATGCCTCGGCACAACTGATCCTCGACGTACAATGCCATGGCCACATCACCTCTGACCTGAGAAACCTGCACTGGCTCCCCGTCAACAAGAGGATATCCTTCAAGCTCCTCACCCACGTACACAAGGCACTCCACAAGACCGGCCCAGCCTACCTCAACAGATGGATCTCTTTCTATATCCCCAACCGCCAGCTATGCTCCACCGACCTCTCACTTGTCACCATCCCGCGCATCAGAAGAACAACCAACGGTGGGAGATCCTACGCCCACCTCACTGCCAAGACATGGAACACCGTCCAACTGAGCCTACAACAGACCCAAGACCCGCTGACCTTCAGGAGGATACTCAAGACCTGGCTGTTCGATCAGTAGCGCCCCCCCCCCCCAGCGCCTTGAGACCTTCGCGGGTATGTAGTGCGCTTTACAAATGATTGATTGATTAAGTACAGAAAGAACCAATACATGTGCAAGAAAACGAAAAAAAGGATGCAGAAAGTGACACAAGAGGTACAGTAAAAAGAAAAAGAAGTACAGAAAGAAATAACATAGGTACTGAAAAAGGCATGAAGGGTGCAGAAATAGGCAAAAGAAGTACAGAAAGCAGCAACAGAGGCAAGGGAGGTGCAGAAAGCCTGCTCTTTCTTCTTTCTGTACCTCACTTGCCTTTTTTC
Organism: Lissotriton helveticus; assembly: GCF_964261635.1. NCBI lineage: Eukaryota > Metazoa > Chordata > Amphibia > Caudata > Salamandridae > Lissotriton > Lissotriton helveticus. Next base: position 956,842,714 of record NC_136071.1, read on the forward strand.
CGCACTTCTCTTGCTTCTTTCTACATGTCTGTTGATTCTTTCAGCAATTCTCTTGCCTCTTGTTGCATTTTTTTTCTTTCTTTCTGCACCTCCTAACTCTTTCTGTACCTCTCTTGTCTCTTTGTGCACCCCTCCTATCATTGTCTGTACCCCTCTTGCCTCTTTTTGCACCTCGGTTAGTTCTTTCTGCACTGCTCTTGCTTCTTTCTGCACCTCACTTTCCTCTTTCTACACCTTTTATGATTCTTTCAGCAATTCTCTTGCTTCTTTCTACACTTCTCTTTCTTCTTTTTGCACCCTTCCTGCCTCTTTCTGTACCTCTCTTGCCTCTTTGTGCTCCTCTCCTAACTCTTTCTTCACCCCTCTTGCCTCTTTTTACACCTCTGTTGGTTCCTTCTGCACTGCTCTTTCTTCTTTCTGTACCTCACTTGCCTCTTTCTGCACTTCTCTTGCTCTTTTCTGCAACCCTTCTGCATCTGTCTGCACCCCTACTTTCCTATTTGTGCAATTCTCTTGCCTTTTCTTACACCTCTCTTCCCTGCATGAGTAGTGCTACATGATTGAAACAGTGCATGGGTAATATATTGGTGATTGTATGAGTGTATACCTAGTGCCTGGGTGATTTCATGAGTGTAGCAGTAATCCCTGAGTGATTACAAAACTGCATATGTAGTGGCTGGAACACTAAAAGACTGCATGGGTAGTACTTGGGTGTTTTGTTTTCATTACTGCATAAGTGATGGGCCTAGGAAAATATAAAGCAGCAGTGTATTATATCACTCAAATACATGTCTCTGCATATTGTTAGAACTGTGCATCATATATAAAAGAAATATGTATACAATATTTTATAACTCCATGAGTACTGCCTGGGTGATTATAGAAGTACGAAGATAGTACCTAATGATTACATGAGAGCAAAGATAGAGCCTGGGTAATTTTATAAGTTCATGAGTACTGGCTGAGTGATTACATAAGTACAAGGGTAGTACATGCATGATTGAAAGAGTGAAAGATAGTGGCTGGCTGAATAAAGCACTGTGTACTTAATGCATTGGTAACTGCATGAGCACAAGGGTAACGTCTGGGGGATTAAAGGAGTACATAGGTAACACCTGGGTGCTTGCATGACTTCAGGGGTAATATCTGGGGATTTAAATAACTACATAAGAAGTGACTGGGAAATTTTATAACTCCATGTCTACTTTTTGGGTGATTGCAGAACTACTGACATAGTGCCTGAGTGAATAAAGGAGTGCAAACACAGTGCCTGGGTGATCTCTTATTCAGTAATGCCTTAGTGATTACAGTAGTAAATATGTAGTACCTGGATCATTTGAAAACTGAATGTGTAGTACGTGGCTGTTTTTATAACTGCATGAGTGTTGGGCCAGCCAAATATAAAGCAGCACACTATTACAAGATTCAACCATAAGTCTCTCCATATTGTTAAAAGCCTGCACACATACATCTATATCTTTTCAAATCATCATCAAATCTAAAAGAAATATGTATACAATATTCCTTGAATATACTGAAACCTAGAAACTGAGACATATAATAGCTTTGCCTCAGTGATTGCATAACTCTATGGGTAGTGCTTGGGTGATTCTAGGAGTGTAAGGGTAGTCACTGGGTAACTTTAGGAGAAGATGGATAGTGACTAGCTAATTACATGAGTGGAGACATAAACATTAAGTGCATGGATAAGTGTAAGAATAGCACCTGAAGCCATAGATGAGTCATGGAGTAGTACCTAAGTGATTAAATGATTGCAACAGTAGGGCCTGGGTGATTCTATGACTGCAAGAGTAGAGTGTGAGTTATTAAATGACTGCATTGGTACAGCCAGCATGACTGCATGACTTTACGGGTAGTACATAACTAATCCTGGGTGATTGCATGACTGCAGGTGGAATATCTGGGAGATTACTACATAAAAAGGGAGTGGGTGATTTTATAAGTGCATGGGTACTTCTTAAGTAATTACAGAAGTACAAAGGTACAGCCTGAGTGATGACCTAAGTGCAAAGGTAGTGCCTGGGTGATTTGATAAGTGTATGAGCAAGTAGACACATATCTCAGTCACAACACCATCCACAGCTCAAAACTTCACAGATACACTTCAATTTTCAAACAAACTCTGAAAATGATGCGGTATTTATGAAATATAACTTGGTTCACATCATAAAGATTACTCTAATAAATTACATCTCTACAAACATCTCGAACTTCACTTTTAGGCTACTGCTTAACCATTCTAACAACTACTTTTAATATTACACCTACCCAAATACAAAGTAGGAAACCTTGACATATCTTTATTAAAAGTCTCACCATATTACTAAAACCATACACAAATATGTCTGTACCATAACACTATTCAAACCTTAAAAATTCAGAGAACAAAGTTCTAATTTCAAGCGAACATCAAGAATGATGCGGCATACTTCAACAATACATCTCTAAAAACTTTTTTTAAAAGCCTAGTTAATAACACCTTGTGTCAGCATCTTTTACACCACACTTTGTACTGTATCTTCAACATTCTACTAGTACTCACACACAGCCTACCACATAAAAAGCAAACACACCTCTTTGTTATACATTCTGTACCTTCAAATGTATGACATATGAAAATACATATACAAGTAGAAACATACTCGAGACAGAAGTCCATACACACCATAAAACTTTACAGATTCACCTCCAAATTTAAAGCAACAACAAAAATTATGCAGTATACTACAATTGTACATATCCACACACTAAAACAAATTACCATAATCCCTAATCAATACTTCAATATACACATAATACTATACTGAATCTATTTCAAACAACATTTACCTACAATAAAACATATTAAAATAAGCATATCTACATTTAATAATATATTTCCAACATCACAGTTATTGAATAATTTTTAAAGTTTAAAAATAAACCTAATACATAATACGTGTCACAAATGTATAACTCACCTTCCAAAACAATTTGTAGAATTTAAAATATCACAAACTGATACAAGATTTTCTTATGCACACAATCAATTAATGCAGCAGTCTCAGCAAAGTAAAACCAGTAATGGCAAAGATTCCCTCTCTTTCTCCATACAAATACATGTAAGTAACAAATCACATACCTTCCTACATTATTTCAAACTATAAAACACATTTCTATTGGTTAAACATATGAACCCTTAACAACTGACTTCTAAAAGTGCTTAAGCTGGTTCAGGATTTTTTTGGGAATCGCAATTCCACTGTGCAACAATAAAATGGAACCGCGAATCCATACAGGAGTTCAAAAATATATTACAAATAAAAATACCACTATTTTTAAAGAACACAACACTTCTAAAGATACTGCTGTCTTATGAAATCTTACTTTAATTAGATTTCACTTATATATGAATTAGAATAACACATTTTAAGTCCACAGTTAAGTTGCAACCCTTTACCCATTCGGCTTAATGCCAGTTTCCATAGTAATAGTTTACCATATTTTCAAGCTCACCACACAAAGTTACAAATGCAAACATCAGGTGTTGTTAACATTTCCAAAATATGAGCTTATCCTATCTACTGTACCTTTCAAACATTTTTTACCAACAAATAGGAAGCATGCTTTTAAAAGAAAGTAACAAGCACCCTATTTTTGGACGTATAATGTTCTTAAATAGCCAATCAATACTCTACTTTTTAAAAAAAAGGCATCTTGTCCACCATTTTACATACCTCTCATTCTATCAACTGACTACCTCCGCTACAGACATCTTTCTATTACTTCCAGACATAATGTCAAGATGCTCACAGTGTGGATTGTTGGACACAGCCATGTTTTCTGGTGCAAAAGGTATGCTGAACACAGAGGTATAGACAAAGGGTAGGTCTGGAAATGCTAATGAAGGACAACTTTGCACAATTGATTTTGCTTTTACCTAAAACTATCTTTGCGTACTCTAACATATGCCAAAGACAGAAATGGAAGTGATCAAATCAATTCTGTCCACAGATTGAAAAAGCTAGAAAGAATGTAAAGAAAACTGTTTCTGCTTACCTCAGAGACCATAGGATGGGCTCCATATATAACAACAATCTACGTTTTGATATGAATGACATCTACTGAAGTGATGGAGTATACTTCACAGATCAAGGAAACTGAGTCTTTTTCAACAACCAAAAGTTCTGTATAAGCACTTATATATAGCTACAACAAACTCATAATATACACAGGGGCTATTTTTAGAGAAACCCTATAACCCAACAGTGAATCTTACCTATTAAAAACATACATATTCTTTTTTTCAAATTTTACTTGGAGTCGCAAACTCATCGCATTTACACTGGGGGATGCAAAGGAGTTGCGTCCCCGGTGCAGCATTTTTCTTTTTTTTTTCTTTTTCTTTGGAGTCGGGAACCCATCACCTTTACACTGGGGGCCGTGCTGGACGCAATGGAATCACAACAGCAAGTACATGAGGAAAAAAATGCCCCCCATTCTGAATAGTTAAATTTTGCCTCTGGCATCCAATCACCTGAGACCCAGCCACTTCATATTATTTTTCTTTTTTTAATTTTCAAAAAATATTACCCCCCTTTTCCGCCAAAGGGCTTTACTTTGTCCTGGGGACCCCATCCCCCGAGGCATGCCCTTACCATTGGGGACTGTGGGGACTGTGGGGGGAGCCCAAATGCCCCCACGGTCCCTGCCGGCTCCTCGCTTCCTGCATTGCTTTTGTACAGAGGAAACTGCTAACATGCAGCTCCCCTTGCCAAAAGCAATGCTGATTTGCTTCTTGAAAGCAAGGGCAAGTTTCCTGCTCTCAGTTCCGAGAACCAAACCAGTGTTTGCAATGACAGGGCTGGAGCCGCACAGCTCCCGCCCTGTTACTGTAAATAGCAATGTCCCAAGGGTGAGAACCCCTCCACATTGCAGGAGCTGGCCCGGGGGGGCGGTCCCCAGGGCCATAGAGGGCTCCAGGAAGGGGGCAGCAGAGTGCCCCTCCCTAGATTTGCATAGCCCCAGGAAGGTCGTGGTCCCAGGGGCTTGGCAGGGCTTGTGAGGCCCCCCTAATTGATGAAGGAAGCCCCAGGGAGGTGGTGGTCCCTGGGCTTGGGGGGGCCTGCGAGGGACACGCCTCATAATTACAAATGTCTCGGGGAGGTGGTGGTCCCTGGGGCAGCATTATTCTTTTTTAAACGTTTTCCTTGGGGTTGCAAACCCATTGCGTTTACAATGGCGGCTGCGCTAAACGCGATGGAGTCGCGACTCCGGCACACGAGAAAAAAAGAATGCCCCCCATTTTGAATAGTTTAATTCTGCCTTGGAGACCCCATCCCCCGAGGCCAAGCCACTTCCTTTTTTTTTTTTTTTCTAAAAAGTTTACCACCCCCTTTTCCCCAAAGGGTTTTATTTTGCCCTGGGGACCCCATCCCCCGAGGTATGCCCTTACAGTTGGGGACCGTAGGGGGAGCCCCAATGCTCCCACGGTCCCTGCAGGCTCCCCGTGTCCTGCGAGAGCCGACATTGCTTTTGGACAAAGGGAACTGCTAATATGCAGCTCCCCTTGCCCAAAGCATTACTGATTTGCTTCTTGAATGCGAGAGCAGGTTTCCTGCAATGACAGGATGGGAGCACCCTGGGACATTGCAGGAGCTGGCCCTAGGGATTGGGGGTCCCCAGGGCCATCAAGGGCTCCAGTAGGCGGCCCCCCTCCCTATATTTGCATAGCCCCAGGGAGGTGGTGGTCCCCAGGGCTTGGGGGGCCTGGGAGGCCCACCTAAATAATAAAGGAAGTTCCAGGGAGGTGGTGGTCCCTGGCATTGGGGGGCCTGCGAGGCCCCGCTTATAATTTTTGGAAGTCCTGGGAAGGTGGTGGTCCCCGGGGCTTGGAGGACCAGCGAGGCCCCCACCTCATAACAAATGCCCTGGGGAGGTGGCGGTCCCCGGGGCTGCCGGGGTCCCCACGGGCCCCCTCAAATTAATTTGTGGGGGGTCAGGGTGTTTCTACCCTGTCCCCTTTTCTTCATTTTTTACTTTTTTTCCCCTTTTTCATGTGACTTGGTTACTGAGTCACAAGATGGCTGCCAACACTTCTGGTTTGGAGTTTGGGCAGCCAATCAGAGTAGAGTTTGTGCTCGGGAGGAGTCATGAACCCTCCCCGGTGCTCAGATATCGATATTTTTATTTATTGATTTTCTCAGCAACTACTGAACGGATTTTCACCATTCAACAAAACGAGTGCTTTCTGAACCAAGAACTATCTTTTTGCCAAATTTGGTGTAATTCCTTTCAGCAGTTCGGGCTATGGCCCTGTCTAAAGTTCCTTTGGAAATTAATATGGGAGAAACGCGTTTTGGGACCCCCTTTTGTCTTGGTCCTCGCTTGACGAATCACCCCAAAACTTTCAAGACAGGGGCGGGTCAAAGATATTGGCAACAGAAAAAACATTTTTTGAATAGAAACGAGTCCCTAACTATAACTACCTACTGGCGACCGCGAGTAGGTTATATATATATATATGAACCAGTAGTCCTTTAAGTCCCGCCCACGGAGGTTGAATACTTATATTTGGGATATTTTGCACGCCTTCACTTGCTCCAGAAACGCCAAGCCAGTTATCAAGGGAAGTTGTTCCCGTAACGCGTATGGCAGAGAATGGCTAAAGTAATTTGCTGAAGGGACACGCTGAACATGCCGCTGCCTTCGAATAAATGAGGTTAAAACGAAGCGCTGTGTGGGTGTCTTCACTGTGGAAGCAGTTTTGTTGGATATATATATATATTAGCGAAGCTGTCCTAATAAAGACGCTTTTCAACCTTGAAGTGGCCCGGACAAACCTTTCTTTACCGAGGAAGCAGAGTGTTGGATGCACTCTGCTTCCTCGGTAAAGAAAGGTTTGTCCGGGCCACTTCAAGGTTGAAAAGCGTCTTTATTAGGACAGCTTCGCTAATAAAGACGCTTTTCAACTTTGAAGTGGCCCGGACAATCCTTTCTTTACCGAGGAAGCAGAGTGTTGGATGTGTAGGGATTCGCTATCCCGTCTGAGGCCCGCTGCTGTGAGTGGCAGGGGTCCATGGCGACTTCCGTGCTGGATATCTATACTACTATTATAAAGAGAGAACTGGGAACCTTTGAGGCGGGTAAACTCCAGAAGTACATCACCAATCACGATACCCAATACACCGTTGTAAAGGGGAGTTCCAGGAGTCTCCTCATATATTTGAATAGATCTATTTTAGTCATGTACCAGTCTTGTCTCATGGCCGGACAAAAACCTAAGCCCTTCTTAAGTAAAGTAACCATATCCTCAGATAGATCAAACTCAGACAGATTGATAATTTCAATATCACTTACATTAGTTTCATCATTCACGGCTGTGGTTTCCATGATCTCAGGCTCCTCTTTATTCTTGATTCTGGATCTCCTACCTCCTCTCCTCCCTCTCCTTGTCTTTTTGCAATGGTATTGCGATTCCGTATTTCTGTATCTCGATTCCCCCGTCTGAGTCGGCGAACTTCTTCTAAAAAATTGGTCTCTGGTGTCATGGTTGTGGTTAAAGTTGGTGCATCCTCATTTTCATCGCTAGAAATGTTGCTAGAAGATGCATCCCTATCGCTAACTGATGGGGTGCTGCCATCCTGTCTTCCTGTCTGTTTTCTGCTGACAAGATAATCAAATTTCTTGGCGAATGTATATATACTCCCTGATAAATAGTCTTTCTCATCCCGTTTGATAACTAAGTCCGGGATATGATGCATTTTGGAATCAGTAATCTAATAACTTTTATCTCTCTTCATTAAATTGAATTGTATATTCTCTGTAAATAATATGTAAAATAAGTTAATGTTGTACATGTAATTGATCAAGATGAATTGACTAGTTACTCGATCTAACTTCCTCCTCACACTGCCATACCTTACTCTTTTTGCCTTGCATTACTTAATATAGATGGGATGCTACTCTCAAAGAGCATAATACACCATACATTACGTGTTGTTACATTATGGAATAATACTAACTAACCCACTTTAACTATTTACACAAAGCGATCAGTAGCTATAATTTTAGATAAAACTTCATAATTAACAATAGGTATTCAACACGGGTTACATTTTGTAATCCGTGAGTAACCCAATCTAAGATGGCGACTGGCGACCGGATTTATCTTTACGGCCGCTTTCATTATAAAACTTATAATCACTGTTACTTAATATCGAATGATTACCACCTTTTTTAACAAGATATATACGATGTCGATAAGAGACATCTTCACGATCAGGCTAATTGGAATACTAAAACTTCGGAGTGCAAGAGTACGGTTTGAAATTTTAATAGACGCTAACACAGTATGACAGGTGACTTTATGTGATCAAACTAATAAATTGATCTATATAGGTTATATTCTTCTTTGAAGCTACTGATATTCATTCTTATGAGTTACGATAAACTTAACCAACATGGCGCCTACGTAACCTTAGTACAAATAGGATTACCAACATGGCGCCGTCGTAGAATGCCGCGGATTTTTCGTACTCGGAACTCTGCTGAATTTATGAACCTACTGGTGAGCATATTTATAATTCTAATTCGAACACTTGATATTATTAACGATTAATGCGAGACTACTATTTCCGATATTTTACTCGCTTACCCGACTACTATTTCAGGTAATCTACCCGTCTACCCGACAAATATACTTCTTGTTGAACTAGAACATTACGGACTTCAGTAAAGGGAATTCTGCACTTGTTCAATACCTATTGGTGAGCATATACAGAGTTTTTAAGCTTACTTTCTGAGTATTTAAACTTTAGATGAGACACTTAAAGTATATCTATTATTTCAGGTGACAAATTGTTGTATTATATCGAAAACGCATTTGTAGAACCAACTATTTAGAACAGGACATCAACAATGTGGGTGAATGATAATATGAAGACTACTATCCACTAAGGTGAGGATGTTTTAAGTTAAACTTTTAACATTTGACCTTAGATTTAGTAAACGTTAGGCCTGTACATTATCGTGAGAAGAGAGACTACCTTTTCTCTTTATATTTACCTCCTTCTATACAGAATACATTTTGGACTATTTGGGAAAGACTTTCATTTATTAAACGTTCAACGTTGTGATAGTTAATGGGTAAGCCACATCATCCTCTTTCACTACCCCATATATATTTTTGGGATTATGCTTATAACATTATTGATAATTAGATTGAAATCTACGAATTTACTAGTTATATGGGTGTACTATAGTTTGATGAGATGGCATTCCTCATAATATTACTAATAATCACATATGACTAGAGATTGTGATTTAGTGACAAACTACTTTGGTTACTAATAACATCTTTTTGTCTGAGGTATCTGTACCAGACTAGATAGAGTGTTAAGTTTGAATTTGGTCTTAGCCTCTCATAATAACAATATCGCTATGAATTGTGAAGTACTTTATGATTTCTATTGTTACTGTGTGCATAATGTGATGTGATAACACTGACCATTACATTTGACCCTTTTCTTTGGTAAACTGTATATTTATTATATGTTTTTACTACTTTGGGTTGCAGCCCTGAAGAAGTCGTGGTCGATACCGACCAGACGAAACACGTGTTGGCTGCGTATTGATATCATTTGGATTGTAGAAGATGAATTTTCAATGAAGACAATAAATTGAAAATCTGGACAAACTATAAGACTGAACATTATTGGACTTTGAGTGCTCTGTAGAATTTGTTAACTGTTAGTAAACCAATTTGGGGATTTACCTGTGAGGTCGAGGTAGTCGACCTTCTTTATACCTGAGCACCGGCATTTACTTTATGTGAGATACCTATACCTTTACATGCAGTGCGCTCATTTGTAACTGTTACCAAGCTTTCCTATTATTGAGTAATCAAGTTTTTATATATATAGTTGTTTTCAATGCTGCAGGTGGACTCATGGACTATGCATTTCTTCACCAACAGACATTGCGCACTCCTGGGCCAGTTTGTCATATATATAATTTTTTTCTGCCACCAAATTTCATAAACGGACAGACATGTTTCACCCCCTGGCTTTTGTCAATGTCACTGCTGCGGATTCTGCCAAAAAAGAAAAAAAGAAAAGAAGAGTGGGCTCTCACACTTCTCTATATTTAATCCCCCAGGTGTACTAAGTTCCAGGGGCATGCGACCATTGATTTTGTTACGAAATGAGGGCCTCACGGACCCCCATGCCGTGGGCACCGACTCCTCCCCACTACTGTAATATAAAATGGGGAGAATTTTCAGACACCCGTGCCCTGGGAACCACAACCTCCCTGTTGGTATTTAAATATGTAATGGGGGCCTCAGGATGATTGTATTGGGGGGCCATAAAGAGATGGAAAAGGGAGGGGATAGAACTGAGCTTTGAGGTACACCAAGAGTAACTAGTGTGGGTTTGGAGAGCCAGGAGTTGATTTCAATTTGTTGCAATCGGTGTTATAGGTAAGATGTTAACAATTTTAGAACTGTGCCATTGATACCAGAGCGGATCTTAAGTGTCTCAGGTAATGCTGGGTGATTTACAGTATCAAAAATAGTTGATTATTCAAGTAGGATAAGCAGGCATGTTTCACCTTCGTCTAAATATCTGTGGAGGTCATTGAGATATTGAGCATGGCAGTTTCTGTGCTACAGCCTTGCCTGAGTTCTGATTGGCAGGTGTCAAGTTAGTTAAGTTGTTGTAGGACCCACTTCTCCATAGTTTTGGCTTGGAATGGGAGGTTTGAGATAGGTCTAAGGTTGTTGATAGCATTGGGGTCTGACCCTGTTTTTTTTGGTAAGGGGGTGATTCGTCCTAGTTGGAGGGAGTCAGGTACATAGTCTGAGGCAGGAGATGCATTGATGATTTTTGTCCAGAACGGGGAAATTATGTGGTTGAGATTTTTATATTATTGTAGATGGGAGGGGATACTAAGGGTCTGATTAGGATGGCGGACGGACCAGCATCCGTTCGCCACCCCGAGACGGAGGGACCGTCCGCAGGGGCTGCGGCATTCCCTCCCTCGGAATTAGGATGTGACCGCCACCCTGGCGGTCACATCCCCTATATTTAACATTGCGGTGGATGCTGCTTCAAACAGCACCCGCCGCAAGGTTAAATGTGCATGTTTTCATGTGCATGCACGAAGCGGCAGGCACCGCGTGGTGCCTGCCGCTTCGTGCATGCAAAGGCAGGGGGGTACCATAGGTACCCCCCATGTGCACCCCCCAACACCCCTGGGGGCCCGCAACGGGCCCCCATACTCAAAACACCACATGCTTTTCTATGGCAGAAAACCCGCCGTGGAAAAGCATGTCTCCGCCGGCATCCTAATATGGCTGGCGGTGTCTGATAGACACCGCGGCCATATTAGAGCTTTTCCACCGTGGTCCAAAGGCAACCGCGGCAGAAAAGCGGCGGACGGAAACATGACCCCCCCAGCCATCCTAATCTGGCGGGGGTCTTTTCTGTGTCCGCAGCGGTGAATCCACATCCTCCGGGCCGGCGGTGTCTTCCACCGGCCCGGAGGATGTGGATTCACCGTGATCCTAATCGGGCCCTTAGTGTGGAAAGTATAGGCTTTACGTTAGCAATTATATTAAATACTTCATTTTCTGCCATGGATTTGAAATCAGACCAATTGGCATTGATTTCAGTTGAGTGAGATCATGGTTGCCATTAGTTTTTTAGGGGATCATTTGGTCATTAGTAGGTTCTGGTGGTGGGGTGAAATTGTAGGGAGGTGAGCCAGTAGGGAAGGTTTTGAAGGGATGGCAGATTTCTGACTTGAAAGAAGAATTACTCCATTTTTTTCAGTGAAGAAGCTGGCAATTTCTTCACAGCTTTCTTTAGTGGCTGTTATTTCATATGGGGATGTGAGGGTGATTTGTCATTTAACAATTTCGAAGAGGCTCATGCGTCTGTTCCTAGCACGGTCAAGTATGTTGCAAAAGAAGGAGGATTTTTTCTAAAAATGTGCTTCTTATATGAAAGCAGTGAAGTTCTAAGTAGTGCTAGGTGCATTGTCGAGGGGTTCAGTCTCCATGTACTTTCTGCCTGTCTGAGTTGTCTCCTCTCATTGTTAAACTCTAGGATAAACTAAGATTTGATTGGATGGATCTCAAATGTTTTAGTTCAAATAGTGCTATTTGGTCGAGAACTTCCGTCATTGCTGTATTATAGTGGGCAGTGAGGTCAGCAACGTTATGACTGAGAGGGTGCCTCTGTAGTTGGGCACGAATACTGGATTCCAGCTCCGTTATTATGACTTGTTTGATGTTTCTCTTCAGTGCTTAGGTTTATCTATTAAGGTATTGATAATTGATATTAAATAATTTGAGATGGAGGACAGACCGGTCAGTGGGTGAGAAGGATCTATGTGAGACCAGCTAATTTTAGTAACAATCACATCTAGAGTGGAGCCTAAATTTTGTGTTGCTTCATTGCGGAGTTGTTTAAGGTAATTTATTTCAGGAAGTTTGATGAGGTTCCAGACTGTGGTGTCTTCTGAGTTGTTCCAGTGAATTTTGAAGTCAACCAAGAATGTCCTTCATGTAGGTTAGGGAGAACTGTATTACTAGGTCAGTTAACTCTTCTGCGAAGAGGTTGCAGACACCAGGAGGGTGGTAGATGGTGTGTAGTTTGAGAGGAGAGGAGCCTTTGACTGTAAGTTCAGCTCCAAGGTATTCAAAAGTCGAATATTCTGGGGTTTTTAAGATGGAAATATGTATTCCTTCTTGGTGAATGATAGCTAGTCCACCACCTGTTTTTTAGGTCTGACATGCCTATTGATGGTGTATCCAGATGGTATAAGCAGGTCTTGTATGGGGGTACAGTGGTCATTAAGCTGCTGATCTACAGTTGAGAAGCAAGCATGCATGATAGAGGGCAGGGATTAATATTAGTAGAATGTAGTGTTGTAATGGTGATGTATTGAGGAGGAGGTCTGGGTGAGTAAATACATCTAGGAATTCTATTTGAGCTCTCTATTAGTGGGACTGTGGAGGGAGTCTTTTGGACTATATTCTGGTTCTTTGTGAGGTAGAATTCGCTGATAGCATCGGCTTCCAGTGCGGATGTGGGGCTGTGAGCTAAATGGGGTCTGTGGGGCTGACAACACAAGAGAGTAGAGGGCCAGAGGGTGCATTGTATGGTGGTTGGGAAACCTATGTGGGGAGTCAATTTATAACTACCAAGAGTGTGAGAACAGCATAACTTGGCCTGGCTTGATAGGTTCTGTCTTAGATGCAAGATATCATTATCTAGGGAATTGAGTTTTTGCTCCATTCAGTTCAAGAGCTGGGTATGTGTCTCATTGATACTTCCAGCATTGAGAGGGGGAAGGTACATGACAAGTCCTGAATATAAGGGAGGAGTGTGCACTACGCATTGGGTGTGGTCAGTGTCATTGAGACTGGAAGTGTAGATAGTCTGTGTGAACTGTGTAGGGTCTGCATTGGTAGGGAGGGGTACATCCCCTGAGAGTTCAGTAGCAGACGATCTGTAGTTGGGGCTCACGCCACCTGGCTTGGGGTGTGCATCATTGAGTTTTTTATCATGTGTCTGCTGGTTAGGGTGAAACTATAACAAGTCATTCTAGTGGGTATTTGTTGGTGGTGTGTGTTAATGGGGGCGGCAACGTTTCTAAGAGTGTCGGAGGGTGTTACAGAGTTGTATAGCAAATCGGTGGGGAAAAAAGGTGGGCCAGTTCTGGGTTTATGGTCCAAGGTAAGGGGGAGAGAGGAGTTTAGGGCACATGGCCCTGTTGTGTTAGTGAGGTAAAAAGTGACGGAAATTGTCGATCAAAGATGGTGAAGTTTGTATAAGTATGTTCCCTGTCCTGAAATGGGAAATAGCGATTTGCCCTCTAAAGGTTGGGGAGGGGAACGTGTTGAGTTTTGTTCGATAGGGTATTTTAATTGACTTAGTACTTTGTAAGTGGAGAAGGTAGATGTTTTTCCTCTTTGCAGGCATTTGGAATAGAATCCGAAATCACTTTTCTTGTTGCTGTTGGTCATGCTATGGTAGGTATTGGCCATTTGTGTTTATGGGTGCTGTTTCAGTAGTCTGTGTTTGAAATTATTTTTTGCGTTACTGCAGACATTTTTAGGATATGATGCTCCATGAGTTAGGGCCATATCTCACGAGTGCAGTCTTGAGGAGTTTTTTGGGGAACATTGCTTTAGACATTTAGAGTCTGGTTACAGTTGAACAGCAAGATAAGGGGAAGTAAGGTAGTAGCTTGAAGTCTTGGAAGGCTGGGCCTGGGGAAGTGGAGGATTGACGCTGTACAGTGAGCAATACGCTTGGATATAGTTTGGTTGGTTAGATGGATGGACAGGGCGCAGTGGAGGAGAAATGTTATAAAGTGAGCAATACGTTTTGCAAATTGGAAACGCTTAGGAGTTTTGATTGTGAAATTCACATATTTGTCAGTCGACTGGGAATAGAGTAGTTATCGAGGTATACAATAAGCACTTCTAAATCATACTCAAATATCAGCTAAGTAAGGAGAGTGCTCAAAACATCGGATAACTAAGGGTGAACAACAAATAAGATGGACAAATAGTAAATGAGCGAGAAAATAATGTGGGATGTAGTTCCTAATTAAATTATGGATGTATACAATATGCACTTCTAAATTAAAAAAAACTCAAAACCTCAGATAAGTAAGGAAAATACACAAAAACATCACAAAAATTAGGATAAAAAGCAAATCAGATGAACAATAGTAAATAAGTGGGAGATTGTTCATAGTTAAGGCCACTAGGTTGAGCTCCAGGCTAGGTGATGATCAAAGACCACATGAAGAGGACTGGGCGGAAGTAGCAGCATAACAAAATGGGGCAAAAGTAAGGGACGGGCAACAAATCCAAAATGCAACCATCCAAACGCGGCACTCATTCAGGACTCCACCTATCCTCCAGGTCATCATCACACGCTAAAACTTTACTCATGCGTGAGGGTGTTGCAAAGCATTTAGTCCTGGCCTAGTTTAGCTCGCAACCACCAGGGGCCCTAACTTCAACGTAGAGTCCGGGTGCAGTCTACCACCCCAGCAGCACTCGAATCTAAAAATGGCCAAAGCGGCGAACCCAAGCACCGAGCTCGATGAGAGGTGCTGCAGGCAGGATGGGCTTTCAGTTAGGGTTTGTCTGGCCCTAGTTGCCGTCCTCTTCCTCACCCTGGATAATGGTTGTCTCTAACATCTCCTGGGCAACTGGTGAGTCCTAAATGACCGTCACAGTCTTCCCGAGCCTTGCCACAGCCAAGAGCCCACAGGCAAGGCTGCCCGCAGTCATAGATCCACAGAGCCCAGCTGCTTCCCCCATCAGCCATCCAGCAGCTGGCAGCTTCTCTCTTCGCTGATGCTCCCGCCACTGAGGTAGAGGCCCCTCAACCACCAGTTCGCAATCAGAGTGCCTCATTGTACAACACTGCATTGGGTACAACAGCAGATGGAGAGACGGTAGCACTGGGTGCCCTGCCCTTCATTACAGACGCAGCCAGCAGACTTGCACACTGGTATATAGATAGATTTAGGAGTGGACAATGGCAATTGGGCATCAGAAGTGTCTGGAGCACCAAATTCAATCTGTGGCAGCAGCCAAAGAGCAGGTCTGGCACTCCGGCAGTTTGCAGTAACACTTGCCAAGTTATAGGTCCCGGGCATAGGGACCTCGATAGAGTCTAGAGCCTAGTCAGCACTGTGGCTGCAACTCAAACCGCCAGTCTGGTACTCTGGCAGTTGGCCTCCCCAGCTGATGGGACTCACAAGCATTGGGGACATTCACCTGGCTTCTGCATTTGTTGACTGCCCCACTATCACTGGGAGCGTGGACTGTAGGGCAAATAGTCTACTGGGATGAGTTGGAGGACCGCTGCTGATAGCAATCTGTGTACTTCTGCACTATATCCTAGTCCCATCAAGTAATCAGCTTGACTCTCAGAGCAGAAGCATCGGCGTGCATCACTTTTCACACCGGTAGGCTTGCGGCCGAACACCAATTATTCAGTTCTCTCACCCTCAAATTCAATCAGTGTCAATCCAGAACACAGAATCCCACTGCATTCTTTACTCGTAGCCAAAGAAGAGTGGTGGATGACTGAGCTAAAACGGGGATTTACAAGCGATGTTCATCCATAGACAGGAGCTTCCTTGGAAAGCACCTCTCAATCTGCCATATTGAACACATTATTTTCAAAATGAGGTTCTGTGTGTGAGCAGATTTATTAGGGTTTTTACTTAGTCACACTGTAGTACTTGCTGCTCAGCCAGTGTGAGTGCGGTGTGGAATGTTGGAATGGATGATGCTGTGGAATGTTGGGTGAGTGAGGGTGGCAGTTGAAGGATGGGCTGAGCAGCAGGAAGGCTGCTCCTGATGGGGCTCTCTGTACCTGTAACTTGGAGCTATCTACCTTAATAAATACCATCTTAAGTTACCCGCAACCAGGATCTTCATTTTCATCACTACACACACCTTGTCCTTTGCCAAGGTCTTGAATGTTATGTTGACTTGTGCAAAGTTCAAAGGGGCCGGATCTCATGTTCCGGATTGATAATGACAACTAGACATTCATAAAGGAAAAGAGACAGAGTGGCTCACCCCCAACCTCCTGGCCTTCTGACCATAAGGCACAAGGGTGAAAAATATACCACATCGCTCATACCACCACCATCATGTTGCGTGATTCCAGTGGCCTTCTTCCTTTAGTACTTCCCTCCTCCGATCAGCAAAACTGGTTCTTATGTAAAGCGCTCTGACACCTTCGGGTAAAGTTCGCGCTATATAAAATCGCATTAAATAAAAATAAATAAAAAAATCTGCTCCACTCCCTCTGACTCCTCTTCCAGTCTGAGTCACAACAAGGCGTTTCTCTAGGGGATTAAGTGACGGTATTGATTAAAAGTGATTAGTGCACACTGATACACAGGCAGTATATTTAACCCAAGCAAGAGCTGAACTGGACTGATCCAAAGCTCCTCTCTATGTTTATTGTTAATCCATGCCATAATCTCCGACAGACATCTAAAGCTCCCTCTAGTCAGACCTAACAAGCATACATTTCTGAGGCTGTACTTGGCCATAAATGTTCACCACGTACTAACATCCACAATGCATCAAGCATTTTGTTAAACAAGGAATACGTTTCATATAGTTTGAATGCAACATTTACATTTTTTTAAACTAAAAATGACCCACATAAAGGCAAATAAAGATGAGGTTCCATGAATGCCCTCTAAACACTTTATGCTGAAGTTTTAGAAATAAATAAATCGTTTGTGCTGAAGGGTTGGCTCAATGTGCAATTTTTGAAATAGCGGTGATATTAAAATGTAATGGCAAAGTGTGCTGTTTTTTTATGTTTAAGGAAATGGCTGTGCATCATCAGGACTTTTGAACGTTTACAAGACAGAATATTGATGCTTTTACCGAGGCGCTTGAACTCCTCTGATTGTACACAATCAGTAAAATAATCGCTCTGTGCTTTGAAGCGGTGGTAGGCTAAAAAAAAGAGAGCACACGATTTAACTGTCCTCTCTAGTCTTTTTCTTAAAAACGGTGAGTGTTTTCTCCGTTAGATTTTTTATGTTTGCTTCATGTTGTCACCGTTCAGGACAAATATTATTGTAACTATGATACATTCTTTAAACTTCATATTTCGGGTCTTCTATATCCAGTGATGCAAATGGCGGCCAAAAACGAGCAACTCTCTCACCCTGCTACATCCTGATAAGATTTTCCGTCTTTGTTGAGATATTAAACGCTGATGGTTTATTCCAAGGCCTTTTATATACTCTGTCAGTCGGTTAACAAGATTTGTGTTATCTGCGCCATGCAAAAGAACTGCCTCAGCAGAATCCAAAATATGCTCCTGTTTTCCTTGCCAAATCATTGGCGCAATTGGCACAGAGAGCGCCGGGAACAGAACAGCATGTGAGTCTCCCATTTGCAAGCTGTGATTAATTGCAAACTATAGTACATTATGCAAACCTTTCTTCACAGTTGCGAGGAATATAATTAAACCCAAAATCAAACGAAAACTTAAAATAACGCCTCTAAATGCAGGCTACTTTGAATGTTTTTATTTTAAATACTACACTGTCTAAGAGCATGACGTATGATGTTTTATTCCACGCATTGGCTTGTTTCTGGTCCCTTGGCCGTCTAGCACTGAATATGCATATTTGAGAAATGTTACTGGAAGTCGCAAAGCCCTTGCGTAAAAATCAATCTAGTCTTTACCATGCATTTGGACAGTCATATTTTTTAGCATTAAAGACTCTAGGGATAAAAACAGATTATGAAGCCCATTTGTTATGTTTATTATTGTTTTTTATTTGAAATTCTTACACAATTTGGAAATAAATACCCAGCAGCATTTTATTATGTGTCTGGGACGCAGAAACACCGAGCATGATTTGCAGTGAGGTACACCCATAACAACGGTCTTTACATCCAAAATAAATACAATTTATTTTACAGAGCACTTTTCTAGTGGCTTTTATGTAGACATTCAGTTTACAAAGTAATTCACAAGCAAACTTCTTAAAACATGCAGTTTGTTATCCTTTTAAAGCAATAAACATCAGACATTCTAGCTTAGATGACATCTTTGTTTAGGGAACTCATATTTTTTCAGGCTAGACTTCAAGATGACTTCTTCCTCTTTCTGCATTAGAATGTAGCTATCGAGTCTTGAAACCTAGCAACCAAAAATCTTTGTTACCCAACTAATGGTGTCATCTTTCCAGGTCGTATGTGGTTTTCCCTTTAATTACGAAGGTTAGCATGACATTCTCCTATATTTTTTCAAAAACGCTAAATTTACAATATGGGTCAAGTTGAACAAGAAGTGTGATTGTGAGCAAATGCAATTGGGAAAGTTATAATTGCTAAATCCTATGACGTATAAAGATATACTATAACAAAGACATAGGCCTCGATTATGGGTTCAGCGTAGTGTGAAGTACCACGTGCCAGGGTAAGTAGCACATGATTTGGCCTTCCAGTCTGATCACGAATTAAAAATAGCATGCAAGTATTTATCGCACATGCTAAATACTGCATGTCCGAGCGAATGTGCACTATTTATCAAATGTACTATTTACCACATGTGTTATTTACCACATGAGGAAACTCGTGGTAAATAATGCCCGCTTACAAGTTTGAGAGGTAATTTAAAACTAATGGAAAATACCACCTTAACATTTCTTTTGTCAAAAGCTGGTGGTAAAAATTCCTGAAATTGCAAGAAATTAAAGAAAAGCTGATAAACAATACAAAAAGACAAAGACCAACACAACAGTTCATAAAACACATTATATGCAAGTGAGCTGAAAAAAATAACACACACCAATCCGTAGGACCTGGCCTTACAGCCTGGCACAGGTAAAGCACACACAGGTTGATTGCATAGTTACCCACTATGGATGCAACACTGCTAAGCCAATATATCATGCTATGCCAGACACATATATTCTTCAATAAACCATGCAGCACGAGGATGGAAACCAGGCCCCAAAGCCTCAGACTCAAAGGGGGCAGCATTGCAAGTGGAGATCCAGGATTAACAGGGTAAGGCTGTAAACCCTAAACATGAGTCAACCTGAACTCCTGATAATATGCAGGCTTGATATGGGCACCATACAAACGTACTTGCATAATTAGGGACATCGTTGAACCCAACACCGGGATCCACTGCCATCCGCCTTTCCTGCAAATACTAGCAGTGCTAAAATCCTTTGCATCAGGTACCACACAATGGACAGTAGGATTGGTGTATGGCTTTTCTCAGCTAACCCTCAACAAAATACTCATCCGAGTTATGGGGGCTTTGCTGAGAGGAAGTGGACAACATATAAAATTTCCCATGGATACCCACAGCCAATCCTGGCAAAGCACACTTCTTGGCAGTTTGGTCTGGACTGTTCCCAAGAGGCACGACTGATTTGCATATGGCCATGTCTGAACTGGGTTGGATTGGTGAGCTAAATAACGATGGATTTAACCCAGACCTGTGACTGGGGGTGAATGTTTTGCCATTGTGCAACGTTCCGTCCATCATCTTGTGTGTTTTGCTGTTCACCCTATGTGGGAAGGGTATGCCCAGACTTGGGTCCCTTGCTCACTACGCCACTGGAGTCAAGCTATCCTGGCTGAAGACGGTTGATAGCCAGAAACCGGTCCTAAGATGTTTGACTCCGGTCCAGGGAAGACTAGCATGGCAGTTCAGTCTGGAATGTTCCCATGACGCACAGGGTCAAGACTGATTTGCATATGGCCATGTCTGAACTGGGGTGGCTTGGTGAGCAAAATAACGATGGATTAAACCCAGATCTGTGACTGGGGATCAATATTTTGCCATTGTGCAACATTCCGTCCACAATCTTGTGTGTTTTGCTGTTCACCCTATGTGGGAAGGGTATGCCCAGATGTGGGTCCCTTGCTCACTACGCCACTGGAGTTAAGCTATCCTGGCTGAAGACGGCTGATAGCCAGAAACAAGGTCCTAGGATGCTTGATTCCAGTCCAGGGAAGACATGGCTTGGCAGTTCGGTCTGGACTGTTCCCATAAGTCACAGGGTCAAGAGTGATTTGCACATGACCAAGTCTGAACTGAGGTGGCTTGGTGAGCAAAATAACGATGGATTAAACCCAGATCTGTGACTGGGGGTGAATGTTTTGCCATTGTGCAACTTTCCATCCATCATCTTGTGTGTTTTGATGTTCACCCTATGTGGGAAGGGTATGCCCAGACGTTGGTCCCTTGCACACTGCGCCACTGGAGTCAAGCTATCCTGGCTGAAGACGGTTGATAGCCAGAAACCGGTCCTGGGATGCCTGAATCCGGTCCAGGGAAGACATGGCTTGGCAGTTCGGTCTGGACTGTTCCCACGAGGCACAGGCTCAAGACTGATTTGCATATGGCCATGTCTGAACCGGGGTGGCTTGTTGAGCAAAATAACAATGGATTAAACCCAGATCTGACTGGGGGTGAATTTTTTACCATTGTGCAACATTCCGTCCATCATCTTGTCTGTTTTGCTGTTCACCCTGTGTGGGAAGGGTATGCCCAGACGTGTGTCCCTTGCTCACTACGCCACTGGAGTCACGCAATCCTGGCTGAAGACGACTGATAGCCAGATACCGGTCCTAGGATGCTTGATTCCAGTCCAGGGAAGACCTGGCTTGGCAGTTTGGTCTGGACTGTTGCCATGAGGCACAGGGTCAAGACTGATTTGCATATGGCCATGTCTGAACTGGGGTGCCTTGGTGAGCAAAATGACGATGGATTAAACCCAGATCTGTGACGGGGTGAATGTTTTGCCATTGTGCAAAATTCCGTCCATCATCTTGTGTGTTTTGCTGTTCACCCTATGTGGGAAGGGTATGTCCAAACGTGGGTCCCTTGCTCACTACGCACTGGAGACAAGCTATCCTGGCTGAAGACGGCTGATAGCCAGATACCGGTCCTAGGATGCTTGATTCCGATCCAGGGAAGACATAGCTTGGTAGTTCGGTCTGGACTATTCCCATGAGGCACAGGGTCAAGACTGATTTGCAAATGGCCATGTCTGAACTAGGGTGGCTTGGTGAGCAAAATAACGATGGATTGAACCCAGATCTGTGACTGGGGGTGAATATTTTGCCATTGTGCAACATTCCGTCCATCATCTTGTGTGTTTTGCTGTTCACCCTATGTGGAAAGGGTTTGCCCAGACATGGGTCCCTTGCTTACTACGCCACTGGAATGAAGCTATCCTGGCTGAAGATGGGTGATAGCCAGAAACCGGTCCTAGGATGCTTGATTCCGGTCCAGAGAAGACATGGCTTGGCAGTTCGGTCTGGACTGTTCCCATGAAGCACAGGGTCAAGACTGATTTGCATATGGCCAAGTCTGAACTGGGGTGGCTTGGAGAGCAAAATATCGGTGGATTAAACCCAGATCTGTGACTGGGGGTGAATGTTTTGCCATTGTGCAACATTCCGTCCATCATCTTGTGTGTTTTGCTGTTCACCCTATGTGGTAAGGGTATGCACAGACGTGGGTCCCTTGCTCACTACGCCACTGGAGTCAAGCTATCCTGCCAGAAGATGGCTGATAGCAAGAAACCAGTCCTAGGATGCTTGATTCCGGTCCAGGGAACGCATGGCTTGGCAGTTCGGTCTGGACTGTTCCCATGAGGCACAGGGTCAAGACTGATTTGCATATGGCCATGTCTGAACTGGGGTGGCTTGGTGAGCAAAATAACAATGGATTAAACCCAGATCTGTGTGGGGGTGAATGTTTTGCCATCGTGCAACATTCCGTACATCATCTTGTGTGTTTTGCTGTTCACCCTGTGTGGGAAGGGTATGCCCAGACGTGTGTCCCTTGCTCACTTCGCCACTGGAGTCAAGCTATCCTGGCTGAAGTCGGCTGATAGCCAGAAACCGGTCCTAGGATGCTTGATTCCGGACCAGGGAAGACATGGCTTGGCAATTCGGTCTGGACTGTTCCCATGAGGCACAGGGTCAAGACTGATTTGCATATGGCCATGTCGGAACTGGGGTTGCTTGGTGAGCTAAATAATGATGGATTAAACCCAGATCTGTGACTGGGGGTACATTTTTTGCCATTGTGCAACATTCCGTCCATCATCTTGTGTGTTTTGCTGTTCACCCTGTGTGGGAAGGGTATGCCCAGACGTGTGTCCTTGCTCACTACGCCACTGGAGTCAAGCTATCCTGGCTGAAGACGGCTGAAAGCCAGAAACCGGTCCTAGGATGCTAGATTCCGGTCCAGGGAAGACATCGCTTGGCAGTTCGGTCTGGACTGTTCCCATGAGGCACAGGGTCAAGACTGATTTGCATATGGCCATGTCTGAACTGGGGTGGCTTGGTGAGCAAAATAACGATGGATTAAACCCAGACCTGTGACTTGGAGTGAATGTTTTGCCATTGTGCAACATTCCGTCCATCATCTTGTGTGTTTTGCTGTTCACCCTATGTGGGAAGGGTATGCCCAGACGTGGGTCCCTTGCTCACTATGCCACTGGAGTCAAGCTATCCTGGCAGAAGAAGGCTGATAGCCAGAACCAGTCCTAGGATGCTTGATTCCGGTCCAGGGAAGACATGGCTTGGCAGTTCGGTCTAGACTGTTCCCGTGAGGCACAGGGTCAAGACTGATTTGCATATGGCCATGTCTGATCTGGGGTGGCTTGGTGAGCAAAATAACGATGGATTAAACCCAGATCTGTCACTGGGGGTGAATGTTTTGCCATTTTGCAACATTCCGTCCTTCAGCTTGTGTGTTTTGCTGTTCACCCTATGTGGGATGTGTATGCCCAGACGTGTGTCCCTTGCTCACTACGCCACTGGAGTCAAGCTATCCTGGCTGAAGACGGTTGATAGTCAGAAACCGGTCCTAAGATGTTTGATTCCGGTCCAGGGAAGACTAGCATCGCAGTTCAGTCTGGAGTGTTCCAATGACGCACAGGGTCAAGACTGATTTGCATATGGCCATGTCTGAACTGGGGTGGCTTGGTGAGCAAAATAACGATGGATTAAACCCAGATCTGTGACAGGGGGTCAATATTTTGCCATTGTGCAACATTCCGTCCACAATCTTGTGTGTTTTGCTGTTCACCCTATGTGGGAAGGTGTTGAAAATTAGTACGTTTTGGTGAACATTATCTGCGCCATCTTGCCTCTTCCCCTGATGCCACACTTTTGTCGTGCGCGCCCGCCATTTTTTTAGATGCCCCGAGCAGAACGAACCCATTTGCATGCCGCTGGCCCCTGACATAGCCCTTCGCCTTCACTAAGACCACCCCCTGCTTGCACCTGCCTTGAGTCATAAACCCCTCTTCGGCGCTGCTCTGCCCCAGGCCCTCATCCTGTTCCCAGCGCGACACCTCCCTGCTTCCCTTTCATGATCTCCGGCCCTTAGATGCAAACCCCCTTTTTTCCCCGTGTGCCCGTTTTGTCTTCCCCGTTCCCAGGCCGACACCCAGCTCTGCCGATACCATTCCTTGCCCCTCCCCGTACAATAGAAAGCTTCCCCCATCAAAGGATCCCCGGGTTGATCAAAGCCCCCACTCCATGAGATCCGATCAAACCCCCCACATTCCGTGAATCGGCGGAATACCCAGCTGCGTGATACTCATCACCTGTTGTGACTAGGGTGGGGACTTCAACTGTAAATGTGTGTGGGAACGGGCTCAAAGGGGAGTTCCGGGAATGTCTTTTCCATACATCAAAGCTTTAACATGAATGTGTAATCTACAATAAAGTCATAAAACAGTGTATAAGAGGCCAGGCCTCAGAAATGTATCTAGAGCACCTCAGAACGATACCTTCTGTCCGTTTCGTTGTGTTCTCCTCCGGAGAAAATAAAAACCTTGTTTCCTGCTTTCCAGTCTCCAGCGCCTGCCTCTTCATTGATTAAATAACTAGAGGGTCACAGAGGCAATACCGCCGGGCAAATATCGATTGTCCACGACCCGACTCAGGTTTTAACAAAGGGTATGCCCAGATGTGGGTCCCTTGCTCACTACGCCACTGGAGTCAAGCTATCCTGGCTGAATACGGCTGATAGCCAGAAACAGGTCCTAGGATGCTTGATTCCAGTCCAGGGAAGACATGGCTTGGCAGTTCGGTCTGGACTGTTCCCATGAGGCACAGGGTCAAGAGTGATTTGCATATGACCAAGTCTGAACTGGGGTGGCTTGGTGAGCAAAATAACAATGGATTAAACCCAGATCTGTGACTGGGGGTGTATGTTTTGCCATTGTGCAACTTTCCGTCCATTATCTTGTGTGTTTTGCTGTTCACCCTATGTGGGAAGGGTATGCCCAGACGTTGGTCCCTTGCACACTGCGCCACTGGAGTCAAGCTATCCTGGCTGAAGACGGTTGATAGCCAGAAACCGGTCGTAGGATGCTTGAATCCGGTCCAGGGAAGACATGGCTTGACAGTTCGGTCTGGACTGTTCCCAAGAGGCACAGGCTCAAGACTGATTTGCATATGGCCATGTCTGAACCGGGGTGGCTTGTTGAGCAAAATAACGATGGATTAAACCCAGATCTGTGACTGGGGGTGAATTTTTTGCCATTGTGCAACATTCCGTCCATCATCTTGTCTGTTTTGCTGTTCACCCTGTGTGGGAAGGGTATGCCTAGACGTGTGTCCCTTGCTCACTACGCCACTGGAGTCATGCAATCCTGGCTGAAGACGACTGATAGCCAGATACCGGTCCTAGGATGCTTGATTCCAGTCCAGGGAAGACCTGGCTTGGCAGTTCGGTCTGGACTGTTCCCATGAGGCACAGGGTCAAGACTGATTTGCTAATGGCCATGTCTGAACTAGGGTGACTTGGTGAGCAAAATAACGATGGATTAAACCCAGATCCGTGACTGGGGGTGAATATTTTGCCATTGTGCAACATTCCGTCCATCATCTTGTGTGTTTTGCTGTTCACCCTATGTGGAAAGGGTTTGCCCAGACATGGGTCCCTTGCTTACTACGCCACTGGAATGAAGCTATCCTGGCTGAAGACGGCTGATAGCCAGAAACCGGTCCTAGGATGCTTGATTCCAGTCCAGGGAAGACATGGCTTGGCAGTTCGGTCTGGACTGTTCCCATGAGGCACAGGGTCAAGACTGATTTGCATATGGCCAAGTCTGAACTGGGGTGGATTGGAGAGCAAAATATCGGTGGATTAAACCCAGATCTGTGACTGGGGGTGAATGTTTTGCCATTGTGCAACATTCCGTCCATCATCTTCTGTGTTCTGCTGTTCACTCTATGTGGTAAGGGTATGAACAGACGTGGGTCCCTTGCTCACTACGCCACTGGAGTCAAGCTATCCTGGCAGAAGATGGCTGATAGCCAGAAACCAGTCCTAGGATGCTTGATTCCGGTCCAGGGAAGACATGGCTTGGCAGTTCGGTCTAGACAGTTCCCGTGAGGCACAGGGTCAAGACTGATTTGCATATGGCCATGTCTGAACTGGGGTGGCTTGGTGAGCAAAATAACGATGGATTAAACCCAGATCTGTCACTGGGGGTGAATGTTTTGCCATTTTGCAACATTCCGTCCTTCAGCTTGTGTGTTTTGCTGTTCACCCTATGTGGGAAGGGTATGCCCAGACGTGGGTCCCTTGCTCACTACGCCACTTGAGTCAAACTATCCTGGCCGAAGACGGCTGATAGCTAGAAACCAGTCCTAGGAGGCTTGATTCCGGTCCAGGGAAGACATAGCTTGGCAGTTCGGTCTGGACTGTTCCCATGAGGCACAGGTTCAAGACTGATTTGCATATGGCAATGCCTGAACTGGGGTGGCTTGGTGAGCAAAATAACGATGTATTAAAGCCAGATCTGTGACTGGGGGTGAATGTTTTGCTATTGTGCATCATTCTGTCCATCATTTGTGTGTTTTGCTGTTCACCCTGTGTGGGAAGGCTATGCCCAGACGTCGGCCCCTTGCACACTACGCCACTAGAGAGAAGCTTTCCTGGCTAAAGACGGCTGATAGCCAGAAACCGGTCCTAGGATGCTTGATTCAAGTCCAGGGAAGACAAGGCTTGGCAGTTCGGTCTGGACTGTTCCCATGAGGCACAGGGTCAAGACTGATTTGCATATGGCCATGTCTGAACTGGGGTGGCTTGGTGAGCAAAATAATGATGGATTAAACCCTGATCTGTGACTGGGGGTGAATGTTTAGCCATTGTGCAACATTCCGTCCATCATCTTGTGTGTTTTGCTGTGCACCCTGTGTGGGAAGGGTATGCCCAGACGTGTGTCCCTTGCTCACTACGCCACTGGAGTCAAGCTATCCTGGCTGAAGACGGCTGATAGCCAGAAACCGGTCCTAGGATGCTTGATTCCGGTCCAGGGAAGACATAGCTTGGCAGTTCGGTCTGGACTGTTCCCATGAGGCACAGGGTCAAGACTGATTTGCATATGGCCAAGTCTAAACTGGGGTGGCTTGGTGAGCAAAATAACGATGGATTAAACCCAGATCTGTGACTTGGGGTGAATGTTTTGCCATTGTGCAACTTTCCGTCCATTATCTTGTGTGTTTTGCTGTTCACCCTATGTGGGAAGGGTATGCCCAGACGTGGGTCCCTTGCTCACTATGCCACTGGAGTCAAGCTATCCTGGCAGAAGAAGGCTGATAGCCAGAAACCAGTCCTAGGATGCTTGATTCCGGTCCAGGGAAGACATGGCTTGGCAGTTCGGTCTAGACTGTTCCCGTGAGGCACAGGGTCAAGACTGATTTGCATATGGCCATGTCTGAACTGGGGTGGCTTGGTGAGCAAAATAACGATGGATTAAACCCAGATCTGTCACTGGGGGTAAATGTTTTGCCATTTTGCAACATTCCGTCCTTCAGCTTGTGTGTTTTGCTGTTCACCCTATGTGGGAAGGGTATTCCCAGACGTCGGTCCCTTGCTCACTACGCCACTTGAGTCAAGCTATCCTGGCAGAAGACGGCTGATAGCCAGAAACCAGTCCTAGGAGGCTTGATTCCGGTCCAGGGAAAACATAGCTTGGCAGTTCGGTCTGGACTGTTCCCATGAGGCACAGGTTCAAGACTGATTTGCATATGGCAATGTCTGAACTGGGGTGGCTTGGTGAGCAAAATAACGATGGATTAAACTCAGATCTGTGACTGGGGGT
The DNA here is from genome assembly GCF_964261635.1 of Lissotriton helveticus. Taxonomy (NCBI): domain Eukaryota; kingdom Metazoa; phylum Chordata; class Amphibia; order Caudata; family Salamandridae; genus Lissotriton; species Lissotriton helveticus. The sequence goes on from NC_136071.1 coordinate 956,870,401, forward strand.
GAATGTTTTGCCATTGTGCAACATTCTGTCCATCATCTTGTGTGTTTTGCTGTTCACCCTATGTGGGAAGGCTATGCCCAGACGTCGGTCCCTTGCAAACTACGTCACTAGAGAGAAGCTATCCTGGCTAAAGACGGCTGATAGCCAGAAACCGGTCCTAGGATGCTTGATTCCAGTCCTGGGAAGACAAGGCTTGGCAGTTCAGTCTGGACTGTTCCCATGAGGCACAGGGTCAAGACTGATTTGCATATGGCCATGTCTGAACTGGGGTGGCTTGGTGAGCAAAATAATGATGGATTAAACCCAGATCTGTGACTGGGGGTGAATGGTTTGCCATTGTTCAACATTCCGTCCATCGTCTTGTGTGTTTTGTTGTTCACCCTATGTGGGATGGGTATGCCCAGACGGCGGTCCATTGCACACTACGCCACTGGAGTCAAGCTATCCTGGCTAAAGACGGCTGATGGCCAGAAACCGGTCCTAGGATACTTGATTCCGGTCCAGGGAAGACATGGCTTGGCAGTTCGGTCTGGACTTTTCCCATGAGGCACAGGGTCAAGACTGATTTGCACATGGCCAAGTCTGAACTGGGGTGGCTTGGTGAGCAAAATAACGATGGATTAAACCCACATCTGTGACTGGGGGTGAATATTTTGCCATTGTGCAACATTCTGTCCATCATCTTGTGTGTTTTTCTGTTCACCCTATGTGGAAAGGTTATGCCCAGACATGGGTCCCTTGCTTACTACGCCACTGGAGTGAAGCTATCCTGGCTGAAGACGGCTGATAGCCATAAACCGGTCCTAGGATGCTTGATTCCGGTCCAGGGAAGAGATGGCTTGGCAGTTCGGTCTGGACTGTTCCCATGAGGCACAGGGTCAAAACTGATTTGCATATGGCCAAGTCTGAACTGGGGTGGCTTGGAGAGCAAAATATCGATGGATTAAACCCAGATCTGTGACTGGGGGTGAATATTTTGCCATTGTGCAACATTCCGTCCATCATCTTGTGTGTTTTGCTGTTCACCCTATGTGGGAAGGGTATGCGCAGACGTGGGTCCCTTGCTCACTACGCCACTTGAGTCAAGCTTTCCTGGCAGAAGATGGCTGATAGCCAGAAGCCAGTCCTAGGATGCTTGATTCTGGTCCAGGGAACGCATGGCTTGGCAGTTCGGTCAGGACTGTTCCCATGAGGCACAGGGTCAAGACTGATTTGCATATGGCCATGTCTGAACTGGGGTGGCTTGGTGAGCAAAATAACAATGGATTAAACCCAGATCTGTGATTGGGGGTGAATGTTTTGCCATTGTGCAACATTCCGTTCATCATCTTGTGTGTTTTGCTGTTCACCCTATGTGGGAAGGGTATGCCCGTACGTGGGTCCCTTTGGTCACTACGCCACTGGAGTCAAGCTATCCTGGCTGAAGACGGCTGATAGCCAGAAAACGGTCCTAGGATGCTTGATTCCGGTCCAGGGAAGACATGGCTTGGCAGTTCAGTCTGGACTGTTCTCATGAGGCACAGGGTCAAGACTGATTTGCATATGGCCATGTCGGAACTGGGATTGCTTGGTGAGCTAAATAACGATGGATTAAACCCAGATCTGTGACTGGGGGTGAATATTTTGCCATTGTGCAACATTCTGTCCATCATCTTATGTGTTTTGCTGTTCTCCCTATGTGGAAAGGGTATGCCCAGACGTGGGTCCCTTGCTTACTACGCCACTGGAATGAAGCTATCCTGGCAGAAGAAGGCTGATAGCCAGAAACCAGTCATATGATGCTTGATTCCGGTCCAGGGAATGCATGGCTTGGCAGTTCGGTCTGGACTGTTCCCATGAGGCACAGGGTCAAGACTGATTTGCATATGGCCATGTCTGAACTGGGGTGGCTTGGTGAGCAAAATAACGATGGATTAAACCCAGATCTGTGACCGGGGGTGAATAGTTTGCCATTGTGCAACATTCCGTCCATCATCTTGTGTGTTTTGCTGTTCACCCTATGTGGGAAGGGTATGCCCAGACGTCGGTCCCTTGCTCACTATGCCACTGGAGTCAAGCTATCCTGGCAAAAGACGGCTGATAGCCAGAAACCGGTCCTAGGATGCTTGATTCCGGTCTAGGGAAGACATGGCTTGGCAGTTCGGTCTGGACTGTTTCCATGAGACACAGGGTCAAGACTGATTTGCATATGGCCATGCCGGAACTGGGGTTGCTTGGTGAGCTAAATACCGATGGATTAAACCCAGATCTGTGACTGGGGGTGAGTCTTTTGCCATTGTGCAACATTCCGTCCATCATCTTGTGTGTTTTGCTGTTCACCCTGTGTAGGAAGGGTATGCCCAGACGCGGGTCCCTTGCTCACTATGCCACTGGAGTCAAGCTATCCTGGCAGAAGACGGCTGATAGCCAGAAACCGGTCCTAGGATGCTTGATTCCGGTCCAGGGAAGACATGGCTTGGCAGTTCGGTCTGGACTGTTCCCATGAGGCACAGGGTCAAAACTGATTTGCATATGGCCAAGTCTGAACTGGGGTGGCTTGGAGAGCAAAATATCAATGGATTAAACTCAGATCTGTGACTGGGGGTGAATATTTTGCCATTGTGCAACATTCCGTCCATCATCTTGTGTGTTTTGCTTTTCACCCTATGTGGAAAGGGTTTGCCCAGACATGGGTCCCTTGCTTACTACGCCACTGGAATGAAGCTATCCTGGCTGAAGACGGGTGATAGCCAGAAACCGGTCCTAGGATGCTTGATTCCGGTCCAGGGAAGACATGGCTTTGCAGTTTGGTCTGGACTGTTCCCATGAGGCACAGGGTCAAGACTGATTTGCATATGGCCAAGTCTGAACTGGGGTGGCTTGGAGAGCAAAATATCGGTGGATTAAACCCAAATCTGTGACTGGGGGTGAATGTTTTGCCATTGTGCAACATTCCGTCCATCGTCTTGTGTGTTTTGCTGTTCACCCTATGTGGTAAGGGTATGCACAGACGTGGGTCCCTTGCTCACTACGCCACTGGAGTCAAGCTATCCTGGCAGAAGATGGCTGATAGCAAGAAACCAGTCCTAGGATGCTTGATTCCGGTCCAGGCAACGCATTGCTTGGCAGTTCGGTCTGGACTGTTCCCATGAGGCACAGGCTCAAGACTGATTTGCATATGGCCATGTCTGCACTGGGGAGGCTTGGTGAGCAAAATAACAATGGATTAAACCCAGATCTGTGTGGGGGTGAATGTTTTGCCATTGTGCAACATTCCGTACATCATCTTGTGTGTTTTGCTGTTCACCCTGTGTGGGAAGGGTATGCCCAGACGTGTGTCCCTTGCTCACTACGCCACTGGAGTCAAGCTATCCTGGCTGAAGACGGCTGATAGCCAGAAACCGGTCCTAGGATGCTTGATTCCGGTCCAGGGAAGACATAGCTTGGCAGTTCGGTCTGGACTGTTCCCATGAGGCACAGGGTCAAGACTGATTTGCATATGGCCATGTCTGAACTGGGGTGGCTTGGTGAGCAAAATAACGATGGATTAAACCCAGATCTGTGACTGGGGGTACATTTTTTGCCATTGTGCAACATTCCGTCCATCGTCTTGTGTGTTTTGTTGTTCACCCTATGTGGGATGGGTATGCCCAGACAGCGGTCCCTTGCACACTACGCCACTGGAGTCAAGCTATCCTGGCTAAAGACGGCTGATGGCCAGAAACCGGTCCTAGGATACTTGATTCCGGTCCAGAAAGACATGGCTTGGCAGTTCGGTCTGGACTGTTCCCATGAGGCACAGGGTCAAGACTGATTTGCACATGGCCAAGTCTGAACTGGGGTGGCTTGGTAAGCAAAATAACAATGGATTAAACCCAGATCTGTGACTGGGGGTGAATGTTTTGCAATTGTGCAACATTCCGTTCATCATCTTGTGTGTTTTGCTGTTCACCCTATGTGGGAGGGGTATGCCCGTACGTGGGTCCCTTTGGTCACTACGCCACTGGAGTCACGCTATCCTGGCTGAAGACGGCTGATAGCCAGAAACCGGTCCTAGGATGCTTGATTCCGGTCCAGGGAAGACATGGCTTGGCAGTTCAGTCTGGACTGTTCCCATGAGGCACAGGGTCAAGACTGATTTGCATATGGCCATGTCGGAACTGGGGTTGCTTGGTGAGCTAAATAACGATGGATTAAACCCAGATCTGTGACTGGGGGTGAATATTTTGCCATTGTGCAACATTCTGTCCATCATCTTGTGTGTTTTGCTGTTCACCCTATGTGGGAAGGGGATGCCCAGACGTGGGTCCATTGCTCACTATGCCACTGGAGTCAAGCTATCCTGGCAGAAGACGGCTGATAGCCAGAAACCGGTCCTAGGATGCTTGATTCCGGTCTAGGGAAGACATGGCTTGGCAGTTTGGTCTGGACTGTTTCCATGAGGCACAGGGTCAAGACTGATTTGCATATGGCCATGCCGGAACTGGGGTTGCTTGGTGAGCTAAATACCGATGGATTAAACCCAGATCTGTGACTGGGGGTGAGTTTTTTGCCATTGTGCAACATTCCGTCCATCATCTTGTGTGTTTTGCTGTTCACCCTGTGTAGGAAGGGTATGCCCAGACGTGGGTCCCTTGCTCACTATGCCACTGGAGTCAAGCTATCCTGGCAGAAGACGGCTGATAGCCAGAAACCGGTCCTAGGATGCTTGATTCCGGTCCAGGGAAGACATGGCTTGGCAATTCGGTCTGGACTGTTCCCATGAGGCACAGGGTCAAAACTGATTTGCATATGGCCAAGTGTTAACTGGGGTGGCTTGGAGAGCAAAATATCAATGGATTAAACTCAGATCTGTGACTGGGGGTGAATATTTTGCCATTGTGCAACATTCCGTCCATCATCTTGTGTGTTTTGCTGTTCACCCTATGTGGAAAGGTTTTGCCCAGACATGGGTCCCTTGCTTACTACGCCACTGGAGTCAAGCTATCCTGGCAGAAGACGGCTGATAGCCAGAAACCGGTCCTAGGATGCTTGATTCCGGTCTAGGGAAGACATGGCTTGGCAGTTCGGTCTGGACTGTTTCCATGAGGCACAGGGTCAAGACTGATTTGCATATGGCCATGCCGGAACTGGGGTTGCTTGGTGAGCTAAATACCGATGGATTAAACCCAGATCTGTGACTGGGGGTGAGTTTTTTGCCATTGTGCAACATTCCGTCCATCATCTTGTGTGTTTTGCTGTTCACCCTGTGTAGGAAGGGTATGCCCAGACGTGGGTCCCTTGCTCACTATGCCACTGGAGTCAAGCTATCCTGGCAGAAGACGGCTGATAGCCAGAAACCGGTCCTAGGATGCTTGATTCCGGTCCAGGGAAGACATGGCTTGGCAATTCGGTCTGGACTGTTCCCATGAGGCACAGGGTCAAAACTGATTTGCATATGGCCATGCCGGAACTGGGGTTGCTTGGTGAGCTAAATACCGATGGATTAAACCCAGATCTGTGACTGGGGGTGAGTTTTTTGCCATTGTGCAACATTCCGTCCATCATCTTGTGTGTTTTGCTGTTCACCCTGTGTAGGAAGGGTATGCCCAGACGTGGGTCCCTTGCTCACTATGCCACTGGAGTCAAGCTATCCTGGCAGAAGACGGCTGATAGCCAGAAACCGGTCCTAGGATGCTTGATTCCGGTCCAGGGAAGACATGGCTTGGCAATTCGGTCTGGACTGTTCCCATGAGGCACAGGGTCAAAACTGATTTGCATATGGCCAAGTGTTAACTGGGGTGGCTTGGAGAGCAAAATATCAATGGATTAAACCCAGATCTGTGTGGGGGTGAATGTTTTGCCATTGTGCAACATTCCGTACATCATCTTGAGTGTTTTGCTGTTCACCCGGTGTGGGAAGGGTATGCCCAGACGTGTGTCCCTTGCTCACTACGCCACTGGAGTCAAGCTATCCTGGCTGAAGACGGCTGATAGCCAGAAACCGGTCCTAGGATGCTTGATTCCGGTCCAGGGAAGACATAGCTTGGCAGTTCGGTCTGGACTGTTCCCATGAGGCACAGGGTCAAGACTGATTTGCATATGGCCATGTCTGAACTGGGGTGGCTTGGTGAGCAAAATAACGATGGATTAAACCCAGACCTGTGACTTGGGGTGAATGTTTTGCCATTGTGCAGCATTCCGTCCATCATCTTGTGTGTTTTGCTGTTCACCCTATGTGGGAAGGGTATGCCCAGACGTGGGTCCCTTGCTCACTATGCCACTGGAGTCAAGCTATCCTGGCAGAGAAGGCTGATAGCCAGAAACCAGTCCTAGGATGCTTGATTCCAGTCCAGGGAAGACATGGCTTGGCAGTTCGGTCTAGACTATTCCCGTGAGCCACAGGGTCAAGACTGATTTGCATATGGCCATGTATGATCTCGGGTGGCTTGGTGAGCAAAATAACGATGGATTAAACCCAGATCTGTCACTGGGGGTGAATGTTTTGCCATTTTGCAACATTCCGTCCTTCAGCTTGTGTGTTTTGCTGTTCACCCTATGTGGGATGGGTATGCCCAGACGTGTGTCCCTTGCTCACTACGCCACTGGAGTCAAGCTATCCTGGCTGAAGATGGCTGATAGCCAGAAACCGGTCCTAAGTTGTTTGTTTCCGGTCCAGGGAAGACTAGCATGGCAGTTCAGTCTGGACTGTTCCCATGACGCACAGGGTCAAGACTGATTTGCATATTGCCATGTCTGAACTGGGGTGGCTTGGTGAGCAAAATAACGATGGATTAAACCCAGATCTATGACTGGGGGTCAATATTTTGCCATTGTGCAACATTACGTCCACAATCTTGTGTGTTTTGCTGTTCACCCTATGTGGGAAGGGTATGCCCAGATGTGGGTCCCTTGCTCACTATGCCACTGGAGTCAAGCTATCCTGGCTGAAGATGGCTGATAGTCAGAAAAAGGTCCTAGGATGCTTGATTCCAGTCCAGGGAAGACATGGCTTGGCAGTTCGGTCTGGACTGTTCCCATAAGGCACAGGGTCAAGAGTGATTTGCATATGACAAAGTCTGAACTGGGGTGGCTTGGTGAGCAAAATAACGATGGATTAAACCCAGATCTGTGACTGGGGGTGAATGTTTTGCCATTGTGCAACTTTCCGTCCATCATCTTGTGTGTTTTGCTGTTCACCCTATGTGGGGAGGGTATGCCCAGACGTTGGTCCCTTGCACACTGCGCCACTGGAGTCAAGCTATCCTGGCTGAAGACGGTTGATAGCCAGAAACCGGTCCTAGGATGCTTGAATCCGGTCCAGGGAAGACATGGCTTGGCAGTTCGGTCTGGCCTGTTCCCACGAGGCACAGGCTCAAGACTGATTTGCATATGGCCATGTCTGATCCTGGGTGGCTTGTTGAGCAAAATAACGATGGATTAAACCCAGATCTGTGACTGGGGGTGAATTTTTTGCCATTGTGCAACATTCCGTCCATCATCTTGTCTGTTTTGCTGTTCACCCTGTGTAGGAAGGGTATGCCCAGACGTGTGTCCCTTGCTCACTACGCCACTGGAGTCATGCAATCCTGGCTGAAGACGACTGATAGCCATATACCGGTCCTAGGATGCTTGATTCCAGTCCAGGGAAGACCTGGCTTGGCAGTTCGGTCTGGACTGTTCCCATGAGGCATAGTGTCAAGACTGATTTGCATATGGCCATGTCTGAACTGGGGTGCCTTGGTGAGCAAAATGTGGATGGATTAAACCCAGATCTGTGACGGGGTGAATGTTTTGCCATTGTGCAACATTCCGTCCATCATCTTGTGTGTTTTGCTGTTCACCCTATGTGGGAAGGGTATGCGCAGACGTGGGTCCCTTGCTCACTACGCACTGGAGACAAGCTATCCTGGCTGAAGACGGCTGATAGCCAGATACCGGTCCTAGGATGCTGTATTCCGGTCCAGGGAAGACATAGCTTGGTAGTTCGGTCTGGACTATTCCATGAGGCACAGGGTCAAGACTGATTTGCTAATGGCCATGTCTGAACTAGGGTGGCTTGGTGAGCAAAATAACGATGGATTAAACCCAGATCTGTGACTGGGGGTGAATATTTTGCCATTGTGCAACATTCCGTCCATCATCTTGTGTGTTTTGCTGTTCACCCTATGTGGAAAGGGTTTGCCCAGGAATGGGTCCCTTGCTTACTACGCCACTGGAATGAAGCTATCCTGGCTGAAGACGGCTGATAGCCAGAAACCGGTCCTAGGATGCTTGATTCCGGTCCAGGGAAGACGTGGCTTGGCAGTTCGGTCTGGACTCTTCCCATGAGGCACAGGGTCAAGACTGATTTGCATATGGCCAAGTCTGAACTGGGGTGGCTTGGAGAGCAAAATATTGGTGGATTAAACCCAGATCTGTGACTGGGGGTGAATGTTTTGCCATTGTGCAACATTCCGTCCATCATCTTGTGTGTTTTACTGTTCACCCTATGTGGTAAGGGTATGCACAGACGTGGGTCCCTTGCTCACTACGCCACTGGAGTCAAGCTATCCTGGCAGAAGACGGCTGATAGCCAGAAACAGGTCCTAGGATGCTTGATTCCAGTCCAGGGAATACATGGCTTGGCAGTTCGGTCTGGACTGTTCCCATAAGGCACAGGGTCAAGAGTGATTTGCATATGACCAAGTCTGAACTGGGGTGGCTTGGTGAGCAAAATAACGATGGATTAAACCCAGATCTGTGACTGGGGGTGAATGTTTTTGCCATTTTGCAACATTCCGTCCTTCAGCTTGTGTGTTTTGCTGTTCACCCTATGTGGGAAGGGTATGCCCAGACGTGGGTCCCTTGCTCACTACGCCACTTGAGTCAAGCTTTCCTGGCAGAAGACGGCTGATAGCCAGAATCCTGTCCTAGGAGGCTTGATTCCGGTCCAGGGAAGACATAGCTTGGCAGTTCGGTCTGGACTGTTCCCCTGAGGCACAGGTTCAAGACTGATTTGCATATGGCAATGTCTGAACTGGGGTTGCTTGGTGAGCAAAATAACGATGGATTAAACCCATATCTGTGACTGGGGGTGAATGTTTTGCCATTGTGCAACATTCTGTCCATCATCTTGTGTGTTTTGCTGTTCACCCTATGTGGGAAAGCTATGCCCAGACGTCGGTCCCTTGCACACTACGCCACTAGAGAGAAGCTATCCTGGCTAAAGACGGCTGATAGCCAGAAACCGGTCCTAGGATGCTTGATTCCAGTCCAGGGAAGACAAGGCTTGGCAGTTCGGTCTGGACTGTTCCCATGAGGCACAGGGTCAAGACTGATTTGCATATGGCCATGTCTGAACTGGGGTGGCTTGGTGAGCAAAATAATGATGGATTAAACCCAGATCTGTGACTGGGGGTGAATGTTTTGCCATTGTGCAACATTCCGTCCATCATCTTGTGTGTTTTGCTGTTCACCCTGTGTGGGAAGGGTATGCCCAGACGTGTGTCTCTTGCTTACTACGCCACTGGAGTCAAGCTATCCTGGCTGAAGATGGCTGATAGCCAGAAACCGGTCCTAGGATGCTTGATTCCGGTCCAGGGAAGACATAGCTTGGCAGTTTGGTCTGGACTGTTCCCATGAGGCACAGGGTCAAGACTGATTTGCATATGGCCATGTCTGAACTGGGGTGGCTTGGTGAGCAAAATAACGATGGATTAAACCCAGACCTGTGACTTGGGGTGAATGTTTTGCCATTGTGCAACATTCCGTCCATCATCTTGTGTGTTTTGCTGTTCACCCTATGTGGGAAGGGTATGCCCAGACGTGGGTCCCTTGCTCACTATGCCACTGGAGTCAAGCTATCCTGGCAGAAGAAGGCTGATAGCCAGAAACCAGTCCTAGGATGCTTGATTCCGGTCCAGGGAAGACATGGCTTGGCAGTTCGGTCTAGACTGTTCCCGTGAGGCACAGGGTCAAGACTGATTTGCATATGGCCATGTCTGTACTGGGGTGGCTTGGTGAGCAAAATAACGATGGATTAAACCCAGATCTGTCACTGGGGGTGAATGTTTTGCCATTTTGCAACATTCCGTCCTTCAGCTTGTGTGTTTTGCTGTTCACCCTATGTGGGAAGGGTATGCCCAGACATGGGTCCCTTGCTCACTACGCCACTTGAGTCAAGCTATCCTGGCAGAAGACGGCTGATAGCCAGAAACCAGTCCTAGGAGGCTTTATTCCGGTCCAGGGAAGACATAGCTTGACAGTTCGGTCTGGACTGTTCCCATGAGGCACAGGTTCAAGACTGATTTGCATATGGCCATGTCTGAACTGGGGTGGCTTGGTGAGCAAAATAACGATGGATTAAACCCAGATCTGTGACTGGGGGTGAATGTTTTGCCATTGTGCAACATTCTGTCCATCATCTTGTGTGTTTTACTGTTCACCCTATGTGGGAAGGCTATGCCCAGACGTCGGTCCCTTGCACACTACGCCACTAGAGAGAAGATATCCTGGCTAAAGACGGCTGATAGCCAGAAACCGGTCCTAGGATGCTTGATTCCAGTCCAGGGAAGACAAGGCTTGGCAGTTCGGTCTGGACTGTTCCCATGAGGCACAGGGTCAAGACTGATTTGCATATGTCCATGTCTGAACTGGGGTGGCTTGGTGAGCAGAATAATGATGGATTAAACCCAGATCTGTGACTGGGGTTGAATGTTTTGCAATTGTGCAACATTCTGTCCTTCAACTTGTGTGTTTTGCTGTTCACCCTATGTGGAAAGGGTATGCCCAGACGTGGGTCCCTTGCTCACTACGCCACTGGAGTCAAGCTATCCTGGCAGAAGACGGCTGATAGCCAGAAACCAGTCGTAGGATGCTTGATTCCGGTCCAGGGAAGACATGGCTTGGCAGTTCGGTCTGGACTGTTCCAATGAGGCACAGGTTCAAGACTGATTTGCATATGGCCATGACTGAACTGGGGTGGCTTGGTGAGCAAAATAACGATGGATTAAACCCAGATCTGTGACTGGGGGTGAATGCTTTGCCATTGTGCAACATTCCGTCCATCGTCTTGTGTGTTTTGTTGTTCACCCTATGTGGGATGGGTATGCCCAGACGGCGGTCCCTTGCACACTACGCCACTGGAGTCAAGCTTTCCTGGCTAAAGACGGCTGATGGCCAGAAACCGGTCCTAGGATACTTGATTCCGGTCCAGGGAAGACATGGCTTGGCAGTTCGGTCTGGACTGTTCCCATGAGGCACAGGGTCAAGACTGATTTGCACATGGCCAAGTCTGAACTGGGGTGGCTTGGTGAGCAAAATAATGATGGATTAAACCCACATCTGTGACTGGGGGTGAATATTTTGCCATTGTGCAACATTCCGTCCATCATCTTGTGTATTTTGCTGTTCACCCTATGTGGAAAGGGTATGCCCAGACGTGGGTCCCTTGCTTACTACACCACTGGAATGAAGCTATCCTGGCTGAAGACGGCTGATAGCCATAAACCTGTCCTAGGATGCTTGATTCCTGTCCAGGGAAGACATGGCTTGGCAGTTCGGTCTGGACTGTTCCCATGAGGCACAGGGTCAAAACTGATTTGCATATGACCAAGTCTGAACTGGGGTGGCTGGGAGAGCAAAATATCGATGGATTAAACCCAGATCTGTGACTGGGGGTGAATATTTTGCCATTGTGCAACATTCCGTCCATCATCTTGTGTGTTTTGCTGTTCACCCTATGTGGGAAGGGTATGCGCAGACGTGGGTCCCTTGCTAACTACGCCACTTGAGTCAAGCTATCCTGGCAGAAGATGGCTGATAGCCAGAAGCCAGTCCTAGGATACTTGATTCTGGTCCAGGGAACGCATGGCTTGGCAGTTCGGTCAGGACTGTTCCCATGAGGCACAGGGTCAAGACTGATTTGCATATGGCCATGTATGAACTGGGGTGGCTTGGTGAGCAAAATAACAATGGATTAAACCCAGATCTGTGACTGGGGGTGAATGTTTTGCCATTGTGCAACATTCCGTTCATCATCTTGTGTGTTTTGCTGTTCACCCTATGTGGGAAGGGTATGCCCGTACGTGGGTCCCTTTGGTCACTACGCCACTGGAGTCAAGCTATCCTGGCTGAAGACGGCTGATAGCCAGAAACCGGTCCTAGGATGCTTGATTCCGGTCCAGGGAAGACATGGCTTGGCAGTTCAGTCTGGACTGTTCCCATAAGGCACAGGGTCAAGACTGATTTGCATATGGCCATGTCGGAACTGGGGTTGCTTGGTGAGCTAAATAACGATGGATTAAACCCAGATCTGTGACTGGGGGTTAATATTTTGCCATTGTGCAACATTCCGTCCATCATCTTGTGTGTTTTGCTGTTCACCCTATGTGGAAAGGGTATGCCCAGACGTGGGTCCCTTGCTTACTACGCCACTGGAAAGAAGCTATCCTGGCAGAAGAAGGCTGATAGCCAGAAACCAGTCCTAGGATGCTTGGTTCCGGTCCAGGCAACGCATGGCTTGGCAATTCGGTCTGGACTGTTCCCATGAGGCACAGGGTCAAGACTGATTTGCATATGGCCATGTCTGAACTGGGGTGGCTTGGTGAGCAAAATAACGATGGATTAAACCCAGATCTGTGACCGGGGGTGAATATTTTGCCATTGTGCAACATTCCGTCCATCATCTTGTGTGTTTTGCTGTTCACCCTATGTGGGAAGGGTATGCCCAGACGTGGGTCCCTTGCTCACTATGCCACTGGAGTCAAGCTATCCTGGCAGAAGATGGCTGATAGCCAGAAACCGGTCCTAGGATGCTTGATTCCGGTCTAGGGAAGACATGGCTTGGCAGTTTGGTCTGGACTGTTTCCATGAGGCACAGGGTCAAGACTGATTTGCATATGGACATGCCGGAACTGGGGTTGCTTGGTGAGCTAAATACCGATGGATTAAACCCAGATCTGTGACTGGGGGTGAATATTTTGCCATTGTGCAACATTCCGTCCATCATCTTGTGTGTTTTGCTGTTCCCCCTGTGTGGGAAGGTTATGCGCAGACGTGGGTCCCTTGCTCACTACGCCACTTGAGTTTAGCTATCCTGGCAGAAGATGGCTGATAGCCAGAAACCAGTCCTAGGATGCTTGATTCTGGTCCAGAGAGCGCATGGCTTGGCAGTTCGGTCAGGACTGTTCCCATGAGGCACAGGGTCAAGACTGATTTGCATATGGCCATGTCTGAACTGGGGTGGCTTGGTGAGCAAAATAACAATGGATTAAACCCAGATCTGTGACTGGGGGTGAATGTTTTGCCATTGTGCAACATTCCGTTCATCATCTTCTGTGTTTTGCTGTTCACCCTATGTGGGAAGGGTATGCCCGTACTTGGGTCCCTTTGGTCACTACGCCACTGGAGTCAAGCTATCCTGGCTGAAGCAAGCTGATAGCCAAAACCGGTCCTAGGATGCTTGATTCCGGTCCAGTGAAGACATGGCTTGGCAGTTCGGTCTGGACTGTTCCCATGAGGCACAGGTTCAAAACTGATTTGCATATGGCCAAGTCTGAACTGGGGTGGCTTGGAGAGCAAAATATCAATGGATTAAACTCAGATCTGTGACTGGGGGTGAATGTTTTGCCATTGTGCAACATTCCGTTCATCATCTTGTGTGTTTTGCTGTTCACCCTATGTGGGAAGGGTATGCCCGTACGTGGGTCCCTTTGGTCACTACGCCACTGGAGTCAAGCTATCCTGGCTGAAGACGACTGATAGCCAGAAACCGGTCCTAGGATGCTTGATTCCGGTCCAGGGAAGACATGGCTTGGCAGTTCAGTCTGGACTGTTCCCATGAGGCACAGGGTCAAGACTGATTTGCATATGGCCATGTCGGAACTGGGGTTGCTTGGTGAGCTAAATAACGATGGATTAAACCCAGATCTGTGACTGGGGGTTAATATTTTGCCATTGTGCAACATTCCGTCCATCATCTTGTGTGTTTTGCTGTTCACCCTATGTGGAAAGGGTATGCCCAGACGTGGGTCCCTTGCTTACTACGCCACTGGAAAGAAGCTATCCTGGCAGAAGAAGGCTGATAGCCAGAAACCAGTCCTAGGATGCTTGGTTCCGGTCCAGGCAACGCATGGCTTGGCAATTCGGTCTGGACTGTTCCCATGAGGCACAGGGTCAAGACTGATTTGCATATGGCCATGTCTGAACTGGGGTGGCTTGGTGAGCAAAATAACGATGGATTAAACCCAGATCTGTGACCGGGGGTGAATATTTTGCCATTGTGCAACATTCCGTCCATCATCTTGTGTGTTTTGCTGTTCACCCTATGTGGGAAGGGTATGCCCAGACGTGGGTCCCTTGCTCACTATGCCACTGGAGTCAAGCTATCCTGGCAGAAGATGGCTGATAGCCAGAAACCGGTCCTAGGATGCTTGATTCCGGTCTAGGGAAGACATGGCTTGGCAGTTTGGTCTGGACTGTTTCCATGAGGCACAGGGTCAAGACTGATTTGCATATGGACATGCCGGAACTGGGGTTGCTTGGTGAGCTAAATACCGATGGATTAAACCCAGATCTGTGACTGGGGGTGAATATTTTGCCATTGTGCAACATTCCGTCCATCATCTTGTGTGTTTTGCTGTTCCCCCTGTGTGGGAAGGTTATGCGCAGACGTGGGTCCCTTGCTCACTACGCCACTTGAGTTTAGGTATCCTGGCAGAAGATGGCTGATAGCCAGAAACCAGTCCTAGGATGCTTGATTCTGGTCCAGAGAGCGCATGGCTTGGCAGTTCGGTCAGGACTGTTCCCATGAGGCACAGGGTCAAGACTGATTTGCATATGGCCATGTCTGAACTGGGGTGGCTTGGTGAGCAAAATAACAATGGATTAAACCCAGATCTGTGACTGGGGGTGAATGTTTTGCCATTGTGCAACATTCCGTTCATCATCTTCTGTGTTTTGCTGTTCACCCTATGTGGGAAGGGTATGCCCGTACTTGGGTCCCTTTGGTCACTACGCCACTGGAGTCAAGCTATCCTGGCTGAAGCAAGCTGATAGCCAAAACCGGTCCTAGGATGCTTGATTCCGGTCCAGTGAAGACATGGCTTGGCAGTTCGGTCTGGACTGTTCCCATGAGGCACAGGTTCAAAACTGATTTGCATATGGCCAAGTCTGAACTGGGGTGGCTTGGAGAGCAAAATATCAATGGATTAAACTCAGATCTGTGACTGGGGGTGAATATTTTGCCATTGTGCAACATTCCGTCCATCATCTTGTGTGTTTTGCTGTTCACCCTATGTGGAAAGGGTTTGCCCAGACATGGGTCCCTTGCTTACTACGCCACTGGAATGAAGCAATCCTGGCTGAAGACGGGTGATACCCAGAAACCGGTCCTAGGATGCTTGATTCCGGTCCAGGGAAGACATGGCTTGGCAGTTCGGTCTGGACTGTTCCCATGAGGCACAGGGTCAAAACTGATTTGCATATGGGCAAGTCTGAACTGGGGTGGCTTGGAGAGCAAAATATCGATGGATTAAACCCAGATCTGTGACTAGGGGTACATTTTTTGCCATTGTGCAACATTCCGTCCATCATCTTGTGTGTTTTGCTGTTCACCCTGTGTGGGAAGGGTATGCCCAGACGTGTGTCCCTTGCTCACTACGCCACTGGAGTCAAGCTATCCTGGCTGAAGTCGACTGATAGCCAGAAACCGGTCCTAGGATGCTTGATTCCGGTCCAGGGAAGACATGGCTTGGCAATTCGGTCTGGACTGTTCCCATGAGGCACAGGGTCAAGACTGATTTGCATATGGCCATGTCGGAACTGGGGTTGCTTGGTGAGCTAAATAATGATGGATTAAACCCAGATCTGTGACTGGGGGTACATTTTTTGCCATTGTGCAACATTACGTCCACAATCTTGCGTGTTTTGCTGTTCACCCTATGTGGGATGGGTATGCCCAGACGTGTGTCCCTTGCTCACTACGCCATTGGAGTCAAGCTATCCTGGCTGAAGACGGTTGATAGCCAGAAACCGGTCCTAAGTTGTTTGATTCCGGTCCAGGGAAGACTAGCATGGCAGTTCAGTCTGGACTGTTCCCATGACGCACAGGGTCAAGACTGATTTGCATATGGCCATGTCTGAACTGGGGTGGCTTGGTGAGCAAAATAACGATGGATTAAACCCAGATCTGTGACTGGGGGTCAATATTTTGCCATTGTGCAACATTACGTCCACAATCTTGTGTGTTTTGCTGTTCACCCTATGTGGGAAGGGTATGCCCAGATGTGGGTCCCTTGCTCACTACGCCACTGGAGTCAAGCTATCCTGGCTGAAGACGGCTGATAGCCAGAAACAGGTCCTAGGATGCTTGATTCCAGTCCAGGGAAGACATGGCTTGGCAGTTCGGTCTGGACTGTTCCCATGAGGCACAGGGTCAAGACTGATTTGCATATGGCCATGTCTGAACTGGGGTGGCTTGGTGAGCAGAATAATGATGGATTAAACCAAGATCTGGGACTGGGGGTGAATGTTTTGCAATTGTGCATCATTCTGTCCTTCAACTTGTGTGTTTTGCTGTTCACCCTATGTGGAAAGGGTATGCCCAGACGTGGGTCCCTTGCTCACTACGCCACTGGAGTTAAGCTATCCTGGCAGAAGACGGCTGATAGCCAGAAACCAGTCGTAGGATGCTTGATTCCGGTCCAGGGAAGACATGGCTTGGCAGTTCGGTCTGGACTGTTCCAATGAGGCACAGGTTCAAGACTGATTTGCATATGGCCATGACTGAACTGGGGTGGCTTGGTGAGCAAAATAACGATGGATTAAACCCAGATCTGTGACTGGGGGTGAATGCTTTGCCATTGTGCAACATTCCGTCCATCGTCTTGTGTGTTTTGTTGTTCACCCTATGTGGGATGGGTATGCCCAGACGGCGGTCCCTTGCACACTACGCCACTGGAGTCAAGCTTTCCTGGCTAAAGACGGCTGATGGCCAGAAACCGGTCCTAGGATACTTGATTCCGGTCCAGGGAAGACATGGCTTGGCAGTTCGGTCTGGACTGTTCCCATGAGGCACAGGGTCAAGACTGATTTGCACATGGCCAAGTCTGAACTGGGGTGGCTTGGTGAGCAAAATAACGATGGATTAAACCCACATCTGTGACTGGGGGTGAATATTTTGCCATTGTGCAACATTCCGTCCATCATCTTGTGTGTTTTGCTGTTCACCCTATGTGGAAAGGGTATGCCCAGACGTGGGTCCCTTGCTTACTACACCACTGGAATGAAGCTATCCTGGCTGAAGATGGCTGATAGCCATAAACCTGTCCTAGGATGCTTGATTCCGGTCCAGGGAAGACATGGCTTGGCAGTTCGGTCTGGACTGTTCCCATGAGGCACAGGGTCAAAACTGATTTGCATATGACCAAGTCTGAACTGGGGTGGCTTGGAGAGCAAAATATCGATGGATTAAACCCAGATCTGTGACTGGGGGTGAATATTTTGCCATTGTGCAACATTCCGTCCATCATCTTGTGTGTTTTGCTGTTCACCCTATGTGGGAAGGGTATGCGCAGACGTGGGTCCCTTGCTAACTACGCCACTTGAGTCAAGCTATCCTGGCAGAAGATGACTGATAGCCAGAAGCCAGTCCTAGGATGCTTGATTCTGGTCCAGGGAACGCATGGCTTGGCAGTTCGGTCAGGACTGTTCCCATGAGGCACAGGGTCAAGACTGATTTGCATATGGCCATGTATGAACTGGGGTGGCTTGGTGAGCAAAATAACAATGGATTAAACCCAGATCTGTGACTGGGGGTGAATGTTTTGCCATTGTGCAACATTCCGTTCATCATCTTGTGTGTTTTGCTGTTCACCCTATGTGGGAAGGGTATGCCCGTACGTGGGTCCCTTTGGTCACTACGCCACTGGAGTCAAGTTATCCTGGCTGAAGACGGCTGATAGCCAGAAACCGGTCCTAGGATGCTTGATTCCGGTCCAGGGAAGACATGGCTTGGCAGTTCAGTCTGGACTGTTCCCATGAGGCACAGGGTCAAGACTGATTTGCATATGGCCATGTCTGAACTGGGGTTGCTTGGTGAGCTAAATAACGATGGATTAAACCCAGATCTGTGACTGGGGGTTAATATTTTGCCATTGTGCAACATTCCGTCCATCATCTTGTGTGTTTTGCTGTTCACCCTATGTGGAAAGGGTATGCCCAGACGTGGGTCCCTTGCTTACTACACCACTGGAAAGAAGCTATCCTGGCAGAAGAAGGCTGATAGCGTCAATATTTATCAAGGACCCCCTGAGTGCATGGAAATAGAGTTCCTAGACCGGGGAAAAGCAAATAATTTGATATGTATCAATCTAGGCAACAGAGCGTAACGAGAGGTCGAAATGAACTGAGCTAAAACATTGGTCTTTTGTAAAAAAGGGGAGTTCAATTTTATTCACGAATTATTAAAACACATTGAAATAATAATACACATTTACAATTTACATTAAACACATGTAACTCAATGAATTGAGAATACACAACAACACTGTTAAAAAGAAGCAAATAATTCAAAGAGATGGAAGTTACATAAAATGAACACAATTTTTAAGAGAAAAATGTGGCTAAATTAATCTCTACGCGCGTTTCGGCGAACCAGCGCCTTCTTCTGGAGCAGCCACGATAGTATTTTAAAAACACGAAATATATTGCTGTAATTCGATGACGCAATCTGGTCTGTACGTCCAACGAGTACCCTTTCTTTTGTTTATGTTATGTAGATATTCTATTTTAATTGAGGTTTGCAGATGGATATTCCATAGACATTGATGTGATTCGTTGGTCTCGAATGTTGATTTAAATTTCTATATTTCCTTAATTAAGCAGTAGGGGTTCATTTAGACCCGCCGCCCGGAGTTAAAAAGTAGTGGCCGCAGTAATGCGTATTTATGTGAAACTGGAAAGGTATGATCCTCCTGATGTGGGGATAGTTAATTGTGATGATTGCCTTTTTGGTTGCGCTCAGAGGCGGTTGATTCAGATGATTTTAAAATAACTCCCTGTCCAATAGATATCAACAGGGCTCCAAAAATCCGGCGGCGGGACACGGGGGTTCTATGCTCCTTCCAAGAACGATGGCCGATAGCCAGAAACCGGTCCTAGGATGCTTGATTCCGGTCTAGGGAAGACATGGCTTGGCAGTTCGGTCTGGACTGTTTCCATGAGGCACAGGGTCAAGACTGATTTGCATATGGCCATGTCTGAACTGGGGTGGCTTGGTGAGCAAAATACTGATGGATTAAACCCAGATCTGTGACTGGGGGTGAATATTTTGCCATTGTGCAACATTCCGTCCATCATCTTGTGTGTTTTGCTGTTCCCCCTGTGTGGGAAGGTTATGCGCAGACGTGGGTCCCTTGCTCACTACGCCACTTGAGTCAAGCTATCCTGGCAGAAGATGGCTGATAGCCAGAAACCAGTCCTAGGATGCTTGATTCTGGTCCAGGGAACGCATGGCTTGGCAGTTCGGTCAGGACTGTTCCCATGAGGTCCAGGGTCAAGACTGATTTGCATATGGCCATGTCTGAACTGGGGTGGCTTGGTGAGCAAAATAACAATGGATTAAACCGAGATCTGTGACTGGGGGTGAATGTTTTGCCATTGTGCAACATTCCGTTCATCATCTTGTGTGTTTTGCTGTTCACCCTATGTGGGAAGGGTATGCCCGTACGTGGGTCCCTTTGGTCACTACGCCACTGGAGTCAAGCTATCCTGGCTGAAGCAAGCTGATAGCCAAAACCGGTCCTAGGATGCTTGATTCCGGTCCAGGCAACGCATGGCTTGGCAGTTCGGTCTGGACTGTTCCCATGAGGCACAGGGTCAAGACTGATTTGCATATGGCCATGTCGGAACTGGGGTTGCTTGGTGAGCTAAATAACGATGGATTAAACCCAGATCTGTGACTGGGGTGAATATTTTGCCATTCTGCAACATTCCGTCCATCATCTTGTGTGTTTTGCTGTTCACCCTATGTGGAAAGTGTATGCCCAGACGTGGGTTCCTTGCTTACTACGCCACTGGAATGAAGCTATCCTGGCAGAAGAAGGCTGATAGCCAGAAACCAGTCCTAGGATGCTTGATTCTGGTCCAGGGAATGCATGGCTTGGCAGTTCGGTCTGGACTGTTCCCATGAGGCACGGGGTCAAGACTGATTTGCATATGGCCATGTCTGAACTGGGGTGGCTTGGTGAGCAAATTTACGATGGATTAAACCCAGATCTGTGACCGGGGTTGAATATTTTGCCAATGTGCAACATTCTGTCCATCATCTTGTGTGTTTTGCTGTTCACCCTACGTGGGAAGGGTATGCCCAGACGTGGGTCCCTCGCTCACTATGCCACTGGAGTCAAGCTATCCTGGCAGAAGACGGCTGATAGCCAGAAACCGGTCCTAGGATGCTTGATTCCGGTCTAGGGAAGCCATGGCTTGGCAGTTCGGTCTGGACTGTTTCCATGAGGCACAGGGTCAAAACTGATTTGCATATGGCCATGCCGGAACTGGGGTTGCTTGGTGAGCTAAATAACGATGGATTAAACCCAGATCTATGACTGAGGGTGAGTTTTTTGCCATTGTGCAACATTCCGTCCATCATCTTGTGTGTTTTGCTGTTCACCCTGTGTGGAAGGGTATGCCCAGACGTGTGTCCCTTGCTCACTACGCCACTGGAGTCAAGCTATCCTGGCTGAAGACAGCTGATAGCCAGAAACCGGTCCTAGGATGCTTGATTCCGGTCCAGGGAAGACATGGCTTGGCAGTTCGGTCTGGACTGTTCCCATGAGGCACAGGGTCAAAACTGATTTGCATATGGCCAAGTCTGAACTGGGTGGCTTGGAGAGCAAAATATCAATGGATTAAACTCAGCTCTGTGACTGGGGGTGAATATTTTGCCATTGTGCAACATTCCGTCCACCATCTTGTGTGTTTTGCTGTTCACCCTATGTGGAAAGGGTTTGCCCAGACATGGGTCCCTTGCTTACTACGCCACTGGAATGAAGCTATCCTGGCTGAAGACGGGTGATAGCCAGAAACCGGTCCTAGGATGCTTGATTCCGGTCCAGGGAAGACATGACTTGGCAGTTCGGTCTGGACTGTTCCCATGAGGCACAGGGTCAAAACTGATTTGCATATGGCCAAGTCTGAACTGGGGTGGCTTGGAGAGCAAAATATCGATGGATTAAACCCAGATCTATGACTAGGGATAAATGTTTTGCCATTGTGCAACATTCCGTCCATCATCTTGTGTGTTTTGCTGTTCACCCTGTGTGGGAAGGGTATGCCCAGACGTGGGTTCCTTGCTTACTACGCCACTGGAATGAAGCTATCCTGGCAGAAGAAGGCTGATAGCCAGAAACCAGTCCTAGGATGCTTGATTCTGGTCCAGGGAACACATGGCTTGGCAGTTCGGTCTGGAATGTTCCCATGAGGCACGGGGTCAAGACTGATTTGCATATGGCCATGTCTGAACTGGGGTGGCTTGGTGAGCAAATTAACGATGGATTAAACCCAGATCTGTGACCGGGGGTGAATATTTTGCCATTGTGCAACATTCCGTCCATCATCTTGTGTGTTTTGCTGTTCACCCTACGCGGGAAGGGTATGCCCAGACGTGGGTCCCTCGCTCACTATGCCACTGGAGTCAAGCTATCCTGGCAGAAGACGGCTGATAGCCAGAAACCGGTCCTAGGATGCTTGATTCCGGTCTAGGGAAGCCACGGCTTGGCAGTTCGGTCTGGACTGTTTCCATTAGGCACAGGGTCAAGACTGATTTGCATATGGCCATGCCGGAACTGGGGTTGCTTGGTGAGCTAAATAACGATGGATTAAACCCAGATCTGTGACTGAGGGTGAGTTTTTTGCCATTGTGCAACATTCCGTCCATCATCTTGTGTGTTTTGCTGTTCACCCTGTGTGGGAAGGGTATGCCCAGACGTGTGTCCCTTGCTCACTACGCCACTGGAGTCAAGCTATCCTGGCTGAAGACAGCTGATAGCCAGAAACCGGTACTAGGATGCTTGATTCCGGTCCAGGGAAGACACGGCTTGGCAGTTCGGTCTGGACTGTTCCCATGAGGCACAGGGTCAAAACTGATTTGCATATGGCCAAGTCTGAACTGGGTGGCTTGGAGAGCAACATATCAATGGATTAAACTCAGATCTGTGACTGGGGGTGAATATTTTGCCATTGTGCAACATTCCGTCCATCATCTTGTGTGTTTTGCTGTTCACCCTATGTGGAAAGGGTTTGCCCAGACATGGGTCCCTTGCTTACTACGCCACTGGAATGAAGCTATCCTGGCTGAAGACGGGTGATAGCCAGAAACCGGTCCTAGGATGCTTGATTCCGGTCCAGGGAAGACATGGCTTGGCAGTTCGGTCTGGACTGTTCCCATGAGGCACAGGGTTAAAACTGATTTGCATATGGCCAAGTCTGAACTGGGGTGGCTTGGAGAGCAAAATATCGATGGATTAAATCCAGATCTGTGACTAGGGGTACATTTTTTGCCATTGTGCAACATTCCGTCCATCATCTTGTGTGTTTTGCTGTTCACCCTGTGTGGGAAGGGTATGCCCAGACGTGTGTCCCTTGCTCACTACGCCACTGGAGTCAAGCTATCCTGGCTGAAGTCGACTGATAGCCAGAAACCGGTCCTAGGATGCTTGATTCTGGTCCAGGGAAGACATGGCTTGGCAATTCGGTCTGGACTGTTCCCATGAGGCACAGGGTCAAGACTGATTTGCATATGGCCATGTCGGAACTGGGGTTGCTTGGTGAGCTAAATAATGATGGATTAAACCCAGATCTGTGACTGGGGGTACATTTTTTGCCATTGTGCAACATTCCGTCCATCATCTTGTGTGTTTTGCTGTTCACCCTGTGTGGGAAGGGTATGCCCAGACGTGTGTCCCTTGCTCACTACGCCACTGGAGTCAAGCTATCCTGGCTGAAGATGGCTGATAGCCAGAAACCGGTCCTAGGATGCTTGATTCCGGTCCAGGGAAGACATAGCTTGGCAGTTCGGTCTGGACTGTTCCCATGAGGAACAGGGTCAAGACTGATTTGCACATGGCCAAGTCTGAACTGGGGTGGCTTGGTGAGCATAATAATGATGGATTAAACCCAGATCTGTGACTGGGGGTGAATGTTTTACCATTGTGCAACATTCCATCCATCATCTTGTGTGTTTTGCTGTTTACCCTATGTTGAAAGGGTATGCCCAGACGTGGGTCCCTTGCTTACTACGCCACTGGAATGAAGCTATCCCGACAGAAGATGGCTGATAGCCAGAAACCAGTCCTAGGATGCTTGATTCCGGTCCATGGAACGCATGGCTTGACAGTTCGGTCTGGACTGTTCCCATGAGGCACAGGGTCAAGACTGATTTGCATATGGCCATGTCTGAACTGGGGTGGCTTGGTGAGCAAATTAACGATGGATTAAACCCAGATCTGTGACCGGGGGTGAATATTTTGCCATTGTGCAACATTCCGTCCATCATCTTGTGTGTTTTGCTGTTCACCCTACGCGGGAAGGGTATGCCCAGACGTGGGTCCCTCGCTCACTATGCCACTGGAGTCAAGCTATCCTGGCAGAAGACGGCTGATAGCCAGAAACCGGTCCTAGGATGCTTGATTCCGGTCTAGGGAAGCCATGGCTTGGCAGTTCGGTCTGGACTGTTTCCATTAGGCACAGGGTCAAGACTGATTTGCATATGGCAATGCCGGAACTGGGGTTGCTTGGTGAGCTAAATAACGATGGATTAAACCCAGATCTGTGACTGAGGGTGAGTTTTTTGCCATTGTGCAACATTCCGTCCATCATCTTGTGTGTTTTGCTGTTCACCCTGTGTGGGAAGGGTATGCCCAGACGTGTGTCCCTTGCTCACTACGCCACTGGAGTCAAGCTATCCTGGCTGAAGACAGCTGATAGCCAGAAACCGGTACTAGGATGCTTGATTCCGGTCCAGGGAAGACATGGCTTGGCAGTTCGGTCTGGACTGTTCCCATGAGGCACAGGGTCAAAACTGATTTGCATATGGCCAAGTCTGAACTGGGTGGCTTGGAGAGCAAAATATCAATGGATTAAACTCAGATCTGTGACTGGGGGTGAATATTTTGCCATTGTGCAACATTCCGTCCATCATCTTGTGTGTTTTGCTGTTCACCCTATGTGGAAAGGGTTTGCCCAGACATGGGTCCCTTGCTTACTACGCCACAGGAATGAAGCTATCCTGGCTGAAGACGGGTGATAGCCAGAAACCGGTCCTAGGATGCTTGATTCCGGTCCAGGGAAGACATGGCTTGGCAGTTCGGTCTGGACTGTTCCCATGAGGCACAGGGTTAAAACTGATTTGCATATGGCCAAGTCTGAACTGGGGTGGCTTGGAGAGCAAAATATCGATGGATTAAATCCAGATCTGTGACTAGGGGTACATTTTTTGCCATTGTGCAACATTCCGTCCATCATCTTGTGTGTTTTGCTGTTCACCCTGTGTGGGAAGGGTATGCCCAGACGTGTGTCCCTTGCTCACTACGCCACTGGAGTCAAGCTATCCTGGCTGAAGTCGACTGATAGCCAGAAACCGGTCCTAGGATGCTTGATTCTGGTCCAGGGAAGACATGGCTTGGCAATTCGGTCTGGACTGTTCCCATGAGGCACAGGGTCAAGACTGATTTGCATATGGCCATGTCGGAACTGGGGTTGCTTGGTGAGCTAAATAATGATGGATTAAACCCAGATCTGTGACTGGGGGTACATTTTTTGCCATTGTGCAACATTCCGTCCATCATCTTGTGTGTTTTGCTGTTCACCCTGTGTGGGAAGGGTATGCCCAGACGTGTGTCCCTTGCTCACTACGCCACTGGAGTCAAGCTATCCTGGCTGAAGACGGCTGATAGCCAGAAACCGGTCCTAGGATGCTTGATTCCGGTCCAGGGAAGACATAGCTTGGCAGTTCGGTCTGGACTGTTCCCATAAGGAACAGGGTCAAGACTGATTTGCACATGGCCAAGTCTGAACTGGGGTGGCTTGGTGAGCATAATAATGATGGATTAAACCCAGATCTGTGACTGGGGGTGAATGTTTTACCATTGTGCAACATTCCATCCATCATCTTGTGTGTTTTGCTGTTTACCCTATGTGGAAAGGGTATGCCCAGACGTGGGTCCCTTGCTTACTACGGCACTGGAATGAAGCTATCCCGACAGAAGATGGCTGATAGCCAGAAACCAGTCCTAGGATGCTTGATTCCGGTCCATGGAACGCATGGCTTGACAGTTCGGTCTGGACTGTTCCCATGAGGCACAGGGTCAAGACTGATTTGCATATGGCCATGTCTGAACTGGGGTGGCTTGGTGAGCAAAATAACAATGGATTAAACGCAGATCTGTGACTGGGGGTGAATGTTTTGCCATTGTGCAACATTCAGTCCATCATCTTGTGTGTTTTGCTGTTCACCCTATGTGGGATGGGTATGCCCAGATGTGTGTCCCTTGCTCACTACGCCACTGGAGTCAAGCTATCCTGGCTGAAGACGGTTGATAGCCAGAAACCGGTCCTAAGTTGTTTGATTCCGGTCCAGGGAAGACTAGCATGGCAGTTCAGTCTGGACTGTTCCCATGATGCACAGGGTCAAGACTGATTTGCATATGGCCATGTCTGAACTGGGGTGGCTTGGTGAGCAAAATAACAATGGATTAAACCCAGATCTGTGACTGGGGGTCAATATTTTGCCATTGTGCAACATTACGTCCACAATCTTGTGTGTTTTGCTGTTCACCCTATGTGGGAAGGGTATGCCCAGATGTGGGTCCCTTGCTCACTACGCCATTGGAGTCAAGCTATCCTGGCTGAAGACGGCTGATAGCCAGAAACAGGTCCTAGGATGCTTGATTCCAGTCCAGGGAAGACATGGCTTGGCAGTTCGGTCTGGACTGTTCCCATAAGGCACAGGCTCAAGAGTGATTTGCATATGACCAAGTCTGAACTGGGGTGGCTTGGTGAGCAAAATAACGATGGATTAAACCCAGATCTGTGACTGGGGGTGAATGTTTTGCCATTGTGCAACTTTCCGTCCATCATCTTGTGTGTTTTGCTGTTCACCCTATGTGGGAAGGGTATGCCCAGACGTTGGTCCCTTGCACACTGCGCCACTGGAGTCAAGCTATCCTGGCTGAAGACGGTTGATAGCCAGAAACCGGTCCTAGGATGCTTGAATCCGGTCCAGGGAAGACATGGCTTGGCAGTTCGGTCTGGCCTGTTCCCACGAGGCACAGGCTCAAGACTGATTTGCATATGGCCATGTCTGAACCGGGGTGGCTTGTTGAGCAAAATAACGATGGATTAAACCCAGATCTGTGACTGGGGGTGAATTTTTTGCCATTGTGCAACATTCCGTCCATCATCTTGTCTGTTTTGCTGTTCACCCTGTGTGGGAAGGGTATGCCCAGACGTGTGTCCCTTGCTCACTACGCCACTGGAGTCATGCAATCCTGGCTGAAGACGACTGATAGCCATATACCGGTCCTAGGATGCTTGATTCCAGTCCAGGGAAGACCGGGCTTGGCAGTTCGGTCTGGACTGTTCCCATGAGGCATAGTGTCAAGACTGATTTGCATATGGCCATGTCTGAACTGGGGTGCCTTGGTGAGCAAAATGCCGATGGATTAAACCCAGATCTGTGACGGGGTGAATGTTTTGCCATTGTGCAACATTCCGTCTATCATCTTGTGTGTTTTGCTGTTCACCCTATGGGGGAAGGGTATGCGCAGACGTGGGTCCCTTGCTCACTACGCACTGGAGACAAGCTATCCTGGCTGAAGACGGCTGATAGCCAGATACCGGTCCTAAGATGCTTGATTCCGGTCCAGGGAAGACATAGCTTGGTAGTTCGGTCTGGACTATTCCCATGAGGCACAGGGTCAAGACTGATTTGCTAATGGCCATGTCTGAACTAGGGTGGCTTGGTGAGCAAAATAACGATGGATTAAACCCAGATCTGTGACTGGGGGTGAATATTTTGCCATTGTGCAACATTCTGTCCATCATCTTGTGTGTTTTGCTGTTCACCCTATGTGGAAAGGGTTTGCCCAGACATGGGTCCCTTGCTTACTACGCCACTGGAATGAAGCTATCCTGGCTGAAGACGGCTGATAGCCAGAAACCGGTCCTAGGATGCTTGATTCCGGTCCAGGGAAGACATGGCTTGGCAGTTCGGTCTGGACTCTTCCCATGAGGCACAGGGTCAAGACTGATTTGCATATGGCCAAGTCTGAACTGGGGTGGCTTGGAGAGCAAAATATCGGTGGATTAAACCCAGATCTGTGACTGGGGGTGAATGTTTTGCCATTGTGCAACATTCCATCCATCATCTTGTGTGTTTTGCTGTTCACCCTATGTGGTAAGGCTATGCACAGACGTGGGTCCCTTGCTCACTACGCCACTGGAGTCAAGCTATCCTGGCAGAAGATGGCTGATAGCAAGAAACCAGTCCTAGGATGCTTGATTCCGGTCCAAGGAATGCATGGCTTGGCAGTTCGGTCTGGACTGTTCCCATGAGGCACAGGGTCAAGACTGATTTGCATATGGCCATGTCTGAACTGGGGTGGCTTGGTGAGCAAAATAACAATGGATTAAACCCAGATCTGTGTGGGGGTGAATTTTTTGACATTGTGCAACATTCCGTCCATCATCTTGTGTGTTTTGCTGTTCACCCTGTGTCGGAAGGGTATGCCCAGACGTGTGTCCCTTGCTCACTGCGCCACTGGAGTCAAGCTATCCTGGCTGAAATCGGCTGATAGCCAGAAACCGGTCCTAGGATGCTTGATTCCGGTCCAGGGAAGACATGGCTTGGCAATTCGGTCTGGACTGTTCCCATGAGGCACAGGGTCAAGACTGATTTGCATATGGCCATGTCTGAACTGGGGTGGCTTGGTGAGCAAAATAACGATGGATTAAACCCAGACCTATGACTTGGGGTGAATGTTTTGCCATTGTGCAACATTCCGTCCATCATCTTGTGTGTTTTGCTGTTCACCCTATGTGGGAAGGGTATGCCCAGACGTGGGTCCCTTGCTCACTATGCCACTGGAGTCAAGCTATCCTGGCAGAAGAAGGCTGATAGCCAGAAACCAGACCTAGGATGCTTGATTCCGGTCCAGGGAAGACATGGCTTGGCAGTTCGGTCTAGACTGTTCCCGTGAGGCACAGGGTCAAGACTGATTTGCATATTTCCATGTCTGAACTGGGGTGGCTTGGTGAGCAAAATAACGATGGATTAAACCCAGATCTGTCACTGGGGGTGAATGTTTTTGCCATTTTGCAACATTCCGTCCTTCAGCTTGTGTGTTTTGCTGTTCACCCTATGTGGGAAGGGTATGCCAAGACGTGGGTCCCTTGCTCACTACGCCACTTGAGTCAAGCTATCCTGGCAGAAGATGACTGATAGCCAGAAACCAGTCCTAGGAGGCTTGATTCCGGTCCAGGGAAGACATAGCTTGGCAGTTCGGTCTGGACTGTTCCCATGAGGCACAGGTTCAAGACTGATTTGCATATGGCAATGTCTGAACTGGGGTGGCTTGGTGAGCAAAATAACGATGGATTAAACCCAGATCTGTGACTGGGGGTGAATGTTTTGCCATTGTGCAACATTCTGTCCATCATCTTGTGTGTTTTGCTGTTCACCCTATGTGGGAAGGCTATGCCCAGACGTCGGTCCCTTGCACACTACGCCACTAGAGAGAAGCTATCCTGGCTAAAGACGGCTGATAGCCAGAAACCGGTCCTAGGATGCTTGATTCCAGTCCAGGGAAGACAAGGCTTGGCAGTTCGGTCTGGACTGTTCCCATGAGGCACAGGGTCAAGACTGATTTGCATATGGACATGCCGGAACTGGGGTTGCTTGGTGAGCTAAATACCGATTGATTAAACCCAGATCTGTGACAGGGGGTGAATATTTTGCCATTGTGCAACATTCCGTCCATCATCTTGTGTGTTTTGCTGTTCCCCCTGTGTGGGAAGGTTATGCGCAGACGTGGGTCCCTTGCTCACTACGCCACTTGAGTCAAGCTATCCTGGCAGAAGATGACTGATAGCCAGAAACCAGTCCTAGGATGCTTGATTCTGGTCCAGGGAACGCATGGCTTGGCAGTTCGGTCAGGACTGTTCCCATGAGGCACAGGGTCACGACTGATTTGCATATGGCCATGTCTGAACTGGGGTGGCTTGGTGAGCAAAATAACAATGGATTAAACCCAGATCTGTGACAGGGGGTGAATATTTTGCCATTGTGCAACATTCCGTTCATCATCTTGTGTGTTTTGCTGTTCACCCTATGTGGGAAGGGTATGCCCGTACGTGGGTCCCTTTGGTCACTACGCTACTGGAGTCAAGCTATCCAGGCTGAAGCAAGCTGATAGCCAAAACCGGTCCTAGGATGCTTGATTCCGGTCCAGTGAAGACATGGCTTGGCAGTTCTGTCTGGACTGTTCCCATGAGGCACAGGGACAAGACTGATTTGCATATGGCCATGTCGGAACTGGGGTTGCTTGGTGAGCTAAATAACGATGGATTAAACCCAGATCTGTGACTGGGGGTGAATATTTTGCCATTGTGCAACATTCCGTCCATCATCTTGTTTTTTTTGCTGTTCACCCTATGTGGAAAGTGTATGCCCAGACGTGGGTTCCTTGCTTACTACGCCACTGGAATGAAGCTATCCTCGCAGAAGAAGGCTGATAGAGAGAAACCAGTCCTAGGATGCTTGATTCTGGTACAGGGAATGCATGGCTTGGCAGTTCGGTCTGGACTGTTCCCATGAGGCACAGGGTCAAGACTGATTTGCATATGGCCATGTCTGAACTGGGGTGGCTTGGTGAGCAAATTAACGATGGATTAAACCCAGAAATGTGACCAGGGGTGAATATTTTGCCATTCTGCAACATTCTGTCCATCATCTTGTGTGTTTTGCTGTTCACCCTTCGTGGGAAGGGTATGCCCAGACGTGGGTCCCTCGCTCACTATGCCACTGGAGTCAAGCTATCCTGGCAGAAGACGGCTGATAGCCAGAAATCGGTCCTAGGATGCTTGATTCCGGTCTAGGGAAGCCATGGCTTGGCAGTTCGGTCTGGACTGTTTCCATGAGGCACAGGGTCAAGACTGATTTGCATATGGCCATGCCGGAACTGGGGTTGCTTGGTGAGCTAAATAACGATGGATTAAACCCAGACCTGTGACTGGGGGTGAATGTTTTGCCTTTGTGCAACATTCCGTCCATCATCTTGTGTGTTTTTTTGTTCACCCTATGTGGGATTGGTATGCCCAGACGTGGGTCCCTTGTACACTACGCCACTGGGGTCAAGCTATCCTGGCTAAAGACGGCTGATGGCCATAAACCGGTCCTAGGATGCTTGATTCCGGTCCAGGGAAGACATGGCTTGGTAGTTCGGTCTGGACTGTTCCCATGAGGAACAGGGTCAAGACTGATTTGCACATGGCCAAGTCTGAACTGGGGTGGCTTGGTGAGCATAATAATGATGGATTAAACCCAGATCTGTGACTGGGGGTGAATGTTTTGCCATTGTGCAACATTCCATCCATCATCTTGTGTGTTTTGCTGTTTACCCTATGTGGAAAGGGTATGCCCAGACGTGGGTCCCTTGCTTACTACGCCACTGGCATGAAGCTATCCCGGCAGAAGACGGCTGATAGCCAGAAACCAGTCCTAGGATGCTTGATTCCGGTCCAGGGAACGCATGGCTTGGCAGTTCGGTCTGGACTGTTCCCATGAGGCACAGGGTCAAGACTGATCTGCATATGGCCATGTCTGAACTGGGGTGGCTTGGTGAGCAAAATAACAATGGATTAAACCCAGATCTGTGACTGGGGGTGAATGTTTTGCCATTGTGCAACATTTCGTTCATCATCTTGTGTGTCTTGCTGTTCACCCTATGTGGGAAGGGTATGCCCATACGTGGGTCCCTTTGGTCACTATGCCAATGGAGTCAAGCTATCCTGGCTGAAGACGGCTGATAGCCAGAAACCGGTTCTAGGATGCGTGATTCCGGTCCAGGGAAGACATGGCTTGGCAGTTCAGTCTGGACTGTTCCCATGAGGCACAGGGTCAAGACTAATTTGCATTTGGCCATTTCGGAACTGGGGTTACTTGGTTAGCTAAATAACGATGAATGACACCCAGATCTGTGACTGGGGGTGAGTTTTTTTGCCATTGTGCAACATTCCATCCATCATCTTGTGTGTTTTGCTGTTCCCCCTATGTGGGAAGGGTATGCCCAGACGTCGGTCCCTTGCACACTACGCCACTGGAGTCAAGGTATCCTGGCTAAAGACGGCTGATAGCCAGAAACTGGTCCTGGGATGCTTGATTCCAGTCCAGGGAAGACATGGCTTGGCAGTTCGGTCTGGACTGTTCCCATGAGGCACAGGGTCAAGACTGATTTGCATATGGCCCTGTCTGAACTGGGGTGGCTTGGTGAGCCAAATAACGATGGATTAAACCCAGATCTGTGACTGGGGGTGAATGTTTTGCCATTGTGCAACATTCCATCCATCATCTTATGTGTTTTGCTGTTCACCCTATGTGGGAAGGGTATGCCCAGACGTGGGTCCCTTGCTCACTATGCCACTGGAGTCAAGCTATCCTGGCAGATGACGGTTGATAGCCAGAAACCAGTCCTAGGATGCTTGATTCCGGTCCAGGGAACACATGGCTTGGCAGTTCGGTCTGGACTGTTCCCATGAGGCACAGGGTCAAGACTGATTTGCAAATGGCCATGTCTGAACTGGGGTGGCTTGGTGAGCAAAATAACAATGGATTAAACCCAGATCTGTGATTGGGGGTGAATTTTTTGCCATTGTGCAACATTCCGTCCATCATCTTGTGTGTTTTGCTGTTCACCCTATGTGGGAAGGGTATGCCCAAATGTGGGTCCCTTGCTCACTACGCCACTGGAGACAAGCTATCCTGGCTGAAGACGGCTGATAGCCAGATACCGGTCCTAGGATGCTTGATTCCGGTCCAGGGAAGACATAGCTTGGCAGTTCGGTCTGGACTATTCCCATGAGGCACAGGGTTAAGACTGATTTGCAAATGGCCATGTCTGAACTGGGGTGGCTTGGTGAGCAAAATAACGATGGATTAAACCCAGATCTGTGACTGGGGGTGAATATTTTGCCATTGTGCCACATTCCGTCCATCATCTTGTGTGTTTTGCTGTTCTCCCTATGTGGAAAGGGTATTCCCAGATGTGGGTCCCTTGCTTACTACGCCACTGGAATGAAGCTATCCTGGCTGAAGACGGCTGATAGCCAGAAACCGGTCCTAGGTTGCTTGATTCCGGTCCAGGAAAGACATGGCTTGGCACTGCGGTCTGGACTGTTCCCATGAGGCACAGGTTCAAGACTGATTTGCATATGGCAATGTCTGAACTGGGGTGGCTTGGTGAGCAAAATAACGATGGATTAAACCCAGATCTGTAACTGGGGGTGAATGTTTTGCCATTGTGCAACATTCCGTCCATCATCTTGTGTGTTTTGCTGTTCACCCTATGTGGGAAGGCTATGCCCAGACGTCAGTCCCTTGCACACTACGCCACTAGAGAGAAGCTATCCTGGCTAAAGACGGCTGATAACCAGAAACCGGTCCTAGGATGCTGGATTCCAGTCCAGGGAAGACAAGGCTTGGCAGTTCGGTCTGGACTGTTCCGATGAGGCACAGGGTCAAGACTGATTTGCATATGGCCATGTCTGAACTGGGGTGGCTTGGTGAGCAAAATAATGATGGATTAAACCCAGAACTGTGACTGGGGGTGAATGTTTTGCCATTGTGCAACATTCCGTCCTTCAACTTCTGTGTTTTGCTGTTCACCCTATGTGGAAAGGGTATGCCCAGACGTTGGTCCCTTGCTCACTACGCCACTGGAGTCAAGCTATCCTGGCAGAAGACGGCTGATAGCCAGAAACCAGTAGTAGGATGCTTGATTCCGGTCCAGGGAAGACATGGCTTGGCAGTTCGGTCTGGACTGTTCCCATGAGGCACATTTTCAAGACTGATTTGCATATGGCCATGTCTGAACTGGGGTGGCTTGGTGAGCAAAATAACGATGGATTAAACCCAGATATGTGACTGGGGGTGAATGCTTTGCCTTTGTGCAACATTCCGTCCATCGTCTTGTGTGTTTTGTTGTTCACGCTATGTGGGATGGGTATGCCTAGACGACGGTCCCTTGCACACTACGCCACTGGAGTCAAGCTATCCTGGCTAAAGACGGCTGATGGCCAGAAACCGATCCTAGGATACTTGATTCTGGTCCAGGGAAGACATGGCTTGGCAGTTTGGTCTGGACTGTTCCCATGAGGCACAGGGTCAAGACTGATTTCCACATGGCCAAGTCTGAACTGGGGTGGCTTGGTGAGCAAAATAACAATGGATTAAACCCAGATCTGTGACGGGGGGTGA
Organism: Lissotriton helveticus; assembly: GCF_964261635.1. NCBI lineage: Eukaryota > Metazoa > Chordata > Amphibia > Caudata > Salamandridae > Lissotriton > Lissotriton helveticus. Next base: position 956,903,870 of record NC_136071.1, read on the forward strand.
ATGTTTTGCCATTGTGCAACATTCCGTCCATCATCTTGTGTGTTTTGCTGTTTACCCTATGTGGAAAGGGTATGCCCAGACATGGGTCCCTTGCTTACTACGCCACTGGAATGAAGCTATCCCGGCAGAAGATGGCTGATAGCCAGAAACCAGTCCTAGGATGCTTGATTCCAGTCCAGGGAAGACCTAACTTGGCAGTTCGGTCTGGAATGTTCCCATGAGGCACCGGTTCAAGACTGAATTGCATATGGCCATGTCTGAAATGGGGTGGCTTGGTGAGCAAAATACTGATGGATTAAACCCAGACCTGTGACTGGGGATGAATGTTTTGCCTTTGTGCAACATTCCGTCCATCATCTTGTGTGTTTTGTTGTTCACCCTATGTGGGATGGGTATGCCCAGACGTGGGTCCCTTGCACACTACGCCACTGGGGTCAAGCTATCCTGGCTAAAGACGGCTGATGGCCAGAAACCGGTCCTAGGATGCTTGATTCCGGTCCAGGGAAGACATGGCTTGGTAGTTCGGTCTGGACTGTTCCCATGAGGAACAGGGTCAAGACTGATTTGCACATGGCCAAGTCTGAACTGGGGTGGCTTGGTGAGCATAATAATGATGGATTAAACCCAGATCTGTGACTGGGGGTGAATGTTTTGCCATTGTGCAACATTCCGTCCATCATCTTGTGTGTTTTGCTGTTCACCCTATGTGGGAAGGCTATGCCCAGACGTCAGTCCCTTGCACACTACGCCACTAGAGAGAAGCTATCCTGGTCTAAAGACGGCTGATAGCCAGAAACCGGTCCTAGGATGCTTGATTCCAATCCAGGGAAGACAAGGCTTGGCAGTTCGGTCTGGACTGTTCCCATGAGGCACAGGGTCAAGACTGATTTGCATATGGCCATGTCTGAACTGGGGTGGCTTGGTGAGCAAAATAATGATGGATTAAACCCAGAACTGTGACTGGGGGTGAATGTTTTGCCATTGTGCAACATTCCGTCCTTCAACTTCTGTGTTTTGCTGTTCACCCTATGTGGAAAGGGTATGCCCAGACGTTGGTCCCTTGCTCACTACGCCACTGGAGTCAAGCTATCCTGGCAGAAGACGGCTGATAGCCAGAAACCAGTAGTAGGATGCTTGATTCCGGTCCAGGGAAGACATGGCTTGGCAGTTCGGTCTGGACTGTTCCCATGAGGCACATTTTCAAGACTGATTTGCATATGGCCATGTCTGAACTGGGGTGGCTTGGTGAGCAAAATAACGATGGATTAAACCCAGATATGTGACTGGGGGTGAAATGCTTTGCCATTGTGCAACATTCCGTCCATCGTCTTGTGTGTTTTGTTGTTCACGCTATGTGGGATGGGTATGCCCAGACGGCGGTCCCTTGCACACTACACCACTGGAGTCAAGCTAACCTGGCTAAAGACGGCTGATGGCCAGAAACCGATCCTAGGATACTTGATTCCGGTCCAGGGAAGACATGGCTTGGCAGTTCGGTCCGGACTGTTCCCATGAGGCACAGGGTCAAGACTGATTTGCACATGGCCAAGTCTGAACTGGGGTGGCTTGGTGAGCAAAATAACAATGGATTAAACCCAGATCTGTGACTGGGGGTGAATGTTTTGCCATTGTGCAACATTCCGTCCATCATCTTGTGTGTTTTGCTGTTCACCCTATGTGGAAGGGTATGCCCAGACGTGGATCCCTTGTTCACTAAGCCACTGGAGACAAGCTATCCTGGCTGAAGACGGCTGATAGCCAGATCCCGGTCCTAGGATGCTTGATTCCGGTCCAGGGAAGACATAGCTTGGCAGTTCGGTCTGGACTGTTCCCATGAGGCACAGGGTCAAGACTGATTTGCATATGGCCATGTCTGAACTGGGGTGCCTTGGTGAGCAAAATAACGATGGATTAAACCCAGATCTGTGACTGGGGGTGAATATTTTGCCATTGTGCAACATTCCGTCCATCATCTTGTGTGTTTTGCTGTTCACCCTATGTGGAAAGGGTATGCCCAGACATGGGTCCCTTGCTTACTACGCCACTGGAATGAAGCTATCCTGGCTGAAGACGGGTGATAGCCAGAAACCGGTCCTAGGATGCTTGATTCCGGTCCAGGGAAGACAAGGCTTGGCAGTTCGGTCTGGACTGTTCCCATGAGGCACAGGGTCAAGACTGATTTGCATGTGGCCAAGTCTGAACTGGGGTGGCTTGGAGAGCAAATTATTGGTGGATTAAACCCAGATCTGTGACTGGGGGTGAATGTTTTGCCATTGTGCAACATTCCGTCCATCATCTTGTGTGTTTTGCTATTCACCCTATGTGGTAAGGGTATGCACAGACGTGGGTCCCTTGCTCACTACGCCACTGGAGTCAAGCTATCCTGGCAGAAGATGGCTGATAGCAAGAAACCAGTCCTAGGATGCTTGATTCCGGTCCAGGGAACGCATGGCTTGGCAGTTCGGTCTGGACTGTTCCCATGAGGCACAGGGTCAAGACTGATTTGCATATGGCCATGTCTGAACTGGGGTGGCTTGGTGAGCAAAATAACAATGGATTAAACCCAGATCTGTGTGGGGTGAATGTTTTGCCATTGTGCAACATTCCGTACATCATTTTGTGTGTTTTGCTGTTCACCCTGTGTGGGAAGGGTATGCCCAGACATGTGTCCCTTGCTCACTACGCCACTGGAGTCACGCAATCCTGGCTGAAGACGACTGATAGCCAGATACCGGTCCTAGGATGCTTGATTCCAGTCCAGGGAAGACCTAACTTGGCAGTTCGGTCTGGACTGTTCCCATGAGGCACAGGATCAAGACTGATTTGCATATGGCCATGTCTGAACTGGGGTGCCTTGGTGAGCAAAATAACGATGGATTAAACCCAGATCTGTGACTGGGGGTGAATATTTTGCCATTGTGCAACATTCCGTCCATCATCTTGTGTGTTTTGCTGTTCACCCTATGTGGAAAGGGTATGCCCAGACATGGGTCCCTTGCTTACTACGCCACTGGAATGAAGCTATCCTGGCTGAAGACGGTTGATAGCCAGAAACCGGTCCTAGGATGCTTGATTCGAGTCCAGGGAAGACATGGCTTGGCAGTTCGGTCTGGACTGTTCCCATGAGGCACAGGGTCAAGACTGATTTGCATATGGCCAAGTCTGAACTGGGGTGGCTTAGAGAGCAAATTATTGGTGGATTAAACCCAGATCTGTGACTGGGGGTGAATGTTTTGCCATTGTGCAACATTCCGTCCATCATCTTGTGTGTTTTGCTATTCACCCTATGTGGTAAGGGTATGCACAGACGTGGGTCCCTTGCTCACTACGCCACTGGAGTCAAGCTATCCTGGCAGAAGATGGCTGATAGCAAGAAACCAGTCCTAGGATGCTTGATTCCGGTCCAGGGAACGCATGGCTTGGCAGTTCGGTCTGGACTGTTCCCATGAGGCACAGGGTCAAGACTGATTTGCATATGGCCATGTCTGAACTGGGGTGGCTTGGTGAGCAAAATAACAATGGATTAAACCCAGATCTGTGTGGGGTGAATGTTTTGCCATTGTGCAACATTCCGTACATCATTTTGTGTGTTTTGCTGTTCACCCTGTGTGGGAAGGGTATGGCCAGACGTGTGTCCCTTACTCACTACGCCACTGGAGTCAAGTTATCCTGGCTGAAGACCGCTGATAGCCAGACACCGGTCCTAGGATGCTTGATTCCGTTCCAGGGAAGACATAGCTTGGCAGTTCGGTCTGGACTGTTCCCATGAGGCACCGGTTCAAGACTGAATTGCATATGGCCATGTCTGAAATGGGGTGGCTTGGTGAGCAAAATACCGATGGATTAAACCCCGGCCTGTGACTGGGGATGAATGTTTTGCCTTTGTGCAACATTCCGTCCATCATCTTGTGTGTTTTGTTGTTTACCCTATGTGGAAAGGGTATGCCCAGACGTGGGTCCCTTGCTTACTACGCCACTGGAATGAAGCTATCCCGGCAGAAGATGGCTGATAGCCAGAAACCAGTCCTAGGATGCTTGATTCCGGTCCAGGGAACGTATGGCTAGACAGTTCGGTCTGGACTGTTCCCATGAGGCACAGGGTCAAGACTGATTTGCATATGGCCATGTCTGAACTGGGGTGGCTTGGTGAGCAAAATAGCAATGGATTAAACGCAGATCTGTGACTGGGGGTGAATGTTTTGCCATTGTGCAACATTCCGTCCATCATCTTGTTTGTTTTGTTGTTCACCCTATGTGGGAAGGGTATGCCCAAACGTGGGTCCCTTGCTCACTATGCCACTGGAGTCAAGCTATCCTGGCAGAAGACGGCTGATAGCCATAAACCGGTCCTAGGATGCTTGATTCCGGTCCAGGGAAGACATGGCTTGGCAGTTTGGTCTGGACTGTTCCCATGAGGCACAGGGTCAAAACTGATGCATATGGCCAAGTCTGAACTGGGGTGGCTTGGAGAGCAAAATATCGATGGATTAAACCCAGATCTGTGACTAGGGGTACATTTTTTGCCATTGTGCAACATTCCGTCCATCATCTTGTGTGTTTTGCTGTTCACCCTGTGTGGGAAGGGTATGCCCAGACGGGTGTCCCTTGCTCACTACTCCACTGGAGTCAAGCTATCCTGGCTGAAGACGGCTGATAACCAGATACCGGTCCTAGGATGCTTGATGCCAGTCCAGGGAAGACATAGCTTAGCAGTTCGGTCTGGACTATTCCCATGAGGCACAGGGTCAAGACTGATTTGCAAATGGCCATGTCTGAACTGGGGTGGCTTGGTGAGCTAAATAACGATGGATTAAACCCAGATCTGTGACTAGGTGTACATTTTTTGCCATTGTGCAACATTCCGTCCTTCAGCTTGTGTGTTTTGCTGTTCACCCTATGTGGGAAGGGTATGCCCAAACGTGGGTCCCTTGCTCACTACGCCACTGGAGTCAAGCTATCCTGGCAGAAGACGGCTGATAACCAGATACCGGTCCTAGGATGCTTGATGCCAGTTCAGGGAAGACATAGCTTGGCACCTCGGTCTGGACTGTTCCCATGAGGCACAGGGTCAAGACTCATTTGCATATGGCCATGTCTGAACTGGGGTGGCTTGGTGAGCAAAATAACACTGGATTAAACCCAGATCTGTGACTGGGGGAGAATGTTTTGCCATTGTGCAACATTCGGTAAATCATCTTGTGTTTTTTGCTGTTCACCCTGTGTGGGAAGGGTATGCCCAGACGTTGGTCCCTTGCACACTGCGCCACTGGAGTCAAGCAATCCTGGCTGAAGACGGTTGATAGCCAGAAACCGGTCCTAGGATGCTTGAATCCGGTCCAGTAAAGACATGGCTTGGCAGTTCGGTCTGGACTGTTCCCACGAGGCACAGGCTCAAGACTGATTTGCATATGGCTATGTCTGAACCGGGGTGGCTTGTTGAGCAAAATAAAGATGGATTAAACCCAGATCTGTGACTGGGGGAGAATTTTTTGCCATTGTGCAACATTCCGTCCATCATCTTGTCTGTTTTGCTGTTCACCCTGTGTGGGAAGGGTATGCCCAGACATGTGTCCCTTGCTCACTACGCCACTGGAGTCACGCAATCCTGGATGAAGACGACTGATAGCCAGATACCGGTCCTAGGATGCTTGATTCCAGTCCAGGGAAGACCTAACTTGGCAGTTCGGTCTGGACTGTTCCCATGAGGCACAGGATCAAGACTGATTTGCATATGGCCATGTCTGAACTGGGGTGCCTTGGTGAGCAAAATAACGATGGATTAAACCCAGATCTGTGACTGGGGGTGAATATTTTGCCATTGTGCAACATTCCGTCCATCATCTTGTGTGTTTTGCTGTTCACCCTATGTGGAAAGGGTATGCCCAGACATGGGTCCCTTGCTTACTACGCCACTGGAATGAAGCTATCCTGGCTGAAGACGGGTGATAGCCAGAAACCGGTCCTAGGATGCTTGATTCCGGTCCAGGGAAGGCATGGCTTGGCAGTTCGGTCTGGACTGTTCCCATGAGGCACAGGGTCAAGACTGATTTGCATATGGCCAAGTCTGAACTGGGGTGGCTTGGAGAGCAAATTATTGGTGGATTAAACCCAGATCTGTGACTGGGGGTGAATGTTTTGCCATTGTGCAACATTCCGTCCATCATCTTGTGTGTTTTGCTATTCACCCTATGTGGTAAGGGTATGCACAGACGTGGGTCCCTTGCTCACTACGCCACTGGAGTCAAGCTATCCTGGCAGAAGATGGCTGATAGCAAGAAACCAGTCCTAGGATGCTTGATTCCGGTCCAGGGAACGCATGGCTTGGCAGTTCGGTCTGGACTGTTCCCATGAGGCACAGGGTCAAGACTGATTTGCATATGGCCATGTCTGAACTGGGGTGGCTTGGTGAGCAAAATAACAATGGATTAAACCCAGATCTGTGTGGGGTGAATGTTTTGCCATTGTGCAACATTCCGTACATCATTTTGTGTGTTTTGCTGTTCACCCTGTGTGAGAAGGGTATGGCCAGACGTGTGTCCCTTGCTCACTACGCCACTGGAGTCAAGCTATCCTGGCTGAAGACGGCTGATAGCCAGAAACTGGTCCTAGGATGCTTGATTCCGGTCCAGGGAAGACATAGCTTGGCAGTTCGGTCTGGACTGTTCCCATGAGGCACAGGGTCAAGACTGATTTGCATATGGCCATGTCTGAACTGGGGTGGCTTGGTGAGCAAAATAACGATGGATTAAACCCAGACCTATGACTGGGGGTGAATGTTTTGCCATTGTGCAACATTCCGTCCATCATCTTGTGTGTTTTGCTGTTCACCCTATGTGGGAAGGGTATGCCCAGACGTGGGTCCCTTGCTCACTATGCCACTGGAGTCAAGCTATCCTGGCAGAAGAAGGCTGATAGCCAGAAACCAGTCCTAGGATGCTTGATTCCGGTCCAGGGAAGACATGGCTTGGCAGTTCGGTCTAGACTGTTCCCGTGAGGCACAGGGTCAAGACTGATTTGCATATGGCCATGTCTGAACTGGGGTGACTTGGTGAGCAAAATACCGATAGATTAAACCCAGATCTGTCACTGGGGGTGAATGTTTTGCCATTTTGCAACATTCCGTCCTTCAGCTTGTGTGTTTTGCTGTTCACCCTATGTGGGAAGGGTATGCCCAGACGTGGGTCCCTTGCTCACTACGCCACTGGAGTCAAGCTATCCTGGAAGAAGACGGCTGATAGCCAGAAACCGGTCCTAGGATGCTTGATTCCAGTCCAGGGAAGACAAGGCTTGGCAGTTCGGTCTGGACTGTTCCCATGAGGCACGGGGTCAAGACTGATTTGCATATGGCCATGTCTGAACTGGGGTGGCTTGGTGAGCAAAATAATGATGGATTAAACCCAGATCTGTGACTGGGGGTGAATGTTTTGCCATTGTGCAACATTCCGTCCTTCAATTTCTGTGTTTTGCTGTTCACCCTATGTGGAAAGGGTATGCCCAGACGTGGGTCCCTTGATCACTACGCCACTGGAGTCAAGCTATCCTGGCAGAAGACGGCTGATAGCCAGAAACCAGTAGTAGGATGCTTAATTCCGGTCCAGGGAAGACATGGCTTGGCAGTTCGGTCTGAACTGTTCCCATGAGGCACATTTTCAAGACTGATTTGCATATGGTCATGACTGAACTGGGGTGGCTTGGTGAGCAAAATAACGATGGATTAAACCCAGATATGTGACTGGGGGTGAATGCTTTGCCATTGTGCAACATTCCGTCCATCATCTTGTGTGTTTTGTTGTTCACGCTATGTGGGATGGGTATGCCCAGACGGCGGTCCCTTGCACACTACGCCACTGGAGTCAAGCTATCCTGGCTAAAGACGGCTGATGGCCAGAAACCGATCCTAGGATACTTGATTCCGGTCCAGGGAAGACATGGCTTGGCAGTTCGGTCTGGACTGTTCCCATGAGGCACAGGGTCAAGACTGATTTGCTCATGGCCAAGCCTGAACTGGGGTGGCTTGGAGAGCAAAATAACAATGGATTAAACCCAGATCTGTGACTGGGGGTGAATGTTTTGCCATTGTGCAACATTCCGTCCATCATCTTGTGTGTTTTGCTGTTATCCCTATGTGGAAGGGTGTGCCCAGACGTGGGTCCCTTGCTCACTAAGCCACTGGAGACAAACTATCCTGGCTGAAGACGGCTGATAGCCAGATACCGGTCCTAGGATGCTTGATTCCGGTCCAGGGAAGACATAGCTTGGCAGTTCGGTCTGGACTGTTCCCATGAGGCACAGGGTGAAGACTGATTTGCATATGGCCATGTGTGAACTGGGGTGGCTTGGTGAGCAAAATAACGATGGATTAAACCCACATCTGTGACTGGGGGTGAATATTTTGCCATTGTGCAACATTCCGTCCATCATCTTGTGTGTTTTGCTGTTCACCCTATGTGGAAAGGGTATGCCCAGACGTGGGTCCCTTGCTTACTACGCCACTGGAATGAAGCTATCCTGGCTGAAGACGGCTGATAGCCATAAACCGGTCCTAGGATGCTTGATTCCGGTCCAGGGAAGACATGGCTTGGCAGTTTGGTCTGGACGGTTCCCATGAGGCACTGGGTCAAAACTGATTTGCATATGGCCAAGTCTGAACTGGTGTGGCTTGGAGAGCAAAATATCGATGGATTAAACCCAGATCTGTGACTGGGGGTGAATATTTTGTCCTTGTGCAACATTCCGTCCATCATGTGTGTTTTGCTGTTCACCCTATGTGGGAAGGGTATGCGCAGACGTGGGTCATTTGCTCACTACGCCACTTGAGTCAAGCTATCCTGGCAGAAGATGGCTGATAGCCAGAAACCAGTAATAGGATGCTTGATTCTGGTCCAGGGAACGCATGGCTTGGCAGTTCTGTCAGGACTGTTCCCATGAGGCACAGGGTCAAGACTGATTTGCATATGGCCATGTCTGAACTGGGGTGGCTTGGTGAGCAAAATAACAATGGATTAAACCCAGATCTGTGACTGGGGGTTAATGTTTTGCCATTGTGCAACATTCTGTTCACCATCTTGTGTGTTTTGCTGTTCACCCTATGTGGGAAGGGTATGCCCGTATGTGGGTCCCTTTGGTCACTACGCCACTGGAGTCAAGCTATCCTGGCTGAAGACGGCTGATAGCCACAAACCGGTCCTAGGATGCTTGATTCCGGTCCAGGGAAGACATGGCTTGGCAGTTCGGTCTGGACTGTTCCCATGAGGCACAGGGTCAAGACTGATTTGCATATGGCCATGTAGGAACTGGGGTTGCTTGGTGAGCTAAATAACGATGGATTGAACCCAGATCTGTGCCTCGGGGTACATTTTTTGCCATTGTGCAACATTCCGTCCATCGTCTTGTGTGTTTTGTTGTTCACGCTATGTGGGATGGGTATGCCCAGACGGCGGTCCCTTGCACACTACGCCACTGGAGTCAAGCTATCCTGGCTAAAGACGGCTGATGGCCAGAAACCGATCCTAGGATACTTGATTCCGGTCCAGGGAAGACATGGCTTGGCAGTTCGGTCTGGACTGTTCCCATGAGGCACAGGGTCAAGACTGATTTGCTCATGGCCAAGCCTGAACTGGGGTGGCTTGGAGAGCAAAATAACAATGGATTAAACCCAGATCTGTGACTGGGGGTGAATGTTTTGCCATTGTGCAACATTCCGTCCATCATCTTGTGTGTTTTGCTGTTATCCCTATGTGGAAGAGTGTGCCCAGACGTGGGTCGCTTGCTCACTAAGCCACTGGAGACAAACTATCCTGGCTGAAGACGGCTGATAGCCAGATACCGGTCCTAGGATGCTTGATTCCGGTCCAGGGAAGACATAGCTTGGCAGTTCGGTCTGGACTGTTCCCATGAGGCACAGGGTGAAGACTGATTTGCATATGGCCATGTGTGAACTGGGATGGCTTGGTGAGCAAAATAACGATGGATTAAACCCACATCTGTGACTGGGGGTGAATATTTTGCCATTGTGCAACATTCCGTCCATCATCTTGTGTGTTTTGCTGTTCACCCTATGTGGAAAGGGTATGCCCAGACGTGGGTCCCTTGCTTACTACGCCACTGGAATGAAGCTATCCTGGCTGAAGACGGCTGATAGCCATAAACCGGTCCTAGGATGCTTGATTCCGGTCCAGGGAAGACATGGCTTGGCAGTTTGGTCTGGACGGTTCCCATGAGGCACAGGGTCAAAACTGATTTGCATATGGCCAAGTCTGAACTGGTGTGGCTTGGAGAGCAAAATATCGATGGATTAAACCCAGATCTGTGACTGGGGTGAATATTTTGTCCTTGTGCAACATTCCGTCCATCATCTTGTGTGTTTTGCTGTTCACCCTATGTGGGAAGGGTATGCGCAGACGTGGGTCATTTGCTCACTACGCCACTTGAGTCAAGCTATCCTGGCAGAAGATGGCTGATAGCCAGAAACCAGTCCTAGGATGCTTGATTCTGGTCCAGGGAACGCATGGCTTGGCAGTTCTGTCAGGACTGTTCCCATGAGGCACAGGGTAAAGACTGATTTGCATATGGCCATGTCTGAACTGGGGTGGCTTGGTGAGCAAAATAACAATGGATTAAACCCAGATCTGTGACTGGGGGTTAATGTTTTGCCATTGTGCAACATTCTGTTCATCATCTTGTGTGTTTTGCTGTTCACCCTATGTGGGAAGGGAATGCCCGTATGTGGGTCCCTTTGGTCACTACGCCACTGGAGTCAAGCTATCCTGGCTGAAGACGGCTGATAGCCACAAACCGGTCCTAGGATGCTTGATTCCAGTCCAGGGAAGACATGGCTTGGCAGTTCGGTCCGGACTGTTCCCATGAGGCACAGGGTCAAGACTGATTTGCATATGGCCATGTCGGAACTGGGGTTGCTTGGTGAGCTAAATAACGATGGATTGAACCCAGATCTGTTCCTCGGGGTACATTTTTTGCCATTGTGCAACATTCCGTCCATCATCTTGTGTGTTTTTCTGTTCACCCTGTGTGGGAAGGGTATGCCCAGATGGGTGTCCCTTGCTCACTACTCCACTGGAGTCAAGCTATCCTGACTGAAGACGGCTGATAGCCAGATATCGGTCCTAGGATGCTTGATGCCAGTCCAGGGAAGACATAGCTTGGCACTTCGGTCTGGACTGTTCCCATGAGGCACAGGGTCAAGACTCATTTGCATATGGCCATGTCTGAACTGGGGAGGCTTGGTGAGCAAAATAACACTGGATTAAACCCAGATCTGTGACTGGGGGAGAATGTTTTGCCATTGTGCAACATTCCGTACATCATCTTGTGTTTTTTGCTGTTCACCCTGTGTGGGAAGGGTATGCCCAGACGTTGGTCCCTTGCACACTGCGCCACTGGAGTCAAGCAATCCTGGCTGAAGATGGTTGATAGCCAGAAACCGGTCCTAGGATGCTTGAATCCGGTCCAGTGAAGACATGGCTTGGCAGTTCGGTCTGGACTGTTCCCACGAGGCACAGGCTCAAGACTGATTTGCATATGGCCATTTCTGAACCGGGGTGGCTTGTTGAGCAAAATAACGATGGATTAAACCCAGATCTGTGACTGGGGGTGAATTTTTTGCCATTGTGCAACATTCCGTCCATCATCTTGTCTGTTTTGCTGTTCACCCTGTGTGGGAAGGGTATGCCCAGACATGTGTCCCTTGCTCACTACGCCACTGGAGTCACGCAATCCTGGCTGAAGACGACTGATAGCCAGATACCGGTCTTAGGATGCTTGATTCCAGTCCAGGGAAGACCTAACTTGGCAGTTCGGTCTGGACTGTTCCCATGAGGCACAGGATCAAGACTGATTTGCATATGGCCATGTCTGAACCGGGGTGGCTTGTTGAGCAAAATAACGATGGATTAAACCCAGATCTGTGACTGGGGGTGAATATTTTGCCATTGTGCAACATTCCGTCCATCATCTTGTGTGTTTTGCTGTTCACCCTATGTGGAAAGGGTATGCCCAGACATGGGTCCCTTGCTTACTACGCCACTGGAATGAAGCTATCCTGGCTGAAGACGGTTGATAGCCAGAAACCGGTCCTAGGATGCTTGATTCCGGTCCACGGAAGACATGGCTTGGCAGTTCGGTCTGGACTGTTCCCATGAGGCACAGGGTCAAGACTGATTTGCATATGGCCAAGTCTGAACTGGGGTGGCTTGGATAGCAAATTATTGGTGGATTAAACCCAGATCTGTGACTGGGTGTGAATGTTTTGCCATTGTGCAACATTCCGTCCATCATCTTGTGTGTTTTGCTATTCACCCTATGTGGTAAGGGTATGCACAGACGTGGGTCCCTTGCTCACTACGCCACTGGAGTCAAGCTATCCTGGCAGAAGATGGCTGATAGCAAGAAACCAGTCCTAGGATGCTTGATTCCGGTCCAGGGAACGCATGGCTTGGCAGTTCGGTCTGGACTGTTCCCATGAGGCACAGGGTCAAGACTGATTTGCATATGGCCATGTCTGAACTGGGGTGGCTTGGTGAGCAAAATAACAATGGATTAAACCCAGATCTGTGTGGGGTGAATGTTTTGCCATTGTGCAACATTCCGTACATCATTTTGTGTGTTTTGCTGTTCACCCTGTGTGGGAAGGGTATGGCCAGACGTGTGTCCCTTGCTCACTACGCCACTGGAGTCAAGCTATCCTGGCTGATGACCGCTGATAGCCAGACACCGGTCCTAGGATGCTTGATTCCGTTCCAGGGAAGACATAGCTTGGCAGTTCGGTCTGGACTGTTCCCATGAGGCACCGGTTCAAGACTGATTTGCACATGGCCAAGTCTGAACTGGGGTGGCTTGGTGAGCATAATAATGATGGATTAAACCCGGATCTGTGACTGGGGGTGAATGTTTTGCCATTGTTTGATATTTGATATTTGATATTTATGGGTTTTTATAAAGCGCGAACTATCGCTCCGGGAGGAGCATCTTGGCGCTGTGCAAGCATGAAGAAGATAAGTGATCGATGATAAGTGGTGAGGGTCTGGAACTAAATAGCTGCCAATACAGAGTTGTCAGGTTGTTGATATACCCAAGTCTTAAGGAGTTTTCTGAATTTACTCTCTTTTTCAGTTAGTCTAAGGTTCACGGGTAAGTTGTTCCATGCCCTTGCTGCCAAAAAGGTAAAGGTTTTCCCACCCCTAGTCTTATACTTGGACCTGGGAATCATTATGAGATTTGTTCCAGAGGATCTCAGACATCGTGAGGGGTTGTAAAAGGTGAAGCATTTTTGAAGGTACTGGGGCCCTGTGCCCTTCAGAGCTTTAAAAACGGTAAGTAAAAGTTTAAAAAGAATTCTTTTATGGAGTGGTAGCCAATGTAGAGAATTTAATGCAGCTGAGGCAGATGACCTTCTGGGGAGTTTCAGGACCAATCTGGCGGCTGCGTGTTGTATACTCTGAAGCTTCCTCAGGGTGGACTTTTTCACTCCCACCATTAGGCCATTGCAGTAATCAAGTCGGGAAAGGATCAAAGCTACCGCGACTGATTTTCTAGCTGCAATGGGGAGGAAGTCAAAGAATTTCTTTAATGATTTGATAAGTCCGAAGCATCGACCAGCAGTGATCCTGACATGATCATCGAAGGAAAGGGAAGAATCAAATTGCACACCCAGGTTCCGCGCGGAAGATGCTGCACTAGGTGGGGCCTCTGATCCTATGGGCCACCAGTCCTTCGGGCAGAAGGATAGGTTTTTTCCTAACGGTATGATTTCAGTCTTTGCACTGTTACACCTCAAGTGATTTGTATTCAACCATAGAAAAACATCAGAAAGACAGGTCCGGAAACGCAAAGCTGCGTCCGAACACTTTTTATCAATGGTGACGACGAGTTGTGTGTCGTCAGCATATGACGTGATGAGGATCCCATGGGATTCTATCAAAGCGAGGAGGGGGGCCATATAGATGTTAAAGAAAAGGGGGCTTAATATGGACCCTTGAGGAACTCCTGATGTTGTGGATTTTTCGCTAGATAGATAGGGACCCAGAGATACAGTCTGGGACCTGTTAGACAGGAAAGATTTAACCCATGACAGAGCTGTATCAGTCACGCCAATCTCTCGCATTCTATTGATCAGAATAGTATGAGAGATAGTGTCGAAAGCTGCCGTTAAATCGAGCAGGATGAGGACGGCTTGCCTTCCTTCATCCTGCAGGAACTTGATGGAATCAGATAGTTCTATCAAGGCTGTTTCTGTGGAATGACCGGGGCGAAACCCTGACTGTTGAGGGTGCAGGACGTTATGAGTCTCTACAAATATTTTTAATTGTTCATATACTAACTGTTCCGTGATCTTGCCAAGGACAGGCAGTAATGAAATGGGGCGCATATTCGTGAGGTCAGTGGGAGATTTGTTCAGCTTCTTCATCAGGGGCTTCACAATAGCCTTCTTCCAGTCATTGGGCACTATCCCTTGCTCGAGGGATTCATTGATGATTGAATTAATACAAGGATTTACTGCCTCGATAAGGTGATGAAGAATACCAGGAGGGCAGGAATCAGTGGGGGCTCCTGATTTACATGCCAACATTGCCTTACTAGTTTGTTGGAGGGAAACGGGCTTAAAACTGCATAGCGGGGGGTAGTTATCCATTACCTCATAAGAATTGATAGGGGGAGAGGGAAAATCTTTCTGGATGATGACAATTTTATCCACAAAGAAGTCTGCTATTTGGTTGCACAGAGATTCAGACGGTGGAATTTCAGGCGTGAGGGCTTTGGGGTGGGTAAAAGACTTAACAATTGTGAAAACAGTTTTTTGTTTTTGTTGGGCTTCATTTATGGCCTTAGTAAAGTATTCCCTTTTTGCTGCTTTTATGTGAGAGTGATATAGCTTCCTCTGTTGGACGTAAAGTGCTCTTGCACTCTCATCATAAGATTTTCTCCAGCCTCTTTCCAATTTACGGCATAGGAGATGGCTGTCGGTTAAAATCTGGGTGAACCAAGGTGCGTTGGGTTTTCTGTTATGGCATTTTGCCTGATGGACTTTGGGATCAGAATGGTCTAAAACAATTTGATCCATCCAGGCATGGAAATTACGCGAGTCGATTTCGACATCGCCGGTTGGTCTTGGGGCCTTAGCCAAAATTTGGGAGTCCAGTTTAATACGTTCAATCATCTTCTTCCAGTTAACTGAAAAAGATGGATGGGGACGGTTCCTTCTAGGAAGGGCAGAGGCTGGTATCTCGATATCGAATGGGATAAAGCAGTGATCCGTCCAGATTTGAGGGATAGAAGACGACGTGGTCAAAGTCATGAGATTAGAGCAGATGCCATCCAGAGTGTGGCCCGCAAGGTGCGTAGGAGCAGTAACTAGTTGGGAAAGACCAAAGGTATTTAGTGAATGTTGGAAAGAGATAGTATGGGGGTCAACACAGGATTCCAGATGTATATTAAAGTCCCCTAATAGAGTGAAGTTGGGATAATGTAACGTAAGAGATCCAAGGACATCGTCTAAGGAGTCCAAGAAGGAAGTAGCATTGCCCGGTGGACGGTATATAAGTCCTCCCGAGAAGGAGGTCGAGGCATTAATTTGAATAGAAAAGCCTATGCCCTCGCAGTCTTTAAGATGGCCAAGATCAAATGTATGGCAAGAGAAAATTTTCTTGATAGCGAATGCAACCCCGCCGCCTCGCCCCCGAGGTCTGTCCCGCCTGAAAATAGTGAAATCTGAGGGCAGGGCCGTAGCAAGATCAGGGTTGGATGAATCATTAAGCCAGGTTTCAGTGACAAAGAGAGCATCCAAGTCATGTCCTAAAATTAAGTCATGTATATCTTGGCTATGACAGGATAAAGACCTAGCATTAATAAGACCACCCTTAAAGTAAGTGGAATTAGATTGTAGTGGAGGGGGTAAGTCAAGAGCTTCAAGGATTATCGCAGGAGGCGTCCATTTGCAGTGTGTACATAAGACGGGGCTTGAAAGGAGATCAATAGGGAGGCAGTCCTTGCTGTAGTTATAAAGATCACAGCGTAGTGCAAGAAGTTGGTTCCTATCGTACCTGATGGCTGAAGGTCTCTGGGCAGCATGCCCAGCGCCCGGCGCGGTCCGGTCGCGGACGGGCGCAGACGGGCTTGGCTTAGGCGCGGCTTCGGCGCGCATCCGGCGCGCCCGCTGCGCCAGCCCGCTGCGCCGTCTGGCTGGCCTGCACATATTATAGGGAGAGAATGGGGGCGGGAGGGAGGCGCGACTAGAGCGCTCTCCCCGCCTCACTGAAGATGGCGCCCACCGCCGCCGAGATCGACTACTAAGCGGCTGTACCGGGTGAGGAGGATCACAGGAGTGTTAAAATGTCAGTGTGCCTCAAATTAATTAATTCCCCTTATTTCTGCAAGAAAACCCCCCAGTGAAACAGGACGATGTAAAAAAACAATCAGGGTTAAAAGCGCTAAAAACAAACAAAGCACCTCACACAATAAACTTCATAGTGAACTTCACGTTATCAAATATACAGCTCGCAGCCCCAGCTACCCTCGACCAGGGAGAGCTTCTGAAGGCGCCGAGCGCGAAGAAGGGCTCAATTAAATAATCTAATGGGGCGGGAGGGAGGCGCGACTAGAGCGCTCTCCCCGCCTCACTGAAGATGGCGCCCACCGCCGCCGAGATCGACTACTAAGCGGCTGTACCGGGTGAGGAGGATCACAGGAGTGTTAGAATGTCAGTGTGCCTCAAATTAATTAATTCCCCTTATTTCTGCAAGAAAACCCCCCAGTGAAACAGGACGATGTAAAAAAACAATCCAGTTGTGCAACATTCCATCCATCATCTTGTGTGTTTTGCTGTTTACCCTATGTGGAAAGGGTATGCCCAGACGTGGGTCCCTTGCTTACTACGCCACTGGAATGAAGCTATCCCGGCAGAAGATGGCTGATAGCCAGAAACCAGTCCTAGGATGCTCGATTCCGGTCCAGGGAACGCATGGCTTGACAGTTCGGTCTGGACTGTTCCCATGAGGCACAGGGTCAAGACTGATTTGCATATGGCCATGTCTGAACTGGGGTGGCTTGGTGAGCAAAATAGCAATGGATTAAACGCAGATCTGTGACTGGGGGTGAATGTTTTGCCATTGTGCAACATTCCGTCCATCATCTTGTGTGTTTTGTTGTTCACCCTATGTGGGAAGGGTATGCCCAAACGTGGTTCCCTTGCTCACTATGCCACTGGAGTCAAGCTATCCTGGCAGAAGACGGCTGACAGCCAGGAACCAGTCCTAGGATGCTTGATTCCGGTCCAGGGAAGACATGGCTTGGCAGTTCGGTCTGGACTGTTCCCATGAGGCACAGGGTCAAGACTGATTTGCTTATGGCCGTGTCTGAACTGGGGTGGCTTGGTGAGCAAAATAACGAGGGATTAAACCCAGATCTGTCACTGGGGGTGATTGTTTTGCCATTGTGCAACATTCCGTCCTTCAGCTTGTGTGTTTTGCTGTTCACCCTATGTGGAAAGGGTATGCCCAGACGTGGGTCCCTTGCTTACTTAGCCACTGGAATGAAGCTATCCTGGCTGAAGACGGCTGATAGCCATAAACCGGTCCTAGGATGCTTGATTCCGGTCCAGGGAAGACATGGCTTGGCAGTTTGGTCTGGACTGTTCCCATGAGGCACAGGGTCAAAACTGATTTGCATATGGCCAAGTCGGAACTGGGGTGGCTTGGAGAGCAAAATATCGATGGATTAAACCCAGATCTGTGACTAGGGGTACATTTTTTGCCATTGTGCAACATTCCGTCCATCATCTTGTGTGTTTTGCTGTTCACCCTGTGTGGGAAGGGTATGCCCAGACGGGTGTCCCTTGCTCACTACTCCACTGGAGTCAAGTTATCCTGGCTGAAGACGGCTGATAACCAGATACCGGTCCTAGGATGCTTGATGCCAGTCCAGGGAAGACATAGCTTAGCAGTTCGGTCTGGACTATTCCCATGAGGCACATGGTCAAGACTGATTTGCAAATGGCCATGTCTGAACTGGGGTGGCTTGGTGAGCTAAATAACGATGGATTAAACCCAGATCTGTGACTAGGGGTACATTTTTTGCCATTGTGCCACATTCCGTCCTTCAGCTTGTGTGTTTTGCTGTTCACCCTATGAGGGAAGGGTATGCCCAAACGTGGGTCCCTTGCTCACTACGCCACTGGAGTCAAGCTATCCTGGCAGAAGACGGCTGATAGCCAGATACTGGTCCTAGGATGCTTGATGCCAGTCCAGGGAAGACATAGCTTGGCACCTCGGTCTGGACTGTTCCCATGAGGCACAGGGTCAAGACCTTTGCATATGGCCATGTCTGAACTGGGGTGGCTTGGTGAGCAAAATAACACTGGATTAAACCCAGATCTATGACTGGGGGAGAATGTTTTGCCATTGTGCAACATTCCGTACATCATCTTGTGTTTTTTGCTGTTCACCCTGTGTGGGAAGGGTATGCCCAGACGTTGGTCCCTTGCACACTGCACCACTGGAGTCAAGCAATCCTGGCTGAAGACGGTTGATAGCCAGAAACCGGTCCTAGGATGCTTGAATCCGGTCCAGTAAAGACATGGCTTGGCAGTTCGGTCTGGACTGTTCCCACGAGGCACAGGCTCAAGACTGATTTGCATATGGCCATGTCTGAACCGGGGTGGCTTGTTGAGCAAAATAACGATGGATTAAACCCAGATCTGTGACTGGGGGTGAATTTTTTGCCATTGTGCAATATTCCGTCCATCATCTTGTCTGTTTTGCTGTTCACACTGTGTGGGAAGGGTATGCCCAGACATGTGTCCCTTGCTCACTACGCCACTGGAGTCACGCAATCCTGGCTGAAGACGACTGATAGCCAGATACCGGTCCTAGGATGCTTGATTCCAGTCCAGGGAAGACCTAACTTGGCAGTTCGGTCTGGACTGTTCCCATGAGGCACAGGATCAAGACTGATTTGCATATGGCCATGTCTGAACTGGGGTGCCTTGGTGAGCAAAATAACGATGGATTAAACCCAGATCTGTGACTGGGGGTGAATATTTTGCCATTGTGCAACATTCCGTCCATCATCTTGTGTGTTTTGCTGTTCACCCTATGTGGAAAGGGTATGCCCAGACATGGGTCCCTTGCTTACTACGCCACTGGAAAGAAGCTATCCTGGCTGAAGACGGGTGATAGCCAGAAACCGGTCCTAGGATGCTTGATTCCGGTCCAGGGAAGACATGGCTTTGCAGTTCGGTCTGGACTGTTCCCATGAGGCACAGGGTCAAGACTGATTTGCATATGGCCAAGTCTGAACTGGGGTGCCTTGGAGAGCAAATTATTGGTGGATTAAACCCAGATCTGTGACTGGGGGTGAATGTTTTGCCATTGTGCAACATTCCGTCCATCATCTTGTGTGTTTTGCTATTCACCCTATGTGGTAAGGGTATGCACAGACGTGGGTCCCTTGCTCACTACGCCACTGGAGTCAAGCTATCCTGGCAGAAGATGGCTGATAGCAAGAAACCAGTCCTAGGATGCTTGATTCCGGTCCAGGGAACGCATGGCTTGGCAGTTCGGTCTGGACTGTTCCCATGAGGCACAGGGTCAAGACTGATTTGCATATGGCCATGTCTGAACTGGGGTGGCTTGGTGAGCAAAATAACAATGGATTAAACCCAGATCTGTGTGGGGTGAATGTTTTGCCATTGTGCAACATTCCGTACATCATTTTGTGTGTTTTGCTGTTCACCCTGTGTGGGAAGGGTATGGCCAGATGTGTGTCCCTTGCTCACTACGCCACTGGAGTCAAGCTATCCTGGCTGAAGTCGGCTCATAGCCAGAAACCGGTCCTAGGATGCTTGATTCCGGTCCAGGGAAGACATGGCTTGGCAATTCGGTCTGGACTGTTCCCATGAGGCACAGGGTCAAGACTGATTTGCATATGGCCATGTCGGAACTGGGGTTGCTTGGTGAGCTAAATAACGATGGATTAAACCCAGATCTGTGACTCGGGGTAAATTTTTTGCCATTGTGCAACATTCCGTCCATCATCTTGTGTGTTTTTCTGTTCCCCCTGTGTGGGAAGGGTATGCCCAGATGTGTGTCCCTTGCTCACTACGCCACTGGAGTCAAGCTATCCTGGCTGAAGACGGCTGATAGCCAGAAACCGGTCCTAGGATGCTTGATGGCGGTCCAGGGAAGACATAGCTTGGCAGTTCGGTCTGGACTGTTCCCATGAGGCACAGGGTCAAGACTGATTTGCAAATAGCCATGTCTGAACTGGGGTGGCTTGGTGAGCAAAATAACGATGGATTAAACCCAGATCTGTGACTGGGGGTGAATATTTTGCCATTGTGCAACATTCCGTCCATCATGTTGTGTGTTTTGCTGTTCTCCCTATGTGGAAAGGGTATGCTCAGACGTGGGTCCCCTGCTTAGTACGCCACTGGAATGAAGCTCTCCAGGCAGAAGAAGGCTGATAGCCAGAAACCAGTGCTAGGATGCTTGATTCCGGTCCAGCGAATGCATGGCTTGGCAGTTCGGTCTGGACTGTTCCCATGAGGCACAGGGTCAAGACTGAGTTGCATATGGCCATGTCTGAACTGGGGTGGCTTGGTGAGCAAAATAACAATGGATTAAACCCAGATCTGTAACCGGGGGTGAACGTTTTTCCATTGTGCTACATTCCGTCTATCATCTTGTGTGTTTTGCTGTTCACCCTATGTGGGAAGTGTATGCCCAGACGTGGGTCCCTTGCTCACTATGACACTGGAGTCAAGCTATCCTGGCAGAAGACGGCTGATAGCCAGAAAAAAGTCCTAGGATGCTTGATTCCGGTCCAGGGAACGCATGGCTTGGCAGTTCGGTCTAGACTGTTCCCATGAGGCACAGGGTCATGACTGATTTGCATATGGCCTTGTCTGAACTGGGGTGGCTTGGTGAGTAAAATAACAATGGATTAAACCCAGATCTGTGACTGGGGGTGAATGTTTTTCCATTGTGCAACAATCCGTCCATCATCTTGTGTGTTTTGCTGTTCACCCTATGTGGTAAGGTTATGCACAGACGTGGGTCCCTTGCTCACTACGCCACTGGAGTCAAGCTATCCTGGCAGAAGATGGCTGATAGCCAGAAACCAGTCCTAGGATGCTTGATTCCGGTCCAGGGAACGCATGGCTTGGCAGTTCGGTCTGGACTGTTCCCATGAGGCACAGGGTCAAGACTCATTTGCATATGGCCATGTCTGACTGGGGTGGCTTGGTGAGCAAAATAACACTGGATTAAACCCAGATCTGTGACTGGGGGAGAATGTTTTGCCATTGTGCAACATTCCGTACATCATCTTGTGTGTTTTGCTGTTCACCCTGTGTGGGAAGGGTATGCCCAGACGTGTGTCCCTTGCTCACTACGCCACTGGAGTCAAGCTATCCTGGCTGAAGACGGCTGATAGCCAGAAACCGGTCCTAGGATGCTTGATTCTGGTCCAGGGAAGACATGGCTTGGCAAGTCGGTCTGGACTGTTCCCATGAGGCACAGGGTCAAGACTGATGTGCATATGGTCATGTCGGAACTGGGGTTGCTTGGTGACCTAAATAACAATGGATTAAACCAAGATCTGTGACTGGGGGTACATTTTTTGCCATTGTGCAACATTCCGTACATCATCTTGTGTGTTTTGCTGTTCACCCTGTGTGGGAAGGGTATGCCCAGACGTGTGTCCCTTGCTCACTACGCCACTGGAGTCAAGCTATCCTGGCTGAAGACGGCTGATAGCCAGAAACCGGTCCTAGGATGCTTGATTCTGGTCCAGGGAAGACATGGCTTGGCAGTTCGGTCTGGACTGTTCCCATGAGGCACAGGGTCAAGACTGATTTGCATATGATCATGTCTGAACTGGGGTGGCTTGGTGAGCAAAATAACGATGGATTAAACCCAGACCTGTGACTGGGGTGAATGTTTTGCCTTTGTGCAACATTCCGTCCATCATCTTGTGTGTTTTGTTCTTCATCCTACGTGGGATGGGTATGCCCAGACGTGTGTCCCTTGCTCACTACGCCATTGGAGTCAAGCTATCCTGGCAGAAGACGGCTGATAGCCAGAAAAAAGTCCTAGGATGCTTGATTCCGGTCCAGGGAACGCATGGCTTGGCAGTTCGGTCCAGACTGTTCCCATGAGGCACAGGGTCATGACTGATTTGCATATGGCCTTGTCTGAACTGGGGTGGCTTGGTGAGCAAAATAACAATGGATTAAACCCAGATCTGTGACTGGGGGTGAATGTTTTGCCATTGTGCAACATTCCGTTCACCATCTTCTGTGTTTTGCTGTTCACCCTATGTGGGAAGGGTATTCCCGTACATGGGTCCCTTTGGTCACTACGCGACTGGAGTCAAGCTATCCTGGCTGAAGACGGCTGATAGCCAGAAACCGGTCCTAGGATGCTTGATTCCGGTCTAGGGAAGACATGGCTTGGCAGTTCGGTCTGGACTGTTTCCATGAGGCACAGGGTCAAGACTGATTTGCATATGGCCATGCCGGAACTGGGGTTGCTTGGTGAGCTAAATAACGATGGATTAAACCCAGATCTGTGACTGGGGGTGAGTTTTTTGCCATTGTGCAACATTCCGTCCATCATCTTGTGTGTTTTGCTGTTCACCCTGTCTGGGAAGGGTATGCCCAGACGTGTGTCCCTTGCTCACTACGCCACTGGAGTCAAGCTATCCTGGCTGAAGACCGCTGATAGCCAGACACCGGTCCTAGGATGCTTGATTCCGTTACAGGGAAGACATAGCTTGGCAGTTCGGTCTGGACTGTTCCCATGAGGCACAGGTTCAAGACTGAATTGCATATGGCCATGTCTGAAATGGGGTGGCTTGGTGAGCAAAATACCGATGGATTAAACCCAGACCTGTGACTGGGGGTGAATGTTTTGCCTTTGTGCAACATTCCGTCCATCATCTTGTGTGTTTTGTTGTTCACCCTATGTGGGATGGGTATGCCCAGACGTGGGTCCCTTGCACACTACGCCACTGGGGTCAAGCTGTCCTGGCTGAAGACGGCTGATAGCCAGAAACCGGTCCTAGGATGCTTGATTCCGGTCCAGGGAAGACATGGCTTGGCAGTTCGGTCTGGACTGTTCCCATGAGGCACAGGGTCAAGACTGATTTGCATATGGCCATGTCTGAACTGGGGTGGCTTGGAGAGCAAAATATGGATGGATTAAACCCAGATCTGTGACTGGGGGTGAATGTTTTGCCATTGTGCAACATTCCGTACATCATCTTGTGTGTTTTGCTGTACACCCTGTGTGGGAAGGGTATGCCCAGACGTGTGTCCCTTGCTCACTACGCCACTGGAGTCAAGCTATCCTGGCTGAAGACGGCTGATAGCCAGAAACCGGTCCTAGGATGCTTGATTCTGGTCCAGGGAAGACATGGCTTGGCAGTTCGGTCTGGACTGTTCCCATGAGGCACAGGGTCAAGACTGATTTGCATATGGCCATGTCTGAACTGGGGTGGCTTGGTGAGCAAAATAACGATGGATTAAACCCAGACCTGTGACTGGGGTGAATGTTTTGCCTTTGTGCAACATTCCGTCCATCATCTTGTGTGTTTTGTTCTTCATCCTATGTGGGATGGGTATGCCCAGACGTGGGTCCCTTGCACACTACGCCACTGGGGTCAAGCTATCCTGGCTAAAGACGGCTGATGGCCAGAAACCGGTCCTAGGATGCTTGATTCCGGTCCAGGGAAGACATGGCTTGGTAGTTCGGTCTGGACTGTTCCCATGAGGAACAGGGTCAAGACTGATTTGCACATGGCCAAGTCTGAACTGGGCTGTCTTGGTGAGCATAATAATGATGGATTAAACCCAGATCTGTGACTGGGGGTGAATGTTTTGCCATTGTGCAACATTCCATCCATCATCTTGTGTGTTTTGCTGTTTACCCTATGTGGAAAGGGTATGCCCAGACGTGGGTCCCTTGCTTACTACGCCACTGGAATGAAGCTATCCCGGCAGAAGATGGCTGATAGCCAGAAACCAGTCCCAGCATGCTTGATTCCGGTTCAGGGAACGCATGGCTTGACAGTTCGGTCTGGACTGTTCCCATGAGGCACAGGGTCAAGACTGATTTGCATTTGGCCATGTCTGAACTGGGGTGGCTTGGTGAGCAAAATAACACTGGATTAAACCCAGATCTGTGACTGGGGGTGAATGTTTTGCCATTGTGCAACATTCCGTATATCATCTTGTGTGTTTTGCTGTTCACCCTGTGTGGGAAGGGTATGCCCAGACGTGTGTCCCTTGCTCACTACGCCACTGGAGTCAAGCTATCCTGGCTGAAGACGGCTGATAGCCAGAAACCGGTCCTAGGATGCTTGATTCTGGTCCAGGGAAGACATGGCTTGGCAAGTCGGTCTGGACTGTTCCCATGAGGCACAGGGTCAAGACTGATGTGCATATGGCCATGTCGGAACTGGGGTTGCTTGGTGACCTAAATAACAATGGATTAAACCAAGATCTGTGACTGGGGGTACATTTTTTGCCATTGTGCAACATTCCGTACATCATCTTGTGTGTTTTGCTGTTCACCCTGTGTGGGAAGGGTATGCCCAGACGTGTGTCCCTTGCTCACTACGCCACTGGAGTCAAGCTATCCTGGCAAAAGACGGCTGATAGCCAGAAAAAAGTCCTAGGATGCTTGATTCCGGTCCAGGGAACGCATGGCTTGACAGTTCGGTCTGGACTGTTCCCATGAGGCACAGGGTCAAGACTGATTTGCATTTGGCCATGTCTGAACTGGGGTGGCTTGGTGAGCAAAATAACACTGGATTAAACCCAGATCTGTGACTGGGGGTGAATGTTTTGCCATTGTGCAACATTCCGTAGATCATCTTGTGTGTTTTGCTGTTCACCCTGTGTGGGAAGGGTATGCCCAGACGTGTGTCCCTTGCTCACTACGCCACTGGAGTCAAGCTATCCTGGCTGAAGACGGCTGATAGCCAGAAACCGGTCCTAGGATGCTTGATTCTGGTCCAGGGAAGACATGGCTTGGCAAGTCGGTCTGGACTGTTCCCATGAGGCACAGGGTCAAGACTGATGTGCATATGGCCATGTCGGAACTGGGGTTGCTTGGTGACCTAAATAACAATGGATTAAACCAAGATCTGTGACTGGGGGTACATTTTTTGCCATTGTGCAACATTCCGTACATCATCTTGTGTGTTTTGCTGTTCACCCTGTGTGGGAAGGGTATGCCCAGACGTGTGTCCCTTGCTCACTACGCCACTGGAGTCAAGCTATCCTGGCAAAAGACGGCTGATAGCCAGAAAAAAGTCCTAGGATGCTTGATTCCGGTCCAGGGAACGCATGGCTTGGCAGTTCGGTCTAAACTGTTCCCATGAGGCACAGGGTCATTACTGATTTGCATATGGCCTTGTCTGAACTGGGGTGGCTTGGTGAGCAAAATAACAATGGATTAAACCCAGATCTGTGACTGGGGGTGAATGTTTTGCCATTGTGCAACATTCCGTTCATCATCTTGTGTGTTTTGCTGTTCACCCTGTGTGGGAAGGGTATGCCCAGACGTGTGTCCCTTGCTCACTACGCCACTGGAGTCAAGCTATCCTGGCTGAAGATGGCTGATAGCCAGAAACCAGTCCTAGGATGCTTGATTCTGGTCCAGGGACTACATGGCTTGGCAATTCGGTCTGGACTATTCCCATGAGGCACAGGGTCAATACTGATTTGCATATGGCCATGTTGGAACTGGGTTGCTTAGTGAGCAAAATAACAATGGATTAAACCCAGATCTGTGACTGGGGGTGAATGTTTTGCCATTGTGCAACATTTCGTTCATCATCTTGTGTGTCTTGCTGTTCACCCTATGTGGGAAGGGTATGCCCGTACGTGGGTCCCTTTGGTCACTATGCCACTGGAGTCAAGCTATCCTGGCTGAAGACGGCTGATAGCCAGAAACCGGTCCTAGGATGCGTGATTCCGGTCCATTGAAGCCATGGCTTGGCAGTTCAGTCTGGACTGTTTCCATGAGGCACAGGGTCAAGACTAATTTGCATTTGGCCATGTCTGAACTGGGGTTGCTTGGTTAGCTAAATAACGATGGATGACACCCAGATCTGTGACTGGGGGTGAGTTTTTTGCCATTGTGCAACATTCCGTCCATCATCTTGTGTGTTTTGCTGTTCCCCCTATGTGGGAAGGGTATGCCCAGACGTCGGTCCCTTGCACACTACGCCACTGGAGTCAAAGTATCCTGGCTAAAGACGGCTGATAGCCAGAAACCGGTCCTGGGATGCTTGATTCCAGTCCAGGGAAGACATGGCTTGGTAGTTCGGTCTGGACTGTTCCCATGAGGCACAGGCTCAAGACTGATTTGCATATGGCCATGTCTGAACTGGGGTGGCTTCGTGAGCAAAATAACGATGGATTAAACCCAGATCTGTGACTGGGGGTGAATGTTTTGCCATTGTGCAACATTCCATCCATCATCTTATGTGTTTTGCTGTTCACCCTATGTGGGAAGGGTATGCCCAGACGTGGGTCCCTTGCTCACTATGCCACTGGAGTCAAGCTATCCTGGCAGATGACGGTTGATAGCCAGAAACCAGTCCTAAGATGCTTGATTCCGGTCCAGGGAACGCATGGCTTGGCAGTTCGGTCTGGACTGTTCCCATGAGGCACAGGGTCAAGACTGATTTGCATATGGCCATGTCTGAACTGGGGTGGCTTGGTGAGCAAAATAACAATGGATTAAACCCAGATCTGTGATTGGGGGTGAATTTTTTGCCATTGTGCAACATTCCGTCCATCATCTTGTGTGTTTTGCTGTTCACCCTATGTGGGAAGGGTATGCCCAGACGTGGGTCCCTTGCTCACTATGCCACTGGAGTCAAGCTATCCTGGCAGATGACGGTTGATAGCCAGAAACCAGTCCTAGGATGCTTGATTCCGGTCCAGGGAACGCATAGCTTGGCAGTTCGGTCTGGACTGTTCCCATGAGGCACAGGATCAAGACTGATTTGCATATGGCCATGTCTGAACTGGGGTGCCTTGGTGAGCAAAATGACGATGGATTAAACCCAGATCTGTGACGGGGTGAATGTTTTGCCATTGTGCTACATTCCGTCCATCATCTTGTGTGTTTTGCTGTTCACCCTATGTGGGAAGGGTATGCCCAAATGTGGGTCCATTGCTCACTACGCCACTGGAGACAAGCTATCCTGGCTGAAGACGGCTGATAGCCAGATACCGGTCCTAGGATGCTTGATTCCGGTCCAGGGAAGACATAGCTTGGCAGTTTGGTCTGGACTATTCCCATGAGGCACAGGGTAAAGACTGATTTGCAAATGGCCATGTCTGAACTGGGGTGGCTTGGTGAGCAAAATAACGATGGATTAAACCCAGATCTGTGACTGGGGGTGAATATTTTGCCATTGTGCCACATTCCGTCCATCATCTTGTGTGTTTTGCTGTTCTCCCTATGTGGAAAGGGTATTCCCAGATGTGGGTCCCTTGCTTACTACGCCACTGAAATGAAGCTATATTGGCTGAAGACGGCTGATAGCCAGAAACCGGTCCTAGGTTGCTTGATTCCGGTCCAGGGAAGACATGGCTTGGCAGTGCGGTCTGGACTGTTCCCATGAGGCACAGGGTCAAGACTGATTTGCATATGGCCAAGTCTGAACTGGGGTGGCTTGGAGAGCAAAATAACAATGGATTAAACCCAGATCTGTGACTGGGGGTGAATGTTTTGCCATTGTGCAACATTTCGTTCATCATCTTGTGTGTCTTGCTGTTCACCCTATGTGGGAAGGGTATGCCCGTACGTGGGTCCCTTTGGTCACTATGCCACTGGAGTCAAGCTATCCTGGCTGAAGACGGCTGATAGCCAGAAACCGGTCCTAGGATGCGTGATTCCGGTCCAGGGAAGACATGGCTTGGCAGTTCAGTCTGGACTGTTTCCATGAGGCACAGGGTCAAGACTAATTTGCATTTGGCCATGTCGGAACTGGGGTTGCTTGGTTAGCTAAATAACGATGGATGACACCCAGATCTGTGACTGGGGGTGAGTTTCTTGCCATTGTGCAACATTCCGTCCATCATCTTGTGTGTTTTGCTGTTCCCCCTATGTGGGAAGGGTATGCCCAGACGTCGGTCCCTTGCACACTACGCCACTGGAGTCAAGGTATCCTGGCTAAAGACGGCTGATAGCCAGAAACCGGTCCTGGGATGCTTGATTCCAGTCCAGGGAAGACATGGCTTGGCAGTTCGGTCTGGACTGTTCCCATGAGGCACAGGCTCAAGACTGATTTGCATATGGCTATGTCTGAACTGGGGTGGCTTCGTGAGCAAAATAACGATGGATTAAACCCAGATCTGTGACTGGGGGTGAATGTTTTGCCATTGTGCAACATTCCATCCATCATCTTATGTGTTTTGCTGTTCACCCTATGTGGGAAGGGTATGCCCAGACGTGGGTCCCTTGCTCACTATGCCACTGGAGTCAAGCTATCCTGGCAGATGACGGTTGATAGCCAGAAACCAGTCCTAAGATGCTTGATTCCGGTCCAGGGAACGCATGGCTTGGCAGTTCGGTCTGGACTGTTCCCATGAGGCACAGGGTCAAGACTGATTTGCATATGGCCATGTCTGAACTGGGGTGGCTTGGTGAGCAAAATAACAATGGATTAAACCCAGATCTGTGATTGGGGGTGAATTTTTTGCCATTGTGCAACATTCCGTCCATCATCTTGTGTGTTTTGCTGTTCACCCTATGTGGGAAGGGTATGCCCAGACGTGGGTCCCTTGCTCACTATGCCACTGGAGTCAAGCTATCCTGGCAGATGACGGTTGATAGCCAGAAACCAGTCCTAGGATGCTTGATTCCGGTCCAGGGAACGCATAGCTTGGCAGTTCGGTCTGGACTGTTCCCATGAGGCAAAGGATCAAGACTGATTTGCACATGGCCAAGTCTGAACTGGGGTGGCTTGGTGAGCATAATAATGATGGATTAAACCCAGATCTGTGACTGGGGGTGAATGTTTTGCCATTGTGCAACATTCCATCCATCATCTTGTGTGTTTTGCTGTTTACCCTATGTGGAAAGGGTATGCCCAGATGTGGGTCCCTTGCTTACTACGCCACTGGAATGAAGCTATCCCGGCAGAAGACGGCTGATAGCCAGAAACCAGTCCTAGGATGCTTGATTCCGGTCCAGGGAACGCATGGCTTGGCAGTTCGGTCTGGACTGTTCCCATGAGGCACAGGGTCAAGACTGATCTGCATATGGCCATGTCTGAACTGGGGTGGCTTAGTGAGCAAAATAACAATGGATTAAACCCAGATCTGTGACTGGGGGTGAATGTTTTGCCATTGTGCAACATTTCGTTCATCATCTTGTGTGTCTTGCTGTTCACCCTATGTGGGAAGGGTATGCCCGTACGTGGGTCCCTTTGGTCACTATGCCACTGGAGTCAAGCTATCCTGGCTGAAGACGGCTGATAGCCAGAAACCGGTCCTAGGATGCGTGATTCCGGTCCATTGAAGCCATGGCTTGGCAGTTCAGTCTGGACTGTTTCCATGAGGCACAGGGTCAAGACTAATTTGCATTTGGCCATGTCGGAACTGGGGTTGCTTGGTTAGCTAAATAACGATGGATGACACCCAGATCTGTGACTGGGGGTGAGTTTTTTGCCATTGTGCAACATTCCGTCCATCATCTTGTGTGTTTTGCTGTTCCCCCTATGTGGGAAGGGTATGCCCAGACGTCGGTCCCTTGCACACTACGCCACTGGAGTCAAAGTATCCTGGCTAAAGACGGCTGATAGCCAGAAACCGGTCCTGGGATGCTTGATTCCAGTCCAGGGAAGACATGGCTTGGCAGTTCGGTCTGGACTGTTCCCATGAGGCACAGGCTCAAGACTGATTTGCATATGGCCATGTCTGAACTGGGGTGGCTTCGTGAGCAAAATAACGATGGATTAAACCCAGATCTGTGACTGGGGGTGAATGTTTTGCCATTGTGCAACATTCCATCCATCATCTTATGTGTTTTGCTGTTCACCCTATGTGGGAAGGGTATGCCCAGACGTGGGTCCCTTGCTCACTATGCCACTGGAGTCAAGCTATCCTGGCAGATGACGGTTGATAGCCAGAAACCAGTCCTAAGATGCTTGATTCCGGTCCAGGGAACGCATGGCTTGGCAGTTCGGTCTGGACTGTTCCCATGAGGCACAGGGTCAAGACTGATTTGCATATGGCCATGTCTGAACTGGGGTGGCTTGGTGAGCAAAATAACAATGGATTAAACCCAGATCTGTGATTGGGGGTGAATTTTTTGCCATTGTGCAACATTCCGTCCATCATCTTGTGTGTTTTGCTGTTCACCCTATGTGGGAAGGGTATGCCCAGACGTGGGTCCCTTGCTCACTATGCCACTGGAGTCAAGCTATCCTGGCAGATGACGGTTGATAGCCAGAAACCAGTCCTAGGATGCTTGATTCCGGTCCAGGGAACGCATAGCTTGGCAGTTCGGTCTGGACTGTTCCCATGAGGCACAGGATCAAGACTGATTTGCATATGGCCATGTCTGAACTGGGGTGCCTTGGTGAGCAAAATGACGATGGATTAAACCCAGATCTGTGACGGGGTGAATGTTTTGCCATTGTGCTACATTCCGTCCATCATCTTGTGTGTTTTGCTGTTCACCCTATGTGGGAAGGGTATGCCCAAATGTGGGTCCATTGCTCACTACGCCACTGGAGACAAGCTATCCTGGCTGAAGACGGCTGATAGCCAGATACCGGTCCTAGGATGCTTGATTCCGGTCCAGGGAAGACATAGCTTGGCAGTTTGGTCTGGACTATTCCCATGAGGCACAGGGTAAAGACTGATTTGCAAATGGCCATGTCTGAACTGGGGTGGCTTGGTGAGCAAAATAACGATGGATTAAACCCAGATCTGTGACTGGGGGTGAATATTTTGCCATTGTGCCACATTCCGTCCATCATCTTGTGTGTTTTGCTGTTCTCCCTATGTGGAAAGGGTATTCCCAGATGTGGGTCCCTTGCTTACTACGCCACTGAAATGAAGCTATATTGGCTGAAGACGGCTGATAGCCAGAAACCGGTCCTAGGTTGCTTGATTCCGGTCCAGGGAAGACATGGCTTGGCAGTGCGGTCTGGACTGTTCCCATGAGGCACAGGGTCAAGACTGATTTGCATATGGCCAAGTCTGAACTGGGGTGGCTTGGAGAGCAAAATATCGATGGATTAAACCCAGATCCGTGACTGGGGGTGAATGTTTTGCCATTGTGCAACATTCCGTCCATCATCTTGTGTGTTTTGCTGTTCACCTTATGTGGTAAGGATATGCACAGATGTGGGTCCCTTGCTCACTACGCCACTGGAGTCAAGCTAACCTGGCAGAAGATGGCTGATAGCCAGAAACCAGTCCTAGGATGCTTGACTCCGGTCCAGGGAAAGCATGGCTTGGCAGTTCGGTCTGGACTGTTCCCATAAGGCACAGGGTCAAGACTGATTTGCATTTGGCCATGTCTGAACTGGGGTGGCTTGGTGAGCAAAAAAACACTGGATTAAACCCAGATCTGTGACTGGGGGTGAATGTTTTGCCATTGTGCAACATTCCGTACATCATCTTGTGTGTTTTGCTGTTCACCCTGTGTGGGAAGGGTATGCCCAGACGGCGGTCCCTTGCTCACTTCACCACTGGAGTCAAGCTATCCTGACTGAAGACGGCTGATAGCCAGAAACCAGTCCTAGGATGCTTGATTCTGGTCCAGGGAAGACATGGCTTGGCAATTCGGTCTGGACTGTTCCCATGAGGCAGAGGGTCAATACTGATTTGCAGATGGCCATGTCGGAACTGGGTTGCTTGGTGAGCTAAATAACAATGGATTAAACCCAGATCTGTGACTGGGGGTACATTTTTTGCTATTGTGCAACATTCTGTCCATCATCTTGTGTGTTTTGCTGTTCACCCTGTGTGGGAAGGGTATGCCCAGACGTGTGTCCCTTGCTCACTACGCCACTGGAGTCAAGCTATCCTGGCTGAAGACGGCTGATAGCCAGAAACCGGTCCTACGATGCTTGATTCCGGTCCAGGGAAGACATAGCTTGGCAGTTCGGTCTGGACTGTTCCCATGAGGCACAGGGTCAAGACTGATTTGCATATAGCCATGTCTGAACTGGGGTGGCTTGGTGAGCAAAATAACGATGGATTAAACCCAGACCTGTGACTGGGGGTGAATGTTTTGCCATTGTGCAACATTCTGTCCATCATCTTGTGTGTTTTGCTGTTCACCCTATGTGGGAAGGGTATGCCCAGACGTGGGTCCCTTGCTCACTATGCCACTGGAGTCAAGCTATCCTGGCAGAAGAAGGCTGATAGCCAGAAACCAGTCCTAGGATGCTTGATTCCGGTCCAGGGAAGACATGGCTTGGCAGTTCGGTCTAGACTGTTCCCATGAGGCACAGGGTCAAGACTGATCTGCATATGGCCATGTCTGAACTGGGGTGGCTTGGTGAGCAAAATAACAATGGATTAAACCCAGACCTGTGACTGGGGTGAATGTTTTGCCTTTGTGCAACATTCCGTCCATCATCTTGTGTGTTTTGTTCTTCATCCTATATGGGATGGGTATGCCCAGACGTGGGTCCCTTGCACACTACGCCACTGGGGTCAAGCTATCCTGGCTAAAGACGGCTGATGGCCAGAAACCGGTCCTAGGATGCTTGATTCCGGTCCAGGGAAGACATGGCTTGGTAGTTCGGTCTGGACTGTTCCCATGAGGAACAGGGTCAAGACTGATTTGTACATGGCCAAGTCTGAACTGGGCTGTCTTGGTGAGCATAATAATGATGGATTAAACCCAGATCTGTGACTGGGGGTGAATGTTTTGCCATTGTGCAACATTCCATCCATCATCTTGTGTGTTTTGCTGTTTACCCTATGTGGAAAGGGTATGCCCAGACGTGGGTCCCTTGCTTACTACGCCACTGGAATGAAGCTATCCCGGCAGAAGATGGCTGATAGCCAGAAACCAGTCCCAGCATGCTTGATTCCGGTTCAGGGAACGCATGGCTTGACAGTTCGGTCTGGACTGTTCCCATGAGGCACAGGGTCAAGACTGATTTGCATTTGGCCATGTCTGAACTGGGGTGGCTTGGTGAGCAAAATAACACTGGATTAAACCCAGATCTGTGACTGGAGGTGAATGTTTTGCCATTGTGCAACATTCCGTAGATCATCTTGTGTGTTTTGCTGTTCACCCTGTGTGGGAAGGGTATGCCCAGACGTGTGTCCCTTGCTCACTACGCCACTGGAGTCAAGCTATCCTGGCTGAAGACGGCTGATAGCCAGAAACCGGTCCTAGGATGCTTGATTCTGGTCCAGGGAAGACATGGCTTGGCAAGTCGGTCTGGACTGTTCCCATGAGGCACAGGGTCAAGACTGATGTGCATATGGCCATGTCGGAACTGGGGTTGCTTGGTGACCTAAATAACAATGGATTAAACCAAGATCTGTGACTGGGGGTACATTTTTTGCCATTGTGCAACATTCCGTACATCATCTTGTGTGTTTTGCTGTTCACCCTGTGTGGGAAGGGTATGCCCAGACGTGTGTCCCTTGCTCACTACGCCACTGGAGTCAAGCTATCCTGGCAAAAGACGGCTGATAGCCAGGAAAAAGTCCTAGGATGCTTGATTCCGGT
Organism: Lissotriton helveticus; assembly: GCF_964261635.1. Taxonomy (NCBI): domain Eukaryota; kingdom Metazoa; phylum Chordata; class Amphibia; order Caudata; family Salamandridae; genus Lissotriton; species Lissotriton helveticus. Next base: position 956,937,616 of record NC_136071.1, read on the forward strand.
CCAGGGAACGCATGGCTTGGCAGTTCGGTCCAAACTGTTCCCATGAGGCACAGGGTCATTACTGATTTGCATATGGCCTTGTCTGAACTGGGGTGGCTTGGTGAGCAAAATAACAATGGATTAAACCCAGATCTGTGACTGGGGGTGAATGTTTTGCCATTGTGCAACATTCCGTTCATCATCTTGTGTGTTTTGCTGTTCACCCTGTGTGGGAAGGGTATGCCCAGACGTGTGTCCCTTGCTCACTACGCCACTGGAGTCAAGCTATCCTGGCTGAAGATGGCTGATAGCCAGAAACCAGTCCTAGGATGCTTGATTCTGGTCCAGGGACTACATGGCTTGGCAATTCGGTCTGGACTATTCCCATGAGGCACAGGGTCAATACTGATTTGCATATGGCCATGTTGGAACTGGGTTGCTTGGTGAGCTAAATAACAATGGATTAAACCCAGATCTGTGACTGGGGGTACATTTTTTGCCATTGTGCAACATTCTGTCCATCATCTTGTGTGTTTTGCTGTTCACCCTGTGTGGGAAGGGTATGCCCAGCCGTGGGTCCCTTGCTCACTACGTCACTGGAGTCAAGCTATCCTGGCTGAAGACGGCTGATAGCCAGAAACCGGTCCTAGGATGCTTGATTCCGATCCAGGGTAGACATAGCTTGGCAGTTCCGTCTGGACTGTTCCCATGAGGCACAGGGTCAAGACTGATTTGCATATGGCCATGTCTGAACTGGGGTGCTTTGGTGAGCAAAATAACGATGGATTAAACCCAGACCTGTGACTGGGGGTGAATGTTTTGCCATTGTGCAACATTCCGTCCATCATCTTGTGTGTTTTGCTGTTCACCCTATGTGGGAAGGGTATGCCCAAACGTGGGTCCCTTGCTCACTACGCCACTGGAGTCAAGCTATCCTGGCAGAAGACGGCTGATAGCCAGAAACCAGTCCTAGGAGGCTTGATTCCGGTCCAGGGAAGACATGGCTTGGCAGTTCGGTCTGGACTGTTCCCATGAGGCACAGGTTCAAGACTGATTTGCATATGGCCATGTCTGAAATGGGGTGGCTTGGTGAGCAAAATACCGATGGATTAAACCCAGACCTGTGACTGGGGGTGAATGTTTTGCCTTTGTGCAACATTCCGTCCATCATCTTGTGTGTTTTTTTGTTCACCCTATGTGGGATGGGTATGCCCAGACGTGGGTCCCTTGCACACTACGCCACTGGGGTCAAGCTATCCTGGCTAAAGATGGCTGATGGCCAGAAACCGGTCCTAGGATGCTTGATTCTGGTCCAGGGAAGACATGGCTTGGTAGTTCGGTCTGGACTGTTCCCATGAGGAACAGGGTCAAGACTGATTTGCACATGGCCAAGTCTGAACTGGGGTGGCTTGGTGAGCATAATAATGATGGATTAAACCCAGATCTGTGACTGGGGGTGAATGTTTTGCCATTGTGCAACATTCCATCCATCATCTTGTGTGTTTTGCTGTTTACCCTATGTGGAAAGGGTATGCCCAGATGTGGGTCCCTTGCTTACTACGCCACTGGAATGAAGCTATCCCGGCAGAAGACGGCTGATAGCCAGAAACCAGTCCTAGGATGCTTGATTCCGGTCCAGGGAACGCATGGCTTGGCAGTTCGGTCTGGACTGTTCCCATGAGGCACAGGGTCAAGACTGATCTGCATATGGCCATGTCTGAACTGGGGTGGCTTGGTGAGCAAAATAACAATGGATTAAACCCAGATCTGTGACTGGGGGTGAATGTTTTGCCATTGTGCAACATTTCGTTCATCATCTTGTGTGTCTTGCTGTTCACCCTATGTGGGAAGGGTATGCCCGTACGTGGGTCCCTTTGGTCACTATGCCACTGGAGTCAAGCTATCCTGGCTGAAGACGGCTGATAGCCAGAAACCGGTCCTAGGATGCGTGATTCCGGTCCAGGGAAGACATGGCTTGGCAGTTCAGTCTGGACTGTTTCCATGAGGCACAGGGTCAAGACTAATTTGCATTTGGCCATGTCGGAACTGGGGTTGCTTGGTTAGCTAAATAACAATGGATGACACCCAGATCTGTGACTGGGGGTGAGTTTCTTGCCATTGTGCAACATTCCGTCCATCATCTTGTGTGTTTTGCTGTTCCCCCTATGTGGGAAGGGTATGCCCAGACGTCGGTCCCTTGCACACTACGCCACTGGAGTCAAGGTATCCTGGCTAAAGACGGCTGATAGCCAGAAACCGGTCCTGGGATGCTTGATTCCAGTCCAGGGAAGACATGGCTTGGCAGTTCGGTCTGGACTGTTCCCATGAGGCACAGGCTCAAGACTGATTTGCATATGGCCATGTCTGAACTGGGGTGGCTTCGTGAGCAAAATAACGATGGATTAAACCCAGATCTGTGACTGGGGGTGAATGTTTTGCCATTGTGCAACATTCCATCCATCATCTTATGTGTTTTGCTGTTCACCCTATGTGGGAAGGGTATGCCCAGACGTGGGTCCCTTGCTCACTATGCCACTGGAGTCAAGCTATCCTGGCAGATGACGGTTGATAGCCAGAAACCAGTCCTAAGATGCTTGATTTCGGTCCAGGGAACGCATGGCTTGGCAGTTCGGTCTGGACTGTTCCCATGAGGCACAGGGTCAAGACTGATTTGCATATGGCCATGTCTGAACTGGGGTGGCTTGGTGAGCAAAATAACAATGGATTAAACCCAGATCTGTGATTGGGGGTGAATTTTTTGCCATTGTGCAACATTCCGTCCATCATCTTGTGTGTTTTGCTGTTCACCCTATGTGGGAAGGGTATGCCCAGACGTGGGTCCCTTGCTCACTATGCCACTGGAGTCAAGCTATCCTGGCAGATGACGGTTGATAGCCAGAAACCAGTCCTAGGATGCTTGATTCCGGTCCAGGGAACGCATAGCTTGGCAGTTCGGTCTGGACTGTTCCCATGAGGCAAAGGATCAAGACTGATTTGCACATGGCCAAGTCTGAACTGGGGTGGCTTGGTGAGCATAATAATGATGGATTAAACCCAGATCTGTGACTGGGGGTGAATGTTTTGCCATTGTGCAACATTCCATCCATCATCTTGTGTGTTTTGCTGTTTACCCTATGTGGAAAGGGTATGCCCAGATGTGGGTCCCTTGCTTACTACGCCACTGGAATGAAGCTATCCCGGCAGAAGACGGCTGATAGCCAGAAACCAGTCCTAGGATGCTTGATTCCGGTCCAGGGAACGCATGGCTTGGCAGTTCGGTCTGGACTGTTCCCATGAGGCACAGGGTCAAGACTGATCTGCATATGGCCATGTCTGAACTGGGGTGGCTTAGTGAGCAAAATAACAATGGATTAAACCCAGATCTGTGACTGGGGGTGAATGTTTTGCCATTGTGCAACATTTCGTTCATCATCTTGTGTGTCTTGCTGTTCACCCTATGTGGGAAGGGTATGACCGTACGTGGGTCCCTTTGGTCACTATGCCACTGGAGTCAAGCTATCCTGGCTGAAGACGGCTGATAGCCAGAAACCGGTCCTAGGATGCGTGATTCCGGTCCAGGGAAGCCATGGCTTGGCAGTTCAATCTGGACTGTTTCCATGAGGCACAGGGTCAAGACTAATTTGCATTTGGCCATGTCGGAACTGGGGTTGCTTGGTTAGCTAAATAACGATGGATGACACCCAGATCTGTGACTGGGGGTGAGTTTTTTGCCATTGTGCAACATTCCGTCCATCATCTTGTGTGTTTTGCTGTTCCCCCTATGTGGGAAGGGTATGCCCAGACGTCGGTCCCTTGCACACTACGCCACTGGAGTCAAGGTATCCTGGCTAAAGACGGCTGATAGCCAGAAACCGGTCCTGGGATGCTTGATTCCAGTCCAGGGAAGACATGGCTTGGCAGTTCGGTCTGGACTGTTCCCATGAGGCACAGGCTCAAGACTGATTTGCATATGGCCATGTCTGAACTGGGGTGGCTTCGTGAGCAAAATAACGATGGATTAAACCCAGATCTGTGACTGGGGGTGAATGTTTTGCCATTGTGCAACATTCCATCCATCATCTTATGTGTTTTGCTGTTCACCCTATGTGGGAAGGGTATGCCCAGACGTGGGTCCCTTGCTCACTATGCCACTGGAGTCAAGCTATCCTGGCAGATGACGGTTGATAGCCAGAAACCAGTCCTAAGATGCTTGATTCCGGTCCAGGGAACGCATGGCTTGGCAGTTCGGTCTGGACTGTTCCCATGAGGCACAGGGTCAAGACTGATTTGCATATGGCCATGTCTGAACTGGGGTGGCTTGGTGAGCAAAATAACAATGGATTAAACCCAGATCTGTGATTGGGGGTGAATTTTTTGCCATTGTGCAACATTCTGTCCATCATCTTGTGTGTTTTGCTGTTCACCCTATGTGGGAAGGGTATGCCCAGACGTGGGTCCCTTGCTCACTATGCCACTGGAGTCAAGCTATCCTGGCAGATGACGGTTGATAGCCAGAAACCAGTCCTAGGATGCTTGATTCCGGTCCAGGGAACGCATAGCTTGGCAGTTCGGTCTGGACTGTTCCCATGAGGCACAGGATCAAGACTGATTTGCATATGGCCATGTCTGAACTGGGGTGCCTTGGTGAGCAAAATGACGATGGATTAAACCCAGATCTGTGACGGGGTGAATGTTTTGCCATTGTGCTACATTCCGTCCATCATCTTGTGTGTTTTGCTGTTCACCCTATGTGGGAAGGGTATGCCCAAATGTGGGTCCATTGCTCACTACGCCACTGGAGACAAGCTATCCTGGCTGAAGACGGCTGATAGCCAGATACCGGTCCTAGGATGCTTGATTCCGGTCCAGGGAAGACATAGCTTGGCAGTTTGGTCTGGACTATTCCCATGAGGCACAGGGTAAAGACTGATTTGCAAATGGCCATGTCTGAACTGGGGTGGCTTGGTGAGCAAAATAACGATGGATTAAACCCAGATCTGTGACTGGGGGTGAATATTTTGCCATTGTGCCACATTCCGTCCATCATCTTGTGTGTTTTGCTGTTCTCCCTATGTGGAAAGGGTATTCCCAGATGTGGGTCCCTTGCTTACTACGCCACTGAAATGAAGCTATATTGGCTGAAGACGGCTGATAGCCAGAAACCGGTCCTAGGTTGCTTGATTCCGGTCCAGGGAAGACATGGCTTGGCAGTGCGGTCTGGACTGTTCCCATGAGGCACAGGGTCAAGACTGATTTGCATATGGCCAAGTCTGAACTGGGGTGGCTTGGAGAGCAAAATATCGATGGATTAAACCCAGATCCGTGACTGGGGGTGAATGTTTTGCCATTGTGCAACATTCCGTCCATCATCTTGTGTGTTTTGCTGTTCACCTTATGTGGTAAGGATATGCACAGATGTGGGTCCCTTGCTCACTACGCCACTGGAGTCAAGCTAACCTGGCAGAAGATGGCTGATAGCCAGAAACCAGTCCTAGGATGCTTGACTCCGGTCCAGGGAAAGCATGGCTTGGCAGTTCGGTCTGGACTGTTCCCATAAGGCACAGGGTCAAGACTGATTTGCATTTGGCCATGTCTGAACTGGGGTGGCTTGGTGAGCAAAAAAACACTGGATTAAACCCAGATCTGTGACTGGGGGTGAATGTTTTGCCATTGTGCAACATTCCGTACATCATCTTGTGTGTTTTGCTGTTCACCCTGTGTGGGAAGGGTATGCCCAGACGTGTGTCCCTTGCTCACTTCACCACTGGAGTCAAGCTATCCTGACTGAAGACGGCTGATAGCCAGAAACCAGTCCTAGGATGCTTGATTCTGGTCCAGGGAAGACATGGCTTGGCAATTCGGTCTGGACTGTTCCCATGAGGCAGAGGGTCAATACTGATTTGCAGATGGCCATGTCGGAACTGGGTTGCTTGGTGAGCTAAATAACAATGGATTAAACCCAGATCTGTGACTGGGGGTACATTTTTTGCTATTGTGCAACATTCTGTCCATCATCTTGTGTGTTTTGCTGTTCACCCTGTGTGGGAAGGGTATGCCCAGACGTGTGTCCCTTGCTCACTACGCCACTGGAGTCAAGCTATCCTGGCTGAAGACGGCTGATAGCCAGAAACCGGTCCTGGAATGCTTGATTCCAGTCCAGGGAAGACATGGCTTGGCAGTTCGGTCTGGACTGTTCCCATGAGGCACAGGCTCAAGACTGATTTGCATATGGCCATGTCTGAACTGGGGTGGCTTCGTGAGCAAAATAACGATGGATTAAACCCAGATCTGTGACTGGGGGTGAATGTTTTGCCATTGTGCAACATTCCATCCATCATCTTATGTGTTTTGCTGTTCACCCTATGTGGGAAGGGTATGCCCAGACGTGGGTCCCTTGCTCACTATGCCACTGGAGTCAAGCTATCCTGGCAGATGACGGTTGATAGCCAGAAACCAGTCCTAAGATGCTTGATTTCGGTCCAGGGAACGCATGGCTTGGCAGTTCGGTCTGGACTGTTCCCATGAGGCACAGGGTCAAGACTGATTTGCATATGGCCATGTCTGAACTGGGGTGGCTTGGTGAGCAAAATAACAATGGATTAAACCCAGATCTGTGATTGGGGGTGAATTTTTTGCCATTGTGCAACATTCCGTCCATCATCTTGTGTGTTTTGCTGTTCACCCTATGTGGGAAGGGTATGCCCAGACGTGGGTCCCTTGCTCACTATGCCACTGGAGTCAAGCTATCCTGGCAGATGACGGTTGATAGCCAGAAACCAGTCCTAGGATGCTTGATTCCGGTCCAGGGAACGCATAGCTTGGCAGTTCGGTCTGGACTGTTCCCATGAGGCAAAGGATCAAGACTGATTTGCACATGGCCAAGTCTGAACTGGGGTGGCTTGGTGAGCATAATAATGATGGATTAAACCCAGATCTGTGACTGGGGGTGAATGTTTTGCCATTGTGCAACATTCCATCCATCATCTTGTGTGTTTTGCTGTTTACCCTATGTGGAAAGGGTATGCCCAGATGTGGGTCCCTTGCTTACTACGCCACTGGAATGAAGCTATCCCGGCAGAAGACGGCTGATAGCCAGAAACCAGTCCTAGGATGCTTGATTCCGGTCCAGGGAACGCATGGCTTGGCAGTTCGGTCTGGACTGTTCCCATGAGGCACAGGGTCAAGACTGATCTGCATATGGCCATGTCTGAACTGGGGTGGCTTAGTGAGCAAAATAACAATGGATTAAACCCAGATCTGTGACTGGGGGTGAATGTTTTGCCATTGTGCAACATTTCGTTCATCATCTTGTGTGTCTTGCTGTTCACCCTATGTGGGAAGGGTATGCCCGTACGTGGGTCCCTTTGGTCACTATGCCACTGGAGTCAAGCTATCCTGGCTGAAGACGGCTGATAGCCAGAAACCGGTCCTAGGATGCGTGATTCCGGTCCAGGGAAGCCATGGCTTGGCAGTTCAGTCTGGACTGTTTCCATGAGGCACAGGGTCAAGACTAATTTGCATTTGGCCATGTCGGAACTGGGGTTGCTTGGTTAGCTAAATAACGATGGATGACACCCAGATCTGTGACTGGGGGTGAGTTTTTTGCCATTGTGCAACATTCCGTCCATCATCTTGTGTGTTTTGCTGTTCCCCCTATGTGGGAAGGGTATGCCCAGACGTCGGTCCCTTGCACACTACGCCACTGGAGTCAAGGTATCCTGGCTAAAGACGGCTGATAGCCAGAAACCGGTCCTGGGATGCTTGATTCCAGTCCAGGGAAGACATGGCTTGGCAGTTCGGTCTGGACTGTTCCCATGAGGCACAGGCTCAAGACTGATTTGCATATGGCCATGTCTGAACTGGGGTGGCTTCGTGAGCAAAATAACGATGGATTAAACCCAGATCTGTGACTGGGGGTGAATGTTTTGCCATTGTGCAACATTCCATCCATCATCTTATGTGTTTTGCTGTTCACCCTATGTGGGAAGGGTATGCCCAGACGTGGGTCCCTTGCTCACTATGCCACTGGAGTCAAGCTATCCTGGCAGATGACGGTTGATAGCCAGAAACCAGTCCTAAGATGCTTGATTCCGGTCCAGGGAACGCATGGCTTGGCAGTTCGGTCTGGACTGTTCCCATGAGGCACAGGGTCAAGACTGATTTGCATATGGCCATGTCTGAACTGGGGTGGCTTGGTGAGCAAAATAACAATGGATTAAACCCAGATCTGTGATTGGGGGTGAATTTTTTGCCATTGTGCAACATTCCGTCCATCATCTTGTGTGTTTTGCTGTTCACCCTATGTGGGAAGGGTATGCCCAGACGTGGGTCCCTTGCTCACTATGCCACTGGAGTCAAGCTATCCTGGCAGATGACGGTTGATAGCCAGAAACCAGTCCTAGGATGCTTGATTCCGGTCCAGGGAACGCATAGCTTGGCAGTTCGGTCTGGACTGTTCCCATGAGGCACAGGATCAAGACTGATTTGCATATGGCCATGTCTGAACTGGGGTGCCTTGGTGAGCAAAATGACGATGGATTAAACCCAGATCTGTGACGGGGTGAATGTTTTGCCATTGTGCTACATTCCGTCCATCATCTTGTGTGTTTTGCTGTTCACCCTATGTGGGAAGGGTATGCCCAAATGTGGGTCCATTGCTCACTACGCCACTGGAGACAAGCTATCCTGGCTGAAGACGGCTGATAGCCAGATACCGGTCCTAGGATGCTTGATTCCGGTCCAGGGAAGACATAGCTTGGCAGTTTGGTCTGGACTATTCCCATGAGGCACAGGGTAAAGACTGATTTGCAAATGGCCATGTCTGAACTGGGGTGGCTTGGTGAGCAAAATAACGATGGATTAAACCCAGATCTGTGACTGGGGGTGAATATTTTGCCATTGTGCCACATTCCGTCCATCATCTTGTGTGTTTTGCTGTTCTCCCTATGTGGAAAGGGTATTCCCAGATGTGGGTCCCTTGCTTACTACGCCACTGAAATGAAGCTATATTGGCTGAAGACGGCTGATAGCCAGAAACCGGTCCTAGGTTGCTTGATTCCGGTCCAGGGAAGACATGGCTTGGCAGTGCGGTCTGGACTGTTCCCATGAGGCACAGGGTCAAGACTGATTTGCATATGGCCAAGTCTGAACTGGGGTGGCTTGGAGAGCAAAATATCGATGGATTAAACCCAGATCCGTGACTGGGGGTGAATGTTTTGCCATTGTGCAACATTCCGTCCATCATCTTGTGTGTTTTGCTGTTCACCTTATGTGGTAAGGATATGCACAGATGTGGGTCCCTTGCTCACTACGCCACTGGAGTCAAGCTAACCTGGCAGAAGATGGCTGATAGCCAGAAACCAGTCCTAGGATGCTTGACTCCGGTCCAGGGAAAGCATGGCTTGGCAGTTCGGTCTGGACTGTTCCCATAAGGCACAGGGTCAAGACTGATTTGCATTTGGCCATGTCTGAACTGGGGTGGCTTGGTGAGCAAAAAAACACTGGATTAAACCCAGATCTGTGACTGGGGGTGAATGTTTTGCCATTGTGCAACATTCCGTACATCATCTTGTGTGTTTTGCTGTTCACCCTGTGTGGGAAGGGTATGCCCAGACGTGTGTCCCTTGCTCACTTCACCACTGGAGTCAAGCTATCCTGACTGAAGACGGCTGATAGCCAGAAACCAGTCCTAGGATGCTTGATTCTGGTCCAGGGAAGACATGGCTTGGCAATTCGGTCTGGACTGTTCCCATGAGGCAGAGGGTCAATACTGATTTGCAGATGGCCATGTCGGAACTGGGTTGCTTGGTGAGCTAAATAACAATGGATTAAACCCAGATCTGTGACTGGGGGTACATTTTTTGCTATTGTGCAACATTCTGTCCATCATCTTGTGTGTTTTGCTGTTCACCCTGTGTGGGAAGGGTATGCCCAGACGTGTGTCCCTTGCTCACTACGCCACTGGAGTCAAGCTATCCTGGCTGAAGACGGCTGATAGCCAGAAACCGGTCCTACGATGCTTGATTCCGGTCCAGGGAAGACATAGCTTGGCAGTTCGGTCTGGACTGTTCCCATGAGGCACAGGGTCAAGACTGATTTGCATATAGCCATGTCTGAACTGGGGTGGCTTGGTGAGCAAAATAACGATGGATTAAACCCAGACCTGTGACTGGGGGTGAATGTTTTGCCATTGTGCAACATTCTGTCCATCATCTTGTGTGTTTTGCTGTTCACCCTATGTGGGAAGGGTATGCCCAGACGTGGGTCCCTTGCTCACTATGCCACTGGAGTCAAGCTATCCTGGCAGAAGAAGGCTGATAGCCAGAAACCAGTCCTAGGATGCTTGATTCCGGTCCAGGGAAGACATGGCTTGGCAGTTCGGTCTAGACTGTTCCCGTGAGGCACAGGGTCAAGAATGATTTGCATATGGCCATATCTGAAATGGGGTGGCTTGGTTAGCAAAATAACGATAGATTAAACCCAGATCTGTCACTGGGGGTGAATGTTTTGCCATTTTGCAACATTCCGTCCTTCAGCTTGTGTGTTTTGCTGTTCACCCTATGTGGGAAGGGTATGCCCAGACGTGGGTCCCTTGCTCACTACGCCACTGGAGTCAAGCTATCCTGGAAGAAGACGGCTGATAGCCAGAAACCAGTCCTAGGAGGCTTGATTCCGGTCCAGGGAAGACATAGCTTGGCAGTTCGGTCTGGACTGTTCCCATGAGGCACAGGTTCAAGACTGATTTGCATATGGCAATGTCTGAACTGGGGTGGCTTGGAGAGCAAAATATCGATGGATTAAACCCAGATCTGTGACTAGGGGTACATTTTTTGCCATTGTGCAACATTCCAACCATCATCTTGTGTGTTTTGCTGTTCACCCTGTGTGGGAAGGGTATGCCCAGATGGGTGTCCCTTGCTCACTACTCCACTGGAGTCAAGTTATCCTGGCTGAAGACGGCTGATAACCAGATACCGGTCCTAGGATGCTTGATGCCAGTCCAGGGAAGACATAGCTTAGCAGTTCGGTCTGGACTATTCCCATGAGGCACATGGTCAAGACTGATTTGCAAATGGCCATGTCTGAACTGGGGTGGCTTGGTGAGCTAAATAACGATGGATTAAACCCAGATCTGTGACTAGGGGTACATTTTTTGCCATTGTGCAACATTCCGTCCTTCAGCTTGTGTGTTTTGCTGTTCACCCTATGAGGGAAGGGTATGCCCAAACGTGGGTCCCTTGCTCACTACGCCACTGGAGTCAAGCTATCCTGGCAGAAGACGGCTGATAGCCAGATACTGGTCCTAGGATGCTTGACGCCAGTCCAGGGAAGACATAGCTTGGCACCTCGGTCTGGACTGTTCCCATGAGGCACAGGGTCAAGACCATTTGCAGATGGCCATGTCTGAACTGGGGTGGCTTGGTGAGCAAAATAACACTGGATTAAACCCAGATCTGTGACTGGGGGAGAATGTTTTGCCATTGTGCAACATTCCGTACATCATCTTGTGTTTTTTGCTGTTCACCCTGTGTGGGAAGGGTATGCCCAGACGTTGGTCCCTTGCACACTGCGCCACTGGAGTCAAGCAATCCTGGCTGAAGACGGTTGATAGCCAGAAACCGGTCCTAGGATGCTTGAATCCGGTCCAGTAAAGACATGGCTTGGCAGTTCGGTCTGGACTGTTCCCACGAGGCACAGGCTCAAGACTGATTTGCATATGGCCATGTCTGAACCGGGGTGGCTTGTTGAGCAAAATAACGATGGATTAAACCCAGATCTGTGACTGGGGGTGAATTTTTTGCCATTGTGCAATATTCCGTCCATCATCTTGTCTGTTTTGCTGTTCACCCTGTGTGGGAAGGGTATGCCCAGACATGTGTCCCTTGCTCACTACGCCACTGGAGTCACGCAATCCTGGCTGAAGACGACTGATAGCCAGATACCGGTCCTAGGATGCTTGATTCCAGTCCAGGGAAGACCTAACTTGGCAGTTCGGTCTGGACTGTTCCCATGAGGCACAGGATCAAGACTGATTTGCATATGGCCATGTCTGAACTGGGGTGCCTTGGTGAGCAAAATAACGATGGATTAAACCCAGATCTGTGACTGGGGGGTGAATATTTTGCCATTGTGCAACATTCCGTCCATCATCTTGTGTGTTTTGCTGTTCACCCTATGTGGAAAGGGTATGCCCAGACATGGGTCCCTTGCTTACTACGCCACTGGATTGAAGCTATCCTGGCTGAAGACGGGTGATAGCCAGAAACCGGTCCTAGGATGCTTGATTCCGGTCCAGGGAAGACATGGCTTGGCAGTTCGGTCTGGACTGTTCCCATGAGGCACAGGGTCAAGACTGATTTGCATATGGCCAAGTCTGAACTGGGGTGCCTTGGAGAGCAAATTATTGGTGGATTAAACCCAGATCTGTGTGGGGTGAATGTTTTGCCATTGTGCAACATTCCGTACATCATTTTGTGTGTTTTGCTGTTCACCCTGTGTGGGAAGGGTATGGCCAGATGTGTGTCCCTTGCTCACTACGCCACTGGAGTCAAGCTATCCTGGCTGAAGTCGGCTCATAGCCAGAAACCGGTCCTAGGATGCTTGATTCCGGTCCAGGGAAGACATGGCTTGGCAATTCGGTCTGGACTGTTCCCATGAGGCACAGGGTCAAGACTGATTTGCATATGGCCATGTCGGAACTGGGGTTGCTTGGTGAGCTAAATAACGATGGATTAAACCCAGATCTGTGACTCGGGGTACATTTTTTGCCATTGTGCAACATTCCGTCCATCATCTTGTGTGTTTTTCTGTTCCCCCTGTGTGGGAAGGGTATGCCCAGACGTGTGTCCCTTGCTCACTACGCCACTGGAGTCAAGCTATCCTGGCTGAAGACGGCTGATAGCCAGAAACCGGTCCTAGGATGCTTGATGCCGGTCCAGGGAAGACATAGCTTGGCAGTTCGGTCTGGACTGTTCCCATGAGGCACAGGGTCAAGACTGATTTGCAAATAGCCATGTCTGAACTGGGGTGGCTTGGTGAGCAAAATAACGATGGATTAAACCCAGATCTGTGACTGGGGGTGAATATTTTGCCATTGTGCAACATTCCGTCCATCATGTTGTGTGTTTTGCTGTTCTCCCTATGTGGAAAGGGTATGCTCAGACGTGGGTCCCCTGCTTAGTACGCCACTGGAATGAAGCTCTCCAGGCAGAAGAAGGCTGATAGCCAGAAACCAGTGCTAGGATGCTTGATTCCGGTCCAGCGAATGCATGGCTTGGCAGTTCGGTCTGGACTGTTCCCATGAGGCACAGGGTCAAGACTGAGTTGCATATGGCCATGTCTGAACTGGGGTGGCTTGGTGAGCAAAATAACAATGGATTAAACCCAGATCTGTAACCGGGGGTGAACGTTTTTCCATTGTGCAACATTCCGTGTATCATCTTGTGTGTTTTGCTGTTTACCCTATGTGGGAAGTGTATGCCCAGACGTGGGTCCCTTGCTCACTATGCCACTGGAGTCAAGCTATCCTGGCAGAAGACGGCTGATAGCCAGAAAAAAGTCCTAGGATGCTTGATTCCGGTCCAGGGAACGCATGGCTTGGCAGTTCGGTCTAGACTGTTCCCATGAGGCACAGGGTCATGACTGATTTGCATATGGCCTTGTCTGAACTGGGGTGGCTTGGTGAGTAAAATAACAATGGATTAAACCCAGATCTGTGACTGGGGGTGAATGTTTTTCCATTGTGCAACAATCCGTCCATCATCTTGTGTGTTTTGCTGTTCACCCTATGTGGTAAGGTTATGCACAGACGTGGGTCCCTTGCTCACTACGCCACTGGAGTCAAGCTATCCTGGCAGAAGATGGCTGATAGCCAGAAACCAGTCCTAGGATGCTTGATTCCGGTCCAGGGAACGCATGGCTTGGCAGTTCGGTCTGGACTGTTCCCATGAGGCACAGGGTCAAGACTCATATGCATATGGCCATGTCTGACTGGGGTGGCTTGGTGAGCAAAATAACACTGGATTAAACCCAGATCTGTGACTGGGGGAGAATGTTTTGCCATTGTGCAACATTCCGTACATCATCTTGTGTGTTTTGCTGTTCACCCTGTGTGGGAAGGGTATGCCCAGACGTGTGTCCCTTGCTCACTACGCCACTGGAGTCAAGCTATCCTGGCTGAAGACGGCTGATAGCCAGAAACCGGTCCTAGGATGCTTGATTCTGGTCCAGGGAAGACATGGCTTGGCAAGTCGGTCTGGACTGTTCCCATGAGGCACAGGGTCAAGACTGATGTGCATATGGTCATGTCGGAACTGGGGTTGCTTGGTGACCTAAATAACAATGGATTAAACCAAGATCTGTGACTGGGGGTACATTTTTTGCCATTGTGCAACATTCCGTACATCATCTTGTGTGTTTTGCTGTTCACCCTGTGTGGGAAGGGTATGCCCAGACGTGTGTCCCTTGCTCACTACGCCACTGGAGTCAAGCTATCCTGGCTGAAGACGGCTGATAGCCAGAAACCGGTCCTAGGATGCTTGATTCTGGTCCAGGGAAGACATGGCTTGGCAGTTCGGTCTGGACTGTTCCCATGAGGCACAGGGTCAAGACTGATTTGCATATGATCATGTCTGAACTGGGGTGGCTTGGTGAGCAAAATAACGATGGATTAAACCCAGACCTGTGACTGGGGTGAATGTTTTGCCTTTGTGCAACATTCCGTCCATCATCTTGTGTGTTTTGTTCTTCATCCTATGTGGGATGGGTATGCCCAGACGTGTGTCCCTTGCTCACTACGCCACTGGAGTCAAGCTATCCTGGCAGAAGACGGCTGATAGCCAGAAAAAAGTCCTAGGATGCTTGATTCCGGTCCAGGGAACGCATGGCTTGGCAGTTCGGTCCAGACTGTTCCCATGAGGCACAGGGTCATGACTGATTTGCATATGGCCTTGTCTGAACTGGGGTGGCTTGGTGAGCAAAATAACAATGGATTAAACCCAGATCTGTGACTGGGGGTGAATGTTTTGCCATTGTGCAACATTCCGTTCACCATCTTGTGTGTTTTGCTGTTCACCCTATGTGGGAAGGGTATTCCCGTACATGGGTCCCTTTGGTCACTACGCGACTGGAGTCAAGCTATCCTGGCTGAAGACGGCTGATAGCCAGAAACCGGTCCTAGGATGCTTGATTCCGGTCTAGGGAAGACATGGCTTGGCAGTTCGGTCTGGACTGTTTCCATGAGGCACAGGGTCAAGACTGATTTGCATATGGCCATGCCGGAACTGGGGTTGCTTGGTGAGCTAAATACCAATGGATTAAACCCAGATCTGTGACTGGGGGTGAGTTTTTTGCCATTGTGCAACATTCCGTCCATCATCTTGTGTGTTTTGCTGTTCACCCTGTGTGGGAAGGGTATGCCCAGACGTGTGTCCCTTGCTCACTACGCCACTGGAGTCAAGCTATCCTGGCTGAAGACCGCTGATAGCCAGACACCGGTCCTAGGATGCTTGATTCCGTTACAGGGAAGACATAGCTTGGCAGTTCGGTCTGGACTGTTCCCATGAGGCACAGGTTCAAGACTGAATTGCATATGGCCATGTCTGAAATGGGGTGGCTTGGTGAGCAAAATACCGATGGATTAAACCCAGACCTGTGACTGGGGGTGAATGTTTTGCCTTTGTGCAACATTCCGTCCATCATCTTGTGTGTTTTGTTGTTCACCCTATGTGGGATGGGTATGCCCAGACGTGGGTCCCTTGCACACTACGCCACTGGGGTCAAGCTGTCCTGGCTGAAGACGGCTGATAGCCAGAAACCGGTCCTAGGATGCTTGATTCCGGTCCAGGGAAGACATGGCTTGGCAGTTCGGTCTGGACTGTTCCCATGAGGCACAGGGTCAAGACTGATTTGCATATGGCCATGTCTGAACTGGGGTGGCTTGGAGAGCAAAATATGGATGGATTAAACCCAGATCTGTGACTGGGGGTGAATGTTTTTCCATTGTGCAACAATCCGTCCATCATCTTGTGTGTTTTGCTGTTCACCCTATGTGGTAAGGTTATGCACAGACGTGGGTCACTTGCTCACTACGCCACTGGAGTCAAGCTATCCTGGCAGAAGATGGCTGATAGCCAGAAACCAGTCCTAGGATGCTTGATTCCGGTCCAGGGAACGCATGGCTTGGCAGTTCGGTCTGTACTGTTCCCATGAGGCACAGGGTCAAGACTCATTTGCATATGGCCATGTCTGAACTGGGGTGGCTTGGTGAGCAAAATAACACTGGATTAAACCCAGATCTGTGACTGGGGGAGAATGTTTTGCCATTGTGCAACATTCCGTACATCATCTTGTGTGTTTTGCTGTTCACCCTGTGTGGGAAGGGTATGCCCAGACGTGTGTCCCTTGCTCACTACGCCACTGGAGTCAAGCTATCCTGGCTGAAGACGGCTGATAGCCAGAAACCGGTCCTAGGATGCTTGATTCTGGTCCAGGGAAGACATGGCTTGGCAAGTCGGTCTGGACTGTTCCCATGAGGCACAGGGTCAAGACTGATGTGCATATGGTCATGTCGGAACTGGGGTTGCTTGGTGACCTAAATAACAATGGATTAAACCAAGATCTGTGACTGGGGTGAATGTTTTGCCTTTGTGCAACATTCCGTCCATCATCTTGTGTGTTTTGTTCTTCATCCTATGTGGGATGGGTATGCCCAGACGTGGGTCCCTTGCACACTACGCCACTGGGGTCAAGCTATCCTGGCTAAAGACGGCTGATGGCCAGAAACCGGTCCTAGGATGCTTGATTCCGGTCCAGGGAACGCATGGCTTGGCAGTTCGGTCTGTACTGTTCCCATGAGGCACAGGGTCAAGACTCATTTGATTATGGCCATGTCTGAACTGGGGTGGCTTGGTGAGCAAAATAACACTGGATTAAACCCAGATCTGTGACTGGGGGAGAATGTTTTGCCATTGTGCAACATTCCGTACATCATCTTGTGTGTTTTGCTGTTCACCCTGTGTGGGAAGGGTATGCCCAGACGTGTGTCCCTTGCTCACTACGCCACTGGAGTCAAGCTATCCTGGCTAAAGAAGGCTGATGGCCAGAAACCGGTCCTAGGATGCTTGATTCCGGTCCAGGGAAGACATGGCTTGGTAGTTCGGTCTGGACTGTTCCCATGAGGAACAGGGTCAAGACTGATTTGCACATGGCCAAGTCTGAACTGGGCTGTCTTGGTGAGCATAATAATGATGGATTAAACCCAGATCTGTGACTGGGGGTGAATGTTTTGCCATTGTGCAACATTCCATCCATCATCTTGTGTGTTTTGCTGTTTACCCTATGTGGAAAGGGTATGCCCAGACGTGGGTCCCTTGCTTACTACGCCACTGGAATGAAGCTATCCCGGCAGAAGATGGCTGATAGCCAGAAACCAGTCCCAGCATGCTTGATTCCGGTTCAGGGAACGCATGGCTTGACAGTTCGGTCTGGACTGTTCCCATGAGGCACAGGGTCAAGACTGATTTGCATTTGGCCATGTCTGAACTGGGGTAGCTTGGTGAGCAAAATAACACTGGATTAAACCCAGATCTGTGACTGGGGGTGAATGCTTTGCCATTGTGCATCATTCCGTAGATCATCTTGTGTGTTTTGCTGTTCACCCTGTGTGGGAAGGGTATGCCCAGACGTGTGTCCCTTGCTCACTACGCCACTGGAGTCAAGCTATCCTGGCTGAAGACGGCTGATAGCCAGAAACCGGTCCTAGGATGCTTGATTCTGGTCCAGGGAAGACATGGCTTGGCAAGTCGGTCTGGACTGTTCCCATGAGGCACAGGGTCAAGCCTGATGTGCATATGGCCATGTCGGAACTGGGGTTGCTTGGTGACCTAAATAACAATGGATTAAACCAAGATCTGTGACTGGGGGTACATTTTTTGCCATTGTGCAACATTCCGTACATCATCTTGTGTGTTTTGCTGTTCACCCTGTGTGGGAAGGGTATGCCCAGACGTGTGTCCCTTGCTCACTATGCCACTGGAGTCAAGCTATCCTGGCAGAAGACGGCTGATAGCCAGAAAAAAGTCCTAGGATGCTTGATTCCGGTCCAGGGAACGCATGGCTTGGCAGTTCGGTCTAAACTGTTCCCATGAGGCACAGGGTCATTACTGATTTGCATATGGCCTTGTCTGAACTGGGGTGGCTTGGTGAGCAAAATAACAATGGATTAAACCCAGATCTGTGACTGGGGGTGAATGTTTTGCCATTGTGCAACATTCCGTTCATCATCTTGTGTGTTTTGCTGTTCACCCTGTGTGGGAAGGGTATGCCCAGACGTGTGTCCCTTGCTCACTACGCCACTGGAGTCAAGCTATCCTGGCTGAAGATGGCTGATAGCCAGAAACCAGTCCTAGGATGCTTGATTCTGGTCCAGGGACTACATGGCTTGGAAATTCGGTCTGGACTATTCCCATGAGGCACAGGGTCAATACTGATTTGCATATGGCCATGTCGGAACTGGGTTGCTTGGTGAGCTAAATAACAATGGATTAAACCCAGATCTGTGACTGGGGGTACATTTTTTGCCATTGTGCAACATTCTGTCCATCATCTTGTGTGTTTTGCTGTTCACCCTGTGTGGGAAGGGTATGCCCAGCCGTGGGTCCCTTGCTCACTACGCCACTGGAGTCAAGCTATCCTGGCTGAAGACGGCTGATAGCCAGAAACCGGTCCTAGGATGCTTGATTCCGATCCAGGGTAGACATAGCTTGGCAGTTCCGTCTGGACTGTTCCCATGAGGCACAGGGTCAAGACTGATTTGCATATGGCCATGTCTGAACTGGGGTGCTTTGGTGAGCAAAATAACGATGGATTAAACCCAGACCTGTGACTGGGGGTGAATGTTTTGCCATTGTGCAACATTCCATCCATCATCTTGTGTGTTTTGCTGTTCACCCTATGTGGGAAGGGTATGCCCAAACGTGGGTCCCTTGCTCACTACGCCACTGGAGTCAAGCTATCCTGGCAGAAGACGGCTGATAGCCAGAAACCAGTCCTAGGAGGCTTGATTCCGGTCCAGGGAAGACATGGCTTGGCAGTTCGGTCTGGACTGTTCCCATGAGGCACAGGTTCAAGACTGATTTGCATATGGCCATGTCTGAAATGGGGTGGCTTGGTGAGCAAAATACCTATGGATTAAACCCAGACCTGTGACTGGGGGTGAATGTTTTGCCTTTGTGCAACATTCCGTCCATCATCTTGTGTGTTTTTTTGTTCACCCTATGTGGGATGGGTATGCCCAGACGTGGGTCCCTTGCACACTACGCCACTGGGGTCAAGCTATCCTGGCTAAAGACGGCTGATGGCCAGAAACCGGTCCTAGGATGCTTGATTCTGGTCCAGGGAAGACATGGCTTGGTAGTTCGGTCTGGACTGTTCCCATGAGGAACAGGGTCAAGACTGATTTGCACATGGCCAAGTCTGAACTGGGGTGGCTTGGTGAGCATAATAATGATGGATTAAACCCAGATCTGTGACTGGGGGTGAATGTTTTGCCATTGTGCAACATTCCATCCATCATCTTGTGTGTTTTGCTGTTTACCCTATGTGGAAAGGGTATGCCCAGATGTGGGTCCCTTGCTTACTACGCCACTGGAATGAAGCTATCCCGGCAGAAGACGGCTGATAGCCAGAAACCAGTCCTAGGATGCTTAATTCCGGTCCAGGGAACGCATGGCTTGGCAGTTCGGTCTGGACTGTTCCCATGAGGCACAGGGTCAAGACTGATCTGCATATGGCCATGTCTGAACTGGGGTGGCTTGGTGAGCAAAATAACAATGGATTAAACCCAGATCTGTGACTGGGGGTGTATGTTTGCCATTGTGCAACATTTCGTTCATCATCTTGTGTGTCTTGCTGTTCACCCTATGTGGGAAGGGTATGCCCGTACGTGGGTCCCTTTGGTCACTATGCCACTGGAGTCAAGCTATCCTGGCTGAAGACGGCTGATAGCCAGAAACCGGTCCTAGGATACGTGATTCCGGTCCAGGGAAGACATGGCTTGGCAGTTCAGTCTGGACTGTTTCCATGAGGCACAGGGTCAAGACTAATTTGCATTTGTCCATGTCGGAACTGGGGTTGCTTGGTTAGCTAAATAACGATGGATGACACCCAGATCTGTGACTGGGGGTGAGTTTTTTGCCATTGTGCAACATTCCGTCCATCATCTTGTGTGTTTTGCTGTTCCCCCTATGTGGGAAGGGTATGCCCAGACGTCGGTCCCTTGCACACTACGCCACTGGAGTCAAGGTATCCTGGCTAAAGACGGCTGATAGCCAGAAACCGGTCCTGGGATGCTTGATTCCAGTCCAGGGAAGACATGGCTTGGCAGTTCGGTCTGGACTGTTCCCATGAGGCACAGGCTCAAGACTGATTTGCATATGGCCATGTCTGAACTGGGGTGGCTTCGTGAGCAAAATAACGATGGATTAAACCCAGATCTGTGACTGGGGGTGAATGTTTTGCCATTGTGCAACATTCCATCCATCATCTTATGTGTTTTGCTGTTCACCCTATGTGGGAAGGGTATGCCCAGACGTGGGTCCCTTGCTCACTATGCCACTGGAGTCAAGCTATCCTGGCAGATGACGGTTGATAGCCAGAAACCAGTCCTAGGATGCTTGATTCCAGTCCAGGGAACGCATAGCTTGGCAGTTCGGTCTGGACTGTTCCCATGAGGCACAGGATCAAGACTGATTTGCACATGGCCAAGTCTGAACTGGGGTGGCTTGGTGAGCATAATAATGATGGATTAAACCCAGATCTGTGACTGGGGGTGAATGTTTTGCCATTGTGCAACATTCCATCCATCATCTTGTGTGTTTTGCTGTTTACCCTATGTGGAAAGGGTATGCCCAGATGTGGGTCCCTTGCTTACTACGCCACTGGAATGAAGCTATCCCGGCAGAAGACGGCTGATAGCCAGAAACAAGTCCTAGGATGCTTGATTCCGGTCCAGGGAACGCATGGCTTGGCAGTTCGGTCTGGACTGTTCCCATGAGGCACAGGGTCAAGACTGATCTGCATATGGCCATGTCTGAACTGGGGTGGCTTGGTGAGTAAAATAACAATGGATTAAACCCAGATCTGTGACTGAGGGTGAATGTTTTGCCATTGTGCAACATTTCGTTCATCATCTTGTGTGTCTTGCTGTTCACCCTATGTGGGAAGGGTATGCCCGTACGTGGGTCCCTTTGGTCACTATGCCACTGGAGTCAAGCTATCCTGGCTGAAGACGGCTGATAGCCAGAAACCGGTCCTAGGATGCGTGATTCCGGTCCAGGGAAGACATGGCTTGGCAGTTCAGTCTGGACTGTTTCCATGAGGCACAGGGTCAAGACTAATTTGCATTTGGCCATGTCGGAACTGGGGTTGCTTGGTTAGCTAAATAACGATGGATGACACCCAGATCTGTGACTGGGGGTGAGTTTTTTGCCATTGTGCAACATTCCGTCCATCATCTTGTGTGTTTTGCTGTTCCCCCTATGTGGGAAGGGTATGCCCAGACGTCGGTCCCTTGCACACTACGCCACTGGAGTCAAGGTATCCTGGCTAAAGACTGCTGATAGCCAGAAACCGGTCCTGGGATGCTTGATTCCAGTCCAGGGAAGACATGGCTTGGCAGTTCGGTCTGGACTGTTCCCATGAGGCACAGGCTCAAGACTGATTTGCATATGGCCATGTCTGAACTGGGGTGGCTTCGTGAGCAAAATAACGATGGATTAAACCCAGATCTGTGACTGGGCGTGAATGTTTTGCCATTGTGCAACATTCCATCCATCATCTTATGTGTTTTGCTGTTCACCCTATGTGGGAAGGGTATGCCCAGACGTGGGTCCCTTGCTCACTATGCCACTGGAGTCAAGCTATCCTGGCAGATGACGGTTGATAGCCAGAAACCAGTCCTAGAATGCTTGATTCCGGTCCAGGGAACGCATAGCTTGGCAGTTCGGTCTGGACTGTTCCCATGAGGCACAGGATCAAGACTGATTTGCATATGGCCATGTCTGAACTGGGGTGCCTTGGTGAGCAAAATGACGATGGATTAAACCCAGATCTGTGACGGGGTGAATGTTTTGCCATTGTGCTACATTCCGTCCATCATCTTGTGTGTTTTGCTGTTCACCCTATGTGGGAAGGGTATGCCCAAATGTGGGTCCATTGCTCACTACGCCACTGGAGACAAGCTATCCTGGCTGAAGACGGCTGATAGCCAGATACCGGTCCTAGGATGCTTGATTCCGGTCCAGGGAAGACATAGCTTGGCAGTTTGGTCTGGACTATTCCCATGAGGCACAGGGTAAAGACTGATTTGCAAATGGCCATGTCTGAACTGGGGTGGCTTGGTGAGCAAAATAACGATGGATTAAACCCAGATCTGTGACTGGGGGTGAATATTTTGCCATTGTGCCACATTCCGTCCATCATCTTGTGTGTTTTGCTGTTCTCCCTATGTGGAAAGGGTATTCCCAGATGTGGGTCCCTTGCTTAATACGCCACTGAAATGAAGCTATATTGGCTGAAGACGGCTGATAGCCAGAAACCGGTCCTAGGTTGCTTGATTCCGGTCCAGGGAAGACATGGCTTGGCAGTGCGGTCTGGACTGTTCCCATGAGGCACAGGGTCAAGACTGATTTGCATATGGCCAAGTCTGAACTGGGGTGGCTTGGAGAGCAAAATTTCGATGGATTAAACCAAGATCCGTGACTGGGGGTGAATGTTTTGCCATTGTGCAACATTCCGTCCATCATCTTGTGTGTTTTGCTGTTTACCTTATGTGGTAAGGGTATGCACAGATGTGGGTCCCTTGCTCACTACGCCACTGGAGTCAAGCTAACCTGGCAGAAGATGGCTGATAGCCAGAAACCAGTCCTAGGATGCTTGACTCCGGTCCAGGGAAAGCATGGCTTGGCAGTTCGGTCTGGACTGTTCCCATAAGGCACAGGGTCAAGACTGATTTGCATTTGGCCATGTCTGAACTGGGGTGGCTTGGTGAGCAAAAAAACACTGGATTAAACCCAGATCTGTGTCTGGGGGTGAATGTTTTGCCATTGTGCAACATTCCGTACATCATCTTGTGTGTTTTGCTGTTCACCCTGTGTGGGAAGGGTATGCCCAGACGTGTGTCCCTTGCTCACTTCGCCACTGGAGTCAAGCTATCCTGACTGAAGACGGCTGATAGCCAGAAACCAGTCCTAGGATGCTTGATTCTGGTCCAGGGAAGACATGGCTTGGCAATTCGGTCTGGACTGTTCCCATGAGGCAGAGGGTCAATACTGATTTGCAGATGGCCATGTCGGAACTGGGTTGCTTGGTGAGCTAAATAACAATGGATTAAACCCAGATCTGTGACTGGGGGTACATTTTTTGCTATTGTGCAACATTCTGTCCATCATCTTGTGTGTTTTGCTGTTCACCCTATGTGGGAAGGGTATGCCCAGACGTGGGTCCCTTGCTCACTATGCCACTGGAGTCAAGCTATCCTGGCAGAAGAAGGCTGATAGCCAGAAACCAGTCCTAGGATGCTTGATTCCGGTCCAGGGAAGACATAGCTTGGCAGTTCGGTCTGGACTGTTCCCATGAGGCACAGGTTCAAGACTGATTTGCATATGGCAATGTCTGAACTGGGGTGGCTTGGTGAGCAAAATAACGATGGATTAAACCCAGATCTGTAACTGGGGGTGACTGTTTTGCCATTGTGCAACATTCCGTCCATCATCTTGTGTGGTTTGCTGTTCACCCTATGTGGGAAGGCTATGCCCAGACGTCAGTCCCTTGCACACTACGCCACTAGAGAGAAGCTATCCTGGCTAAAGACGGCTGATAGCCAGAAACCGGTCCTTGGATGCTTGATGCCAGTCCAGGGAAGACAAGGCTTGGCAGTTCGGTCTGGACTGTTCCCATGAGGCACATTTTCAAGACTGATTTGCATATGGCCATGTCTGAACTGGGGTGGCTTGGTGAGCAAAATAACGATGGATTAAACCCAGATATGTGACTGGGGGTGAATGCTTTGCCATTGTGCAACATTCCGTCCATCGTCTTGTGTGTTTTGTTGTTCACGCTATGTGGGATGGGTATGCCCAGACGGCGGTCCCTTGCACACTACGCCACTGGAGTCAAGCTATCCTGGCTGAAGACGGCTGATAGCCACATACCGGTCCTAGGATGCTTGATTCCGGTCCAGGGAAGACATGGCTTGGCAGTTCGGTCTGGACTGTTCCCATGAGGCACAGGGTCAAGACTGATTTGCACATGGCCAAGTCTGAACTGGGGTGGCTTGGTGAGCAAAATAACAATGGATTAAACCCAGATCTGTGACTGGGGGTGAATGTTTTGCCATTGTGCAAGATTCCGTCCATCATCTTGTGTGTTTTGCTGTTCACCCTATGTGGAAGGGTATGTCCAGACGTGGGTCCCTTGCTCACTAAGCCACTGGAGACAAGCTATCCTGGCTGAAGACGGCTGATAGCCACATACCGGTCCTAGGATGCTTGATTCCGGTCCAGGGAAGACATAGCTTGGCAGTTCGGTCTGGACTGTTCCCATGAGGCACAGGGTCAAGACTGATTTGCATATGGCCATGTCTGAACTGGGGTGGCTTGGTGAGCAAAATAACGATGGATTAAACCCACATCTGTGACTGGGGGTGAATATTTTGCCATTGTGCAACATTCCGTCCATCATCTTGTGTGTTTTGCTGTTCACCTTATGTGGAAAGGGTATGCCCAGACGTGGGTCCCTTGCTTACTACGCCACTGGAATGAAGCTATCCTGGCTGAAGACGGCTGATAGCCATAAACCGGTCCTAGGATGCTTGATTCCGGTCCAGGGAAGACATGGCTTGCCAGTTTGGTCTGGACTGTTCCCATGAGGCACAGGGTCAAAACTGATTTGCATATGGCCAAGTCTGAACTGGGGTGGCTTGGTGAGCAAAATAACGATGGATTAAACCCACATCTGTGACTGGGGGTGAATATTTTGCCATTGTGCAACATTCCGTCCATCATCTTGTGTGTTTTGCTGTTCACCTTATGTGGAAAGGGTATGCCCAGACGTGGGTCCCTTGCTTACTACGCCACTGGAATGAAGCTATCCTGGCTGAAGACGGCTGATAGCCATAAACCGGTCCTAGGATGCTTGATTCCGGTCCAGGGAAGACATGGCTTGGCAGTTTGGTCTGGACTGTTCCCATGAGGCACAGGGTCAAAACTGATTTGCATATGGCCATGTCTGAACTGGGGTGGCTTGGTGAGCAAAATAACAATGGATTAAACCCAGATCTGTGACTGCGGGTGAATGTTTTGCCATTGTACAACATTCCGTTCATCATCTTGTGTGTTTTGCTGTTCACCCTATGTGGGAAGGGTATGCCCGTACGTGGGTCCCTTTGGTCACTACGCCACTGGAGTCAAGCTGTCCTGGCTGAAGACGGCTGATAGCCACAAACCGGTCCTAGGATGCTTGATTCCGGTCCAGGGAAGACATGGCTTGGCAGTGCAGTCTGGACTGTTCCCATGAGGCACAGGGTCAAGACTGATTTGCATATGGCCATGTCTGAACTGGGGTTGCTGGTGAGCTAAATAACGATGGATTAAACCCAGATCTGTGATTCGGGGGTACTTTTTTTGCCATTGTGCAACATTCCGTCCATCATCTTGTGTGTTTTGCTGTTCACCCTGTGTGGGAAGGGTATGCCCAGACGGGTGTCCCTTGCTCACTACTCCACTGGAGTCAAGCTATCCTGGCTGAAGACGGCTGATAGCCAGATATCGGTCCTAGGATGCTTGATGCCGGTCCAGGGAAGACATAGCTTGGCAGTTCGGTCTGGACTATTCTTATGAGGCACAGGGTCAAGACTGATTTGCAAATGGCCATGTCTGAACTGGGGTGGCTTGGTGAGCACAATAACGATGGATTAAACCCAGATCTGTGACTGGGGGGTGAATATTTTGCCATTGTGCAACATTCCGTCCATCATGTTGTGTGTTTTGGTGTTCTCCCTATGTGGAAAGGGTATGCCCAGACGTGGGTCCCTTGCTTAGTATGCCACTGGAATGAAGCTATCCTGGCAGAAGAAGGCTTATAGCCAGAAACCAGTCCTCGGATGCTTGATTCCGGTCCAGGGAACGCATGGCTTGGCAGTTCGGTCTGGACTGTTCCCATGAGGCACA
Organism: Lissotriton helveticus; assembly: GCF_964261635.1. Classification (NCBI taxonomy): domain Eukaryota; kingdom Metazoa; phylum Chordata; class Amphibia; order Caudata; family Salamandridae; genus Lissotriton; species Lissotriton helveticus. The sequence continues at coordinate 956,963,820 of NC_136071.1, forward strand.
GGGTCAAGACTGATTTGCATATGGCCATGTCTGAACTGGGGTGGCTTGGTGAGCAAAATAACGATGGATTAAACCCAGATCTGTGACCGGGGGTGAATGTTTTGCCATTGTGCTACATTCCGACCATCATCTTGTGTGTTTTGCTGTTCACCCTATGTGGGAAGGGTATTCCCGTACATAGGTCCCTTTGGTCACTACGCCACTGGAGTCAAGCTATCCTGGCTGAAGAAGGCTGATAGCCAGAAACCGGTCCTAGGATGCTTGATTCCGGTCCAGGGAAGACATGGCTTGGCAGTTTGGTCTGGACTGTTCCCATGAGGCATAGGGTCAAAACTGATTTGCATATGGCCATGTCTGAACTGGGGTGGCTTGGTGAGCAAAATAACAATGGATTAAACCCAGATCTGTGACTGCGGGTTGGAGTTCTGGACTTTTTGGTTCCGTCCAGAGGTGTCAGGGAAAACACCCGAAGACCCCGGAGTTCAACCTGTCTCGGTGCACAAACAAACAGAAACACGGGCTTCTCGATGGTGGCGTCAAAGACCAAAGGTTTATTACTGCAGGGACACAGAAGTCACAGAAACTGCACACGGGCAGTGTCTAGGAGCCTGTTCAATTTGTACAAAGAGGGTTGTTCCTTATATACTAAATATTCTGCTCGGGGCAAATTCTTTACATGTTACCACAGTTCTAAACATTCGTGTCTTAAACAATAAATATTTGGCGTTGCACAGGAATCGTCAACAGTATCTGATGTCAAAACATTACGAATGAGGGGTTCCCACTAGTCCATCATAATCCCATGTCAATTCTTCATTCAAGACCCGGACCGCCTCATCGTAAATTTCGTTACCTCCCCCTAATAAAGGCTCAGAAGGAAAGGAGCAGAGCCAGGTGTGGAAGATAGAAAGACAGGATAAGAGATGTTTGTGGGTCGTAAATGGGCACGGTTACCAGCTTCGGCCGCCTAATCATGATCAGGCCAACGAACACAAGAACCAGTATAGCAGGACTGGCCTCAGGCTGGGGAGGCAGTTCTTGCCGAGTCATGCTGCTACAGCGTTGCTGGCCTAAGGTGCACGTGTCACTCGCAAGGTGAATCGCCGGCTAAAGCCTACGTGTCCTTAAATGAAAAGAGGTCATTGTGTGTCCATTGACTATGTGAGGGCAAGGAATACAAAATGGCTTCCGTGTTCTAAGATGGATGCCATGGGTAGAACAGAAATGTGTTTGTAACTGGAGTGCTCTTGCTCGTAGCATAGCGAAAACACCAGGATATACTAAATGGATCATTTGCGGTTCACTGATACCAAAATTATGTATTTACGACAATGTTACAAACACGAACAAAATCGTCACGGAACCTCAGACCCTCCTTTTGCCCTTACATAGGCAATTACTCAGTCTATATCAGAGTCAGAGTCTAATTCTATGCTCATTAGGTCAGTGACATGTTGTTGTATCATCATCCTGTCTCGTGCCTTTTCTCCTAATGCAGGTGGTTTTCTGAAACAGGTTGCAACACAGAGTCTACACAGAGCGGGACCACATTGGATAATAAGACAGCACGAGAACAGAAATACTAGGATGACACCAATGACCATCAGAACCTTCCATCCCCACGCTGATACCAGAGTCCAAAACCACTCCATGAAGGACCAGTTTCCCTTATCTACGTGTATAGAGTCGGAAATCTTGTGAAGCTTAGAGATCGCTTCATAGACTGTTGGAGCATTATTTGGAATAAAGACACAGCAGCTCGATTGGATCATTCTGCATACCCCACCTCGATCTGCAAGTATTACGTCTAGAACCATACGGTTCTGCAACGTCATGAGACGATCCGCCTGAAGCTCAGCTGTTAAGTTACTAAGGGCACCAGTGGTTTCTGTAATAGTAGATTCAACTACCCGTGTTAGTTGACGTAGATTTCTACTATTGGCCATAGGCCCCCAAAACGGAAGGAAACCTTTGAAAAAGTCTCCAGCTTCTTGACCAGCGGTATCTTCCTTGCTGAAGACACCTCTTGCTACTCTGGTCTTGTGATAATCTGAAGAAGCAGTGTATGTCGGAGGTAACAATCGAGCAATATAACATGAACCTGAAAAGTCAGCAGGCAGCCATGTATATGCTCTGTCCTGACAGATGAAGTAGGTACCCCTAGCAGTCAGGAAGGCAGGGGAGGAGTTAGACGGAAATACGTAAGTCTCAACGCACTCACTCCTCCCTAGCTGAGCTCTCAGATTTCTCCCATTTCCTTGCAAACAGACCTGACCTCGGTGAGGCACGACCCAAACTGAAGTGGAGCTTTTACGCTTGCTTTCTCCCAAACTAAGGCGATACTCTGTAGAGTTCCAACTCAAATACACCCGTAATTCATCTCTAGGGTAAGATGGAGTATTATTGACGTCTTTAATCATGTCAATGATTCCCTGGACTAAAGCTTTGTTGGCTGAGTTGTATTTAGTGGACCGTGGTGGACGCGGAGGATAGGTCTCAAGGGCATATGAAAAAATGGTCTGAAAGGCCTGAAATGATCCATTGTAGCTAAAAGGCAAGACTAGATAGGGAATGCCTTTATCCATAGTGTGAGGTATCAAGCCACACACCCAGCAGTCTGTAGTATTAACTACCAGTTGGTGTTGATGCAAGAGCTGTACAAATGTATTGTTAATAAATTCTGAGCGTCGAGCTTGTTCGTGTTCAGGAAATGAGTGAAAAGAATGCATAGAAGAAACCGTAGAAGTAGTAGGATCAAGGGAAGGTACTGTAGTTACTGGCATAAAAATCAAATGTACACCAAAGACGATTCCACCCACCAACGTTATCAAAACAATTAAAAAGGTAACTGCACATTGCATTAGAAAGCATTTGCTGTGAAGTATTCTGTACAGTCTATTTCTACGAACATAAATTACATTTTCTCGTTGCAGCTCAGGAAGCTCCATCTTCTACGACCGTTCGCGACCACTGATGATGTGTACGTAGATGAAAATGCCTCTATCAGCCCTGGGAGTTCCCAGAGCTAACAGAAAGATCGACCTTGTGTCTGACCCCCGCAGATTCAACTAGGCACACAGCCACGACCCTACGGCTACCCAGACGGCAAGGCAATTTAAAAAAAAAAAAGAAACAATACAAAGTTTTAGCAAACTTCCTGGCTGGAGGCAATGTATAGGAAATTCAAATCTGAAAATAGGCAGTTTCCTGCTTTATTTGTCCATATTGCGAGAACGTAAGTTGTATCTCAGTTTTGCAGGAGCTGTCTGGTCTGGAAACAATGTATTTTCAGCCGACGTTGCAATGTTCACGTTCGCAGATGGCAAATGTTCTTTTGGTGCAGATGGCAAATGTTCGTTGGGTGTGGATGACAAATGTTCAGGGTTCAAAAGAGCAGTTTCAAGAGGAGAGTCAGAGTTTGGTGAATCCGTGATCAGTTCTGCATCGCTGAAAGGTATGAACCTGGGGACTTGTTCCGTTTCAGAGGCACCGATTCCTTTCTTTACCCAGTTGTCGTAAGGAAGTGGCAGAGGCACACGTTTGACATGTGTCGTATGGATCCAGTTTTTCCTTCCGGCCACACGAATAGCAGTTCTCGTTGCTAGTAGGACTTGGAAAGGGCCAATGAATCTGGGCTGAAGATTCTTCGTTCTTGCAAAATTTCTAATGACCACCTGATCACCTGGTTTCAGCTGATGGCCTGGACTCTCCGGTGGCTTTGGCAATGCATCGAAAACCTGTTGGTGAATAAGACTCAATTTAGCAGTCAAGTCGAAAAGGTAATCAATTAACATTGGGTATTCCAGCTGCTTGAATTCTTTTGGTCTAGGTACCCCCCAAACATTTGCAGGACGACCAAAAACTATTTCATAAGGACTAAGCCCTACTCTAGAATGTACGGTTGCTCTTGTTGATAGCAAAGCCAAAGGCAATGCGTCTGGCCAGGACAAACCCGTGGATGCTTGTATCTTAGCAAGTTTCAGTTTAAGGGTGCCATTGTAACCCTCGACTAAACCCGCGGACTGGGGATGATTCGCACTATGAAACTTCTGTCTAATCCCTAGGCCGACACACACACTCTGCATAACTTTCCCTACGAACTCACTTCCGTTATCTGACCATACAATCCGTGGCATTCCGTATCTGGGGAAGTATTCTTTAAGAAGAATTTTGGCAGTGGATAAGGCAGTATTGTCCTTTAGCGGGTATGCTTCGATCCATCTGGAGAAAGCACAAACTACCACTAGGACGTACTTCAGATTATTACAACGATCCATGTGAATGAAGTCTAGCTGGATCACTTCAAAGGGACAGGAAGGAGGAGCGAAGTGACCTGCAGGTGTGGGGATTCCCTTGCCAGGATTATGCATCAAGCATACCATACAATTTCTCACCACTCTCTCTGCACACTTACTAATCCCATCATTCTTCCAGACCGGAGCCAACATCTTACAAATCCCTTTTGAACTGATGTGCGCTGTTCCATGTGCCATCGTCACTACTGCAAGCACATACGCATCAGGCAACATCCAACGCTGTTGTTCTGACAAGTCAATCCAACACCCACTCGAGTCCAATTTACCCGTGCTCTCTTTCCATGCAAGTTTTTCCTCCTCAGTCGCCTCTTTCTGAATTTCTTTCACGCTTTCCACTGTGTCTTCACACATTCCAGACTCAGAAATCCATCTTGCAGATGTTGCAACATACATTCTACTCATCATATTTCTAGCTGTCTGTTTTGCAGTCTCATCAGCAAAAGCATTCCCACGACCAACATCATCCGTGATTGCTTTATGAGCACTGCATTTCACAATCGCAACTTCAGTCGGCAAGGTTAGAGATTCCAACAAGTCATTAACTAGCTGACCATGTTGAATCTTAGTCCCATGGGACGTAATGAAACCTCTCTCTTTCCACAAACGGCCAAAACTATGGGCCACGCCGAACGCGTACTGACTATCTGTGAACACATTCACTCTCTTTCCCTTAGCTAAAACGCACGCTCTTGTTAGCGCGATCAATTCTGCAGCCTGGGCAGAATTCTGACTCACTCTTGCAGTCTCCACAATCATACTCAAGGTCGTTACTGCATAAGCAGCAGTCACATCACCATTCTCCAATTTGAAGCAAGACCCATCAACATACAGCGTGCCATCTGGATCTGACAACGGAGTGTTTTTTAGATCAATTCGTCCTTTTGTTTCTTCCTCAGTTTTGAAATAACAGTCGTGTGGTTCGGAATCACTCGACTCTTGGCTAGTCGGCAACAATGTTGCTGGATTCAATACATTGCATCTTTTGATCTGAATATGACTAGCTAACAGTGTCAGTTCGTAACCTGATAATCTAGCACTGGTAAGGTGTTGCGTCTTGGTTCGGTTCATGAGTGTATCCACAGCATGAGGAACCATAACCACTAGCATATTGTTCATTACTAAACCAGCAGATTGTCGAATGGAAGCTGCAGCTGCGGCTGTAGCTCTCAAGCAACTAGGCAACGCTCTAGCTACTGGATCTAATGTTGATGAAAAATACGCACAAGGGCGTTGTTTATCACCAAATTTCTGCGTCAAAACACTCAATGCACAACCTTCTCTCTCGTGGACATAGAGCGTGAATGGCTTACTGTAGTCGGGTGTACCCAATACAGGTGCTGAACACAGTGCATTTCGTAACTCAGAAAAACTCTGCTGACATTCTGCAGACCATGGTACCGGACTCGGAACATTTTTCCCAGTCAAAGCTACCAACGGTTTTGCTAAAAGAGAAAAATTCGGGATCCATTGCCTACAATATGAGGTAATACCTAAAAAGGCACGTACTTCTCTCTGCGTGCTAGGAACATTCATCTTTGTAATTGCTTTTATTCTCTCTGGGGTCAACTTCCTTCCCTCCTTTGACAAGAGATGACCTAGGTAGGTCACTTCTTGGCAGCAGTATTGCATTTTTGAAGGTGACACCTTGTGATTCAAATCTGACAAGTTATGCAATAAAGAAATCGTAGCTGTTTTGCAAGTTTCCTTGTCATCAGCAGCCACTAGAAGATCATCGACATATTGTATTAAAGCAGAACCAGGAGGAAGTACGAAGGAATCTAACTGGCTTTTTAATGCTTGACTGTAAATGGATGGGCTTTCACAATAGCCTTGTGGAGCGCGTTTAAACCTAAAGCTTCGTCCTCCTAGAGAGAACCCGAAGATATCTCTGCTTTCTTCGGCTATCGGAATGCTGAAAAAGGCATTTTTCAAGTCGACAACCGAAAACCATGCTGCTGTAGCAGGAATCAACGTTAACAATGCAGTAATGTCTGGAACCACAGGAAACTGTGGAATCACAATTTTATTAACCTCTCTGAGATCAATTACAAACCTATATACTGGAGGTTTTGTAGGGTCAGTTCGTTTCAAAATAGGCAGTACAGGACTATTACAGACATTACCTCTAGTTTCTTCTATAACGTCTTTCTCAATCAGATCATGCACTATCAGTAGGAGCGCACGCTCACCTTCACTAGAGATTCTGTATTGTGGAATTCGTGGAAGTTTGACATTTGCTTTCAAAGTTACTACATAGGGTGGAATTTCCAATAGACCTACATCATTAGGACCAGTCGCCCACAGAGTATCAGGGAGTGAACGCAGCTCTGGTGGGAGCGCATCCATCGACAAGTACATCGGAGAGATTATTCTTTTACCCAACGTAAGCTGTACTCCTTCTGGAGAACAGTACAATGTCGCGTACAGGCGTTTTAACAAGTCTAAACCAAGCAGATTTTCATTACAACCTGTCGTCAAAATCAGGGGTGCTTTCAATTGACGGGGTCCAACAGAAATAGACAAAGGACCAGAAACAGGGTTGTGAACAGGGGCGCCCGAAAAACCTACTGAAACGTTTGTTGAGCCAGACAAAGGTGCGCCAGGGAGTTTCGCATGTATGATAGAACTTTTTGCTGCACCAGTATCCAACAGAAACGGTTCGACTATACCTGATGTTGCTACTGCGACATAAGGCCCACTCTGATCTACTGGAACTGATACTACTCCATCTCTTTGTCCATGGCTGTCCTAGTACTCACTTTGCTGAACTTCCTCACTAGCTTCATAATAGTCTTCAACATGATATTGTGGAGACCTATTCTGTTGGGCAGATTGTCCATTTCGCTGGTCGAAATAATTAGAAGGGCGATCACTCGTCTGCGGAGGCATAGCACCTCGTCCTCGACCTCTAGAGTTTTGCATAGAACTACCACGACCTCTCTGAGCTGCCGCAGCATTATTTTGTGCCCGAACTGGACACTCATTTTTGTAATGACCTTCCACTTTGCAATAAGCACATTGATTCCATTGGTATTGTGGCCTTTGAAAATTATAATCCGTTCTTTGATATGACCCTTGCGGCATATTAGTCTGATTCGTGCGAGGCGGATAAGCTTGCTGTAAAAGTACTTTAGTTTTTAAATCTTTCGTCTTTTTATCTGATTTTTCCTTCTCTTCTTTATCCCTATTTTCATAGTACTGGGCAGTCGCAAGTATTTGCGCAGTCGTAGAGACAGCCCACGCACTTTCAGAATTCTTTAATTTACCACTAAGTTCTGGCAACAGATTGTGCACAAATTTATCAACAAATAATCTCTGACCTCCTTCTGTGCTCATATCCTGACCACTATGATCCACGAAAGTCTCCTCGAATCTTGTGAAAAAGTCTGAGACGCTTTCGTCTTTCTTCTGTTTGCACGCGGACAATTTGTCCCAGTTAACGCGTAATGCTGGCATCAAGGTTTTCATTAAATCGATTATTCTACCAGGCAAATTAGCAATTAGGGGTTCAGGTTTGGAACCACCTATTTGTTGACCATCCGCTGCAATTATAGCCGCCCAGTCACCACCTAGGGCAACTGGATGATTCTCTTTACGAATTTTAGCCCAAATTGGTTGCGGTACTACATTACCAAATAGCAGATCTATGTCAGCAAGATTCAATACACAAGCGTCAACTGTTTGAGCCAACTCTTTGTAGTACCCTGCAGGATTTTTACGCGGATCTGGCAAGGCCTGTTTCACTGCTAATACTTCAGCTCGCTTCCATGGAATATGTATCCATACTCTCTGGAATTGGGCCGGAGCGGCTGCAATACCAAGGTTTACATTAGCTTGCACAGCTTCACGCCAAATTGGTGGAACCTCTCTCATTGGGTATTGACGATTTTGTTTCGTACTACGTTTCCCTAACTCTCTCGGTGAACGAAGGGATGGGTCATTCCTATAACTTAAAATTAGTTCCATCGCTTCTTTTATATTTTGTCCGACTATCATACCTGCAGCAAACTCTTTCTGAACATTAATTAATTCTCCTAGATTTGATTCAGGGTCATCCTCTTCCAATTCCTCACGTAGAAGGAAACATATTTCATCGAACACATATCGTTGTGTCGGTTCATTCCATTGCATAAATGTATCTAATACATCTTGTACATTATATCTTCCAACTTTTGAAACCCATCTAAGAGCAGTGGAATCTAATATTCCTCTTTCTTCAGTACTGGGAAGCTGACTACGCCTCTGTACAGAGTCAGAGGTAGGAGTTTTAATCAGAGTTTTATAGAAGGGAGATAGAATATTAGAGACAGAATCAGTGATTCTCCGACGAACAGAAAGCGGAGTCATAATATTAGCAGAAGCAGTAAATAGAGTAGCAGTTGGAACAGATAGATTAGGAACAGTAGGAGTAGCAGGAAAAATAGCTTGTGAAGTAGCAGGTGTGAGCGACACAGGCATAGGTAAAGAAGCCGGCAACCCTAGAAGAGGGGTTGTCGAAGGAACATTAATATTGACCACAGGAGGTACAGGAACTTGATTCAGGGGAGCGGGAACAGGGACACCGGGTTGTCCAGCAACCGGTAATTGAACATTCGGTATAGGTGGAGCCGTAGCACCCTGTGCATACGGTGGGGGTGATCGTAACAAGTAAGACAACAGGGGATCCTTTTCAGGGTCCTCTACTATCTTAGTCGTACTCGATGGTAAAGCAGGATAGCACTTGTCTATCGCTAAATTACGCTCTCTATTGGCCACCTCCATTGCTTTCTCAGACTCGTTGAGTTGCAGCTGCCTAGCAGACTGTTCTAAAGTCAACTCTTGCTCTTTCTGTTCTTTCTTAAACTTTTTAATTTCTCTCTGTTTAGATTCTTTTCGCCAATAACGGAAAGAATCAAACATTGCCGGCCGGGCTTTCTTCTTAAACAACCTTCTTTCTAGATTATCGAGAACTTCAGGTTCAAAACTACCATGTAGTAGCCAACTAAGGACACCATCTTTCTCTGTGAAGCGGATCCATACCTCGTTATAAGAGATAGGGCCCACACCAAATTTGCAATATAGATCATAAAGGGGAGTTCCAATCGGAGGAACCAAACACGAGTCCTCCAACTGGGAATCACTGTTGCAACTAAAACAAGACAACATACAATTTTTCCGACTTACCATTTTATAATCCGGAACACAAAACAAACAAAACACAAACAGAAAAGATGCGCACTCGAACCAAGAACTTAGGCCTACCAGAACTGACAAATGTATCGATACCTGAACTGAACAGAATGATTATCGTAACCAGAATAACCAGTGATAATCTTACAGAACTGAACTGAACTGAGAACTAAAAGGATTATCCAAACAAGAGCAACCCTCACAAAATACTTAACTGAGGTACTGAAGACGTCACCAAGGAGAAACCCGTCACGTCTCGCCGTACTAAGGACTGCACCTCGGGTCCAAGACAGGGCGACGGTCAAGGCAACGGACCACTGCAGCCGTCTGAACGGGAACCCTCGTGGAAGAGAACGTCGGGGCCACTTTTGCGATATGCCGGGATCGATGAAGTGGGGCGCCTCCCTCTGAAATCTTCACACGAAGCTCCCCGAACTCTTCAGGCTTTTGGACCGGTACCGAATGACGTCGCCCCACGTTGGGCGCCAATTGGAGTTCTGGACTTTTTGGTTCCGTCCAGAGGTGTCAGGGAAAACACCCGAAGACCCCGGAGTTCAACCTGTCTCGGTGCACAAACAAACCCGGGCTTCTCGATGGTGGCGTCAAAGACCAAAGGTTTATTACTGCAGGGACACAGAAGTCACAGAAACTGCACACGGGCAGTGTCTAGGAGCCTGTTCAATTTGTACAAAGAGGGTTGTTCCTTATATACAAAATATTCTGCTCGGGGCAAATTCTTTACATGTTACCACAGTTATAAACATTCGTGTCTTAAACAATAAATATTTGGCGTTGCACAGGAATCGTCAACAGTATCTGATGTCAAAACATTACGAATGAGGGGTTCCCACTAGTCCATCATAATCCCATGTCAATTCTTCATTCAAGACCCGGACCGCCTCATCGTAAATTTCGTTACCTCCCCCTAATAAAGGCTCAGAAGGAAAGGAGCAGAGCCAGGTGTGGAAGATAGAAAGACAGGATAAGAGATGTTTGTGGGTCGTAAATGGGCACGGTTACCAGCTTCGGCCGCCTAATCATGATCAGGCCAACGAACACAAGAACCAGTATAGCAGGACTGGCCTCAGGCTGGGGAGGCAGTTCTTGCCGAGTCATGCTGCTACAGCGTTGCTGGCCTAAGGTGCACGTGTCACTCGCAAGGTGAATCGCCGGCTAAAGCCTACGTGTCCTTAAATGAAAAGAGGTCATTGTGTGTCCATTGACTATGTGAGGGCAAGGAATACAAAATGGCTTCCGTGTTCTAAGATGGATGCCATGGGTAGAACAGAAATGTGTTTGTAACTGGAGTGCTCTTGCTCGTAGCATAGCGAAAACACCAGGATATACTAAATGGATCATTTGCGGTTCACTGATACCAAAATTATGTATTTACGACAATGTTACAAACACGAACAAAATCGTCACGGAACCTCAGGGTGAATGTTTTGCCATTTTGCAACATTACGTTCATCATCTTGTGTGTTTTGCTGTTCACCCTATGTGGGAAGGGTATGCCCGTACGTGGGTCCCTTTGGTCACTACGCCACTGGAGTCAAGCTATCCTGGCTGAAGACGGCTGATAGCCACAAACCGGTCCTAGGATGCTTGATTCCGGTCCAGGGAAGACATGGCTTGGCAGTGCAGTCTGGACTGTTCCCATGAGGCACAGGGTCAAGACTGATTTGCATGTGGCCATGTCTGAACTGGGGTTGCTTGGTGAGCTAAATAACGATGGATTAAACCCAGATCTGTGACTCGGGGGTACATTTTTTGCCATTGTGCAACATTCCGTCCATCATCTTGTGTGTTTTGCTGTTCACCCTGTGTGGGAAGGGTATGCCCAGACGGGTGTCCCTTGCTCACTACTCCACTGGAGTCAAGCTATCCTGGCTGAAGACGGCTGATAGCCAGATATCGGTCCTAGGATGCTTGATGCCGGTCCAGGGAAGACATAGCTTGGCAGTTCGGTCTGGACTATTCCCATGAGGCACAGGGTCAAGACTGATTTGCAAATGGCCATGTCTGAACTGGGGTGGCTTGGTGAGCACAATAACGATGGATTAAACCCAGATCTGTGACTGGGGGTAGAATATTTTGCCATTGTGCAACATTCCGTCCATCATGTTGTGTGTTTTGGTGTTCTCCCTATGTGGAAAGGGTATGCCCAGACGTGGGTCCCTTGCATAGTACGCCACTGGAATGAAGCTATCCTGGCAGAAGAAGGCTTATAGCCAGAAACCAGTCCTAGGATGCTTGATTCCGGTCCAGGGAACGCATGGCTTGGCAGTTCGGTCTGGACTGTTCCCATGAGGCACAGGGTCAAGACTGATTTGCATATGGCCATGTCTGAACTGGGGTGGCTTGGTGAGCAAAATAACGATGGATTAAACCCAGATCTGTGACCGGGGTGAATGTTTTGCCATTGTGCTACATTCCGTCCATCATCTTGTGTGTCTTGCTGTTCACCCTATGTGGGAAGGGTATGCCCGTACGTGGGTCCCTTTGGTCACTATGCCACTGGAGTCAAGCTATCCTGGCTGAAGACGGCTGATAGCCAGAAACCGGTCCTAGGATGCGTGATTCCGGTCCAGGGAAGACATGGCTTGGCAGTTCAGTCTGGACTGTTTCCATGAGGCACAGGGTCAAGACTAATTTGCATTTGGCCATGTCGGAACTGGGGTTGCTTGGTTAGCTAAATAACGATGATTGACACCCAGATCTGTGACTGGGGGTGAGTTTTTTGCCATTGTGCAACATTCCGTCCATCATCTTGTGTGTTTTGCTGTTCCCCCTATGTGGGAAGGGTATGCCCAGACGTCGGTCCCTTGCACACTACGCCACTGGAGTCAAGGTATCCTGGCTAAAGACTGCTGATAGCCAGAAACCGGTCCTGGGATGCTTGATTCCAGTCCAGGGAAGACATGGCTTGGCAGTTCGGTCTGGACTGTTCCCATGAGGCACAGGCTCAAGACTGATTTGCATATGGCCATGTCTGAACTGGGGTGGCTTCGTGAGCAAAATAACGATGGATTAAACCCAGATCTGTGACTGGGGGTGAATGTTTTGCCATTGTGCAACATTCCATCCATCATCTTATGTGTTTTGCTGTTCACCCTATGTGGGAAGGGTATGCCCAGACGTGGGTCCCTTGCTCACTATGCCACTGGAGTCAAGCTATCCTGGCAGATGACGGTTGATAGCCAGAAACCAGTCCTAAGATGCTTGATTCCGGTCCAGGGAACGCATGGCTTGGCAGTTCGGTCTGGACTGTTCCCATGAGGCACAGGGTCAAGACTGATTTGCATATGGCCATGTCTGAACTGGGGTGGCTTGGTGAGCAAAATAACAATGGATTAAACCCAGATCTGTGATTGGGGGTGAATTTTTTGCCATTGTGCAACATTCCGTCCATCATCTTGTGTGTTTTGCTGTTCACCCTATGTGGGAAGGGTATGCCCAGACGTGGGTCCCTTGCTCACTATGCCACTGGAGTCAAGCTATCCTGGCAGATGACGGTTGATAGCCAGAAACCAGTCCTAGAATGCTTGATTCCGGTCCAGGGAACGCATAGCTTGGCAGTTCGGTCTGGACTGTTCCCATGAGGCACAGGATCAAGACTGATTTGCATATGGCCATGTCTGAACTGGGGTGCCTTGGTGAGCAAAATGACGATGGATTAAACCCAGATCTGTGACGGGGTGAATGTTTTGCCATTGTGCTACATTCCGTCCATCATCTTGTGTGTTTTGCTGTTCACCCTATGTGGGAAGGGTATGCCCAAATGTGGGTCCATTGCTCACTACGCCACTGGAGACAAGCTATCCTGGCTGAAGACGGCTGATAGCCAGATACCGGTCCTAGGATGCTTGATTCCGGTCCAGGGAAGACATAGCTTGGCAGTTTGGTCTGGACTATTCCCATGAGGCACAGGGTAAAGACTGATTTGCAAATGGCCATGTCTGAACTGGGGTGGCTTGGTGAGCAAAATAACGATGGATTAAACCCAGATCTGTGACTGGGGGTGAATATTTTGCCATTGTGCCACATTCCGTCCATCATCTTGTGTGTTTTGCTGTTCTCCCTATGTGGAAAGGGTATTCCCAGATGTGGGTCCCTTGCTTAATACGCCACTGAAATGAAGCTATATTGGCTGAAGACGGCTGATAGCCAGAAACCGGTCCTAGGTTGCTTGATTCCGGTCCAGGGAAGACATGGCTTGGCAGTGCGGTCTGGACTGTTCCCATGAGGCACAGGGTCAAGACTGATTTGCATATGGCCAAGTCTGAACTGGGGTGGCTTGGAGAGCAAAATATCGATGGATTAAACCCAGATCCGTGACTGGGGGTGAATGTTTTGCCATTGTGCAACATTCCGTCCATCATCTTGTGTGTTTTGCTGTTTACCTTATGTGGTAAGGGTATGCACAGATGTGGGTCCCTTGCTCACTACGCCACTGGAGTCAAGCTAACCTGGCAGAAGATGGCTGATAGCCAGAAACCAGTCCTAGGATGCTTGACTCCGGTCCAGGGAAAGCATGGCTTGGCAGTTCGGTCTGGACTGTTCCCATAAGGCACAGGGTCAAGACTGATTTGCATTTGGCCATGTCTGAACTGGGGTGGCTTGGTGAGCAAAAAAACACTGGATTAAACCCAGATCTGTGTCTGGGGGTGAATATTTTGCCATTGTGCAACATTCCGTACATCATCTTGTGTGTTTTGCTGTTCACCCTGTGTGGGAAGGGTATGCCCAGACGTGTGTCCCTTGCTCACTTTGCCACTGGAGTCAAGCTATCCTGACTGAAGACGGCTGATAGCCAGAAACCAGTCCTAGGATGCTTGATTCTGGTCCAGGGAAGACATGGCTTGGCAATTCGGTCTGGACTGTTCCCATGAGGCAGAGGGTCAATACTGATTTGCAGATGGCCATGTCGGAACTGGGTTGCTTGGTGAGCTAAATAACAATGGATTAAACCCAGATCTGTGACTGGGGGTACATTTTTTGCTATTGTGCAACATTCTGTCCATCATCTTGTGTGTTTTGCTGTTCACCCTATGTGGGAAGGGTATGCCCAGACGTGGGTCCCTTGCTCACTATGCCACTGGAGTCAAGCTATCCTGGCAGAAGAAGGCTGATAGCCAGAAACCAGTCCTAGGATGCTTGATTCCGGTCCAGGGAAGACATAGCTTGGCAGTTCGGTCTGGACTGTTCCCATGAGGCACAGGTTCAAGACTGATTTGCATATGGCAATGTCTGAACTGGGGTGGCTTGGTGAGCAAAATAACGATGGATTAAACCCAGATCTGTAACTGGGGGTGAATGTTTTGCCATTGTGCAACATTCCGTCCATCATCTTGTGTGGTTTGCTGTTCACCCTATGTGGGAAGGCTATGCCCAGACGTCAGTCCCTTGCACACTACGCCACTAGAGAGAAGCTATCCTGGCTAAAGACGGCTGATAGCCAGAAACCGGTCCTTGGATGCTTGATGCCAGTCCAGGGAAGACAAGGCTTGGCAGTTCGGTCTGGACTGTTCCCATGAGGCACATTTTCAAGACTGATTTGCATATGGCCATGTCTGAACTGGGGTGGCTTGGTGAGCAAAATAACGATGGATTAAACCCAGATATGTGACTGGGGGTGAATGCTTTGCCATTGTGCAACATTCCGTCCATCGTCTTGTGTGTTTTGTTGTTCACGCTATGTGGGATGGGTATGCCCAGACGGCGGTCCCTTGCACACTACGCCACTGGAGTCAAGCTATCCTGGCTGAAGACGGCTGATAGCCACATACCGGTCCTAGGATGCTTGATTCCGGTCCAGGGAAGACATGGCTTGGCAGTTCGGTCTGGACTGTTCCCATGAGGCACAGGGTCAAGACTGATTTGCACATGGCCAAGTCTGAACTGGGGTGGCTTGGTGAGCAAAATAACAATGGATTAAACCCAGATCTGTGACTGGGGGTGAATGTTTTGCCATTGTGCAAGATTCCGTCCATCATCTTGTGTGTTTTGCTGTTCACCCTATGTGGAAGGGTATGTCCAGACGTGGGTCCCTTGCTCACTAAGCCACTGGAGACAAGCTATCCTGGCTGAAGACGGCTGATAGCCACATACCGGTCCTAGGATGCTTGATTCCGGTCCAGGGAAGACATAGCTTGGCAGTTCGGTCTGGACTGTTCCCATGAGGCACAGGGTCAAGACTGATTTGCATATGGCCATGTCTGAACTGGGGTGGCTTGGTGAGCAAAATAACGATGGATTAAACCCACATCTGTGACTGGGGGTGAATATTTTGCCATTGTGCAACATTCCGTCCATCATCTTGTGTGTTTTGCTGTTCACCTTATGTGGAAAGGGTATGCCCAGACGTGGGTCCCTTGCTTACTACGCCACTGGAATGAAGCTATCCTGGCTGAAGACGGCTGATAGCCATAAACCGGTCCTAGGATGCTTGATTCCGGTCCAGGGAAGACATGGCTTGCCAGTTTGGTCTGGACTGTTCCCATGAGGCACAGGGTCAAAACTGATTTGCATATGGCCAAGTCTGAACTGGGGTGGCTTGGAGAGCAAAATATCGATGGATTAAACCCAGATCTGTGACTGGGGGTGAATATTTTGTCCTTGTGCAACATTCCGTCCATCATCTTGTGTGTTTTGCTGTTCACCCTATGTGGGAAGGGTATGCGCAGACGTGGGTCATTTGCTCACTACGCCACTTGAGTCAAGCTATCCTGGCAGAAGATGGCTGATAGCCAGAAACCAGTCCTAGGATGCTTGATTCTGGTCCAGGGAACGCATGGCTTGGCAGTTCGGTCTGGACTGTTCCCATGAGGCACAGGTTCAAGACTGATTTGCATATGGCAAGGTCTGAACTGGGGTGGCTTGGTGAGCAAAATAACGATGGATTAAACCCAGATCTGTAACTGGGGGTGAATGTTTTGCCATTGTGCAACATTCCGTCCATCATCTTGTGTGGTTTGCTGTTCACCCTATGTGGGAAGGCTATGCCCAGACGTCAGTCCCTTGCACACTACGCCACTAGAGAGAAGCTATCCTGGCTAAAGACGGCTGATAGCCAGAAACCGGTCCTTGGATGCTTGATGCCAGTCCAGGGAAGACAAGGCTTGGCAGTTCGGTCTGGACTGTTCCCATGAGGCACATTTTCAAGACTGATTTGCATATGGCCATGTCTGAACTGGGGTGGCTTGGTGAGCAAAATAACGATGGATTAAACCCAGATATGTGACTGGGGGTGAATGCTTTGCCATTGTGCAACATTCCGTCCATCGTCTTGTGTGTTTTGTTGTTCACGCTATGTGGGATGGGTATGCCCAGACGGCGGTCCCTTGCACACTACGCCACTGGAGTCAAGCTATCCTGGCTGAAGACGGCTGATAGCCACATACCGGTCCTAGGATGCTTGATTCCGGTCCAGGGAAGACATGGCTTGGCAGTTCGGTCTGGACTGTTCCCATGAGGCACAGGGTCAAGACTGATTTGCACATGGCCAAGTCTGAACTGGGGTGGCTTGGTGAGCAAAATAACAATGGATTAAACCCAGATCTGTGACTGGGGGTGAATGTTTTGCCATTGTGCAAGATTCCGTCCATCATCTTGTGTGTTTTGCTGTTCACCCTATGTGGAAGGGTATGTCCAGACGTGGGTCCCTTGCTCACTAAGCCACTGGAGACAAGCTATCCTGGCTGAAGACGGCTGATAGCCACATACCGGTCCTAGGATGCTTGATTCCGGTCCAGGGAAGACATAGCTTGGCAGTTCGGTCTGGACTGTTCCCATGAGGCACAGGGTCAAGACTGATTTGCATATGGCCATGTCTGAACTGGGGTGGCTTGGTGAGCAAAATAACGATGGCTTAAACCCACATCTGTGACTGGGGGTGAATATTTTGCCATTGTGCAACATTCCGTCCATCATCTTGTGTGTTTTGCTGTTCACCTTATGTGGAAAGGGTATGCCCAGACGTGGGTCCCTTGCTTACTACGCCACTGGAATGAAGCTATCCTGGCTGAAGACGGCTGATAGCCATAAACCGGTCCTAGGATGCTTGATTCCGGTCCAGGGAAGACATGGCTTGCCAGTTTGGTCTGGACTGTTCCCATGAGGCACAGGGTCAAAACTGATTTGCATATGGCCAAGTCTGAACTGGGGTGGCTTGGAGAGCAAAATATCGATGGATTAAACCCAGATCTGTGACTGGGGGTGAATATTTTGTCCTTGTGCAACATTCCGTCCATCATCTTGTGTGTTTTGCTGTTCACCCTATGTGGGAAGGGTATGCGCAGACGTGGGTCATTTGCTCACTACGCCACTTGAGTCAAGCTATCCTGGCAGAAGATGGCTGATAGCCAGAAACCAGTCCTAGGATGCTTGATTCTGGTCCAGGGAACGCATGGCTTGGCAGTTCGGTCTGGACTGTTCCCATGAGGCACAGGTTCAAGACTGATTTGCATATGGCAAGGTCTGAACTGGGGTGGCTTGGTGAGCAAAATAACGATGGATTAAACCCAGATCTGTAACTGGGTGTGAATGTTTTGCCATTGTGCAACATTCCGTCCATCATCTTGTGTGTTTTGCTGTTCACCCTATGTGGGAAGGCTATGCCCAGACGTCAGTCCCTTGCACACTACGCCACTAGAGAGAAGCTATCCTGGCTAAAGATGGCTGATAGCCAGAAACCGGTCCTAGGATGCTTGATTCCAGTCCAGGGAAGGCAAGGCTTGGCAGTTCGGTCTGGACTGTTCCCATGAGGCACAGGGTCAAGACTGATTTGCATATGGCCATGTCTGAACTGGGGCGGCTTGGTGAGCAAAATAATGATGGATTAAACCCAGAACTGTGACTGGGGGTGAATGTTTTGCCATTGTGCAACATTCCGTCCTTCAACTTCTGTGTTTTGCTGTTCACCCTATGTGGAAAGGGTATGCCCAGACGTTGGTCCCTTGCTCACTACGCCACTGGAGTCAAGCTATCCTGGCAGAAGACGGCTGATAGCCAGAAACCAGTAGTAGGATGCTTGATTCTGGTCCAGGGAAGACATGGCTTGGCAGTTCGGTCTGGACTGTTCCCATGAGGCACATTTTCAAGACTGATTTGCATATGGCCATGTCTGAACTGGGGTGGCTTGGTGAGCAAAATAACGATGGATTAAACCCAGATATGTGACTGGGGGTGAATGCTTTGCCATTGTGCAACATTCCATCCATCGTCTTGTGTGTTTTGTTGTTCACGCTATGTGGGATGGGTATGCCCAGACGGCGGTCCCTTGCACACTACGCCACTGGAGTCAAGCTATCCTGGCTAAAGACTGCTGATGGCCAGAAACCGATCCTAGGATACTTGATTCCGGTCCAGGGAAGACATAGCTTGGCAGTTCGGTCCGGACTGTTCCCATGAGGCACAGGGTCAAGACTGATTTGCACATGGCCAAGTCTGAACTGGGGTGGCTTGGTGAGCAAAATAACAATGGATTAAACCCAGATCTGTGACTGGGGGTGAATGTTTTGCCATTGTGCAACATTCCGTCCATCATCTTGTGTGTTTTGCTGTTCACCCTATGTGGAAGGGTATGCCCAGACGTGGGTCCCTTGCTCACTAAGCCACTGGAGACAAGCTATCCTGGCTGAAGACGGCTGATAGCCAGATCCCGGTCCTAGGATGCTTGATTCCGGTCCAGGGAAGACATAGCTTGGCAGTTCGGTCTGGACTGTTCCCATGAGGCACAGGGTCAAGACTGATTTGCATATGGCCATGTCTCAACTAGGGTGGCTTGGTGAGCAAAATAACGATGGATTAAACCCACATCTGTGACTGGGGGTGAATATTTTGCCATTGTGCAACATTCCGTCCATCATCTTGTGTGTTTTGCTGTTCACCCTATGTGGAAAGGGTATGCCCAGACGTGGGTCCCTTGCTTACTACGCCACTGGAATGAAGCTATCCTGGCTGAAGATGGCTGATAGCCATAAACCGGTCCTAGGATGCTTGATTCCGGTCCAGGGAAGACATGGCTTGGCAGTTTGGTCTGGACTGTTCCCATGAGGCACAGGGTCAAAACTGATTTGCATATGGCCATGTCTGAACTGGGGTGGCTTGGTGAGCAAAATAACAATGGATTAAACCCAGATCTGTGACTGCGGGTGAATGTTTTGCCATTGTGCAACATTCCGTTCATCATCTTGTGTGTTTTGCTGTTCACCCTATGTGGGAAGGGTATGCCCGTACGTGGGTCCCTTTGGTCACTATGCCACTGGAGTCAAGCTGTCCTGGCTGAAGACGGCTGATAGCCACAAACCGGTCCTAGGATGCTTGATTCCGGTCCAGGGAAGACATGGCTTGGCAGTGCAGTCTGGACTGTTCCCATGAGGCACAGGGTCAAGACTGATTTGCATATGGCCATGTCTGAACTGGGGTTGCTGGTGAGCTAAATAACGATGGATTAAACCCAGATCTGTGATTCGGGGGTACGTTTTTTGCCATTGTGCAACATTCCGTCCATCATCTTGTGTGTTTTGCTGTTCACCCTGTGTGGGAAGGGTATGCCCAGACGGGTGTCCCTTGCTCACTACTCCACTGGAGTCAAGCTATCCTGGCTGAAGACGGCTGATAGCCAGATATCGGTCCTAGGATGCTTGATGCCGGTCCAGGGAAGACATAGCTTGGCAGTTCGGTCTGGACTATTCTTATGAGGCACAGGGTCAAGACTGATTTGCAAATGGCCATGTCTGAACTGGGGTGGCTTGGTGAGCACAATAACGATGGATTAAACCCAGATCTGTGACTGGGGGGTGAATATTTTGCCATTGTGCAACATTCCGTCCATCATGTTGTGTGTTTTGGTGTTCTCCCTATGTGGAAAGGGTATGCCCAGATGTGGGTCCCTTGCTTAGTATGCCACTGGAATGAAGCTATCCTGGCAGAAGAAGGCTTATAGCCAGAAACCAGTCCTCGGATGCTTGATTCCGGTCCAGGGAACGCATGGCTTGGCAGTTCGGTCTGGACTGTTCCCATGAGGCACAGGGTCAAGACTGATTTGCATATGGCCATGTCTGAACTGGGGTGGCTTGGTGAGCAAAATAACGATGGATTAAACCCAGATCTGTGACCGGGGGTGAATGTTTTGCCATTGTGCTACATTCCGACCATCATCTTGTGTGTTTTGCTGTTCACCCTATGTGGGAAGGGTATTCCCGTACATAGGTCCCTTTGGTCACTACGCCACTGGAGTCAAGCTATCCTGGCTGAAGAAGGCTGATAGCCAGAAACCGGTCCTAGGATGCTTGATTCCGGTCCAGGGAAGACATGGCTTGGCAGTTTGGTCTGGACTGTTCCCATGAGGCATAGGGTCAAAACTGATTTGCATATGGCCATGTCTGAACTGGGGTGGCTTGGTGAGCAAAATAACAATGGATTAAACCCAGATCTGTGACTGCGGGTGAATGTTTTGCCATTTTGCAACATTACGTTCATCATCTTGTGTGTTTTGCTGTTCACCCTATGTGGGAAGGGTATGCCCGTACGTGGGTCCCTTTGGTCACTACGCCACTGGAGTCAAGCTATCCTGGCTGAAGACGGCTGATAGCCACAAACCGGTCCTAGGATGCTTGATTCCGGTCCAGGGAAGACATGGCTTGGAAGTGCAGTCTGGACTGTTCCCATGAGGCACAGGGTCAAGACTGATTTGCATATGGCCATGTCTGAACTGGGGTTGCTTGGTGAGCTAAATAACGATGGATTAAACCCAGATCTGTGACTCGGGGGTACATTTTTTGCCATTGTGCAACATTCCGTCCATCATCTTGTGTGTTTTGCTGTTCACCCTGTGTGGGAAGGGTATGCCCAGACGGGTGTCCCTTGCTCACTACTCCACTGGAGTCAAGCTATCCTGGCTGAAGACGGCTGATAGCCAGATATCGGTCCTAGGATGCTTGATGCCGGTCCAGGGAAGACATAGCTTGGCAGTTCGGTCTGGACTATTCCCATGAGGCACAGGGTCAAGACTGATTTGCAAATGGCCATGTCTGAACTGGGGTGGCTTGGTGAGCACAATAACGGTGGATTAAACCCAGATCTGTGACTGGGGGTAGAATATTTTGCCATTGTGCAACATTCCGTCCATCATGTTGTGTGTTTTGGTGTTCTCCCTATGTGGAAAGGGTATGCCCAGACGTGGGTCCCTTGCATAGTACGCCACTGGAATGAAGCTATCCTGGCAGAAGAAGGCTTATAGCCAGAAACCAGTCCTAGGATGCTTGATTCCGGTCCAGGGAACGCATGGCTTGGCAGTTCGGTCTGGACTGTTCCCATGAGGCACAGGGTCAAGACTGATTTGCATATGGCCATGTCTGAACTGGGGTGGCTTGGTGAGCAAAATAACGATGGATTAAACCCAGATCTGTGACCGGGGTGAATGTTTTGCCATTGTGCTACATTCCGTCCATCATCTTGTGTGTTTTGCTGTTCACCCTATGTGGGAAGGGTATTCACGTACATGGGTCCCTTTGGTCACTATGCCACTGGAGTCAAGCTATCCTGGCTGAAGACGGCTGATAGCCAGAAACCGGTCCTAGGATGCTTGATTCCGGTCTAGGGAAGACATGGCTTGGCAGTTCGGTCTGGACTGTTTCCATGAGGCACAGGGTCAAGACTGATTTGCATATGGCCATGCCGGAACTGGGGTTGCTTGGTGAGCTAAATAACAATGGATTAAACCCAGATCTGTGACTGGGGGTGAGTTTTTTGCCATTGTGCAACATTCCGTCCATCATCTTGTGTGTTTTGCTGTTCACCCTGTGTGGGAAGGGTATGCCCAGACGTGTGTCCCTTGCTCACTACGCCACTGGAGTCAAGCTATCCTGGCTGAAGACCGCTGATAGCCAGACACCGATCCTAGGATGCTTGATTCCGTTCCAGGGAAGACATAGCTTGGCAGTTCGGTCTGGACTGTTCCCATGAGGCACCGGTTCAAGACTGAATTGCATATGGCCATGTCTGAAATGGGGTGGCTTGGTGAGCAAAATACCGATGGATTAAACCCAGACCTGTGACTGGGGATGAATGTTTTGCCTTTGTGCAACATTCCGTCCATCATCTTGTGTGTTTTGCTGTTCACCCTATGTGGAAAGGGTATGCCCAGACATGGGTCCCTTGCTTACTACGCCACTGGAATGAAGCTATCCTGGCTGAAGACGGTTGATAGCCAGAAACCGGTCCTAGGATGCTTGATTCCGGTCCAGGGAAGACATGGCTTGGTAGTTCGGTCTGGACTGTTCCCATGAGGAACAGGGTCAAGACTGATTTGCACATGGCCAAGTCTGAACTGGGGTGGCTTGGTGAGCACAATAATGATGGATTAAACCCAGATCTGTGACTGGGGGTGAATGTTTTGCCATTGTGCAACATTCCATCCATCATCTTGTGTGTTTTGCTGTTTACCCTATGTGGAAAGGGTATGCCCAGACGTGGGTCCCTTGCTTACTACGTCACTGGAATGAAGCTATCCCGGCAGAAGATGGCTGATAGCCAGAAACCAGTCCTAGGATGCTTGATTCCGGTCCAGGGTACGCATGGCTTGACAGTTCGGTCTGGACTGTTCCCATGAGGCACAGGGTCAAGACTGATTTGCATATGGCCATGTCTGAACTGGGGTGGCTTGGTGAGCAAAATAGCAATGGATTAAACGCAGATCTGTGACTGGGGTGAATGCTTTGCCATTGTGCAACATTCCGTCCATCATCTTGTGTGTTTTGTTGTTCACCCTATGTGGGAAGGGTATGCCCAAACGTGGGTCCCTTGCTCACTATGCCACTGGAGTCAAGCTATCCTGACAGAAGATGGCTGACAGCCAGAAACCAGTCCTAGGATGCTAGATTCCGGTCCAGGGAAGACATGGCTTGGCAGTTCGGTCTGGACTGTTCCCATGAGGCACAGGGTCAAGACTGATTTGCTTATGGCCGTGTCTGAACTGGGGTGGCTTGGTGAGCAAAATAACAAGGGATTAAACCCAGATCTGTCACTGGGGGTGATTGTTTTGCTATTGTGCAACATTCCATCCATCATCTTGTGTGTTTTGCTGTTTACCCTATGTCGAAAGGGTATGCCCAGACGTGGGTCCCTTGCTTACTACGCCACTGGAATGAAGCTATCCCGGCAGAAGATGGCTGATAGCCAGAAACCAGTCCTAGGATGCTTGATTCCGGTACAGGGAACGCATGGCTTGACAGTTCGGTCTGGACTGTTCCCATGAGGCACAGGGTCAAGACTGATTTGCATATGGCCATGTCTGAACTGGGGTGGCTTGGTGAGCAAAATAGCAATGGATTAAACGCAGATCTGTGACTGGGGTGAATGTTTTGCCATTGTGCAACATTCCGTCCATCATCTTGTGTGTTTTGTTGTTCACCCTATGTGGGAAGGGTATGCCCAAACGTGGGTCCCTTGCTCACTATGCCACTGGAGTCAAGCTATCCTGGCAGAAGACGGCTGACAGCCAGAAACCAGTCCTAGGATGCTTGATTCCGGTCCAGGGAAGACATGGCTTGGCAGTTCGGTCTGGACTGTTCCCATGAGGCACAGGGTCAAGACTGATTTGCTTATGGCCGTGTCTGAACTGGGGTGGCTTGGTGAGCAAAATAACGAGGGATTAAACCCAGATCTGTACCTGGGGGTGATTGTTTTGCCATTGTGCAACATTCCGTTCTTCAGCTTGTGTGTTTTGCTGTTCACCCTATGTGGAAAGGGTATGCCCAGACGTGGGTCCCTTGCTTACTACGCCACTGGAATGAAGCTATCCTGGCTGAAGACGGGTGATAGCCATAAACCGGTCCTAGGATGCTTGATTCCGGTCCAGGGAAGACATGGCTTGGCAGTTTGGTCTGGACTGTTCCCATGAGGCACAGGGTCAAAACTGATTTGCATATGGCCAAGTCTGAACTGGGGTGGCTTGGAGAGGAAAATATTGATGGATTAAACCCAGATCTGTGACTAGGGGTACATTTTTTGCCATTGTGCAACATTCCGTCCATCATCTTGTGTGTTTTGCTGTTCACCCTGTGTCGGAAGGGTATGCCCAGACGGGTGTCCCTTTCTCACTACTCCACTGGAGTCAAGCTATCCTGGCTGAAGACGTCTGATAACCAGATACCGGTCCTAGGATGCTTGATGCCAGTCCAGGGAAGACATAGCTTAGCAGTTCGGTCTGGACTATTCCCATGAGGCACAGGGTCAAGACTGATTTGCAAATGGCCATGTCTGAACTGGGGTGGCTTGGTGAGCTAAATAACGATGGATTAAACCCAGATCTGTGACTAGGGGTACATTTTTTGCCATTGTGCAACATTTCGTCCTTCAGCTTGTGTGTTTTGCTGTTCACCCTATGTGGGAAGGGTATGCCCAAACGTGGGTCCCTTGCTCACTACGCCACTGGAGTCAAGCTATCCTGGCAGAAGACGGCTGACAGCCAGAAACCAGTCCTAGGATGCTTGATTCCGGTACAGGGAACGCATGGCTTGACAGTTCGGTCTGGACTGTTCCCATGAGGCACAGGGTCAAGACTGATTTGCATATGGCCATGTCTGAACTGGGGTGGCTTGGTGAGCAAAATAGCAATGGATTAAACGCAGATCTGTGACTGGGGTGAATGTTTTGCCATTGTGCAACATTCCGTCCATCATCTTGTGTGTTTTGTTGTTCACCCTATGTGGGAAGGGTATGCCCAAACGTGGGTCCCTTGCTCACTATGCCACTGGAGTCAAGCTATCCTGGCAGAAGACGGCTGACAGCCAGAAACCAGTCCTAGGATGCTTGATTCCGGTCCAGGGAAGACATGGCTTGGCAGTTCGGTCTGGACTGTTCCCATGAGGCACAGGGTCAAGACTGATTTGCTTATGGCCGTGTCTGAACTGGGGTGGCTTGGTGAGCAAAATAACGAGGGATTAAACCCAGATCTGTACCTGGGGGTGATTGTTTTGCCATTGTGCAACATTCCGTTCTTCAGCTTGTGTGTTTTGCTGTTCACCCTATGTGGAAAGGGTATGCCCAGACGTGGGTCCCTTGCTTACTACGCCACTGGAATGAAGCTATCCTGGCTGAAGACGGGTGATAGCCATAAACCGGTCCTAGGATGCTTGATTCCGGTCCAGGGAAGACATGGCTTGGCAGTTTGGTCTGGACTGTTCCCATGAGGCACAGGGTCAAAACTGATTTGCATATGGCCAAGTCTGAACTGGGGTGGCTTGGAGAGGAAAATATTGATGGATTAAACCCAGATCTGTGACTAGGGGTACATTTTTTGCCATTGTGCAACATTCCGTCCATCATCTTGTGTGTTTTGCTGTTCACCCTGTGTCGGAAGGGTATGCCCAGACGGGTGTCCCTTTCTCACTACTCCACTGGAGTCAAGCTATCCTGGCTGAAGACGTCTGATAACCAGATACCGGTCCTAGGATGCTTGATGCCAGTCCAGGGAAGACATATCTTAGCAGTTCGGTCTGGACTATTCCCATGAGGCACAGGGTCAAGACTGATTTGCAAATGGCCATGTCTGAACTGGGGTGGCTTGGTGAGCTAAATAACGATGGATTAAACCCAGATCTGTGACTAGGGGTACATTTTTTGCCATTGTGCAACATTTCGTCCTTCAGCTTGTGTGTTTTGCTGTTCACCCTATGTGGGAAGGGTATGCCCAAACGTGGGTCCCTTGCTCACTACGCCACTGGAGTCAAGCTATCCTGGCAGAAGACGGCTGATAGCCAGATACTGGTCCTAGGATGCTTGATGCCAGTCCAGGGAAGACATAGCTTGGCAGTTCGGTCTGGACTATTCCTATAACGCACAGGGTCAAGACTGATTTGCAAATGGCCATGTCTGAACTGGGGTGGCTTGGTGAGCAAAATAACGATGGATTAACCCAGATCTGTGACTGGGGGTGAATATTTTGCCATTGTGCAACATTCCGTCCATCATGTTGCGTGTTTTGCTGTTCTCCCTATGTGGAAAGGGTATTCCCAGACGTGGGTCCCTTGCTTACTACGCCACTGGAATGAAGCTATCCTGGCTGAACGCGGCTGATAGCCAGAAACCGGTCCTAGGATGCTTGATTGCGGTCCAGGGAAGACATGGCTTGGCAGTTCGGTCTGGACTGTTCCCATGAGGCGCAGGGTCAATACTGATTTGCATATGGCCAAGTCTGAACTGGGGTGGCTTGGTGAGCAAAATATCGATGGATTAAACCCAGATCTGTGACTGGGGGTGAATGTTTTGCCATTTTGCAACAATCCGTCCATCATCTTGTGTGTTTTGCTGTTCACCCTATGTGGTAAGGTTAGGCACAGACGTGGGTCCCTTGCTCACTACGCCACTGGAGTCAAGCTATCCTGGCAGAAGATGGCTGATAGCCAGAAACCAGTCCTAGGATGCTTGATTCCGGTCCAGTGAAGACATGGCTTGGCAGTTCGGTCTGGACTGTTCCCACGAGGCACAGGCTCAAGACTGATTTGCATATGGCCATGTCTGAACCGGGGTGGCTTGTTGAGCAAAATAACGATGGATTAAACCCAGATCTGTGACTGGGGGTGAATTTTTTGCCATTGTGCAACATTCCGTCCATCATCTTGTCTGTTTTGCTGTTCACCCTGTGTGGGAAGGGTATGCCCAGACATATGTCCCTTGCTCACTACGCCACTGGAGTCACGCAATCCTGGCTGAAGACGACTGATAGCCAGATACCGGTCCTAGGATGCTTGATTCCAGTCCAGGGAAGACCTAACTTGGCAGTTCGGTCTGGACTGTTCCCATGAGGCACAGGGTCAAGTATGATTTGCATATGGCCATGTCTGAACTGGGGTGCCTTGGTGAGCAAAATAACGATGGATTAAACCCAGATCTGTGACTGGGGATGAATATTTTGCTATTGTGCAACATTCGGTCCATCATCTTGTGTGTTTTGCTGTTCACCCTATGTGGAAAGGGTATGCCCAGACATGGGTCTCTTGCTTACTATGCCACTGGAATGAAGCTATCCTGGCTGAAGACGGTTGATAGCCAGAAACCGGTCCTAGGATGCTTGATTCCGGTCCAGGGAAGACATGGCTTGGCAATTCGGTCTGGACTGTTCCCATGAGGCACAGGGTCAAGACTGATTTGCATATGGCCATGTCGGAACTGGGGTTGCTTGGTGAGCTAAATATTGATGGATTAAACCCAGATCTGTGACTGGGGGTACATTTTTTGCCATTGTGCAACATTCCGTCCATCATCTTGTGTGTTTTGCTGTTCACCCTGTGTGGGAAGGGTATGCCCAGACGTGTGTCCCTTGCTCACTAGACCACTGGAGTCAAGCTATCCTGGCTGAAGACGGCTGATAGCCAGAAACCGGTCCTAGGATGCTTGATTCCGGTCCAGGGAAGACATAGCTTGGCAGTTCGGTCTGGACTGTTCCCATGAGGCACAGGGTCAAGACTGATTTGCATATGGCCATGTCTGAACTGGGGTGGCTTGGTGAGCAAAATAACGATGGATTAAACCCAGACCTATGACTGGGGGTGAATGTTTTGCCATTGTGCAACATTCCGTCCATCATCTTGTGTGTTTTGCTGTTCACCCTATGTGGGAAGGGTATGCCCAGACGTGGGTCCCTTGCTCACTATGCCACTGGAGTCAAGCTATCCTGGCAGAATAAGGCTGATACCCAGAAACCAGTCCTAGGATGCTTGATTCCGGTCCAGGGAAGACATGGCTTGGCAGTTCGGTCTAGACTGTTCCCGTGAGGCACAGGGTCAAGACTGATTTGCATATGGCCATGTCTGAACTGGGGTGACTTGGTGAGCAAAATAACGATAGATTAAACCCAGATCTGTCACTGGGGGTGAATGTTTTGCCATTTTGCAACATTCCGTCCTTCAGCTTGTGTGTTTTGCTGTTCACCCTATGTGGGAAGTGTATGCCCAGACGTGGGTCCCTTGCTCACTACGCCACTGGAGTCAAGCTATCCTGGAAGAAGACGGCTGATAGCCAGAAACCGGTCCTAGGATGCTTGATTCCAGTCCAGGGAAGACAAGGCTTGGCAGTTCGGTCTGGACTGTTCCCATGAGGCACAGGGTCAAGACTGATTTGCATATGGCCATGTCTGAACTGGGGTGGCTTGGTGAGCAAAATAATGATGGATTAAACCCAGATCTGTGACTGGGGGTGAATGTTTTGCCATTGTGCAACATTCCGTCCTTCAACTTCTGTGTTTTGCTGTTCACCCTATGTGGAAAGGGTATGCCCAGACGTGGGTCCCTTGATCAATACGCAACTGGAGTCAAGCTATCCTGGCAGAAGACGGCTGATAGCCAGAAACCGGTCCTAGGATGCTTAATTCCGGTCCAGGGAAGACATGGCTTTGCAGTTCGGTCTGGACTGTTCCCATGAGGCACATTTTCAAGACTGATTTGCATATGGCCATATGTGAACTGGGGTGGCTTGGTGATCAAAATAACGATGGATTAAACCCACATCTGTGACTGGGGGTGAATATTTTGTCATTGTGCAACATTCCGTCCATCATCTTGTGTGTTTTGCTGTTCACCCTATGTGGAAAGGGTATGCCCAGACGTGGGTCCCTTGCTTACTACGCCACTGGAATGAAGCTATCCTGGCTGAAGACGGCTGATAGCCATAAACCGGTCCTAGGATGCTTGATTCCGGTCCAGGGAAGACATGGCTTGGCAGTTCGGTCTGGACTTTTCCCATGAGGCACAGGGTCAAGACTGATTTGCTCATGGCCAAGTCTGAACTGGGGTGGCTTGGTGAGCAAAATAGCAATGGATTAAACCCAGATCTGTGACTGGGGGTGAATATTTTGTCCTTGTGCAACATTCCGTCCATCATCTTGTGTGTTTTGCTGTTCACGCTATGTGGGAAGGGTATGCGCAGACGTGGGTCATTTGCTCACTACGCCACTTGAGTCAAGCTATCCTGGCAGAAGATGGCTGATAGCCATAAACCAGTCCTAGGATGCTTGATTCTGGTCCAGGGAACGCATGGCTTGGCAGTTCGGTCAGGACTGTTCCCATGAGGCACAGGGTCAAGACTGATTTGCATATGGCCATGTCTGAACTGGGGTGGCTTGGTGAGCAAAATAACAATGGATTAAACCCAGATCTGTGTCTGGGGGTGAATGTTTTGCCATTGTGCAACATTCCGTTCATCATCTTGTGTGTTTTGCTGTTCACCCTATGTGGGAAGGGTATGCCCGTATGTGGGTTCCTTTGGTCACTACGCCACTGGAGTCAAGCTATCCTGGCTGAAGACGGCTGATAGCCACAAACCGGTCCTAGGATGCTTGATTCCGGTCCAGTGAAGACATGGCTTGGCAGTTCGGTCTGGACTGTTCCCATGAGGCACAGGGTCAAGACTGATTTGCATATGGCCATGTCGGAACTGGGGTTGCTTGGTGAGCTAAATAACGATGGATTGAACCCAGATCTGTGACTCGGGGTACATTTTTTGCCATTGTGCAACATTCCGTCCATCATCTTGTGTGTTTTTCTGTTCACCCTGTGTGGGAAGGGTATGCCCAGATGGGTGTCCCTTGCTCACTACTCCACTGGAGTCAAGCTATCCTGGCTGAAGACGGCTGATAGCCAGAAACCGGTCCTAGGATGCTTGATTCCGGTCTAGGGAAGACATGGCTTGGCAGTTCGGTCTGGACTGTTTCCATGAGGCACAGGGTCAAGACTGATTTGCATATGGCCATGCCGGAACTGGGGTTGCTTGGAGAGCTAAATAACGATGGATTACACCCAGATCTGTGACTGGGGGTGAGGTTTTTGCCATTGTGCAACATTCCATCCATCATCTTGTGTGTTTTGCTGTTCACCCTGTGTGGGAAGGGTATGCCCAGACGTGTGTCCCTTGCTCACTACGCCACTGGAGTCAAGCTATCCTGGCTGGAGACCGCTGATAGCCAGACACCGGTCCTAGGATGCTTGATTCCGTTCCAGGGAAGACATAGCTTGGCAGTTCGGTCTGGACTGTTCCCATGAGGCACAGGTTCAAGACTGAATTGCATATGGCCATGTCTGAAATGGGGTGGCTTGGTGAGCAAAATACCGATGGATTAAACCCAGACCTGTGACTGGGGGTGAATGTTTTGCCTTTGTGCAACATTCCGTCCATCATCTTGTGTGTTTTGTTGTTCACCCTATGTGGGATGGGTATGCCCAGACGTGGGTCCCTTGCACACTACGCCACTGGGGTCAAGCAGTCCTGGCTGAAGACGGCTGATAGCCAGAAACCGGATCTAGGATGCTTGATTCCGGTCCAGGGAAGACATGGCTTGGCAGTTCGGTCTGGACTGTTCCCATGAGGCACAGGGTCAAGACAGATTTGCATATGGCCATGTCTGAACTGGGGTGGTTTGGAGAGCAAAATATGGATGGATTAAACCCAGATCTGTGACTGGGGTGAATGTTTTTCCATTGTGCAACAATCCATCCATCATCTTGTGTGTTTTGCTGTTCACCCTATGTGGTAAGGTTATGCACAGACGTGGGTCCCTTGCTCAATACGCCACTGGAGTCAAGCTATCCTGGCAGAAGATGGCTGATAGCCAGAAACCAGTCCTAGGATGCTTGATTCTGGTCCAGGGAACGCATGGCTTGGCAGTTCGGTCAGGACTGTTCCCATGAGGCACAGGGTCAAGACTGATTTGCATATGGCCGTGTCTGAACTGGGGTGGCTTGGTGAGCAAAATAACGAGGGATTAAACCCAGATCTGTCACTGGGGTTGAATGTTTTGCCATTGTGCAACATTCTGTCCTTCAGCTTGTGTGTTTTGCTGTTCACCCTATGTGGGAAGGGTATGCCCAGACGTGGGTCCCTTGCTCACTACGCCACTGGAGTCAAGCTATCCTGGCAGAAGACGGCTGATAGCCAGAAACCAGTTCTAGGAGGCTTGATTCCGGTCCAGGGAAGACATGGATTGGCAGTTCGGTCTGGACTGTTCCCATGAGGCACAGGTTCAAGACTGATTTGCATATGGCCATGTCTGAAGTTGGGTGGCTTGGTGAGCAAAATAATGATGGGTTAAACCCAGATCTGTGACTGGGGTGAATGTTTTGCCATTGTGCAACATTCCGTCCATCATCTTGTGTGTTTTGCTGCTCTCCCTATGTGGGAAGGGTATGCCCGTATGTGGGTCCCTTTGGTCACTACGCTACTGGAGTCAAGATATCCTGGCTGAAGACGGCTGATAGCCAGAAACCGGTCCAAGGATGCTTGATTCCGGTCCAGGGAAGACATGGCTTGGCAGTTCGGTCTGGACTGTTCCCATGTGGCACAGGGTTTAAGACTGATTTGCATATGGCCATGTCGGAACTGGGGTTGCTTGCTGAGCTAAATAACGATGGATTAAACCCAGATCTGTGATTCGGGGTACATTTTTTGCCATTGTGCAACATTCCGTCCATCATCTTGTGTGTTTTGCTGTTCACCCTGTGTGAGAAGGGTATGCCCAGACGTGTGTCCCTTGCTCACTACTCCACTGGAGTCAAGCTATCCTGCCTGAAGACGGCTGATAGCCAGAAACCGGTCCTAGGATACTTGATTCCGGTCCAGGGAAGACATAGCTTGGCAGTTCGGTCTGGACTGTTCCCATGAGGCACAGGGTCAAGACTGATTTGCATATGGCCATGTCTGAACTGGGGTGTCTTGGTGATCAAAATAACGATGGATTAAACCCAGACCTGTGACTGGGGGTGAATGTTTTGCCTTTGTGCAACATTCCGTCCATCATCTTGTGTGTTTTGCTGTTCACCCTATGTGGGAAGGGTATGCCCAGACATGGGTCCGTTGCTCACTATGCCACTGGAGTCAAGCTATCCTGGCAGAAGACGGCTGATAGCCAGAAACCAGTCCTAGGATGCTTGATTCCGGTCCAGGGAAGACATGGCTTGGCAGTTCGGTCTGGACTGTTCCCATGAGGCACAGGTTCAAGACTGATTTGCATATGGCAATGTCTGAGCTGGGGTGGCTTGGTGAGCAAAATAACGATGGATTAAACCCAGATATGTGACTGGGGGTGAATGTTTTGCCATTGTGCAACATTCCGTCCATCATCTTATGTGTTTTGCTGTTCACCCTATGTGCAAGGGTATGCCCAGACATGGGTCCCTTGCTCACTAAGCCACCGGAGACAAGTTATCCTTGCTGAAGACGGCTGATAGCCAGAAACCAGTCCTAGGATGCTTGATTCCGGTCCAGGGAACGCATGGCTTGGCAGTTCGGTCTGGACTGTACCCATGAGGCACAGGGTCAAGACTGATTTGCATATGGCCATGTCGGAATTGGGGTTGCTTGGTGAGATAAATAACGATGGATTAAACCTAGATGTATGACTGGGGGTGAGTTTTTTGCCATTGTGCATCATTCCATCCATCATCTTGTGTGTTTTGCTGTTCACCCTGTGTGGGAAGGGTATGCCCAGACGTGTGTCCCTTGCTCACTACGCCACTGGAGTCAAGCTATCCTGGCTAAAGACGGCTGATAACCAGAAACCGGTCGCAGGATGCTTGATTCCAGTCCAAGGAAGACATGGCTTGGCAGTTTGTTGTGGACTGTTCCCATGAGCCACAGGGTCAAGACTGATTTGCATATGGCCATGTCTGAACTGCGGTGGCTTGGTGAGCAAAATAACGATGGATTAAACCCAGATCTGTGACTGGGGATGAATGTTTTGCCATTGTGCAACATTCCGTCCATCATCTTGTAAGTTTTGCTGTTCACCCTATGTGGGAAGGGTATGCCCAGACGTGGGTCCCTTGCTCACTATGACACTGGAGTCAAGCTATCCTGGCTAAATACGGCTGATAGCCAGAAACCGGTCCTAGGATGCTTGATTTCGGTTCAGGGAAGACATGCCTTGGCAGTTCGGTCTGGACTGTTCCCATGAGGCACAGGGTCAAGACTGATTTGCATATGGCCATGTCGGAATTGGGTTTGCTTGGTGAGATAAATAACGACGGATTAAACCTAGATGTATGACTGGGGGTGAGTTTTTTGCCATTGTGCATCATTCCATCCATCATCTTGTGTGTTTTGCTGTTCACCCTGTGTGGGAAGGGTATGACCAGACGTGTGTCCCTTGCTCACTACGCCACTGGAGTCAAGCTATCCTGGCAGAAGACGGCTGATAGCCAGAAACCAGTCCTAGGATACTTGATTCTGGTCCAGGGAAGAAATGGCTTGGCAGTTCGGTCTGGACTGTTCCCATGAGGCACAGGTTCAAGACTGATTTGCATATGGCCATGTCTGAAATGGGGTGGCTTGGTGAGCGAAATACCGATGGATTAAACCCAGATCTGTGGCTGGGGGTGAATGTTTTGCCTTTGTGCAACATTCCGTCCATCATCTTGTGTGTTTTGTTGTTCACCCTATGTGGGATGGGTATGCCCAGACGGCGGTCCCTTGCACACTACGCCACTGAGGTCAAGCTATCCTGGCTAAAGACGGCTGATGGCCAGAAACCGGTCCTAGGATGCTTGATTCCGGTCCAGGGAAGACATGGCTTGGTAGTTCGGTCTGGACTGTTCCCATGAGGAACAGGGTCAAGACTGATTTGCACATGGCCAAGTCTGAACTGGGGTGGCTTGGTGAGCATAATAATGATGGATTAAACCCAGATCTGTGACTGGGGGTGAATGTTTTGCCATTGTGCAACATTCCATCCATCATATTGTGTGTTTTGCTGTTTACCCTATGTGGAAAGGGTATGCCCAGACGTGGGTCCCTTGCTTACTACGCCACTGGAATGAAGCTATCCCGGCAGAAGACGGCTGATAGCCAGAAACCAGTCCTAGGATGCTTGATTCCGGTCCAGGGAACGCATGGCTTGGCAGTTCGGTCTGGACTGTTCCCATGAGGCACAGGGTCAAGACTGATCTGCATATGGCCATGTCTGAACTGGGGTGGCTTGGTGAGCAAAATAACAATGGATTAAACCTAGATCTGTGACTGGGGGTGAATGTTTTGCCATTGTGCAACATTCCGTCCATCATCTTGTGTGTTTTGCTGTTCCCTATGTGGAAGGGTATGCCCAGACGGCGGTCCCTTGCTCACTACGCCACTGGAGTCAAGCTATCCTGGCAGAAGACGGCTGATAGCCAGAAACCAGTCCTAGGAGGCTTGATTCCGGTCCAGGGGAGACATGGATTGGCAGTTCGGTCTGGACCGTTCCCATGAGGCACAGGTTCAAGACTGATTTGCATATGGCAATGTCTGAGCTGGGGTGGCTTGGTGAGCAAAATAACGATGGATTAAACCCAGATATGTGACTGGGGGTGAATGTTTTGCCATTGTGCAACGTTCCGTCCATCATCTTGTGTGTTTTGTTGTTCACCCTATATGGGATGGGTATGCCCAGACGGCGGTCCCTTGCACACCACGCCACTGGAGTCAAGCTATCCTGGCTAAAGATGGCTGATGGCCGGAAACCGGTCCTAGGATACTTGATTCCGGTCCAGGGAAGACATGGCTTGGCAATTCGGTCTAGATTGTTCCAATGAGGCACAGGGTCAAGACTGATTGCACATGGCCAAGTCTTAACTGGTGTGGCTTGGTGAGCAAAATAACGATGGATTAAACCCAGATCTGTGACTGGGGGTGAATGTTTTGCCATTGTGCAACATTCCGTCCATCATCTTATGTGTTTTGCTGTTCACCCTATGTGCAAGGGTATGCCCAGACATGGGTCCCTTGCTCACTAAGCCACCGGAGACAAGTTATCCTGGCTGAAGATGGCTGATAGCCAGATACCGGTCCTAGGATGCTTGATTCCAGTCCAGGGAAGACATAGCTTGGCAGTTCGGTCTGGACTGTGCCCATGAGGCACAGGGTCAAGACTGATTTGCATATGGCCATGTCTGAACTGGGGTGGCTTGGTGAGCAAAATAACGATGTATTAAACCCACATCTGTGACTGGGGGTGAATATTTTGCCATTGTGCAACATTCCGTCCATCATCTTGTGTGTTTTGCTGTTCACCCTATGTGGAAAGGGTATGCCCAGACGTGGGTCCCTTGCTTACTATGCCACTGGAATGAAGCTATCCTGGCGGAAGAAGGCTGATAGCCAGAAACCGGTCCTAGGATGCTTGATTCCGGTCCAGGGAAGACATGGCTTGGCAGTTCGGTCTGGACTGTTACCATGAGGCACAGGGTCAAGACTGATTTGCATATGGCCATGTCGGAACTGGGGTTGCTTGGTGAGCTAAATAACGATGGATTAAACCCAGATCTGTGACTGGGGTGAGTTTTTTGCCATTGTGCAACATTCCGTCCATCATCTTCTGTGTTTTGCTGTTCACCCTGTGTGGGAAGGGTATGCCCAGACGTGTGTCCCTTGCTCACTACGCCACTGAAGTCAAGCTATCCTGGCTGAAGACAGCTGATATCCAGAAACCAGTCCTAGGATGCTTGATTCCGGTCCAGGGAACGCATGGCTTGGCAGTTCGGTCTGGACTGTACCCATGAGGCACAGGGTCAAGACTTATTTGCATATGGCCATGTCTGAACTGGGGTGGCTTGGTGAGCAAAATAACAATGGATTAAACCCAGATCTGTGACTGGGGGTGAATGTTTTGCCATTGTGCAACATTCCGTCCATCATCTTGTGTGTTTTGCTGTTCCCCCTATGTGGGAAGGGTATGCCCAGAGGTCGGTCCCTCGCACACTACGCCACTGGAGTCAAGCTATCCTGGTTAAAGACGGCTGATAACCAGAAACCGGTCCCAGGATGCTTGATTCCAGTCCAAGGAAGACATGGC
The DNA here is from genome assembly GCF_964261635.1 of Lissotriton helveticus. NCBI lineage: Eukaryota > Metazoa > Chordata > Amphibia > Caudata > Salamandridae > Lissotriton > Lissotriton helveticus. Next base: position 957,000,123 of record NC_136071.1, read on the forward strand.
TTGGCAGTTTGGTCTGGACTGTTCCCATGAGGCACAGGGTCAATACTGATTTGCATATGGCCATGTCTGAACTGCGGTGGCTTGGTGAGCAAAATAACGATGGATTAAACCCAGATCTGTGACTGGGGTGAATGTTTTGCCATTGTGCAACATTCCGTCCTTCAGCTTGTGTTTTTTGCTATTCACCCTATGTGGGAAGGGTATGCCCAGACGTTGGTCCCTTGCTCTCTACGCCACTGGAGTCAAGCTATCCTGGCTGAATACGGCTGATAGCCAGAAACCGGTCCTAGGAGGCTTGATTCCGGTCCAGGGGAGACATGGATTGGCAGTTCGGTCTGGACTGTTCCCATGAGGCACAGGTTCAAGACTGATTTGCATATGGCAATGTCTGAGCTGGGGTGGCTTGGTGAGCAAAATAACGATGGATTAAACCCAGATATGTGACTGGGGGTGAATGTTTTGCCATTGTGCAACATTCCGTCCATCATCTTATGTGTTTTGCTGTTCACCCTATGTGCAAGGGTATGCCCAGACATGGGTCCCTTGCTCACTAAGCCACCGGAGACAAGTTATCCTGGCTGAAGACGGCTGATAGCCAGATACCGGTCCTAGGATGCTTGATTCCAGTCCAGGGAAGACATAGCTTGGCAGTTCGGTTTGGACTGTTCCCATGAGGCACAGGGTCAAGACTGATTTGCATATGGCCATGTCTGAACTGGGGTGGCTTGGTGAGCAAAATAACAATGGATTAAACCCAGATCTGTGACTGGGGGTGAATGTTTTGCCATTGTGCAACATTCCGTCCATCATCTTGTGTGTTTTGCTGTTCCCCCTATGTAGGAAGGGTATGCCCAGAGGTCGGTCCCTCGCACACTACGCCACTGGAGTCAAGCTATCCTGGCTAAAGACGGCTGATAACCAGAAACCGGTCCCAGGATGCTTGATTCCAGTCCAAGGAAGACATGGCTTGGCAGTTTGGTCTGGATTGTTCTCATGAGGCACAGGGTCAAGACTGATATGCATATGGCCATGTCGGAACTGGGGTTGCTTGGTGAGCTAAATAACGATGGATTAAACCCAGATCTGTGACTGGGGGTGAGTTTTTTGCCATTGTGCAACATTCCTTCCATCATCTTGTGTGTTTTGCTGTTCACCCTGTGTGGGAAGGGTATGCCCAGACGTGTGTCCCTTGCTCACTACGCCACTGGAGTCAAGCTATCCTGGCTGAAGACAGCTGATAGCCAGAAACCGTTCCTAGGATGCTTGATTCCGGTCCAGAGAAGACATAGCTTGGCAGTTCGGTATGGACTGTTTCCATGAGGCACAGGGTCAATACTGATTTGCATATGGCCATGTCTGAACTGGGGTGGCTTGGTGAGCAAAATAACGATGGAATAAACCCAGACCTGTGACTGGTGGTGAATATTTTGCCATTGTGCAACATTCCGTCCATCATCTTGTGTGTTTTGCTGTTCACCTCATGTGGGAAGGGTATGCCCAGACGTGGGTCCCTTGCTCACTATGCCACTGGAGTAAAGCTATCCTGGCAGAAGACGGCTGATAGCCAGAAACCAGTCCTAGGATGCTTGATTCCGGCCAGGGAAGACATGAGTTGGCAGTTTGGTCTGGACTGTTCCCATGAGGCACAGGTTCAAGACTGATTTGCATATGGCCATGTCTGAAATGGTGTGGCTTGGTGAGCAAAATAACGATGGATTAAACCCAGATCTGTGACTGGGGGTGAATGTTTTGCCATTGTGCAACATTCCATCCATCATCTTGTGTGTTTTGCTGTTCACCCTATGTGGAAGGGTATGCCCAGACGTGGGTCCCTTGCTCACTAAGCCACTAGAGACAAGCTATCCTGGTTGAAGACGGCTGATAGCCAGATACCGGTCCTACGATGCTTGATTCCGGTCCAGGGAAGACATAGCTTGGCAGTTCGGTCTGGACTGTTCCCATGAGGCACAGGGTCAAGACTTATTTGCATATGGCCATGTCTGAACTGGGGTGGCTTGGTGAGCAAAATAACGATGGATTAAACACAGATCTGTGAATTGGGGTGAATATTTTGCCATTGTGCAACATTCCGTCCATCATCTTGTGTGTTTTGCTGTTCATCCTATGTGGAAAGGGTACGCCCAGACGTGGGTCCCTTGCTTACTACGCCACTGGAATGAAGCTATCCTGGCAGAATATGGCTGATAGCAAGAAACCAGTCCTATGATGCTTGATTACGGTCTAGGGAACGCATGGCTTGGCAATTCGGTCTGGACTGTACCCATGAGGCACAGGGTCAAGACTGATTTGCATATGGCCATGTCGGAACTGGGGTTGCTTGGTGAGCTAAATAACAATGGATTAAACCCAGATCTGTGACTGTGGGTACATTTTTTGCCATTGTGCAACATTCTGTCCATCATCTTGTGTGTTTTGCTGTTCACCCTGTGTGGGAAGGGTATGCCCAGCCGTGTGTCCATCTCTCACTACGCCACTGGAGTCAAGGTATCCTGGCTGAAGACGGCTGATAACCAGAAACCGGTCCTAGGATGCTTGATTCCGGTCCAGGGAAGACATAGCTTGGCAGTTCTGTCTGGACTGTTCCCATGAGGCACAGGGGCAAGACTGATTTGCATATGGCCATGTCTGAACTGGGGTGGCTTGGTGAGCAAAATAACGATGGGTTAAACCCAGACCTGTGACTCTGGGTGAATGTTTTGCCATTGTGCAACATTCCGTCCATCATCTTGTGTGTTTTACTGTTCACCCTATGTGGGAAGGGTATGCTCAGACGTGGGCCACTTGCTCACTATGCCACTGGAGTCAAGCTATCCTGGCAGAAGACGGCTGATAGCCAGAATCCAGTCCTAGGATACTTGATTCCAGTCCAGGGAAGATATGGCTTGGCAGTTCGGTCTGGACTGTTCCCATGAGGCACAGGGTCAAGACTGATTTGCATATGGCCGTGTCTGAACTGGGGTGGCTTGGTGAGCAAAATAACGAGGGATTAAACCCAGATCTGTCACTGGGGTTGAATGTTTTGCCATTGTGCAACATTCCGTCCTTCAGCTTGTGTGTTTTGCTGTTCACCCTATGTGGGAAGGGTATGCCCAGACGTGGGTCCCTTGCTCACTACGCCACTGGAGTCAAGCTATCCTGGCAGAAGACGGCTGATAGCCAGAAACCAGTCCTAGGAGGCTTGATTCCGGTCCAGGGAAGACATGGATTGGCAGTTCGGTCTGGACTGTTCCCATGAGGCACAGGTTCAAGACTGATTTGCATATGGCCATGTCTGAAGTTGGGTGGCTTGGTGAGCAAAATAATGATGGGTTAAACCCAGATCTGTGACTGGGGTGAATGTTTTGCCATTGTGCAACATTCCGTCCATCATCTTGTGTGTTTTGCTGCTCTCCCTATGTGGGAAGGGTATGCCCGTATGTGGGTCCCTTTGGTCACTACGCTACTGGAGTCAAGATATCCTGGCTGAAGACGGCTGATAGCGAGAAACCGGTCCAAGGATGCTTGATTCCGGTCCAGGGAAGACATGGCTTGGCAGTTCGGTCTGGACTGTTCCCATGTGGCACAGGGTTTAAGACTGATTTGCATATGGCCATGTCGGAACTGGGGTAGCTTGGTGAGCTAAATAACGATGGATTAAACCCAGATCTGTGATTCGGGGTATATTTTTTGCCATTGTGCAACATTCTGTTCATCATCCTGTGTGTTTTGCTGTTCACCCTGTGTGAGAAGGGTATGCCCAGACGTGTGTCCCTTGCTCACTACTCCACTGGAGTCAAGCTATCCTGCCTGAAGACGGCTGATAGCCAGAAACCGGTCCTAGGATACTTGATTCCGGTCCAGGGAAGACATAGCTTGGCAGTTCGGTCTGGACTGTTCCCATGAGGCACAGGGTCAAGACTGATTTGCATATGGCCATGTCTGAACTGGGGTGTCTTGGTGATCAAAATAACGATGGATTAAACCCAGACCTGTGACTGGGGGTGAATGTTTTGCCTTTGTGCAACATTCCGTCCATCATCTTGTGTGTTTTGCTGTTCACCCTATGTGGGAAGGGTATGCCCAGACATGGGTCCCTTGCTCACTATGCCACTGGAGTCAAGCTATCCTGGCAGAAGACGGCTGATAGCCAGAAACCAGTCCTAGGATGCTTGATTCCGGTCCAGGGAAGACATGGCTTGGCAGTTCGGTCTGGACTGTTCCCATGAGGCACAGGTTCAAGACTGATTTGCATATGGCAATGTCTGAGCTGGGGTGGCTTGGTGAGCAAAATAACGATGGATTAAACCCAGATATGTGACTGGGGGTGAATGTTTTGCCATTGTGCAACATTCAGTCCATCATCTTATGTGTTTTGCTGTTCACCCTATGTGCAAGGGTATGCCCAGACATGGGTCCCTTGCTCACTAAGCCACCGGAGACAAGTTATCCTTGCTGAAGACAGCTGATAGCCAGAAACCAGTCCTAGGATGCTTGATTCCGGTCCAGGGAATGCATGGCTTGGCAGTTCGGTCTGGACTGTACCCATGAGGCACAGGGTCAAGACTTATTTGCATATGGCCATGTCTGAACTGGGGTGGCTTGGTGAGCAAAATAACAATGGATTAAACCCAGATCTGTGACTGGGGGTGAATGTTTTGCCATTTTGCAACATTCCGTCCATCATCTTGTGTGTTTTGCTGTTCCCCCTATGTGGGAAGGGTATGCCCTGAGGTCGGTCCCTCGCACATTACGCCACTGGAGTCAAGCTATCCTGGCTAAAGACGGCTGATAACCAGAAACCGGTCCCAGGATGCTTGATTCCAGTCCAAGGAAGACATGGCTTGGCAGTTTGTTCTGGACTGTTCCCATGAGGCACAGGGTCAAGACTGATTTGCATATGGCCATGTCTGAACTGCGGTGGCTTGGTGAGCAAAATAACGATGGATTAAACCCAGATCTGTGACTGGGGATGAATGTTTTGCCATTGTGCAACATTCCGTCCATCATCTTGTGTGTTTTGCTGTTCACCCTATGTGGGAAGGGTATGCCCAGACGTGGGTCCCTTGCTCACTATGACACTGGAGTCAAGCTATCCTGGCTAAATACGGCTGATAGCCAGAAACCGGTCCTAGGATGCTTGATTTCGGTTCAGGGAAGACATGCCTTGGCAGTTCGGTCTGGACTGTTCCCATGAGGCACAGGGTCAAGACTGATTTGCATATGGCCATGTCGGAATTGGGGTTGCTTGGTGAGATAAATAACGATGGATTAAACCTAGATGTGTGACTGGGGGTGAGTTTTTTGCCATTGTGCATCATTCCATCCATCATCTTGTGTGTTTTGCTGTTCACCCTGTGTGGGAAGGGTATGCCCAGACGTGTGTCCCTTGCTCACTACGCCACTGGAGTCAAGCTATCCTGGCAGAAGACGGCTGATAGCCAGAAACCAGTCCTAGGATACTTGGTTCTGGTCCAGGGAAGAAATGGCTTGGCAGTTCGGTCTGGACTGTTCCCATGCGGCACAGGTTCAAGACTGATTTGCATATGGCCATGTCTGAAATGGGGTGGCTTGGTGAGCGAAATACCGATGGATTAAACCCAGATCTGTGGCTGGGGGTGAATGTTTTGCCTTTGTGCAACATTCCGTCCATCATCTTGTGTGTTTTGTTGTTCACCCTATGTGGGATGGGTATGCCCAGACGGCGGTCCCTTGCACACTACGCCACTGGGGTCAAGCTATCCTGGCTAAAGACGGCTGATGGCCAGAAACCGGTCCTAGGATGCTTGATTCCGGTCCAGGGAAGACATGGCTTGGTAGTTCGGTCTGGACTGTTCCCATGTGGAACAGGGTCAAGACTGATTTGCACATGGCCAAGTCTGAACTGGGGTGGCTTGGTGAGCATAATAATGATGGATTAAACGCAGATCTGTGACTGGGGGTGAATGTTTTGCCATTGTGCAACATTCCATCCATCATCTTGTGTGTTTTGCTGTTTACCCTATGTGGAAAGGGTATGCCCAGACGTGGGTCCCTTGCTTACTACGCCACTGGAATGTAGCTATCCCGGCAGAAGACGGCTGATAGCCAGAAACCAGTCCTAGGATGCTTGATTCCGGTCCAGGGAACGCATGGCTTGGCAGTTCGGTCTGGACTGTTCCCATGAGGCACAGGGTCAAGACTGATCTGCATATGGCCATGTCTGAACTGGGGTGGCTTGGTGAGCAAAATAACAATGGATTAAACCTAGATCTGTGACTGGGGGTGAATGTTTTGCCATTGTGCAACATTCCGTCCATCATCTTGTGTGTTTTGCTGTTCCCTATGTGGAAGGGTATGCCCAGACGGCGGTCCCTTGCTCACTACGCCACTGGAGTCAAGCTATCCTGGCAGAAGACGGCTGATAGCCAGAAACCAGTCCTAGGAGGCTTGATTCCGGTCCAGGGGAGACATGGATTGGCAGTTCGGTCTGGACCGTTCCCATGAGGCACAGGTTCAAGACTGATTTGCATATGGCAATGTCTGAGCTGGGGTGGCTTGGTGAGCAAAATAACGATGGATTAAACCCAGATATGTGACTGGGGGTGAATGTTTTGCCATTGTGCAACGTTCCGTCCATCATCTTGTGTGTTTTGTTGTTCACCCTATATGGGATGGGTATGCCCAGACGGCGGTCCCTTGCACACCACGCCACTGGAGTCAAGCTATCCTGGCTAAAGATGGCTGATGGCCGGAAACCGGTCCTAGGATACTTGATTCCGGTCCAGGGAAGACATGGCTTGGCAATTCGGTCTAGATTGTTCCAATGAGGCACAGGGTCAAGACTGATTGCACATGGCCAAGTCTGAACTGGTGTGGCTTGGTGAGCAAAATAACGATGGATTAAACCCAGATCTGTGACTGGGGGTGAATGTTTTGCCATTGTGCAACATTCCGTCCATCATCTTATGTGTTTTGCTGTTCACCCTATGTGCAAGGGTATGCCCAGACATGGGTCCCTTGCTCACTAAGCCACCGGAGACAAGTTATCCTGGCTGAAGATGGCTGATAGCCAGATACCGGTCCTAGGATGCTTGATTCCAGTCCAGGGAAGGCATAGCTTGGCAGTTCGGTCTGGACTGTTCCCATGAGGCACAGGGTCAAGACTGATTTGCATATGGCCATGTCTGAACTGGGGTGGCTTGGTGAGCAAAATAACGATGTATTAAACCCACATCTGTGACTGGGGGTGAATATTTTGCCATTGTGCAACATTCCGTCCATCATCTTGTGTGTTTTGCTGTTCACCCTATGTGGAAAGGGTATGCCCAGACGTGGGTCCCTTGCTTACTATGCCACTGGAATGAAGCTATCCTGGCGGAAGACGGCTGATAGCCAGAAACCGGTCCTAGGATGCTTGATTCCGGTCCAGGGAAGACATGGCTTGGCAGTTTGGTCTGGACTGTTACCATGAGGCACAGGGTCAAGACTGATTTGCATATGGCCATGTCGGAAATGGGGTTGCTTGGTGAGCTAAATAACGATGGATTAAACCCAGATCTGTGACTGGGGTGAGTTTTTTGCCATTGTGCAACATTCCGTCCATCATCTTCTGTGTTTTGCTGTTCACCCTGTGTGGGAAGGGTATGCCCAGACGTGTGTCCCTTGCTCACTACGCCACTGAAGTCAAGCTATCCTGGCTGAAGACAGCTGATATCCAGAAACCAGTCCTAGGATGCTTGATTCCGGTCCAGGGAACGCATGGCTTGGCAGTTCGGTCTGGACTCTACCCATGAGGCACAGGGTCAAGACTTATTTGCATATGGCCATGTCTGAACTGGGGTGGCTTGGTGAGCAAAATAACAATGGATTAAACCCAGATCTGTGACTGGGGGTGAATGTTTTGCCATTGTGCAACATTCCGTCCATCATCTTGTGTGTTTTGCTGTTCCCCCTATGTGGGAAGGGTATGCCCAGAGGTCGGTCCCTCGCACACTACGCCACTGGAGTCAAGCTATCCTGGCTAAAGACGGCTGATAACCAGAAACCGGTCCCAGGATGCTTGATTCCAGTCCAAGGAAGACATGGCTTGGCAGTTTGGTCTGGACTGTTCCCATGAGGCACAGGGTCAATACTGATTTGCATATGGCCATGTCTGAACTGCGGTGGCTTGGTGAGCAAAATAACGATGGATTAAACCCAGATCTGTGACTGGGGTGAATGTTTTGCCATTGTGCAACATTCCGTCCTTCAGCTTGTGTGTTTTGCTGTTCACCCTATGTGCAAGGGTATGCCCAGACATGGGTCCCTTGCTCACTAAGCCACCGGAGACAAGTTATCCTGGCTGAAGATGGCTGATAGCCAGATACCGGTCCTAGGATGCTTGATTCCAGTCCAGGGAAGACATAGCTTGGCAGTTCGGTCTGGACTGTTCCCATGAGGCACAGGGTCAAGACTGATTTGCATATGGCCATGTCTGAACTGGGGTGGCTTGGTGAGCAAAATAACGATGTATTAAACCCACATCTGTGACTGGGGGTGAATATTTTGCCATTGTGCAACATTCCGTCCATCATCTTGTGTGTTTTGCTGTTCACCCTATGTGGAAAGGGTATGCCCAGACGTGGGTCCCTTGCTTACTATGCCACTGGAATGAAGCTATCCTGGCGGAAGACGGCTGATAGCCAGAAACCGGTCCTAGGATGCTTGATTCCGGTCCAGGGAAGACATGGCTTGGCAGTTTGGTCTGGACTGTTACCATGAGGCACAGGGTCAAGACTGATTTGCATATGGCCATGTCGGAACTGGGGTTGCTTGGTGAGCTAAATAACGATGGATTAAACCCAGATCTGTGACTGGGGTGAGTTTTTTGCCATTGTGCAACATTCCGTCCATCATCTTCTGTGTTTTGCTGTTCACCCTGTGTGGGAAGGGTATGCCCAGACGTGTGTCCCTTGCTCACTACGCCACTGAAGTCAAGCTATCCTGGCTGAAGACAGCTGATATCCAGAAACCAGTCCTAGGATGCTTGATTCCGGTCCAGGGAACGCATGGCTTGGCAGTTCGGTCTGGACTGTACCCATGAGGCACAGGGTCAAGACTTATTTGCATATGGCCATGTCTGAACTGGGGTGGCTTGGTGAGCAAAATAACAATGGATTAAACCCAGATCTGTGACTGGGGGTGAATGTTTTGCCATTGTGCAACATTCCGTCCATCATCTTGTGTGTTTTGCTGTTCCCCCTATGTGGGAAGGGTATGCCCAGAGGTCGGTCCCTCGCACACTACGCCACTGGAGTCAAGCTATCCTGGCTAAAGATGGCTGATAACCAGAAACCGGTCCCAGGATGCTTGATTCCAGTCCAAGGAAGACATGGCTTGGCAGTTTGGTCTGGACTGTTCCCATGAGGCACAGGGTCAATACTGATTTGCATATGGCCATGTCTGAACTGCGGTGGCTTGGTGAGCAAAATAACGATGGATTAAACCCAGATCTGTGACTGGGGTGAATGTTTTGCCATTGTGCAACATTCCGTCCTTCAGCTTGTGTGTTTTGCTATTCACCCTATGTGGGAAGGGTATGCCCAGACGTTGGTCCCTTGCTCTCTACGCCACTGGAGTCAAGCTATCCTGGCTGAATACGGCTGATAGCCAGAAACCGGTCCTAGGAGGCTTGATTCCGGTACAGGGGAGACATGGATTGGCAGTTCGGTCTGGACTGTTCCCATGAGGCACAGGTTCAAGACTGATTTGCATATGGCAATGTCTGAGCTGGGGTGGCTTGGTGAGCAAAATAACGATGGATTAAACCCAGATATGTGACTGGGGGTGAATGTTTTGCCATTGTGCAACATTCCGTCCATCATCCTATGTGTTTTGCTGTTCACCCTATGTGCAAGGGTATGCCCAGACATGGGTCCCTTGCTCACTAAGCCACCGGAGACAAGTTATCCTGGCTGAAGACGGCTGATAGCCAGATACCGGTCCTAGGATGCTTGATTCCAGTCCAGGGAAGACATAGCTTGGCAGTTCGGTCTGGACTGTTCCCATGAGGCACAGGGTAAAGACTGATTTGCATATGGCCATGTCTGAACTGGGGTGGCTTGGTGAGCAAAATAACGATGTATTAAACCCACATCTGTGACTGGGGTGAATATTTTGCCATTGTGCAACATTCCGTCCATCATCTTGTGTGTTTTGCTGTTCACCCTATGTGGAAAGGGTATGCCCAGACGTGGGTCCCTTGCTTACTATGCCACTGGAATGAAGCTATCCTGGCGGAAGACGGCTGATAGCCAGAAACCGGTCCTAGGATGCTTGATTCCGGTCCAGGTAAGACATGGCTTGGCAGTTCGGTCTGGACTGTTACCATGAGGCACAGGGTCAAGACTGATTTGCATATGGCCATATCGGAACTGGGGTTGCTTGGTGAGCTAAATAACGATGGATTAAACCCAGATCTGTGACTGGGGTGAGTTTTTTGCCTTAGTGCAACATTCCGTCCATCATCTTCTGTGTTTTGCTGTTCACCCTGTGTGGGAAGGGTATGCCCAGACGTGTGTCCCTTGCTCACTACGCCACTGAAGTCAAGCTATCCTGGCTGAACACAGCTGATATCCAGAAACCAGTCCTAGGATGCTTGATTCCGGTCCAGGGAACGCATGGCTTGGCAGTTCGGTCTGGACTGTACCCATGAGGCACAGGGTCAAGACTTATTTGCATATGGCCATGTCTGAACTGGGGTGGCTTGGTGAGCAAAATAACAATGGATTAAACCCAGATCTGTGACTGGGGGTGAATGTTTTGCCATTGTGCAACATTCCGTCCATCATCTTGTGTGTTTTGCTGTTCCCCCTATGTAGGAAGGGTATGCCCAGAGGTCGGTCCCTCGCACACTACGCCACTGGAGTCAAGCTATCCTGGCTAAAGACGGCTGATAACCAGAAACCGGTCCCAGGATGCTTGATTCCAGTCCAAGGAAGACATGGCTTGGCAGTTTGGTCTGGATTGTTCCCATGAGGCACAGGGTCAAGACTGATTTGCATATGGCCATGTCTGAACTGCGGTGGCTTGGTGAGCAAAATAACGATGGATTAAACCCAGATCTGTGACTGGGGTGAATGTTTTGCCATTGTGCAACATTCCGTCCTTCAGCTTGTGTGTTTTGCTATTCACCCTATGTAGGAAGGGTATGCCCAGACGTGGGTCCCTTGCTCACTACGCCACTGGAGTCAAGCTATCCTGGCTGAATACGGCTGATAGCCAGAAACCGGTCCTAGGATGCTTGATTTCGGTTCAGGGAAGACATGCCTTGGCAGTTCGGTCTGGACTGTTCCCATGAGGCACAGGGTCAAGACTGATTTGCATATGGCCATGTCGGAATTGGGGTTGCTTGGTGAGATAAATAACGATGGATTAAACCTAGAAGTGTGACTGGGGGTGAGTTTTTTGCCATTGTGCATCATTCCGTCCATCATCTTGTGTGTTTTGCTGTTCACCCTGTGTGGGAAGGGTATGCCCAGACGTGTGTCCCTTGCTCACTACGCCACTGGAGTCAAGCTATCCTGGCTAAAGACGGCTGACGGCCAGAAACCGGTCCTAGGATGCTTGATACCGACCCAGGGAAGACATGGCTTGGCAGTTCGGTCTGGACTGTTCCTATTAGGCACAGGGTCAAGACTGATTTGCACATGGCCATGTCTGAACTGGGGTGGCTTGGTGAGCAAAATAACGATGGATTACACCCAGATCTGTGACTGGGGGTGAATGTTTTGCCATTGTGCAACATTCCGTCCATCATCTTGTGTGTTTTGCTGTTCACCCTATGTGGAAGGGTATGCCCAGACGGCGGTCCCTTGCACACTAGGCCACTGGAGTCAAGCTATCCTGACTAAAGACGGCTGATGGCCAGAAACCGGTCCTAGGATGCTTGATTCCGATTCAGGGAAGACATAGCTTAGCAGTTCGGTCTGGACTGTTCCCATGAGGCACAGGGTCAAGACTGATTTGCATATGGCCATGTCTGAACTGGGGTGGCTTGGTGAGCAAAATAACAATGGATTAAACCCAGATCTGTGACTGGGAGTGATTGTTTTGCCATTGTACAACATTCCGTTCATCATCTTGTGTGTTTTGCTGTTCACGCTATGTGGGAAGGGTATGCCCGTACGTGGGTCCCTTTGGTCACTACGCCACTGGAATCAAGATATCCTGGCTAAAGACGGCTGATAGCCAGAAACCGGTCCTAAGATGCTTGATTCCTGTCCAGGGAAGACATGGCTTGGCAGTTCGGTCTGGACTGTTCCCATGAGGCACAGGGTCAAGACTGATTTGCAAATGGCCATGTCGGAACTGGGGTTGCTTGGTGAGCTAAATAACGATGGATTAAACCCAGATCTGTGACTGGGGGTGAGTTTTTTGCCATTGTGCAACATTCCGTCCATCATCTTGTGTGTTTTCCTGTTCCCCCTATGTGGGAAGGGTATGCCCAGCCGTTGGTCCCTTGCACACTACGCCACTGATGTAAAGCTATCCTGGCTAAAGACGGCTGATAGCCAGAAACCGGTCCTAGGATGCTTGATTCCATTCCAGGGAAGACATGGCTTGGCAGTTCGGTCTGGACTCTTCCCATGAGGCACAGGGTCAAGACTGATTTGCATATGGCCATGTCTGAACTGGGGTGGATTGGTGAGCAAAATAACGATGGATTAAACCCAGATCTGTGACTGGGGTTGAATGTTTTGACATTGTGCAACATTCTGTCCATCATCTTGTGTGTTTTGCTGTTACCCTATGTGGGAAGGGTATGCCCAGACGTCGGTCCCTGGCACACTACGCCACTGGAGTCAAGCTATCCTGGCTAAAGACGGCTGATAGCCAGAAACCGGTCTTAGGATGCTTGATTCCAGTCCAAAGAAGACATGGCATGGCAGTTCGGTCTGGACTGTTCCCATGAGGCACAGGTTCAAGACTGATTTGCATATGGCCATGTCTGAAATGGGGTGGCTTGGTGAGCAAAATAACGATGGATTAAACCCAGATCTGTGACTGGGGTGTATGTTTTGCCATTGTGCAACATTCCGTCCATCATCTTGTGTGTTTTGTTGTTCACCCTATGTGGTATGGGTATGCCCAGATGGCGGTCCCTTGCTCACTACGCCACTGGAGTCAAGCTATCCTGGCAGAAGATGGCTGATAGCCAGAAACCAGCCCTAGGATGCTTGATTCCGGTCCAGGGAAGACATGGCTTGGCAGTTCGGTCTGGACTGTTCCCATGAGGCACAGGTTCAAGTCTGATTTGCATATGGCCATGTCTGAACTGGGGTGGCTTGGTGAGCAAAATAACGATGGATAAAACCCAGATCTGTGACTGGGGGTGAATGTTTTGCCATTGTGCAACATTCCGTCCATCATCTTGTGTATTTTGCTGTTCATCCTATGTGGGAAGGGTATGCCCAGACGTGGGTTCCTTTCTCACTATGCCACTGGAGTCAGGCTATCCTGGCTGAAGTAGGGTGATAGTCAGAAACCGGTCCTAGGATGCTTGATTCCGGTCCAGGGAAGACATGGCTTGGCAGTTCCGTCTGGACTGTTCCCATGAGGCACAGGGTCAAGACTGATTTGCATATGGCCATGTATGAAAAGGGGTGGCATGGTGAGGAAAATTCAGATGGATTAAACCCAGATCTGTGACTGGGGGTGAATGTTTTGCCATTTTGCAACATTCCGTCCATCATCTTGTGTGTTTTGCTGTTCCCCTATGTGGGAAGGGTATGCCCAGACGTCGGTCCCTGGCACACTACTCCACTGGAGTCAAGCTATCCTGGCTAAAGACGGCTGATAGCCAGAAACCGGTCCTAGGATGCTTGATTCCAGTCCAAAGTAGACATGGCTTGGCAGTTCGGTCTGGACTGTTCTCATGAGGCACAGGGTCAAGACTGATTTGCATATGGCCATGTCTGAAATGGGGTGGCTTGGTGAAGAAAATACAGATGGATTAAACCCAGATCTGTGACTGGGGGTGAATGTTTTGCCATTGTGCAACATTCCGTCCTTCAGCTTGTGTGTTTTGCTGTTCACCCTATGTGGGAAGGGTATGCCCAGACGTGGGTCCCTTGCTCACTATGCCACTGGAGTCAAGCTATCCTGGCAGAAGACGGCTGATAGCCAGAAACCAGTCCTAGGATGCTTGATTCCGGTCCAGGGAAGACATGGCTTGGCAGTTCGGTCTGGACTGTTCCCATGAGGCACAGGTTCAAGACTGAATTGCATATGGCCATGTCTGAAATGGGGTGGCTTGGTGAGGAAAATACAGATGGATAAAAACCCAGATCTGTGACTGGGGGTGAATGTTTTGCCATTGTGCAACATTCCGTCCATCATCTTGTGTGTTTTGCTGTTCCCTTATGTGGGAAGGATATGCCCAGACGTCGATCCCTGGCACACTACGCCACTGGAGTCAAGCTATCCTGGCTAAAGACGGCTGATAGCCAGAAACCGGTCTTAGGATGCTTGATTCCAGTCCAAAGAAGACATGGCTTGGCAGTTCGGTCTGGACTGTTCCCATGAGGCACAGGGTTAAGACTGATTTGCATATGGCCATGTCTGAAATGGGGTGGCTTGGTGAGGAAAATACAGATGGATTAAACCCAGATCTGTGACTGGGGGTCAATGTTTTGCCATTGTGCAACATTCCGTCCTTCAGCTTGTGTGTTTTGTTGTTCACCCTATGTGGGAAGGGTATGCCCAGACGTGGGTCCCTTGCTCACTATGCCACTGGAGTCAAGCTATCCTGGCAGAAGACGGCTGATAACCAGAAACCAGTCCTAGGATGCTTGATTCCAGGCCAGGGAAGACATGGCTTGGCAGTTCGGTCTGGACTGTTCCCATGAGGCACAGGGTCAAAACTGATTTCCATATGGCCATGTCTGAACAAGGTTGGCTTGGTGAGCAAAATAACGATGGATTAAACCCAGATCTGTGACTGGGGGTGAATGTTTTGCCATTGTGCAACATTCCGTCCTTCAGCTTGTGTGTTTTGCTGTTCACCCTATGTGGGAAGGGTATGCCCAGACGTGGGTCCCTTGCTCACTACGCCACTGGAGTCAAGCTATCCTGGCAGAAGACGGCTGATAGCCAGAAACTAGTCCTAGGATGCTTGATTCCGGTCCAGGGAAGACATGGCTTGGCAGTTCGGTCTGGACTGTTTCCATGAGGCACAGGTTCAAGACTTGGACTGCATTTGGCCATGACTGAACTGGGTTGGCTTGGTGAGCAAAATAACGATGGATTAAACCCAGATCTGTGACTGGGGGTGAATGTTTTGCCATTGTGCAACATTCCGTCCATCATCTTGTGTGTTTTGTTGTTCACCCTATGTGGTATGGATATTCCCAGATGGTGGTCCCTTGCACACTACGCCACTGGAGTCAAGCTATCCTGGCTGAAGATGGCTGATAGCCAGAAACCGGTCCTAGGATGTTTGATTCCGGTCCAGGGAAGGCATGGCTTGGCTGTTCGGTCTGGACTTTTCCCATGAGACAAAGGGTCAAGACTGATTTGCATATGGCCATGTCTGAACTGGGGTGGCTTTGTGAGCAAAATAACGCTGGATCAAACCCAGATCTGTGACTGGGGGTGAATGTTTTGCCATTGTGCAACATTCCGTCCATCATCTTGTGTGTTTTGCTGTTCATCCTATGTGGGAAGGGTATGCCCAGACGTGGGTTTCTTTCTCACTATGCCACTGAAATCAGGCTATCCTGGCTGAAGATGGGTGATAGTCAGAAACCCGTCCTAGGATGCTTGATTCCGGTCCAGGGAAGACATGGCTTGGCAGTTCCGTCTGGACTGTTCCCATGAGGCACAGGTTCAAGACTGATTTGCATATGGCCATGTCTGAAATGGGGTGGCTTGGTGAGGAAAATACAGATGGATTAAACCCAGATCTGTGACTGGGGGTGAATGTTTTGCCATTGTGCAACATTCTGTCCTTCAGCTTGTGTGTTTTGCTGTTCACCCTATGTGGGAAGGGTATGCCCAGACGTGGGTCCCTTGCTCACTATGCCACTGGAGTCAAGCTATCCTGGCAGAAGACGGCTGATAGCCAGAAACCAATCCTAGGATGCTTGACTCCGGTCCAGGGAAGACATGGCATGGCAGTTTGGTCTGGACTGTTCCCATGAGGCACAGGTTCAAGACTGATTTGCATATGGCCATGTCTGAAATGGGGTGGCTTGGTGAGCAAAATAACGATGGATTAAACCCAGATCTGTGACTGGGGGTGACTGTTTTGCCATTGTGCAACATTCCGTCCTTCATCTTGTGTGTTTTGCTGTTCCCTTATGTGGGAAGGGTATGCCCAGACGTCGGTCCCTAGCACACTACGCCACTGGAGTCAAGCTATCCTGGCTAAAGACGACTGATAGCCAGAAACCGGTCCTAGGATGCTTGATTCCAGTCCAGGGAAGATATGGCTTGGTAGTTCGGTCTGGACTGTTCCCATGAGGCACAGGGTCAAGACTGATTTCCATATGGCCATGTCTAAACTGGGTTGGCTTGGTGAGCAAAATAACGATGGATTAAACCCAGATCTGTGACTGAGGGTGAATGTTTTGCCATTGTGCAACATTCCGTCCTTCAGCTGGTGTGTTTTGCTGTTCACCCTATGTGGGAAGGGTATGCCCAGACGTGGGTCCCTTGCTCACTACGCCACTGGAGTCAAACTATCCTGGCAGAAGACGGCTGATAGCCAGAAACCAGCCCTAGGATGCTTGATTCCGGTCCAGGGAAGACATGGCTTGGCTGTTCGGTCTGGACTGTTCCCATGAGGCACAGGTTCAAGACTGATTTGCATATGGCCATGTCTGAACTGGGGTGGCTTGGTGAGCAAAATAACGATGGATAAAACCCAGATCTGTGACTGGGGGTGAATGTTTTGCCATTTTGCAACATTCCGTCCATCATCTTGTGTTTTGTTGTTCACCCTATGTGGTATGGGTATGCCCAGATGGCGGTCCCTTGCACACTACGCCACTGGAGTCAAGCTATCCTGGCTGAAGACGGCTGATAGCCAGAAACCGGTCCTAGGATGTTTGATTCCGGTCCAGGGAAGACATGGCTTGGCAGTTCGGTCTGGACTGTTCCCATGAGACAAAGGGTCAAGACTGATTTGCATATGGCCATGTCTGAACTGGGGTGGCTTGGTGAGCAAAATAACGTTGGATCAAACCCAGATCTGTAACTGGGGGGGGAATGTTTTGCCATTGTGCAACATTCCGTCCATCATCTTGTGTGTTTTGCTGTTCATCCTATGTGGGAAGGGTATGCCCAGACGTGGGTTCCTTTCTCACTATGCCACTGGAGTCAGGCTATCCTGGCTGAAGACGGCTGATAGCCAGAAACCGGTCCTAGGATGTTTGATTCCGGTCCAGGGAAGACATGGCTTGGCAGTTCGGTCTGGACTGTTCCCATGAGACAAAGGGTCAAGACTGATTTGCATATGGCCATGTCTGAACTGGGGTGGCTTGGTGAGCAAAATAACGTTGGATCAAACCCAGATCTGTAACAGGGGGTGAATGTTTTGCCATTGTGCAACATTCCGTCCATCATCTTGTGTGTTTTGCTGTTCATCCTATGTGGGAAGGGTATGCCCAGACGTGGGTTCCTTTCTCACTACGCCACTGGAGTCAAGCTATCCTGGCTAAAGACGGCTGATAGCCAGAAACTGGTGCTAGGATGCTTGATTCCAGTCCAAAGAAGACATGGCTTGGCAGTTCGGTCTGGACTGTTCCCATGAGGCACAGGGTCAAGACTGATTTGCATATGGCCATGTCTGAATTGGGGTGGCTTGGTGAAGAAAATACAGATGGATTAAACCCAGATCTGTGACTGGGGGTGAATGTTTTGCCATTGTGCAACATTCCGTCCTTCAGCTTGTGTGTTTTGCTGTTCACCCTATGTGGGAAGGGTATGCCCAGACGTGGGTCCCTTGCTCACTATGCCACTGGAGTCAAGCTATCCTGGCAGAAAACGGCTGATAGCCAGAAACCAGTCCTAGGATGCTTGATTCCGGTCCAGGGAAGACATGGCTTGGCAGTTCGGTCTGGACTGTTCCCATGAGGCACAGGTTCAAGACTGATTTGCATATGGCCATGTCTGAAATGGAGTGGCTTGATGAGGAAAATACAGATGGATTAAACCCAGATCTGTGACGGGGGTGAATGTTTTGCCATTGTGCAACATTCCGTCCATCATCTTGTGTGTTTTGCTGTTCCCTTATGGGGGAAGGGTATGCCCAGACGTGGGTCCCTTGCTCACTACGCAACTGGAGTCAAGCTATCCTGGCAGAAGACAGCTGATAGCCAGAAACTAGTCCTAGGATGCTTGATTCCGGTCCAGGGAAGACATGGCTTGGCAGTTCGGTCTGGACTGTTCCCATGAGGCACAGGTTCAAGACTGATTTGCATATGGCCATGTCTGAATTGGGGTGGCTTGGTGAAGAAAATACAGATGGATTAAACCCAGATCTGTGACTGGGGGTGAATGTTTTGCCATTGTGCAACATTCTGTCCTTCAGCTTGTGTGTTTTGCTGTTCACCCTATGTGGGAAGGGTATGCCCAGAAGTGGGTCCCTTGCTCACTATGCCACTGGAGTCAAGCTATCCTGGCAGAAGACGGCTGATAGCCAGAAACCAGTCCTAGGATGCTTGACTCCGGTCTAGGGAAGACATGGCATGGCAGTTTGGTCTGGACTGTTCCCATGAGGCACAGGTTCAAGACTGATTTGCATATGGCCATGTCTGAAATGGGGTGGCTTGGTGAGCAAAATAACGATGGATTAAACCCAGATCTGTGACTGGGGGTGACTGTTTTGCCATTGTGCAACATTCCGTCCATCATCTTGTGTGTTTTGCTGTTCCCTTATGTGAGAAGGGTATGCCCAGACGTCGGTCCCTAGCACACTACGCCACTGGAGTCAAGCTATCCTGGCTAAAGACGACTGATAGCCAGAAACCGGTCCTAGGATGCTTGATTCCAGTCCAGGGAAGACATGGCTTGGCAGTTCGGTCTGGACTGTTCCCATGAGGCACAGGGTCAAGACTGATTTCCATATGGCCATGTCTAAACTGGGTTGGCTTGGTAAGCAAAATAACGATGGATTAAACCCATATCTGTGACTGAGGGTGAATGTTTTGCCATTGTGCAACATTCCGTCCTTCAGCTTGTGTGTTTTGCTGTTCACCCTATGTGGGAAGGGTATGCCCAGACGTGGGTCCCTTGCTCACTACGCCACTGGAGTCAAGCTATCCTGGCAGAAGACGGCTGATAGCCAGAAACCAGCCCTAGGATGCTTGATTCCGGTCCAGGGAAGACATGGCTTGGCTGTTCGGTCTGGACTGTTCCCATGAGGCACAGGTTCAAGACTGATTTGCATATGGCCATGTCTGAACTGGGGTGGCTTGGTGAGCAAAATAACAATGGATAAAACCCAGATCTGTGACTGGGGGTGAATGTTTTGCCATTGTCCAACATTCCGTCCATCATCTTGTGTGTTTTGTTGTTCACCCTATGTGGTATGGGTATGCCCAGATGGCGGTCCCTTGCACACTACGCCACTGTAGTCAAGCTATCCTGGCTGAAGACGGCTGATAGCCAGAAACCGGTCCTAGGATGTTTGATTCCGGTCCAGGGAAGACATGGCTTGGCAGTTCGGTCTGGACTGTTACCATGAGACAAAGGGTCAAGACTGATTTGCATATGGCCATGTCTGAACTGGGGTGGCTTGGTGAGAAAAATAACGTTGGATCAAACCCAGATCTGTGACTGGGGGTGAATCTTTTGCCATTGTGCAACATTCCGTCCATCATCTTGTGTGTTTTGCTGTTCATCCTATGTGGGAAGGGTATGCCCAGACGTGGGTTCCTTTCTCACTATGCCACTGGAGTCAGGCTATCCTGGCTGAAGACGGGTGATAGTCAGAAACCGGTCCTAGGATGCTTGATTCCGGTCCAGGGAAGACATGGCTTGGCAGTTCCGTCTGGACTGTTCCCATGAGGCACAGGGTCAAGACTGATTTGCATATGGCCATGTATGAAATGGGGTGGCTTGGTGAGGAAAATACAGATGGATTAAACCCAGATCTGTGACTGGGGGTGAATGTTTTGCCATTGTGCAACATTCCGTCCATCATCTTGTGTGTTTTGCTGTTCTCCTATGTGGGAAGGGTATGCCCAGACGTCGGTCCCTGGCACACTACGCCACTGGAGTCAAGCTATCCTGGCTAAAGACGGCTGATATCCAGAAACCGGTGCTAGGATGCTTGATTCCAGTCCAAAGAAGACATGGCTTGGCAGTTCGGTCTGGACTGTTCCCATGAGGCACAGGGTCAAGACTGATGTGCATATGGCCATGTCTGAATTGGGGTGGCTTGGTGAAGAAAATACAGATGGATTAAACCCAGATCTGTGACTGGGGGTGAATGTTTTGCCATTGTGCAACATTCCGTCCTTCAGCTTGTGTGTTTTGCTGTTCACCCTATGTGGGAAGTGTATGCCCAGACATGGGTCCCTTGCTCACTATGCCACTGGAGTCAAGCTATCCTGGCAGAAGACGGCTGATAGCCAGAAACCAGTCCTAGGATGCTTGATTCCGGTCCAGGGAAGACATGGCTTGGCAGTTCGGTCTAGACTGTTCCTATGAGGCACAGGTTCAAGACTGATTTGCATATGGCCATGTCTGAAATGGGGTGGCTTGGTGAGGAAAATACAGATGGATTAAACCCAGATCTGTGACTGGGGGTGAATGTTTTGCCATTGTGCAACATTCCGTCCATCATCTTGTGTGTTTTGCTGTTCCCTTATGGGGGAAGGGTATGCCCAGACGTGGGTCCCTTGCTCACTACGCCACTGGATTCAAGCTATCCTGGCAGAAGACAGCTGATAGCCAGAAACTAGTCCTAGGATGCTTGATTCCGGTCCAGGGAAGACATGGCTTGGCAGTTCGGTCTGGACTCTTCCCATGAGGCACAGGGTCAAGACTGATTTGCATATGGCCATGTCTGAACTGGGGTGGATTGGTGAGCAAAATAACGATGGATTAAACCCAGACCTATGACTGGGGGTGAATGTTTTGCCATTGTGCAACATTCCGTCCATCATCTTGTGTGTTTTGCTGTTCACCCTATGTGGGAAGGGTATGCCCAGACGTGGGTCCCTTGCTCACTACGCCACTGGAGTCAAGCTATCCTGGCAGAAGACGGCTGATAGCCAGAAACCAGCCCTAGGATGCTTGATTCCGGTCCAGGGAAGACATGGCTTGGCTGTTCGGTCTGGACTGTTCCCATGAGGCACAGGTTCAAGACTGATTTGCATATGGCCATGTCTGAACTGGGGTGGCTTGGTGAGCAAAATAACAATGGATAAAACCCAGATCTGTGACTGGGGGTGAATGTTTTGCCATTGTCCAACATTCCGTCCATCATCTTGTGTGTTTTGTTGTTCACCCTATGTGGTATGGGTATGCCCAGATGGCGGTCCCTTGCACACTACGCCACTGTAGTCAAGCTATCCTGGCTGAAGACGGCTGATAGCCAGAAACCGGTCCTAGGATGTTTGATTCCGGTCCAGGGAAGACATGGCTTGGCAGTTCGGTCTGGACTGTTACCATGAGACAAAGGGTCAAGACTGATTTGCATATGGCCATGTCTGAACTGGGGTGGCTTGGTGAGAAAAATAACGTTGGATCAAACCCAGATCTGTGACTGGGGGTGAATCTTTTGCCATTGTGCAACATTCCGTCCATCATCTTGTGTGTTTTGCTGTTCATCCTATGTGGGAAGGGTATGCCCAGACGTGGGTTCCTTTCTCACTATGCCACTGGAGTCAGGCTATCCTGGCTGAAGACGGGTGATAGTCAGAAACCGGTCCTAGGATGCTTGATTCCGGTCCAGGGAAGACATGGCTTGGCAGTTCCGTCTGGACTGTTCCCATGAGGCACAGGGTCAAGACTGATTTGCATATGGCCATGTATGAAATGGGGTGGCTTGGTGAGGAAAATACAGATGGATTAAACCCAGATCTGTGACTGGGGGTGAATGTTTTGCCATTGTGCAACATTCCGTCCATCATCTTGTGTGTTTTGCTGTTCTCCTATGTGGGAAGGGTATGCCCAGACGTCGGTCCCTGGCACACTACGCCACTGGAGTCAAGCTATCCTGGCTAAAGACGGCTGATATCCAGAAACCGGTGCTAGGATGCTTGATTCCAGTCCAAAGAAGACATGGCTTGGCAGTTCGGTCTGGACTGTTCCCATGAGGCACAGGGTCAAGACTGATGTGCATATGGCCATGTCTGAATTGGGGTGGCTTGGTGAAGAAAATACAGATGGATTAAACCCAGATCTGTGACTGGGGGTGAATGTTTTGCCATTGTGCAACATTCCGTCCTTCAGCTTGTGTGTTTTGCTGTTCACCCTATGTGGGAAGTGTATGCCCAGACATGGGTCCCTTGCTCACTATGCCACTGGAGTCAAGCTATCCTGGCAGAAGACGGCTGATAGCCAGAAACCAGTCCTAGGATGCTTGATTCCGGTCCAGGGAAGACATGGCTTGGCAGTTCGGTCTAGACTGTTCCTATGAGGCACAGGTTCAAGACTGATTTGCATATGGCCATGTCTGAAATGGGGTGGCTTGGTGAGGAAAATACAGATGGATTAAACCCAGATCTGTGACTGGGGGTGAATGTTTTGCCATTGTGCAACATTCCGTCCATCATCTTGTGTGTTTTGCTGTTCCCTTATGGGGGAAGGGTATGCCCAGACGTGGGTCCCTTGCTCACTACGCCACTGGATTCAAGCTATCCTGGCAGAAGACAGCTGATAGCCAGAAACTAGTCCTAGGATGCTTGATTCCGGTCCAGGGAAGACATGGCTTGGCAGTTCGGTCTGGACTGTTCCCATGAGGCACAGGTTCAAGACTGATTTGCATATGGCCATGTCTGAACTGGGATGGCTTGGTGAGCAAAATAACGATGGATTAAACCCAGGTCTGTGACTGGGGGTGAATGTTTTGCCATTGTGCAACATTCCGTCCATCATCTTGTGTGTTTGGTTGTTCACCCTATGTGGGATGGGTATGCCCAGATGGCGGTCCCTTGCACACTATGCCACTGGAGTCAAGCTATCCTGGCTGAAGACGGCTGACAGCCAGAAACCGGTCCTAGGCTGTTTGATTCCGGTCCAGGAAAGACATGGCTTGGCAGTTCGGTCAGGACTGTTCCCATGAGACAAAGGGTCAAGACTGATTTGCATATGGCCATGCCTGAACTGGGGTTGCTTAGTGAGCAAAATAACATTGGATTAAACCCAGATCTGTGACTGGGGGTGAATGTTTTGCCATTGTGCAACATTCCGTCCATCATCTTGTGTGTTTTGCTGTTCACCCTATGTGGGAAGGGTATGCCCAGACGTGGGTTCCTTTCTCACTATGCCACTGGAGTCAGGCTATCCTGGCTGAAGACGGGTGATAGTCAGAAACCGGTCCTAGGATGCTTGATTCCGGTCCAGGGAAGACATGGCTTGACAGTTCCGTCTGGACTGTTCCCATGAGGCACAGGGTCAAGACTGATTTGCATATGGCCATGTATGAACTGGGGTGGCTTGTTGAGCAAAATAATGATGGATTAAACCCAGATCTTTGACTGGAGGTGAATGTTTTGCCATTGTGCAACATTCCGTCCATCATCTTGTGTGTAAAACACACTTCTACACCAGAGTTGGATTTCCTGATGGTCAAGAGTCAAATGACTGCTCCTGGTGGTCTCACTTACAGAGGAACAAATATCATGAAACTGTAAAATAAAGCATACCATTAATGTGCAAATCCTATCTAATGCCGACCTGTGTGTACTAAACTGCTATTCTAGGTATCTTGCTCAACCCACAATGCCATGAACAAAATTGGTCATGCTATGGCGACCATTACATAATTGATTGATTGATGAGTAAAAGACAAATCAACCCTTTGTTTTCTAGATTACAGTGCATTATGATTGTTGTAGTCCAGTCTCAGGACATCAACAATATCATTAAAGAGTTTTTAGTACCAGTGGAAGCAAATATATGATTTTTTGTGAATTTGTGTAATAAAATACATTAGTCACTATTCATAATGATGATGCTTCTCAGCCAATTGAACTTTTTAACAACCAAATGTAATATAATTGCAGCTCTCATCACTCTTTCCTTGGATTCCTCTGGCTTCAAGACCTTCATTCACCTGTTTCACACTGGACATGTTCAGAATGGTCATAACTTTTCCTTCCCGTAACTTGAGGTAAAGCTGAGGTGGAGAACCACCACAAGTTGCCATGCTTTTGTGCTCATGCTTGACGACTCGCTTACATACCTAAGATTACAAGATTTTGTGATCTGATTTTGATGTTCTCAACATCATTTAGGTATATTGATTAGGCATTGGTTGTGTGGAAAATGACCAAAATTAGGTATATATAAACGGCGTTCATTCATGTTCACCACAGCCACTGTTGAAAGTAAAGTGAGAATCGTGAAACAGTGGCCACGCCATCTTGTCCCTTTTAGGCCCCATCATGCGCGTAAGTGGCAGCCATTTTGTGTGTCGTGGCCTCTTTGCCCACTGCCAACAGCCTGCGCGTCTCTCCCCCTCACTCCCCGGCCTCACAAGCATTCCCCCGCGCCCCGACAGCCCCCAGTCTCTCCTGCTTGGGCCATAAGCGCACCTCTAACGCAACCCTGTCTCCGAGCCACATCCCGTGCTGAACCCCCTCACTCTTTCATCTCATTCAAAGAACAGGGCCTTTTGATAACCTCTTCCTCCCTGCCCGATTGTCCGGCCTGATCCCAGGCCATCACCTAGCCCAACAGATGCAGTTTATTGCCCCCTACAGTAGGACCTTGCCTCGCATCAAAGGAGCGGGGATTAATCAATGCTTTCGCACCCCAGAAGATCCGATTGATCACACACATCCCCGTTCCCAGCGGAATGTCCAGCTGCGCGATAACCACCACATGCTGGGATCGGGGTGGGAATTCTACTGTAGATATGTGTGGGAACGGGCCTGGCCCGGGGATTCCGAGGATGTCTTTTCTGTCCTTCAAAGAAACATTACTGATGTCATAAATGTAATAAAGCCATAAACTTGTGTATAAGAGGCCAGGCCTCAGAGATGCGGTTAGAGCACCTCGAGAACATACCCTGTTGTCAGATTTGACGTGTTCTGCTCCGTTGGAATAAACTCCTGTTTCCTGCCTTCTGTCTCCAGCGCCTGCCTCTTTGTTTGGTAATCTCGAATGGTATGAGAGGCGGCTAACGCCGGGCAAATACTGAAGGGTTCTTGGTCGAATTCGGTCCTACCTTTTTACAATTGGCGCCCACGTGGGGCCCATCAGCGACACGTGGATCCAGTGGGAGAGGTCTGAACGACAGAGTGAACGACTGCAACGATCGGGAAGTGCACCTGCCCGATAGACCCTCGTCTGGCAGCCGATCAGCCGAACTTCACTGGTTCTGAGCAGACCTCTCTCGAGTGATCTACGGTCCTGACTGGGAACCATCAGGAGTGCAACAGCAATTACGGAGAATAGAGGATGATCAGGCGCTGGAAGCGGAAGACGAGAAACTGTCCATGCGGTCCGGGTAAGGTCGTGTAACACGACAAATTGCGAATTGATTGTTTGATTGTTTGAAAATACTAGTATTACTCATTTGATTGTTTCTGAGAGATTCTCTATCTGCAAACAAGCACAGAGTCGCCATACTCTGTTTAGTCTTTGCAGATAGTGAAGGGTAGGTAACGCAGGCCTTTGCCCCCATTGTAATCCGTCGTGCCTGCTTCCCTCTCCATTTGATTGATTGTTATCCAAGCATTTACTGTTTTGGAATTGGTTCTCTTTGGATCATTCTCTATTTGCAAACAAGCACAGAGTCGCAATACTCTGTTTAGTCTTTGCAGATAGTGAAGGATAGGTAACGCAGGCTTTTGCCCCCATTGTAATCCGTCGTGCCTATTTTTATCCCTCATTTGATTGATTGTTTATCCGAACATTGATCGTTTGGAATTGGTTCTCTTTGGATCATTCTCTATTTGCAAACAAGCACAGGGTCGCAATACTCTGTTTAGTCTTTGCAGATAGTGAAGGATAGGTAACGCATGCTTTTGCCCCCATTGTAATCCGTCCTGCCTATTTTTATCCCTCATTTGATTGATTGTTTATCCGAACACATTGATTGTTCGGAATTGGTTCTCTTTGGGTTATTCTCTATTCACAAATAAGCACAGAGTCGCAATACTCTGTTTAGTCTTTGCGGATAGTGAAGGATAGGTAGTGCAGACTTTTGTCCCCTTTGTGACCCGTCATGCCTATCTTCGCCCCGTTTGTTGGTAGTTGGTTCAGCCCGGACCGTTTATTAGAGGTAGATCATCCGGTTCCACCGGAGGACACCCCTAATAAAAAGGACATATATATAAAAATACGGATTAGCCGTTGTATCGTGCTAGCAAACTATAACATAAAAATCGTTAGGGAAAACAAAAGGAATCGAACAAAATCAGTAGGCCACTGATGGGATCTTTTTGACCCCGCTAAAATAGAAACATTAGGAACAACCCCTCATGAGAAAAATGAAACTAGTGAGAAGAACCGAGCTCGACGCCATGATGGCCGCAAGACAGCTCGGATCCATCGCCCACCCCGCCCAAATAACAACAAACCCTATGCAAATATTATAAATATATACAACACTCCAGCAAAGTAACATGTTAAAACTTTTTATTAAACAACTATATACATGGCAGCCGGCTGCAACAACAAACCCAACGCATTCGCCGTCTGCTTAACGCTGTTCCTGTTCCGCCTTCAATGTTGGGCTACTTTGGGCTGCCCTTTAGTTGGTTTTGGGCTATAGAAAAGCCTACAAAAGCCGTCAGCCGGCGAGGTAGCGTCGGTGGCGGCCCATTGTGCGAATAGGCCGGAGGCTACCCAACGCGCCAAGACCCGTCCCCGGATCATCCAGAGGTGATGTCCAGCAAGTTGTGTGCGGGGGATGCCTTGCTGATGGCTCCCCCCTTTGTTGCCTGGTCCAGCCATTTCTTATACCTGTGCCAGGAGATGGCGCGGGGCGCCCGCAGATGGCGTGGGGTGCCCGCGGAGAGGCGGCGCGGACTGCCCCCTCTCCCTCGCCCCCCCAGGTGGAGGCTCCTCTCCCGCACTAAGACTGCCATTAGCGTTCCACTCAACGAGCGCCCGCGGTTGACTGGCAGGGGGACCCGCTCCGGTGGCTGTGGTGAAGAGCAGCTGCTGGGGGGGCTCTCAAGATGGCGGCCGACACCCCGGATTTGGACCTGGTCCATTAGGATGGCTCTGGGCTACCTTGGAACTCGGATGCTTGCCTGCTCGGGCATGAGTCCCATTCTTG
Organism: Lissotriton helveticus; assembly: GCF_964261635.1. Taxonomy (NCBI): domain Eukaryota; kingdom Metazoa; phylum Chordata; class Amphibia; order Caudata; family Salamandridae; genus Lissotriton; species Lissotriton helveticus. The sequence continues at coordinate 957,027,550 of NC_136071.1, forward strand.
AAGACGTCCTCTCAGTTTTAAAGATTCTACGAGAGTCGTGGGCCCTCGACTCCCGCGGGCTTCCGGTGGGGGCAACCGCCACTGTTGCTCGACTATCCCCCATGGATATGCCGCTGCCCCGGGCGATCGCCGCCTTATCCACATCTGGTGCCGAAGGAAAGACTGATTCAACGTATCTGTGGAGGGATACGCCTGCTGTCCCGCTCTCCGGAGTGGCCACAACGTTGTCGCGAGATGGTGGTGCTCTCATGCTGACACCGGCCTTTGTCCGAATTACTAAGAGACACTGTAGACTGCCAACTCGATCAGCTCCGGTGGGACCTCGGCGTGACCCGGTAGGGAAGATTTTGCCTTCCTCGCCTTTAAGTCGCGGTTTATGCCGCCTGTCGTTTCTGCTGGCATTTATGGAATTTTTGAACTACCGAAAGGGATTCTGGTCCAGCCGCTAGTTATTGGAGGCATTTGAACTATACTCTGGACCCGCCTGGCCTCGACCAAAATGGCGCCAGTATGGGCGGGACTTGCAACTCCTTATGACGATTCTAGTTACTGAGCCTTGATGTTATGGGGGATGTATGCGGTCTTTGTGCACATGGCGGGTGGGGAAGTGTACTGACTGAGCATGCGGACAACGCTATTGATGTCGGGTTTATTTACTATTGATTATTGTATTATTTAAGCTCCGAAGTAAATGTTACTCATAATACTCGCCCATGGTATGCGTATGAACGATTTTATTGTAACTGATCCTGTTTTACTTTCAATTATAAAATCAACCTTCACTGATCCTGCAACCGTTTGTCACGTTTAGTTTTTCCAATTAAATGGCTCGCTCGTTACGTACTCCTATACTACAGTGTAATCTCTCCTTACCTCATGCGTTTCCCGTCTGCCCCATGGCCGGCCTGTATGGTTGGAGGCCCGTATTTGAATACTGACATTTTTACAATCAAGGTTTTAAAAGAAAAATATATGGAACTAGCATCGTAACAGTGATTTAGATTGATAGGGTTGTTTTTTTAAATACCATGCTCTGCGAACAGGAACGACCCTATACCACCGTAAACCTTTTCTTTTCCTCGAATGAAAACATGAATCCGTCACCCCCCACCTTATACTGAATACCCCTGGCCTTTGACCCTCTCCTACACGCAGTCTGTACTACTGCCCTCGGGCGATCTGTGTAATGAACAGACTACCATTGGCTATCTTTGCCGCACTACCAGTTCCTCTGGGCTTCAATGCCGAGACATAAGGGACTGCATCCCAGAGAGATGAGTCAAGTACGTGATAGGTAAAAATATTTTCGTGTTTATGCGCGCTGATGTGCTTTGAACGCTGCCCCCCCTCTTTTCCTTTTTGCAGGTTACATCGAAATTTCAGCTGAAGTATGGAGAAGACCTAAAACCGCACCGTGTTCCACGCGAGGAAAATAGGCTAGCTCTGTGAGACGGTACATTATATGTAGGAGCTATCTCTGGGAGCATGAAAAATTGTATGGTATGAATGTGCGCATGGGCCCTGATTTGTACGGTATGAATGCCTATGTGTGGCGCACGTCTGGGTCAACAAAAGAATGCTTTTTGTGTATGATTGAGGCATTGATCGAACGGCTAATGGGATAGAAAAATTAAGCCCGAACATGGTACCTGCATGTGAAAGACGAAAAAAAAATTATATAGCACTTTCCTTACTTAGGAACGACTCTCTCTGGAGCTAGCGATTGGGAGAGTGGTATACACCAGAAACTTGAAGGCTTATTTCAGTACGACGAACCCAACCCCAACCGATATCCCAAATGTACACCCAAAATAATACGCACCAGTGAGTCAATTTATGTGCTGACTAAATAAGAAAAGCTAAGAGCACCCCGGGTTGGGGTTCACCCAGAATCCCCCTCAGCCCAGATATTAGGGATATTGTTATTTTTTAGATTTACCCCTTCTTCTTCCACCCTGATAGAAAAGTCAGAATTGTACCATCGCACGCCCGACTGACACCCCTCCTTTACCTCAGCTTGGATCATCATTTGCTAGATGTTGGAAGACCCCACCGTGAGTATAAGCACGACTGGACTAGTGTCCGACCAATTAAAAAGGGAGTAAGTATTTTTTTGAAGCGAGGTTACCAACAAAAATTGTCTGCTATTAGGAAGGAAGGAGAACAAAGAGCTCGACCCCCAAAATGAATTAAAAAGAATACTGAGAACACGCAACATGCATGACAAAGTCCTTTTGCCCAAAATAGCTCTGTGTTCTGTCTTAGGTTTCCGTAGTTGATGTATGTACTGTCGCACCCTGTCTGGTATTTGTGTGTACGTAAATTATGAATGTTTTCCCTCAGCTTGTGTTTTATACGTGAAACCGACCCGTACTGTTCTATATGTGTGTGCACTGAATAACCTATTATTATACATGTTTCTCTCTCTCTCTTTATGTTGTACGTGTACTAATAGCCTATTTGGTGCACACGACGCTCTCTCCCTCTGAGGGCTCCCTTGCTCCCTTTTGAATAAATGACGACTCTGTACCTCACCGGCACAGGTATAATTGGCTTTAGACACGACAGTGTTTGAACAAATTGACAGAAACAAAACGATCGTATTTTGCCATATTACTACCTCTCCTTTCTGTAAAATGATGGAACTTAATTGGCTGAGAAAGAAAGGACAGGTAAGACGACTAATGTCCCCTAATCTGACCCTTAAAAGGGGAACTATATGTCAGTGGCTTTTGTTTTAGTGCTTTAGTAACACCACCCTCATCATTTGGATTACCACCGCCCATTGCACTTAAGTAGAATGTCCGAAACGTCCCCGTTTTTCCAGAATGGTCCCAGTTCTGTAACCAGCCGTCCCAGAAAATCTCAAAGACTGTAGCTGATGACCTTGTTTTTAAAGATAAATGGTCCAAAAACTGATAAAAGTTAGCCGTTGCTGTCAGAAAAGAAAAAAAATGCTTAACGTATGTCCTTCCCTTGAAAAGGTAGCTGTAAGCCCATGATAATAAGCACTCCACACTTTTTATGAATTAGCAGACCTTGAAGACAGGTATAGCTCAACAGGATTTGTTTTAGAAAAACACAAGTCTCTACTGGAGGAGCCGGTTTGAATTCGATGAACCATGTAATTGTTGGATATCAGACTTCTTGCCACGCTTGCGAATATAACAGGAATAAAACCCAGACAGGCATGATGTTTGAAAATAGAAAGATACTTGCAGACCTGCACCACAGCCATGATGCATGAGTTAACAGCATACACCGATGTAAGGGTTACTAAGCATTCACCCTATCGTGACCAATAAACGTTTTCCCAACTACTTGGGGTTGGGAGAGAAATTAAAGTGTGTAAACCTCTTCCCCTGCCAGTTCTTTTGACTTGTTTTTTTTGTACTCATTTAAAGATAACGTGCGGTCGTCGGAGGAGAGGGGCCGGATGTGACGCACAGCCTGGCTGCAGATCGGGGAATATCTATGACCTCGACCAAGGTGGAGCCACAGAGCAAAGAGTTGCGGGACAAGGCACCATTCTCAACATGGAAAGTGAAGGAAAGAAGGGCTGTCCAGAAGCCCCTGCATGTTGATGAGCTCGTGCCGAAGGTCCCAGCCCATTGTGTCCGATTGATGGGCCCACTTGCTTGAAATTTCTGCCCTCCTTGGTCCGTTTCAGACCCGATCCCACTCCACCCTCTTTTCCCTCGGCCTCCTGAAGCACGCCCCCATCACCCCCTTTTTTCATATGGAGTTTTTTTGAACGTGACTTAAAGAAGAGACACAGCACAAAAGATAGAATAGGGTTTGTTCCGAAAGAAGAACGGAATACGGGTACCCCGACTAAAGTACCTATGGTAGATTAGTTAGGTAACAGGACAAACAGGACTGTGGTCCGAGAGCATAGAGTGGCCACACCCTGCAACGCGAAATCTGAAACCGAGCTGGACGCATAGCTCCACCGCCGGTGCTCAACAGTGCCAACGAAAGAAGAAAAACAATGAGAGCCTACCAGTGATGGCTCGCTGTAATAAGACACTGGAAAGACGAACCCTTTTTTTGAACATTGCCACCCCTTGACTGTCCCTTGTATCAAGTTGAATTTCTCTCCCAACCGCTTTGTATTGATTACCACCCAATTGAGCTTTCGAAACCATACATCGGTCACTTCCAACTATACATGGATAACTAAGAAGGCGTTAACTCTGTATCTTGATGATTGTAGAACAACAGTTATGCACATGAACATGCTGTCTAGTTTTGACCCCCATGGAGTCCAGACCTCAAGTGATAATAGCCCTTATCCTGCCAGAACATTTTTGTATGACACCATGTTTGTATTCGAACGAATCTCCTACATCGTCTAATGTAATGTCCCCGCCCCCAAGGTCTAACGTATGACGCAGCTAATGTAATTTTGTATGCACTGTCTCCCCGCCCATCACATTGACTACATATGGTTATGTACGATTCTGTCTGCATTGATAGCAGAATTATTTTCATCTGCCTGTAATGCATATGGGCTACCAAAGCGAATTGTATAACTAATGTCAGCTTGTACATCCTCTTCTATGACATGAACAGGAATGAACTAACTTATGATAAAAACTGGGGACTGTGGAAAATGACCAAAATTAGGTATATATAAGCGGCGTTCATTCATGTTCACCACAGCCACTGTTGAAAGTAAAGTGAGAATCGTGAAACAGTGGCCACGCCATCTTGTCCCTTTTAGGCCCCATCATGCGCGTAAGTGGCAGCCATTTTGTGTGTCGTGGCCTCTTTGCCCACTGCCAACAGCCTGCGCATCTCTCCCCCTCACTCCCCGGCCTCGCAAGCATTCCCCCGTGCCCCGACAGCCCACGGTCTCTCCTGCTTGGGCCATAAGCGCACCTCTAACGCAACCCTGTCTCCGAGCCACATCCCGTGCTGAACCCCCTCACTCTTTCATCTCATTCAAAGAACAGGCCCTTTTGATAACCTCTCCCTCCCTGCCCGATTGTCCGGCCTGATCCCAGGCCATCACCTAGCCCAACAGATGCAGTTTATTGCCCCCTACAGTAGGACCTCGCCTCGCATCAAAGGAGCGGGGATTAATCAATGCTTTCGCACCCCGAAGATCCGACTGATCACACACATCCCCGTTCCCAGCGGAATGTCCAGCTGCGCGATAACCACCACATGCTGAGATCGGGGTGGGAACTCTACTGTAGATATATGTGGGAACGGGCCTGGCCCGGGGATTCCGAGGATGTCTTTTCTGTCCTTCAAAGAAACATTACTGATGTCATAAATGTAATAAAGCCATAAACTTGTGTATAAGAGGCCAGGCCTCAGAGATGCGGTTAGAGCACCTCGAGAAGATACCCTGTTGTCTGATTTGACGTGTTCTGCTCCGTCGGAATAAACTCCTGTTTCCTGCCTTCTGTCTCCATCGCCTGCCTCTTTGTTTGGTAATCTCGAATGGTATGAGAGGCGGCTAACGCCGGGCAAATACTGAAGGGTTCTTGGTCGAATTCGGTCCTACCTTTTTACAGTTGTGTCCATTATCCTCTTTCACATGCATTATCTTGTTTCTGTGGAGTCTTCAGAAGGAAATGGCACTGACTGCCATGATCTATATGAGAAATTGGGTTGTTGGTTGAACCACAAAATTTACCAGTGCTTAACCCTCTGGTAGCTTGGCACAAACTTATAGGCAATGTGTAAATTATTTATGCAGCACAAAAACAGTAATAAATTAAAACAATACAACACAAGGAAATACCTACACCAATTTAGAAAAATAGAGTACATTTTAATAAATGATTTCACACCAAAATGACAAAAATCCAATTACAATCTGTAGAAAGGGAGATATGCAATTAAAGAAATTTCAGGTATGTAAATCTCCTAAAAGAACTAAGTGCCATTTCTGGTTTTCTGGTTGTTCGAGACCGGATGAATGTCATAAGTGTAGGCTGACTGTGATGGAGCATGGGCCAGATACAGAGAGCAGGTTAGTCCCACAGAGCCACCACCAACGTCCAGTGCAAAACATTCTCTTCGCGGTAGAAGGGGCCCGGGAGGAGCAGGGAGAGCTTCATGGATGGTCATTGATGTACGACAAAGAGCAGTCTGGGAATCACCGACGGTCCTTGGTATAGCAACAAGATTCTGGCATTCTCCGTGGATGGCCTTTGCTGGATCTTCGCATTAACGGGCACTGTGATCTGTTGATCGTGTATCGCGAAGTGCAGATCTTGTGCTGTCAGACATGAATGGTGGTAGCTGTGGGGCAAAATGTCAGGTTCCCGCAACTTTGCATTGGCAGGCGGTGTTAGTTCCAAGAACCTGGCACTAACGGGCATGTTCATGTTTGAGAAGAGCCCAAAAATTCTGGATTTCACCTTTTCCTTGGAGAGGAGATCAATTAAGGCCACACCAAGGGTCCAGGGCCTGAGGGGCACCAGTTGGAGGCCAGGAATTCATTCCAGTAGACTCCAGCAGGGCCCAGGCAGGTCCAGATGCAGTGCAGACAGCAAGTCAGATGGGCAGTTGCAGGGGGCCCTCCGGAGCTTGTTATGTCCCTGTAGCCCAATTAGGATGCAAGTCTGCTGACTCCTGGAGTCGTTTTAGCTTGGGATGAAGGATATATGTCCAGTCTTCCTTCTCGTTAAGAACTGTGAAATGTAGGTGGGTCTGCACACCGTCTTTAATCAAACTAGTGTGATATGTAAACACAATTTTATACTCTATTTGCGTGCAGTGCTGTGGGAGAGGGTACCTAGCTCCTGGGTATAAATGCTTAAATGTGAGTCCAAGGAAACCCGGGACTAAGCTCTGCACAGCTTAACGGCACTAAGGCCTAAATTTCATAAAACAAACCTTTCACAAATTGTAAACTAAAGTTTTTTACTTCAATAATTTCACAAGAATCAAAATGTAATGAATAATTCAAATAAAAATGCAAACTAGTACATTTCAAAAATCTGATCTAATAAGTTTCACAATATGAAAAAGTTGAACACATATTGTTTAAATTAACATCCCAAAAAAACGTTCATCAACAACTCAATGCATTTCGGGTTCAATCTGAACCCTTCATCAGGGGTATACATATTCCAAAAAACCCAAGTGTTAATTCAATTCAAAGTCTTCGGAATCAGTCAGGTTGCGAATCTACAAAAAAATACAGTTGCCTCAGTTATAGCAATAATGGAATACAACGCAAATAGTAATCAGCAATAATCATGTAGCTGTAGGTATTTACATTCTCAAAAACGACACCAACAGAGGGAAACTAACAATAGAAAAGATTGTGAAGAGAAATGAAATCAGAAACATGGTGAGCCTAAACCATATGTCTTAAAGTAAGCCCTGTGTCAGCAGATAAGAACAGATGGGAAGGACCGAGGTAGGTAGTGGCATGAAACTGTGTCGATAATACACCACACTCCTGTGTCATCCACAGTGAATAATACTGCCCTACACCACACATGAATAATTTTATCAACGATATACCTCCTGCAGTCCAACTAGGACCAAATGAATCTGTCCCGTGTTTTCGAGGAAAGTGTTTCTATAACAAAAAATAAAATAAAAATAAAAAGATGCTAAAAATATTGTTGTGCAAATGAAACCACAGACTTAAAGGTCACTCTCAAACTTAAGTGCAACATACCCCTATTCGCAGCAAAACATCAAAAGGGGTTCAAGATGTAGCCAGAAGTCATTCCACGGTGGACCTCGTGGGTCACTAGAATGAGAGATATGTAACTTAGTGAAATCTACATGGTACAACGAGCCAAGTACTCAAGTTTAATAATGGGACCATGTCTCCATCTTACCTCGATGTGAATAATAATCGCCCCCTCTGTACTCTCAAGGTATGTCTCCAAAGTAGATCTAAAACGAACATGAAAGTGCCCAGTATAAGTATATGTACATGAGCCTATAACGTAAAACGTAACCACAACAGAAACTAGATCTCCCGTACCTCCTAAAGCAAAGCGCCATCCGTAAACGGGTTTCTGTTCCTCCTGTTGTATGTCCGGCAAGCGGGGAACAGCCGCCGTAAGTAATACCAGGTGCTTCGACGAGAGTGCGGCGCGCCGCCCTCTCTGTAATTAAACATAAATAACAGACTAAAACAGGAAACTCGCCTGATCTAAGATGCGTCTGTCACACTCACTTGACATGACATACTTTCTGCTTTGGTGGGAAAACTTTGCTTCTGCACACTAGAACTAAAGATTGCTGCTCTATGTTTTCATGTGCTAACACTTGCATTGCTGTTTTTACTAAATTGTTCATTCCGCTTAATTCCTAAATGCTGTAGTTAAAATAAAGTAATGGTAATAGAGTAGAGATAAGTGGTATACAGTGCATTCATTTATTCTTTGTTCTAAAACTGTTTCTCTTTGACTTTGCTACTAGCTCGTATTTGGGCCTGATGTGTCACTGCTGAACTCCATCTTGAGAGTCTCAACGCGTATATTCTGATTTCTCCCGAGTCCACAAGCCACGGCATTGAATCTATGCCAACGACGATGCGCCTGGGAAAATGAACTATTGACCCAAAGAAAGGAAGACAACTTACCAATCTTCGTATACATTGTATTTATTATTGAAACATCCATTGTTGGGAGGAATAAAAGTGCATGGGAAAATAAAATCATGGGAGGGAACATTAATTTTAATATTTGAATGAAATGACCTCATAACTTGTATGGTGTGATGACCTCTCCCTGTCCTTTGACCAATCAAATTGAGGGAATACACACATGTGCAGCATTGGGGGGGTGCTACACTGTTCTTTAAAATGATATAACTAAGGTAGGCGTAGCTAGTTAGATTGTCTGACTTGTCCGAATAGCTGACCTGTCACTGACCCAATGCACTCAATAGGCGATCGAGAACAGAGGTGCTGGCGGAGCGCTCTGTCAGAAGAATCGATAACCCAATCGGGGTTCTGGGAAGGAGTTTGATAACCCAATCGGGGTTCCTGAGGGAGAAGATTCTCTAACCCAATCGGGGTCCAACTGTTAGCCGCAGAGAGGGATGTAACGCTGGCGTTGCACTTAGCTGAGGGTACCAGGGTCCATCCTGAATCCATCCTAATTTGGTCTTCACTGGTCCTGATCTACACCTGTGATGTCTTACTGGCATCTGAACTACTAGCAGTCCTGTTGTTTATCCCAGCCCGTGGCCAGGGTTGGTTTTCACACCATTCTAGGTAAATATAAAATATATGTGGGCATGTCATTGTATTGTTTCCCTTTTCTTACCCTTCCTATGATTCAATGCTAAAAGAAAGTCTCATAATATTTTATCATCATCTTGCCTTGATTATATTCTTTCTAATTGAATGCGCTTTAATCGAATTGGTATGGACTCTGACATTTAAGAATTTACATAGATAAAGTGTTAAATCTTTGGTTATTTTATGAATTCAAATGTTTATTTACTACCTATTTTCTTGCTAACTCCCTTGATCCCTTAGGACTCTAGATACCGGTGACTAGGATTAGTAAGTCAAAGGTATAGGTCCTAAAAGGTAAACAAAATCCTGATTTAGCGTAGGTTTACCTGTTCAAAGTGTGTATGTTTTAATGAGCCCAGGTGAGTATGGTAAAATCTCGAGCAGGTGAGTCCCGCTCTATCAGTGGCACCATTAGTGCTGCAGGCGCAATAGTAGCATTCCATTTACAAGCCTTGAGTACATGGTATATCACTTTACAAGGAATTAAGTATGCTAAACAGGTTTTAACCAATCTTACCATATGAAGGGAGAAAGCACAAGCTCTTTAGCACTGGTTAGCAGAGGCAAAGTGTGCAGAGTCCCAAGGCCAACAAAACCAAATTCAGCAAAGATAGGAGAGATGAGGGCAAACAGTATGGGGGGCGTGACCATGCAGGGAGGGCCTAGCCCAAAACAACCTCCTCCAGTATAAATCCAGGGTAGACTAATCAATGCCTTGATGGGCATACCTCCTCGGGTACAAAAATGGGGACAATGGCCCTCTACTTCACTTAACTTGTCAATTTCATACCTTTAATAATTCAGTTGGATGCCTCTGTTCACCTTCCTGAGCCACTGAACTGACCCACGGGGAATGCTTCACTTCACCAGTGTACCCCATCCATGCAGCAACTAACCCTAACCTGCTCTCAGAACTATCCCAGTAGGCAGACAATGCGACCATGGCCAACAAAGTGATGTGGCCCATTTCACCCCTTGGATCAGACTTCTATCCCAACTCAAGGGAAATTCTGCCCATAAGGACAGAAATCAATAGAGGCCTCTGACATCTGGCAGTGTCATGGGCCAGATCCTGGGCCATCCAGGGTTCTCTGGCCTTGAGGCTTCTCATGGTGTTGGGCAACTGCCCTGGGTGTTAGGCACCCTTGTTCCACTTTCCTTCCCATCAGTTCACGGGTAGTAACCTCCATCACAAGGTCTGTACCTTTAGGCTGACCAGGCTGACCAGGAGTTAGGCATTATCCTTTCTTCCCCTTGTCCCTCCATCTGAGTCTCTGTACTCTCCCTATGAGAGTGGTATCCTGAGAAACCTGAGCTTTCAGGGTTCCCTGGGTGTCTGCCCTTCCTTGCTATTGTAATACAGATGGCAACGTATTTCTCAGAATGCCATCATTGAGCATCTAAGAACAAACTGTGACCCTCACTGGGTCACCTCACCACCCCACTCCAAGAATACCTGAGCCATAGAGCAGAAAAAATCCTGCCCCTGGACCTCAGTTACCTTACACACTTGAACAGTGTACTGATCTGGGGAACAAAACCTTTCAACTACTATGGTCCGGTTGGCCTGGTGCCCCTCAGAGCAGTGACAGTGACCCCATTCACTTTGACCAGGTGGAATTGTCAACTCCCACTCTCAGGGATCACAAGACCATCTTCCGAGTCCAACTTCCAAGAAAGGATATTAGGGCATGCTCTAACACCCACCTCTGGGGACTATTTACCCCTAAGGCTACATTGGCCACCACAGTAGAGGTGCCACCAGTGGGTGGTTTCTTAGGACATATAAGTCCCCCACTAGTGTCCAAAACTGAGTACAATCAAAGCACAGGGTTGGAAAAGGGGCACCCTGGACCACTGCTCACTGGAGCCTCCTCCCTGTTTTTCAAAAGGGTCATGGGTACTCTTTCCTCCCACTATATTCTAGGAATTTTCTGTGCCTTCCTTGAGCCTCCCTCTCTATCTGCTGTGGGGAACCTGAACCACCCTTATCAGGGGATCCCTCCCCATACCTTTATAGACACTCTGGTATTAATCCCGAGGTCTGCCTCCTTAGCAAGCTCCCTGCGATCAGTGAACTTACAGTCAACCAGGTGTTGGTGCAGCTCTGTAAAACTGGTATTGAGACTGTGCTCCCTCAGAATCAAACTATAAAACCCAATATAGTCAATGATCTCACTACCCCTCACCCAGCCATGTATTTTCTTGCTGAAATACTCTAAGAAATTCAACAAAGACTGGTTTGGGAGGTTGTGGCTATCCCTAAACCTCAGGTAGTGCCTCTCAGTCACCAGCCTAAATGTTACTAGTAAAATGGCATACATAGGAGAATACTGCATCTGTTCCCTGACTTCTAGTGTTAGAGGTTATACCTCCCTACTGTGAGCATGTGTTTCCACAAGCTTATTCCCCAATCCCCATCTGGGACCCGTGCATTCTAATGTCTACGCCATAGGCAGAAAACCATGTATCTATGGCATCTCCAACCATATAACTGGGCACCAAGTCATGTGGTATAGTGAAACTCACCTACCCAGTGGGCACTGAATGCACATTGCCTTCATTGCTGCTGGTCTCTGGTTGCTTGGCTCTAATGTCCATCTCCCTCAGCCTAATCTCATGAGCCAGTCTCTTTTTCTGCAGAGCCAGGTTCTCCTCCTTTTTAAGCTTGGCCAGCTGCAACCTGAATTCTCTTTCAGCCTTCCTGTCCTTTAGCTCCTCCAGGGACAGGTCATTGGAAGACACAACACTCTCTGACCTGACAGGGAGCTCCATTCCTGGGGTTTTGCTCTCCTCCTCTGACTGTTGCAGCTCAGGACCAGTGCCCAGGACCTCCTCTTGCTTCCTCATAGACTCTTCCTTATCCTCCACCTTATCCAACAGCTAGCGGCCCTCCTCATAGTTTCTGAGAGCCTTCTGAAGCTCCACCTTCTTGATGATTTTTGGGCTGGGCGCACCCTCTCCCTACATAAACCTTTGAACTCAGCGGAAGTGTAGCTCTTTAGGTTGCAGAGCTTAAAGTCAGTCAGGTAGAATGGGAGTAAGTTTGAAAAATTCAAAAGGGGAAATTGAGGCGAAATTAAGAAAATTCAATTTTGCATCAAAATATTTAGGTGGCGTTTAAGTGTTCCACAAAATTATTGCATGGTGCTGCACAAACATAAGTACTGAACCCCACCTCTGCCTCCAATGTGAGAAATTGAGTTGTTGGTAGAGGAAGGTGTGAGCTCTTCTCAAGCAACAGCTAAAATCTCTGTCAGGGTGAACCACATAGACCACTCAATTTACCAGTGCTGAACTCTCGGCTAGTTTGCTACAAGAGCAATTAGGTTAAACTTACAGGCAATGTGAAAAGTATTTATGGAACACATAAAAAGACATAAAGTGAAAGCACAGCACAAGTAAAATCCCACTCCAATTTAGACACATAGAGTACATTTTAATAAATTATTTGACACCAAAATGACAAAAATCCAATCCAGTCGCATACACGCAATGGATTGGGACCTGTGTCCACTTACCTTCTGATTTGGAAGAAAATGTCTGGGAAGGTAAATTTCATCTGGACAAGGCAGCTGGTGTCGTCCGAGGAAAAAGTTGCCATTGTTGCGTAGCCACTGGACAAGGTTGTGGCTGAAAATTCCAGCGTTCTGACTTAGTCCCTTTATCTGACATCAAAAATCTCCACTAGGATGAAGCCTCATGCTGTAGCTGATGAGGGCTCCATAAGGCCGGATACCAATTCTGCAAGGAGCTGCTAAACAAGAACTGCTGTTGCGGAGAAGAATATAGCAGGAGCTGTTGCAAAGTCAGACTGACTGGTGATTCACCTTAGGAGGATGGACGAGCAGGTACGTCCCAGGTTCCTCTCAGTTCTTAAAGCCCTTTTGAGCAAAAAAGCCCAAGGTTAGATTTTTGACCACCTGGGCACCTTTAGCACCACTTTTAAGGGTCCAGGACTAGAGAGGCACCGCTTGGTGTGTCAGGACTCACACTGGCAGGGTCCAGGTGTTGAATCAAGATGGCTGGAACCTTTTTTTTCTGAGGACCTCATAAAGAGGCCAGCCAATTAGTTTTTGTAGTCATTCTAGAGGTCCTAGGTAAAAGTTGAAGAGCAGGTCTTAAGCAGCAGGGCAGACCTCTGGGTTCTCCGATCAGACTTCAGGCATCTGAGCAGTCCTTCTTGGTGTAGTAAGCACTTCTTCAGAAATATAGAGCATGCCACAGCAGAAGTAGGTCCTCTTAGGGTCCTCTCGCAGGTCCAGAAAGTAAACTGAAGAGTGGGTCTGAGAGTCCTGTTTTTATACCTGGTGCCTCCTTTGAAGTGGGAAAAACTTCTGGAGGCTTCTCCTTATAGAAGTGACTGGAATTACCTGCATCCCTGCCTTGGTCCCAGTCTGTCCACAGGCACAATAGGCTAGTGTGAAGCTTTTGTGTGTGAGAGGAGGGCACAGTCTTCTAAAGCACAAGTGGGGCTGTGCACAGCTCCAGGGTCAAGACTGATTTGCATATGGCTGGGTCTAAACTGGGGTGGTGTGGTGAGCAAAAGAACAATGGATTAAACCCAGATCTTTTTTTTTTTTTTGGAGTTCAAATCTGCTTTATTGCATAGAAAAACAGACAGTACACAGCTTCATGTGCCTACAACCCGGAGGCTGGCAGCGTACCAAAGAACTAGAACACAGCCTGTTGACCGGCATCCCGGAGGCCCGGTAGCGTAGTATAAGATCAAGTTATAGCAGCAACACAGCCGGTATTGCTAGGGACTTGAGGATATCGTGCAGCAGAACAGTGTTTTCAGGTACTATTGGTTAAGGTTGATAAAACTTCCCAACATTCAAACGAATTAAGAGGCATTGCAGACATGTTCGGATATGAAGGCATGAACCAGTAGGGCATTATAAATAGGCAATATTATACGTATCTCAGCAGTCATAGAACAAGAGATCTGGCAGTATAGAATCAGCGTTATATAGAACAACATGCAAGGTGTCACGAAATGCCAGGGAAGATGTAAGGAGGGAGCATATGTCATAAGTAGCACGGAAGTGTCCGAGATAGAGCAACGGGAACAGGCAGCACCGTTGGGGAGGTCAGTGGCTGTAGGCAACACATGGAATGTACTAGGTAAGGCGGGAGTCGACAACCAGGGGAGCAGTGAGATGCCACCCATCGGCACAGAGGGGATATGAATGTGTATGAACGAGTCTCATGATTAGGCCTGGACTTCCCGTGGAACCGCTAAGTACTAATCTGGCTCCCCTCAGGGGCATCATCATCATCATCTATTTGTGCAAGTAAGTAGCCCACCAGGGGGTCCCAGATATCCCTAGGCCGACTCATGACTGGTAATAGTTCAGCGAAGGTAGTGTACTGTTCCTGACAATAGGTCAGATCCGCTAGCCAATCCTTAAATTTAGGCGCTCTACCACGGCCCCAACGGCATGCCACCCGTCTTTTAGCCAAGAGCAATGCAGTATCGACAAATTTCCGACAAGACTTAGGAATGTGCGGAGTATGCCCAAGGAGTGCCAGCAGGGGATCCATGGGCACAGCGCCCTTCGTCATTGTCGTGAGGGCGTCCATTACTTGTTGCCAGTACTGCAGCACCTGGGGACATCCCCATGCCAAGTGTAGGAAGTCCGCGTGCTCGGTGCGGCAACGCCCACATCGATCATTGTCCGCCAGTCCAAATCTATGTTTCCGTACCGTACAGGCGTGTAATATATCCGTTGGAGGAATTTGTAATGTATGATTTTCAGTCTGCTGCTTGCTGAGATACGAGACAGCAATATTGCCATTGCTCATCAGTTAGTTCAGCAGGCAGCTCAGCACTCCAATGCTCTCGGGCACCAGACGCTGGCATGGGAGCCTCAGCCCTGAGTTGACGATACAGGCCAGAGACCAAATGTGTCCCATCTTGCGAGCAGAGTAGGAAATGGAGTGGAAGCAGTATATCGGGTTCACTGGGGAAATCAGGTAAGATGTCCTTCATCCCTGCGCGTAGGCGCATATAGTAGAAAGCGTCAAGTGGAGTACGGCTATGGGATGCAAAAAACAGCTCTGAGGATTTGAAACGGCCTTTCGAGAATAGGTCACCCCAACAAGTAATTCGCACCTTCGCACAAAGAGTGCGAAAACCCTGTTCCTGTAGCAGGGCAAGGTCAGGATGAAAAGTCAGCGGTAATTTGGGAGAAAACGGCAGGTGGCAGGACAAGTTTTTGGCGATACGCCGCCATGCGTCAAGCGTACACAATACCGAGGTGTTCGATGTAGGTATGGATGACTCCGGGCAGTGAAGCAACCCACTGAGCGGAATAGGATGTACAATCCAATCTTCCACCGCGATGTGAGGCATGAAAGGGGTAGGGGCCAGCCAGTGGTATGCAAATTGTGCCTGTGCGCATTGATAGTAACCCTCGAAGTCAGGGACATCAAAGCCTCTCTTTTCATATGGTAGAGTGAGCGTGGACCATTTCAACCGTGGGTTCTTACCCCCCCAGAACAGCCAGCGCAGTTCCGACCTCAAGGTCTTAAAAAAGAAAGCCCCTGGATAATAGGGGATATTGAGGAAAAGATATAGGAAGCGGGGAAGAATCACCATTTTTATAAGGGACGCTCTACCGGCCATGGAAAGCGGCAGGGTGATCCAACGATCAACTGTGGAGGCCAATTTGGTGATCGCCACTCCATAATTGGATCGCAGAGTTTCACTCCTATCTCGGGAAATTTGTATCCCCAGATATCGCAGCTCAGTCCGACACCACTCCAGTGGATAGTCAAGGGGGAAATCTGAAACCGCCTCCGTTAAAGGGAAAAATTGCGGCTTGGACCAATTAATGTGTACACCCGACATTCCGCCGAAGACAATACATTCTTGGAGTAGGGGGTTAAGGTGCACCTCAGGGTGCTTAACATAAAGTGTGATGTCATCCGCGTAAAGGGACACATCTATTTGCCGCTGCAAGCATTGTATCGCCCCCTCACGGTGTAGTTGACGTAGGCGACAGGCAAGAGGTTCAATGGCTATAGCAAATAAGAGCGAAGATAAGGGGCATCCCTGGCGCGTACCTCTTGTAATGTCGATCGGCTGCGATAGGCGGCCATTGATCAGCACTCTCGCCGTGGGTCTAGTGTAGAGTAAGCGCACCCAGGATATGAAGAGGTTCGGGAACCCCATGCTAGTTAATACAGAGAATAAGTAAGGCCATTCAACCGAGTCAATCAATCAATCAATCAAGGACATTTATAGAGCGCACTACTCACCCAGAGGGTCTCAAGGCGCTAGGGGGGGGTGCTGCTACTGCTCGAACAGCCAGGTCTTGAGCTTCTTCCTGAAGGAGAGGTGGTCCTGGGTCAGGCGGAGGTGGGTCGGAAGGGAGTTCCAGGTCTTGGCGGCCAGGTAGGAGAAGGACCTTCCTCCTGTTGTCGCTCTTCGGATGCGGGGGACGGCGGCGAGGGCGTGGTTGGTCGATCGGAGGTGGCGTTTGGGAGCGTAGAAGTTGAGGCGGCTGTTGAGGTATCCTGGGCCTTGGTTGAGTAGGGATTTGTGTGCGTGGGTGAGGAGCCGGAAGGTGATTCTTTTGTTGATCGGGAGCCAGTGCAGGTCTCTCAAGTGTCTGGAGATGTGGCTTCGTCTGGGGACGTCGAGGATGAGTCTCGCCGAGGCGTTCTGGATACGCTGGAGTCTCTTCTGGAGCTTGGCGGTGGTTACGGCGTAGAGGGCGTTGCCATAGTCCAGACGGCTGGTGATGAGTGCCTAGGTGACCGTCTTCCTGGTTTCGGTGGGGATCCACCGGAAGATCTTACGTAGCATGCGCAGGATGTTGAAACCGGACGAGGAGACGGCGTTGACTTGTCTGGTCATGGAGAGGGAGGAGTCCAGGATGAAGCCCAGGTTGCGTGCGTGGTCTGTCGGTTTGGGTGCGGTGCCCAGGGCGGGGGGCCACCAGGAGTCGTCCCAGGCGGAGGGCGAGGAGCCCAGGATGAGGACTTCCATCTTGTCTGAGTTCAGTTTCAGGCGGCTGGTTGTCATCCGCTCGGCTACGTCTTTCATCCCTTCGTGAAGGTTGGCTCTGGCGGTGGCGGGGTCGTTGGTGAAGGAGAGAATCAGCTGGGTGGGAGTCGAATGCCTTGTAAGCATCGAGAAAAACAGCTGCTACCGGCATGTCGGGATGTACAGTGCGGAGTAGGGAGAAAAGAGTACGGAGGTTATGGGAGGTGGAGCGACCAGCCACAAACCCAGATTGATCGGGCAATACAATCCGCGTCATGAGTAATGAGAGGCGGGTAGCCAGGACCTTAGCGAGTATTTTGACGTCGCAATTTAGGAGGGAGAGCGGGCGATAAGAATTGCAAGAGCTGGGATCTTTGTCGGGTTTCAAGAGGGAAGTAATAACCACTTCCCGCATGGAGCCAGGGAGGAAGCCATCGCACAGCGACTCTTCGTAAACCTCTCGGAGGACAGGGGCCATAATGTATATGTATGCCTTATAAAATTCAGCAGGGATGCCATCGAGGCCGGGGGCCTTGCCGTTCTTTAGGGACATAATGGCGTTGCGGATTTCATCCAGTTCAAAGGGAGCTGCCAGGAACGCCTTATCCCCATCACTGAGCCAGCAGAGCGCCACATCTCTCAAATAGGTAGCATAAGATGTATCGGGCACAGTGTCAGAAGTATAAAGTGTGTGATAGTGAGATGTAAAGGCAGTAAGTAGCGCGTGTCAGTGATTTCAAGTATGGTGTTGCGTTCCCGTGAGGTTCGTGTGAGTGTAGCAAGGACTTTACCAGGCCTATCCCCCTCGCAGTACTTTCTGGCCTGCCAGTGTTTTCCACGAAACTTAGCTTCCCTAGCCGCCTCCTCCTCATATTGTGTCAATGTTGTTCTAAAAGCAGCGTGTATGTCAGGGCTATCGTTCTCCACCATACGGAGTTCCAGTGTGCGCAGCTCCCTCCCTAGTTTGTAAATCGTGTTTTTGATATCTCGCAGGACTCCAAAGCTCTTAGAGATGCAATATCCTCTAACGGTCACCGTGAAGGCCTCCCAAATGTGCTCGACAGAGTCCACTGAACCCTTATTCCTGGGGAAAAAGGCAGTTATCTCTTCACCTAACTCAGTTCGGAACACACTATCTAGCAGGACCTCAGGCTGGAGTCTCCAGTGTGGTCTGGGGCTATCCCACCCCGGTACGCGAAGGTGTATTAATACAGGACTGTGGTCAGAGTAGGTTCTTGGCAAGTGTGTCGCCTTTAGCACTTCTGCGGTAATCCCTCTGGTAAGGAGAAAATAGTCCAGTCGTTCCCATGTGCCCGTGTGTGAGGTAAAGTGTGTGCCTTCCCTCCTATGAGGATGTAATTGCCGCCAAATGTCTATCAGCGCGCCCTCCTTGATCACTCCCTCTAGTGCCTCACGCGCTCTGGGCTTATAGTTGCTCACCCCATCCGCTCTATCCAGATGTGGTACCAACACTAGGTTGAAATCGGTACACAGACATAATATCGACTCCAAAATATCGTTTGGACATAATATCGACTCCAAAATATCGTTTGGAGAAAATATCGACAGGACAGAATATCGATAGCCAAAATATCGTTTTTAAGGTAAGTGAAGTAATATCGTTTTTAAGGTAAGTGAAGTAATATCGTTTTTATTTTTAGGGTTCAGGGTCAGTTTTGGGTTTTTGGGTAAAGGGGTATTTTTAGGGTTCAGGGTCAGTTTTGGGTTTTTGGGTAAAGGGGTATTTTTAGGGTTCAGGGTCAGTTTTGGGTTTTTGGGTAAAGGGGTATTTTTAGGGTTCAGGGTCAGTTTTCAGTTTTTGGGCAAAGGGGTATTTTTAGGGTTCAGGGTCAGTTTTCAGTTTTTGGGCAAAGGGGTATTTTTAGGGTTCAGGGTCAGTTTTCAGTTTTTGGGTAAAGGGGTATTTTTAGGGTTCAGGGTCAGTTTTCAGTTTTTGGGTAAAGGGGTATTTTTAGGGTTCAGGGTCAGTTTTCAGTTTTTGGGTAAAGGGGTATTTTTGGGGTTCTGGGTCAGTTTTCAGTTTTTGGGTATTATTTTATTATATTTTATTACTATATATATATGTTTAATAAATATGAAATAAAAAAATATTTATTTAACTTTCATTAATTATTTAATTATTATAAGTTAATTTAAGTAATTTTAAGTATATTTTAGTAATTAATTATTAATATTAATTTAATTTAACACTGTTTTTAGTAAATACGATATTTTTTACAACTATATTTTTGTAAACGATATTTTTAACTCGATATTTTTGTACTTACCTGTTTGTAGATAGAAACTCGATATTTTGACTGTCGATATTTTCTCAACGATATTTTTGATGGTCGATATTCTGTCCGTCGATATTCTTTCAGTGATCCGTTGAAATCTCCACCCCAGACAACGTGGCACGAACCCACATCCATGATCCGTCCCCATAAGGTGGTAAAGAAAGCGGGTGTATCTACGTTAGGGGCATAGCTGACAACAAATGTAAAGGTGTCGCCACCCAGTATGCCCCACAGCAAAGCATCCCCTGAAAACAACACAATTGCCAGTACTGGAACTATTTGAATTAATTCTAGTGAAGACCCCTAAGGATAAGACATAAGGATCTGATTTTTATTTTCAACACTAATTCATTGATTTCTTTAGCACTAGTGGATCAACATTAATTTTATGTAACTTATTTTCATATGCATGTACAACAAATTAGAAAAAACATATTACAATTGACAACATATCATACATATCATACAGTGAAATTTATATAATATTTACAACATATCCACCCACAACAAAGCATAGCGTCCCTCGCCATCCACTAGTTCACCGCACTCATGAAACGGCACGTTACGTGCTAAAAGGATGGCAACTCCTCTTGCATAGGTGGAGTATGAGGAGAAGGTGCGGGCCCCAGCCCACTTACTCGCAAATGTGCTTGCCCCTCGTGGCGGCAGGTGGGTTTCCTGCATCATAGCTACTTGGACATGGTGTCTATTGAGATAAGCGATGACACTGCGACACTTCCTGGCATCATTGAGACCTCTAACATTCCAATACAAACAGTTCAATTGTGCGTCAGTATTTAAGGCAGTCATAGATAGATGAATAGCAGTCGTACCAGTCCTAACCTGTGCGACAAGACAGAGCCTACGCCAGGTGGCCGATATAAATAGTCATGCCAATGCAATAAGCGAACAAACATTTCAAGCGATAGAAGCCTCTTTCGGAACCCATCCACCCCCCCTCCCACCCCAGCATCCCAATCATGCCAGTAGCCACCTTTCCCCTCCCTCCTCCCCCCAACTTCTGCAACAACATCAACAACAAAAAGATTTGCATGGGAAACACCCTGCAGGGAAACATCATAAAGGACGCACAGCCACGTCCCCCGTCCACGTCCTCCGATTCTGTACCGCCCATGGTGGGAGCCGGGGTCAGGAGAGTGGTCCTTGGAGTACATTACCACAGGAGTGATGAGACAGCGTGAGGTCCATCATGTGTGGTCGTCTCTGTGTCCGTGCAATCAGAGCAAGGGTCAGTGTACAATAGTCCAGGTAGACCAAAGAGTTCAATAGATACAAGTGTTCAATGGCCGCCCGCTGCTGGAGACAGGCTTCCGTCCTCCAGGTCCGCCGCTTCTCTGCGTTCCTCCGGTAAACAACATTTACAACGCAACTTTTACAACGCACTACCATTACAACGCATTTTTTACAACGCAAAAACTTTTACAACGCATACCATTACAACGCATGTTTTTACAACGCAAGTACTTTTACAACGCATGCCATTACAACGTAAGTATTGGTAAGTATATAATTATATTTAATATTTTATATGTTTGGTTTTTTTTTACGTTTTCATCTTTTGGGTAAAGGGGTATTTTTAGGGTTCAGGGTCAGTTTTCAGTTTTTGGGTAAAGGGGTATTTTTAGGGTTCAGGGTCAGTTTTCAGTTTTTGGGTAAAGGGGTATTTTTAGGGTTCAGGGTCAGTTTTCAGTTTTTGGGTAAAGGGGTATTTTTAGGGTTCAGGGTCAGTTTTCAGTTTTTGGGTAAAAGGGTATTTTTAGGGTTCAGGGTCAGTTTTCAGTTTTTGGGTAAAAGGGTATTTTTAGGGTTCAGGGTCAGTTTTCAGTTTTTGGGTAAAGGGGTATTTTTAGGGTTCAGGGTCAGTTTTCAGTTTTTGGGTAAAAGGGTATTTTTAGGGTTCAGGGTCAGTTTTCAGTTTTTAGGTAAAGGGGTATTTTTAGGGTTCAGGGTCAGTTTTCAGTTTTTGGGTACAGGGGTATTTTTAGGGTTCAGGGTTAGTTTTCAGTTTTTGGGTACAGGGGTATTTTTAGGGTTCAGGGACAGTTTTGGGTTTATGAGATACAGGGTTTTTTTTGGGTTCAGGGACAGTTTTGGGTTTTTGGGGTACAGGGGTATTTTTAGGTTTCTGGGTTAATTTGGGTTTTGGGGGTACAGGGGTACAGGGTAAAAAAATTAAATTAAATAAATTAAATTAAATTAAATTATATTAATTACAATTAATTTAAAAAAAATATATTATATACTTACCAATACTTACGTTGTAATGGCATGCGTTGTAAAAGTACTTGCGTTGTAAAAACATGCGTTGTAATGGTATGCGTTGTAAAAGTTTTTGCGTTGTAAAAAATGCGTTGTAACGGTATGCGTTGTAAAAGTGTGCGTTGTAACATCATAGATCCGTTCCTCCCTACGAGCTGTGCGGATCGATTTCAGGAAATCTTCAACTTTTTGAGGGTTTGTAGAGAATCGTTGCTTCCCCTGATGTGTGATCCGCAGCTTCGCCGGGTAGAGCAGGGCATAGTCCAGTTGAGCCTCTCGCAGCTTCTTTTTCACAGGGATGAACTTACGCCGCTCCTCCTGCACCAGGGGTGTGAAGTCCGGATATATGGAGAAGCTGACGCCATTGTATTGTAGGGTCTGTTTAGAGTGGGCCACTCTCAGCGCGACATCACGTTCTCGATAATTTAACAATTTATCAATGATCGGCCTAGGCGGCAGTCCGGGCTTGGGAACAGGTGCCAATGATCGGTGTGCTCTCTCGATGATGAACTGAGGAGAGAAGGCGTCCTCTCCGATCGAGCCTTTCAATAGCTTTTTGACGTAGAGCTCCATCCTGCCCGTGTCCGTGGACTCCGGAATGCCCGTGACGCGTATGTTGTTGCGTCGGCTGCGGGCTTCCAAGTCCTCGTTCTTGGCCGCTATGACTCTAAGCAGATTGTCCATCCTGGCCAGTTGTGTGGTGTGAGTCAAAGTGATGTCGTCATTATCGGATATGCGTTGCTCCGTAGCTGTCAGCCGCTCCTCGTGATGGTCTACCTTATGAACCAGGCCATCTAGCCGGGCAGTGACACCGTCGACCTTTTCCACCACAGTGGCAAACCCCTGTCTCATCTCCTGGAATATGCTATGGAGGTCAAGATCTTTAGTAGACACAGTAGCGGCTTTCGAGGACGTGTCGCTGGTCCCAGGGTCGGCAGGTACTGATTTTGCACCCTTTTTAGGGCCCTCGAAGCTCAGTTTCGACTGACGATTTTCTGGTCGCACCATGTTGGTGGCTGGACACGACCTCTCCGCCGCCGTACGCACAAACGTTTTCTTGCAGCCAGATGTCCGCCGAGGGGGAGATGACACAATCCCAAAGAGCAGTTGTGTAAATGGACAGCGACAGTGCCACGCGGTATGTGTCAGCCGAGGGTCTCCTATGGCACGGCGTGCACAGCTCAAGGACACTACAGTTCACCCGACAACTGCCGCGCCAGTGGTTACTGCGGTGGGGGTGGTGCACGAGGCCCAGCAGCAGCAGTGATGTAGGGACCGGCACCCTGTGGAAGAAGCAAGCCTCAAAGTGAATCCCAGACCGGGAGGGTAGATGCAAAGGCCGCCAGCACTAGGCAAGGGTGTGAGGCTGCGCCCACTGTGAGCAGAGCAAAGTTATAGCCCTCACCACAGCACAAGAACAGGATGCAGTCAGGCTCCCCTGATCCCCACGGTGGGGCAGAGCAGGTCACGAGGCCCCCGGGGGACAGAGCCTCCCTCAGCGCAATGTGGGGAGCGCGCGGGAGAGCCGGCCGGCCGAAGGCCCACACGCAGTCCGGAGGATCGGCAGTCACGGCTGCTCCTGGCTCCCCCGCCGACCACAGGGATCGCCGAAGCGGCCTCCCCTCCCAGCCCCGGTACTTCACAGGTCGCGCCGCTCCGCGGGTGGCACCGCTCGAGTCCGATGGTCCGTCACTGCCTCAGGGGCTGCCACGCCGCTCCAAGCTCCTCTGCTC
Organism: Lissotriton helveticus; assembly: GCF_964261635.1. Taxonomy (NCBI): domain Eukaryota; kingdom Metazoa; phylum Chordata; class Amphibia; order Caudata; family Salamandridae; genus Lissotriton; species Lissotriton helveticus. The sequence continues at coordinate 957,051,091 of NC_136071.1, forward strand.
TCTTCAACGTCCCACCACCGGTCAGCGGGGTCCCGAGTCAGCCCCCTAGCTAGGGGCGAGGCGGATGATAGGATAATGGGTCCGCAAGGTCATAAGTAGAGGCCGTCCACGCTCCGAGCAGACAATCGCGAGTCTGGCCTAGCTCCTCGTGGCCAGCCGCGGGGTCGCGTAGTCCACTGCAGCCGGGCGCCTCCGCACTCGGTCACCGTGCGGATTGACGGTGAAAGTTCAAACTGCGCCGCCGTCGGATTCAGACCACACAGCGGCCTCAGACTCGGGTCGAGTGCAGGGGGCACCCTCTAGCAGCAGATGAGGGGTGAAACCAATGATTTCTCACCCTGTGGCATAGGATTTTTAACGGATAAATGACCAAGGAGCGGGAGCTACTTGTCTAAGCAGCCATTTCGCTTGTGAGCCCTCTAGCGCCCCCCGATTAAACCCAAATCTTTGTGACTGGAGGTGAATGTTTGCATTGTCCAGCATTCCGTCCATCATTTTTTCCTTTTGCTTTTGTCGTCCTAGGTGGGAAGTCTATGCCCAGAAGTGGGTCCCATGCTCACTGAACCACTGGATTCAAGCTAGCCTGGCTGATGAGTGGTGATGCCCCGAAACCGGTCCCATGAAGCGTGGTTCCGGTCCAAGGAGGACCTGGCTTGGCACTTTGGGCTGGACTGTTCCCATGAAGAACAGAGTAAAGACTGATTTGTGTATGGCAGGGTCCAAACTGTGGTGACGTGGAGAGAAAAAGAATGATGGATTAATCCCAGATCTTTGTTACTGGGGGTGAATGTTTATAGGGTTCAGCATTCCAAACATCATTTGTTCCTTTTGCTTTTGTCAGCCTAAGTGGGAAGAATATGCACAGACGTGGGTTCAGTGCTGACTGAGCCACTGAATTCAAGCTAGCCTGGCAGATGTTGGTGGATGCCCGGAAACTGGTCCTAGGATGCTTGTTTCGGTCCAATGAGGACCTGGCTTGGTCGTTCGGGTTGGACTGTTCAAGTGAGGAACAGGGTCAAGACTGATTTGCATATGGCTGGGTCCAAACTGGGGTGACGTGGTGAGCAAAATAATGATGGATTAAACTCAGATCTTTGCGGCTGAGGTGAATGTTTGCATTGTTCAGCATTCCGTCCATCATTTGTTCCTTTTGCTGAAGTAGGCAGTGGACCAGTGGATTCCTGCCTGCTCCTCTCAATGTATTGCCTGCCTCCCTCCATTGTTCTGTAATTGTTTTTGCTGGCTTTAGGACTCTGCACACTTTACCACTACTAACCGGTGCTAAATTGCATGTGCTCTCTCCATAAAACATGGTTACATTGGCTCAGCTCCAATTAGCATATTTAATGTACTTATAATTCCTTAGTAATGTGCATCACATGTGCCCAAGACCTGTAAATTAAATTCTACTAGTGGGCCTCAAGCACTGCTTGCGCCATCAACCTAAGTAGCTCTCTAACCATGTCTCAGGCTTGCCACTGTAGGTCGTGTGTCTGTAGTTTACTGCCACTTTAACTTGACATTTAAAACTACATCCCAAGCCTTAAACGCCCCTTTTATTACACCCAAGTCACCACTAAGGGATGCCCTAGGAATTCCTAAGGGCAGTTTGCAGTTTAACAAAAGGTAGGATATGTACTTGTATGTTTTAAATGTCCTCCTAGTGATAAACAGCTAAATTAATTTTTCACTGCTGTGAGGCCTACTCCTATCACAGGCTAACAGTGGAAATTCCTTAAAATAGCTTTAAGTTGTAATTTCTGAATTGAAAGGAGTAGCTGCATCATGTTTCATATCTTTGGAATGGCAAGGATAAATCCTCCTCACTGGTAACGGTAACGGGAGATTTACCATTACTATTTTAGAAATGCCACTTTTAGAAAGAGGTAATTTCTCTGTTCTTACTGCTCTGTGTGCCTCCACTCTACTGGCTCCCTGTCAAGGTGATAATCACCTTCAAGATACTCACCCAAGCACACAAGGCCCTCCATGGCACCGGACCAGCATACCTGAACAGCCGACTCAAATTCCATGCACCCCAAATTGTAGCAGAACCCCAGACGCGCTGCCTGCGGAGAAGCAGGGATACCGACGATTTTTTATCAGTCTATCAGTCTCTAGATCGCCTTTTAAAGCAGAGGTCATCCCCGGAGTTTAAGAGTGCCGCGAAATAAAGCATCACAGATCCGGCTACAGCAATTCTTTCTCCACATAGGAGACAGATGATACCAAATGCCTGAATTAAGATCGGTGGCTTACCCCAGGCAGGGTGGATTTCTTGAAAAATTTAAACAGAAACTGTATGAATAACACTACGCAAGATTGTTGGCACTAGTACTTGAGCAGAGTCGCAACGCCATATGAGGAGGCGACCTTGTAAGCTGACTCTGAGTAAACCCAGAGCAATTTTTATTTAAGAGAAACAGTCCTGAAGAAGGTGCCTATTACCAACACCGAAACGCTGCGTCGACATTTGTTCTCTTGAACAATTTTAATACATTGATGTGTCAAACCCTTTTTAATATGTCCTTTTGATGAATTTTATGATGTATTGTTTTTTTTAATAAATTGTTGTGTAATTATACTATGCAGAATAAATATGTGTATGTTTTAACTATACTTCTGTCTAGCTAGTAATCTGTGACATAGTCCTTATTTCGCCGAAATTGTGTGGTTACATGAGTAAGACCATTGATCTATTTACCAAAGTGACTAAGTCTCTGATCATGAGTGTGTTCCCTGGTTTTTGTGGTTATTAGATAAACTTAAAAGTATAGGTGTTTTCACAAGTTCGATTGTGGTTGCATATATTTCCCTGGACTATAACAACCGTCCTGTCAATATATGCCATAGGGACACCCTTTGATTTTTCCAGCATTTCTCTACTGAGGAACCACCAGAAATCCCTGGAGTGGAAACCCCTGAATGTGTGCTCCCTGGGAGAGCAGCAAGCAGTGTCTCTTCTGATGACCCACCTCCGGAGCAACTGGCTGAGAGGTGGGGTGAGAGAGTATTCAAGCAGCAGTTATAACATCCAAGATGTAAGCTGAGGAGTGGAAGGCTGTCAATACCTCAATCACTCAGTGTTTGTGTAGTGCTGCACTGTCACCCCTAGTGATATTTGGGCTCTCTGGGGGCAATGTATCTGTCGAAAAGCTAGGTTTTGAGTCTCTTTCAGTGGTTCATCAGGGAGGGTGTCTTTCAAAGATGACGGGGAATGTTTTTTAGGTTTTGGTGAAGATGTAGGAGTAGGAGTGGCCTACCCTGTAGCTGCGCCAGATGTGGAAGGTGTGCATCCGGGCAAGTGAGAAAGAGTGCAGGTGTCTTGCTGGTAGATGGCAGTTAAGTCGATGGTTGATGTAGGCCAGTCTTTGATCGCGTAGAGCTTTGTAGGCACGCATGAGGATCTTGTACTGACATCGCTTCTGGATGGAGAACCAGTGGAGGTCTCTGAGGTGGGGGGGTGATGTGGGTCCATTTGGGGAGGACCATCATGAGTCTGGCTGCAGCATGCAATCTTTATGGTCTTGGGTATCCCGAGGAATTGGGTGGAGATGTCAGCATAGAAAGCATTGCAGTAATCATTGCCATGAAGCTGACAGAGCCTTAGCTGAGTCTTAGCTGAGTCTAAAGGAACTAGAGATCAAGGTTTGCATAACCAAGCACTTGGTGCCCAGTTATGTAGTGGGAGATGGGGCTGCTTGGTCGGTGGATTGTGTAGGGTAATGGCGCTCATGGAAAATACGCAGTGAGTATCTACTAGTGTACAATTATGATTGTGGTGCGTAAGGGGGGGAGAGCCACCCTCCTCTCCAATATGTGGATAACCACTAATAAACCAAAACGACAGTCCCTTGCACATGCCAACAGTATATATTATGTATCATTGACAATAATAAAAAACACACTCTTTTTCCTCCGTTGAAACAGTCACTTCAGTTTAATCTTTAGATCTTTAGCCAACTCGTGTTTCGTTGTGCTTAATCGTTGTGTGCAGCGACTTCTTCAGGACTAAGAAAGAAACAAGTGTAGAGAAGTTGGGAGTAGAAGATATCCATCACTAATATCAGATGTCCGTTAACCTTTGTGACAGTATGTTTATCACAAAGAGCGGCTCAAGCATGGTTCTCGAGCCTGTAGAAACCCATGCTGTCTCAGTAAACATAACACCATTGCTGTCTCTAGACAGACTTGTGCAGTTTAAAGATGATCGCTATTCCAAACAAAAATTGTCAGCAAATGAAAATAAGCCAGTTTCTGGAGACTTATTTAGTGACATTCAATTTCCGAACATTTAGCAGTTACTCTTCTAAAGTGATTTAAGAAACACGCCACCCCCTCAATGTTGCCTCAGATCAAGAAAAAGTATTTTTATAATCTAAGAAGTTCCTCTAATCTCTTCGTATGGATCCTACGTAGGGAAAAGGGACAAGGAAAGAAAATAATGTGGTATTAAAATAATGAATCCACTAGGACTGGTGAATAGTGATAATTGCTGAAAGATATTGTAGGAAAACCAACCTCAGTTCCGGTTGTATTTCCGACCCGGAATGCGTTCTAGTACTCCAGTGATATTTGCACCGTAAAGATCAACAGTGATTACTGGCTCCAAGATTTAGTATATTCCAGAATTCTTTTCTGGGGATAAACGAGAAAGGCAGACAGAAAAGTCCCAGTTACAATTATGCGAACAGCCCACTTAAGTAAGGGCTTGTTATCACCTCATTCGTAGCTGACAACAGGAAGTTCTATGTACCTTAAGTGTGGATCTTGTGTGTATAAGTCATAAATCCATCAAGAACAATGACGACGTGGTATAGTAAAACCATTCTTTGGGGGCTAAGGGAGTCCCTCTTGCCAGCAACCAAGTCTTTGCTGGTGTAAATGCAAACAATAAAGGGAAGATGGGGATTTTGTTACAATCACTATATATGTCATCCCCATGTAATACTATTAAGAAGCGTACTCCAAGTTAAGGGTGCGCTTCTCAGGAGTATAAAGTATGCCACCGCTGAGAGCTCCTGGGTATCCTAACACAGGCGCTTACCTCTGTTCATTAGCAGTGCTGCTTCCAGTGTCTACGCAGAAAAGTTTGGCCTGCTGAGGTTCCAGCCTAAATACTGGAATGACCGCAGACATAGTCATAGGACTGCAGCCGCTTACTCTAACAAATCAAAGAAATGGCATCAGCCATCTTGAAATGGAATAAAGTTAATCTTTGAAAGTACCGCTGCCTCCAAAAAGCTTAGTGGATGGTGCAGTCCTAAACTCAAAGTGTATCAAGAATCATACACCAACGTACTGGGGTATCTACATGGTCACAAATATAATGTGAGGGGCCATTCTGTCTAACATCCAATTTATAAGTTATGAAGCATATGCATAATAGTATTACGAAAACTGTAGGCCATCTTGGAGAAGTGAATCTCCACAACCTATGTTAAATCCTATGTAGTATTGAGTGAATGAGTAATAAAAAGTTATATTCAGGTCAAAACCAGTGCTGAACTATGGCAACATTGGAGCAGAGTTGGGGAATACATTAAATCTCATGAAGTTGTGTCCAAAACGCTCTAGGACAAGAAGTGCAGCAAGAGTAATCATAGGACTGTATTAGATACTCACAGATCCTACAGACACAGTTCTGTGAATTATCTTGAGTATGTACTTTTTGAGACTTGTAATATATAAATCAATGCCTGAATAAAAGCAAAGTGTTGGAACATACATAACATATTCATACAATACGAAAGTTTGTTAAGGAAGGTCTACATGCTTGATTTGAAAAGCAGGTTGCCATTAACTGTTGACATTGTGAGAGTAAAGAAACGTCATTCAGCATAGAAGAGCCGGATTAGAAGTAAGAATAGGGTTGAAACAAGTATAACATAATTCAATAGTTCGTCATTTCTTAGACCGGTCTACAAGTGTAAGCAAAAGAGCAGGTTGACAATGTATTACTTCTAGCATTTACAACTATAAAAGGTTGAAAGTGAGTATAAGAAAGGTCAGTCAGCATAGGAGAGCCATGTTGGAGATGAGGATAAAACGGGGGTAGTGACGCACCCAGATGAGTAGTGTTGTATGCAGTAGCGTAGACATACTATGTCCTGGTGAAATGATGCACAAGAATTGGCCACAAGTGCTAGTCCCCCAAAAAGTAATGTAATTCATGGTCTGTATTCAAGCCCATCTGAACACTTTTCAATCGCATAATCCAAGTTGCTTCCCTCCTCCTCAGGTGTCTGGGTACGGTGTCAAATCCAAAAGAAGAGAAGGATTTGTGGCTGTCCTGAGCTGGACAATCCATATGTGTATTGTCACAGGGTATCTAGTGTCAGCCTGTTTGACTGCCCTGACGCATTCTACAATGCGGTCCTTCAGAGCCCTAATATTGCTTCCAATATACTTTTGTTGGTATTTGCAAGCCATTGCGAAAATCACATAGTTGGTCTGACAGTTGATGTTGGTGTTTATCTTGTAAGTGCAGTGATTGGGGCCAGAAAACTCCTTCTTTTTATCTGAGGCCCATCTACACGCGGACCTTTGAATCTCAAGACATTCCTAGGCAATAGGTTTGTCCTGGTCTTGTTCAACCATGCCACCCACAACCCAGTGGCAATCTCTCTGAGGACAGGACTGCACCCATGGAGCTCTGATGGGGATTTTTACCTGTGTTCCGTTCCCCAAGGAGATAGTATCTGACAGAGCCACTAACTTCATGTCACTATACATAAATTCCATGTGGGAGGAGTGTGGTGTAATATCCAAGTTCAACGCGTCCTATCACCCCCAAATCAACGGGCTAGTTGAGAGATTCAACAAGACCTTAAAGGGCAAGATTATGGGCCTATTGAATACAAGACAGATTTCCACTAAACCTGTAGAAGATCACATGGGCTGACCATGAATTATTTTACTGCATTCAAGTCAAAATATTAAACATACCTAAATTTCACTTATGTCTGTATTTTTTGCAAAAAAATATTTTGTGTCATTTCAACATGTTTACTAAATAAAGGAACATTTTAGTACATACAAAAAGTTTTTTTCATCAATCCAGAGTACACATTTCTTTTACAATATAATACATTTACTTTAGATAAAATACAGACCTTTTTAAAAGTTGATTTTTGGAAACTATACAATTATATAAAAACAATTGTTGACATATGTCTTGATCTGTCTCCAACCAACAACTACACACTTTCACTTTATCACTACACACAACAGAGCACATTCACATACACATTTCATTCATAGCCATCCCAAATACAGGTTACATACACAGGTGACTACAATGGAGAGAAAGCTTCAAATGTACTAATAAAAGGTTCTTTTACATAATGAATATGTTAAAAATTACCCAATTGTTTTCCCAAAAATAAAGAAATAAGGGCCAGATGTATGACCCTTGCAATTTGCGACTCGGAAATTGTGTCGTTTTGTGAGTTGCAAATTGTAATTTATCACAGTGTCTCAGACACTGTTTGCGATTCCTAATGGGGTCGCAAATTGCTTGCTTATTAATATTCATGCAGCAGGTGCAATTTGTGACCCCATTGGGAATGGCTAGCACTCCCAGGGTTGGAGGCATGCTGGGGTGAGCAGACCACCATGTCTGTGACTGCTTTTGAAATAAAGCAGGTTTTTTTTTGCTGCCCATTTTCCTTAAAGGTAAACAGGATGTGGGACCAGTGTCTGCTCTAAAAAATATTTTCAATGCCAGTCACAAAGGAGAAGGGGTCCCCTGGGGGCCCCTTTCAGTTTGCAAGGGGCTTACCACCCATTTAAAAAGGGTGGTAAACTGTGAGTGTTTCAAAACAATCTTACATTGAAGTGTGAGTCACTATTAAGAAGGGACGTCCTTGGCACGCTGCTTCCTAATAGTGAATCGCAAACCGTATTTTGCGAATCAGTAATATGTAACTGAGTCACAAAACAGGGTTTGTAAATAGGGCAGACCTATTTTATGGTCTCAAACAGGCGGATTTCCCTTTTGCGACCACATAAAACGGTCACACATCTTGCTCATAAGTGAAATTTATGCAAGTTTAATATTTTGCATGTCGGAAAATAATTTGTGGTCAGCCCATAAAAGCTTATACAAGCCAGCAGAGAAGAAATACAGGTCTAGTGGGAATCAGTCTTGTATTAACCCCACCCCCCCTTGTTCTCAGACCTTAACATTTTTTCAGGGGGTACCATTTTCATATAGTGTTCATGATTATGGGTCTGCCTGTGCCCATGAGACATAAGTGGGATGTCCTCTTGCCATACCTTCTCTTTGCCTACATGGAGGTGCCACAGAATGGAGTAGGGTTCAGTCCCTTTGAACCCCTCTATGGACACCCTGTTAGGGGAAATCATAGCCTTGTCAAGGAAGGGTGGGAGCAAGATCCCAAGAAACCCCCCCAGGATGTGGTCAACTACATGCTGGCCCTCTACAACCAGATGCACCACTTCTAGAAGACGTTGAAGAGCAACTTAAAGGCCAGCCATGAGGTGATACAACTCTTGTAAAACCAGAAGGCCACCCTGGTGGATTTTCAACCTGGTCAAAAGGTATGGGCCATCGAGCCAGTAGATCCCAGAACTCTCTAGGACTGCTGGACTGGCCTATACTAAGTCGAAGAGTGTAAAGGGGAGGCCACCTGCTTGGTGGACCTTTAGACTCCTAGAAACCCCATAAGTGTGCTCCATGATAACAGGTTAAAGCATCACTTTCAGAGGTTTGAAGTGGGCATGCTCCTCCTGACAAACGAGGGTGTGGAAAAGGAGATTGAACCTCTTCCTAACCTCATCTCAGCACAGGAACATGATGGGTCAGTGGAGGCTGTCCCTCTCTCTGCCACACTGACCTCCAGAACAGCAGGGTGACTGTTACCAGGTGTTGGGACAGTTTGCCTCACTGTTTTCCCTCACCCCTAGAATAACACGCCTCAGTGTCCATGATGTGGAAACAGGAGATAGTCGTCATGTACAGAACATTTAAGTGTTGTCAGAAAGGGTGAAAGCCTGCATCAAGGAGGAAGTCTCCAAGATGCTGCCCTTAGGGTTGATTGAGCCCTTAAATAGTTCTTGGTCCAGCCTCGTGGTGCTGGTACCAAAGACTGCCCCACCGGGTGCCAAACCAGAACTCTGATTTTGCATGGACTACAGAGGATTGAACTCAGTCACCAGGACTGATGTCCACCCCATCCCCAGAGCTGATGAGATCATCGACAGGCTGGGCGCTGTCAAACTCCTCAGTACTTTTGTTTTGACATCAGGGTACTGGCAGATTGCCTTGACTGAGAGAGAAAACAAGAGGTCAGCTTTTTCCACCCAGAAGGTAAATTCCAATTCTGGGTAATGCCTGTTATATTAAAGACTACCCCTGCTACCTTCCAATGGCTGGTTAACAGGGTCTTGGCTTGTAAGGAGGCTTTCTGTGTTGCCTACTTAGATCACATTGATCTCTTCAGTTCCAGCTGGGAGCAACACCTGCAGCACCCTCATGTGGTGCTTCGGGCCCAGAAACAGGCAGGCCTCCCAATCAAGACCAGTAAGGGCCAGATTGGGAAGGATTCAGTGGCATATTTTGGACACCTGGTAGTTGGAGGCAAGGTGCAGTCCCTTCAGGCCAATATTGAAACCATCATGGACTGAGAACCACCTAAAACCCAAACAGAAGGTAGAGGCTTCCTAGGCCTCAGGGGCTATTACTATAGATTTGTTCAGGGCTCTGGTACCGTTGTTGGCCCTTTAACTGAGCTGACTTTCAAGAAGCAGCTCAAATAAGTGGCCTGGACAGAGGCTTGTCAGCAAGCCTTTGATTCTCTCAAGGAAGCCATGTGCACAGTACCTATGCTCCAGGCCCCTGACTTCTCCAAGGAATTCATTGTGCAGATGGATGCTACTGAGTATGGCATAGTCATAGTCTTAGCGAAGCTGAATGAGGAGGTCCTAAACCAACTTTTAGCCTTCATTAGCAGTAAGTTACTTCAAGAGAGGTGAGGTGAAGTGCCATTGAAAGAGAAGCTTTTGCTGTGATCTGGGCTCTGAAGAAGCTGAGACCACACCTTTTTGGAACTCACTTCCGGTTTCAGACAGACCACAAGCTCCTCAGATAGCTCAAGCTGACGAGGGGTGAAAGTCCTAAACTTTTGAGGTAGTCTATCTCATACAGTGAATGGAATTTACAGTGGAGCATCACCCAGGTACTGTTGATGCCAATGGTGATGGTCTCTCCAGAATCTTCTCCCAAGGGGTTTGGTAGCACTGCCCACTTTCAGCTGGTGGGGACACATGTTAGACCTGACAGCCTTAGGGTGGTGTTCTCCCACATTTTTGCCTGCCTCACTCTATTTTTCTGTTTTGTTTTTGCTGGCTTTAGGACTCAGCACACGTTACCATTGCTAAAGTGCATGTGCTCTCTCCCTAAAACATTATAGCATTAGCTCATCTCCAATTGGCATATTTAATTAACTTATATGTCCCTAGTAATGTCCACTACATGCTCCCAGGGCCTGTAAATTAAATGCTACTAGTGAGCCTGCAGCACTGGTTGTGCCACCCGCCTAAGTAGCCCTCTAACCATGTCTTTGGCCTGGTTCTGTAGGGCCTATGTGTGCAATGTACTGCCACTTTGACTTGGCATTTAAAAGTACTTATTAAGCCTTCAACTCCCTGTTTATTACACATGAGTCACCACTAAGGGAGACCATAGGAAGCTCTAAGGGCATGGTGCTGTGTAGTTACATGTACTGGTTTGTTTTACATGTCCTAGTAGTGACAAACAGCTAATTAATTCACGGCTGTGAGGCCTACTCCTCTCATAGGCTAACATTGGGAATCCCTTAAAATACGTTTAAGCTGTAATTCCTAATTAGAAAGGAGTAGCTGCATCATGTTTCACATCTTTGGAATGGTAATGATAAATCCTTTTTACCGTTAAAGTCGGATTTACCATTAATATTTTGGAAATGCCACTTTTAGAAAGAAAATATTTCTCTGCTCCTACTGCTCTGTGTGCCGTGCAGCCTGTCTCCAACACACATCTGGGTGACAGTACCCTTTCTGCATTCCCTCCAGACAGACACAGACACAGAAATGCTAGATGTGGATGAGTACCCATCAACATTCATCTGCATTCTGATGGCCCTTCCTGGGCAGAAGGGAGGAAGGGGCTCCCATTTAAAGTTTGAAGGGTAGCGACCTGACCCCACACAAAGGACTGATTACCCTCAGAGTTATCCTTGCAGTTGCAAGGGATTCTGCTGCACTTTAAAGCCATTCCTTGAAGTCTCCCCCACTTCAAATGCATATTTGGGTATAAGTACTGGGTCTTTGACCCCAGCAAATTAGAAACTTATGGACCAACACCTGAACCTCTGTCCAAAGACCTGCTGTGCTGCTCAAAGTACCGAACTGGACTGATGATCTGGAAGACCTCCTTTTCTGCTGGTTGCCCTGCTGCCTGCTGCTCTCTGAGTCTGGTAAAGGAGAGCTGGACTCTGCCTTCTTCCAAATGATCTTCAAGGGCTTGTTGTCTTGCCTCCTGTTTCTTGAGGCTCAGGGATAGCAAAGCCTCTTCCCCTGCTCCAGTGCCTGGCTCACCGGAAGTGGCCCAGATATTTGCAATACAGAATCTACGCATCAATCTGGTTGCAGTAGTAAAATCGGCATATCGCTTCAGAACCAGCACTTTGCCTCCAGAGATCAACGCATTGAACAGTCTATTGCTGCTACGCCAGCTTAGTGAGATGGACAGATCCCCTCGAGTGCATGGCCGAAACTGGTACATCGCTCGACGCTGCTCAACTCCGACACCTGTCTTCAAAGCTGACGCATCACCCTCACTTCTTGGAGAAGATCGACTCATCTCACTTCCTGTGACCAGGAAAGGTACTGTGTTCACCGGGGCCTGCAGCCAGTTGGCACTCGTTCACGATCAGCTCGAACTTTGGCTTTGTCACAGTCCCGCATGACCTAAAGTAACCTTTTTAGTGCTACTTCCTTTGAGGTGCTTTACTGCATCTATTTCTTTAAAATATAATATCCCAACTTCTACTCATTGGATTTTTGTCATTTTATCTTGTTTTATTTATAAAGTCATACTTTATTTTTCTAAACTGTTGTGGAGTCTTTTGTTGTGTTTTCACTGTGTTACTGTATGAGTTATTGCACAAACATTTTACACATTGCCTTCCAAGTTAAACCTTTCTGCTCTGTGACAAGCTACCAGAAGGTGAGCACAAGATAATTTAGGTTGCGTTGTGACATACCCTAACTAGGATTGTGGTTCTTACTTGGACAGGGTGCATACTCACAACAAAGGGGAGATCTTGTATCTTATCATCACTAAAGATAATGCTACCCAACTGGAATCTATCGTCCCTTGTGATTGGACTGACCACCACCAGGCCTTCTTCCGCATCACCACACACTTGAGAACCACCACCTCACAGGCGCTTAAACTGAAATTCCTGAAAAGAAACTTGAGAAACATTGATCTCACTGAATTGACATCACTCAGTGATAACATCCTAGCACCCCCGGAGAATCTGGTTGACGTACAAGAACTCATGGACCACTACAACAGCTCCATGAAAAATATTCTTGATACAACTGCACCCTTTCAACTAAAAAGTATACCCACAAAAGTCATGTAACCATGGTACAATGACAACACTCAATTCTGAAAAACACAATTTCAGAGTAGCAGAACGCAAGTGGAGAGCCTCCCCAATGCTGGAACACCTCATACAACAAAGAGCTCTAAGGAACATTTATCACAAAAGAATCATATGTGCCAAAACTCAATTCTTCAGAAATCAAGCCAAAAATTGCCCCAAAAAACTGTTTGAGCTGGTCAAACTACAATCCAAAGACCTACCCAACCCTGCACAAAAAGAGCCCATTCTACTGCCCAATAGTGAAGATTCTGCTAGCTTTTTCCTGGAAAAGACCAATAACTTGGTAGCAGACCTGTCGACTCTATGACAGCAAACTCAATGACAGCAAACTCACTAAACACCAATCTCCATAAACGTCTCCCCTGACAAAGATTATTCCCTCGCATCAATTGGCTTACGTCCTTAATAAAATGCCTCTTCGTCTTCGTTCAAAACAATTGACCAAAACATCATTCTTAGCATGTTTTCAGACTTAAAACCCTCAAACCACTTTAGTGATTCCCTTCCATTCATCCTCCTCAAGGATATCAAAAAGTTGATTCTTCCACTCTGCACTAGAATTGTAAATGTCTCAATAAGCCTGGGTAAAATACTGGACTATCTAAAAGCTGGACAGGTAACCCCTATTTTAAAAAAAAAAACACACTGGCTGGTCCAACCAACCTTGACAATTTTCAACCCATTTCCAACATCCCGACACTGGCCAAAGTTCTTGAAAATAGTGCCCATGTCCAACTGTGCAATCACATTGACCATTTCAACCTATTTGACCAGCACCAGTCAGGCTTCCGCTCAGGCCAAAGCACTGAATCGACGCTGACTCATATAGTGGATGATGCCCTAAAAATGTTGGACCATAACAAATCTTGCCTACTAATCCTCTCAGACCTCTACTCTGCCTTTGACTTGGTAAAGCACAAATACATTCTTGACTTACTAGAGCATAGGATAGGATTATCTGGGTATGTATTAAAGTGGGTCACCTCGTTTCTGCAAAACAGAACGCAAAAAGTCAAGGTAAATCAATCCCTTTCCATGACCACGCTGGTCACACTCGGGGTCCCACAAAGCTCTTCACTTTCCCCCACTATCTTCAACCTATTCATGGAATTCCTAATTGAAATGCTATGGGCTGCCAACATTCACTATCATCTATATGCAGATGACATCCAATTGTACTTGGAAATGTATTCTCCTGAAGACGTCGGATCCCTCAATCCCATCCTTCAAAACACTCAAAATTGGTTAGCATGCAACCATCTCAAACTCAACACTCAAAAAACGGAATTTCTCCTAATCGCCCCACCTAACCAGATACACTCAAGACAGGATTGGATGAAGCATTTAACAGCTTTCAATTGCACATCACAAATCATTGAACCAGCCAAGTCAATAGGTATAACCCTGGACAAAAATCTTAGTATGCAGGAACACATCAGTGCCACCACCAAAGGAGTAAACTTACAACCTAGTACACTACGTAAACTAAAACCTTTCCTCCCTGAAACAGACTTCAAACTGGTGGTGCAAGTACTCGCAATACCCAGATTGGACTATGAAAATGCTACTCTCATTGGCCTGCCTAGGGCCACAACAGCCCCCTTAAGGGTTTCACTCAGCTTGGCGGCAAGGCTCATCACTGGGTCAAAAGGTTACAATCATATCTCCCCTGACCTTAAATCCCTCAACTGGCTCCCCTATGGAGCAAGGAGGATCCAACTCAAAATTGCACGTATGACACACAAAGCTCTACATTTCAACACCCCAACCTATCTCGCAAGCAAACTTGAGCTATCAGGAGGCGCTACATCCACCGGAAGTGCTTCCACCCTCCTGCTTAAACCACAACGTTTCAACAAGAAAGAAACCTATAACAGATTATTCTCAGGCATTGCTCCCAGAATTTGGAACGCCCTTCCCCCTGATATAAGACTGACTCCCTCCAGCATCTCCTTCAAGAAAAAAATTAAACTCTTATTAATGAACAGATTCCTGGTTTAGATCCTCAATCTCTCTCCTCCATTTTATTAGCTGTTTTTCTGCTACACTGTATGTACCTTTACCTTGTTTAAATGTTTTATTGATCATTGTTCTCCTCATAGTGTAAAGCACTCTGGTACCCGCCTGGGTCTAGGTCGCGCTATATAAAACTTTTCAAATAAAAAAAAATAAAAAAATACCTCTGTCAACTAGAGACCCAATTTCTATCAGTTTTCCATATGGGAATACAAACAAGGGGTGGGTGGGGTGGTCTCCCGTTCCTTCCAGAACTCGAATCCTCTGTGTTTGGAGCCAATCACAAGGGACTGCAAAAAGTGACCTCTCTGATTAATATTTTTTAAACAGGCCATATTACAACCCCTTGTGAATGAAGATGTTGTGACATAACCTCGTACATAATTTGCATCACAAAATCAGTGACAGGTAGCAAACAGTCAGTGCACAATATGCAACCACTTTTGCAACGTGCTTCTTAGTCCAAAAGACCCCTAAACTCATTATTTATATTAGAAACATTAATAGAAGGAATTGTAAATTGTACCATTTGGCGACTGTTCAAAAATGAAGTCATACTTAAATTACACTCCTGTCCCTAGCATATGTTGATACATGAGACTTCTTTTCTTCACCGGACTGTTTTACAGATCACAACATGTTGATACTCGGAATAGTATGTTTTATGATAAGCCTGCTGCTTAATCAGTTAAAAAGCAACACAAAATGACCTTGGCTGGGACGGGTATAGTCTAGTCTATAAATCCACGAGACCCTGTTTGCGGAAGTAAGGAGGAAACCACAGCAAGTCAACCACAGCGAATCTGCAATACGCATCTTATTTTTCTGCATACAGAAAAAAATATACATATTATTTCTCCTTATGTTTCCTGATTGAGTGCGTTTGCCAGAATGTGGAGGCGGAGGAGACGAATGTGCTGAAATAGCCAAAATAATCCAGTAGAGTACCACATCATCCATCAGAAAAGTCGCTGCCAATGTTCTGAGCTGCCGTCGTGACGCCCACAGCCCACAGATGTCACAGTTGTGCCACCTGATCCGGTGTATTCCCAGTGCAGCTGAAGAGCGCTTGGCAGACAGTGTATTTGTGCTCTTCTAATCGCAGAATGTAGTTCCTTTATCTGAGGCTGGCGTGTTAAACTAATGCCACGATGACTTCTCTTTATTCACTTTTTTGGCAAGCCGCATGGATATTCAGTTAGTGTGCAGTTCCAATTAACGTCTACAAAGGATCCAGAAAAATCGCGCGCTTCCCTCTCATGGAAAGGATGCGTAGACCGGTGATTCAGCTTTTTGTGTAATGTCGTGATATTTTACAATTAAAGCGCCTTTGCCGGGGTCAACAACGGTCAGCAAAGTTATTAAAAATGCTCGGTATTCCGAAAAATGAAAATTCCATAGCAGGGCCCTGCGGTTCAGATGCAATCACAGGTCACAGGTCACTGTGCAACATAAGGAAACAAAATACGTCCGTGTATTATTAGAATAATGCGCTGAAGGCACATGCCATATTATGGCCACGGAGAGTGTATATGCAAATACGGTATGTAATGGGCGATTGGTTTCTATACAAAGGAAACATAAAACGGTATTTATGAATTACATTTATGCTAATCTGCATTGCTACACTGGCACCCACACGAGAAAGAAATACAGCTTAAGGCTGGAGAATTTGTTTTGCAGTTTTATGTAGCGCGAACTCGTTCCTAAGGTGTCGACGCTTTAGAGGAGCACTAGATACATTAGACAAGGAAACATTAATGTTTTTTTTAAATATTAGATGAATAATGATAATTAATCACCAAATGAAACATCAACTTCGACAGCCACCGGCTCTTGCTAAATTCCTCGAGAGGGGAAATTTAGCCTGTTTTCACTATTTAATTTGTAGAAAGATACGTGCCAGGGCCCAGGTTATTTTATATGAATCTGCTTCAGATTTCATCACTCCCTGCCGTGGCCTGTACAGCCAAATGTTATCACATTCCTACAAAAGTGACCATTTGAACTGTTCACAAACATTTGTTCAATGTGCACTGGTATTTAATTGATAAACGATGTACTTGTCCTATGTTTCTAAAGGGCCATAGAGCACCACCAGGTGGCAGACTGCCATAAACAAGTGCTAGTGCTGTGAATTTGGTGCTGCTGTGGAGCAGCGGAAAACACCGGTACACTTTAAGCAGTTTTAGATTTATTTCTAAGGGTTTCTTTCATTTGCAGGTTAAAATTTTGGGGATTTCACCAACATGACTTTTACTGAGAAAACCAACTTTGTGATGTGTAATTTAGGAGACTGTTCGTATTTGTTTATTTAAAACACAGCTAATGGCTATGGCTAGAAAGTTGTGCTCCATTTGTTATTTTGGGAAAATAGACATGCTAATGTTTTAATGCTGTGGAAACTCTCCAGTTAGCAACAGCTAGTGTTAGCCTTTGAAGGTGCACTGTAACGGAAAGAGTTTTCGAAGCAGTCTTAAATCTAGACTCTAAGCACAGACGACTGTACTCACTGAACATGTTGGAAGGTGGGATAATAGGCCCAGCATTCTATTCATGCAGATGTAAAAATTGTTTAAATCGTATTCGAAGATAGCGCATTTCCCCCCAACCATACATAAAGTATGTTACTATATTTATTCATCAATATTGAAACTGCACATTGATTTTTATCGATTTAGTTTGATATAGTGGACCAAATATGATATATGACCTCTTGGTAAAACACATACTTATTTAAAAAAGAGCCATGAAATGCGCATTGTGGGAAAATCATGTTGGCAACAATGTTTTCAGTAGACATTGTCATAGACGTTTCAGCAATAAGAGGTCTCAAATGCAAACATTTATTGACAAGGCCAATGCGAATGGATGCTTTTAATTGAAAGTGATTTATTGATGAGAGACTTTGGGGCCCATTAGGATGTCGGGCAGATCGCCACCGCCATGCGGGTGTGGCGATCCGCCCGACATCCTTGCCCGCCCGCCACCCATTTCCCCCCCGCCATAAACAAGGGTTTATATGGTGGCGGTGTCTGCTAGACGCCACCATCCATATTAGGATGCAAGCGGGAGAGTGCCTTTCCGTGGCGGCATTGCCGCCACTAAAAGGCATGCGGTCTTTCAGTTTGGTGGCCCGTTGCGGGCCATCCGGGATGATAGGGGGTGGGGGAGGCACATGGGGGTACCTATGGTACCCCCCTACATGTGCATTCACAACATGGCAGACACCGTGCGGTGCCTACTACATTGTGCATGCACATGCACTACATGCATTATTAGCATTGTGGCGGGCGGTGCTGAGAGCACCGCCCGCCACAATGTTAAAAATGCAGGATGCGCCCACCACTGTGGCGGGGGCATCCTAATACCCCCCACGAGACCCCCGCCCCTATGGCGGGCGGTCCCATTATCCGATAGGATGGCAGGCGGACAAAGTCCGCCCGTCATCCTAATGGCCCCCTTTGTGTGCATGTGTGGTGGGAATTTGTGTTAGGATAAGTAGATAAATGTGTGACGGAGCCCATGGATGGATGGATGGATGGATAGATGGATGGATGGATGGAAGGAAAGATGGATGGATGGGTAATTGGATGTATGGATGATCGGGCTTAATTACAATGTCTTGTGGAAAACCTTCAACAGCTGGTCGGAGGCTTCCCGCCCAACATCGTAATCGGGCCAAAGTGAGTTAGTGCATGGAAGTATGGATGGGTGAGAGTGCATGGCTGGATGAAAGTTGAATCAGTGGATGAACAGTAGAGTGACTAACTGCATAGATGAATGCATTAGTGATTAGCTGCTCCTCCTGCAGTGGGCTAGTTCTTGCGTACACCTTGGGTATATGAATTTGCCTCTATTGGTGTTGGGCTTCTTTCACTCCTGGATGAATTTCCTAGTGCATGCCCCCTACTAGTCTGTTAGCTTCAACTTCCTATGTGTTTTTTTTGATCTCCACTGCATGTTTCCACTGATCACATTCATTGATTGTATAAAGTTGATACAAGCTACTCTTAAAACTATGGTAGGGACCGCATCTATTGTCACACTCTATGCAACTCTTTATACTTTGGTACAACCACTGTTGCAGTGTAACTTAATAATGAAGAAAAGACAGACTCCTTTTGGCAATGGAAAAACAGCTCTTCACTGTCGCGACAGGGAGAACAGCTGTCTTCGCACAAGTGAACAGCCGGTCTCAATTTGCTGCTTCTCAGGGAGCTATTTTTGTACAAAGTTAAACAATGCGATATACAAAAGTTCAAACAAGGAATAACTATACAGTTACACATTGGTATACATTAGTTATGGAAAAACATGAGGTCACTTGTGACCCTAGACTTTAACCTAATTCTCTACACATTCTTTTTTGCAGTTCTAACACGACTTAGAAAAGTATTCATCTCCTTTTGAATACATGTGTATTTGGGTTAAATGCATGTGTATTTGTTTGTGTACTTTATTATTGTGCTGTTAAGACCTGTTATCAGATTCCATGTGTTCTTGGCTAATACAGTCACCTGCTTCTAATGTCTAATTGTGTTCAATCTATTGAAAACACGTAATACGTGCCAGTGTGCCTGTGTGCGAACGCCAGAAATTCCTTCAAGCATGTCAAACATGGGCTTTCTTTTAACTATGACCATACAGGTCATTCACTCTGTTCTGAAGTAAACTCTTTCACCACATATAGCTGTGTGATGCTTTCTGATGTTGTCTGCTGTTGAGCCGTCTTTTCATATGTAATTCCTCCAATAACATTCCCCCTCTAGATGAAATTTCAACTACTTGATCTAAAGCTTGGTCTACACTTAGCAAGAGGTGATATATGTTGCCCTGAGCATCTACTACTCGAGTTTAGGACAAACCTAACCTATGGTTACAATATTCCTTTGGCTGAAAAGGATTGGCCACCTGAGTTCGTAATGGAATACCCATTTGGAAAAACTGTAATTTTACCTGCTTTCTCCGACCTCGTTCCAGAATCAGTTAAACATTTATAAGCTGAGGAGTGGGCATTCGCGCAAGCTCCTGCACTTTACCACAATCATGTTTGATGAGATGATGAGTCTCTCCATCACGAAATCCTATTAAAATCAGTTCTTCAATCCCAGAGCCAGTACCCAATAAGGCATGAAGCTAAAAATCAAGTTAGGGAAATTCTAGAACAACCTGAATAGCAGGCTGTAATAGAAAATTGCACCTTACCCATGAATAATCCCTTGTTTCCCGTAATGAAACCGAACAATTCATACTGTGTAGTCTGTAAACTACAGACATTTGAACACTTCCACACGCACATTTGCGGTATAAAATGCACATAGCGCCGCACTAATGAATAACAGTGTGCGGAAGAAATACAAAACAGCACTTGATATCTCAAATTAATTTTTCTGCCAGAATATAGAGCCTAGAAGCAGATATTTGACCTCGTTCTCAGCACTAGATTCACAGCTTCAATTTTGCCATTTACCTCAAGGGTATGAGAACAGTCCTGGTCTGTTTTCAGCCAAGGTAACAGAGTTACTTTAACATTTTGATGAAGAGGCATTGCCCTATATAGATGACATGTATCTGATGTACAATGAGTTAACCCCTTGCCTGCTATTGATGAGCCCAGCTCATCATGAGGCACAGTGGAGCTGTGCTCATGATGAGCCCACACTCCCCTGCGCGGCGAATTCCACGCCTGTGCGGATGTTCCACGGGAGTGGGCGGAGTCATGACGAGCTCAGCTCGTCATGAGCACAGCTCCACTGGGCTGCGCTCATCATGAGCACCATGGCGCCACTCGTGCCACGCGCCCCCGCACTGCGGGAAAATTACCCCCCGCAGCAAAGGGGTTAATAGATCACTTGGCTAGAGTCGGAACGTGATTCTCTTGTTGACGGGGAGCCAGTGCAGGTCTCTCAGGTGTCCGGAGATGTGGCTATGTCGGGGGATGTCTAGGATGAGTCGTGCGGAGGCGTTCTGGATGCGTTGGTGTCTCTTCTGAAGTTTGGCTGTGGTTCCGGTGTAGAGGGTGTTCCCGTAGTCCAGTCGGCTGGTGACGAGTGCCTGTGTGACCGTCTTTCTGGTTTCGGTGGGGATCCATCGGAAGATCTTTCAGAGCATGCGTAGGATGTTGAAACATGATGATGAGACGGCGTTGACTTGTCTGGTCATCGAGAGGGAGGAGTTCAGGATGAAGCTGAGGTTGCGTGCGTGGTCCGTTGGTTTGGGTGCGCTGCCCAGGGCAGGGGGCCACCAGGAGTTGTCCCAGGCCGAGGGTGATGATCCCAAGATGAGGACTTCCGTCTTGTCTGAGTTCAGTTTCAGGCGGCTGTTCATCATCCACTCGGCTATGTCTTTCATCCCTTCGTGTAGGTTGGTTCTGGTGGTGGCTGGGTCGTTGGTGAGGGAGAGGATGAGCTGGGTGTCGTCGGCGTAGGAGATGATGTTGAGGTTGTGTTGGCGTGCGATGGTTGCGAGGGGGCTCATGTAGACGTTGAAGAAGGTGGGGCTGAGTGATGATCCTTGTGGTACGCCGCAGATGACTTCGGTGGCCTTGGATCTGAACGGGGGGAGGCGGACTCTCTGGGTTCTTCCGGTGAGGAACGAGATGATCCACTCTAGTGCCTTCTCTTGGATTCCGATGTTGCTGAGGCGCTGTACTAGGGTGCGGTGGCATACAGTATCGAATGCTGCTAAGAGGTCCAGGAGGATGAGGGCCGCTGTTTCCCTGTTGTCGAGCAGGGCTCGGATGTCGTCAGTGGCTGCGATGAGGGCGGTCTCGGTGCTGTGGTTGACTCGGAAGCCGGACTGCGAGTGGTCGAGGGATCCGTTCGTCTCGAGGAAGGCGGCGAGCTGTCTGTTGACGGTCTTCTAATGACTTTGGCAGGAAAAGGGAGGAGCGAGATGGGGCGGTAGTTCTTGAGGTCGGTGGGGTCTGCTGATGGTTTCTTCAGGAGGGCGCTGAGTTCGGCATGCTTCCAGCTCTCCAGGAAGGTGGCGGTGCTGAAGGAGCGGTTGATGATGTCCCGGAGTTGGGGTGCGATGACGGAGTCGGCCTTGTTGAAGATGTGGTGGGGCATGGGTCGGTTGGTGCTCCGGAGTGGATGGTGTTCATCGTGTGGATGGTGTCATCAGTGCTGACCTGGGTCCAGGCGCGGAGGGTGGTGGTGGAGGGCATCGGTTCGGTGGTTGGGTAAGTGGTCTGTGCGCCGAAGCTGTTGTGTATGTCGGTGATCTTGCTGTGGAAGAACGAGGCGAGTGAGTCGCAGAGGTCTTGTGAGGGCGTGATGTTGTTGTTTCCGGCGCTTGGGTTGGAGAGCTCTTTGATGATGGTGAAGAGTTCTTTGCTGTTGTGTGCGTTGTCGTGACGTTCCTTGAATGCTGTCTTCTTGGTGGTGTGGATCAGCTGGTGGTGTTTGCGGGTGGCGTGCTTGAGGGCGGTCATGTTGTCTGTAGTCGGGTTTTTTCGCCAGGCTTTCTCGAGGGTGCGGCAGTTCTTTTTGGAGTTCTTGAGGTTGTCGTTGAACCAGGAGGCTTTCTTGCTGCCAGGGCTGCTGGGATGGTTTTTCATAGGTGCGAGGTCATCAGCGCAGTTGGTGATCCACTGTGTGAGGTTGTTGGCTGCTTGGTTGGGGTCCGTTAAGCTGGCGGGGGGGTTCTGGCTCAGTGATGTGGTGAGCTGGTCGGTGGTGATCTTATTCCAGCTCCTGCGGGGAAGCTGTTGCGGGTGGTGGTGAGTCGTGGTCTTTCTGAAGCTGAAGTGTACGTAGCTGTGGTCTGTCCAGTGGAGTCCGGTGGAGTGGCTGAAGGAGATGTACTTGCTGGAGGCGAAGACTGGGTCAAGCGTGTGTCCGGCGTAGTGGGTGGGGGTGTTCACCAGTTGCTTGAGTCCGAGGTTGGCGCGGTTGTCCAGCAGGGTGGTGGTGTTGTTGTCGTTGTTGTTCTCCAGGTGGAAGTTGAGGTCCCCTAGGAGGATGTAGTCGGCCCGCTAAAGTCGGAGCTTCGTTGGGGCATGTAGAACAATACCGGACAATCCTATCAATGAACAGAGAAAACAGGGTGAGCACCAGGACATATCCTTGGCGAAAACCATTTAGAACCGGAAATCTATCGGTTATCTCGTCTTGTGTGCCCCAGCGGACCTGCACGTGTTTGGAATCATGCAGTTTAACTAGCATAGCTAGCAGCTCCAGTGGCATCCCCATGTCCTGGAGCGTTCTACACAATTTATTGCGGGGGACCAAGTCAAAAGCAGACTTTAAGTCAACAAAGGCTGTATATAGGGAGCCCCCTCTTATAATAACCACTTGCCAGTATATCATTACAAACCTAAAGACCTGGTCAATAGTACTAGTATGGGAACGGTAACCTGCTTACTTTTCTGTATTGAATCAATAAGGCCCAATCAATCAATCAATCAGTCATTTGTTGAGCGCACTATATACCCACAAGGGTCTCAAGGCACTGGGGGGGAGAGGTGGGGGCCGCTACTCATCGAACAGCCAGGTCTGAAGGTCAGCAGGTCTTGGGTCTGTCCTAGGCTCAGTGGGAGGGTGTTACATGTCTTGGCGGCGAGGTGGGAGAAGGATCTCCAGCTGGTGGTTGTTCTTTGGATGTGTGGGACGTGGCGAGTGAGAGGTCGGCGGAGCGTAGCTGGCGGTTGGGGGTGTAGAAGGAGAGCCGTCTGTTGAGGTAGGCTGGGCCGGTCTTGTGGAGTGCCTTGTGTGCGTGGGTGAGGAGCTTGAAGGATATCCTCTTGTTGACGGGGAGCCAGTGTAGGTTTCTCAGGTGGGGGGTGATGTGGCCATGCCGTGGTACATCGAGGATCAGTCGTGCCGAGGCATTTTGGATGCATTGTAGTCGATTGATGAGCTTGGTCGGGGCTCCCGCATAGAGGGCGTTTCAGTAGTCGAGTCTGCTGCTGACGAGGGCCTGGGTGACTGTCTTTCTTGTATCTCTCGGGATCCATCTGTAGACCTTGCGGAGCATGCAGAGGGTGTTGAAGCAGGAGGAGGAGACGGCGTTGACTTGCTTGGTCGTTGAGATCGTTGAGTCGAGGATGATTCCCAGGTTGCATGCGTGGTCAGTGGGGGTCGGGACTGCCCCTAGTGCCGTTGACCACCAGGAGTCGTCCCAGGCTGACGGGTTGGAGCCAAGGATGAGGACCCCCATCTTGTCAGAGTTCAGCTTCAGACGGCTGATCTTCATCCAGGCTGATGGGCCTGTAGTTGCCGGATAAAGAGCGGTCACCCTTTGTGGCTATAGCCTTGGCTAAGAGCATGATGTAAGTGACCCAGTTACCATTGTAATTCAAAAACAAATCTGCTGGGATACAATCAGGGCCGGGAGCCCTGCCACTCGGAATCAATGGGAGGACTGACTCGACCTCTGACCTATCAAAATTTAGGGAGGTAGACGGAGGATCCATTTGGTAATTTACAAATGTGTCGTTATGAATGGAGAACTGAACTTCGTAAAAAAAAGACCACATTTCCGGTGCTACATGATTAACTGGGATTTGTGGGGTTCCACTGCTTCCCCACTTAACTAGGTGACAGAATTTTATCATATCTTTCTCCTTACTGGCAGCGAGCAGATCAAGCCATCGCTTCTCATCCCAATCCTTCTTTGCTGTTTGTTGGATGGCTTTGTACCTTGCCCTGGCCTACCTAACCTCTCCCATATTGGAAGATCTAATGGCCTTTGTTAACAACAGGTATTCCTCTCTACAGGATTTGTTATGCCAGGTTGCTATAGTTTTCCCTGTTTTTTTCGTCCATGGGTTGGACTTGATTAAAAAGGATTTTAAATTAAGAAACAAATCACTGTGAACTCGTGAAACAAAAAGGTTAATATCCTCCTGAGTATTGCAGTTGTTGAGAAGAGCTATCAATTGGGGACCGTTGCCCTCATCAGCTCAAGGTCCCCTTCATTATCAACTAACCTGGCCCATCAAACTCTCCTTGTATTGTTCGAGACCAGTACTTCTGGAAATGTATTCACTCCTAGCTTGTTAGAGTTATCCTGAAAACCCAGGAACTTTATTGACATAATTATTGGGTCATGATCACTTTCGGTGCGCTCCAATACCACCATGTCTTGTAGGGATGGCCAAAATTCCCCGTTAAGAATGATGTAGTCTATTCAACTTCTTCTACGCCCATCATTAAAAGTGTGTGCCCCGTTCTGGTCTGAGTGGGTCCTCGCATTTACTGCCCTCAGTCTTTTTTCCAGACACAGCCCTTTGAGTTGCAGTGCGGCCTCTGTCCATTTCTTGATTGGGCTGAGGTCTAGAGGTGGAATGTTCCACTGCATATCCTCATTGGGACTCAGATTGCCATCCTCTCTGTCAAGAGGTTCAACGGTGCAATTAAACTCTCCAGCATTAATCAGGTCGCGCCCAGCCCTCTGGTTATCCAAAAAACTATCAAGGAGGGCGACCATCTCCAAACGCCTCCCGCCCGATAACCCTCTGGCGTAGATGTAAATTAGCAGGAATTCATCCGTTTAACCCAGCCTAAACCGGAGGGCCATGATGTCTGAGCTGTCAATGGATACTTCCTCAGTGGTATAGCCCAAGTGTTGTCTCACCCAGCAAATAAGTCTCCCCTTTTGACCCCCTTGTGCTAACTTGGAGAAATGTAGATACCTAGGGTAATCGACTTCATCCAAGGACCAAGTCTCTTGAAATGCCTAGATATCATGCTGTTCAATCAGCGCGGCCCAGTCACTTGATTCAAGTTTGGACGGAAGCCCTGCTAGGTTCCAAGATCCCACAGTAATGGTGGAATTAATATGCATAATTTGTGTACTTGGCGGACATGTTTTGGATGAGGATACATTCACTGGGCTCTGTAAAGTTTCAGAGTGCTTTCTGACAAAGAGCAACAGACCTGAGGGGCTTTAACTCGGCCTGCTAACTTCACATCGTTACTCCTTACAACCCCTGATGTTTTTGCGTCCCCTGGAATGACACGATTGGTGCTCGTTACAGCCCTTACTGGAAATTATGTGTTAAAGGGCCACCTGGGGCTCTATTTAGAATACCTTGACCAGGACCTCTGTGCCACCTATTTAAGCCTGTGTCAGTATGTGATATGAGGCCATAGGGATCAAGTCAATCAATAGCATCTAAAGAATTAAAAACATCAAATCGGTTACTTATGGGAACAGGGCAATTAAATTGGCCAAAAGAGGGACATGGCCCACACTGGTCGATACGCCTAGAATCTGGTGTGGGTTGGTTAAATTAGCCCAATGGAAGAACTTGGATGTTATCCTTTGCATCACCATGCCCTGCCCTTGACAGTATGTGTTGGACTAAGCTGGGAAGCCTAAATCTTAGAACCACGCAGTCACCCCAAGAGACTTTACTGACTTCCCTACCCAGGGAACTCTATGCTCCATTTTAAATTCTGTGAATAATTGGGCATTAAGCCCTGTCATGGAACTCAGCAGATGTAATGCCTTGTTTCGCAGGGTGGACCTGTGCTCCAGAGTATTGGGTGCCAACTCAGGAACGTTGTCTAAAACAACTGTGTAGGGTGTGGCTTCCAGGGGTAGGTGTAGGTACCTCGGCGTGTGTGGAACACCCTCTAAAGGACGGTGAAAAGGATAAGGGCTATTGTCACTCACAGCCTCCAGTGTACCCCAGGGGCCTGAACCACCTCAGGATGGTATTGTCGGTTGGCAATTACTCAAGTTTGACTCTGTATGATTGAGTACAGTCGTGGCCGGGGTTTCGAATCCACTTTTTTGAAAACCTCCACCCTCCTGGTGTTGAATAGCACTCCCATCAACCATCGATGAGTTGGATGATTTGAGTTGTTATTGGATAACCCCTGCTCTATTAGAGTAGAGTGTGTCCTCTATCAAAGCTAGTTTTGACAATATAGGATCCTTTAACTTTGACATTGCCAGCATTATCTGGGTAATAAGAACTGGCTCGATGTCATTAGATTTGCTGACACTGGCATCAACAGGGAGATGATCACTAAGGGTGTCCCGGATAGGTTGAGGACCCCCTCTGTACCCGTTTACGGTGGCCTTCCGTCCAGCTCCCTCAGGAGGGTTAAAGCTGGGCTTCTGAGTGCCGCGAGATTTCCTGATCTTCATAGGAGGTTCGTCGCCCTCACCCTCATCCCCTTCGGCATCCCTCTTTGCCCTCGTTCTCCTGGTAATAACCTTGGTTAGAGTGGGAGGGGCTTCTTGGCTCAAGGGAATCGATGGGGATGGAAAATTATGACCAAAAGTTGACAGACTACTTGAAGCGGAAGGTACGGCTATGACAGGATCCATATGCATTGGTGACGTTAATAGAATTGGAGGTGCCACAATTCCCAAAGCTAAAGGTAGGGGAGGTTCTAGTGATAGCCTGCACTCTGTAAGCTGAATCTCATGAATCAGCGCAGATTCAGCCCAGGACAGGAAGGCATCGAGAGTTCCCACAACATCAAGAGTTCCCATATCTATATGGTGAGAAGAAGGATTAGCTAGCACAAAACACTATTCTCACATTTTCGCTTTTATTTTCTATTAATGAATTTTCCTCACTGGATGTTTCAAATAGTTTTTACCCATATTAATTAACAAGAAGAGTAGATTCTGGCTTAAGGCTATTTTTCTGTCTCATCTGGAAGATTTCAGAGAATCATGTCTGTGTGTTCTATTCTTCCACTAAATGCCTCAACACTTCCGGAGATGTGTGTGCTAGTATTTCAGTATTTAAATACAGGGAATTTATTATTAGGCGTTGCTCTGTGTTACTTCCCTTATCAAGAAACAAAATAGGTAAAAAGCATCCTCTAGTTCAGGGGACCCCAACCTATTGTGATCAATGAGCAGCATTTGTGTGTTAATAAAAATGATGGCTAACATCTACACCATGATGGAAATTACCAGAAGACTTGAGTTGGGAAAATCATTTCAAAATGATTTAGTACTGTAATGTACATAATGTCTGTTATACCTAGTACAATTGGTGTGAGTCTCCCTTCAATTTTTTGCTGTTGTCTACTCTGTTTTTAATATGTTTTGCTGGTTTTAGATGCTTTGTGCACTGTGCCACTGCTATTCAGTGCCACAGTGCAAGTGCTCCCTGTTGTAACTCGTTGTAATTGATTAGTAATCCATGATTAGCTGATTTGATTTACTTGTCAGACCCTAGTACAGTGCACCATGTGTGCCCACGGCCTGTAGATCAAATGCTGCTAGTGGGCTTGCAGCACTGATTGTGTCACCCACAGAAGCAGCTTGTAAAGTGTTTCTCAAGCCTGCCATTGCAGAGCCGGTGTGCAGTCTAGTACTGCCATGTTGATTTTGTAAGTGCACCCAATTACCAGTCGCTAAACCTTCCCTTTTCTACATGTTAGCCACCCTTAAGGTAGGTCCTAGGTCAGGGTGCATTGTATGTGAAAAGTAGGACATACCCTTAAGTGTGTGGCATGTTCTGATAGAGAATTACAGCCAATTTCGAATTTCACTATTGCAAGGCTACCTGTCCCCATAGGCCAGAATCGGCAGTTTGATTACAACACCTTATAATCCTAACTGACCATGGGAATATAATAGAAAACGAATTTAGTATGCCTGAACTCAGAATGAAAAAATACATATTTTAGTGAAGTTGGTTTTAACATTCCAGGGAGAAGAACCAGAGAATCTACATACGTTTTTGGCTGCCCTTGTGCCAGTGTATAATTGCTGTGGTTGGCCTACAGTGGTTTCTTTATTGCCATGGAGAGGAGAAAGACTTTTTATTTCAACTTTCATCATCTTGAAGAAGAATCTTCAAGGGCTTGAACTGTGCTTGCCTCCTGCTGAAGTCTCAGGGATAAAAAGACTTCACCACCAGCTCCCCCTGAATTTCCTTGATGGGAATTCTGTCTGCAGTAGCCTGTGTGTTGTTGGAAGCTTGAAGCGCGACTCAACAAGAAGAATCGTATCACATCTGCAGCTATGTGTTGTTGCATCACCTGAGAAGCGTGTCACATCCATAAGGTTCGCCGTCGCATCACCGGAGAAGCGTGTCGCGGGGCATGTTGCAGCTCCAAAGTTACGGAGTCGCCGCAAGGCCGTGGGGCATGCATGCATCGTCTTCATGTCATCAAATTGCGTCATGGGCACCATCTTCTCTCGTCACTCCAGATCGTTGCATCACATCTAGGCGCCATCTTGTCTCATCGCAACCGGGTCGCACCACGAGATTGTCGCATCACCTCCTCTCCGGTAAGGAAGAGACACATCGCCTACTTTGTGCAGGAACTGAGGAACAGAGGGATCACTTCCCCAGAAGCAAGGAACCGAAGCATGGTTCTCCCTGTGAACCTTTTGTTTATCTTGCGTGACGCATCCTAAGGTACTTTGTGAGAAACATGTAGCATTTACCATCTAAAGTGAACTGAGATATTTCTACCATCTTAAAGTAATCTTGTTAATACTGTATTGTAGATTTTTGTCATTGGGGTCTTGTGTTAAGTTTATATAAAGAATACTTATTTTTATAAAAGCTGTGTTGTGTCTATCTGTAGTGTTTCTACTGTATTACCTCATGTGTTCACAAATGCTTTACACACTGTCTCTGAGATACGTTTTCCTGCTCGTGCCAAGCTACCACAGGGTTAAACAGGGGTAATTTAGGAGGGTAGCCCTCTTTACTCTGACTAGAAGCAAGGGTCCCTATTTGGAAAAAGGTGTAAGCCATTGCCAACTAGAGACCACCAACTGAAATTTTAAGCAGATTGTATCCCATTATCAGTAATCAAAATGTGACAGGATTTAAAAAACAATTTATAGCTGGCATTGGTTGTTTTCGAGGAAATAGTAATAAATTGTTAATTTTAATGAAACACACAAAAGGTGATAGGAGGAATGCTTGCATTAAGTCTATTCGCTGACAGTCACTCAGGCTAGCATTCTAAACCCATCGTTTTTTGGCCACCTCATTTCGGACCCAACATATGCAAATCTGTCCTGCCCCTGAGCCAATAGGAACACTAAATCCCAATATGCCAGGCCAGGTCCTCAAAGACCCGGAAAACTAACAACCCAAAGAGTTAATAGCTCTTAATAATGGATATTTGGGTTATTGATATTCACGTCCCAGGTAGGATCAAAACCTGTTACAATTCAAAGATCACTTTCAATTGAGAGATTAACTATTCTTTCCAAATAACATCCAGCACATATGGTGGAACATATGCACCCTACTATATTAGGCTTTCAAATGTATTTAAAAAAATATGTAAATGATCACTTTAGAAGTGGAGGTTGAAGATCTGTGTCAGGTATTTCTGTGCGGTTCCATGACAAATAGTACATTTTATGGAAAAATAGGTTAGTAATGTTGAACTTGGTTGGATTCAAGACCATATTATAGAGGAGTGCCTTTAGAGTTGTCCATATTACCACTGGTATAAAAATCTGCAGGTTTACATTAGACATTTTTTTACGATTTTGCTCTACATTCTGGCGCGCTGCGACCACTATGTATATTTGGTAAATGTCATTACAGTCTTTCAGACACACATAATTGTAGGCTCCAATATTCCTCTGATCCTAATTAAGAATAAATGCATATTTACCGTTATAAAACATGGATCCTGCATCAGAGCTGTCAGACGTCAGTGCAGCTAAATGGCATTTTCATTTAATTGTAGGGACAGCTATCCAGTGTCATAATTCTATAACTATCCTAGATGCAAACTTCGGAGTGTTGCACGTTTCATAATCATCCAGCAAACACGCGTTGCAGCTGCTTTAATGTCATGTTAGCAAGCATTGCTATTTTCTAAATTGACATAGGTATTACTTTGGATTTTTCCATACTTCTCCTGTCTATTTACAGTACAAGTCTCTACAGATATAACAGTGCATTTTCTTGACTAATTCCATACTGCACAGTTTTCCCACTGTGATGCACCAAATATACTTACTAAGCACTTTTCCCAAGTGTCCAAGATGGCACACTTGGCACATTTTTAATATTCTGGGTAAGGCAATGGATGATGAGTACCTGACTCTCGGTAATTTGGTTGTAGCACACAATCTGAAGAAAATGGACTGAACGACGATTCTATGGTGTTTCTGTATTCGCATTTGGCCCATATATTACACTGCCCAGATTGTCTCAAAACAAGAAGGCATCGGTAAGGGTTTCAAAGTGGTGGGGGCATATTATCAAGGAACGGCGTTAAAATTATCGCCGCTTTAGCGGCAGGAAACTACCGCTAAAGCGGCGATAATGGGCTTGATAACATGCCCTGGAGAATTCCAATAGAAGCCCATGTTCTGGTGTTAACATGGGCTTCTATTAGAATTCTCTACGGCATATTATCAAGCCCATTATTGCTGAAGCGGCGATAATTTTAATGCCGTTCCTTGATAATATGCCCCGTAGTGGCAAAAAATAAATAAATAATTAAAAAATTGAAGTACCGAAAAATAAATAAACCATATAGAGCTATACTTACTAATAGCCCCCAATACCAATTACCAATAATCAGTCAGTTGGCAGTGTAGAAAGTTCAATCGTTTATTAAACAAACAACTCTGCCAGAGGAGCCTCTTGCGACCTATCCCCTCGAGGTCTGCCGAGAAGACTGCTGGCACATTATCAAGAGACCACATATATACTGTTACATTTCAAAACCGTTACCTAAGAAGGAAACATACAAGTTGGTACAGGTCGTTGCAAAGGAAAGACCATATATGGGACACAAAGCATTCTCAGTTTAGCTCAGCTCGTTATAGCAAGGTTGAAATGGGTGACTCCCTTCTGCCAGCTTTAGGAGAGTCCGTACAGCGCCTCCTGGAATGTGCTTATCCAGCCTACCCCCGATTACAACCTTGACAGGCCTTACATGCAGAAGCAGTAGCTCGTTATATTTGTCAGACTATTTCTCGAGAGAACGGTTCTTGCTAAATGTAACAGTAGGTTTCCACTAAGGCTACGAGCAGACTAGACCACAAAATGGCGCTGGTCAAGCCAATCTATATTGCCCATTAGAAGACGAAAAGAAATATAAGGCGTATACTAATCCCTAAACTACTGTATGTGTGAGTATATTAAGCTCAAACATTCTCATTGAACTAAGTAGTTACATCACGCTAATTTCTAACTACTGCTACGTGTCTTTGGTTTGTTCACAGGGCCTAATTCAGATTTCAGTTCCTCAAAATAAATAAATGGGTTGAAGAGCACGAAAGCTAAGGCAGTGTATTCAGTAGCAGCTACCTGATGCCTTCTACGTGACTCTGATGGGCAGAAGACTGGAGCTCCCTTTCAGAGACGCCAAACCACCATTTAAGAGGATCCACCTTCACCCCCTCAGACCAACATATTTTTTTGTGCTTTCCTCAGAAAACGTCATAGGGGTTAGAAGGTCAGAATAGTAGGCCTCTGAAGTAAAATAATTCCAGAGAGTGTCCTCATCCTCCTTTCAAAAGAAATACATTTGAGTGCAGTATAACTATTGACCAAAATAAATATCATAGGGGCTGGATCATCTTCCAAAGCTTCAGAACTACACTTCGTGGACTGCTGCTGTAGGCTCTGCTTATATTTTGAATTTGGGGAACATTTATAAGTACCCCCTATATATGTTATTTTTTCTGAAGTCTGTACTCCCAATCAAGAACTAGTCTAAAGATTACCTTAAGCACGAAAAGAGTACAATGTTCTATACAGGTTTTTTTTTCTCTGGCTTGAGACTGTCCTAAGACAGT
Source organism: Lissotriton helveticus (assembly GCF_964261635.1). NCBI lineage: Eukaryota > Metazoa > Chordata > Amphibia > Caudata > Salamandridae > Lissotriton > Lissotriton helveticus. Next base: position 957,083,505 of record NC_136071.1, read on the forward strand.
CTTAAAATTGTTCCACGCTAAATGGCATGCTAAATGGTGAATAAATGTTACTCAATTATTCGCATGTGCCTTGGCTTAAATCTTTGGTGTCATTATCCAAAACCTGCTATAGAACTTTAATGAATTACACCTTCGGAATCTTTTCATGCACTTCTTAAATGCTGCAGTGCGATGCAACTCTATTTTTTTACATCAATCCTTATTTACAATACAATTCTTGCCAGGAAAAATGTGTATGTGAGAGATCAATCACACAATTTTTAAAGCGCACTACTCACCCATGAGGGTCCCAAGGCGCTGGGGCAGGGGGGTGCTGCTACTGCTCGAAGAGCCAGGTCTAGAGGAGCCTCCTGAAGGTGAGCAGGTCCTGGGTCTGACGCAGGTGGGTGGGGAGGGTGTTCCAGGTCTTGGCAGCGAGGAAGGAGAAGGATCTGCCGCCGGAAGTAGTGCATTGGGTTCGCGGGATGGCGGCGAGGGCGAGGCTGGCGGGCGGAGCTGGCGGGCAGGGGTGTAGAAGTTAGGTCTGTTGCTCAGGTAGGCTGGTCTGGTGTTGTGGAGGGCTTTATGTGCATGGGTGAGGAGCTTGAAGGTGATCTTCTTGTTGACGGGGAGCCAGTGCAGGTCTCTTAGGTGGTGGGTGATGTGGCTGCGTTGAGGGATGTTGAGAATCAGGTGGGCCCAGGCGTTCTGGATGCATTGCAGTCGCTGTAGGTGTTTAGTCGGGATTCCTGCGTAGAGTGCGTTGCCGTATTCCAGCCTGCTGCCAACGAGGGCTTGGGTCACCGTTCTTCTGGTTTCAGTGGGGATCCACTTGTAGATCCTGCGAAGCATGTGGAGGGTGTTGTAGCAGGAGGAGGAGACGGCGTTGACCTGCTTAGGCATGGAGTGGGAGGAGTCGAGGATGAATCCCAAGTTTTGTGCGTGGTCCGTGGGCGTCGGTGCTGTTCCTAGTGTGGTCGGCCACCAGGAGTCGTCCCAGGCAGTAGGGGTGGGGCCGAGGATGAGGACTTCCGTCTTGTCTGAGTTCAGCTTAAGGCGGCTGCTCCTCATCCACTCGGCGACGGCCTTCGTTTCCTCGTGGAGGTTGGTTTGGGCGGAGAGGATGAGCTGGGTGTCGTCGGCGCAGGAGATGATGTTCTGGCCGTATTGGCGGGCCACTTGTGTGAGGGGGGCCATGTAGACGTCGAACAGGGTCGGGCTGAGGGATGAGCTCTGGGGTACACCGCAGATAAGGTCGGTTGCTTTGGATCGGTAGGGTGGGAGGCGGACTCTCTGAGTTCTGCCAGAGAGGAAGGATGTGGTCCAGTCCAGGGCTTTCTCCTGAATTCCAGATTCTTGGAGGCGTGTTCTTAGTGTGTGGTGGCAGACCATGTTGAAGGCAGCTGACAGGTCCAGGAGGATGAGGGCTGAGGTTTCGCCGTTGTCTAGTTGGCGTCGGATGTCATCTGTGGCGGCGATGAGGGCTGTCTCGGTGCTGTGGTTCCATCTGAATCCGGATTGCGACGGGTCTAGGATGTTGTTGTCCTCGAGGTGGGGGGGTCAGCTGTATGTTGGCGATTTTCTCAATGACCTTCGCCGGAAAGGGGAGCAGGGAGATGGGCCGTAAGTTCTTGAGGTCTGCCTTGGGCTTCTTGAGGAGGGCGTTAATTTCGGCATGCTTCCAGCTTTCCGGGAATGTTGCTGTGTCGAAGGAGATGTTGATGACCTTCCGTAGTTGGGGGGCGATGGTAGCGCCTGCTTTGTTGAACACGTGGTGCGGGCAGGGGTCTGATGGAGAACCCAAGTGGATGGAGTTCATGACCTTCCGTGTCTCGTCGTAGTTGACGTGGGTCCAGGACGTCAGCTGGTTTGGTGCAGGTGGCGTTCGGGGTGGGGTCTGTCATGGACGGGGTGTTGAAGCTGTCATGGATGTCGACGACCTTGCAGTGAAAGAAGGTGGCCAGTGAGTTGCACAATCCTTTCGAGGGCGGGATGTCGTTGGTGTTAGCGCTGGGGTTGGAGAGTTCCTTCACGATGCTGAAGAGCTCTTTGCAGTTGTGTGCGTTGTTATCCAGGCGGGCTTTGAAGGAAGATCTCTTGGCTGTTCTGATGAGTTAGTGATGTCTGCGGATGGCGACCTTGTGGGCAGCGTGGCTGTCTGGCGTGCGGTCGTGGAGCCATTTCTTCTCTAGCTTCCGGCATGTGTGTTTTGAGGTCTGGAGCTCTTCGGTGAACCAGGCGGCTTTCTTGCTGGGGTGGTTGATGGAGGGTTTCTTTAGCGGGCGAGAGTGTTGGCGCAGTCTTCGATCCACTGTCTGAGGTTATGGGCGGCTGCGTCTGGGTCGGTGGGGTCGGTGGGGGGGGTTCAGGGTGAGGGTGGTGGTCAACTGGTCCTCTGTGATTTTGCCCCAGCAGTGGCAGGGCAGCTGTTGGGTGCGGTGGTGCGTGGTTGCTTTCTTGAATGTGAAGTGGATGCAGCGGTGGTCGGTCCAGTGGAGTTCGGTGGTGTTGTTGAAGGTGACGTGGGTGCTTGTGGAGAAGATGGGGTTGAGCGTGTGGCCGGCGGCGTGGGTGGGTTTGGTGACGAGTTGTCGGAGGCCGATGTTGGCGAGGTTGGCGATTAGGGTGGCCGAGTTGGCGTCGTTGTTGTTGTGGAAATTCAGGTCCCCTAGGAGGATGTAGTCTGTGGAGGCGAGTGCGTGAGTGCTGGCGAGGTCGGCGATGGAGTCGCTGAACAGGGCCTGGGGTACGGGAGGTCTGTAGACAAGTGTTCCTCTGAGGGTGGTGTTGGGATTGGTGTGGATCTGGAAGTGGAGGTGTTCGGTGGAGTTGAGGGAGTCATCTGCGAGGGTGTGGACGTGAAGGGTGGACTTGTGGACGATGGCTATTCCTCCACCGATTCCGTTGGTGCGGTCTCTGCGGGAGATCTTGTAGCTGTCTGGGATGGCTATGGCGACGTCCGGAGCCGAGGAGTCGTTCCACCAGGTCTCAGTTAGGAATGCCACGTCGGGTGCGGTGGTGTCGAGCAGGTCCCAAAGCTCAACGGCGTGTTTGCGTGCGGAGTGGGTGTTGAGGAGTATGCAGCGGAGGTGGTTGGGTCTGGTCCTTGGGGGCTTGGTGGTTCTGTCGCAGGAGAAGCTGCAGGTGTGGCAAAAGAACGGTCAGCCTGGAAGCAGAGGTGGTCCCGGCCGGTGTTGAGAGCATGGAGGGTGTTGGCGTCGTATCGGAGTCTGGTGTTGTGGAGTGTGCGGGGTCCAGGGATCCTGGCGCTGGTTGTGGTCCAGGCGCGGACGGGCGCAGACGGGCTTGTCTTTGGCGTGCCTTCGGCACTCAATCGGTGCTCCGGTTGTGCGTCCGAGTGGCGGTCGCCATTTAAGGCAGAGATGGAGGGATGGGCAGCCGGGAGGCGGGAGAGGGGCGGCGAGGGGGCATGGCCGCAGGGCAGCGGCGGGAAAACAACCAGGGGATACAGAAGGTGGGGGGGTGGTGTGTCAAGCTGGCGAAGGGAGAGCAGGGGAAGAAAACACAAAAGAGCAAAAGTAGTGGTAAGAATACCCAAAGCAGAATTACACACAAGGCAGAAGACTGGGAAGCTCAGCTTAGCAGGTAGCTGAGGAGTAGAATCGGCAGATAGCACCGGTCGCAAACTCGCGCAGTGGAGCTATCGGCGAGCCGGTAGCAGGTTGAACTGAGTGGCGGCAGGGGAGGCGACCTGGCCTGCAAGCGGGTCAGGAGTCACAACATCTTTGCTCCAAAAACAAATGCAAGAAAAGAAACTCTTTTGAATAGGAAATATTTTCATTAACGCAGGCAATATTTCACATATTTACTTTTCGTAAGCATGGCCATGTGGATATGTTACCTACAAACACTATTTGGTGTTTGTCGTTTGAATAGAACCCTTTTAATGAGTTATTTTTTTTAAAACAAGCAATTCTTTCTAATTGCATGACCAAGCGATGGTAGGTAGTGTAATGTTTAGCAAGTTACCAACAACTCTCTACCAGCCGAGAGTTAGACAATTAAACAAGAAAACAAATAAACAACAACACAAAACAGCCGTGAAATTGCGATGTAAAAAAAGCTGGCATTGGCGCTAGCCACAATACTGCTTTTTTTTAGATCTGGATCCGAATAGACCAGTAAAGCCATAATGGAGTTCTCTGTAGATATTTTAAATCCATGTTTCTCATTACTTTGCTGACATTTATGAGTGTTCCACTTTCCCCAGCTTTAGGTAAAACTAAAACTAAGCAATCTATTCGTAATTAGTGTGTAAATGCACAAAGTCAGGCAAAGTTCAAAGCAAACCACTGCAAAGTGTTCAATAAGTTGAATGAAAGGTAAAATCACATAATTTGCTAAGAATCAATAATATGTGAAACGGTTCAATCGTTTATACTTTGGGGCAATGTTTCAATTTGCTTTACTCATCTTTGTGCATAAGAATATGACAGTCCAAAAGATCGAGTCAAGCCTGATGCAAGACAATTTGGTTACAAAAGACTAAGCACGCTTTTAATACGGTATATTGACAATTGGCGCCAGTGCCATAGTCACGGTTGCCAGCATAAGATGCTCAGTGGTGCGTGCAGGATTTGTGCCTTCTGTACTTTGCCAGGCTCACAGCGCCGTGCTGGCAGATGACACCAAATTCTGCAACATTCGGTGGGACCAGCTGCAGAGCCATTTTACTAATATTCCCTGACAGGAGGGCTCTGGGCACTCCGTGCTCTTGCGAGATTCAATTCATCGCTGCTGTTGACCGCATGTGCCCATTTGATCGAGAGAATGGAGTAAACACAATAAAGCAGCCCACTTTGTAAAGACACACGTCTTTGAGTGGGGAAAAGAACCTTGCTCCTACTGAGCTCTGCTATTCGCTCCTGGTGTCCTCTGGCATAAATAAAGCCCCAGCCTTCTTTAGAAAAAAAGTGCCTTTTGCTTCACATTACAGGCTGGCGTAGCTGTTACACCGATAGTATTGTAATCAAGGTCTTCTTACATTAAATGCTGTTGCAACTTTAACTAGAAATGCCCATTTGATGCATAATGAGGGTATATGAGGGACCAAGAGCAGTGCTTAATTTGCAAAAAAAACGTAAGTGACAGGGCCCTTGTCAGGATGCGGCTGCAGCTGGATCCACCCATTGTCACTGCCAGCACTTCCAGTGTCAGTGCCAACACAGCTCCTCCAGGTCCTAGGAACCCTTTCGTTACTACTATGGGTAATCTATGGAATAGGGATAGACCACTGACTCCTACACTCTATTGGGTGATTTTAATTTTCACTTGGAGGCAGACACAGAACCAGATACAGAAAAATATTTAGATATGATGAATGGTGCTGAGCTAAGGCAGCAAGTAATCGGGCCCACTCACGTGGCAGGGCACACGTTGGATGGTATCTTTTCAAACCACCCACATCTTTCGTTTACAGGCCTGCTGCCCCTAGTGTGGTCAGATCACAGCTGTTTTATTTGAGGTGGCCATCCCAAACTATCAGGATACGGCCAACCCGCCCCCCTCCCCTCCACTCCGAGGAAACTTAAGGAAATTCTATCCTGGAACAAAATTGGAGGGAAAGAGTTAACAGAGCTGCTGGGGTTCACCTTAGGTCAAATGCCACTTGATGTGGAGGAGGCCTCGTCTGCATACACTTCTTGGCAGGAAGATGCTTGAAATAAGTTAGCCCCTAAGAAATTACTCTTTCCCAAAAGATCACAACCATCGGCCCCTTGGTACTCTCAGGAACTTAAAGAGCAAAAATTGAAATGTAAACAATTGGAACGCGCCTGGAGGAAGGAGTACAAAATAACAGAGAGAATCAGGTACAAACGAAGTCTGTTGATTTATAAACAGCTACTTTTTATGAGATTTCTGTGTTGGGCAAATTAACAAGGCAATAAACTCGCCCAAAGAGCTCTTTATATAGTAATGAGATTGGCACACCCACAACCAGCAAGTGTTCAAAGGAGCCAGGAATTATGCATTTTTTTTCCTGGAAAAGGTGCAGGTGATCTTCTCCACTTTTAAATGTTCTATCAATGATGGGACAGCGGGCTTAACAGAGGGTCATGGCTGGGCCCAGGACGACAGCCCAGTATGAATTTGCACCAATATGCATTAACAAGACATGTAAGCTCCTCATGTCAGTAAAGTCAGGCTTCCCACTTGACCCCTGTCCAGTAGCAGTGTCAAAACTGCCTCTACATCCGATCGCCATGTCACTTACCTTCCTATTTAAATCCATGTTTGAGGAAGGACATTTTCCCACATTGTGGAAAATCGCATTAGTCATGCCGCTTCTAAAAAAAACGAGTTTCGACAGAAAGGACCCAAATAGTTTCCGACTTATATCATGTCTTCCTTTTCCATCTAAAATGATTGAGAGATGTATGATCATACAATTAAGTACCTATCTTTGTGATGCTAAAGTTCTGGACCCCACGCAGTACGGGTTCCGAGAAGGGCATAGCACGGAAACTGCACTCCTTAAATCTACTGACGAGATTTGGGTGGCCTTGGACCAGGGAGGAAAGGCTGTCATGATCATGCTCGACCTTTGATACGGTCCATCATGGATTATTGTTGGACCATTTACTGGCCTGCAGGGTTCAGGATAAAGAATGAACTCTTTTGAAATCCTTCCTCTCAGATAGACGACAGATAGTTGCATTAGGTGATTTCTACTCTAGACCGTTCTCGCTGTCCTGTGGAGTGCCGCAAGGGTCATCTTTGAGTCCCACACTTTTTAATGTGTACGTGTCGTCTCTAGCCCCCTTGATTGAGTCCTTTGGCTTTCGCCTTACCGCTTATGCGGACGACACTCAAATTGTGGTGTCTTTTCAACCGGGGCAAGAAAACGCAACCCGTAAGAGGCTCAAGGATTGTATGGAAGCAGTTGGAAGCAGTTGGAAGCTGGATTTCCAGAAATTTCCTAAAGCTCAACTCAAGTAAAACTGGGATCATCCTGTTTGGGAATGACGTTAATTTTTAGACCCCAAGCTGATGGGCACTATGGGGTCTCTCCCGACTCCCTCTAGTAAAGGGAAAAACGTTGGAGTACTATTAGAAAACCCTGGGCGTAGTTTGCGTAGTAGCGCTACGCGTAGCTACGTGAAGTGCACTTTGCACTACGCAGCCTACGCGTAGCTATGCTATGCTAGTGAAGACATCTTTGTGAAACTATACCTCTTACCTGATTGCTCCGGGCTTGCTTCAGCTTCTCTGTGAAGGAGAGGTGCCTCAGATCTTGCGGGTCTGAACTGAAGCCAATCTTCCCATCTTGCGTAGATTGCATTTGCCAAGGTTTGTTGGATCCAATCCGGATACAGACACCGCCAACAGCTAGATCTGTCATGGGACAGCTTAACTTCAGCTCCTGGTTGTCGTCAACACCTCCTGGTCCTCGTGGCTGCAGAGACAAGCTTCACCTCTTCATCTGATTGCATCTCTACTTCGCCTGGTTACTTCCCGGTCACTGGCTAGTGACCCAGACTCTGTCCCCTCTGCTTTCAGGTTCTTCTCAACTCCGGTCCACCCTTGGATTCACCCGGACACTTTTCTCTTTGTCACCTGCAGCACTTTCTTGCAGCTCTCCATAGGAAACAGCGACAAACCCCGACACGAAAGAACACCTATGTACCCGGCTTCCCTGGGTTAGGTAACTCGAGTACTCCGGTGCTCCCGTGGGTGACAACTATCCAAGTGTCCTAGTTTAATAGGGTTTTCCCGTAGTCCATCCGGAAGTGTCCAAAATCTACTACTTTGTAACTTTTACGTTCCCACTGAAACTCTATGGTAACTCGTGTGTGTGTTTAGACACTGCACACGCCTCCTGTGGGTCTCCTCCTTCCTATCCATTGGTTGTTCACTGTAGCCCCAGCAATTTCCGAGGCCCTAGGCCTACTCACCTTTCCTGATGGGGTTCTTATACCACTTCTTTAGTATATGCTTCGTGAGGTCCCTAGGGCAGAATTGAATTTGTGCAACTTATAGTATGCTTATTGAGTAACTTGTGCTGTATCTCAAACTCTGACCTCATAAAGAGTGCAGAGGGGTTGTGTTAGTAATAAATACATATATATTTGATATATACCTTGTGTGGTGTCCTTTCATTTGGTATTCAAGGGATTATATATGGTAAAACAGCTGGCTTCACATGCTCTCTGAAGTTTTAGCCTAAGACTGCTTTGTCCATGCTACCAGTAGGATAGCTGGGGCCTTATTTATGAAGGCCTTGCGCCGCCGGTGCGTCACTTTTTCCCATTTTAAAAGTGACGCACCGGCGGCGCAAGGACTTCATAAATAAGGCCCCTGGTCTATAAGGTTGACTTTACAACCATCACCCTAAGGGTTGTTCGGACTGGTGCAAGGTGCCCACTAGAATAGTGGACATTATATACCAGGCCAACTTCTCACAACGCTATGCGAGAGATAGTCCTTGCAATAGTGAAAAATGCAATTAGCAGTATTTCATTATCCGGACATGTAAAATAGAACAGCATATGTCTTACCTTTTAAATACACTGCCCCCTGTCCCTGGGGCTGCCTTGGGCATACCTTAGGGATGATGTACATGTAGTAAATGGGAAGGTTTGGACCTGGCAAGTGAATGCCCTTGCCAGGTCAAAAGGGCAGTTTAACACTGCACACACAGATGCTGCAGTGGCAGGTCTGAGACAGGTTTGCAGCACTACTCATGTGGATGGCACAATCAGTGCTGCAGGCACACTAATAGCATTTGATTTACATGCCCTGGGCTCATCTGGTGCACTTTACTAGGGACTTTTTAGTAAATCAAATTTGCCAATCATGGAGAAACCAATCGCCAATACAATTTACACGGAGCGCATATGCACTTTAGCAGTGGTAAAGTGCCCAGAGTCGTAAAGCCAACAAATACAGGTCAGAAAAAGTAGGAGGAAGAAGGCAAAAAGGTTTGGGATAAACCTGCAAAAAGGACCAGGTGCAACAAATTGGAATTCTATCACATGGTTTCAACTTTGGAATATCCACTTGAAAAGTCAGGACTGTTGTAATAGCCCTTCAGGCGGTCATCTTCTCCTGTATCCACCTAGTTGATTATTCCCTCTTAAGTGGTCAGCATTTACACCACATAGGCAGTCCTGCTCTTCGAAGTAGCTAAATTGTCCTTCAGGAGGCCACCAGTTCACGTCTAATCTGTTTGCTCTTAGACAGTACAAAGCACTCTTTTGTAAAGGTTACTTTCCATTGCTTTTTTCCTTTTATATCTATTTTTTTTTTACAAAAACTGGATAATAAATTTCAAGTAGGTTCCCATTTTCTTAAAATTCACCTTTCAGACACCACCAGGCCTGTTTATGGAAAATATAACTTAGGTCTAATTTAGATGTCGGTGAGCGGATTACTCTGCCACAACGTGAGGGATGGTATATCCATCCAGTGGTCGGTATGACCACCGAAATAGAAATCCCATGGGATATAATGAGATTTACATTTTGGCAGACGGGATATCTGTCACCATTGTGATGGAGTAACCCATCCGCCAAGACCTAAATCAGGCCATTAGTCTACACTGTGTCGAACAGCATTTGGTAAATTTCCACTATATGGAAGTGCTTATCCATAGCGCGCAGGTACCACCATTTAAACTATGGCAGTGCACTGGAGGTTGTTTACAAATTAAACTGCCACGTGTCTATAAGGGTGATTTACTGTAGATCCATTGTTCTTTGATCCAGACCGAGTACCAATGTGCTCCCGCTCAATACGTCTCACAATAACTCTGGTACGTCACCGTTCCCTGGTACCAACCAATTGCGTGTCAAGAACTAACCCTTGTGACACGCTAGGATACAATCCCAGACGCTGCCCTATATAGCGACTTAGGCGGACAGTTTCCCCATCTAACTACATTAAATTCCACCAAAACAAACGTAATGTGAGAATTGTATCAAGTTGAACTGGACTTTACAGTTTTAAATATACATCGAGCACTCGGCTAAGATGATTGTTTACATTAGCGGACTGCGAGAAAACCGCATTATTATTGGTCCTTGAAGGATCCAATCGTGTGCCACATAAGAACCCACGTGACACGCTCTTGCCCAATCCCGCACGGGGTTATTTACAGCGGCTCATGCTGACTCCCGCACCTCCCCGATCGGTTCAGAAGCATTCGCAAGGTACCGACGGACAGGTGAGCGAGATATCTATGAATGTAGGTGCCGCTTCCCGCCATTGTGCGGACTTGCTTCTCGCTAGTCTTGTAAACATTATAAGCTGCTCCTTCTTTGTATAAATGTGGCCGCATACATCCTTTGCGTTAAACCAGAGTGTATGATAACAAACCCTGATACCGGCGCTGGTGAGTGGGTTCGATTCACCTCGCCCCTAACAGGATGCAGACCTTATTCTCAGACTAGTTCAATATCGCATGTTATAACAGCTGTACCACCATAATAGTCTAATCCAATCACAGATTCAAGCCATTCATGACATAGTTAAGGGGCGCATGGCAGCGCGTCTAGGTGCATGTCGGTGATTGTCTGCTTAACACTTGAATCAAGTAGCTTTTTCAGCATTGCTGTTTTTTGCCCTTCTTTCAGAGCGGTGCTTCCCCTTCATCCTGAGCCGTGGCCAGGTGGGGTGAAGTCCATACATCCTCCATTCGGGGTAAGATGTCTATCTCCTTTGGTCAATTTGATAATTCATGTCCAAAAGTTGAGACCTGTACACTATGGCAATATGTACTATGAGTGTGCCAGGGAAATTAATATTTCCTACTAGGATCATATGATATTGACCTAGCATAAATATACAAGTACGGGAATGCTATGTTTGTTCTAGATGACTTTAATGCAGCAACTTCACATGTTCATTATTATTATTTTTAGCAATATCCTCATTGGAAGGTTGAAACTACCGATACAGACAACTAGTGGATTCAGGTGACTCTAGTATCGAGTTTGAAATATTCATTAATTTATTTATTATTTTGAGCACTCATTGTTTGTTCGTTGAGAGCACAATTTCGTAGTAGCATGTTTATATAATGGTCCTGATGAAAGCAATGACAACTATTGTCACACATTGCAGAAACATGTTGACCCCTATATACATGTAATAACCCAAGAATCATTGGATTATTCCTATCTACTTCTTTTAATATTGGTAGAGTGGGTAGCGACAGAATAAAGGTACATTTAGCACCCCCTCATCCAATTTTAATTCACACACATTTACATTTTTTGTTATAATTTTTGCACTACGATATCAGTCCCCCCTTTTTTGATAACATCATCTCCATCTGAGATAAGAGACCACGTTAATCTAGTCGATCATGAGAGGGTACCTTGTTACTAGACCCCCCCATGTAGAATAGAATGGATAACATCAGTAGTGGTCTCAACAGGAACCCAAATGATGAAGGGCGGTTCCGTGTGGTGACTGATGGGAATCCTCACATGATCACTGAGTAGGCTCCCTGTGAGGTTGACCTGTACATCATTGGTATGTAGATGAAGGCAGTTGTGGTTAGTCCTCTCTAGATATACACATAGCGTTTCCTGTCTTGGCTCTCGAGACCCTCTGATACTCAATTCTGTTTAACACTGTTAGGGGTTGTATCAGAGTGTGGTCTTTAAAATCCCCTGTGACCCTCCCTCAATGTTTGTTGTTGTCAAAATGATGTCTTACAGCATCATTGTATCCATATAAATTGTATTCCTAAGGGACGCTTAGCCCTCAATCACCAATTTGCACGCATGCTTCATTATGGGACCCACTCCTTTCCAGTACCTAAGGAGTTTTAAAAATATATATATAAGTGAGCTCCTCCCACGTAGGAGATTCCAAATTGGAGCCTTTTAGATTTTATATGAATTGTTCCAGTTTAAAAACAGCAATGAAGCCTCTTTCTCAGAATCTCATGGAAGTTAAAGAAATGGAGGGGTTTATGCATAAATAATACTGCCTTATAGTAAGCCAAAATAAACATAGTTCCTGCAGCAAGGTTGTGTGGTCTGCTTGAAATTGAAAGAGTGGGATTCAAAATCTATTTCACTAATTTATTTGGAAACATACTTTTTATTCTAAATTTGCAGTGAAAACGATATGTGGTGAAAGAAAAAAAATGCCATGATTGTATAAAAATGCTGTTTATAACTTACATGTGTGCTGCATGAAGCAGCACACATGTAAGTTACTTAACGGCATTTTAGGTTTGTTCATGTGCAGGAAGGGACACCTTCCTGTACATGAACAAACCTCCCTGCTCGCAGACACCCTTGCACTCTGGTGCAAGGGTGCCTGCGTTGGCGTTAAGTCGTGAGACTTAGCGCCGTTGCAGGGGGAAACGCCAGACTGCACCACATTCTTGAGAATAGAATGCAGCCTGGCGTTTCAGAAGTGGCGGTGAGAGGCGTTAAGCCAGGGAGGCTAACGCCTCTCATCGACATCTCTCCTGTATATGCCCCTGTGTATTTCTGTCAAGCAGTTCTTGGAGGCTAGGTGTCCGGATTAGAGTTTGGCGGATGGGATGCTCCATCACAAGCACCATGGGGCAGATTTATGAAGGCCTTGCGCCGCCGGTGCGTCACTTTTTCCCATGTTAAAAATGACGCACCGGCGGCGCAAGGCCTTCATAAATCTGCCCCCATATTTATAAGTGTTATTGCACATAATGCACTTGCAATATGGAGGACAAGACGTCTGTTACATTTATGATAGAGTATCCCATCTGCCAAACTCTAATTTAAATGCTGACGAAGCTGCGAGAAGCCCAAGAAGTGCGAGTGCGGTTTCTTCTTCCCCTGCAGGAGGAACCAGAATATTGTTGTGAGAATATCGTTGGGATAAATAAATAGCTTTTTCAAAATTTCATTTACTAATATATTACTCCATTGGCGTTTATAATAGAAAATTGACTTTTAACGGAGCACTATTTTTGAAAACAATATTTAGCATACATTATGTCAGACAATATTTTCATACAGTACTCTGATATGTAAATATGTGAGAAGCAACCCTCTTTTGATTACAGTAACAATATTTTGTGATCATTTAAGGGTAAGCATAACAACTGGTTTCCTGGTAGTGATGGTGCTCAACCTAGCCATAATCATAATCATCAACTGTGGAAAACTAATGCTTATGGTCATGGGTCATTGCAGAGCGAAGTCCAAGAAATGTAGAAGTAACTTGGTCTGGGATGCATGTTCGGTATACAGAACAGACTGATGTAATACAATTTCGTTGGAAGTGAGTTTCCTATGACTGTGTGGAAGTGTGTTTTCTATATATGTAAGGCAGGCCACATTTCTCTGTAAAACTCCATCTTGACCAAAAAGGAAGTAATTTCTATCAATGTATTTGTGTTTCCACCCTCCCACTCCTGCGCCCATCCTTTGCTTACAGGATTCGCAGCACATAGTGCAGATGAAAGGTACTAGGATATTTTTCACTGTTCTTGTTGTATTATCAATGGAGTAATTTCCTTAGATCGGATGTATCTGGCAACATCTGTTTTTTTACTGAGACCTATTCATTCAAATAGCATGACTGTAAAATGTAACTTGTTTGTTCCAACATTTCTGGATTACATTAGCATAAAGGGTGCTGAATAATTATTCATATAGTGGGATAGTGCTTAGGTATTAAGGTAATGTGACAATTATTTTCCATGTGTTCTGATTTGCTGACGAGATGATGCATTGGCTCACACCATGATGTTCCTGCAAATGTTCTATTTTCATATTCAACCATTGTGTAAGAACCTTCGATTTTGAGAGATTTCGAAAGACTTTCCTGTTCTGCTAGAAATGCTGTTCAATTATTGTCTGATTTTGCTGCCCATTGAGACTCCTAACTGTTTCCTGATGTGTGTATATTTAGTCTAGCTGCATTTGAAAGCCTTCATGGCATTGACTCTGTACCACTTTTATTTGAATTTTGTAATAACACTTTATATTTTGTCATTTATCTAGAACTAAGTTATTAATTGGGCTCAATTACTTTCATTCAATTCCAAATTATTGATGTATTATATTTTGCTTGGTTTTGGGAGGTGCTTTAACACGGGGACATATCGACCAATGAAAGGTTTGCGTTGCAATAATAGGGTGTACTCTGGCAGTAAAATTACATCTTAATGTAAAAGCTGCGCTAACAATGGACAAAGCATGGGTCTCTCCTAGCTCCCATACATATAGGTTTTGTACAATAGTGGGTGGAGCTAATCTGTACGGTTCCACTTTCCAGGAAATTTCACTTGGCTGCATAGGAACTCGATTGCCGGGAAGTGCTGCACACATCTGCTTACAAAAATCATAAATTCGACTTGACATTTTTTTTTACTGGACCACATTTGCATTACAAGACGAAGTGGGCAGTATGTCATTGGCTACGTATTAGTTTCCATCATTCTTTTCAGACAAGTGGAATTATGCAGAGCAGCCTCCTTCCACACCTGCGTGATCCCTTTTGCCACTTCAGAAGGGCGCAGAACTATTAAGTGCAAACAGTCACAGCAGTACCAGCCGCGGCCGGCAGTGAGAGTACCTGCAGGGCGGTGATGTGGGGAGGGGGAGGGACAGCGTGGGGGGTAGTAATGTATGGATTACGGAGTTTAACAGTTAAGTAAACATATAAATAAATAAAACGAATTTCGTTGAGTGCACTGCATCCCCAAATGCGATGCAGTGCACGCAACGAAATTCGTTTTATTTATTTAAATGTTTACTAACCTGTAAAACTCCGTGATCCATACATTACTAACCCCCACCCTGCCCCTCCCCCTCCCCACGTCACCGCCCTGCAGGTACTCCCACTGCCGGCCGTAGCTGATACGTTATTCTCTGTTATCCTTTCCTGTAAAGGGCTGTGGAGACAGGAACATTCACATTTCTCTATCCTTAACTGCCACTGTGCACTCACAGTCACAGGCCCTTTATGGTGCATTGCGACTCACAGACATTCACTCCTCGCAAAACTTTGGGGCACATTTACGTGAAAATGGCACAGCACGGTGCAGCAAGCAAGTTTTTTGCACCTAGCTATGTCATTTTCAAAACGCAGGGATGCACAATATTAATTAGAATACGGTACATCCCTGTGGTCACCCCTGCGCTGTCTCTAAAAAAGCTGCCTAGTACCATCGCAGTCACTCTTGCACCATGATGCAAGGGTGTCTGCATTGCTAGGATGTTTGTGCTGGAAGGGGCATCTTCCTGCACTTAAGCAATAATTAATTGCATTTTGCTCCTAGCAGCACACATAGAAAGAGCAAAAAATGTACAGATATAAAAGTATTACTCTTTGTTGAGCCACATTAACACCTCGTTTTGAAAGACTTTTGTTTTTGGTGCTGCCTCAGATTTATAGATCCTTGTAAATCTGGAGCAGTGTCAAAACGCCATGGGTGACGCTGGGAATGCCCACTGCAACACCCGTTGCCACAGAAAACTGAGTTTCAGAGGGCCATATTTACAAGGCTGTGTTAAGCCATGGAAAATGGCTTAACACTGCCTTGAAAATATGGTCTTTCTTAGAGGGCCACTGAAGCGTCAACAAAAGTGACACTCCATTGGCGCTAGGGGCTTGTAAATATGCTGCATTGTTCTAAAGTAAAAAGGCCTATTTTTCACCTGCAAGTTGGAGTTTGTATTTATGCCATGCCTAACAGCTCATGCAAAAAAGCCTCCTCAGATGTTCTTTGACACCTATTTTTTTAAACACGTAAGTAAATGCAAATTTTTGCAAGGCACAATATAAACCTGGTATTTAAGTAGACAATAGTGCAGAGGTAATTTTATATAACTCATATTCTTAGATATTCTTTCAGTGCAGTTGCATTATTTTATGTGGTAAGATGGATATTATTGTGATGACATGTTGGCATTCATCCCCAAGGAAATAATGAATCTTTTGTTCAGAACTCCCATTAGAATGCTAGGCGTTTTTTCTTCACTGAATTAGTCAGTACATTGCATTATTAGTGAAAGAATCTACCATAAAAGGAACGTAACCATTATTGAAATGCACAACAAAGAGGTAATCAGGATAACAAATTACTATCTAATTAAATGAAAATTGCCAGTGTGATAACCACTGATTGAATAAAAGAGTGTCTATTATTTTTGCTATTCTACAATGAAAGCATTTGCATTTTTCAATTAACTTTTC
Source organism: Lissotriton helveticus (assembly GCF_964261635.1). Classification (NCBI taxonomy): domain Eukaryota; kingdom Metazoa; phylum Chordata; class Amphibia; order Caudata; family Salamandridae; genus Lissotriton; species Lissotriton helveticus. Next base: position 957,099,654 of record NC_136071.1, read on the forward strand.
ATTTTTCTCGCCATAGTATTTTTTAATATGTGTATTATTTATCGGCACGAGTTGTCTCTTTAGATTGTATTTAGGTCTGCGGAGAGAAGCTCTATTCTTGCTTGTTGTTTTCAGGCGATTGTGCCATTCATTACGGCACATTCTTGGAGAATAATGCCATTATAAAGTGCGGGATGGACACCTTCAGACGGCCAAAGGAATGTATAGTATTTACAGCATTTGTTAAAACATGTGTTATGGTAAACTACGGTGCTGATTTTCCTATTCAGGTTGGAAATGTTATTTGATACCTTAAAGGTTCAATTTGCATTTTTTTCATTTATTTATCGTAATTTCTGATAAGCAGTCTTCATACAACATTCAATCTACGGCGTGTACTATGTAAAAACAAATACTATAACAGGGCATTTCGGAACAGCGACGCAATCAGCTTCGCGAATCAATGTTTGAATGTAGGTCTCACCATAGCGAAGTACTAACATTAAACACACCTGTAAAAAATGAGGTCCAAGCTCTTGGTTATTTGTTAAGTTCAAAAGTACAGAGCACAATGCAAGCACAATTTACACATATTAATAAATGGAGTTGGTTACATCAGAAAAAGGCTCATTTATCAGTTATGCAGAGTTCCATCAGAATGAATATGGGTCGGTGGGCTAATGACTCATCCCGCCAACAAAATATGTGCATTAAATAAATGCTGATATTGGATTGTTCTACACTTGTGGTTCTGTGTTCAATGGAATTATGCAAAAAAAAAAACTTTAATTGTACTGTGACTTCCCATTTGGATGCGTTGACTCCTGTTGCAAAATGCTGCGATGAGCACAGAACTGTGTCGTTTCCGTTTAGCTACCGTCACGAGGGCATGCTCCCTCCTCTATGTTGTGCCTTAAACTCGAGTAGCTGACCTGTAAAGTTCCGTGGGTCTGGTTAAAAAACACCTGGCTCAGCAAACATAAGGAAAGAACATATACTTGTTTAACGAGAAGGATTGATAACAAAGTAATTGGTTAGTTATTAATTCCACTAGCAGCGTCCACTGGGAAAATATTAGTAAACTTACAAATAATGTATCTGCTATATCTACATGTCCAGTGAAAATCAAAGATTGGTACTATGTCAGGTCTAGGGTACCACGCCATCCTTCAGAGCCTTATAGATTTGCAGCTGATTTGATCTGATATAATAAACGACACAGGAATCTACCTTAATTAATACATACCCACAAATAAAGTTGACCCTGATGTTCCAAACCTTGCGCAATACAATGCTTCCAGACATCCAGTTGCAATGAGTCACAGGAAGTCGCTCTTTTATGCAGCACCAACTTTACTATGCAGTGTGAGGGGACTATGATATTGTCTGTGTCCAAACTTAGATATCTCAGGTGAGAAGCACCCGTGTCACAGAAATGACAAATGATCCTGATGGAAGAGTAAAAGTGCATCAAAGGATATGGACTGTTGAGGAACATCAAAGGAGAGTGGAGTACCCACTCAAAATGGCATCGTTGGGGAGCATGAGAACAGTGGGTTGACGATGTTACTCAATAATTTTAACAACTATCCTAAAGTTTATCAAACCATTCTAATGTGGTAACAAAACTTCTAACTGCAGCCTCCTCGCAGTAATTAATTAATATATATTTAAGATTCAGAGGCTGACGCTTAAGAAATACTGGGAACGGACGCATCCTTTTATTGCTAGAGGTTTGGGACTAACATCAAATGCACTGTAGTATGAATAAGCAGACTTTCACCACCACACATGCTCTCATTTCATGCAATTTTCTAACCAATCTGACATGCGGGAGATTGAGAATTAAACATTAATGTATGCAAGCTGCAGGTCTACACGAACATGAACACTCAACAACAAATTATAATATACACATTCAATTTTCTCTGAATAAAATATTTCTTTAAATCATCCATCTTCAATGCATATTAAGGTGCATTTCTAATCAACCTCTTCTGACATGCATACAAATATCAACAATGCTGTTAAAACTAAAAAAATGACATTACTCATGGGTGCCATGTAATGTATTCATGCTCACTTGATCCGTACTCCCAGTTACAGTGTGTGGAGCAGAAGGAAAACTGAAAAACGACAAGAGAGAGACAGTCCATTCCCCCACACCCTTCCTCAGCCGTTTGCTCTTTTTGTGCATACCACCAACCTCCATTGGCCACAAATCAGGAGATGAGATGCGGTGTTCAACGCACACTGTATGACTGAATGAGCCTGGCACGCCATGCTCAGAAGTTGCAATCAGTATTTTAAAGCCTCCATGTACCACAATCCATTAGTCACCCATCAAAGTGGGATTCATTCCAACAACCAAAATAAAATTTCTTTCCGACTATGGGCAAATGTCTTCCATTTCACAATTAAGTGAAAACAATATGTCATACCATTTTAAAATGTAGGAAAAGCAAAGCTTTGTAGCAATATCTGTTATGCCTGAAAACCTGTCTCGGTTATAGTAGTTTGTAGTAAAGCGGAGTTCATTTAAGTTAGGATACACAAGTAGCAGACATCCAGCTGCCACCAGGTGTAAAAACTAGGTAATAAGAGGGTCCAACTCCATTGTTAGCCTCGAGCCCGCTCATTGTTTTTTTTCTGTTTTTGGGTTTATTTTCTGAATCAGTACTTTGTTTTATGTTCACCCGTGTAGGAAGCTGGCTCTGTATATACCATACGAAAATGAGGAATAGTGTGCACGGAGTCTATTGGAACTCCAAAGGTAGGCAGAGGTAAAAGTAGCTAGCACCTTGCTCTCTATTTGTCGTAGTGTGGGCGAGCAGTAAGGCTTTCTCAGAGGATAGTGTTAAGCATTTGTTGTAAAGACTCAGGCATAAAATGATGTCACACACTCAAAGACTGAACTCAGACAAATTTTTATTTGTATAAAAATATTATTTAGTTATATTTATTTTCTAGAACCAAGCAAGCCAGGCACAGATAAGTGTAAATGGTACTTTTCATGGCAGGTTTACCAATACAACCATGCTGAATGAAAATGTCCTTTTTGATTTCTTAATGGATTACTTTTTCTACTTTAGTGTGAGGTGCCTAGATATCACACTGGGACATTTGCTAGAAAAGTAAAGCAGTTTTGAGATATTTGCAATTTTTCAAGTTCTCATACAAAACCAACTCCACACTTGGAACAATTTTCACAAGAAAGCAGTCAAAGAAGACCTATGGGAGGAAATTAGGTTATTGGTTTCAAAGTAAGTACTTGAGTTTGGGAGTTGGTTTTCTGGGGTTAGAACCAGGGTTCCCCGAGGGTCAAGGATGCACTCTCAAAGCCCCCTCAGCGGCACTTGGGCTGCAGGGTGCAGAGTGATGAGGCCCAATGTTAACCAATGGGGGATATGGGGCCTCCAGTTGGTGGCTGCTTATGATCAGGCGACAAGTTTGTGGGAGCAAGGATCCTGGTGCTAGGCTCAGGGCAAAAGGGGTTGCTAATTAGCACCCAAAGTACACCCGCAGTGGCGCAGGGCCAGCTGGGTGCTGGGTGCTGTTTTGAAGTTGGGTGCTCTGTTGTTTTCAACGGGGATTCTCTGCTTGCAACAAAGACTACAGGCTCGGGGACGAAGATCTTCTGGAGGTGACCACCAGTTGGAGAGGTAATTTGGGAAGCCTGGGGATGCTTGGACACTGTCGGATGGGCCACCCAAGGCCTTGGGACATCATGTGTGGGGGTGTCTTTAGGCATAGGGTTTTCTTACAAGCTCCAGTCGCGGTCAGGGGTATCATCCAGAAAGGGTCTGCAGGCATTGATTGAAGATTCGAGGTACGTCAGAGATCACCAGATCTTAGGTCAGGATCGCTGGGAAAACCTCCTCATGGTGTTGGGAGACTCAAACTTGGGTCGTGGGCATCGGGTGCAGAGTGGTGCAGACCCTCGGATATGGCCAGAGCCAGAGCCAGAGTCTGTTGTTGATCAAATCCAGTGCTTACGGGAGACAAAGTCTTGGTTTTGGAAAGTAGGGCAGGTCTTCTTGAGGGCTGCTGGCTGCAGGACAACACACAGGAATCTCACTGGAGCAGGTTTGAAGTATGGACAGGTCGGTAGGGCTGAGGCCAAGCCATTGGGCGTTCTCCTTTTCTTAGTTTAGCATGGCTTCTTTGGTCCTTCTTCCTCTTTTACTTCTTGGTCGATTTTTGGCGGAGGAGGCAAGGTTTGGTGTTGCCCCTAAATACCAGATTATGGGGCGTTACTAGTTAGTAAAGGTCGGGACCAATGGGTCTTTTCCCTGGGGTGGGTACACCCCCTATTATGCCACCCTCCAGTGGGAGAGGGACATATGCCTTTCCCTGATTGGCCTGGTCCCCCCATCTGCAAGATGTCGGGGACTGAGAGCTGTGCTTCACCTCGCCTCCCCCACGTGAGGGGTAGGGTTGGCAAAGGTGGGCAGATCTCCCTTCCTCACTTGGTTTTCCCGTCGATTCTCCCGCCCAAAGTGACAGCCAGAACCGGTAGTTGCTGGAAGTAGCAAATGGCTGGGGTAGCTCAAAAAGGTGGCAAGCCTTTGAAGCTTCCCCATTGTGGACCCTGCCCATACTGGGGGAAAAGGCTTGGCACCTCATCCCAGGATGTGCATTGTTCCAGACCCCCAAGAGAAGCAGGCTCTCATCCCAGGGGTCCAGAAAGTTTTTTGGTGGTGGCAGCTGGCGAGCAGCCACTCAACCAGGACTGTAGAATTAGGTCACTTTTCAGGGAGCATCTCTAAGATGCCGTCTAAGTGCATTTTCATTAAATCCCACACTGGCATCAATGTGGGTTTAATGTGCTGAGAAGTTTGACACCAAACGTCCCAGTTTTCAGTAAAGCCATTATGGTGCTGTGGCATTCATGATGACAAACTCCCAGCACTATATGCTCGTAATGGCATTACTGCACTTACAATTTCTAAGAATTGACTTAGACACTGTAGGGGTACAGGGCTCATGCACCTGTACCCTCACCACTGGTATAGTGCACCCAGCTAGATGGATGGCTGACCTATACCAGGTAGTGGGATGTAGGCATGGCACACAGGGATGTGCGTCATGTTGACTATTTACTTTGTTCTTCACTAAAACACGCAGCTTGCAAGGGCAGTGTGTGTGTGTGAGGGTACAGAGCCTCTAAGGGTGTCACAATAACTGCTTGCATCCCTTAGAGGCCTTCCCTGGCCGCAGTGCCCTTCATACCTATGGCACCATATACAAGGGATTGACATGTGGCCAAAGAGTGCCAATTGGGTTTTGTTGTTAATGCAGTTTAGGGAATAACATAGGCCCAGTATACCTGGTTGGCAGGAGCCCAAGGCACACTCAGTGAAAGTACATCAACAGTTTGTCAAAAAGTGGGGGCAACCATGCAAAAAGAGGGCACTTTCTCACAACCCGCCTAGACTTTTTCAAGGCTAATATATATGACCTAGTATGAAAAACCAGTAGATGCTCTGTTGATTGTGTAACTTAAGTCAATTATTTCCACGTGTATCTTCTCAAATGTATGAGGTAATTCACCAAAAAGTATGCTAACATTTAAAACAGTGCCATTATGCAAGGAAGCATGTCACTCTGTGCCACGACAAATAGTCAAAAACACTAAAATAACTAGGACAGTAGTTCACAGAATCTATTCTTTATACTGGAACCATATTTAAAATTGATTCATGTATCTGACATAAAAAGCAAGTCAGGCCTTAGCAAACTGGTACAATGGTTACATTTATTTCCAACTAGTTTTGCAAGCATATGCCACTATAGAAAAACAAAACAAGCTCCTGCTTGAATGTTGTAGCCATATGCTTACAATACAAATTAACACACAAGGATGACTAAAAAAGATTTAAAAAGGGAAAGAATGTAAGCATTAGTAAAGTCAAGTTTTGGCCCACCAGGCATGGCACTTAAGGGCACTTCTTCTTAAGAGGATGTACACAGGGCCGGACTGGGAACCAAAACCGGCGGCCGCCGCCCCCCCTCCCCCGGGGGGTTGTGGGTGCCACCGAGCTCTTTGACAGGGCCGGTTTTCGGACAATTTTGTTACAGGGCCGATTTTGCAAAAACGGCCCTGTAACAAAAACGGCCCCCAGGGGCCCCAAACCAGCCCCCCACCCGTGCGGCGCACCGGGAGATTGCCCGGTGCCCGCTACAGCCATTCTGGCCCTGGATATACACATGTGATCAGGGCAAAGTACTGTGAGTCACAGAGCAAGAGAACCAATAGCTGAAGTGGGATAATCAATAGTCAAATGCTGTAAGCTGGATTGGGCTGAGGCAACATGTGAATGTTAGGTGAACACAACAATGGATAAACTATGTAGGATTAAAGACCTTAGGGGCATATTATCGAAAAACGGCGTGGCGTTAAAATTATCGCCGCTTCAGCAGCATAAAACTGCCGCTAAAATGGCGAAAATGGTCTTGATAATATGCCTTTGTGAATTCCCTTAGAAGCCCATGTTCTGGTGTGAACATGGGTTTCTATTGGAATTCTCAAGGGTATATTATCAAGCCCATTATCTCCCCTTTAGTGGCAGTTTCCTACGGCTAAGGCCGTGAAAATTTTAACGCTGTTCTTGATAATATGCCCCATATTTCTTTGTGTAAATGTTGCTAATGCTGCCACTTGGCCTGGTCCAAAAAGGTTTAATATAATGAGGTAACCTGATGTTATCCCATTGGTGTGGTAAACCTCTCAGTAGTGAAAAACAAATGTGCGAATGTTTAACTACTAGGACAAGTGAAACTTAAAAGTACATGTGCAACATTTTAAATACAATGCACCCTGCTCTATGGGCTATTTAGGGCCTATTTTAGGGATGGGAGTTTTGGGCTTGGCAAAGGAGTTATCTTGCCAAGTCGAATTAGCCGTTTAAAACTATGCACAGGCTGCACTTGGAGGCCTGAGACATGTTTTAAGGGGCTATTTAGGTGGGTAGCACAATAAGTGCTGCAGGCCCACTATTAGCATTTAATTTACCAGCAATGGGTATATGGTATAAAACTGTACTAGGGCTAATCAGGTGCAAGCCAATTTTACCATGTTTTAGTGAGAGAGCACAGGCACTTTAGGTCTGGTTAGCAGTGGTAAAGTGTAAAGAGTCCTAAGGCCAACAAGAACGAATTCAGCAAAACTGGAGGGGAGGAGGCAAAATGTTTGGGGGAAGAACACCCTAAGGCTGACAAGTCTAATAGCAACAGTATATGTTACAACTGTTACCTCGTCATAATAAAGAATTAATTGATTTGAATCCAGTTAATTACGCTAACATGACACTGTAACAATAAAAAATCACTCGGGGGAATTTAGAATTACCAGTAAGGGATTTCTACTCATGTTGATGAAAATAGCATATCTTGGATGGACTCAACCGCAAAAGTGCAGATAACATTTCTCTTTCTCATTTTTATTTTCATCCTCCCTCTCTTTTTCTCTTTCTCTCACTCTCTTCCTTCCTGTACACTGGCCTTAACCTTGGCGGCCCCCATTAGGGCAGAGGAGCGTAGACCCCTGCTGCCAGTGCAGCAAAGTGAAAAATAAAACAGTCATAAAATGTATTACTGTTAGATTTTTCACTGCTTTTGGTCTGAACAGTGTCTGGTGAGGTGGGGGCATGCTTGACTGGCTGCAGGGGAGTGGTGCTCACTCCACCAGTTTACAATGTGCAAGTCACTTTGGCCTGCTGTCTTGCGATTAGACAGCTGAGTTGAGAGCAGGCACTGGCCTCCTGTGCTTGCAGGAGCATCGAGGCAGCCCACTCCAGCCAAACCTGGCTCTGATCTCATGCTGCTCATCTGCACCATGAGAGCAGCATTGGGATTTGCCAGAGGGGGTTGCCTGAGGCTCCATGAGGTGCCGTCGTGCTGATGGCAAACAGAAAAAAAACACTTAGGAGACAGTTTTAAAAAAAATTATCTGTATGGCCCCCACTGGGTTTGGCTCTCGGTCCCCTCGACGCCTCTCCTTGGAGGAGGGTCACCGCCTGCCACTGGGCCTTAACCGCGGTGGTTTTTCCGCCGCTGTGCGGGCGTTCTAAAGGGTAGGCGGGGCGGCGTCGGCTATTGGCCGATGGCAGCACTGGGGAGGTAGTGCTCCCGCCGGCCAACGCCTGACGGCAGCACTGAACGGGACTGAATGCAGACTCTGGCAAGTTCATCTTTGTAAGCAAACAAGAACTATCAAGACAAAAAAGGTCGGCCTCACAAGGACAAATTTGCTTCTACAAGTGAGAGAGTGCTCAAACTGCAAATAGAGGCAAGAGCATGCGATGGAGAGAAAGAGTGTAGAGGGAGAAAACTTACGTATTTGTTATTGATGTAATTATTTACTCGTATTTGAGAGGCGAACAATCTTGCATAAGCATGGTGTTACAATGTTGTTTGTGTTTATACGCGAGAAGAGAGCGTGCGGGGAGGGGAAGAGTCTGGAACGAAGAGCAAGAGGGGAACGAGAAGGAATACGAGAGATACAAGGACAGAATGGATCAGAGGCGAAGACAGTGGGTGAAAATGCAAAGTCTAGAGGAAGAAGTGAGAGCATGGGCAGAAATGTATGGAGAGAGGGAGACTGAAAGAGAGAGACGACAGGAAGAAAAAATAAGAGAAAAGATCATTGAAAATGGGCAGTGGAATAATATAATTAGAGCGGATGAGAGAGAGAATGGGCAATTTAGGAAGACTTTCACACGTTTTCATCTCTTCCTGGCAACGCCTGAAATAGAATGTGCGTGACAGTTACAATAATATTCGAGGACCCCCCCCCCCCCCAATCCTCTTTACAGAATGTACAACATAGCAGAATATTTGTGCATGACATGTTGGACATTCCTTTGAATAGCTATGGAGTGAGACAGGGACATCAATTGCTGAGATTAATTATGTGATTTGAGAAGTTCACTGTTTAAATTCGACCTAAAACTGGCAATTTGAATGCGTTAAACCGCATTATGAATTGTTTTCCTTCAATTCACCCTCCATAATAAGTGTGCCTTCCAGAAAACGCATCCCTCACACAATAACATTCAGCTTTTTAAAAACGCCCATCTGTTTAGGGCAGATCAGTCTAGGCTGCGACAGAGCCCGTATAATAGAGTATTAAGTATGACACAACCACGAAGGCTATAAATACAGAGATTAAATGATGTGCAGCCTCTGTTAATAAATGTCAGCTTCAGAGTCACTGTGGAAAAAGGTGAAGGGGCTATAAAAGCATGGGGACAGTAATCTAGTTTGTGCGTAGAGTAACACATTTAGCCCCTGCGACTGAACGACAGATGGCAGAAATACACGACTTTGTCTGAGGATAGAATTATCTGTCACAGACCAGCTTGTATAAAAACAGCCAAGCAACCAAAACAGAACTCGCAGGAGGTTGCAAAACGCGCTTCCAAGCAAACATCTTAAATACACAACCCATTAATCTCGACCAATCCATGTTTAATGCATGAACCAAATTACTCTACATTTGTAATCTCATGCAGGATGCCGAGCAGAATGGAACTACAATTTATGGTGTATATGTTCAGTTTTTGACCTATAAGGTCCAGTGCAATTCATTTGCACACACAGCCCTAATTTCACAAGCTCAAATGCCAGCCTTTGACTTATGTTCTGTCAGCGAGGATGTGTGCTGTCTTATGCAATGATTCCTGTGTCTTGCTGACAGTTGCAATATAGAAAACATAGCATTTCAACTCCATTAAATTCCATAAGACGTTCAATATTGTTATGCAAATACCTGTGTTATTGCATTTAAAGGTAGCAATCAGAAAGGTTTTTAATCAAAATGCATTCTCTGCTAATCAATAGCATACAGTTTGGGGCCAGTAATGTATCCGCATTGTATATTATGCATGAACTATTTAGTGCAGTATTGTGCATAAAATGTAAGTTACGTGGTGTATCGTGTAGAATAGGATATATATACATATTACAGCACTGAACTGTCTTTCGGGTGGACCTCTGCTGGCCAGTAACAGCGTGCTTTTTGAGGGGGGAAAAGAAGGGCACTCAAGTACGTAAAAGTTCGATTACACCACTACCGTCCCCTGCCCCGAGCAAAGAGAGCGGGCCTCATTTATGAGGCTGTGCGTCACTTTTACGCCGCCGTTGCGTCACTTTTTGTGACACACCAGTGGCGTAAAAAATGTGCCTTGTTGCACCATATTTACAAAGTGACGCATCTAGGTAGATGCGTCACTTTGTAAACCCCTGCGCCACATTATACCTGCGCCAGGTATAATGTATGCAAGGGGGGCGTATTGACGCAAGAAAGGGTCATGGAAGTGACGCAGTGAAATCTACGAGATTTCACTGCGCCACTTCTAGGACTCAAATGCGTCAAAATCTTACGCCTGCCTCACAGCAGGCGTAAGACTGACACAGGCCCTTTCACATGGGGCTTGCCCCATGTGAAAGGAAACATTGCTGGAGTTGCGTCACTTTTGTGGCACACTCCAGCAATGCGTCACTTTTGCGCATACAGATACGTCAGAAATACTGACGTATCTGTAACTCCTTGCGACATGATGCGTCATACTGTAAATATGACGCATCATTGGTGTTGCAAGGAGGGCGCAATGAAAAGTGACGCATCGCTGTTTTCACACAGCAATGCATCACTTTTCATAAATGAGGCCCAGAGATTCTAGTACCACCGAGAGTGCTCTTGAAATCAGCACACTTGTGTACTCATTCGTACTAATTTACAACGTTCAACATTCTCACCATGAACACTGTACACAGTAGCAAACAGTATGGTATGTCAAAATCCGAATAAAAAAGATAAAGACTACCAGCCCCATACTGTATTATGAGCAACAATTTAAATTGAGCACGATTGTTGTTTCAGTTCCGTTTTACGAGTTGTATTTATTAGAAGTGCTTCACAATTTGCACGGATGCCCAAGTTTTGTTGCAGGAGCTGTTACCTCCGAGTCCTTCTTAGAGAAAATAACGTGCAGTGCAGGGGAATACTGTGCTCAAGAATTGGAACGAAGACCATTTGTGAATGCTAGTCCCCACTGGAAGGAAAGCTTGTAATGGACGTAAAAACAATGTAATACCCCCCACAATAGCATTTCCCTGGGAACTGGTTGTGCCTGTTTTTTTCACGCCACTCGTAAAACACTGCCCATCAGTGGCTGCTGCCTTGGAACGAGGGTGGTGGGGCGGGGGATGGATGAAAAATAATTAAATAAACTTTCCTTCACCACCGCGCCATCTCTCCTCCATCCTCTTAGATAAAGAGCAGCAGATAGCTGTTAGCACCAGAGGCACTCCGGCTCCTGTACTCTCCCAGCCAATCATGATTCTGCATGAGTAGCGTCGTGATTGGTCTGAGCCGCCTGTTTCGCCACTCAGGCAGTACCTGGGAGGCTGGGCATGTTCTCCATCGGGCTGTGCAACACAGCCTCATGGAGAACTTGCTAAGTATGCCCCTGACTGTTTAGCTGGCCCAGGAGGGCCGGGCAACCCGCAAAGCACACTTGCATGAGTGAAACCACTCCTCACTCTGCTCTGGCATCACAGAGCCCAGCCCTGTCGATCTGGCTTTGAGCCCCGCATAGAAAAATAAAATGATAATAAGGTCCTGTCATCATTCTATTTTGAATTTTTTGCACTGCTGAAATAGCAGTGGGGCAACGCTCCTCCCCGTTAGCCGCTACTGCTGCTTATGCTCATGAAATAATGCTGTGCCCATGTTTTCATATGAAGATGTAAGCTAGAAGATGACGTTGTTGAGTCAATTTAGCAGTTGAGTGCACTGAGGATTATTAAGTCTTGAATTCAAACTAGATGGAGTGAGCATTTACAGTGGCTCCGGATAGTGGACGGGATATCTCATTGGGTGTTAGGGAACTAACTTCTAAAAAGAGGTAACTCAAGTCTAAAAGACTGGAATCTCATTGCAGGACAGATGAGCTTCAGGTGCCGAGGAAGCAGAGGTTTGCTAAGCTGATAATTCTAGAAAATGTCTGTTGAAAGAACGTAACAATGAAGAAATTGCGGAATGTTCCACTGAAAAGCCTAATGTACTAAGATTACCAATTAGGCAAAAGGAATTCCTCAGTTGATTTGTATACACTAGGACAATTGTGAGACTTACCCGTATCAGATGGTCGGATAGGCTTACTTATGGATCACTGAAATATTATCGACGGACACATTATCGACTTACCAAAATATCGTTGACAAATTATCGACAACAAAAATATCGACTTACTATACTTATTACACAAACTACAAAAATATCGAGTAAAAAATATCGAGTACTAACTATATCGAATACATAAATATCGCTTAAAAAAATATCGACTACAATTATATCGTTGGACATGAAATTAGCCCTAACACTACAAAAATATCGACTACAAAAATATAGACTACCACAATATCGTTAAAAAAATAATATCGAGTTCATGTTTGCACACTTTTCTTTCTAAAATACCATCTTTATCATCAATAAAAGTCATTTCTCAGTAAAAAAAAAATTTCACATATAATACCTGTTTCTTACATAAAATTACTATTAATCCACATTTACTATACATTCTATTACATGCATTTTATCATTTTCTATTATTATTTGCATTTAACTAACATTTTCATTACTTATTTTCACATATAAATATATTTCATTTAAACACGAACCTGCTTTAATGTGGGAACAACCACATACCACCATTCTCACATCAACAAACACTCCAATTAACTTAAAAAAATTTAAACTAGCCTATACTATGCTTCCTTACATCCTAAAACCAATCAAATCAAAGCACACATAACACATATACTATAAAAGGGCTACATGCATTCTACCATTTGTTGCTGCTACCTATCTGGAAAGTAGATGCCAACACTTTGAAGATTTTGCTGCAGAATAAACATCTTTAAAGATCCAGCTTACTAGCTAATTAATAAAGTAAGTAACACAGCATTTTAGTAGAAAACTACATTAGAAGTGCACTATTTTCCTTACATATCCTAACTCTTAGACTTATTTTATTTTCATGTCTTCCTACTTTTCTGATAGAAACTGCTCCAACACAATTCCTATTACATGGTCATATTTCTTCATGTGCAAAATCAGATAGTAAGTATATAATAATTCTCTGTTACACACCAACTGCTTTGTTTAAACACTAATTTACAAGAGTATTTATTTTTAATTGACATTATATTTACAGATATACAGAAATGGTTCTATTTCTACAGCAAAAACGCTAAAATTAACCTAATTACACATGTAAGTATAGATGTGTTTGTTATAAAACTGCCAATTTCATTAATGCACATTTTTAAACAACATATCTTGCTTTTTACATCTTCCCTATAGATCATTTGAAAAATCCAAAATCAACTATAACAAAACACAAAAATACCCTTCAGAAAAATGTAAGTATAATTGTTATTTGCTAAAATGTTGGCACAAAAAACGCTAACTATATTCTTAACACCATGTTATTTATTTTAAATTGCCTCTACAGATATTCAGAAAACATCATACATCTATTCTACATATCATATGAAAACATCGTACACAAAATATACCAATATAGAAGAATCGCCTTTTAAAAAATGTAAGTATATTTATCATTTCTCTAAAACTGCCTAAAATAACACAGTCTATGTTCTTAACAACATCTTATCTATTTTATATTTCCTCTACAGATATTCTGAATACATCATACAGCTATTCTACCTACAACAAAGAAAACGACATATTTAGAAGTTAGTATACGTTTAAATCTGTTACATTTCCAAACGGTTCAGTATTAAAATTATAATATTTTGCTTTTATTTCTTCTATCTACTCTACAGATCATACCTGTACTAAATTGATGAACTCCAGCAATTACTACTATTCTACTATTTAAACAAGTAAGTATATGTAATGTTTACATCAAATGCACTAGTAGACAAAAATGACAACTGCTTTTGAGTAGGAAATACATTTGTTATATATAAACATTAACGTTGTTTTTCTATATTTTCATACCAACAGCAAATAAAGACATACATACAAGAACATCATTCAAAAGACATTTCTGCTTCTGTGACTACTACTTTGATTAACTGTAAGTATAAATGCATCACTAATGATGTTAGCACCACATAAGTAAAAAAATGTGTACTGATTTTGTTTCTTTCTACTCTTTCCTAGAACAAGTAAATCAAAATGACTGAAGGTGCAGAATTTGTCATGTCTCAGAAAAATAAATTGCTATTATGCTACATGGGTTATGTGTATAATCAGGAGAGACAAAGTGGTAGAAAGGTTTTTTGGAAGTGTACACAATATTACTCCAACAAATGTTATGGGAGGGCCACTACCAAGGAAACTAATGTGCTATTTACTAGAGAACATAATCATCCCCCAAATGTCACCGAAATTGAAATTAGAGATGCCTTAGAAAGTATTAAAAGTGCTAGCACACAAAGTGACAAACCCACCACCCAAATACTTAAAGAAGAACTGGTAAAAATACCTCACCATGCTTCAGGTCAACTACCCTCTATTGATTCCCTGAAACGCACAATTGCACGCACCAAACGACTCACTAGCACAACCCAACCCAACCCAACTTGTTTTGAAGAAATTATTATTTCACCCGAAATGTCCATCACACACAATAAAGATAAATTTATTCTTTTTGATAATGAAAGCAGTACAAACAGAATAATTATGTTTGCAACTGCAAGTAATTTACGAAAAATCCAACAGTGTCCCCAATGGATGATGGACGGAACATTTAAACCCTGCCCAAAACCTTTTTACCAACTGTATTCCATCCACGGTTTATACCATCATTCTAACATACCTTTCATTTACTGTTTGCTACCCAACAAACAGCAAACAACATACACCGAAATTTTAAATGTTCTCAAAACGGAAATCAATAATTATTTTCCCGAAAAAATAATTATTGATTTCGAATTAGCTATGATAAATAGCATTTTGAGAACATTTCCCCACACAGCAATCCAGGGTTGCTATTATCATTTTAATCAGAGTATATGGAGGCATCTCCAAAAATCTACTTTAAGTGTACTATACTCTACAGATAGCACCTTTGCCTATCAAGTTAAAAAGTTAATAGCCCTGGCCTACGTCCCTGTTACAGATGTTGCTGAACATTACAATTTATTAATTGACAGCGCATATTATAAGAGGAATGAGGATAAGCTAACACCATTGCTAGACTATTTTGAAGACACTTGGGTGGGAAGGTTGCACAGATCAGGACATCGACGCCAGCCCAAATTCCAAATCCCTTGGTGGAATGTCTATCTCAGTACTTTAAACCAGGAGGCGAAAACAAACAACAGTGTTGAAGGGTGGCATAATGCTTTCCAAGCAACTACAAAGAAAGGCAAACCCACATTCCACAACCTTCTTGAAGCTTTGAAAAAAGAACAAAGCTATCAGGAACTAAGAATGGAACAATCAGTGTCACAAATAGGGCCCAAACTCACTAAACAAACCCAACAAATGTTCCGACTGCTTCAAAGTCAAGTCACATTATACCCTACAACTAGAGGTTTAGAATACCTGGCAATAATAGCAAAAAGTCTTCTATAAAAATGTCAAGTAAATATACGAATGTCTTCTTACAATACTAATAAAAATAACATGTCATAAACATATATAAAGAATTATAAATAAAACATATTTGTTTGACAAAATTTTTAAAAATATGTTAAAAAATTCGTAACAAATATGCAATGTTTATAATTTTTTATAACATACACATAACATTAGAAATAGACATTTCCCACCCAATCAAAATTGTAAAATAAATACTTACAATTTTTGGAATTGAGAGACGCAATCAAGGAAAAATCAATCCATACAATCCAATCCAATATCTTACTATTCCAATATGGGAAACCCTCAAAAACCCGAAAATAAATTATAAAACGTAAAAAAACGCTCCAGGAAATCCCGAAAACAGTAGTGTGTACACGTTAGGATTTAAAGTTATATACACACAATTTTAAAAAAACGGTCACGCATATCAAAGTATCAATCCGATTCGAAACCCTCCAAAAAACCCGAAAAAGATTTTAAAAGTGAAAAAACCGCTCCAGGCAAACCCGAAAAATAGGAGATAAAAGTCAAAATATAAGCATAATAACTTAAACATTTGTTTCTCCGTTAAAAAACACGCTTCCTTCCATGTAGTTTTCATGCGAGGAACCGAAACCTGTAAAATAACATACATAACGAAAGCCACCCACAAATACCCCCTTCACATTTGTAAATATACTAACAATTAACATTAACTATGTAAGAAGACATTTCCGAACACTTAAAATTACACTTGAAGGAAAAAAAGCACGACACATCTATAACGCAGACTTTTCACCCAAACGCTACTTAAACTAATAATACATACACCAAAAAACACTACAAACTTTGATTACACCCTCAAACATGACCACTTACTTATAATTTGTAATAAAAAATAACCTTACCTCTCTCCACGCGAAGCAACTCCCAACCGCGAGCTTCTCCAGTCCTGAATGGAGCGCAATAACCTTACGCGGTAAAAAAGTAGTCCCCTTAACCCATTTGTGTAAAAGGATAATAGAATAAACAATGTGAAATAAAAAATATATAATACATACACATGTATAATGTAACAAATGAATACACTATACTCATGACAATTTTCCTTTATTAACAAAAAATACTATATTTAATATAAATTAATATATAATATGTATTATATATTAATAATATAAAATAATTATGTAAAACTTTGAATAAAAGATGTAAATATTTAGTTATTCTGTATATTTATATGAATAATTTTGTGTATAATTTTTATAAAACATTATAAATGTTTATGGGAATAATTAATAATGATAAATAATATAACTTATTTATTATTATTAATATAACAAGTAGAACCATTTAGTACATAAAGAATGCCCTGAAAAAAGTCTCTATTTTATCTGTGAATATATATATTTTTGTTAATAATCAATGAATGTTTATGTTTATTAATTAATAATAATAATAATTATTAAAATAATTATTATTTTTATTAATTATTAAAAAAATATTATATAATTATTTCTAATTATAACAAAATTATATAATTGCTTTACTAATATTTGATAAATACCAGATATTCTAATTAAACATATTGTTTCCCTATACAATTATAAACTTTATAACCAAAGCAATTTATATGTTTTATGTAAAAACAACATTGTGTAAAATATACACCAAGAAAATTTATTTTGGTTTTTCAATTTATCCTAAGAAATGTAATAATAGTCATGTTACTTGTTAAAAAGAAATATGTATGATATATTTTATTATATTAATATTTAATATTAACATTATTAAATATTAATGTAAGAAATATATAACAAATCATTGTTTAATTTATTTCTATATAAATACTTTAAATTGTAAATGACTGATGGGAATATGTAAAATTTACAGAAAGAATCTAGTAATCCAAATTATTGTTTACATTTACCACATGTATATAAATGTAAATATGTTATTGTGTGAATAATAAAAGTAAAAAAAAATGTGATGTTATATTTGTTTTTGATTTTATTGTAGTACACAATAAAAAAATTAAAAATTGTTTAATAAACTAATTTGAAAACATCTATGTTGCATAATTATTTATTATTAAAATACAGTAATGAACAAATTTATACAAATGTGCTGCACACTGACCAATTTTATATGTATTGTTACTACTCCAGTCAATCTAAAATCATAGAAGCTGCAGGACACTAGCAAAAAAATTTTTACTATTCCTACTACACTCAAGGTAATACCATAAAATGTGGTGGAGACTAACCAATGTATTTTTATTAATCCAACTCCAGTGTTGGTAATATTACTGATGTTGCTGGACACCAACCAATTAATAATTAGAATTCCAACTCCACTCTAGCTACTGTCTGGAAACATGCTAATACATAAATTGTTTTTATGTAAATAAAGTATACTAATGTAAAGTTATAATAATATCTATTTTCGTGTAATAAATTTAATGTATCACTGTTAAGTTAAACTATACATCAGCACTCTAAAATACCCAAAATTGTCCCAAAACACTAAAAAGACCCCTTGACCCTAAAGGCCAAAACTGACCCAGAACACTACAAATACCCCTTTATCAACAAACTGAAAACTGACCCTGAACCCTACAAATACCCCTTTACCCACAAACTAAAAACTGACCCAGAACCCTACAAATACTCCTTTACCCACAAACTGAAAACTGACCCTGAACCCTACAAATACCCCTTTACCCACAAACCAAAAACTGACCCTGAACCCTACAAATACTCCTTTCCCAACAAACTGAAAACTGACCCTGAACCCTACAAATACTCCTTTCCCAACAAACTGAAAACTGACCCTGAACTCTACAAATACCCCTTTACCCACAAACTGAAAACTGACCCTGAACCCTACAAATACCCCTACAACCACAAACTGAAAACTGACCATGAACCCTACAAATACTCCTTTCCCAACAAACTGAAAACTGACCCTGAACCCTACAAATACCCCTACACCCACAAACTGAAAACTGACCCTGAACCCTACAAATACTCCTTTCCCAACAAACTCAAAACTGACCCTGAACCCTACAAATACCCCTTTACCCACAAACTGAAAACTGACCCTGAACCCTACAAATACTCCTTTCCCAACAAACTGAAAACTGACCCTGAACCCTACAAATACTCCTTTCCCAACAAACTGAAAACTGACTCTGAACCCTACAAATACCCCTTTACCCACAAACTACAAACTGACCCTGAACCCTACAAATACTCCTTTCCCAACAAACTGAAAACTGACCCTGAACCCTACAAATACTCCTTTCCCAACAAACTGAAAACTGACCCTGAACCCTACAAATACCCCTACACCCACAAACTGAAAACTGACCCTGAACCCTACAAATACTCCTTTCCCAACAAACTGAAAACTGACCCTGAACCCTACAAATACCCCTTTACCCACAAACTACAAACTGACCCTGAACCCAACAAATACTCCTTTCCCAACAAACTGAAAACTGACCCTAAACCCTACAAATACCCCTACACCCACAACCTGAAAACTAACCCTGAACTTCCAAAAAACTCCTTTACCCACAAACTGAAAACTGACCCTGACCCCTACAAATACCCCTTTACCTACAAACTTAAAACTGACCCTGAACTCTACAAATAGCCCTTTACACAAGTACAGAAAACTGACCCTCAACCTCAAAAATACCCATTTACCCACAAACTTAAAAACTTCCCAAATCCCACTAAATACACCTTCACTCACGACTACCAAAATTACCCTGAACCCTAAACAATTAACCTATAACAAAAACTATGAAACTAAGCCAGAACACTATAAATAATAATGAACACAACATTAAACATAAATATATACAAAAAACAAATATTTTTCAAAAAACTATTATAAAATATATTATCACATTAGCTATAATAATAATTTAGATTAATTAATATTGTTTAATTCCAATTAATTAATTAACATCAACATTAATTAACACATTACATTTAAATGTATATAATTAATGTAATAAAGTCATTATTATAAATTAATTACCAATTAATTTATTTAAATGATATGCAATATATTAATTACATCATTAACTAATTATAATTAATGTGTTAGCAATTAATAAATGTAAATAATATACTAATTCTTAATCTAATAAATAACTAATTATTCTTAATTAATAACCAATGTATCAATGAAAATCATATACAAAATTTTTTAAAAAAAATTAATTATTAATAATCAATTAATCAATTAATCAATTAAATTATATGCTAATTAATCAATTAAACAATTAACTAATTAATATTAATTAATTACCAATTAAAATCTAATAAAAACAATTACCACACATATATTAACTAATTAATTATTATTAAATTACTTCCCACCCTATTCCCCTATAAACCCACAACCCGCTCCTAAACATTTGGTACTATTTATTTATATATTATATATATATTATTTTATAAAATCAATATTTTCTAACATTTTCTCGATATTTTTTACTTTCACTATATTTCGATATTTTGTCTAGTCGATATTTTTAAGTCGATATTTTTGTATTCGATATTTTTGGGTCATTTTTGCAGTCGATATTTTTTTCTACGATATTCCTATAGTCGATATTTTGTTAATGTCGATATTTTTCCGTCGATATTTTGTCCATTCGATATTATGTAGTCGATATTATGTCCAGTTACCCTTACTTATATGTATCAAAACCCAAAATCAGGTCTACCCTTAGTTAATCATGACAAATATTTCAAACACTGTTGAATCATTCTGTTTAAATTAGGTACCTCTTATTGACTCACTAGTTACTGAATTTTGGTTCACTAGGAAGTTACAACAACAACATAAACAGATCTATTTTGCAAAAATAAGGAATTTGTATATGGTTTAATCTAATACACCATAGACTAATTGCATGGACATTAAGTCACTAACATGTCACTAAAATGTGACATAAACTGACCTTTGATACTGAATCATCATAGGAAGTGTCTCATGACCTTAACCTTACAACATTACATTGATTAACATTACTTCTATAATCAGCGCATAACTAATACAATAACACAATGCAGACAAATCTTCCTATATTGGGGTGCGGAAATGATATGTCAGGGGAACGAAACTCATTTGGTTTGTATTACATGAAAAGTGATGTGTTTGTCTGAAGAGGATATAATGTCACATAACACAGAAGAACACTGGAAACATAAATTGTCTAATGCACAAATTATCAGTATTTATTAGTTACCCTAGTATACTGAAATGAGAAATGTATGGATACATCATAGGGAAAGGAAAACAGAGAGTAAATAAATACGATAGTTATGTCCACATTGTTGAAAATGGCCATCTCTGTAGAATCTCTCTTCTAAACATGATAATATCGGCTCATACCCAATTTACATGTTACATTTAGTTATAAGTCCCTAGTATAGTGTATTGCATGTGCTCAGGGCCTGTAAATTAAATGCTACTAGTGGGCCTGCATCACTGATTGTGTCACCCACTTAAGAAGCCCCTTAACCATGTCTTGGGCCTGCCATTGCAGAGTCTGTGTGTGATGATTACACTGCCATTTCCACCTGGCAAAATAAACATTTTGCAAGGCCCAAACCTTCCCTTTTTATACATATAAGTCACCCCTAATGTATGCCCTGGACAACCCAGCATGCAGGGTGCAATGTATTTAAAAGGCAGAACTCGCACATTTAAATTTTACATGCCTTGGCAGTGAAAGAGTCCCATATGAGTTCTTCACTACTTCAAGGCCTATCTCTCCCATAGGATACGATTGGGATTACCTTATTATATGTTCTAAGTGTCATTTCGAATTGGGAAGACATAAGACTTCCAAGTCTGGCATCTCTGTAATCCTAATTTAAATCCTTATTTATGATGAAAAAGTCAGATTTTATATTGCAATTCTGAAAAAGCCACTTTTAGAAATTACTTTAGCCATTTTGTTCCTGACGCCTGTCTCTGATCACTTGTCTGGGGTGTGTGACAGCCTGCCTTTGTGTATTCCCCCAAGACAGTCACACAAAATGGGACCTTAGGTGTGATTTGATGGGCCATCCTGGGAGGATGGGATGGAGGATCTGGACCCAGCCTCATTTATACCTGGATAGGCTATTTCTTGTCCACACACAAAGGGCTGCATAACCCCTAGTAGTCAGTCCGGAGCCAGGGCAGTAAAGGAAGACACTTCAATTTAAAGGCATCTCTTTGAAGTCTCCCTCACTTAAAAGGCACAACTGGTTATAAGTAGTGGAACTCTGACACCAACACTTCAGTACACCTCTGGACCTGTGAAGACTCTACCAAGAAGAAGGAATGCTGAAGGACTACTGTTTTTCTGGGTGTCTGCCTTGCTGTGCTTCCCTACTGCATGCTGTTTCCCTGCCTGGGTGAGAAGGACTGAACCTACATCACTCCAAACAAGAGTGATGACAAGGACTAGGTGGCTGGCCTCCTGATCTGAAGTCTCAGGCCCATAGAAAACTTCCAACCACCATGCTTCTGTACGTGGACTCTGCCAACTATGAGTCTGCCCTTCCAAGTGGTGCCATCCTAGTCCTGGAACCTTGGAAGTGGGCATAAGGTGCTTGTTCCAGCAGAACAACCGCATGAGCTGTCAAATCATCACATCTCTGCTTGTATCAGAACCGACGCATCGCCTCTGCTGTGTGGATCGGAATTGTCACATAGCCTCTGCTGCATGGATCAGCATTAACGCATTGCTGTTGCTACAAGGAGTAGACCCAATGTCTCGCCTTCTAAACCACTGTGTCCCGCACTTCCCAACACAATGTCCCGCATCTCCATTGACAGCAGCCTCGTCAGCAATGCCAAAGCATCTGCATTGCAGCCCATTGCTCATCGGAGCATATGCGTAGCCGCTGCTACGTTGATCAGGGCCAGCACATCACCACTGCTGTAGGGATCAGAGCCTACGCATCGCCTCAACGATACCACACATGCTCGACGTCAGCACACCCAGGATTAAGGTACTTTGGTTCAACAGGCCTCACTGGTTCCTACATCCAGACCGTGCTTCATTGTGGTAGTTCTGAAGTTTGTCCCGGTCCGGCAGACCAGATATCCCAAATAACACTTCTTGCTTCTAGGTGCTATTTTCACCTCAAACTTTGAAATTCAATATCTTAAGTTCTACTTATTGGATTTTTGTTTGTGTTGGTATTGTTTTAATTATTACATTAAGAGATATTTTTCTAATTTGGAATGGAATCTTTTGTGTGGTGTTTTCACAGTTTTACTGTTAATTGTTGCACAAATACTTTACATATTGCCTCTACGTGAAGCCATATTTCTCTGTACAGGCTACCAGAGGGTGAGCACAGGTTAATTTGGGTTTGCCTGCTTCTTGCCCTGATTAGAATTTTGGTTGCTGCTTGACTCGGGTTCATACCCCAGTCAGCCTACAACTCAATTTCTAATGCACATGTATTAATTGATATAGACCATATATTGAATACTGTAGAAAAACTTTACCTAGGGCTTGTAAGTTAAATGTTATTAGTAGACTGCAGCACCCACTGTGACACCAATACAGCGTTCATGTAAAATAAAACTGCAGGCCTAACTTTGTAGCCTGTCTGTGCAGTTTTAAAACTGCATATTCAATATGCCATAATAATCCCTTTTGACAGGTCTTCTTTTAAATATTAATGTCACACCTAAGTAGGCCTATACAGGCTGGATAGATGGGGGCAGATGTACAAGAAACCAACACATCTATACAGATGCGCCAGTTTCCCTGCGCCTACCTACAAAACCATTGCGCCACCATGGATGCATATATAACTACAGGGAGAAAGTCAGTCTAAAAATTGACAAAAAAACCTCGAATGCTCAAAATAAACTTCTCACTAGGTTGACATAGCTTGCCCAAACACTGGCTTGAGAGAAAGTGTCTCCATCAGCCCACCCATTTGGCGGAGCATCGTCATTTGGAAGACTCTGAGAGGAGGGTCAGATGTAGCCAGTGTTGCTCTAAGGCTAACATGAATGGCAACTTGACCTCATACTCTCAGAAATTCTCAGCCACAGTTTGTTCAAAGTATGAAGCCACTGATGGAGTGCAGTGCAAGTGATAGGTGTGTGTGGGATAAAAATAACTAAGAGGACAAAAAATATGTTTATTAAGTAATGTCCTGATGCCATGAGTAAAAACCGCCTGATAGTATTGAAAAAATTAACTATCTCCTGGCAAAGAGTGAGGTCGACATGTTTCAGCCATGCGGCCAACTTGCCCAGCTTTCTTCAGGACCTTAATGATCTTAATTGCTACTGCAGGAAAAATAAAGATAAGTGAACTATACTATACATCTGATTTTTCATAAGGAAGTAAACAGATCAGTGGTGTATTACCACCCTACCAGGTACCATTCCAATGTACTCGTGGATAAGATCTATCTCTTCATTCCCAGCCTTCTGTGGGAGTATGCCTCCTCTCACCCGGCAACTGCTCGGTGGTTGAGGCCCCGCTCTGTCCGTCGGTACCTCGTAGCAATCCGAAAGCAGTGTGGGAGGTATTTACAATACAGCGCACCATGGCGCAAGGATTGACAGATGCGTCAGAAATTTGGACTCATCTGTTGATGCAAAAGTGATGCATTGCTTGAGTTGCTCATGAAAGTGACGCAACTCAAGCAATGCCCCACAACAGATAGATGAGTCCTTTTTAAAAAGCCTTGCATCAATCCTTACTTCTGATCTGTGCAGGCGAAAGGATTTTGATGCAATGAAGGCGTAGAGTGATGCAGTGGGATGCTGTCAATTTCACTGCATCAGTTCTACATGGCTTTTTGCGTGAAAACACCGACCCTTCATACATTTTACCTGATGCATGTATAATGTGGCGCAGGGCTTTACAAGGTGATGCATCTCCCTAGATGCGTAATATTGTAAATTGATTGCAATGTGGTGCATTGTTCACGCCACTGCTGCGTCACAAACAGTGATGCAACGGCGGCACAAACATGTTGCAAGGGGCTTAAATATTCCCTTAGGTATTTAAAGCAGAACCTGTAACAGTTACATTTTGAATATGTCTCTACAGTGAAAAGGCCCCAAAAGCTATTTTCACTGTAGCACTGTAGCAGGGTCAGCTGTTCCTTTGGAAGGCATTAAGATACTATATTAAATGTATTATGGTAATCTCTGGCTAAGTAACAGATACAACAATATTCTTGGACTTGTTGAATATTTATTACAGGTCCAATTCCCTAGTAAGGTCAGATTTTAAATCACTATCTTGGGAAAGGTACATTGTAGAAAGTCCACAATTTTGGGAGAGGTACCCTTCCAATAAAAAGGACAGATTCCACTGTTCACAAAAATACCAATAGATTCCTCTTGTGATACTCACATTTATCTTCACATCTGTATACTCATATTTTTATAGGGAAACCCTCTTACATTTATCTTCCACACAGCCATCTATACGCTGAAACCGGTTTAATGGAAAATATCTCATTTATTACATAAGCTGAATCCTTAGTACCAACATATATACTATATTTGATGATGTATATAAGTTATACACTAAAATATCATTAAAACAACTTTTAGAAATACATTATACACAGTTTTTAGTACCAACATATATACTATATTTGATGATGTATATAAGTTATACACTAAAATATCATTAAAACAACTTTTAGAAATACATTATACACAGTTTATGCAATACCTTATCACTTTAATACTTATCAATAACAATATCCATTCTTTTCTGTATTTATATAAATAATAAATACCATCATTCACAGGAAGAGAAACGTTTTACTGCTAACTATCCCCAAAAAATACAATGCAATCAAATAATGTCACAAGTTGTCGATGCGGCGTTTCGGTGGTATACAAATGGTTCACCCCGACTTCTTCAGGACAAAGTGTTAAAAAACAATAAAATAGTCTAAAAAGATAAAAACATGTTCAGGACAAAGTGTTAAAAACCAATGAAATAGTCTAAAAAGATAAAAACATGTTCAGATATATGGATCATAAAAGGCAGACGAAATTACAATAAAAGGCTCAGTGCATAACTCTCCTCTTTCATCATTTTGTCCCCTTTTTACATTCTCTCTCGATCAGATCATTATCCCATCCCAGATTTCTTTTTAATATGTTGTGCATATTGAAGCTGTAATCATTGAGGATAATGTCCTTATGTAATTGTCTTTGAGACTCTGTCTCTAGGTACTTACATTGTCCATAATCACTCCCCCATGAGTCCTTATTTTTCCTATTTATTTTATAAAAATAATTATCTTAGGTGGCTATCAATCGAAACACTTACCCCACCATATCCTATTGTTTCTTACAGTATGTGTCCTACAGTTATCTCAACTGTTTATTGACAAACCATTGGATCAAAATGGACTTTTACTTCCTTTTCATATGTGTTTTAATTCACATCACTTATGTCTCTGCAACAAAGAAGTCCAGTATGATTAACATTTCCAACAAAAATACCCTTCATTCATTAAAAGTGACATGTATAATAAAACTTACTTAGAAGGATGGTCTTTTTAAATAATATTATTTAAAAACGATCACCCTGGTACTCTGAACAGTAAATCTATTTTTGTTCTTTCTTTGCGCCACTTTTCATCAGGCAGATCTCTGCATAAAAGTGAGACATAGATATATTTTTTTACAATAATAACATCTGATTAAAACCACTCCTCTTCGCTTACCTTATATATCCCTAATTGTGTTCACAGGGGACCAACTCCATTACTTCTTCCCTTAGAGTACTTCACAGTAGGGAGCCTTTCTGCCATTGTATAACTCCCCTTTCTAACGATAGTCATCATGGAGCTTTCTTCACTTCCGCCCTTGTGCTCTGTTAATATTAAAAATGGACCTCAATCTTTGTCGCATAAGATCAAAGTATTAATCAGGCAAGCTCACTCCCTTTTATGATTTTCATTTATTTTCTATGTGAATCCCTTATTCCTCAATAGTATGTTCAGAAACTTGTATCACCTCAACTGACTCTCAATCTGCAGAATCTTCCTCAAGGGAATTAATTATCAACCCTTCATTGCCATATTACTTAGACTTTTTCAATACGGATAATCTTTTAACAGGAATACCCTCTGGTTTGCTACCTGGGGTAATCTTTTATCTACTCTACATCTGCCTTAACATTTATATCCTGTTTATAATTTTATTAACAACAACAGGATTTTACATATAAGCTAATCTTTTTACTAAAACTTATTCTTAAATGTTTTCCCTGCCCCCAGATGACCTATTATCACAAGGATAATAGCTTTAATTCAAGAGGCCCATTTATACTTCAAAACAAAACTACGTGTAGTTGCATACAGCTCTGTCGAACACTCCCAATATGTCGACACCTAGTGTCGACTTTTGAAGCGTAAGCATTTTTATTAAGAAATATTGGTGTCCCTAATATATCCAGGTATTTACCTACGTTATCTCACAGTCCAGTCAGGCCGATCGGGTCTTCATTAGTCAAATAGCCATAATTGGTAAGTCCCTCCTTTATAAACCCTTTGTGAGGTACGCCTGTGTGTCTATTCTGTGTCCCAACCCGCAGACATATTGAAGTCAGGCAGACTGTGCTATTCATTGATACTATTACACAGCCGTCTTCCATTTTCACTATCTATTAATGTGTTTCAAGTCTACAGCTCAGGATAAGGCTAACGGCGGCCATCTTTAAACTGACCTGATAGTGTCTGTGTTAGATCAGGTCTCAATAAATACTCAGATAACATTAAGTCTTAAAGCAGTATCTCTCTAGTGATGAGATATAGATGACTGAAACTGCTGTTTAGAATCGTCTCCACCTATTTATACTGTTTTTCATAATGATCGTGCCCCCTCTATAAGTCTCTAAATATACCCTGTGGCGGCCACCATTACATCAGACACAAGGAAAGCTTGTTAATCATCTGTTGCACATTGCAATTGTTTTTTGACAGATACAGCCAGGATAAAAAAGGAACCTTATTAGTTAGATCCCTTGAGTAATGCTTTTACATCAGATATTATGAAAACAACTATCTATCTATCCCTTATTTTGCAATATTAGCAGTGCGGTCTATCCCTATATTTTCAGGTAGATTTTTAAAAATGTGTACATATTGAAATATGATTCTGCTTACTTCAGCAGTCGTTCCCACTCTTCACTATTGTTGGCCAAATTTATACATACTGAACTTACTCGTGGAAAACAGTTTTCATTTTCTTCTTTCCTTATCTAAATCTCCTCCTTTTATTGTACCTGTTATGCTCTCCAAGATGCACCATTTCAGCTCACTTTCTTTACGTTTATGTTCTATCCAATGTTTCGTGAGAGGGGCATTCTTTTTTTCAGTTCTGATCGCTGATCTATGTTCATTTAGCCTGAAAAGCACCTCTCTTGCTGTCTCGCCTGCATATCCTTTTTTTACAGGGGCACACAATTAAATATATCACATTCTTTGTACTGCAGTTCATCTTGTATTAAAATGGTGTTTCCCATTGTTTACTTCTACATCTCTACCACTCATCATGGAGCTACAGTTACCGCAGTTGCCATGTGGGAAATGGCCTGTAACTTTACTGCCATGAATTATACCTCTTTGTTGAGGTTCTTTAGATTCTTTGTATGTATGAGCCAGGAAATATCAGATTTTTCTGTTTCTTCTATATGCAAAGAGAGTTTTTTTCTACCCTTTCTTTGCCTACCTCATTCAGTAGGGACCAGCTCCTATTAATGAAGTTTTTAATATTATTACTTGTACATAAGACGTTTGTTACACACAATATTACGCCCTCTTGTAGGTCTGTATTATTATTCTTTTGGGGTATCATCTGCTAAGAATTTTCCCTTTCAAGGTTTCCGCACGTATCTCAAAACCTGCCCTATATGTAGTTTCTTCTCAATCGTAAGAACTGTCCAAAGGGTATATTGTCCTTCTGACAGTTGGGGGTGATTGCTAGTGTAGTGGAGAACAGTGTTTCAATCTGATGGTTTAGTAAAAAGTTCCACTCCTAAAATCCCATCGATGGCTTTTATTTTAATGTCTAAAAAAACCCAGTGGGATTGGCGCATTGTGGAAGTAGATTTTAGATCCGGGTCTCCTTAAATCATCCATTCTATGAATGCAACAAAATCTTTCTCATTGCTAAACCAAATGAAAAACACATCATCAATGAAGCGAGGCCAATGTAGGACATTTTGAAAGAAAGGTGCCATTTCATTAAATATATGTTTTTCCTCAAATGCACCTACATACTAACATGCCAGACTGGGAGTGCATGTT
Source organism: Lissotriton helveticus (assembly GCF_964261635.1). Taxonomy (NCBI): domain Eukaryota; kingdom Metazoa; phylum Chordata; class Amphibia; order Caudata; family Salamandridae; genus Lissotriton; species Lissotriton helveticus. The sequence continues at coordinate 957,128,574 of NC_136071.1, forward strand.
GCGCCCATGTCGGTCCCTTTAGTTTGGGAATGGTACTCACCATTGAATAAAAAAAAAGTATTCTTCAGAATAATCTCCACAAAATCAAAAAATCTATCTGGCACAGGGTGTTAGATCTCCCTCTTCATCTTATAGGACATTGATAATCATTTCTACTGTATCTGCCTGAGCGATATTTGTATATAGGGCCTCAGTGTCTAAAGAGACCAACCATACTGTTTCGGGGTCAAACCTAATACACTTCACTTTTTTAATTCTGTTGGTTGTGTCCTTTATGTATGAAGTTTGTTTTAAGACCATCTGTCGCAAAAAACAAGCATACATATTTACTTAAGGGCTCAGTGAGGATGTCTATACTGGACACAATGGGTCACATTGAGGGATCTAAGATGTTTTCATGTAATTGTTGGAGTCCATGTAGGGCAGGGATGATTGGGTATTAATTGTAGGGGAATTCATATTCCTCCTGGCATATTAAATCATCCTCCCGAGCTAGTCTTAAAAGTCTAACTATCCTCAGTCTGTAGTGTCCATTACCAATATACTCCCTCCTGTATCACCTCAACTGACTCTCAATCTGCAGGGTTGATTGTGATATTATCACATTCTTCCAGGTCCTTCAGGGCCTCTCATAGTTCTTTGGATAGGTTATCCTTTCTCCAGAATATTTCAGCAAATAGATCCTCTATGCCCTTCTCTATAACTTTTTCAAAGGCCTCTACTTCTTTGCCTACCATCTGTCTTTGAGGAGTTCAGGTAGGTAGTGGTTTAAGACCTGACTCATTCACATCAGGAAATTGGTATTTGCCCTCAATGATTCTTTTAATTCTATCTTTTCAAAATAAATCTCCTATATCATTTTCTATTTCAAATCTCTTGGGTGGTGTCATAGGTACAAACCCTAAACTTCTTTCCAATACTCAATGTTTTTCATCACTACTTAGTGTCGTGGATGAGACGCTTTTAGTGGGTGCTTTATCCACCATTAGTCCCAAATTTTGACTGTGGGTTCTCATATATTAGTTTCTTGAGGCTATATTTTCTTGTTGATAATTTCCCCTTCCCCTGGCTCCCCCTTGTGGATTTGGGTTGTATCTTTCCTGATGTTGGTAAAAGAAAATTCATTTTTTCTACTTGGTTCCATTCCATCTTCTCTGTTATTTCTCTTGTCTGGTACACTGTCTTCCTCTGAATTCGACTCATATAAGAAGTGTCTGAGAAATTTACATGTTTTTTTGACCCCTGGTAGTATTTGGGTACCACTTTCTATTGTGTCCCCCCTCATTTATTGGTCTTTCATAGTAATCTTTCTCCAGATACAGATATGCTCCTTTGATACTATAGCTGTCCACATCCTTTCTTAATTTATTGGTCTTTTTATACACCAGGTATTCTTCTATCCCAATATATCTTCCTGTATTTCTTCCAACTTTTGTTTTGCTTCCTCCAGTGCTGTGTTGTTTTTCAGTTGTGCTTCTAGCATCTCAGTTAACAGAATATGCAAGATATAAGGAAATCTAGATGGGATAATAATCTGAAAGAGAGAGAATGCAAAAAGGGAAAAAAGGAGGAATGAGGAGAGTTATGCACTGAGCCTGTTAATGTATTGTTGTCTGACTTTTATGGTCCATATATCTGAAACATGTCTTTATCTTTTTAGATTATTTATTGGTTTTTGATACTTTGTCCTGAAGAAGGTGGGGTGAATCATCTGTGTACCACTGAAATGCAGCATGGACAACCTGTGACATTATTTGCAGCCATGACCCGTGCAGCTAAGAGTGGTGAGGCCAGGTGGGGTTGAATTTCCTTGTCATAGTCTGTCGAAATACCCTCCCACCCAGCCCCACAGCCGCAACACTCTTATCTGCATGGGCCACAGCTGAATATGTGTTTGCTTTGTATTTTTTGGGAATAATTAGCAATAATTATCTTCTTGTGAATTACAGTATTTTGTATTTATATAAATACAGGATATATGTTTTTGATAAATTTCAAAGTGATGAGCTATCATATAAACTGTGTATAATGCTTTTATAAAACTTGTTTTGATGAGATTTTAGTGTATGACTTGTATACATAATTGAATATAGTATATTTCTATGTACTAAGGATGCATTTTATGTAACAAAGGAGATATTTTTGCATTTAACGGGTTTCAGTGTATAGATAGCTGTGTGGAAGATACAAGTATGAGGGTTTCCCTATAAAAAAAAAAAGTTTATAGATAGGAATATCACAAGAGGACTCTATCATTGCTTTTATTAATTTTAGAAAGTTACATTTTCTCTGCCTAATGCCTCTAGAAACCAATGTACATGATCTAGACTGTCAAGCAGGAGCTAAACAGCCTTGTAATGAGGTGTAAATCATCTCCCAGAGCTGGGACTAAAGCCTTGGGTGTGGGGAGGTATTCTGTTCCTTTGGCAGAAGGGCTATCTGGGTTATGCTGAGGAACTTGATTAACTTCAAACTTCTAACATCACCAGCAAGTACTAGCTTTCACCCAGTATTGTAGTAGTATTCTTTATCTATTCAGGCAATCCCAGTGGGAAAAGTGTCAGAACTGGTCTGAAGAGTCCGCAAAGGAGGTGTTGCTATTTTACCTGCCCACATCTTTGGAGTGGGCACACAGCTTCTGCACTAGTGGAAATGGTTTCACCATCTTGGATTTGGGCAGAGAAGAGCATTGTGTGCATGTTTGCATCAGGACACATAGTAACTGCTGCAAAAGTGAGCCAGGAATCTCCCACAACAGACTGGTGCCAGGAATACATTTGGCACCCCTGGATACACTCTTCAGACCTCAGCTGGATCTGTGGTAGACAGAAGAAGGACTGCACCTACTGTTGAGACTTGTGATGAGACCTGAAAGGCTGGACCTGCTTCTACCTCTGCCCAGGATAAAGAAGCAAACTTCAAGGGTCAGTTGGCTGACCTCCTGTTAAGCTACAGGAACACAGCAGCTCATAGGAGCCCTTTTCCTGAAATGTTACTGCTAGACACCACTACCAAAATCATAACAGCTCTTTAAGATTATCAAACCTTTTTGGAGCCAAGCTGAATTCCATTTATACATGAAAGGTCAGGTTTGCAAAACTGAAATGCAAACTCTAAGAGACATAAAAAGATTAATAGTCCAGTTCATCGAAGCTTATGATGTAGATATTAGCTAAAGAGAACTGGCCTCTCAATTCATCATATATGTGCTTGGGACTAGGGATGTCATAAATAAAGCATTCTCTCCTGTAGTACCCTGGGTACATTAAGTGTCAGAAACGAGCAAGTGAGTTAGGAAAGAAGCACCTGATCTGGAGAAAAATCTAAAATGTTGGTATAAAGAAGGAGCTCCATGCACTATTTCTTTATAAGATTAACAACAGATTTAAGTAAAATACACAATTATATCTGAGGATAAAAGGGCTATAAAACTTACCAATTGAGCTTCAAATCCATTTCACGTCACTCTTCTCTAAACACTGATATTTCTTTTAGTTCAGCCTGACAATAATCACAGTTAATTTGAGGACTGTGGGGAATCTAAGTGACCACACCAAAGCCATGCTGTTCAGAAAACACATATTGCTGGGGTGTAGAAGGAGAGCCGTCTGTTGAGGTAGGCTGGGTCGGTCTTGTGGAGTGCCTTGTGTGCATGGATGAGGAGCATGAAGGATATCCTCTTGTTGACGGGGAGCCAGTGCAGGTTTCTCAGGTGGGGGGTGATGTGGCCGTGTCATGGTACATCGAGGATCAGTCGTGCCGAGGTGTTTTTGATGCGTTGTAGTCGATTGATGAGCTTGGTTGGGGCTCCCGCGTAGAGGGTGTTTCCGTAGTCGAGTCTGCTGCTGACAAAGGCCTGGGTGACTGTCTTTCTTGTATCTTTCGGGATTCATCTGTAGATCTTGCGGAGCATGCGCAGGGTGTTGAAGCAGGAGGAGGAGACGGCGTTGACTTGCTTGGTCATTGAGAGCGTTGAGTTGAGGATGATTCCCAGGTTGTGTGCGTGGTCGTTGAGGGTCGGGGATGCCCAAAGTGCCGTTGGCCACCAGGAGTCGTCCCAGGCTGATGGGTTGGAGCTGAGGATGAGGACCTCCATCTTGTCCGAGTTCAGCTTCAGACGGCTGATCTTCTTCCAGTCGGCGACGGCCTTCATTCCTACATGGAGGTTGGCTTTGGCAGTGATGGGGTCCTTGGCGAGGGAGATAATCAGTTGCGTGTATTCGGGGCAGGAGATTATGTTGAGGTTGTGCTGTCGGGCGACGTGTGCAAGCGGGGCCATGTAAATGTTGAACAGTGTCGGGCTGAGGGAGGATCCTTGAGGTACGCCGCAGATGATCTCGGAGGCTTCGGAATGGAACGGTGGGAGGTGGATCCTTTGGGTTCTGCCGGAGAGGAAGGAGGTGGTCCATTCCAGAGCCTTGTCTTGTATCCCTGCGGCGTGGAGGCGTGCGCGTAGTGTGCGGTGGCAGACGGTGTCAAAGGCGGCGGAGAGGTCTAGGAGGATGAGTACTGCAGTCTCCCCGTTGTCTAGCAGGGTCCTGATGTCGTCGGTGGCGGCGATGAGGGCGGTCTCGGTGCTGTGGTTGCTGCGGAACCCTGACTGGGAAGGGTCCAGGATTCTGTTCTCTCTGAGGTATCGGGTTAGCTGTCTGGTAACGATTTTATCTATGACCTTGGCCGGGAAGGGGAGCAGAGAGATGGGTCGGAAGTTCTTGAGGTCTCTTGGGTCTGCCTTGGGTTTTTTGAGTAGGGTGTTCATCTTGGCGTGTTTCCAGTTCTCTGGGAAGGTTGTGGTCTCAAGGGAGAGATTGATGACGTTGCGCAGGTGGGGTGCAATGAAGCTGCTTGCTTTGTTGAAGACGTGGTGCGGGAATGGGTCTGACGGAGAGCCGGAGTGGATTGTGCTCATGGTCTTGATGGTGTCATCGACGCTCACGCTGGTCCAGGCTAGCAAGGTGACGTGGTCGATGGTGTGCAGAGGGTCTGTTGTGTTGCTGTCTGTTGGGGCTGTCTGGGTGTTGAAGCTGTCGTGGATGTCTGCTATCTTGCGTTGGAAGAAGATGGCGAGGGAGTCGCACAGGGCTTGCGACGGCGGGATGTCGTTGGTGTTGCAGCTGGGGTTGGAGAGGTCCTTCATGATGTTGAACAGCTCCTTGCTGTCGTGTGCGTTGTTGTCGAGGCGGTCTTTGAAGGAGGTCTTTTTGGCTGCCCTGATGAGGTGGTGGTGGTTGCGGACAGCATCCTTGTGTGCTGCGTGATGAATCTGCCTTGAAAAACAAATAAAAAAAGATTTGATACAATGAATGTTCTTTTCGGCAAAAGTATAGTTACAAAGCCACAATGTTTGATAATAATGTCAATTGCAGGTTTACGAGTCACATTCATTCACAGTGTAAGTGTATTTTTACATTTTGAATATATATTCACAAATATATATATATATATATCACAGATGATGATTTAAAAGAGTACTACAATGGGTAGACAAGGCAGAAGCAATTTATATAATTGATTTAAAAAAATCCCAAAATGTTATTTTTCTTGGCTGTGAATTACCCAGTGTTTGGATGTGATAGATATCTGACCTTTTGGAGAAATGTTCTGCATCACAACCTCCAAACACTTTTTTACATAAACTGCAAACCTTATTTTGAATCTTGAATTTTGTATGCACATATCTGCAAACAATACTTTCACAGCAGTAGCATCTGTGTCTGTTTCTCTTGAGGACATTCTTGCCTAGTGCATCTTCATCAACATTGGCAGTTCACTATTATATGTTGGGGCTCCTGGCTTCTGTTCTAAGAATGACCTGTTAATTTTGGGTTATCTCCACAAACAGAGGATAGGTGAGCATTTTCTGTGATGAAAAGTGCTTTCGACTGAGTTGTAGAAATTCAGCTTACGATGAATATACAATTCTAATACATGAAACCATAAAAACAATTGTGATTTTTTTTCCATACATGAGGCTGATACACATAGATTTGTTATTGTTATAACATGCACTATATGCATTGGTGTTTTGTTATATGTTGAAAATGCATTTGGAATACTCTCACCCCTTGTATAGCTTAGATTATTGATATTATTAGACTTGCTTCTAGCTCTTTTAGTACTTTTATTTCTCTGATGTATATATCATAAAGAAAATAGGGGTACTATATGTCAAGATGGATAGAAATGTATATATAACCTTAAAGAAATATCACTATGTAAGTGATAAACCCCATGTCTACTGTCAATTTATTGTGAATTCAGTAAAAAGCCATTAAAAAAGTCACCTTAATGATGATACCTCGATTCTGAATAGTGCACATTTAACTCTGCATCAAATATGACTCAATTTGATGTGATTTCAAGTGTCACTATTTTCCATGGTTTTTCTTCTCTGGAAACCTGCAACAACAAAAGGGTAGAAAAAGATTTACCAACAGCCGACTGTTCATTTATGTTGGTAAGATGCATGCTTACATATATTCATTGGAAATGTCAACTCACCATCCTATGAGGCAAATTAATGATCTTGGAGTCTGGTGATTCTAATACTCTGCAAGAGAAAAAAGACAGAAAAAGGCTATTAATTTTTGGGTACTATGTTTTGGGTGTATCTCTGATAGATAAATATACAATTGATTTCTTTGCAATTTATAGTAAGAAATGGTTTAATTCCACTGCATTTTTTGTGTGTCTGGTTAGAATCATTCCTTACCATTTAGGAGGTAAGTTATCAGAATATTTTTTGTTTCTTAGTGTTTGGGTAGTATAAGCAATTACCTACTATCTATGCATTCATTTCCCTCAGGAGTACAGTGCATACGCAAGGTCCCAGTCCATTTGTACTAGTGGGCATATGGAAATGTTAGACCTGGCCTCCTTGGCGTGGTTTTCCCCTATCTTTTTGCTTCAGCCTCCCATATTTTTGCTGCGTGCTGAATTTAGTTTTTGCTGGTCTAGACACTTTGGGCACTTTTCCACTGCTGATCAGTGCCAAAGTGCAAGTGCTCCCTCTTTAAATTGTGAATATGGATAGGTGTTTCCATAATTGGCTTGTTTGACTTGTTACTAATTCCCTAGTACAGTGGACTGTGTGTGCCCATGGCCTGTAAGTCAATTGCTGCTAGACAGAAAGAAGGAGTTTAGTATGCCTGAACTCAGAATGTAAAAGTGCATCTTTTAGTAAAGATGATTTTTATATTGTGTGTTTGAAAATACCACTTTAAGAAAGTGGGTATATTCTCGCTTTTTCCATCCTGGTTTGAGGATTGACTGTCCGGCTTTGGAGTGATAGGGGCTGGGGATGTGCATTCACTGTAGACAGCCACTGGGGGGTTGAGGTGTTTCCTGCCTTTCCTAGGTGAGCCTGGACTGGGTTAAATAGACCTGGGCTGCATTTAGCATATGGGGAAGATATTTTGTTGCACCTGAAGAGGCCTGGTCTGCCTTACACAATGCTGCCTCCACCTCCTGCCGGGAAGCTGGACCAGAGAGGACAGAATTGGTTTTGATTGTGCACAAGACCTCTCTGCCACAAGAGAACAAAGAGAAGTACGGTATAAATATTGGTGCCCAGATCCCAGAACTTTAGATTACTTCTGGACTCAAGAGGAACCTCTGCCAATGAGAAGACCGGGGAAAGTTGAAGGAGAAGTATTGCCTGTTTGCTGTGTCCTGTCCGGGGTTAGCCTACTGTGGCTGTTTCTGCCAAGGAGAGGATAAGGACTTTGCTGTGTGCTTTGTATTCTGCTTGAAGAAGATTTCCGAGGCTTGAAGTAATGCTTGCCTCCTGTTCTGAAGTCTCAGGGACACAACAACTTCACTACCAGCGCCCTTGAACTTGCTTGCTGGGAGTTCTGACCTGCCAAGATGTGCCTGTTGCTAGGTTAGGCCACAGGAGGTTGTTCCTGCTACTGGGAGCTGGAAAAGAGAAGCAGCAAAGAGAAGCGCGATGCATCCGCATCAGTTTCTGATGCATTGCCGCTGTGCCGCTGAAGAAACCGATGCAGCGCCTGGCTGCGGCTGGAAAAATCGCTACACGCTGAATCCTGTACACCAATCTCCGAAGTCCGAGATCACTGCACCGATTCTGACGCAGGCCCTGCTGTACGGCTGCAAGAACCAACGCATCATGGGACCGCAGATCCCCACACATCGCACTGGGGTGGCAAGGCTACAAGAATGCCAGGGCCCCAATAAGAATCTGACACATCACCTCCCCTTCAGTAAGGAACCAATGCATCACCTCCCCTGGGTCGCTGTAAGGAACTGACGCATCACCTCTCCTGAAGAACGGAACTGACACATCTCCTTCCCTGGGCATAAGGAATTGATGCATCACCTTCCATTTGGCTGTTTTTGTTTATGATTGTGATGAATCCAAGGTTCTTTGTGTTGAAAGTGTCTCAGCTATAGTTTGCTATGAACAGAACTGTTTTTGCCTTCCAAGGATTACATTTTAAGTACTGTATTGTGGATTTTTGTCATTTTGGTCTTGTTTGGTTTAGGTAAAGATTACTTATTTTCTAAACTGGTGTGGTTTCCATTGTAGTGGTTTCAATGTATTACTGTGTGTGTACCCAAATGCTTTACACCCTGCCTCTGAGATAAGCCTGTCTGCTCGTGCCAAGCTACCAAGGGGTGAGCAGGGGTTATTTTAGAAGCGTGTCTCCCTTATCCTTACCAGGAAGAAGTGTCCCTACTTGGACAGAGCTGCAAGCCCTTGCCAACTAGAGACCCCCATTTCTAACAGGGAGGTATTAGGTAAGAACGTATGCCTGCTGTTCACCCTATACATATATCCATTTATTCGATGACCCCTCAGTAATAAGTACTGTGCGTTCATTAGATACACTGCAAACACAGAACGCTGAAGGTATCTGCAGCCCAGGGGACTCCTGCTGTCATCATTCGGGATCCCAAGGAGGTCATTTTTGTTTTCTCCACTTCCTCCTTTCCTTGGGACACTGTTGTCACCTGGCAATTGCCTTACTCTTCAGGTGGTCACAGGGTCTGGTAGCATAGGCAATTTGCTTTTGACATCTACCTCTTGGTCTTACAAGATAACACAGCCACATCAGCTGTGGTTGTGGTTGCATGCAGCCGCGGCCGGTAGTGGGAGTACTGGCCGGGCTGTGACGTGGGGAGGGGCAGGGGCAGGGTGGGGGGTAGTAATGTATGGATTACGGACTTTAACAGGTAAGTAAACATAAAAATAAATAAAACAAATTTTGTTGTGCGCACTGCATCGCATTTTGTGATGCAGTGCAAGCAACGAAATTAAAGTCCGTAATCCATACATTACTACCCCCCACCCTGCCCCTCCCCCTCCCCACGTCACCGCCCAGCCGGTACTCCCACTACCGGCCGCGGCTGGTGGCATGTCACAGTATCTACAGTGATTCCAAACAAGTAATCTGCAATTTACACATGTATTGCCATAAGGGATGTATTTGTCCTCCTCTCTGTGTAAAAGTTACTTTGTGATTTCAGACAGTTATATGTGAAACAACTTAAACTGGATTATTTCTAATATGTTCACATTGAGTAGAGCAAATAGGGGCAGATTACACAGTCCTTCTGTTGCACCAGTTCATTCGAGCTTGATCATGACCGATGATCATCCAAACACAACATATGCTTCTTGTCCTCTCTTGTTCTTATGCTTGGATGGCAGACAAGTGAGACCAAAAAGCTACATAATGACCGAATGCGGAAGTAGTCCACAGTCACAGGCAGCAATGTTAGGGTGGGTACTGAGTTAGTCACACTGCGAAACACCAATGCAATGATATATATGTTTTCACTTTTATTTTCCAGAACGCAGAAAGGTGACAGATTGATCTACATCCTAATCTTCATTGAGGCAATAACAACACCCCATGCAGTTTATTTCCTATTTGTCTATGAAACGTACCTGATAATAAAGCATGCGTACTGGCACATCATTTCACAAAAAAAGATAAAAATGTCACCCTATGTTTATTAATAAGTCGTCTGTCAATTCGGAGGGTGCTGATAGCAAATTTGTCAAGTAGAAGTAGAGAGTGAATTCTCTTTTCATTCGTCAACCCACAATTTTAACATATTGAGCTGCAATTATTTACAGCTTTTCTTTGAAGTTTAATTTCCTCTGTACTATGTATAGATTATTCTATGACAGAAGCGCAGCAACTGTCTAATGCCTTCCCAAAGATGTATATTTTCGTGACAGCAGATTCCACATCCAGATTATGTGCATGAAAGCGTGACTCATAGAGACCTCACTACACAATTATGCAAATATGCATTAATTATGCAATTACAAGCATACACAGCAGTGAAATTTAATTCATTACATTGGTTTAGTTCACTCGCTGAATGCAATGCTATTAACTAATAACTGACCGCAGATGTCTTTCTCCTTTTGATTCATTTGCATTTTATGATGCATGGGAATGATAAATGATAGTAACAGCAGCTGACTCGAGCAGATGGAATGAACCTAATAGAGCCCTGGATGATTTACACCATTTAAAACTGAACATTTTGGCCATCAACGGGGTGTATTAAAATGTTTTGCATCATCGTAATGCTTCATTACTGCTGTATTCACAAGCTATCTGCTATCATTTTTTGCTTTGCGTTCATTGCAGTAAATTGCAATTTAGCTCGAGTCATATCTTTTGGGATGCCCTTATTATGTCGTGCAATTTGTGCCTTTATTTCATCATCATTGCCCGACAGGTAGTAGTCTAAAGCGCACTGTCTAGAATAGGATTTCAATAAATGCAATAAATAGCTAGTTATTTAAAATACATTTTATAGGACATGCCATGGGATCGTGGCCTCGTGCTATATCCATGCTTCCTTTTGAAAAGAACATAGCGTATGTCATTATTTTAATTCGTTTTTGAACATTAAAGCCAGGTAAGCACTATCATGTTCATCTTGAATGAAAGGCAGAAGCCGAGCCGTTCAAAATTAGTGGATAAGATTCTATCTGACCTCAATTCTAATTGCATCTATTGTAAGTGTGTATCACAGCTGGGGATCCTGTGATACACTAGAAATGGCTCCTGAATAGATGGCGCCTTTGGCATTAATGATTTTTTATCTTCCTGCCAATCTTGACTTTTTTCAGGTTTCACCACAATTTTACTTTGATATTTATTTCTGATAATACATCCTTTTAGCCATATTAAGCAAAATTCAGCACAATCACCTGCATGTGGATGGATTCCCCTCAGGGTTTGCAGATATTGTGGCTGTCACTGGGACGGAGGGACAACAGCATGTCGGAATGTGTGAAACCAAGAACTCCAGGTAGAGAGCAACGAGATAGGTCATATCCTGCAATCATAAGACAGGAGTAGCAAACCGTCCTTTCACCCAGATTAAACATCACGCAGACTGCGGGGATGTGTGGCTCTGCCCAACACAATATAGAGTTGGATAGACAGGTAGGACCTGCCTCAGTTGCAATAACACTCACACGCAGTTGTGTACATGGTGAGGTTGCATTGTCAATGTTTTGAGGAGTGATAAATGCAATCTTGTAAAACTGATTGCTAAAGGGTATGGTTAGTGTGGAATCATTGATGCTGGGAATCATGGGGTTAGGCTAGGTGGCGGGATTGCAGTGGTTTTGTGATTAGAGTGGTCAGTAGGTTTTTTCAAACTACACAGGGTTTTGAGATTAGAGAGGGAGTAGGAATGGAGAGGATAATGAGTTTAGGGTGAACGTTTTGATTGCATGGGATGTTGGGGTGGAGGAGAACTGGGAGGCTTAATTTGTTTAGGTAGGAAGGTAGAGTTGCATGAAATGCTGTGGTTAAAGAGACACAAAAGGTGGCTTGAAATGGCTTATTGCTGTAGTTTTGCCGGAGTGGCTGGTAACATAAAAGCTGTGGGGCGAGGGAAGTGCCCCACAGCATCCCATCACACATATACATTAAAAAAGAACAGACATAAAAACACTCACATGCATTAAAATGGCATTCAAATTAAATAAACCCACATACCTGTGCTGCATCTTCTGTTTCCTTTCAGTCCGTGGCTCCGACGGTCTCCAGTGAAAGGAAACTTCCCTAACCAATCCAGACACTGCTCTCATGCTTCATGAGAGCAGCACCTAGATTGAATGGAGTGTCCTGACTGGATGCTGCTTTGGGCCCTGTAGGCATGTGCTTGGTCTCCGCCCAGCTGTCTAAGACAGCTTGACACAGACCTGCAAAGTGCGCATGTCACTTTGGCCAGTTTAAGACAGCCTGCAAACTGACTTGCACACTTTGCAGTGTCTGCCCAGCCACCTCACCAGTCCTTTGAACAGCTGAGGACATGCCCCTCCATCATCCCGGTCGCTTGTGGCCAGGCTGAAGGCTGCGGGTGCTTTGTGAATAATAATGGCAATGAAAATATTTAATCGCCATTTTATTGTTCACATTGCTTTGGTGTGGCTAGCGGCGGGCGGGGGGGGCAGCGCTCTCCCACTCTTGAAAAGCAACCGCCACTGGTAGTTTGAGGGGTAAAATTAGTGGTACTAGATGGGCTGATGGAGTTAGGTGAAGAAGATAGGAATTGTGGAATATGATATGATTTTGGGATTAGTGTGGGTGGTAAGGCTTGAGAGATGGTGGAGAGAGGGAGCAATTTAGGGATGCTGAGAATTAAGATGGGGGGTAGGATTGCACAGGGAAGTTAGTGTTAAGGTCTTTTATTAAATGTTTAGAACCAGGTTATTTTTTAGGGATAAAGTTGGAGATACAACTTGAGACTAGGTTGAAGTTAAAGCTGGGCTAGTATGAGTTGTAGTATGCATAGTATGTTGGGGATAGTATGGACAACAGAATGTGTGTACTCAACAGGTGTTTGGAGTGCTTACCAATAGAAATTTACCTGCACAATATTTTTTTCATCGATATTCTCCTCACAGTATTTTGTCGCATGATATGTTCTTGTCCGATATTCTCTCTAAATACCTTCCGAACCATACAAATAGAGCAACACAGTAACCCCTAAAGGAACCTGGGTATACAAAAATCACAATTTTCTTTGCTCCAAATGGGGAGCCAAATTTATTAACAATGCTCAGTTACATTCACTGAACGAATTAAAGGAAAGGATTTATTATTTTCCCCAAAAAGTTGTTTAAATATTTATTTTTGTACCTATACATTATAGACTAATAGCAGTGAAAAAAAAATCCATAATCATTCGAAATAAATCATCGTGGACACACTACATTAAAAAAGAAAAAAACAGACAATGTGAAATGGGAAGGTCTATAAAAGTGGCAATACTAATCAGGTCGGCGTTGACACTTTTATGAACATTCCCTTACAATTAGATTATGTGATTCGTGGGCCAAAAGGACGTTTCTTCTTTTTATTTCATATGATATTTGTTCCTTTTCTCATTGCTGTTAGTGTATCATATATAATAATAAAAAAATATTTAATCAACTTTTTTGTAAAATTGTGATGTCCCGTTGAGGTTCATTTTCTAAATATCATTAAGTATTATTTATAAATGTAGTTCCACTTTTGGAGCAATAGTGTTTGTTTGTTATAAGATTGAGATATAGAGCAACCAACTCCGGGGCTTATTTAAAAGCCCATTGATCTGCCGGTACTTCACTTTTTCCCATATTAAAAGTGATGCACCAGCGGGGTAAGGGGCTTGTTTTTTGGAGCCTGGACACTAGACCATTAACTGTTGTAGTTGTCAGCTCTTGATATGAGCACTGCAAGTATACGGTTCATTCTTAATTGCATTTTCAGTAGAGGTAGAATTCCAAAAAGGACAAAGAACTTTTTTCGGGGATGTAGTTCTCTGAATCCAGTGGTAGGTGAGAATTGAGGGTGAGTCCCAGAGTAGTGGTAGTAGGCCCAACAAAGAAATTCAGTCAATGAGGTGCAGTAGCCACAACCTACAGGCAGGGCCTCAGTGTTAACCCTTTAAGCATACCCAACCGTGTGGCATCTAGCATTCTAATAGTGTTGGGCGACTTCTGACTTGCGTGAAGTCTCCAGACTCATTAGCTAGTTTTACCCTCTAATTTGGTGTCATCTGCATACATATGGCGCCGAGATGCTCCCTGGAGCGATTGTTAGCGCGGTATAAATGAGCCTTACATTTACATTTACATTTACATTTACATATGGTATCTGTTATTACCTTTGTATATAGCTCCTGTTCTCCTTCACCCCTTTCCTCTCTAGTTGCAGTGGTCTCTCCCATGGGACCTTGCAAGAGAGAGAACTTAGACTGTTGTGTTTGAGGCGTTTGGCACCGAGCTGCTCTGGCAACCTGAAGATGTTCTTTGCTTACTACTGAATAAAGCTTTGGGACTTTCTTCTTGCGTCCACGTTACTTCAATTGGCAACGATTGTGGGATGCTATGTAAAGGACAGCGCAACATCTTTACCCCGTTGAAATTCTTCTTGTCAGAGGTGTACGATTAACGGTGAGCCTATGTTGGAGTCCGTTTTCCTTGGACACATAGGGGGATTTCTCACCATCCTTAATTGGTGTGTATACAAGGCATTTTTACATAAATTTCAACACACCCTGGAGTGAGCGTGAATTCAGGGGCAATCACAGATTGAGCCAATCTACTTGCACCCGTGTAATCGCAAAGGATCTTGTTCCACAGAAACTGTAGCTGTATTAAATCTATGTTGGTGAATTTTCAGGGAAAAGATTGATATACTGGAAGTACTTTCCTCAGAAAGTAGTCCTGCGCACTTAGCAGTTTGCCACGACCCCGCGCTGAAAGACCGTGCAGTTTTCAGACCTTAATTAAACATTGCGCCTGTACTTTCAATGAGAGGCTTTACCTGCCAGTGCTACGCTAGTCAGTGTCAGGATTTTCAGACCATTTTCAGGATCCTGTGTCCTTGATCTATTCGTTTGCTCTTACCGTCATCCAGAGGCAGGGTGCGTCGAGCTACGCGGAAGAGGAAGGATCTCTGCCAGCCTGTTTTTTTATCGATGTGGAGGAGTATAGCTGAAGAGGAAGTATCTCCGCCCACCAGTTCATTCGTTGATGTGTCGAGGAGGCGGCTCCAGTGACATCTTTGGTAGAGACAGCAAGGAAGTGCAAAGAGGTCCAAAGAGGACTGTTCTTTGGCATATTAAGAGAGATGTTGGAACTTTGGCATATCTGTGAAGAAATTACAGGTTTTTTGTTTGTTTATTGTTTCCAGGTACATATCTTAGTCGATTTTAATCTAAGTATTGCAGTTATTCATGTATCAGGATTAGGGTAATTTCAATTGCAGATTTACGGTGACTGGTGGAGAAATGCCACTTTTAGAAGTTGGCATTTCTGTGTGCTCTGTGTTTGCTTGCCTGATGTGAATTTCATGTCTGACTTGTGATTGACAGGAGCTGGGAGGTGTGGGTGGCTCCAGGAGGGGCAGGGTGAGTCAGAGCTAGGCTGAATGGGACACCTGAAGTAAGAGTAGTGGGAGGGGTAATCCCCTGACTCTGAATAGGCTGGTGTCTTCTTTGGTGAATGCTGGCTCCGCCCCCCTATGGTGTGTCTGATGATGAGCCCCCACCTGACAAAGGGGAAGAGGAGCTTGGAAAACAAAGTGCTCCAATTACCCCCTGAACCAGTTCCATTTGGTTTCCTCATGCCCTCCACTTTAGACAAAGAGAAAGGGTGTATAAAAAGAGGGGCTGTGACCCCATGAGGGTGGTTCAATTCCTGCTCTGGTGTGCTGTTCCTGATGGTGGGGGCTTGCTGCTGCTGGGGCCCAGAGGGGGCTGCCATGAGGGCTTGCGTCCCTGGGCCCTGCATTGCCCCTTGATCCCTAAAGACCTCCAGGACTTTTGTTGAACCTAGCACCTGGTGAGCTCTACAACTAAATTGACTGTTGAAGCACAGGAGGAGCGCTGCAGGCTCCTGTACCCTTGAGCACCTGGTGTGCCCTTGTGTTGGAGCAGCTCAGCCCTGGGAATCGCTGCATGATTTGCACCCCTGGGCTGCCGGCAGAGGAGAGGGTGCCCACCCCGCATTAGCGTGTTTACCAGAGTGTGAGCATTGCCGTGGATTCGATTAGCCGGAGCCTACCCCGTTTTATGCATAATTTGCGAGCGGGTGCCCACTCCGCGTGGTTGTGCTGCAGCGGGTGACCACCCCATATGGACGAGCTTGTTTCAATTCGCTGTTGCCCGTCCCGCTTATTTGACATTTACGGGGGCCCACCCGGGGTTATGATTGGAGTGGTGGCAGGTGCCCACCCCGCTTCTCAGGGATTTCACTTTGGAGATCCCATGCCCACCCTGCTCTCATGCTATGTGGGATAGCGGGTGCCCACCCTGCATCGCGGCAGATAAAACCAAAGCCGCCGAGAGCACTTTCTGGGCCCCGGCTGAGGGCGACCCGGAAGACAGGCACCATTGCCTGGTTGTGGGCAGGCCTAGTGTGTGGCCAATCACAGCGCGGCCCAGCAAAGGATGTGAAGACCTCGGAGAATGCGCTCTGTACAAGCTGCTGGCAGAAGCCCACCCCGCGTTAAGGTGCCCCGTGCAGTGGGAGTGAAGTGAGGCAAGGAGAGCTTTGACTGCATCCGTGGAGAGAAAGCCAGGAGTCCGGAAGGAGGGTAGGAGCCTACCCCACCTCCATCGGTGAGGAAGTAGCGGCGAATGATAGAGGTGCCGCATTCAGAGACCCAGGCGGGAGCCCACCCCACGTTGGGACATCCACGGAGGAAGTCTGGAGCCTTGTAGGGTCCACATCCGAGTCCCAGGTCCCAGGAGGGGGCCCAGGTGAAGCCAAGAGAACCAGCAGGAGGAGCCTGCAATGTCCTGGTGAGTGAGGCCTAACAGGAGGCATCGTTTTTTGATTAAGATGCCTTCACCCCTGCAAGAGAAATGAGGGTGGCGGAATCAAGCCTCGGTGAGTGGGGCTTCCCTTTGGCATTGTTGGAACCAATCGAGGGTTCCCAGGGCACCGTAGTGCCAAAGCACTTTCCCCAGCTGCCCCACCTGACAGTGGGCAGCTGCAACATTGCGCATAATCATTCAGAGAATCCCGTGGGATAGAGTCCCAAGAGGGGACCCAGGAGGGCACAGTGAGTGGCAGTGATTTCCACAGCTACCTAGCAATTAGTGGGCAGCTGCAACGTTTAAGCCAGTGCCTGTGCGCACTTTCTTCTGCTGAATTGGCAGCCAGCCCTGACATTGGGACATAGGGCATCCAAGCCCCTTTGAGAAGGCTAGTTGGCCTGGGGGTAGTTTGGTGACATTGGTAGAGCGCCAGGCTCTACCAAATTGCATAATGTGTCTATTACTAGGAGTGTAGCCAAAAGAATGATTTAGGCCCATTGTATCTACTCTAATGTGTTTATGCTGGTGATACCTAATGAGTACTGTGTTTATGCTAATGAGGTTTGGGCCTTATGTGTTTATGCCTAATTCTAATGTGATAATGCTTAGGTCATCAGGGTACCAGTAGTTACTGGATGTGGTTTGCATTTACTTACCTGATCTGATGGTTCTGACTGTGGGCCGATTGTCCTGGTCCTGTAAATAATCGTCTGTGAATATTGCCTGTGCCAGTTGGCACAGTGTAAATGTGTGATTATGTTTCTAATGTCTTTATGAGAATACAGAGGCTATTTTTATATACCCTAGTGAGGAGTTTCTTTTGTGGTGTGCCTAGTGTGTTGCTGCTGAGTGTGTTGCGAAAACGCTTTACACATTGCCTCTGAGATAAGCCTGACTGCTCAAGCCAAGCTACAAAGGGGGTGAGCAGGGGTTATCTTCAGTGTGTAACTCCCTTGCCCTGACTAGAGTGGTGGAGTCTGTCTGGCTTTGGCGCAAGCCTTAGCCAACCAGAAATCCCATTTCTAACAGGAACCTAATGAAGATAAAGAAGAAGAGGTTACAGGGTAAGATATATATGAATATACCTTGATGAAATTAGAAGCACACTTTAAAGAAAAGATTAATGTAGTGCTACAATGTCACAAAATGTTTAAAAGGGTTCAAAGAAAGGAGGAAAAAGTGTCCACCTATGTAGCAGTTTTAAGAGGTGTTGGATTTGGCCCTTTTTGCAGGGTCATCCCTGAACTTTTTACCTTCCTCCTGGCATTTCTTGTGACCTGGTGTTGGTGTACGCGCAGTTTACTACCACAGTGACGTGGCACATAAAGTGGGTTTCACGTCTGTGACTCCCCTTTCACTACATATCAATCACCCCTAAGGTAGGCCCTAGCTAGCCCTATGGGCAAGGTGAGCTGTAGGTAAAAGGTAGGACATGTGCCTTAACTGTGTGGCATGCCCTTGTAGTGACAAACGGCCATTTTGGTTTCCCACTACTGTGAGGCTGCCCTCTCATAGGAATGCATTGGGGATTCCCTGAAATGTGTTTCAGTGATAATTGCTGGTATGCGAAGAGTAGCCTAATCACGTTTGGTATGTTTGCAATGGTGGTAATACATGCTGCGTAATGGTGTTTGCAGATTTATGATCACTATTTTAGAAATGCCACTTTTAGAAGTGGGCATTTCTGTGTGCTTTGTGTCTTTGTGCCTGCCTGTTGTGTATTGCATGTCTGGCTCTGGAGTGACAGGGGCTAGGTAGGTGTAGTGTCTCCAGAGGGGCCAGTGAGTCAGCTAGGCTGAATAGGTTGATTTGCATTTGGAGTAGTGGGAGGAGTAGCACCTTGGCCTGAATAGGACTCTGCCTGCACTACACAATGCTGGCTCCGCCCCCTGTGGTGTGTCCGGGGCCAGAGCCTACACTGACAAATGAGGGTATTGTGCACATCTAAGAAAATGTTTGAGTGCCCCCCCAGAACTGGTTTGGACTGGGCTTGGGCCTGTCCCAGGGGAGTAGACCAAAGACATTTGCACTATAAATATTGGGGCTGTGACCCCATGACGGTGTGCTTACTTGGGATTTGTGGATGAAGAAGACTACTGGGCGCCAGGAGGAACCGCCACAAAGGACTTCCCTCTGCTGGATGGCCCTGTGAGCTGGCCTTCCTTGGCTCAGCTCTGCCCTTCATCACTTTGGGTTCCCAATGGGGATGATGGACAGAGCGTTTGAGCACATCAAACACTCACCCCCAGTCAACTGATCTGGGTTTAATCCATCATCATTCATTAGCTCACTCCACCACCGCAGTTCAGACATAGCCATATGCAAATCAGTCTGACCCTGTGCCTCATGGGAACAGTCCAGCCGGAACTACCAAGCCATGTCTTCCCTGGACGGGAAACAAGCATCCTGGGACCGGTTTCGGGTTCATAACCCTCATCAGCCAGGCTATATTGAATCCAGTGGCAGAGTGTGCAAGGGACCCACGTCTGGGCATATCCTGCCAACTTAGGGCGAAGAAAGCGATACCAAATGGGATGATGGACGGAGCGTTTGAGCAAATCAAACACTCACCCCCAGTCAACTGATCTGGGTTTAATCCATCATCATTCTTTAGCTCACTCCACCACCCCAGTTCAGACTTGGCCATATGCAAATCAGTCTGACCCTGTGCCTCATGGGAACAGTCGAGCCCGAACTGCCAAGCCATGTCTTCCCTGGACCGGAAACAAGCATCCTTGGGACCGGTTTTGGGTTCATAACCCTCATCAGCCTGGCTTGCTTGAATCCAGTGGCAGAGTGAGCAAGGGACCCACGTCTGGGCATACCCTGCCAACTTAGAGCGAACAAAGCAATACCAAAGGGGATGATGGACGGAGCGTTAGAGAAAATCAAACATTCACCCCCCGTCAACTGATCTGGGTTTAATCCATCATCATTCTTTAGCTCACTCCACCACCCCAGTTCAGACATGGCCATATGCAAATCAGTCGGACCCTGTGCCTCATGTGGACAGTATAGCCTGAACTGCCAAGCCATGTCTTCCCTGGACAGGAAACAAGCATCCTGGGACCGGTTTTGGATTCATAACCCTCATCAGCCAGGCTATCTTGAATCCAGGGTCAGAGTGAGCAAGGGACCCATGTCTGGGCAAACCCTGCCAACTTAGGGCGAACAAAGCGATACAAAAGGGGATGATGGACGGAGCGTTTGAGCAAATCAAACACTCACCCCCAGTCAACTGATCTGGGTTTAATCCATCATCATTCTTTAGCTCACTCCACCACCCCAGTTCAGACATGGCCAAATGCAAATCATCACTTTGGGGCTCAGAGCTTGGTAGGTACTTGTTCCAATTCCCTCAGGGCTTGGGGGTTCCTGCCCTGCAGTATACAACTGACGTGGTGCTAAGAGAGTGCAGGATTCCTTGGAGGTGCCTCCCCTTTGCTGTGGGGAGGGTTGCATTTTTGTATCCTTAAAAAGAGAGGTTTCTGCCTAATAGGAGGGCATGGTGGGGTGCTGTGCTGTTATCCCCCCCTGAGCACGAGACGAGGACTCTTTCCACGGTCCAAGGAGAAAAGCCTACCGCGAACCAGATGTCAGGCAGGGAAAGTCTAACTGTGGGCGTGGCTGGTCGGAGGAAGCTAATCCAGAGCGGAAGCCGCTGGAAGGCTAACCCTGGTGGAGAGCGTGGCTCTCGCAAGGAGGAGAGACGCCAATGAGCCAACCTTCAGGCGGGAGCCTACCCCACGTTGCTATGTCTGGTTGTGATCCAAGAAGACTACAGTATAAACGGAGACTTTGCTCTGTGATCCCAAAGGCCAATAGTCAGGAGAAAGTAGCCTGACTGTGGGCGGGGCTCCCGTAGTGACCTGGAGACCCCCGCTAGTTGGTAGTGGGCCGGGTTGGAGTCCTCCGGCAGTCTGTTAAGGCGTCAGGGGCCCACGGGTAGCTCTCCGGACCCTCGCTGCAGCCGAGCCGCGAGGAGCACAGCGACCCAGCTGGTTGTCTTTGTGGGAGTCCAGGCAAGTCCGACTCTCTCGGAGAGCGGAGTAGACTGTGGAGGCAGTGGGACTGCTAAGAGGTCCGGCGAGAAGCTGTGCTGGCATAACCGCACATACTGAGCAGCTGCCCTGGGTGGCAGTGGGCAGCTGCCCATAAGAGATGCACATCAGGGGCATTCTTTTCAGAGGTCAGGGGGGTTGCACCCCGTACCACTGCTCATGGCCTAGTGTCCCTGAATGGGGAGAGACCTCGAGGGAGGCCCCTGGGGATGAGAATTGCCATATGGTAGGAGTTATCTGGGCACGTGGCCCAAAAGCCTATCCCCAGGACACTGAGTCCCTTAGGAGAGAGCACAGGTGTCACGCCGATTGTGTTGCACCTTTAGGGATGTGTACGAACCTACCAGTGTTCATGGTATTGCACTGTGGATGATGAGGTGTATGTATAACCTCCTGTGTAGTTTTATGTCTGAGGGGCATGGGGCATTTATAATGTGTGCTCTCTACAGGGGTTCATGATAGGGCACGGTGTGTGTGATTTATGCCTAATGCTGTAGTGCATTGCTAATTTTTTGTAGGCATACTATGTTGTGCTGAGCACCCCTGTGTGCAGTAAGAGTGATATGGTACTGCTACTGAGAAATTATACATAATGGGTTTATGCTAATTATAGTGGTTACCAGTAGTTACTGTTTGCTTTGTTAACTGTAAACTGTGAGAGATATGACAGTGGCCTGATTGGCCCTTTTATGTAAATAATCCCTGTAAAGTCACACCAAGTGCCAGGTGGTACAGTGTATATATGTGATTGCGTTCTAATGTGTTTTATGAGTAATACAAAGGCTATTTTTTATATAACCTTGTTTGGAGTTTCTTTAATGTTGTACCTAGTGTGCCGCTGCTGTGTGTGTGTGTGTATTGCACAAACGCTTTACACATTGCCTCTGGGATAAGCCTGGCTGCCTGTGCCAAGCTACCAAGGGGGTGAGCAGGTGTTATCTTCGGCATGTAACTCCCATGCCTTGACTAAGGTGCGTGGTTTCTGCCTGGCTTAGGCGCTTGCCGTAGCCAACCAGAAATCCCATTTCTAACAAGAGGCATGTCTGCAACTTGCAATTTCGGAGCGCTGACAGATTCTTTAATTAGGGATCAGTTTGTTAGATGCACAAATGACCAGAACATACAAGAAGAACTATTAACTTGCAACACGGATCTTTCTGACGCACTTAAGATAGAGAAAGGAATATAAGATACAGCTACATGTAATAAGGAGATTAAATTAAGACGTGTAACTCATAAAGAGAGAGAGAAAGTGAAGGTAATTGCTGAGAAGGAAGTTGTATGTAAAATCAATGAAAAGATTACGGAACTACACAAACCCGAACATGAAAATGTACGTTGTTACAGATGTGGTAATCAGAACCATTTGGCTAATAGTTTTAAATGTCCAACAAGTGGTGTAATTTGCAGGAAATGTAACAAAAGAGGCCACCTTGCCAAGGTTTGCAGAGTTTAAGGTGACAAAGAACATATGGTTTCTGATGCCGAGGGTAAAGTGGAGGAAACAAAGGGATATTTTTCAAGTAGAACTGGGAGTGGGTGAAGATAAAGTGCAATACTCAACGTGTGATATTTTTGATTTATATTACTCACCTGCTAAGTTGGCAAAGTGGAAAGTTAGAAATGGTGACAAGTGCAAGCGATGTGGTCATGCAGCTGCTGATTCTATACATATGTTTTTTAATTTCCCAAAACTTTTTAAATTTATCAAGGACATTGAATTTTTCTTAAATATTAATTTGGGGATCACTATAAAATTAACTGCTAAAATGATTTTTTGGGGTCCCCAAACGAATCAAATTGGAAAAAGATCAGCAGCTGAAGAGGGTTTTTTATTTATTTGTATGTCCGTTTTCTGTTTCTGTGTTACTTCTCGCTGGCTAGATTCTGAGCCATCAGTTCTTAATCACTGGCAATCGAAATTGCTATCCATATATCAACTAGAAATGGCGATTTATAGATCCAAAGGAAAAAAAGAAGTTATTTGGTCAAAATGCATGGGCCCCTATTTCAAAATGGATCGGATTTTGTATGATCAAATGTTCTCTGTAAATATATTGCTGCTATTATTAATTTATTTACTGCATACATTTTTTTCTGTTATGTACTGTGTACAATTTACAACTGATTGCTGAAATAGACTCAAAAAAGAACCATTTTGCTAATAGTTTTAAATGTCCAACAAGTGGTGTAATTTGCAGGAAATGTAACAAAAGGAGCCACCTTGCCAATGTTTTCAGAGTTTAAGGTGACAAAGTACATATGGTTTCTGATGCCGAGGGTAAAGTGGAGGAAACAAAGGGATATTTTTCAAGTAGAACCGGGAGTGGGTGAAGATAAAGTGCAATACTCAACATGTGATATTTGGCTTGATGGAGTATCTGTACAGGTCTATGTGATTCTTGTTCACCATACACCTTGATTGATAAGAAAACATTTGAGAAGACTTTCTAAAGGAAGAATATGTATTGGAGGTACCTGACATTCAACCTGGGGGGTACAATAAGGAACCTATTCCTCTAGAGGGAATGGTGAGCATGTGTAGAACATTCAAGAACAGGCACACAGTAGGTAAAGTTTATGTTACACAACAAGGGTCGAATTTACTGGGCTGGAAACACCAGAAAGAGTTGGGGATTTCTTTAGACCCCAACGTAGTGGATCAGATGTTGCTTGTGGAACAACCCACAATGGGAAGCAATTTGTGTAGGGAATTCCCAGAAGTATTTTCCAACCAACTGAGAAAATTAAATAATTACATGCACAAGATCACACTCAAGCGAGGTGCCATTCCAGTGGTGCACAAAACCAGATCATTTCCACTATTAATGAGGAAACCTTTAAAGCTATAACGGCAGACACTCATGAGTCAAGAGGTCATAAAAGAAATAGAAAGCTCCGAATGGTTGGCACCTGTGAGAACTGGGGGTCTCTAGTTGGCAATGGTATACACCTTTGACCAAATAGGGACCCTTGCTTCTAAGTCAGGGAAAGGGGATTACACTACTGGATAACTCCTACTCACCCCCTTGGTAGCTTGGCACGAGCAGACAGGCTTATCTCGGAGGCAGTGTGTTAAGCATTTCTGAACACACACAGTAATACAGTGAAAACACTACAGATGGACACAACACAGGTTTTTATAAAAATGAGTATTCTTTATATAGACTTAACACATGACCACAAACAACAAAAATCCACAATACTGTATGTAAAGTAGACTTAAAGAATGGTAGAAGTCACTAAGTTCAAGTTGAAAATGCGACACAGTTCTCACAAAAGTACCTGGATGCGTAATGCTAAACAAACAAAAGGCTTGCAGAGTTGGAGATGCGTTGGTACCTTGCTTCGGGGGGACAATGCGTTGCACCTCAATACTTGCGCAGAGTAGGGGATGCATCTTGGTCCTTACCGGAGAGGAGATGATGCGTAGATTCTCGTACTGCTGGCCGGTTACGATGCGGCAATATGGCGCACCGATGAGATGCGAAAATCTGGTATGATGCGATAAGATGGCACCCTTGGTGCGATGACGTGAAGATGATGCGCGCACGCCCGGCGGCCATGCGGCGAACTCTGTAACTTTGGAGCCGCGACAGGCCCTGCGAGACGCTTTTCCGGTGATGCGATGGCGACCTCTCCGGTGGCAACACGCTTCTCCGGTGATGAGTCGGGTAACACCTTTGATGAAGGCACACTCTCTGGTGATGAGGCCTCGACCTCTGTGGTGGCAACACACTTTTCCAGCGATGCGACGGCATCAGCTGCGACTGTGACACGCTTCTTCTCGTTGAGTCATGCTTCCAGCTCCCAGCGACACACAGGCTTCTGCAGACAGAATTTCCAGCAAGGAAATTCAGAGGGGAGCTGGTGGTAAAGTCTTTTGTCCCTGAGACTTCAGCAAGAGGCAACCACAAGTTCAAGCCCTTGGAGTAATATTCTGCAAGATGATGAAAGTTCTTGTAAAGTTCCTGCGCCTCTCCATGGCACTGAAGACACCACTGTAGGCCAACCTGGCAACACAGCACACTGGCAGGGGGCAGTCCAACTCCTACAGCTTCCTTGGCGCTTCTCCTTGGCAGAGGTTCACATTGTTGTTCCAGAAGTGATCTAAAGTCTTGGGGTCTGGGTCCCCATATTTACAAAGCAAAATCCTTTATCCTCTGAAGGCAGAAGGGCCTGTACCTAGTCCAAACAATTTCTGTGCAGTCCTGGAGCACTTTGTTTACATGACTCCTTCTTTCCTTTGGCAGGGTGGGCCAGGGCCATCAGACACACCACAGGAGGTGGAGACAGCATTGTGGAAGACTGGCACAGCCGTATTCAGACACAGGTGCTACTCCTCCCACCCATCTACATGCAGATAGGACTATTCAGCCCTGTGCTGACTCACCCTGTCTCCTGGAGCCACCCCAGCCCCTGTCACTCACAAACCAGACACACAATACACAAGTCAGCAGAGGCAGGCTGGATGGTCAGGCAAAAAAACACCTTCTTTCTAAAAGTGGTATTTTCAAACAAAGAATGTTAAAACCAACTTTACTAAAATATGTATTTTATAGTTCTGAGTTCATGCATACTAAATTTGAATTTCTACCATGTTCCCTGGGTCAGTTCGGATTATAAGATGTTATATTCAAATTGCCCATTCTGGCCTATGGGGACAGGTAGCCTTGCAATAGTGAATAACGAAATTGACTGTAAATCACTATTAGGACATGACACACTCACCAGGGCATGCCCTACCTTATACTTACAATGCACCCTTCCCTTGGGCCTACCTTAGGGGTGTCTGATATGATGAAAATGGAAGGTTTAGGGACTGAAAAGTCGGTGCACTTACCAAGTCAACATGGCAGTACTAGACTGCACACAGGCTCTGCAATGTCAGGCCTGGGACACACTATACAAGGTGCCAGTTATCCTCTGCCTATCACCAGGTCATTCTCCATCCTGAGTCACAAATGTTAACAGCTTTCACAAACCCTTTTGGTAATGTCAAGTGCTTAGCTATGGCTGCTGCGGCCTTTCAGAGGATCATGCAACACATACTAAAAGACTGTGAGAAGGCAATGTTCTTTCTAGACGATATTTTAATGTATTGTTCTAGTGAAGAAGAACACAATTGTAGAGTGAGAAATGTTTTGTGCAAATTAAAAAAGGCAGGTTTCACCACAAGATAAAGTAAATGCAAAGTATGTGTCACATCAGTACATTACTTGGGGCACACAATATCAGAAGAGGGTATCAAATCTAAAATGGATCTGGTAGAGTCAATGCGCAAGGTTCCCACTCCTAACTCCGAAGAAGAGATCAAATCGTTCTTAGGTTTGGCAGAGTACATGACCAAATACTTAAAACATGTTTCAGTTTTTGTTCATCCTCTTAGGCACTTATTGAAAAAAGATACATCTTTCTTGAGGTAGGGTGAGCATGATGCAACATTTAAAGAGATAAATAAAGCTATTGTAAATGCACCTCATATACGGAACTTTCATGTTGATGGAGAAACCATAGTGACAACAGATGCAAGTAATATAGGGTTGGGTACTACCCTTTCACAGATAGTAGAGAATCAATAAAAAATCGTGGCATTTGCCTCCAGGACTCTTGTAGTTTCTGAAGTCAATTATTTGACAGTGGAGAAGGTGGTGTTGCCATGCTACTGGGACACTAATCATTGAAAATTGTATTTTGGGGGATTAACATTTGGTTCAAGGATAGATCACAAACCTTTACTACCCTTGTTGTCTAAGAATACAATGGAAGAAACCACTCCCCGTATAGCTAAGCAGGTGGTGGGACTCTAGGGTTTTAATTACAAAGTTGCATATGTTCCAGGTATTTAAAATTGTGCTGCAGATTTCCTGTCAAGGTCCCCAGTGGAAAGATTAGAAGAGTACAGAGAAAATGAAGGTACAATAATGGAAGTTACAGTTCCAGCTATTATAAAACCTGAGTGGGGAGCAAAGGTGGATAGAGATCTCTTTTTTAAAGCTGTTAGAGAGTCTATTGTGGGGGGATGGCCCTCCAGATGTAAAGATTTATCTGAAGAGTTACAACCTTTTTGGAATGTAAGAGAAGAATTATCTCTAGCAGGGAACATAATCTTAAAATCAGAAAAGATTGTACCATCGATTGGGTTACAAGAAGAAATTATTAATTTAGCCCATGAGTGACATTTGGGGAGGAATTTCACCAAATCCAAGCTAAGAGCAGATTATTAGTTTCCCTACATGGATCACTTAGTGGAGGAAAAAGTAAAAGATTGCTGTGCCTGCAGTTTAAGTGATAAAACCAAAAGTCAAAGAAGGACTCTTCTTATTCCGTTTGTTTTACCCACTGTCCCTTAAAATAAGCTGGATTTGGATATTGCAGGACCCATCCACGGACTAGGCACACAGGTTAAATACGTATTAGTTCTCATTGATTACTATTCCCACTGGATTACCTCAAAGTTTCTTAACATGGTCACTAACAAGACCCTCACAAACTTCTTGACAAAGGTGTTTTCCAGTGAAGGTATTCCAGTCTCTTTGATCACAGACAATGGGGTTCAGTTCGTTTTGGAGGAAATGAGGAACTTCTTTAAATACTTATCCATTACGCATGTTCACGCACCTTTGTATTGTCCTAAGGTCAATGGGAAGGTGGAAAGAGGCAATAGAATCCATTCAGTTGGAGGTAGCCTCTTGTAAACTCATAGAAGAAACCGTAAGAAACATGTTGTGTTCTTATCACACCACTCCAAATTTGATAACAGGTGTGTCCACATTTGAGATTGAGGGGCAGGATAGCAGGTTCCGAAGTCCCCACATTAGCTCTTTGAAAAGTAAATATATTTTGATTAACACAGGTGTTGGAGAAAAAGTGAGAAGACAACAAGCCTTGTTTAAAACTTGTATGACAAGAAATGGGGAACAAAGAGGAAGGAGTGGAAATAGGGCAATGGGTTCTAGTCAGAAATCCCTACAGTTTATGTGGAAGGAGGGAGAAATTTTACAAACCTGAGAAAATCAAGGAAGTCAAAAACCATGTGGTAATCCTTAAAAATGGGAAGATGTGGAGCATAGATAGACTTACCAGTTGTCCTATCAACATGCTCCATTTGGAGATATCTGAGACGATTGTAGGTAAAGCCCCTTTTAATGTCGATCCCAGAGTAAGAGTAAAAAGACAACTTCATCCTCCAAGTTGGCACAAGGATTTCATGAGTTCGTTTTGCAATATCATTGTGCATTTCTTAAGTTTCTAGTATTAACTGTTGGAGGTTCACCCTCCTTCCCCCTACGCCACCTTTCATTCTTCTTCCTCCTTCATTTACGCTCACATTTTTTTTAATCCCGCCTATTACCTTTATCTTTTTTTACTCTTTCATTATTGAAGGGAGATTTGTTATCTCATTTGTATATCGCTCCTGTTCTCCTTCACCCCTTTCCTCTCCAGCTGCAGTGGTCTCTTACATGGAACCTTGGGAGAGAGGCAGCTTAGAATGTTGTGTTTGAGGCGTTTGGCACCTAGCTGCTCTGGCAAGCTGAAGATGTGCTTTGCTTACTGCTGAATAAAGCTTTTGGACTTTCTACTTGCATCCGTGTTACTTCAGTAGCCCGCAAGGAGGTCCTCAGAAATTGTTAGTAGAACCTTATAAGTGTTGAAGAGAGTCAGCGACAGCATTGAAACAATGTGGGACAGCACGTAATATGATGAACAAGTATATAAGTCTTCAATTTTTTCTGCTGCGATCAATCTGTCTCTCTCTAACACACATATACACACATGTATCGCACAAACACATACTCTCGCTCTGTTGCTATATCAAAGACTCATTCTTCATGCTTGTACAGCCCCCCTCTCTGAGCTCTCCTCCATTTGTACATCTCCTAGACCCTTCTGCTTTTGCAGGAACACTTCACGTGGTACACAGAGGGTTAATGGGTGCTGGAGCAAGCAAGGTACTGATGGTGTGACTGTTGATGTGATTGTGCTCTTGCAACTGTAAAACACAAACCCGCCTAATCATTCCTACCCTACTCCAGTCAAATAGGTTACCGTTCCTAATCACCACTTGCAAGAATGCATACAATTATGCAATGTACAGGTTCTATTGCAAAATCGAGGAAATCCAGGTGTTTATGCCTGAATTTCTTTATTCGAATGTTACTCTTATTAACCCCAACTACTTATTTAGACTCCCATGTCCCCTATTTAAGTTAAGGTGTCCTTCATCTAACCCCACCATTGTCCCACGAACTATCTATCAAAAATAGACTTTCGTGGCACCATGGGGAGCACACCTGTCTGACTTGCATCACCCCAATGTCAAATGCTGCTACTTATGGAAACAGAAAAAGATATTTCATCCTACCCCTTAGGACAAATCAATTCTCCATGTTAAATAAATTGGCACAAGGGCACGCTCCTTTGAGTCAAAGCAAAGGAAGAGAGGTATATTTTCTATCCAGCATGGTTACTATCTTTGGCGCGCACCTTCTGTACACTGAGGGGTAGAATGGTTTAATGAAATCGACAAACATCTGCACAGGACTTTGAAGGGTTGGCAAGGCTGTGGCAAGCCATGTCTGATAGACTGACTGTGCCCCAGGCTGCAGCACTCTCAAAGGTGCCAGTCAGCCGGAAGGATTTCCCAATAGTTTACTCGCCTCTGTGCCAGCTGCTACAGAAACAAAAATAATTCCCATGAACCTCTAGCAATTCTGCTGACATGTATGCTTCTCGCTTGATTTTGAACTTTCTTCCGATAAATAAAATAATAGTCTACAAAGAAAATGTTTATCCCCGAATCTCATAGCAAAATAAAACGTGTCCTGCGGCTAGCGGTCTTCTACAGACACAAACAATGTATGCGTGGGATGTATGGCATGTCTCCTATTTTAAAATGCTAGGAATAAAGCAAAGGCAATATTTAAAGATATTCTATGCAAATTCGGTATGTCTTTTAGTTAGCAAATGCCAGAATGTACTGCCACGCTTATTGCTAATAGTGAAGTATTAAAGGCGACGTGCACAATGCTGTGCTTATTACTTGATCTGCGTTAATAACCTTCCAATGGTCTTATTTGTTCATTTGACTCGTAATGCGATCATGTTCCTTGATGACATTCCTTGAGGGGTTGTCCTCCTTAATGTGATTTATGTTTACCTGAGGCGAAAATAGAAATAGAATAATTAGCTAAATCTCTAGAAAGTTTCCTTTATGACACACTGGCTATTTAATGCAATCTAGAAGAGCTAGGTATCTTTTACGACCTCACCTCTGATACCAATGTCATTTGTGCAGGTTGTTCTTTACTTTAACCCAAAGGGGTACTGTTTTCAAGAAACACATTTTTAGCTATAGCTCTTAATTGATCCTGCTGATTTGGTTACCTTTAGTTAATATAATCTCTCCTTGCTACAGTCCAGAGTGAAATGGCATAGTGTGGAGTGATGTACAATAAAGTACTATAGAGTGAAATATCATACAGTAGAGTGGCATACAGTTGAGTGGCGTGGAATGGAATAGTATAGAGTGAATTGGCATACAGTGGAGTAGAGTAAAGTTGACTGGCATAGAGTGAAGTGCGTAGAGTAGAGTAGTGTAGAATGGATTGGCGTAGATTGGAGGGTTGTACACTAGAGTAGCGTACAGTGGAATACCATACAGTGTACTGGCATACAGTGGTGTAGAGTTGGGTGGAGTAAAGTGAAGTGGCATAGAGTTGAGTGGTGTACTGTAGAGTGGTGTAAAGTGGAGTGGCATAGAGTGGAGGTCGTACATTGGAGTGTGGTATAGGAGAGTGGCATACAGTGAAATAGCATAGAGTGGAGTGGCATTGAGTAATGGAGTGGTGTGGAGTGCAGTGGGATACACTTGAATGGCAGAAAGTGGAGTGGTGTAGAGCGAAGTTTCTATAGAGGGGAATAGCATAGACTGGAATGTCATAAAGGGGAGTGGCATATAATGGAGTGGCATGCAGTGAAGCGGTTTAGAGAGGAGTGGTGTAGGGTGGAACAGCATATTGTCGAGTAAAGTGTAGTGGTGTAGAGTCAAGTGGCGTAGAGTGAAGCAGCATAGAGAGGAGTAGTGTAGAGAGGAGTGGTGTATAATAGAGTAGCATACAGAGGAGTAGCATAGAGCAGAGTTGCTTATAATGGAGTGGCGTAGAATGGAACAGCGTAAAGTGGAGTGGTGTACAGTGGAATGGCATAAAGTTGAGTGGTGTTGTGTGGAATTGTGTAGAATGTAGTGGTGTAGAGAGGAATGGAATAGAGTGTAATACCATACAGTAGTGTAGCGTAGGGTGGCATAGAGTTGAGAGAAATAGGATAGAGTAGAGTTGGATAGAGTAGAGTTGGGTAGTGTGTAGTGGCATAAAATGGAGTGGCATACAGTAGAGTGTTGTAGAGTAACCCTGGGCGGGGAACTTCACTCCGCCAGCGGAGTTTTGCCAACTATGCGCTCCGTTGGGAATGCAGAGTTCAGCCAGAACTCCGACTCCGTG
Source organism: Lissotriton helveticus (assembly GCF_964261635.1). Lineage (NCBI taxonomy): Eukaryota > Metazoa > Chordata > Amphibia > Caudata > Salamandridae > Lissotriton > Lissotriton helveticus. The sequence goes on from NC_136071.1 coordinate 957,159,952, forward strand.
GAGGAGCGGAGTTAGCCCCTGTGCCATGCTCTACCCTCCCAAGTCCCACTCCCAATAAAAAAAATTTAAAAAGCACTTAACTGCTCTCTGGCATCTCCGGGCTGCCCTCTTCGTCGCCACCTCGTTACAAACCCCTACGTTTTACATCTTGCATGGACTGGCAAGGAGGAGAGAACACGGCGAGTAGGAGGGGGGAGTCATCCATTACAACGCACACTTACAACTCAATGCCTTTACAACATAACCATTACAACGCAGACACCATTACATCACATGCCATTACAACGCATATACAATTACAATGCAAGCAATTACAATGTTTACTATTACAAAGCATGCTATTACAATGCATTGGTAAGTGTAGGATGGTAAGTATTTGTTTGGTAGTTATATTAATTTTTAATTTATAATCTGTTATATTTATGTATAATATTTTATATATTTATATGTGTTTTAAATATGTAATATTTTTTTTAAAGGTGGTTATTGTTTATTTTAATACTCAGGAATAAAATTTAATACAAAAGTATTTTTTTTTAAGGTGGTTAATGTTTCTTTTTATGTTTATTTTAAAACTCAGGTATTACATTTAATACTAAAGTAATTTTAATATGTGTTTAAAATATTTAGTATGTTAACGAAAAGGGTGTTATTGACATTTTAATACTCAGGTATTAAATGTAATACTAGAGTAATTTCAGTATATGCTCAAAATATTTTATATATTTTTTTTACAAAGGATGTTATTGTTTAATTTAATAATTTAATACTCAGGCATTGCATTTTATACTAGAGTAATTTTAAGATGTTTTAAAAATATTTAAGATGTTAAAAAAGGTTGTTTTTGTTTATTTTAATACTTAGGTATTAAATTAAATATTAAAGTATTTATATATTAAAAATTAGATAATGAGGGGCCCATTAGGATGGCGGGCGGACCATCGTATATAGTGACCGCCCGCCCGCCATAAGGGCGGGGGTCCTGTGCCTGCAATTAGTATGCGCCCACCACAGTGGCGGGCGCATCCAGCAGTCCTGACATTGTGGAGGGCGGTGCACTCAGCACCGCCCGCCACAATGCCAGGAAGGCATGCTGTGCACTTCCATGCACAACATGGCAGGCACCGCGCGGTGCCTTCAGACTGCCCGCCATCAACCTCAATATTCCCACCGCCATCAGGATGGCGGTGGGAATGTGATTGCAACCGCGGTGGACAGAAAGACCGTCCGCAGTGGTCCCGCAAGGCGGTCCTTTACCGGCAGGACATGGTACAATGGGGTATGCTGACAGTGCCTTGCATGCACCGCAGTGTGCATTTGGATGCCTGTCTTTTTGGTCGGAGATTCTGCCGCAGAAAGACAGGCGGTGAATGCCTTTGGGTGCCTGTTGCGGGACCCGGGGGGTTGGGGGTATGGGGTGCTGCACGTTGGGGGTACCTATGGTACCCCTCTACATATGCATGTACAAGGTGGCAGACACCGCACGGTGTCTGTCACGTTGTACATACATATGTAAAACATGCATTTTACATTGTGGCGGGTGCTGCGGCCCACCGCAATGTAAAAATACGGGATGCGCCCGCCAGTGTGGCGGGTGCATCGTAATTTGTATTGCGGGACTGCCGCACCTATGGCGGGCGGTCCCTTTTGCCTATGTAATGGCGGGCAGACTTTGTTCGCCCGCCATCGTAATCGCCCCTATGGCTGGCGGATTGCCACTGCTGGGCCGGCAGTGGCGATCCACTCCCCATCGTAATCAGCCCCAGAGTGTAATGGTAATGTTTATTGTAAGGAGAGAGGAGGATAGATGTAGTAAATGTGTTTTGTGTACTTTTGTTGTGTGTTAACCAACTATTTCACTCCATTACATGTTGCAGTAGTAGGCCCACATCGGGTCTCGTTTTTTTTAAACAATTTTTGTTTAATAAAGTTATTAACAATATATACATTAAAAACTTAAATAAACAAAACTGTTTTGAAAGGTATATATTTTTTTTGTAACAGGTTTTCATTAAAAAAAAGGATTTTTCATTGTCGCGGTTAAATGTATTTTTATTATGATTTTTTTTAAAATTACCATTTTGGAAAATAGAAGATCGGATATATTTACATCCACTTCTTTTTGGTTTTTGGATTTTGGATGTGCGAATTAAATTTTTTCAAGATGGATTTTTGGCGATGGATTATGGACCATGGAATTGAAATGGAATTGTTCTCCAAATAGATTGGATTGCATCATTGGATTTTGTTGCGTTTTTTGGGTGTGTTTTTTATAGGCATGCACAGATTTTTTTTTTTTAATAAAACATGCATATTAAAAAAGTAAAAATTAGGTTATGGATTTACCAAAAGGAATGTGGATTATTGGTAATGGATTTAAAAAAGAACTAGGACTCGGTGAAAAAATGGAACGTAAGTCCAACACCATCATTAGGAAAGTCCACCCGCCATCCTGACAGAAAACGGGACCGCCCACCATATGTTGGGGGGTCCTGTGGGGGAGATTAGGATGGGCTAGCCACACTGGTGGGTGCATATTGCATTTTTAACATTGCGGCGGGCAGTGCTTTCAGCAGCACCCTCCGTAATGCCAAAAATGCGTGTTGTGCATATGCATGCACAATGTGGCAGGCACCGGGCGGTGCCTGCCATGTTGTGCATGCACTTGCCCCCCATGTGCCCCCTAACATACTGGGGGCCCACAACGGGCCCCCATCCTCGAAATCTGCATGCCACCCACCTGCATCCTGATATGGATGGCGGTGTCTAGCAGACACCGCCACCATATTAAACTCTTTTTCGCCCGGTCGACTTGTCAACCGGGCAGAAAAGCGGTGGGGGGAAATGGGTGGGTGACCGGCTAGGATGTAGGGCAGATCATCAACGTCATGCGGGCGGTTGTGATCTGCCCTACATCCTTACGGGCCCCCTAGAGTTGAAAAAAGAAGTCATCTGAAGGTAAGGAGACCCGACATTTATTATTAATTTAACAATGTTTAAAAAAATACCAAATGAATTAGTGTTATTTTTTAGGGCAAAACAGGCAAGTGAGAATATAGTGTTGGTTAGAAATGGAGCATGTGTGCAAGATTATCAAGGTAGTCGGAAGCAACCATCAACGTAAATTGTTGAATTGCACCCAATAGTCTTTCAGACATTTCCTTTGTTCTTTTAGAAATACGTGGATTCAGACTACCTGTTAATGATTGCGATATTCTCATTTCCTGGAAACTTTGCTCCTTTCTCAAAATTTCCAAGAAATGATAGAAATTAGGTCGAGGTTTGCCACTTGATTTATTGAAGGAGTTGTGCCATCCCTCTATGGCATTGTTTGTTTTTGCTCCTACCTCTAAGCGGGTCATGTAGCAGTTCCACCAGTCCACATGGAAATGTGGCTTCCTCCTCTGACCCGACCTGCTTAAATGGCCAATCCATGTGTCTTCAAAATATTTTAGAATAGGTGCCAATTTAACTTCGTTTGAGGTAAAGTATTCCGATTCTGTAATTGAAGTGTAGTACTCGTCTACACACAATAAAGGGCAATTACTTTTTTTAGTTCAAATTGTAGTTTGCTATCTGATACATAATCCTCAATTAAGGATTTTTTTATGTTTTGCCTACATGCCTGTGAAAAGTGAAAAAAACATCCTTAAATTTGGGTACAATTTGGCAATAGTATTAATCATAGGTAATTCAACATCAATTAGTACTTTTCTAGGACTTTTGTTTGATGTTTTAGCTTTAATGACCGACAATAATTCAGTGTATGTTGAGGATTGTTTATCAGGGAGTAAACTGTAAATTAAGGGAACTACTGTGTTACTAATATATGCTTGAATAGTATATTATTGGGTGAATGGATGGGGCATGATTTTAAATGTTCCCTCCGTCACCCAAATATCACTGTTCTCCAACCTTACAAGATTATGGGGTGTGCTAAAGATTAGAATTCTCTTATGAGGGTTTTTGTTGTCATGCAAAATGAATGGTTTCTTAGTAACAGTTACAGAGTATTCAGGTGGAATGATTATGTCAGAATAGGTTAGGGGTGTTACTCTTTGTGGGTTTCATGCCTGTTTTTTACGTTGTATAATTCTTCTCATATTAGAAATTGTGGGCATACTACTTGAAACATGTGGTGGAATGTGTTGGGCTACCTCCCTCAAAACTGCACCACTGGGTTCATTGGAGGTGGATGCAATATCTTTAATTTCATTTATTGGTTCTCGTACCTCAATCTCCATTGCAGAGGCAGAGTGGTTATGTTCTGTGGTTCTTAAAACCACAGAAGTAACCGCTCTGCCTGTGCAACGGGTTGAGTAGTATTGCACATACCTCCAATGACACCAGGGCTCCGATAGTCTCTCCTTACAATAAACATACCCACTATAATTGAGTAAATGGTTTCCCCAGCTTGATGTTATATATTTGGCTTGATTTTAGGTTATTTTCTATTATGGATTGAAAAAGAAGAAAAAAAAAGTTAATTTATTTTTAATTTCTTCTGTTTACCTGTTGAGGGGAAACAATATACAGTACAATTTCTGCAATTTATTGAACTGTTTATTATATTTAGGGGTCTATTAGGATGGTGGGCGGATCACCACTGCCCGTCTGGCGGTGGTGATCCGCATGCAAATATAGGACCGTGTTCGCGTTCCTTGCACTAGCGCACACCAATTTCTTTCACTTATTACTGAATTCAAATTTCAAAAAATGTGTCCATGTACTCAAAAGTATTACGATGACTTCATTTATTCTTAGATGGTTGATTGCACGTGGGACAATATGTCTTAAACTGCTTCTCATGCCTCAGATATGCTTATCCAAGCCTTTTTCTGGGCACGCCATATGACATAAAACATCTTCAGAAGTGAGTAACTGCATACCTTCGTGTTTTTTCGTCTGTATGCTCCTGCTCATGTCTTAATTGTGGTACCTGCCTTCCGGTCTTTCTGAGTGTGTACACCCTGTAACGGAACCCCTCCTTCCTAACGGACCAATCATAAAACAACAACCATTTAGCTCCCGACCTACTAACTCAACATCCCACAATGCAATGTTTTCAGCCTTGCTCAACCTGCGGTAGCTCCACCCATATACTACAATCACGACTAGATCCGACCATTTCTACCAACCCGCACCCCTAGGTATTTAAACAATTACCCCGCCCTCCCCTTAAATGTAATTTGACACGCTGCTTCAATAATGATATTCATGTATGCCGGCTAAAATATGATATACGTAATACACTAGTTTTCGATCAAAACATGGATACAATTATTAAACATAGATACAGTTGTTGGTGAAACATCATTTACAGGTCCATGAATCTGGCGTAAAGCTAAACATTATCAATCAAGTTCTTTCAGATGCTGAGATGTGCGTCTCATGTGCATGTCCATATCAAATCTTGGCTGAGATTGACGATGCTCTTGAGGGTGCAACTAGTAGTTAGGGCAGAGTCTAAACTTAGTTTCCATCAGAGAGTTACTGTGCACACCAATTGGTTTTCCTTATTTAATCAAACTTGCTTCTTCTTAGACATAGTTATGCGTGCAGCTCGAGTATGTGATCCGCCCAGGTTCACACTTACAATGACAACTGCAAATATATGACCTTGTTCATGTTCCTTGCACGAGCGCATAGCAATTTCTTTCACTTAATACTGAATTCAAATTTCAAAATATTAGTCCATGTACTCAAAAGTATTACGATGACTTCATTTATTCTTAGATGGTTGATTGCACGTGGAACAATATGTCTTAAACTGCTTCTCATGCCTCAGATATGCTTATCCAAGCCTTTTTCTGGGCAAGCCATATGTTATAAAACATCTTCAGAAGTGAGTAACTGTAGTACCCAATGCATTTCAAGCTCACTTTAGCTCTTCTTCAGGGGTTTCACTAACAATGAAAAAACAAGTATCAATGCATTGCAACTCTGAACCATAATAATATGCACTGTAATTTTTTTTATGTAAAGCGTAACATTCAATATTTTAAATCCATGCCATGTATTACAACTAGCCCTTGAGCAGTGTTTTCCCTCTGAAATCGTAACACCTAGTTACCCAAACAATGTCCTGGGGGTCCCTTGCTCTAAATTATTCACATTAAAACCCCTGTTAGACCGTGCTGATGTTACATCGTACATAGGTATCAGCTCGCATAATTCTTCTATAGTACGATGCCCAAATTTAAATGATCAAACACCAATTTGTATACCTTAGTGTTTTTTCGTCTGTATGCTGATGCTCATGTCTTAATTGTGGTACCTACCTTCCGGTCTTTCTGAGTGTTTAAACCCTGTAACGGAACCCCTCCTTCCTAATGGACCAATCATGAAACAACAACCTACTAACTCAACATCCCACAATGCAATGTTTTCAGCCTTGCTCAACCTGCGGTAGCTCCACCCAAATACTACAATCGCAACTAGATCCGACCATTTCTACCAACCCACACCCCTAGGTATTTAAACAATTACCACGCCCTCTCCTTAGATGTAAATTGACACGCTGCTTCGATAATGATTTTCATGTATGCCAGCTAAAATCTGATATACGTAATACACTAGTTTTCGATCAAAACATGGATACAATTATTAAACATAGATACAGTTGTTGGTGAAACATCATTTACAGGTCCATGAATTTGGCCTGGTGGTGATCCGCCTGCCATTTTCCACCACCCGACTACCATTTCCCCCTGCCAAATTACGATGGTGGTGGGGACCCTGGTGGACCGAAACCGGCCGCTGGTTTTCCACCGGTCAGACAGTTGACCAGGAAGAAAAGGGATTAAATATGGTGGCAGTGTCTTCAAGACACCACCATCCATATTAGGATGGATGGCGTTGCAGGGCTTTCCATGGCGGAGACCCCGCCATGGAAAGCCAGGTGGAGTTCACTTTCGGGGGCCCATTGCGGGCCAGCAAGGGTTGGGGGTGCACTTGGGGGCTACCGATGGTACCCCCCTCCATTTGCATGCACAATGTGTCAGGCACTGCCTGGTGCTTGCCAACTTGTGCATGCAAATGCACGACATGCATATATTGCATTGGGGCGGATGCTGATTACAGCACTGTCTGCCACAATGCAATATATGCAGGATGCCAACGCCACTGTGGCAGTGGCATCCTAATTTCCATAGTGGGACCGCCGCACCTATGGTGGTCGGTCCTGTATCCCGGTACGGTGTCCTCCCGCCATCGTAGTAGGCCGCTTAATGTTGTCAACATGTTGCATTTCTATATTTGATGAAATGTAATTTTTTTAAAAGCTTTGTTTGAAGAGAAAAATGGTTAAGTTGTTTTATTGATAAATATTTCTAGTTCCTTACCTTTTGACCAGAGTATGCTTGATGCCTTTACTTTGGTGGATGTTATTGTTTATTAGTTGATTCTAAAAGGAAAAAGTTTTATGTATTTTATCAGTCTTATGTTATTTTGGTCCCTTTGCCGCGGGGCTTATTCCCCTGTGACGTGGGGGGGAGGAGGCCGCGTGCGGTGCCGGGGTTCTTGTGAAAAGCTCGGCTTGTCATTCAGCACGGCGCTGTGCTCATGACGTGCTGAGCTCGTCATGACTCCGCCCACTCAATAGACTGTCCCGCACAGGAGGGGAATTATCCCTGCGTGGGCTTTCCGCCGCAGTCATGAGGAGCTCAGCTCATCAAGAGCACAGCGCCACTGTGCCTCATGACGAGTTGAACTTGTCATGAGCACCCAAAGTGTTAATAAAGGTTACTAGGGAGAGAAACATGGTTAAGTAAATGTATTGTTTATTGTTTTTGTAATCTTACCTTTTTGGTTGTGGTTTTCTCTTTCTTGACCAGATTTAATTTTATTGTGGTCTGAAAAAGTAGAAATTGAATCATTGTCTTTTTACAGATCAAATACATTTGTGTTTATTTTACAATATTAATTATGTGAAGATTAACATATTTATTTACCTTCAAAAGGTATTTCTTTTCTTTGGAGAGGAGCTAATGTAAAAAATACCTTGTGATGTGATTTGTTTTGATGCTTGACTTTTAGAAATGTTTTGATGTTTAAAGTTGTAAAATATGCAAGGAAAAATATCTTTACCTTGTTTTAAAAATGTAATTTGGAGGTAATTCTATTTTGCAAACTTGTTTTTTCATACAATATCAATGCTTTAGTCCTTTTTCGTGTAAATTAAAAAAATATTAGCTATTTAAATAATTTTCAGAAGGTCTTCTGTTGATTATTTTTTCAAGAAAATATATTGTTCTTTTTTACAGCTGTTGATGGATGCTGTAGATATCTGTTGATATATTAAAATGTTTATTACATATTTATATATTTTTTAAATATTTATGACCTAAAAAAACATCCAGCACTTTCCCATATGCAAGCACATGTTAGAGTAGAATTAGTAATTTTGCACCCACCACTATCCAGCATTTTCCTTGAGTTAACCACCCCTTGGAGTAGGAATAATAATTTCAAACCCACCACTATTCAGCACTTTCCCTGAGGTAAGTACCCTTCGGAGTAGGAATAGTAAATTTGCCTCCATCACTATCCAGCCCTTTCCCTGAGGTATACACCCTTTGGAGTAGGAATAGTAATTGTATCCCCACCACTATCCATTATTTTCCCTGAGGCAAGAACCCCTTGGAGTAGGAATAGTAATTTTAACCCCATCACTATCCATTACTTTCCCTGAGGCAAGCACCATTCGGAGTAGGAATAGTAATTTTGCCTCCATCACTATCCAGCACTTTCCCTGAGGTATGCACCCTTTTGAGTAGGAATAGTAATTTTATTATGACCCCACGAAAGGCAACACACCCATAGGGGGCATACATCCTTCACTCCCAACATTGTCCACCCCATAGGGGGTGGATGTCTATAATTCCCCTTATTTTCCACCCCATAGGGGGTGGATGTCTAACAATACCAGCCTTGTCCACCCTATAGGGGTGAATGTATATCACTCCCACCATTGTCCACCCCATAGGGGGTGGCTGCCTAACACTACCAGCATTCTCTATCTATAGGGGGTGGATGTCTATCATTTCCACCAGCATCCACACAATAGGGGGTGGATGTCTAACACTACCAGCATTGTCCATCCCATAGCGGGTGGATGTCTATCACTCCCACCATTGTCCACCCCATAGGAGGTGACTGTCTAACACTACCAGCATTCTCTACCTATAGGGGGTGGATGTCTATCACTCCCACCATTGTCCACCCCATTAGGGGTGGATGTCTAGCACTACCAGCATTGTCTACCCCATAGGGGGTGGATGTCTATCACTCCCACCATTTTCCACCCCATAGGGTGTGGATGTCTAACACTACCAGCATTGTCCACCCCATAGGGGGAGGATGACTTAAACTATCAGCATTGTCTACCCCATGGGGGGATGTATATAATTTCCACCATAGTCCACCCCAAAGGGGTTGGATGTCTAACACTACCAGCATTCTCTACCTATAGGGGGTGGCGGACTATCACTCCCACCATTGTCCACCCCATAGGGAGTGGATGTCAGACACTACCAGCATTCTCAAGCTATAGGGGGTGGATGTCTATCACTCCCACCATTGTCCACTCCATAGGGGGTGGATGTCTAACACTGCCAGCATTGTCCACCCCATAGGGGGTGGATGTCTATCACTCTCACCATTGTCCACCCCATCGGGGTGGATGTCTAACACTACCAACATTCTCTACCTATAGGGGGTAGATGTCCATCACTCCCACCATTGTCCACCCCATAGGCGGTGGATGTCTAACACTACCAGCATTGTTCGCCCCATAGGGGGTGGATGTCTATCACTACCAGCATTCTCTACCTATGGGGGGGATGTCTAACACTACCAGCATTGTCCACCCCATAGGGGGTGGATGTCTATCACTCCCACCATTGTCCCCTCCGTAGGGTGTGGATGTCTAACACCACCATCATTCTCTACCTATAGGGGGTGGATGTCTATCACTCCCACCATTGTACACCCCATAGGGGGTAGATGTCTATCACTCCCACCACTGTCCACCCCATAGGGGGTGGGTAGATGCCGAACACTACCCCAGTGCTGTCTTGCCAAAACTATGTTTTGTGTGTAAACTGCCTGCAAAACTGACACAAGTAATATGTTGGGAAAAATACATCTCAGTAGTGACAGGTGAGTGTAGGGTTCAATCCCCTAGCATTGTCAAGCACATAGGGGTTATGGGGTACAACCCCCCCCCCACATCACTGTAGTGACATAAAGGTGAATTTAGGTCTCACATCCCCAGCATGTTCAAGCAATTATGTTTTTTTGGGGCCCAAAATCACAAGCAATGTAGTGATAAAGTAGTGGTTGTGTGCCAAACAATAACAGAACGGTTGAGTCAAACATTGTTATGTGTTACATACCTTCAGCCACGTGCAGTCAATCAGTGTTCCTGGGGGTTAACACTGCCAAGAATGTTCAATTGGACAATCTAACATGTGACCATCAAAGTGCATGTTTTAGACACAAACAGATACAAATACAAAGGAATCAATCTGAAAGTACAGTTTTGGTGAGATCCAGTTCCACAGTGTGGCAGCAAGGTCATTTGCAACACATAAGGAATGTGCAGAGTGAAGATGTAGGAGTCCCAGGGCCAGTAGAGAGAAAAACTAAACAAAGCATCCACTCAATGCCCTTCAAAGAGAGTTGAAATACATGGGTGAAGATTCACAAAGACAACTAATCAGCCATACACTGCAGAACAAACACAACATGTGTGGGTGTGGAAGTTTTTCTAGGCTGGGCCAACGTACACAATGGGGGATGAACTCCACTGACACATATGTGTTTTGAGTATAATCCGGAAGTAGTTTGGGAATTGGGATAATGAATGTGGGCAATCAGGCAATGTTTGATGAGGGGGTGCACAAGAGTCACATGCAGAACAAGCTTAGTGGAACACCAAACAATACATCAAGAGAATGACTCTCTTTCGCAGTACCCTGAAGGCCACAACACTGTTGTGACACTATCCTGTATGCTGACCCTCTGGGATGCCAAATTAGGATGTGTGCCATACGTCTGAGCACACTCACTCTTGCGCACTGTGTCACGGACCTTGCAATAATCACTGCCATCTCACATATCTGAACATTACTCCCAGGGCATGGCCCGTAATGTGAGGCCACATTGTAGGTAGAGGCCTTGCCAAGAGACAAGTCACATTTGGCCAGTCTAAACACCACACACCTTGATCAGAAGAAATGTGCCTCATCTAAGCCAAAATTGACAGGTGAAATTGCACAGTGGGTCACTGGCTGTATGATGAGGAATACATTATTGACCACACATCATTGTGAACACAATACAAACATGGGTCCATGTACTCTTCTGTCTGAATAATGTGGCAATCTATGTATCAGCAAGGTACACCCAGCATGCCACATACGAGGACACACACATTTGATGGTTGAACAAGAGGTGCCAGACACCCATATGTATGGTACACAAATTCACAGCATCTGCCCATAACAACACATACTCAAACCCTGCAGGGCAACAGGAGTAAACATTCATAGAAGAATGACATTTTGATGAGTAAGTGTACAATCAATCAATCAGCAAAATTTGTATAGCGCGCTACTCACCCGTTAGGGTCTCAAGGCGTTGAGGGGGAGGGGGGGTTGCTACTGCTGGAACAGCCAGGTCTTGAGTTTCTTCTTGAAGGAGAGATGGTCCAGGGTCAGCCGTAGGTGAGTGGGGAGGGAGTTCCATGTCTTCGCTGCCAGGTAGGAGAAGGATCTTCCTCCGACGGTGGATTTGCGGATACGTGGGACGGAGGCGAGGGCGAGGCTGGCGGATCGGAGCTGGCGGGTGGGTGTGTAGAATGTGAGGCGGCTGTTGAGGTACTTCGGGCCCGTGTCGTGGAGGGCCTTGTGTGCGTCGGTGAGAAGTCTGAACGTGATCCTCTTGTTGACGGGGAGCCAGTGCAGGTCCTTCAGGTGGCCAGAGATGTGGCTGTGGCGAGGGATGTCCAGGATGAGACGTGCTGAGGCGTTCTGAATGCGCTGGAGTCTTTTCTGGAGTTTGGCTGTGGTTCCAGCGTAGAGGGTGTTCCCGTAGTCCAGACGGCTGGTGACGAGGGCCTGGGTGACCGGCATTTCTGGTTTCGGTGGGGATCCATCGGAAGATCTTTCGGAGCATGCGCAGGGTGTTGAAGCAGGATGACGAGACGGCGTTGACTTGCTTGGTCATTGAGAGGGAGGAGTCCAGGATGAAGCCCAGAATGCGTGCGTGGTCCGTTGGCTTGGGTGCGGTGCCCAGGGCAGGGGGCCACCAGGAGTCGTCCCAGGCGGAAGGAGATGGTCCGAGGATGAGGACTTCCATCTTGTCTGAGTTCAGTTTCAGACGGCTGTTCTTCATCCATTCCGCGACGTCTTTCATTCCTTCCTGGAGGTTGGCTTTGGCGGTGACGGGGTCGTTGGTGAGGGAGAGGATCAGCTGGGTGTCATCGGCGTAGGAGATGATGTTGAGGTTGTTTTGGCGTGCGATGGCTGCGAGAGGGCTCATGTAGACTTTGAAGAGGGTGGGTCTGAGTGAGGAACCTTGCGGAACGCCTCAGATGACTTCGGTGGCCGTGGATCGGAACGGGGGAGGCGGACTCTCTGGGTTCTTCCGCCGAGGAACGAGATGATCCACTCCAGGGCCGCTCCTTGGATTCCGGTGTTGCTGAGGCGCTGTATCAGGGTGCGGTGGCATACAGTGTCGAAGGCTGCTGAGAGGTCCAGGAGGATGAGGGCAGCTGTTTCCCCGTTGTTGAGCAGGGACCTGATGTCGTTCTTGAGGGCGGTCATGTTTTCTGTTGTCTGGTCGTGGCGCCAGGCTTTCTCGAGGGTGCGGCAGGTTTTCTTGGAGCTTTTGAGTTTGTTGGTAAACCAAGAGGCTTTCCTGCTGTCGGGTCTGCTGGGAGGATTCTTCAGTGGTGCGAGTTCGTCAGCGCAGTTGATGAGCCACTGTGTGAGGTTGTTGGCTGCTTCGTTGGGGTCCGTCGTGTTGGTGGGCAGGTTCTGGCTGAGGGTGGTGGTGAGCTGGTCGGCGGTGATATTGCTCCAGCTTCTGCGGGGAACCTGTTGCGGGTGGTGGTGGGTCGTGGTTCTCCTGAAGTTGAAGTGGACGCAGCTGTGGTCTGTCCAGTGTAGTCCGGTTGAGTGGCTGAAGGAGATGTGCTTGCTGGAGGAGAAGATGGGGTCGAGCGTGTGGCCGGCGTAGTGGGTGGGGGTGCTCACCAGTTGCTTGAGTCCGAGGTTGGCGAGGTTATCCAGCAGGTCGATGGTGTTGCAGTCCTTGTTTTTCTCCAGGTGGAAGTTGAGGTCCCCTAGGAGGATGTAGTCTGTGGAGGTGCGGGCGTGCGGACTGACGAAGTCAGCGATGGCTTCGCTGAATTGTGTGCGTGGTCCTGGGGGTCTGTAGATGAGGGTGCCTCGGAGGGTGGTTTTGGGGTCAGTGTGTATCTGGAAGTGAAGGTGCTCGCCGGTGGTGAGGGTGTCGTCCGGGTTGGTCGTGATGTGGATGATGCACACAGGAGACTGCCCACGACACCACACAAGTCCACAGACACTCAAAATAGATTCATGAGCCTCATACTGCAACAAACATGAAGTGGTTGTTTCACAGCTGTCATCGTTACATGTGTAGACAACATTCCTACTTGCTATGTAGAAAATCATGGACCAACAACAACGTATGAGACAGTCAACATATGTTGACTATGTGCGTTGCACACAACTCAAGATCAGACCATTTACAATATTAACTTATTTGTATGTCTATCATATCAACTCTGCATCTGACTACAAAAGCTGCGTCATGTGCAGATCATCACTATTGTCAAATTGACAATGCTGAGTGTTTACTGCAGAAGACTTGGAAGACACATGGCTCACCAGAAAGAGGATACTACAACTGTATCAGTAGGCTCCTATGCGCAGGAAAATGTGTAAGCTAATCTTCATGCGCTGTTGACAACACCAGGGGTGGTGGTTGGATCTGTGTTTCGCAAACACAATACACATAGCTAGATATAACACATGGGGACATTTGTACATCTGTTTAGGATGGAGTACATGTGCATAACGTGATATGTATTGGACATATTTGGAACTTTAAGACTGTCTCAGAATAATGAAATCACTCAAGGAGACCTACAAATAAGACATGTTGCCATCAGGCTACAGGGAAGGGTAGAATCTGCTGAGTGTGAGCAGTCATAGACACATACAAGTGCCAAACTTGCAAACACAGATGACAGACTAAAAACACGCTGATGTTGCTGGCACAAATGTGACTTGGGGAATTAAAAATGTGTAACATGTGAGTTTGCTCACAGTGCAGGCCCTTGTCTCAACCCAACCTGGGATATCACCATCATGATTCTATTTTACTGGTGCACCCACATCTTGGACACTCAAAGTCAAATTGGTTGAGAAAGCATTGGACTTCCCAGCACACAAAAAGCTTCTCAAACAGAAACATCTGCAGGACTACAGTCTTGGAAGAAAATAGTGTTTGAAGACAGATTCATGCTCACATGACACACACCATGGGCTCAGGATAAGTCACAGATTAACAAATTGCCATGAGGTGATTTCACTACTGTGGAAGGTCAGCTGCGTCAAGCTTGGTCTTGGCAGGGGTCTACCATGTCAGAATGAGACTCAGACATGGATCCAACAATTACAACACACAGAATACTTTGTTTCTATCAGCCTGTGTACATGTGTGTCTCCAAAGTCATCTGCACATAGTCAAACTTCATGTTTACCAAGTTGTACTGATGAGACAGATGACTTGTTCATCAGTAATGCTCTATTCTGCATGTCCATCATAAACGGTTCTACCATTAAAAACTTGTACAATGTGTACAAATGACAGCACGACCTATGGGCAAAAGTGTAAGTCAAAGATGGGAGTTTGTTAAAAGCATGTCACACTCCTTGTCCAAAACATTGTGGATCATGACAACCTGTAATTGCAGTCAATTATGACTGATACATACTGTAATAGGACACATATACCATGGACCACATGCAGTCCATCACATCGCTAGATCATTATTTTCATACAACAAGATTTCAAAAGCAATTTCATTAGGCTTATTAACAAAATTAGGTACACGAAATGGAAATCGACAAAAGAAAAAAATATGCTGTATCCAGCAATTGTATCTCAAATTTAAAAACATGAGGAACAATAAGGCCAATGGCCAGTCTATTTTATGGAGTCCTTTAGGGGGTAATCCAAATGATTATTCCTCCCTTGCCTGCTTGCACTCCTACAACTAGGGGACATCTTCCCTTGGAAGGGCATCTTTAGGGGCATGCCAGGCACTGCAGGGACAGGACTAGGGTGTACCAGTTTGGGTTATAAGAGGGATGGGGTCTACTGGAGTGTCGGAACCCACTGCAGTGGACAGGTCTGATTGAGGGGGTGGGGGCTCCTTTGCAGTGGACAGGTCTGATGGGGGCGGGCTCCACTGCAGTGTCTGGAGCAGACAGAAGGTGTGGTGTTGTGGGAGGGGAAGTGCTTGTTGTAGGGGGGTGGCCTTATCATCTTGGGGATAGTGTAATGGTGGGTGGGTGAAACTGGGACAGGTTGTGATGTGTGAAATTTGGGGCGGGTGGCCTGGGCTCGGGAAGAAGTAGATTTTGTGGTGGAAGTGTGAGATGGTGGTGGAGTTTTTGATTTCTTCGTTCTGGGGGATGTATGGTGAGGGGCTCAGTGTTCTTACTCTTAGGGGAGGGTGTGCGGGCAGGGGTGGATCTCCTCTCTGTGCCGGGGTATTTCCTCTTCCCCTCGTGAGTCTGGTCTGATGTATGAGTGGGTAAGAGGACATGGTCACAGAGGAAGACCCTCTGGGAAGGGGGATTGAAGAAGAGTCAAGGGTAGGGGGTTTGGAGGGAGAGGTAGCTGAGGAATGCAGAGTGGTTGTGGATGTGTGTGTATGGTTTTTCTCTTGTCCACTGTGTTTGTGATGTCAGTCTCCTGAGTTTGTGTGCATGTTTTTTTGGACTTTGTTTTAGGTGGCTGTGTGGTGCTTGTGTCTGTTGGTGTGTGGGCCTGTGTGAGTCTGTTTGGGTCAGGTAGGGTAGTGGGGACTGTGGATGGGGCAGCAGTGAGAGGAGTGAGGGACTGCTGTAGGAGGGACATTGCTACCATCAGTGAGGAGGTCATGGATTTATTTGTTCGCTGTAGGGCAGACATGTCCGATGAGATGCTCTCCCTGTATAACACCAATTGTGTCAAAAGACTGGTATGTGCATGGAGGACACTTAGCATGGATGTCTGCCCCACATGGATCTGTTTTAGCAAATCCACAGACTCCACACTCAGGGCAGCAGGGGTGACAGATGCAGGGAGTGTGATGCCTGGCCCAAAGAAGACATGCTCCCTAACTCCGGGAGGGTCCACGGACACTTGGAATGGGAGCAGCGGTAACGGTGTAGATGGTGGTGGTGGGGGCAGACTCTGATGTTGTGGCGTCTGCTATTCTAACACTTCCGCCACAAGGGAGTTATCACTGGAGCTTTATTGGTCCTCTGTAGTTGTTGATGTTTCAGACCGGCCCTCAGTGTGGCTCCCCGCACCCTCCGTGCCACTGGGTCTCTCCTCCTCCTCCACAGTAGACTCAGTCTGCCTAGCTGCTTCCTCTTGGTCCTTGAAACTGTCTCCTTAAGTAGCCGTGGATGATGTTGTGAACAAGGATGAGAACATGAATCACATCAGTCATCTGCATAGACTTGACACATGAGTTTTATCACAACACATCACAGAGCAAGCCCTTGCATAATATTCATGGCTCTTTTTAGATTTAATACACATATGTGACCATGGCACTTGTCAGTCTGCCAGTAAACCATGGTTCACAAACACATGATGGCAATGGAACCATCTGTCATATGTATTTCAAATACCACTAAATACATGCCTACCAACGCACTATTTTGCCTGTTGTCTGATTAGTAATGCTCCAGTGTGTCATGTGTCATTACAAACATGTCTCATCTCATGCAAGGGAGTCTATAACTGACACATCAAATGGGATGGACAAATTAATAAGTTGACATGATGATCATACTTCCATACCCAGTCATCATGATGGGCTTATGTCTTGAACGTCAATGCTATAATCGTCTGCATAAAGGACAACAGACAAGTACAAATACTGCATCCTCACAAATATTCATGTGGCATACTATGCCACTGGCCTATCTCGCTAAACAATCCGTACTGACCCTTGTTACAGGGGCAGTGAATCACAACTTTGAAGTCAGCACCATGTCACAATCATGGTTTCACTGTTAAAGCTACATCTGCAGATGTCAAATATACATGTCCCCTACGTGCTACACACAATTTAAAGACGTTGACAAGCTCACGCTGTTCCACTTAGACATTGGAGTATATGAATTACCAAATATGTCTAAATTAACTTTTATAGTGCTCTCAAGCTCTGTTGAACTGGCTATGGGCGCGTGCACCCAGCCCCTTTATTGGCTGGGCCACATGTACAGTGACGCCTGTGCTAGATGTGTGTGAGGTGAGTGTAAGCCAGCCCACACGGAGTGTTTGGTGCTGGCAACAACTTGAACAGTGGACACCAGTGCAATGGAAACTGAAAACACCTGCATAACAGAGGTAACTGCTGAGCAACATGGAGGGACCGGAGCAAGTCAAGAGGTCACCCAAAAGGCAAACAGAAGTGTCCGTGAGTTGCAGTGCACTGAGGTTAGGGCACTAGAGCTGAGCGCGCCTATGTGAAGAAAAAGTCTAGGATTGTGTCCATTCGAGATATTCCTGGTGCAGATGCAGTGGGGTGTGCTAGACCTGCATCATCTTCCTCATCATCGTCCCAGGTCTCCCACACTGCTTGAGGTGACATTGCTGCGCAACCTCTTCACAGCACAACACTCAATCAGTAACGGTCCGTGGGTTGCAGTGCACGGAGTCCATGGTACCTGGAGTGCTGAACAGGGGATCAGGCAGATGATGGCATCCACGACAGGTACGAGCAACTCTGTCAGTCTGCCAGTACTACCGTTTGGACACTGGCAGTTGGCGATTGGAGTTGGTCCTGGCTTTGGTGGCGTGTGCCTCCTGCGTTGATGCCACATCCGGGCCTCTCAGGACTCGATTTGAAATGTGAGCCCTGGTGGGCCGCAGTTGAGACCGGAGACAGGGGACAGTGCAGGCTACACACACATGACGTTGATGACCCCAAGGCCATCGCCTCAGAGACCATCCAATATCTCAGAAGAAGGGTTCCTGGACCTGATCAGCACAGAGTTAGTGGCCCCTGATGCACAGCGGCCAGCACAGGCACCCCACCATGGGACGGTGACTTGCGGTCAACTGAGGTAGGGCCACGCGGACTGGGCAGGCCCTCATCGATGTTGAAGGTGAATGTTGCGGAGGGTTGCAGAGGACAGTGGAAGGTGTCCTCCAGGTCATTATGCGGAAGATCTGATGTTATCCAGAAGCAGGAAATGGTGGAGTGGAAATCGACAGCCTCGTTGCCAGAACCAATTCGGTATTGGCTACATGAGGATGAAAACAACCCCCTAGTCCATAGACTCAGACTCACTAATGTACGACCAGTGAGTGTCCATGAATGTCAGGGAACAGACTTAGTAGCACCGGACCTGAGAGGCAATGCATTCTGCGAGGATGCCGGTATACTGATATGAACTCCACCATTGCTAAATCAAGACTCCGTGACCTACTGGACTGCAGTGTAGGCCCTAGGCAGTGATCAGCTGTGGCCCACAGCCACGTGTCATTGGCTCATGATGCACAGAGTTAGTGACACCAGGGCAGTTGTCAGTAGTGTACAATCACCTCCGTAACGATGATCCTTTTTTGCTGCTGACTGCAACGTGTCATCCTCTTACACCTCTCCTTGCGTGCAATATTTACTCTGCCATTGAAAAATCAAGACTCAGTTCCAATTGTGCAACCAACTTGACCGCAGTGTAGGTGGTAGGCATTTCCAGCAAGGGGCCACAGAAATGTGTGGTTGTGCTGCTATATATAGACTTGGTGTCACCACATCGAAGGGAGTATAGTGATTTAAAGTCTGCATTGCCATGTGTGCACGGCCATTGCATGATCAAGACTCAGTTCCAAATGCGTGACCTACTTGCCCGCTGTGCCTGCCAGTAGAGTATGTAAACAATAAAGGAGTACTGCAGGCCTTGCTCGCGAAGGACGTGATGCTCGTAGCAGGTTGCTAGGGGCCACAAGTAGGACATGTGTGCAGTCAATTGCCCCCTGACTAGTGCGGGAGGCCAGCTGTGACGTAGACGCCTTGCTTAGTCTCCGGTTGTTCCTGCGCATTGTGGGGGAATTATAGATAGTGGGGCACCAAGCTGATGGTGTCATCCATGACTGTTGTGAGGGACTTGGATTGGGCAGGCTGGGTGACTCCTCCGACTCGTGCAGATGTTGGTTGGAGGGTACCAGTGGCCAACAGGTGCTTCATGGCCAGCAGCTTGGTCTGAGGTGGGATGTTGGTTGTCCGCTGTGTTGATACCGCCAGTCTGTGTACAATGGTGGTCAGGATGCTTAGGATGGTTGTCCATTTGATACTGTAGTGGGCAATGTCATTCTCTGGTGTTGGGTTTGTGAGGTTAGTGCTTTTTAGGAGGGTCGCTGTCTTTGTCTGTGGTGCCTCTGTGTTGGTCTGGGGGAGGCCAAGGGGCTCTGGGGATAGGGGGTGGTCCAGGGGGTGGTAGCAGTGGGTGTTGTGGCCCTCTTGGGTGTCCAGGCAGCGTGTTCAGTGGCTCCATGGCATCTTTTGTTCTTCAGGTGTGGCTCCAGGCTGGCCTCCCTTTTGTGGTGCAGGCTGTGGTCCGACTTTACACCAGGTCAGAGCAGGTGTTAATTTCCTGCTGCTAACATGCCTTATCGCATGTTTTAGGGTTGTATCGCCAAACTGGCTGGTCGTTGAGAATGTGGCAGAGTGTGTTGTCTTGGCTTTTTGTACGGGAACGCCTACTCTGCATCTCATTAGCGATAGATGCTGGGGTCGTCTGTGGCGAAGTTTTTTGTGGCTGCTACTGCGGGGAAACTGGTGCTATGGGCTGTTAGCACCAGCTTGTGAATGGGGCATTAGTTTTATCGCAACTTTGGCTGGTATATAGTGCTGATAACGCGCCGATAGTTCCTTGAGAATATGCCCCAAAATCGGTTGCTCCTTGAGGCTTGCTGCTTCCATGATATTTTGAATTACTTTATCTTCTTGATGGATTCTGTTTTGAACGGACATTGCCAAGATTGGTTCTGATGCCTGGCTGGTTTGTTTGCTCTTTCTGGACTTTCTTAGTCTTTTTCTCTCACGTTTAGAAAATGGCTTAGTTTCTTTTAATTGTCTTACTGGAGACTGCTTGCGTTGATCTTGGAGTGAGAAATTCGAGACACCTGAGATGTCAAGTACACATAGTGGATTGGATATGGGTATAATTGCCTTGATTAGTGCCGTGGTTGATCCTATTTCGCTGCTTTTTTGCCCCACTATAGAATTGAGACATTCCAAGTCTATTTCCTTTAAAGCTTCTTTTTCTTTCTCTGTTGAAGTTGCAGGCTTGGTTAAAACCTCCCTTGTTGTACCCAGTAATTCTGTCAATAGGGTTGGAACCGAAGCAAATTTATCGATTATTTGGGTGCAATGACAGTGACACATTTGATAAGCTGTTTTCCTGTCTCGCTGCACCTTCAGGATCATCTCATTCAGCTGTGCAAATTTTGTTCAACCCCCTGGACGTGAAATGCTAGTTTATTTAGGAGGTCTACTTGAGTGTCCAATGTGTCTGTGTGCAGGATCATTGCTTTGCCAATTGTGTCCATAGTGTTTAGCAGGTGAGGCCAGACTGGAGATGTTGATGGACAGCTTTGTTCTACTGATAATAAGCAAGCACAATGTTCCCGGTGAGGCGGGCACCCTAAGAATGGCTTGCTCAGACAGCTTAGGGATCTACTGGGTAATACCTTATTTTGGGTAGATGATATCATAGTGGTGGATCCCGGATGATTTAGTTGGCATGACGTCACGTCATTTGGTTTAACCTGGCAGAGATCCTGGCAAAAGTGCTCTTCTACTTCCGATGTATGGAAAGGTGAATCAGGTTTAACTTGATTGCGAGTGTTTGGGTTAGCATTCCCCTGACAAACGGGGGAGTGGGCTCCCAACAACGAATATGGCTTGCCCCAAGGACTCGAGGTGTGTATGTTAGACTGATGTGTTAAGTCACTTTTGATATGTCCGTCTTGTCCGCTGTATCCACTGTGTCCGCTGCAACCAGATGAAAATTGTTGTTTGTGGAACTGACAGGGCATATCTAGGTGAGCGAGTGATAATGAATTAGTGCCTCAGTTACCTGTAAATCATTGCTTTGACAGGTTTCTGGAGAATGGAGAGCATTGGGTGTTAATAATTGGGGGCTTTGAGTTTCTTTATTTTTGTCGCCCATAATATCCGATCCCGTATTCCTTTCACCCTCACCACTATAGGTACTTCTGTCACCTGAAGGATTCATGTTGGCATTGTTTTGGGAATCTTTGTCATTATTGGTTAGGTTGATTAGGTTAGTAGATTTGGAGTGTTTGAGAACATGACAACTCCGTTTTTTCTCCGTGAGTTTAATTGCAACCTTTAGAAAATCCATAATCAGTGCCCGTTTGCTGCTGTTCGGGCAGGAATTGTTCCTGTTTAGAACCATACGAGTTACTTTCATACTTCCAACACACAGCTTGTCGGGCAGACTCTGTGGAATTTAAATCCATATGAAGGGGTGGCATGGATTGTCTCTTGGGTGTGTCAGTCACTAATGGGTTATTTAAGTGACCGTGTCACTGCCTCCATTCGTGCTGGATACATAGAAGCTCTGTCTGCACATGCAAATAAATGTTTAGATGCTTGTAACACTGTCTGAGGGGGTGTATTACTGACTCTCCCCATTTTTATGTACATGAGATTCAAATCAAGGTGGAACACTGGATATATAATTGGGCATATAGATCTGAGATTGTGTGTATAGGTCATTGAAACTTCTAGCTACATCTGTTACATTTTATGGACATGGAAGCGTACCCTATGGGCTACCTACAGGCTACCTTAGAGATTCGGGTTTTTTGGTAGAGCAGGAGGTTAGCGCTTGTCAAGGGGTTATAAAATGCCAAGTCAGCCTAGGAGTAGAACCGGATGCGCTCCCACAAGAATACTAGGCATCAGACATGTTCAAACAGATACTCTGGATCGGTGATTTGGTAGTGTTAGTTCTTTTGCTAGATATCTAAATTACTGTGTCAGTCCCTATGTGGGGGCTGTTTCAATATGTAAGTACGTTTCTTGGTACATTGCTGCCTCTGTTTCTGACTGTATGGCTTTATAATTGTATATATAGGCATAACATGGATTGTCTGTTGCATGTGTTACTTATTATTGGGTTATTTAAGTGAGTGTGCCACTGCCTCTGTTAGCGCTAGATACATAGGAGTTAGTTCTGAGCATGTGAGTGAATGTTTAGATGTGCCTAAAACTTTCCCGGGGGTGCATTAGTGGCTCTCTGCTTTTGGACATGCTTATATACAGACAAATCAGGGTGGGAGAGTGGATGTATAATATAGCACATAAACCTCTAAGTATGCATATAGCACTCTGAAACATCTAACTACATGCATTAGCGTTTATGCACCTAGGAGTGTACCTTATAGCTTAGCTACAACATCTTAGAGGTTAGTTGTATGAGGTACATCAACCGTTTAAATGCCAAGTTGGCCTAGTAGTAGAACTAGTGCATACCTTCCTGTAAACCAGTCCTCAGACATGTTTAAAATGCTATTTCTCTAGATGGGTGACTTGGTAGTATCAGTTCTTTATTTGATATCTGAATGAGTGTATCAGTCCCTATGTGTTGGTGTGATTCCATATGAAAGTAAGTTTGTTGGTACATCACTGCTTTTGTTTGTGTCTGATTGGCTCTCCAGTAGTATATATGTTACTTGAGGAAGTTAGTAAGTGCCTCCATAAGTGGCAGATACATAAGAATTGTGTATTTGCGTGTGACGTGTTATAATACATGTATGAATGTCTCTCTTGCTGGATAAGTGCTTGCACCCTTTTCCAGATGAGTGTGTCAGTTGCAGAATAGTTGTGAGAGTGCATATAATGCTGGCCATATGAGCTTTTAAGTGCAGTAGAAAGACACTGGAACTTGAAAATATATAAGTTATGTTTGGGACTCTGCATATTTAATAAAGTATGGTAGTATCTGAGTCCCTCAGTTACTTGCTCTTTAAACATGTATGGTGAAACTTTCATGCCTTTTTCACTGGGTATATTACAGAGCTTTATGGTATGTAACTCTCTATAAAACTGACTCCATCTCTCCTTCCTACATAACACCCCTGAATGTTATATAACAGTTTACATATACGTAGTACAACAGCAATATAAGATTTGGCAATGTTTTTACATTTAAAATCAATCAATCAGTAACACTTCATACACATGCTCTACATTACTAGATCCTACTACAAGTACAGCACTGAAGGACAACCTTACAAACAAATGAAATATAACAATTGCAGATATGGTACCAAAATTATATCAAGTACATAAAACAATTCTCTAAAGCACTAACACATTTTTCAATAATCTATTTCCAAATACATGATTGCGAATATAGGTGTAATTGCTGCTGCCTGATTCATTAAACAAATGCCTATCTTCACTTGGTATAAATTAGTTGCTATTCAAATAGTCAAATATTTGAATAGTTCCACATCCACTTCACTTAATCTATAACAAAAATCAAATCATTTACATGTATGTCATAGATTATATAAGTAATATTCTAAATTTAGTAAATTAAAGTATCACCTACAACAGTCTATCTATAAGAAAGAACCAGTAATGGCAATGTTTCCTTCTCTTTTTCCACTGATGCTCATATAGTTGGCAAATGAAAACATTCTCTTCATTATTTCCTATTCTTATACTAGTTTTCATTGGTTAGTTTATTTTAACCCTTTAGTAGTCTCATGATGAGTAGCCCAATCTGATAGTGCCTCTGGGTGGAGTCACGACATCCATCACTATGCCCGGTGCGGCCCCTCTGTGTAACTCCATGATCAGAACTGACTCTGTAGAGGAGTTCATTACAGCATTTATAATAATAATACTATGTTTTTTCAATTACATATCAAATATAATCAGAGCAGTGAATTGGAAAATGCTTTTTTAAACTCTATGGTAGTTCTAAACTAGTATAGTTTGAAAGCACAGCCAATTTTGACATCTTCCCCACACTGGTTTCCTTCAGTTCCCATAGCAACCTGCCTTAAAATACTGTACAGTAACTGTAAGTCAAAAGTTCACACACTTTCTAACCCCAGCATACTAGCTTCCAGTTGAACTGTAGCAGGTGTGGTTTAGTGCTTAAAAATGTAAGCTTATAAACAATAGCATAATTTTTTAACATTTAAATGCAGCCAATCACAGATGTACTCACATTAGTAATTACATCAGAACCTATGTTTACTTATCTCAATATTTACAACACCCTATCTAATAGGTCATTTTCTAAAACCAACTTCACTCCTCTTTTTTAACTGACTTTCATTCTACCAACTGTCACATTTAGCTGCAGCCTTCTTCTGGGTGCTTCTGCTCCTTCCTTCAAAATGTTCACATTGTAGATTGTGGGTCACAGCTGTGTTTTCTGGGCCAGACAGTGTACGAGAAAGAGTAGCATTAACAGGAACTTGGGTATGCATAATGTGGACATAAAATGGTTTGGCCAGAGAGGGTTAGAGTGGCACCAATTGCTGCCTTTCGTTGCTAGTATTGCAGAGTGCCAACTTCCAGACCTCTGTTAATAGTTCAGTGTAATGACAATGACTTAGGCACTCTTACTGGGGTTGGTTTGGAAATTGCAATGAAGAGCACCTTTGGCCAATTAATGCCACTTTTGCCTCACACTGTCCTGTTGTACTCCAACATATCCTTCCAGTGATTGCTTTCAGTTTATCAAACAAAATAATGAATTTTCTTAAAATAACCCTCACCCACCAAAATGTCCCTTGGTGGCATGTTTCATCATCAGGTTCTTCCCGTCCGATGCGGGATAGGGCGTGCTACGACAGACAAAGACGTGGGAGCACTTTTGTGAGGTGATTACTCTGTGTTGTGAATTAAAAAATCCCATGCCACGTGGAACCTACCTTTTATTAGTTCCTATGGCTGGTATTGTTAAAGGAGGACAGAAGAAATGTACAATACAATGCTTTTCTACCTGGTCTACATGTTTCAAGCCTTCCACCAGTTTTTCCTAAGGAACAAAGTAATTAATTTGTATCTTTGTAGAGAAAGACATTTCTTGTGAGAGCCCATTTGCAGCAGTCCATCACGATGTTACGTGGGGTTAGGTATTACTAGTCAATTTCAAAGAGTACATCCTCTATGATGTGAAGTGTTTTGTCATGTGGGAGATTAGTGTATAGGCTGTCCACATCCAAGCCCATCAAGAGTTCAGTTGTGGGATCAAATGGTATGTCTTAGAGAAGTCTCAGGACATCCTTAGTGTCCTTCAGGTAGGTGTCCATCTTCTGTACCACTGGTTGCAGAAAGGCATCTCTGAATTTTGACAGGGGTTCTAAGATCGACCCTATGCCTGACACAATGGGGCTTCCCGTTGGGTGAGTAAGGTTTTTATGAATTTTGGATATTGTGTAAAAGGATGGTGTCAAAAGAGATTTGTTGATTAGGAATTCACACTCTTTGTTCGAAATCCAATTGCGGGTAGGGCTTATTCTCTTTGCAAAAGGTAACCTGCACTCCTGGCTTTGTATTCACTTTTAGGGATGTGTGGTTCAAAGTAATCACTGTGTAATCATTGGTGCAACCCTGCGGTCCCTTACTCGCCCTGTCAGTTGTACCATAAAGCCCTGTTTGTGAAACACGAATATATTTGAATGCGAGGGTGCACGGTTCAAATAGCCCTGTTAGGTGCTCATTCACTTAAACATGTAATTGTCAAAAAACTTTTTATGACTTTTAGCAATTTGTCAAAAACTTCAAAAATTTCGTGGTTGATGTCATCAATGAATATGATTGTCCGTTTACGTTGTCATATATCAACACCATTATCTTTAGCATAATTTGTGTGTACACCAAAGATTAGCAAAATGTAAATATGAAAATAACAGCTTTAACAAAAAACAACTAGGACTTCAGACAATTTATACGTTCATTATCTGTATTCAATTTTCCAAAATAAACATTTGTCAATGATACAATGTGCCATGGTTTCACTTATTCAATAGTGCTTCAAAAGACTCCCAATGCATTTCGGTGCTTGCACCTTCATCACGGGAACACTGTTAAAATCAAAGTAACATGTGTGACAATCATAACTACATTTCACAAAAAATTAAACTAGAGTTCATTGAAATATTTACTTTTAAATTGTTAGTTCTAAACAACATTTGTCTTTATTTCATTTTCATTATATTATCGAGTTTATTTACATGGGTTTCACCAGCTCAAACACCATCCATACGTTATTGGTGGATTGTGCGCATGACCAAAATGTTATTGCCCAATGACATTCCCTGAGTGATCCTTACTCTAAACGCGGCTGGAGTGATATTAGTAAATGGCTATTTATTGCCCCGGTGTGATCAAAATGATAATATTAAATGCCCTGTTCATGCTTACCCAACCCTATTACGTGTGTAAATACGATAGCTATCTTACCTACTGCAAGTGGCGTTTTTCGTGAACACGTCTGTACCAATGAGAAAAGTTGTCAATGCTGTAAATTTCAAGACACATTGCGAGCTTATTATACACCCTCGTTTTGTGATTTTAGCTACGAGATCTTATGCCAGAGCAGACGTACATGTACTAGCTGCACGGCGGCCAGGACTTGATGTGTACTTAAAAACTTAAAAAACGGCATCGCACAGGAGGCCCCGCCCCCTCAGTGCACATTGTAAGTTGGGCAGTTAATTACCCTTGAATACTGGGGGTCTCTGGGGGCCAACTAGCCCATCATTTACCTCCACTATTCGCCACAGATCTGTGTTGCAGAGAGTTGGTCCAAGGCCTGCCCCTTTTTACACATCTCTGCAATGCAGCTCTGTGGCGCTTACTAGAGGTACCTGGTGGGCTAGTTAGCAACAGGGACCATCAATATTCAAGGGGACTTAATCCCCCAACTTAAACCATGCCACGGGGCGTGTTTACAAACTTGTCACATAAGGCCCCAACCCTCTCCCTTCAGCACTGTACAAACGAGCCCTTTGGCGTGTTATAAGTTGGGGGATTAAGTCCCCTTGAATCCTAAGGGTCCCTTGGGTCCAACTAGCCCACCAAGTACCTCCAGTAACCCGCAGAGAGGTGTAAAAAGGGGCGTGACCTTGGACCACCTCTTTGCAAAGCAGCTCTGTGCCGCTTCCTGGAGGTACCTGGTCGGCTATTTGGCCCCCAGGGACCCTCAGAATTCAAGGGGACTTAATCCCCAACTTACAACGTGCTAGGGGGCACATTTGTACAGTGGTGCAGGGAGGGGGCCTTATATAAGAAGTTAGCAATCCTGCTGTGAGGGACTTACTGGTTATAATAAAAGGGATAGTTGGCCCCCAAGGTTGACGTTGGGGGCTAACTACTCCTCCTGTTACCTACAGTAAATCCCACACAGTGGGATGGCTAAGAGGTGTTTTGTAGGCCATGCCCACCTTACTTCACCACTCTGGAAAAGCGACTGGTTATTATAGGTAGAAACTAGCATTTAAAAATCCTTTGAAATTCACTGCAAAAACCATAGGTTTCAGGGACGTTATAGTTAAAAATTAGCATTTAAAAAACCATGGAAATTCACTGAAAAAAACATAGGTTTCAGGCACGTTATAGTTAGAAATTAGCATTTAAAAACCTTAGAAATTCACTGAAAAAAACAAAGGTTTCAGGGACATTATAGTTAGTTGGACATTTCACTCATACAAAACCAGAGAAATTCCACCGTTATACTTAGTTCAGCTAACTATAACTCGCGCCCCCGCAATGCACTGCTGATGACATCATTCATGACATGGTCAGTGACATCACTGATGACATCACTGATGACATCTAAAATATTTATATATATTTATATATATACTCATTTACCATTTTGCCAAACCGTTGCTTCACCAATGGAACTGGTACTTTATTCTTCTACCACCATATCTGACAAATGCATTTCAGCCTGCACAGCCTTTGTCAATGTCAGTTTCTTAATTAATCACCACCTACTTGAACTTAATTCACTACAATCGTCACTTCCGGTATTGCATATGTTATGGGAAGCAAAAACGGATTCTTCCTGCTTGATATGCAAAAGGGGCAGCCATTTTATAAGTTGCGGCTGTATGGGTGCATGAGTAATTATCACAGCAGTTGTATTGGTGAGTGACTGGCTGTATGAGTACTGGTATGGGTGAGTGAGTGTATGTGTATGTAGTCCTATCAATTAGTGAGTGGGTATAAACTTACTGGTATTGGTGTGTCAATGGTTTCAGGAATGGTAGTCTGAAATTTGGGGTTTGTGTATGATAGGTTATATTGGGGTATGAGTAGGTACACCAGAGATTATGTGGATGATGTCATCAGTGATGTTATCAGTGTTGTCATTTGAGATGTCATCAGTGATGTCACTGACCATGTCATAAGTGATGTAATATGTGACGTCATCAGCAGTGCCTTACAGGGGCGTGAGTTATAGTTAGCTCAGCTAACTATAACAGCTGAATTTCTCTGTTTTCTGTGTGTGGAATATCACTCTCACTATAATGTCCCTGTAACCGTTGTTTTTTCTATGAAAATTCTAAGGCAAGAGAAATGCAGAAAAAAGCAAGAGAAGTGCAGAAAGAAGCAAGTGACCTGTAGAAATAGGAGGAATGGAGCAGAAAGAGGAAGAAAGCCACAGAAAGAATTAAAAGAAGTGCAGAAAGAAGCAAGAGAAGTGCAGAAAGAGTCACTAGAGGTCCAGAAAGAAGAAGAATGGTACAGAAAGAGGAGGACACTCATATAAAGAGGATGAAAGGTGCAGAAAGAGGCAAGAGAAGTGAAGACAAAAGCAACAGAATTGCAGAAAGAGGCAAGAGAAGTACAGAAAGAGGCAAGATAGGTGCAGAAAGAGGGAAGAGGGGTGCAGAAAGAGGGAAGAGGGATACCGGATGAGGCAACAGGGGTGCAGAAAGAAGCAAGAGAGATACAGAAAGAAGCAGAACAAGTGCAGAAAGAAGAAACAGAGGTGTATAAGAGGCATGAGTACTGCAGTAAGAGGCAAGAGAAGTACAGAAAGGAGCAAGAGAGGTGCAGAAAAAGGGAAGAGAGGTACAGAAAGAAGCAAGATAGGTGCTGAAAGAGGCAAGAGAACTGCAGAATGAAGCAAGAGAACTGCAGAAAGAAACAAGAGAACTGTAGGAAGAGGAAGCCAATAGTGGAATTAAGAAGTAAGGTGCAGCAAGAGGCAAGTGAGATGCAGATAGAAGCAACAGAGTTACAGAAAGAGGCAAGAGAGGTGCAGAAAGAGGAAGAATGGTACAGAAAGAGGATGAAACTCATAGAAAGAGGATGAAAGGTGCAGAGAGAGGCAAGAGAGGTGCAGAAAGAGGCAAGATAGGTGCAGAAAGAGGCAAGATAGGTGCAGAAAGAGGGAAGAGGAGTACATAAAAAGGCAAGAGGGGTGCAGAAATAAGCAAGAGAGGTACAGAGAGAAGCAAGAAAAGTACACAAAGAAGCAAGAGAACTATAGAACGAGGAAGAATTGAGCAGAAAGAGGAAGAACGGCACAGAAAGAATTAAGAGAAGTGGGGAGAGAAGTGCAGAAAGAGGCAAGTGAAATGCAGATAGAAGCAACAGAGTTGCAGATAGAAGCAACAGAGTTACAGAAAGAGGCAAGAGACGTACAGAAAGAGGCAAGATAGGTGCAGAAAGAGGCAAGAGAACTGCAGAATGAAGCAAGAGAACTGCAGAAAGAAACAAGAGAACTGTAGGAAGAGGAAGCCAATAGTGGAATTAAGAAGTAAGGTGCAGCAAGAGGCAAGTAAGATGCAGATAGAAGCAACAGAGTTACAGAAAGAGGCAAGAGAGGTGCAGAAAGAGGAAGAATGGTACAGAAAGAGGATGAAACTCATAGAAAGAGGATGAAAGGTACAGAGAGAGGCAAGAGAGGTGCAGAAAGAAGCAAGATTGGTACAGAAAGAGGGAAGAGGAGTACATAAAAAGGCAAGAGGGGTGCAGAAATAAGCAAGAGAGGTACAGAGAGAAGCAAGAAAAGTACACAAAGAAGCAAGAGAACTATAGAATGAGGAAGAATTGAGCAGAAAGAGGAAGAACGGCACAGAAAGAATTAAGAGAAGTGGAGAAAGAAGCTAGAGAAGTGCAGAAAGAGGCAAGTGAAATGCAGATAGAAGCAACAGAGTTGCAGATAGAAGCAACAGAGTTACAGAAAGAGGCAAGAGACGTACAGAAAGAGGCAAGATAGGTACAGAAAGAGGCAAGAGGGGTGTTTAAATAAGCAAGAAAAGTACAGAAAGAAGCAACAGAGGTTTAGAAAGAGGCATGAGAACTGCAGAAAGAGGCAAGAGAAGTGCAGAAAGGAGCAACATAGGTGCAGAAAAAGGGAAGAGATGTACAGAAAGAGGGAAGAGGGGTACAAAAAGAGGCAAGAGGGATGCAGATATAGGCAAGAGAAGTACAGAAAGAAGCAACAGAGATGCAAAAAGAGGCCAGAGAGCTGCAGAAATAGGCAAGAGAGGCGTATAAAGAGACAAGAGAGGTACAGAAAGTGGGAAGAGGGGTGCAGAAAGAGGCATGAGAGGTACAGAAAGAGGCAAGAGAAGTGCAGAAAGAAGCAACAGAATCACAGAAAGAGGCAAAAGAAGTGCAGAAAAAAGTAAGAGATGTGCAGAAAGAGGCAAGGAAGGTGCAGAAACAAACAGCAGAAATACTGAAAGAGGCAAGCATAGTCCAGAAAGAGGCAAGAGAAGTGCAGAAAGAAGCAAGAGAACTGTAGAAAGAGGAAGAGAACTGTAGAAAGAGGAAGAATGGAGCAGAAAGAGGAAGAAAGGCACAGAAAGAATTAAGAGAAGTGCAGAAAGACTAGGTGGCGCTCGACAGTTCCCGGCAGCAGAGCAGCAGTGCAGAAACAGAAGCAGCGTCGGAGGAGGCGTGTAGTGAGCGGTGTGCAGCGAGCGAGTGGGCCCCTAGAACTGAGGCGAGCCCTGCCCGCCAGCTAATTGACCCACAGAACCACAAACCCACAGCCTCAACATTAATCTGAGGTCGAGAAGCCGAGAAGCCGAGCCGCGCGGCCGTACAGTAAAAGGTTGGTGTTACCTTCGGTGCTACCACGTACAGACCTACCTTCTTGCTGGCTTGGAGCCGCTATGGAGCGGTGAGAAGC
The DNA here is from genome assembly GCF_964261635.1 of Lissotriton helveticus. Classification (NCBI taxonomy): domain Eukaryota; kingdom Metazoa; phylum Chordata; class Amphibia; order Caudata; family Salamandridae; genus Lissotriton; species Lissotriton helveticus. Next base: position 957,191,436 of record NC_136071.1, read on the forward strand.
GGTTTCCCTGAGGAGCGAAGAGGGCGAGGAGGGCGGTGGAGTCCGGCGTTTGGTGTCTGGCGTCCGGTGTCTAGCTGTGAGCAGGCAAGTAACGAGCAAGCAGCAGCGCAATCTCAGCCGTTATTCATCACCGCCGCCGACCATAGCTCATCCTTTCATCATCGTTGCCTCTGCCTCGCAGCCCCGGGATTCAGGGGGACCAAAGGGAGAGAGGCCGGCCGAGCACAGGGCGGGGCCCAGGATCATACTACGAGCGCGGCCGCTGTTAGAGGCAGCTGCCAAGTAAGAGCCCGGGGGGTAGCCCAGGCCAATCTGACTAGGTCCGTTTGGCTGGAGGCACCTCCTGAGTGCTCCGCTCGTCTGTAAGAACCGTCCCGCAGGAGTACCATATCGCGCCTCCCCCATTCAAAAGTCAAGAGCGGCAAATAGTGACTGTAAATATAATAATATAAGTGTGTATCAGCCGCTTTATCCCCGATCCGGAGCCGAGTTAACTACAAATCTGCTAAGCGGTTGCTTAACGCCTGACGAGTAATAAGGCTCGCAGAGAGTGCCCCTGCCCCTGGTCACTCACGGGATGCAAGGGAATTGATACGTTTGGAGAAAGAGTGTGGCGTGTAGCCCATAAGACAATCGCTTTGTTCTCAAGCGCATAAGTCAAGCAAAACTAGTCAGAACCAGTCTCCGGACTCACCATGAGGTCCGGTAAAGTAAGGAAGGCCCCCGGAAAAAAGTCATCAGCCCCGAAGGGGCCGGCCAAGCGGAGAAGAATTGAGAAAATAACATCAAATAAGGCAAATATCAATCCGAAAAATCCTTTAATCTCTCCAATCACTTCGCTTTTTAAAAAGTCTGTGTCAAATAAAACCAGTCTAACGAGCTCACGCTTTAAATTTTTGAAGGATCCAGGGTCAGCACTGTTCTCCCTAACAGGGGATGTTGTTGGCCTATTGACACCCATAGTTCCTGCAAAAAATCTGGCAGTAAATGAACCGAGGCAGGATGATGTCTTTCACACACCCATCTCAGGGAGACCAAAGCCCCAATCCAGTGGCAATCGCGCCAAACCCATAGGACCAGATCAACTGGTTAACTCAGACTATAAAATAAAAAATCTACATAAGGAAAAGAACAGTTTAACTACAACTGCTACAGTACACTTTGAAGCTGACGATTTTAATACGACATCTACTCGTCAGCAAATCGAAGCCAAAGTTTGGAAAAAATTCAAAATTCGAAACAAAATCACATATAATCACTGCAATCTAGCTTTGATGAGCTCTCTCGTAAATGGCACAACCCAAATAATCCAATTGTTAATAGTAAAGCGAATGATTCTTTGGCCGACTTAAGATCAGTCCAAGCAGGGGTGGTAGCAGCCGATGAAAAAGGCAGTTATGGCGAGGTCCAGCAATCAGTTAGCTCGCATGATTTGGAGAATCAACTGAGACCGATCGTCCTCGGCGAAATTTCACCATCAATGACAAATACAAGGCAGGCCCCTCGGATTTGGCTGCTTCTCTTTTACAAGCATTACAGTCATCCACGTCAACCTTAATCATGCAGTCTGATAAACTGGACATCCAGATCGATCTGATGAATGTTATCGCATCTTACATAGCCAGAATAAATACCAAATTAGATAATTTGAAGTCTCTAATTAAAAAAGGACAAGCCGACTCTCGCCATTTAGAACCCATCTGCACCTGCGGTCCAGTTCTTGACAAGTTAAGCTCATTACCAACTGCCTCCTTAAACAAGCGCTTTATCAGCCATGATCCGGAGTCAGATTGATCGGGCCCCCCTAAAATAGAACACCAACAACCAGCCGAAAACACGCCCAGGCCCGACAGCGTAATCACTGATGATGATTCAAATGATACAGTTACAACCGAGGTAATTTTCCCAGAATCTACGAAGCCAGGATTAACGAAGCGTCAAAGGAAAAAGGAAAGGAAGGCTAGGAACAAGAAGTGCGCCACTGATCCAAAGTTGGGAACTGGAATATTCCCCATCTTCTCAAATACAAAGGCAAGATCAATAAAAGAGGATGGCACTTCAGAAATTCATTCAGAAGAAATCGAAAAAGACGCCAACCACGTTAATGGACCACCTTTGAACAAACAAGAATCCAAGAGCTCCCAACCACCAGGAAGCGTGAGATCTCCTTTACACGTAGGAAAAAATCAGCAAGATGGGTTCCCAAGGGTAAATCTCTCGCCTGATACTGGCCCTGGAAATAAGCCCATAAAAACTGCAAACTTGATAAAAATAGAGATTCTCAGCCTAATGAAATCACGCACCCAAAATTCAGCTGGCTAAGTAAGCACCAAGAAGACATAATTTCAAATCCGGAAAAAGATAACATAGAGGGGCCAATAAAAACTATGGCAACAGAAACCGAATCAATTCCACGAACTTTGCAAATAACACAACAAATTGCCGGCAAAGCAGAGGTCCCAGACAATGTTATCAGTCAACAATATCCGGAGTATCGAAGCGAAACCGGAGTTCAAATAAAGCCTATCTCCCAAACACGAATTGAGCTATGAACAAGAGATCTGGATATGGCTAACAACATAATATCACCATCTGGAATACAGAGTAATTCGACCCATGGCAAGCTAAGTTTCAATATAACGAATAAGGATATCAAGCAACCAAATCAAATAGAATGCAATGATCAAAGGTTAGATCCCTCCAAGCCCGGAGTCGAGAGTCATCAAATTATCTGGGCACAGGAATATAAGACACAGGGTCGTCATGATATTTTGAACAGATGCAATATCCTGAAATTAATAGCTGAAATCAGCGAGCTAAGAAATATTAGATCTACAGATCTTGAACGAGTGGAATTCCTAGCAGGGTCTACAAACTTAATAACCGAACAAACATTGACAACATGGAAGACCCCCGGGATTGCTCAATCAATATTGGAAAGATCAGATTTATTTCAAACATGGGGTATTCAATTATCACAGCCCGTTACCCCTCGTTATCCGTTTCCATTAATAAAAATCAGAAGTCCGCAATTTACAAGGAAATCGGCAAAAGCGGCTCCCCAAAAGCCCGTCTACTCGATCCTATACAATGCTAAAGGCAGAAGCAAAGAAGTCTTCGCCCAGGAAGAGAGTGAAGTAGATAGAGGGAGAGAAATTAGATCACCCACAGAGCATTGGAATTGGCTACCCAGCTTGCTAAATGCGAAGCGGAAAAATTGACAGAGTAAAGATGACACGAAGCAAGCTGAAAAAAAAGGTATACACATTGTATCATGGAACATCGCTGGAGCTAAAAAACTATTGGAGGATGGATTAGCTTTAGACGATTGGGCGAATTGCGATATAATCGCTTTACAAGAGACTTGGCTGCAAGAAGAAATCGCATTGGCTGGCTTTATACACCACTCGGTAGCCGCAGAAAAATGTAAAATCTATGCTAGAGCCATCAGTGGCCTTTCAGTTTATGTGTCATCTGCTCTACAAATTAATTCAGAACAACTTGAATCTCCAGACCCAAGTATTCAAGTAATCAAACTATCAGGATTAAATGCAAACAACAAAATGACAACTATTCTGATAAATTATTACACGCAACCAAAAGTTTGAGTGAAAAATATAAAAAATGCCTCATTATGTGAGGTAATATCTGATCTTCGTACTACTGAGCCATCGTGGAACGTCATAATATCCGGAGATTTTAATTCCACCCCGATACACTCCCTGGAGGAGGACGAAATTTTAACAGCGGATAACATGCACTGGAGTGTTCCAGAACAGACACAAGGTGGGGCAAGGACCAGAATGGATAGAATAGGCATTCAACTGGTTACAGAGTTAGAGTATCTAGGTATGCGTGTCCTGAATGGTAGGACCGATGAGGATCGACCTCCCAAAAAAACCTTCTATGGTCCGCATTCCCAATCAACATTGGATAATACAATTGCAAGTCTTTCGTTATTTCCCTTATTAAATAGTTTTTAAATTGAATACTCGCCCATGAGTGATCACGCAATGCAACACATTAAATTCAATCTGTGCGTGGAAAGATTTCAATCTTCATATATCCTTGAAGGAAGGCAAACTATGCACAATTAATCAAAAACGTATAGACTGGTTGAATTCAAATAAAATCGAGTGGTTCTCGATAATGGAGAAAACAATGAATAACTTAGGTGATATCCCAAAGAATAATATTCACGCATGGTCTCTCTTCTTAGAGAGACTAAAATTGAAAATGAAATCGCCAGTTATGAAGGCCAATGGAATCAGTCCAAATAATACATTGCCTAAAGATTTGAGAGATCTAAGAAGGGACTTGCGAAAAACACATGAAAAGTTGCAACCGTATGCCAAAGACTCTTGTCAAATGGACGTTTTCTTGGCCCTACGGAAGTGCTATAAAAAGAATGTCTGGAGCACAAAAAAGTTATGAAGGAAAAAGTCTGGACCAAGTTGCTCTTTAGTTCCAAAACCTCGAATACAATTAGGTTCTTGAAAATCATAAATCAACTAACTAGACCGTTGAACGTTCTTACATCAAACGTGCAGGAAAATGAATGGGTTACATTCCTTCAGTTAAAAGTTAAGGGAAATACAATAAAAATCCCAGGGAATCAACCCTATTGGCAACATCACAACAAAAAGACAAGTGAGGTGGAACATAGCATACAGCAATCACCAATCAATCCAAGTAAAGCACCAACTACGACCTTAATACTCGGAACATATACTATGGAGGAGATAACAAAAGTAATTAATAAGGGCAAGAGCAGCGGGGCCCCAGGGCCAAATGGCATTCCACAAGCAGTATACAAACACGCACCTGACTACTGGAGCTCACGTCTTGAGAATCTCTTTGCTGATGTTCAAACACTCAATCAAGTACCAGAAAGTTGGCGAGGATCCATAATAATGCCTATATATAAAGGTGGTGACAGAACCAACCCACTTAACTATCGACTAATAGCACTGCAGGATGTGGAAGCAAAATACTTTGCATCTCTTCTACTAAAAGACTTGGATACCTGGTCAGGCGAGAGAGATCTGATCCCAATCAACCAAACAGGGTTTAGAGCGGGGATCGGAACCATTTCAAATATTCTATCAATAACCATGATAGCCAATAAATGCGAGCGCACCAAACAGGAGCTGAACTTATGTTTTATTGATCTGCAAGCCGCATTTGACAGTGTAGATCGAGACTTATTATGGGTAAAATTAAGATCATGGGACATACCTGAGAGTATACTAAGGGGCCTGTTGCTATTCTATACAGATACATGGACTCAAGTAAAACTAGGGGATGGCACCCGATTGTCACAAAAAGTGCCCACAGGAACAGGACTAAAACAAGGCTGTGTCCTGACCCCACATTTATTCAACCTATTTCTCTCGGATCTCTCCAGTAAATTAAACACCTGTAACGCTCACCCGCAGAGACTAGGCAACTTGCAAATCTCACATCTCGCATATGCGGACGATATTGTACTCATGAGCCTAACAAAAGTCGGTATGACCAGGCTATTAACAAGCTGACTTTGAACCTATCCAACACCAAAACAATGTTAATCTTCAACCGACGCTCAATAGATTACAATATCTGTATTGAAGGTAAAAGGCTTGAAAGGGTCTCAAGTTATAAATATCTGGGCTATTTTATAGATGATAAGTTAACTTTAAAAGCCCAGAAACATTATCTTACACAACAAGCTGGAGCCTTGATCTTTGCATTTAGCTCCCTGTTTAAAAAACTAGAGGGCCCCTCGCTAAAACCAATACTAACAGTAATCACTAGTAAAACCCTTCCCATCTTAGTATATGCAAGTGCGGCAATGCACGGTAAGGATGGTGCCCTGTTAAACAACTTGATTACCAAAATCTATAAGAAAGTCTTTCAACTTCCACGCACTGCTTCACCAGCGAAAATGCGCCTATAATTTGGTCTTATGAATGAGTCAGTGGGAAGACTATATATGTGCATTAAAACATGGTACCGGATTAAAATAAATGCCACAGACAATACTCTAAACAAATTTCTGTGGCAAGAAGTTGAAACGTGAAGCAAATCAGAGGCAAATAACTTCCTGACCAGTGCACTGGAATTAACATGCACCGCCCAGCTATGGGAAAAAAATTGCCATTTAATTCATTTAAACAGGCAAGAAACAAAGCAGCCTAATTCCATTCTCTGCTCATTGACAAGGAAATCTTCTCCCATCGCTCGCATTCTTGGGTAGTGATCAACAGTTATAAATTACTTACTCCGGCGTTTTATCTGGATTCTACTTACTCATTTTTTATCAAAAAAGGTTGATGGCTCTAAGATTCGGAAAATATCCAACGTTGGCCGACGTACCAGCTGGAAATATCCGGGACCCGTTGCCTGTCGGCTCTGTGGTCATATCAAAGAGGACATAATTCATATCATTTGTCATTGTACAAAGTTGAAACAGGAGCGAACGCTCCATTTAAAGAATTATTTTCTGATTAAGAGATTGCGTACCTGCAGGACAGCGATTATTGGCTGCTTGGATTCTATGGACTCACAAATTAACTGTAAGATTGTAAAGTTCCTGCTTGCTTTTGAAAAACGTCTGAAAGCAAACTAATACCCTTAAAACCGCACTGTGTTTTTCTGATATTTTCATTTTCTTAGTCCCTTTTAAGTTTTATTATGAGAATTTGTATTTTACCCTGTTGCAAATCTTAAATATTTATTTTTAACTAATTTTAAATTTAAACATTGTTTCTGAATTGCAAAGGGAATTTGTTATGGTTTTAATTAGCTAAACAATAAAGTTTATCTATCTAGGTGCATAAAGAAGCAAGAGAATTGCAGAAAGAGGCAAGAGAGGTACATATAGAAGTTGCAGAGTTGCAGAAAGAGGCAAGGGAAGTACAGAAAGAGGCAAGATAGGTATAGAAAGAGGGAAGAGGGGTGCAGAAAGAGGGAAGTGGGGTACAGAAAGAGGCAAGAGGGGTACAGAAATAAGCAAGAGAGGTACAGAGAAAAGCAGGAAAAGTACCGAAAGAAGCAACAGTGGTGTAGAAAGGCATGAGTACTGCAGAAAGAGGCAAGCAAGGTGCAGAAAGGAGCAAGAGAGGTACAGAAAAGGGAAGAGAGGTACAGAAAGAGGGAAGAGGGGTACAGAAAGATGCAAGAGGTGCAGAAATAAGCCAGAGATGGGCAGGAAGAAGCAAGAGGGGTGCAGAAAAAGCAAGAGATTTACAGAAAGAAGCAACAGAGATGCAGAAATAGGCAAGAGAGGCATAAAAAGAGACAAGAGAGGTACATAAGGAGGGAAGAGGGGTGCAGAAATAGGCATGAGAGGTGCATAAAGAGGCAAAAGAAGTGCAGAAAAGGGTAAGAGAGGTGCAGAAAGGGACAAGGAAGGTGCAGAAAAAAACAGTAGAAATACAGAAAGAGGCAAGTGCAGAAAGAGGCAAGAGAGGTACAGAAAGAAGCAAGATAGGTACAGAAAGAGGCAAGAGAAGTACAGAATGAAGCAAGAGAACTTCAGAAAGAAACAAGAGAAGTGTAGAAAGAGGAAGACAGGAGTGGAATTAAGAAGAAAGGTGCAGAAAGAGTTAAGAGAAGTGCATAAAGAAGCAAGAAAAGTACAGAAAGAGGCAAGTGAGATGCAGATAGAAGCAACAGTGTTGCAGAAAGAGGCAGAAGACATGCAGAAAGAGGAAGAATGGTACAGAAAGAAGATGGAACTCATAGACAGAGGATGAAAGGTACAGAAAGAGGCAAGAGAGGTGCAGAAAGAGGCAAGATAGGTGCAGAAAGAGGGAAGAGGGTGCAGAATGAGGGAAGAGGGGTACAGAAAGAGGCAAGAGGGGTGCAGAAATAAGCAATAGCGGCACAGAAAGAAGCTTGAAAAGTACACAAAGAAGCAATAGAGGTGCAGAAAGAGGCATGAGAAGTGCAGAATGAAGCAACAGAGATGTAGAAAAAGGCAAGTGAAAAGCAGAAATAGGCAAGAGACCTGTAGAAAGAGGCAAGAGAGGTACAGAATGAGGCAAGTGAGATGCAGATAGAAGCAACAGAGTTGCAGAAAGTGGCAAGAGGCGTGCGGAAAGAAGAAGAATGTTACAGAAAGAGGATGAAACTCTTAGAAAAAGGGTGAAAGGTGCGGAAAGAGACAAGAGGGGTAAGGAAATAGGTAATAGAAGTACAGAAAGAGGGAACAGGTATGCAGAAACAGGCAAGAAAGGTACATAAAGAGGGAAGAGGGGTGCAGAAAGAGGCATTAGGGATGCAAACAAAACCAAGAGAGGTGCAGAAAGAGGCAAGAGCGGTACAGAAAGAGGCAAGAGAAGTGCAGAATGAAGCAACTGAGATGTAGAAAGAGGCAAAAGAAAAGCAGACATATGCAAGAGACCTGTAGAAAGAGGCAAGAGAGGTACAGAAAGAGGGAAGAGGGGTGGATAAAGAGCAAGAGAGGTGCAGAAAAAGGCAAGAAAGGTACAGAAAGAGGCAGCAGAAATGCAGAAAGAGTTAAGAGCAGTGCAGAAAGCAGAAAGAGAGGTGTAGAAACAGGGAAGAGGGGTGCAGAAAGAGGTAAGATGGGTACAGAAAGAAGCAAGAGAGGTACAGAAAGAATCAAGAGAAGTGCATAAAAAAGCAACAGAGGTGCAGAAAGAGGTAAGGGGTGCAGAGAGAAGCAAGAGGAGTACAGAAAGAAGCAAGGGAAGTGCAGAAAAAAGCAAGCGAGGTGCAGAAAGAATCAAAAGAAGTGCAGAAAAAAGCAACAGAGGTGCTGAAAGATGTAAGGGGTGCAGAGAGAAGCAAGAGGAGTATAGAAAGAAGCAGGGGAAGTGCAGAAAAAAAGCAAGCGAGGTGCAGAAGAAGGCAAGAAAAATGCAGAATGAGGCAAGAGAGGTGCAGAAAGTAGGAAGAGGGTATAGCAAGAGGCAAGAGAAGTGCAGAAAGAAGCAACAGAGGCGGAGAAGAGGCAAGTGAGGTGCAGAAGAAAAAAGCATGAGAGGTGCAGAAAGAAGCAAGAGAGATGCAGAAAGAAGCAAGTGAGGTGCAGAAAGAAGGGAGGATGTGTAGAAAGATGCAAGAAAAGTACAGAAAGAAGAAGAAAGGTACAAAAGAAGCAAGAGTGGTTTGCACACTATTAGTACCAATTTAATACCCACATTTCGCAATAAGCAAAAGGTGATCATTCCAGCTTTGCAAAGGGCCTTTCACCATGCTGTAACACTTGTCGCTTCATTTTTTGTAACTTTTGAACCATTCGAGGTTTTTTTGTTCAAATCTGCAAATTATGCTGCAGATGATGGCTCATGTGGAAAATGTGGAAAATGTATAATTATGCGAAAATCAGTGCGCCGAACAGTTGGTTAATTCCAGTGGCCCTGCCCATACCTCTGACTAGGTCCAGAACTGCTCCTCAGTGGTTCCTTTTTTTTTATGTCTCATTGAGTTTGTAGTTTAGCTTCTATGGAAATGAAGAAGGCTAAACCTGAGGTTATCATTTCACAACACAGACTACCATACCACATAATTACTCTCTGTAACAATAATCCCACTCTACATAATTCGTGTACACTAAATGCTACATACTTTCTATTCAAATAATATTACTGCACAACATACCACATAATTCCACTATACACAACGCACATCCACTCCACTCCAAAAAACATTAGTAAAAAACTTTCACATTTACAATGCCAATAGCTCTAACTCTCTCAAATGCGAGACCTATTGCATTGCAAATGCTTCTTTAACTAGAAGTCATGCTTGCAGAGGGGCGGAGAAAGTGGGCTAGGCCTCCGACCAGCACTCAGGAATTCTGCTGCGTAGGACTTACAGAAGGCACCAGGAGTGCTTCTTGGCCCCCAAAGTCCCTCAGGAGTAAAGTGCACTTTAGCCCCCAACAGTAGTGTGCCAGGATGCACATTTGCAGAGTTGTGGACAAAGGGGGGGCGGGGCCTCCGAAGACCTCTTAGCAATCCCACTGTGTGAGACTTGCTGGAGGTAACAGATGGGGTAGTTGGCCCCAAGGAAATCTTTTGGGGCCAACAAAGCCTCCTATTACCTCCAGGAAGTCGTACACAGCAGAATTGCTAAGTTCTGATTGCAGGCCATAACCCCTTTGCCCACCACTCTCCAAAGTGCTTCCATGGGCGCTCTTTGTTGGGGGAATTAAGTCCCCCTCGTTGCTTGGGGTCATTAGGGACCAACTAGCCTACATGTTACCTCTAATAAGCCACACACAGTGGGATTGCTGAGAGGTGGTCGCAGGCTACGCCTCCTTTCTCCACCACTCTGCATACGCACCTCCTGGCACACTCTGGGTTGGGGGATGAAGTCCCCTTGCCTCTTGAGGGACCCTGGGGGCCAATTAGCCCTCTAATTACCTCCAGTAAGCCCATCAGTTGGATTGCTGAGAGGTAGTGAGAGGCGGTGCCCCCTTTTTATAACACTCAGCAATTGCAGAAACACATATTCACTAGATGATGTCATTTAAGATGTCATCAGTGATGTCATCAGTGATGTCACTGACCATGTCATGAATGATGTTATATGTGACGTCATCAGCAGTGCATTGCGGGGGTGCAAGTTCTAGTTAGCTGAACTAACTATAACGGCCGAATTTCTCTGGTTTTATACGAGTGAAATGTCCAACTAACTTTAATGTCCAGTGAATTTCTAAGGTTTTTAAAATGCTAATTTCTAACAATAACGTTCCTGAAACCTATGGGTTTTTATCAGTGAATTTCAAAGGTTTTTTAAGTGCTAATTTCTAACTATGACTGCAACGGTAAGAAATGTGAAGAAAGAGGAACAAAAGCGCAGAAAGAAGCAAGACAAATGCAGAAAGAGGCAACAAAAGTCTAGGAAGACAAAGAATAGTGCAGGAAGAAGCAAGAGCTGTACAGAAAAAAACAACTGAGGGGCAGAAAGTCCTCCTGTACGCCCAACGTTTTGCTGATGGGTACTGGTGGTAACTGACTCTGACTAACCAGGCCTGGAGCCAGTGCTGTGCTAAAAAACACTTACAGTAAAAACACCTACATAGACTAGGGAACACTATGCTTTGGGGTACCCATGTGATTAGCATGACCTCCTCTGTATTTGCCATGAGTTAGTGCCTGGGTCATTGCGTGCGTACATGGGAAGTGACTGGATGATTAGAGTGCTGCAAGGACAGTGCAGGGTGATTTTATAACTGCTTGGGTTTTGGTGTTGTGATTGGATCAGTACATGATGCTGAATGGGTGATTGGAGGAGTGCATGGGAAGTAACAGGGGGATTGCTGGAGTGCATGGGTACTACCTGGGTAACTGCAGGAGTGAATCAGTACAGTGTAGGTGGTTAGAGGTCTGCATGGGTAGTGCATAGGGGATTGTCGCAGTGATCAGTTAGTGCCTGGATCATTTCATGAGTACATACCTACTGAGTGAAACATTAGAATACTGCAAGGAGACTGTCTGATTGAATTTAGAAGTGCTTGGGTATTGGCAGTGTGTTTGGATTAGTACATAGTAGTGGCTGACTGACTGGAGAAGTGCACGGGGAGTGACTGGGTCATTGCATGAGTACATGGGTACTGATTAGATACTTAGAGTACTGCAAGGGGTGTGCATGGTGAAATTATAAGTGCTTAGGTTTTGGCAGAGTGATTGGATAAGTACATGGTGCTCACTGGGTGATTGGAAGAGTGCATGGGTAGTAACAGTGCAATGGCTGGACTGCATGGGTAGTGCTCATGGTATTGTATCAGTGCATGAGTGAGTGCATGGGTCATTGGATGAGTGCATGGGTAGTGACTGGATGATTAGAGTGCTGCAAGGAGATTGCATGGTGAATGTATATGTGCTTGGGTTTTATTGGAGTGATTGCATAAGTACACACATGTCATATCAGGCCCCGCCCCCTCCCTTCACAACTGTGCAAAACACGCTTCCTGGCGGGTTTTAAGTTGGGGGATTAATTCCCCTTGAATCCTGAGGGTCACTGGGGGCCAACTAGCCCACTAGGTACTTACAATAAGCTCCATAGGGCTGCGTTGCAGAGGGGTGGCCTCAGTTCTTCTCACCAGTGCGCCGTGAAGGAAACGGCATTTCACCACCAGTCACGCTGCCAGCCATACTCCGGGGACCCGGGACCTTATTGCCTGCTTGCGCCGAGCTTCGCGCCGCTGCCGCTGGGTTAAAACTACACTACCCAGCGTGCCCAGGCTGCAGGCAGGCGCGAGCGTGAGGTCATCCATGCGCCCGGAGGCGCCTTATCAGGAGGGAGCGCCTCTCGCCCCGCGAGTCACGCGCGGGAGCAACCGGGAGAAGCCCGGGACAAGGGCGGGGCCATCTGCAGCCATCAGAGGCCAGAGGAGGCCGGGCTGGGCCACCCCTCCAACAAATTACAATGGGTAAGCGCAAACAGACTAATGAGGGCCATTGGGGGAAAGATGCTAAAGTACCACGTAAATCAGAGTCCATCATTTCATACTTAACATCGGCAGTGGGGGCCATTAATCAAGAAATTGCCAATGCTGAAAAAGAGTTGGGACTCGAGAAGGTGATCACAGATGGGGCAACGGCAGGTCTGAACAACACGATCATAACTGAGCCTCACATAATATCCACAGATGCAGTGCCACAATGCTTACCCACCAAAGCAGCAGAGTCCCTGACCATTCCATCTTTTTCTCCTCACTCATTGTCAGAAGAGGTACCAGGTCCTAGTAGATCACAGACTTTGGACAGGAGTAATAGCACCAAGAAATGCGCACGCAAGGCTAAACTCTGCAACAAAGACCCAGATCATGACATTATAAATAATCTGGGGGATAAGATGGAAGAGCTGTTTATTGCACGTATAGAACCTGTGTTGGTGGGTTGATACCTTGAATACATGCGTGGCAGGATTACTTAAAAGGTGCAAGACTATTGAAGCATTTATAAAGGACTATCGCAACCAAAATCAACATTCTGTCCCACACCATAATACTGTTGATTACTGCGCTCGAGAGAACATGGTAACAGCGGAGTCCAACACGCCCCCGATCCAACCCCTATTAGCTGCTAAATGAGGGACAGCGGAGAATAATATGACGAAGGTCATATCACATCCTAGCCTGGTTGCCACCGCAAAGAACACTAATAAGACATATGCTTTACAGCCTAACACGAGGAAATCTGTACCCTCACCTAGTGACGTCAAGCTGAATCTTCCACCAGAGGCTGCCCATTTTGTAGCTGTGCTGACAGGGGTTCCTCCCTTAGAAACTGATTGCAGCAAGTCCACGGAGGACTTACTAGGCACAACCAGGAAATGGTGTATGCAGTATTCAACTGGGGAGGACGACATTTAATCTTTCATCAACATGGTCAGAAGTGTGGGCTGGGTAGGTCAACATCCCAAAACATTGGCAGGGGACTGCATTATTGTAAATTTCAGCAAGAAGGACTTAGCTGATAGACTGCTTTGGGATGGGTCTGACCTCAGTAATACTGGTATCAGACCTGTACCCTTGGGTTATTTCTATCCCCCGCAAAATCCCAACCAGGTAATCACTGTCCCCCCAGTGCGACGGGTTTATGCAAGGAAAGTACATTCTACCCGGGGGAGCGGTGTATTCCCCGGGCACCGCCCTTCGGATCCAATCGCCTTTCACCATTCTCCCTTACAACTTGGTGTCTGGCAGGGGCAGGGACTAGCGAACTCAAAGAGTGGGGGCTTAAACTTGTCTAATCATTTCTCCCCTCTGAGTTCCTTTGAGGAGATCGACTGACTAGACAACTCGAATGATACCCAAGAGGAGATTGTCTGCATTCCACCCAAGGATAACATCTGCAGATTCCTTAGTTGGAACATCGCTGGAATTAGATCTAAACTGCAAGACGAGAACTGGTTGGCCTTCATCAAATCGTACGATATTATAGCATTCCAAGAAACTTGTGACACAACAAATACTTTTATCCTGGATGGCTATATCCATTTTAGTATCCCGGCCATTCCAGGATTGACAGGCAGAGCGAAGGGAGGTTTGGCATTTTTAATATCATTGAACATGAATGGAGTATTTAAACAGTTGGACTCAGGCTCCCAAAACTGCTTAGTTATTGAATTGTCGGTCAGTAATTCCCCTACTGTATTACTTATTAATTTTTATAATTCCCCTGATAGTGCTGGTCTAAATCAACACTTAGTGTCCCTTGAGGAATTTGTTGAAAACTACAGAAGTAATCGGAACATCTTTGAGGTTTTGCCAATGGGCGACTTTAACATTCATCCCTGTCGCCTAGAGTGTATTTTGGAAGACAGCGAGGGGCCCCCAAATTCGCTATCAACTCACTTCCAACACACGAAGCAAGCTGAAGCTCTGGAGAACCTTCTGGCCTCCTTGAAATTATGAATCCGGATGCAGTGCGGGTGGACCAAGACCGATTACATTTAAGGGTGGTCATACAGGAACAGTCATTGATTATATTTTTTTGTCATCCTTAGTTTTGTCAGATGTTTTAAATTATAGGGTAGTAGACTCAGCTTTTAGCAATCACAACCCTGTGACACTTGATGTGGTTTCAGGGAGGTTTTTGAGTTTTAAAGACACACATGCCCCAACCGTTACGGACCTGTTACCTAAAGATCAGGGCAGAAGATCGAAATGGGATAATTTGATCCCGGAAAATTTCTTACATGATGTCTTGGGCAAGGTCGAATTGGAGGTGGGAATATGCTTGGACCATTAGCCCCTAATACTGAGATTGTCAAAGCATTTAATCTAATATGCCTACAAGTAAATAATGACTTGAGGGTTAAAAATAAACATGGCAGCCAAAGTGGATAAAGTTGGTTTGACCATAACTGTTCTAAAGCACACTCCGCCCTCCTTAAGGCACTGAAAGAATCATCCAGAAATAGAACACAAATAGCAATATTGCGGAAAATATACAAACAAGCCATCCTTGATCGCAAATGTCAGATTAAAAGTGAAGCCTGGAACGATTTGTTATCAGAAGAGGCCTTGCGGGATAGTGCTAAATTCTGGGCCATTATTAATCAGCCTTTTTTTTTCGGGGGGGGGGAGAACCATACTTTGGAATGTTCCATCCCAGACGAGCTGTGGTTCTCCCATTTTGGCAGCATTTATTCCCAGCCGAGTCATGAGCCCCCTCAAGTGACCCAAGTTTCGAGCCAACTTGGGTCCATAATGGCTTTTGTGGAGGCAGATGTTGAAAAAGCAATAAACAAAACACAAATTAACAAGGCACCAGTATCAGATGGGGTCCCAGCGGATCTGTACAAGAGTGCCCCGAAATTCTGGGCCAAGATCCTCACAAATGTTTTTAATGGCACTAGAGAAAACAATTTCCCGGAGTCCTGGGCTAAGTCTATTATTATACCTATTTTTAAAAAGGGACAACGTGGATACCCGGCCTGTTTCAGGCCCATCTCCCTAATTGACTCTGCCGTCAAAATCTTAGGCAGAGTCATACTAGGCAGGCTCACAGATTGGCTAGAGGATAGTGGAATTATGTTAAACGCCCAGTACGACTTCAGAGCCAGGAGAAGCACCTTGGATCAGTGTCTTAATCTTCAACTTTTAATCAGCAAATATACGATCGCTAAGGAGGGGTCCCTATACATGGCTTTCATGGACCTCTCCTCAGCCTTCGACCTAGTCAATAGGTCGAAGCTGTGGAAGGCCCTTTTAGGAATAGGCATTGATCCCCCCTTAGTTGGATTTTTAGCTGACCTTCACTGCGGTCTCCTAGCCTCAGTCAGAGTCACCCAAGCGGGGAGATGCACAAGTCACTTTAAGTCGGATAGGGGGGTCAGGCAAGGTTGCATCCTGTCCCCCCTTCTCTTTCCACTATACATAAACGCCTTAGAGCCAGCATTAGCAGAGGCATCTGTAGACGTACCGCGCATAGGAGATACCAATATCCCGGTCCTCTTATACGCGGACGACGCGGTTCTTTTAGCTCGATCAGGCGTTGCCCTAAATAGACTATTAGCCTCCTTTGGTGACTTTATGACATCATTAGATTTGAAAATCAACACCTCTAAATCCCAGGTCATGGTGGTGGGAGCCTGTGGTAGGAAAAGGAAATGTAGTTCTTTCTTTTGCACGGGGGAAGAAGTAAAAAGGGTTCCCATCTTTTCATACTTGGGTGTCATCTTTGATGAGAAAGGAACCTGGGGCCTCCAAGAGAAGTCTAAAAGTAACGCAGTAGCCAGGTCGTAAGCGGCCCTGTTGGGATTCGCCAAACGGTTGGGAGACAGACCAATGGAGGCTATACTTAAAGTATACAAAGCAAAATGCCTGGCAATAGCCACCTATGGCTCCGCCATTTCGGGATACACAAATCAGGATAACATCCAGAAGGTGGAGAATAAATGTATAAGATCTCTTCTCTCCGTACCACAGTCAACCCCCACCTTCTCAACTCATTCGGAGCTGGGGCTGGGATTTGTCACAGACTTATTGAAATCCGCCCCTGCAATTTGTTGGATCAAAACCTGGCTTAACCAGGAAATCTCCCTGAATCACCTGATTCTCAAGGATTGCCTGGCTCTGGATAAAGCTCACAAGATCCCATGGTTGGCCTATATTAAGGCTATGGTTACGAAACTAGGCAGACCAGAGCTTATTCACTCTCCAGGTTGTATAAAAAGAGAAGATGTGAGGGAGATTAAAATAGCCCTGTTAAATTTATTTACTGTTGAGCGGGAGGCAAAGGAGATGGAGAAACGACTCGTCAGAAGAAACTATGCATTGATAACTGCCCCTGGTCTTGAACCCTATCTTGTTCTGGTAACGAGACCGTTTCATCGGTTTGTTTTAATTAGATTCCGTTTTAATCTAATACATTTTATGCTTGGTTCTTTTTCTACCTGGGACACACCAGAAAAGGCTAAAACCTGTGACTGTGATAATTTTTCAATTCAGGACACACAACATTTTATGATGTTCTGCGACCATTACACAGAAATGAGGAAAAAATATTTGTTTCCGATTCTGAGGAAGGCGGGTTTCCTCCAGGTGAGGACCCTTCAGCCTCAGCTCTGTATTTTATTTTCTGGGCTAGAAAGGCTCTCTTTATGATCACTATGTCCTGAGGTACGATTGCTACCGGATCAACAAAGAGATTCTTATAGCCAAGGTTTTCCAAGCTTGCCTTTACATAATTGAGCCATGGAAGCCTAGGTAAGAAAATGATTTAACCCTTTCTATTTTGTGGCTTCCTATCATATAAGTGGATTTGGTGCAAGGTTTGTTGCCTGCCAACAGTACATATGACTTGCCCAGATTGACGGACAGTTCTAAAGATTCCATAAATTTAACAAATCCGTCTCTTAAAATCTGTGGACTCTTTGGCGTGCACGCGAGCAGGACAGCGTCATCCACGTATAGTAATACCTGGATGCAGCGTGACCCTACTCTTGGGCAATATGTCTTTAAATTTAACAAAAACTGCTCTAAATTATTAATATAAAGTGAGAATAAAAAAGGGGCGAGAATACAGCCTTGCCGTAGCCCACTCCTACATGGGAACGATTCTGTCAATCGCCCCCTCTATGTTATACCGTACTTTGGCTGAAGTGTCACTGTGGAGCTCCCTTAAGATTTTAATTAGGCCAACATCGATCCCCATGTGAGTCCTCATAGCCCAGAGCTTATCCCTATTCACATGATCGAAGGCAGCTGCCAAATCCATGAACCCCAGATAAATGGCTTAATTGCTGGCTTTGGTGTATTTAGCAGTCAGCATGTAGAGGTTCAGGCATTGATCGCTAGTAGACCTCTCTATCCTAAAACCATACTGAGTGTCCGAGATAGTGTTGTTTTCCTCGGTCCACTCAGACAGGCGGTTAAGGATTCCCCGACCCAATAGCTTAGCAGACACATCTATCAGTGAAATTGGTCGATAGCACTGGGGATTGTCCATGTTACCCTTTTTAAAAATAGGGACGATTATGGCCGTTGACCACGATCGGGGCAAACCACAGCTAATAGCTGCATTTATGATTCTTGTCATTATTGGGGCTCACAACTCCACACAGCTCAGAAACAGGTCAGGCGGGATCCCATCTGGGCCAGGGGCTTTATTTTTTGACAAACCCTCAATTCCCGCAGTAATTTCCTTGATGGTAAAAACTACTAACTGACCCTGTGGCCCTTATTGGCAGTACCTGGTGGGCTAGTTGGCCCCCAGTGACCCTCAGGATTCAAGGGAACTAAATCCCCCAACTTAAAACACCCCACAGGGCGTGTTTGCACACTTGTCACATCAGGCCCTGCCCCCTGACTTCACCATTGTGCAAACGCACCACAGTGGTGCGTTTTAAGTTGGGGGATAAGGTCCCCTTGAATCCTGAGGGTCCCTGGGGGCCAACTAGCCCACCAGGTACTTCCAGTATCTGGCACAGGGCTGTGTTGCAGAGAGGTGGTCCGAGGCCACACCCCTTTTTACACCTCTCTGCAATGCAGCTCTGTGGCGCTTACTGGAGGTACCTGATGAGCTAGTTGGCCTCCAGGGACCTTCAGGATTCAAAGGGACTTAATCCCCCAACTTAAAACGCACCCCGGGCGTGTTTGCACAGTGGTAGAGGGAGGGGGCGGGGCCTGATGTGACAAGTGTGTAAATGCACCCTGCAGCACATTTTGAGTTGGGGGATTAAGTCCCCTTGAATTCTGAGGGTCCCTGGGGCCCAACTTGCCCACCAGGTACCTCCAGTAGGCGCCAGAGAGCTGCGCTGCAGAGAGCTGTCAAAAAGGGCGTGGCCTAGGACCACCTCTCTGCAACGCAGCCCTGTGGAGCATACTAGAGGTGCCTAGTGGGCTAGTTCACCCCCAGGCATCCTCAGGATTGAAGGGGAATTAAATTCCCAAATTAAAACGTGCCACAGGCGCGTTTGCAGAGTGTTACTGGGAGGGGCGGGGCCTCTGGCACAATGCCGGCTTTTGTAAATTTCTTTTTTAGAAGGGGTCTGTGGGGCCCCCTTCCTTTCCAAATTTTTGGGCCCTAGGGACCCCATCTTCCAGGGCCTGACCCCTATTTCCTAATTTGAAAAAAAACCTGAAGGGGGCAGCGTGGCCCCCCTCCCGAGGCCATTTTCAGCCCCGGGGACCCCATCCCTCGGGACATGGCTAGTGTTTATTTTTTATATATATTTATATTTGGAGGGGGGCCACGTGGCCCCCTTCCTCAGGCCATTTATGGCACCCGGGACCCCATCCCCCGGAGCCTGCCTTCACTTTTTAGTTTTTTGTTGGGGGGAGGGGGGCCCCGTCCCAGGCCACTCCTAGCCCTGGGGACCCCATACCACAGGGCCTGGCCACTCCGTTGGGAATGGTGGGGGGAGCCCCAAGTCCCCCATGGTCCCTGCCGGCTCCCCCTCTCCTGCTTAACCTCTGAAATAAATGCTCTGCTTCCAGAAACAGGCCTCTGTGTTTCTCCTGTCTTGAGGACTGCTGCAAGAAGAGATTCGGAGGGGGTGACATCCTATTCTGACCATCCTGGAAATTTTTTCATTTTTCCGGAGGAGATCGTAAAATGTGAGCAATATTCAACAGGCAATGATGAAATAGCGCATGACTATGAGAACATTTGCGACTACTTAAATGCAGGTACAAAGATTATATCTGTTAACAACAAGGAGTAAGAGGATCTATTGAGATTCCATGCAACATCGTAGCAGTACAATGCATTATGGGACTTTGCTTAACCTCTGAAATAAATGATCTGCTTCCAGAAACGGGCTTCTGTGTTTCTCCTGTCTTGACGACGATTGATGGGATGCTCCATGCCCATTGTTTAAAGAGGCCGCCCTGTAAGGTTGGGGGCTCGCTGAGCTTGGAGATTTGTTTTGGAATTTGAATAAGGAGCATAACCCACTCGTAGTCACCCGCCCAGTGTGGAGATGTTAGTAAGTGAAATGAGGTGACTGCTGCAGGAAGAGAGTCGGAGTGGATGACATCCTATTCTGACCATTCTGGAAAAATTAGCATTTTTTCGGAGGAGAACATAAAATGTGAGCAATATTCAACAGACTAATTTGAAAGAGTGCATGACTATGAGAACAAATCCCACAACTTCAATGCAGGTACAAATATGATATCTGTTAACAACAAGGAGTAAGAGGATCTATTGACATTCCATGCAACATCGTATTGGTCATGTGACTTTCAATATAAAAAGGCAGACACAATGCACTTTGCACTTTTACTTTTTCTCCCCTGTTACCAAGGCTGTTGCCGAAACGTGTAAGATACGTGGAAAAGTATGCTGCTTAACCTCTGAAATAAATGCTCTGCTTCCATAAGCATTGCAGTTAATAGAAGACTTTAGTTACATTATAAATCATTTGTTGATGGTACCACACTCATTTTAAGAATTGTGGTGTGTTCTAAGGTGATTTTACCATGTGAAAAAACCTTCTGCAGGGATATCATGAATCATGTTTGAGAGAAAACTATGTTCTCAAGTTTTTCTCACAGAGGTTTGCAGATAATTGCTAGAAACTTTATTTAGGGATAGTGGGTGTATATTAACACCCCTTTTCTTTATTTTCTTTTGTGTAAGAACCATTATAATACGCAACTTGCCCAGATTAATATGGCCGACAGCCTTTCACTTTGCAATCCTAAGTATGTTTATTATGAATAAGTCACATTGACAAACATACAGGTATGGCGGTCACAGGGCAAGATATGCTGAAATGACATTGTGCGCATATTAACACTTGTTTTAATTTCTTTATTATCTGCCAGCTTTTTGGATTAAAGTAATATGTTGTCCTTTGTTAATGTTAGCAACTGGAGGCATTTGTACATTTAAATAAGGATGCTGCAATGATGTCTTGCATCGTTATCAAGGTTCGGACGAGCTAAAACGTGTGGATCACGTCCTTAGCAGATTAAATACTTCCAAACTACAACCTGAGTGCTGATTCCTTCCCTGTAAGAGTGAGAGGAGATTAAATACATATATATAAAATTCACTAAGAAAACCACAAGTTTCGGGGACATTATAGTTAGAAATTAGCATTTAAAAAACGTCAGAAATACAATGAAAAAAACACAGGTTTCATGGACTTCATAGTTAGTTGAACACTTCACTCGTACAAAACAAGAGAAATTCGGCCATTATATTTAGTTGTGCTAACTATAACTCGCGCCCCTGCAATGCACTGCTGATGACGCAACATATTACATCACTCATGACATGGTCAGTGACATCACATATGACATCTCAAATGACATCACTGATTACATCATCCAAGTGATCATCTGATGCACCTCCTCACACCATAAAATACAGACTACCATTCTTGAAACCAAAGACACACCAATACTAGTACAGCTACAATATTCTGTGCACTATGCATGCAGATCTCTAATCAGCTATTTAGCATTGATACAGTCTTTTAAATACTCAGTTAGTACCTATACAGTCAGGGAATCCTTCTGT
Organism: Lissotriton helveticus; assembly: GCF_964261635.1. NCBI lineage: Eukaryota > Metazoa > Chordata > Amphibia > Caudata > Salamandridae > Lissotriton > Lissotriton helveticus. The sequence continues at coordinate 957,212,882 of NC_136071.1, forward strand.
CTGTCCCATGCAGTTCTCCATTCACCCATCCAGCACTAGCTACTTATCCTATTACTCCACCAATACCTAAGCACTTATAATAACTGAAAGAAATGCTTAGCATTTTTTGATATGTACAACTGTCAAGGTAAGATTAAGTAATCCAAACACTATCAATGCACAACTACATTCAGCTGGGCACTATATATATAAACCTTTAACCAGCTAATTAGTAAAGTACTACCCATGCAACCTAGGAATCCTGCTATCTGTGGGGAACCCTGGCCAACTCCCCCTAAACGTTGATAAATGCTGAGTCTACCCCAGGGAACAGCTCCTGGAACTGCAATCTCAGGAGCAGGGGGCGTGCAGTCTTATTAACTTTCAGGTTCTGGAGGATAGTCACAGGTTTAAATGAGTCAACTGTGAGGCGTCGGGTGCTTGTCATTATTCCTTTAAGGATAATTGCTGTTAGCTCAACCCTGTTCCTTTGAAACATTCTTTTATTCGATATCTTCTTAATGCTGGATCTCTTATTAAACACGCCACTGAATTTAATGACTCTGTGTCCCTCTGTGGGTTTTCATTACAGAAACCTGGGCCAGAGATTGCTCGGGCCTAGATTTAGTGGAAGCTATTCCTTCTGAGTATCTTTTTGCTAGACTTGATAGGGAGGGGAAGGTGGGCGGGGGTCTAGGGGTAATGTATAAAGACATCTACTCCTTCGGATCCCTATCAGGCTCTTTATTTTTCCCTGAAGGTTCTTCCAACTGAAAGTTTCATTGGAGTGGTTTCCCCTGGACCTAGAGCTTTGTTTTCCCAGAATTTTAGTAGCTGAATAGAGCCCTACTTAGCTAGTTCAAAGGTTACGTTTCTGGGTGATTTCAACTTTCACTTGGTAAAAACGTTGTGCCTTGAAACGCAGGCCTTTTTGGAAGTTATGGATCCCTGTGGTTTCCCTCACCTAGTGAAAAGCGATACGCATGCGGCAGGACATATCCTTGATGGGATTTTTTCAAATGATCCTAGGGTAAAGGTCTTAGACCCTATTCCTCTCTCATGGTCTGACCACTTTGCCATTCCCTTTACTCTTGAAATGCTAGTATCTCACTATGACCCTAACAGTAGGAATAGGGTGGAAACCTCAGATGGATTAGTAAGGATCTTCTTCTTTACAAACTTAGCAATTACTGCTGCTCCTCCCACACCGATATAAATGTCGTTTACCAACTAGTTAACAACAGTTTTGGATTCACTTGCCCCTCTCAAGAAGCACTATGAGGCAAGAAAATGCCCCTCTGCCCCATGGTGTTCCAAGAGATTGAGGAAGCTCAGGCAGGTATGCCGACAGCAGGAAAGAAAGTGGCAGATAGACCCTTCTAGAGCAGAAAGGGACCTACATAAACTCAGGCTAAGGGAATATAAGCAAGCTATTAACAAGGAAAAGGTCTCCTACTATTCAACAATGACGGAATCTACTAGATCCTCTAACTTGTTACTATGAATAACTCCCTCCTAGCCCCCTCGACCAGGGCTAGTACCGAGGTCTCCCAGGATCTCTGTGACAAAATAGCAGGATTCTTAAATGCCAAAATTAAGGGCATTTACTCTTCCTTGGAGAACTCTAATTTGGTGGGAGTTAAAACAATTCCCCCTTATGATCCTTCGGTAGTATGTCTGGTGGACTGCCGCTTGTGCTTTTTTCTGTCTATCAAGAAGACACTGAGTTGCTGTTAAGTGGGATTAGATTTGGCTCTCCCCTCGAACCCTGTCCTCTTAAGATTTTGAAACTGGGAAGTGAGGCTATTGCATCTCTTCTGTACACTATCCTCAGTACTGCCATTTCCGCTAGCCAATTTCCCACCACATGGAAAACTGCAGTGGTAAAACCGCTGCCAAAGAAGGCTTCTCTTGATCCGACCAAATAAAAAAACTATCGGCCCATTTCACTGTTGCCCGTTCCAGCTAAGATCTTGGAAAAACATCTTAACCGCCATCTCAGTTCCTACTTGGAGGAATTCCAATTTGCTCGATGGCTCAGAGCATGGTTTCAGAATTGAACACAGTACGGAGACGGCATTAACCATTGTCTTTAACAACATTCGGCTACAGGTGGATGCTGGTCACACCACTCTATTGATCCTCCTGGACCTGACTGCAGCCTTTGAAACGATTTCTCCGGGTAGACTGGTGGGCAGGCTCCAGGAAATTGGGATAGAGGATTCGGCACTCAATCTGCTCTCATCTTTTCTCCCGGATCGCTTACAAATAGTTAAAATGGGCCAATTTTTGTCTGCCCCCAAACAATTGTTCTGTGGAGTCCCCCAGGGATCCTCATTGAATCCTACTCTCTTTAATATCTATGTAGCCCCGCTCGTCGCGTGGTACGGTCCTTTGGCATAGAAGTCCTTTCCTATGCTGATAACACTCAGATTTTGATTTCCATCACGGAGAGTGTCTCAGCTTCAGCAGTAAATTTCAAAAACTGTATGCGGGCGGTGGCTGCATGGATGGTTGAGAACTATCTTAGACTCAATGGGGATAAAATGGAGGTCTTAATCTTTGGAGACAAGTTGGACATCTGGTCAGAGGCTTGGTGGCCCGTCTCTCTCTGATCTTGCCCCTTCCCCTGTCTTAGTGCCAAAAATCTAGGCATCATTGTGGACTCCTCTCTGTCTTAGAGTTCACAAATAAACAGAACCGTTTCGACCTGTTTTGATATGATTCGGATTCTTAGGAAGATCTTCCGTCTTCTTTCCCTTCCAGCTTGGAAACAGGCGTTGGTGTCCCTTGTGGTATCTAGGCTAGATTACTGCAATGCCCTGTATTTAGGGATAAACAAGGGACTCCTGCATCGACTCCAATTGGTGCAGAATGCAGCCCCTAGACTGGTGATGGGTCTCCCTAAATTTTATTCAGTTTCAGCCACCATTAGAAGCCTTCATTGGCTCCTGCTGGGGAGGAGAATTGTGTTCAAAGCCTTATGCCTGGTCCACAAGGCTGTCCACAATAGGGGGTCAGAAGGCATCAATAAAATGTTTCAAAGATACCTTTCTGGCAAGGACTTGAGATCTGCTAGCAAGAATCGTGTAATAGTTCCCAGGTTTAGGAAAGTCAGATGGGGGGAGGGCATTCTCGCTGATAAGGGCTAACCTTTGGAATCTGCTCCCTCCCCCAATTTCCACTTTCGAAACCCATTCTTCATTTTGTAAATCCGTGAAGACCTGGCTTTTTACTTGTTCCAATCTTTCACCTGCCCTAACCTTTTAGCTCTGTAACTCATTAACATCTGATACACTGATCCCTGTCTGCAGCGTCTTGATGCCCCTGGGCTAAGTCCACGCTTTATAAAACTTATATTCATCCATTCTGTCCCATGCACTTCTCCAATCACCCATCCAGCACTATCTACGTATCCTATCACTCTGCAATACCTAAGCACTTATAAATTCAACATGTACTCTCTTTGCAGCACTGAAATTATTCTAGTTACTAGTCATATACCTAATGAATGGCCTAGCCAGTAAAACTAGTACAGCTATAATATTCTGTGCACTATGGATGCAGACCTCTAATCAGCTACATAGCATTGATACAGTCTTTTAAATACTCAGTTAGTACCTATGCAGTCTAGGAATCCTTCTGTCTGTCCCATGCACTTCTCCATTCAACCATCCAGCACTACCTACATATCCTATCACTCTACCAGTACCTATGCACTAATACATTTAGCATGCACTCTCTTTGCAGCACTGAAATTACTCCAGTTATTAGTCATATACTTAAGGAATGGCCTAGCCACTAACACAAGTGCAAGCACAATATTTTGTACACCATGCATGCACACCTATAACCAGCTACAAACTATTGATACAATCTTCTAAATATCCAGTTAGTACCTATGCAGTGTAGGATCCGCCTGTCTGTCTCATGCATTTCTTCAATCACCCATCTAGCACTATCTACTTATCCTATTACTCCACCAATACCTAAGCACTTATAAATTCACTATACACTCTGTTTGTAATACTGTAATTATCTAGTTCCTAGTCATGAACTTATGGAATGGCCTAGCTACTAAAACAAGTACAGCGATAATATTTTGTGCACTATCCAAGAAGACCTCTAACTAGCTACATACTATTGATAAGCTCTTCTAAATACCCAGTTAGTACCTATGCAGTCTCGGAATCCTTCTGTCTGTCCCATGCACTTCTCCAGCACTACCTACGTATCCTATCACTCCACCAATACCTAAGCACTTATAAATTCAGCATGCACTTTCTTTGCAACACTTAAATTACTCCAGTTATTAGTCGTATGCTTAAGGAATGGCGTAGTCACTAACACAAGCGCAGGTACAATATTTTGTACACTATGCATGCATACCTCTAACCAGCTACAAACTATTGATACAATCTTCTAAATATCCAGTTAGTACCTATGCAGTGTAGGATCCGCCTGTCTGTCTCATGCATTTCTTCAATCACCCATCTAGCACTATCTACTTATACTATTACTCCACCAATACCTAAGCACTTATAAATTCACTATACACTCTGTTTCTAATACTGTAATTATCTAGTTACTAGTCATGAACTTATGGAATGGCCTAGCTACTAAAACAAGTACAGCGATAATATTTTGTGCACTATCCAAGAAGACCTCTAACTAGCTACATACTATTGATACACTCTTCTAAATACCCAGTTAGTACTTATGCAGTATAGGAATCGTCCAGTCTGTCCCATGCACTTCTTTAATCATTTATCTACCACTATCTACTTATCCTATCACTCCACCAATACGTAAGCACTTATAAATTAAGTGTTCACTCTGTTTGCAGCACTGTCATCATTCCAGTTACTAGTGGTATTCTTATAAAATGACCTAGGCACCAACACAAGTACACATAAACTATTCTGTGCATAATTCCTACAAATCTCTAAGCAGATACATACTATTTGTCCATTCCATTAAATACTGAAGTAGTACCCATGCAGCGTAGGATACCTCCTGTCAGTTTCATGCTATCTTCAATCACCCATCCAGCACTATGTTCTTATTGTATCAGTTTGCCAATACCTGAGCACTTATGGGGAAGATTTACAAGCACCCTGCGCCACCAGTACGTCACTTTTTGTAATATAGTGATGGCACCAGGCACTTCTTAATATTTACAAGGAGAGGAAAAACCACCCTGATTGGTTTTTCCTCTCCTTGTAAATACAACCCCTTCATACACAGAACTTTGCGTTGAAGGGGCGTTCAATAGGTTTTGCTGTGGGTGTGCCCACGCAACACCCATAGGACAAGACACATCTCCAAATTTATGAGAAATCGTACATCTGGAGATGTGTGTGAATGCTGCGCCATCCTAGAGTTGGTGTAGCAAGGCGCAACAAGGAGAATTGTTTTCATTTCTCCTCATTATTTCCTCTTTCAATGCATGCTGCATTCCATAGCATACATTGAAAGAGGAAAATACCTTTATAATGGTTTTTGTGCAGGAAGGTGTCCCTTCTTGCACAAAAAACAATCTCCGCATGACACAGACATCCTTGCACCATGGTGCAAGGGTGCCTGTGTCACCACATGGCTGCAGTTTGTGCAGCAGTGCAGTTGGAAACACAGAGTTGCAACATATTCATGTACATATTTCACATCCTGTGTTTCGGAAGTGCTACAGTGCAGTGCAGCTAAAGAGCTTCCAGTGTCACACTGCATTACTTCTTCATAAATCTTCACCTATAAATTCATCATACACTACTAATGAATTCTTTCAGGCAAACTTGCTGTATACATATATTCAACCAAACTTTCACACATTACCTTGCAATTATAGTTTTTTCTTTAACCAGATAAGGTAGTTCTGATAAGAACTTTTTTTTCTTCTATTTTCTTTTGTATTTGTTTTATTATTTTGAACAATTTTGTATTTTTTTGGGTGTTTTTTTAAAAAAATGAACAAAAAAAGAACAAACAAAACAAGAAACTTTTGGAATTACTAATAATTCCCCAAAAAAAGAATAATAATTAACAACGATGGTTGCATTGCGCAGCACAAACTGCATCCACCGACTGCTCACCAAAGCATATAAGTTTCTTACACTTCACACAGTGTTGCTCAAGAAAGGCGAATTCTGGCCTAATGTCCATTGCAGGTGTTCCTGAGGACGCTCCAGATGTACTTGCCAGAGCAGGTGAGGGGTCCAAAGCAGCTCACCTCATTTCCTCCTGAGCAAGATTGAGAGGATGTGTGGTCTGGAGATGCTTGTACATAGAAGCAGTGCTTCAAAAGTATTTTTTTCTCACTGCCTCTTGACAGGATTCGGTCACAAGTGTTGCATGTCACCTTCCTCGCATTTACTTTCTTCTCTCCAGTTTGAAAAGTGAAGAATTTTCACACAACAGATTCCGGCCTCTGTGGACGTGGTGCCTCCTGCAAGAATTCTTCTTCAGAAGATTCTTCCTCCTGCTGCTGTCCAGATGCCATTTTGTTTGATATTTCTGGAAAAACACCAAAAAAACAAGCAAAAAGGGTTCTTGTAGGAAAGGAGACCTCTCTCTAAAGATGCTCCAACAAGAATTATTAAAATGGATGGGGTCCTTCAATAGTTACAGTGGGAAATGTTATGAGTCAATGAAATCTTTTTTTTTTAGGTCACATGGGATCTGCGCACTCTGCACTCACGAAGCACGCACCTGACGCGACTTCGCGAAAATATATTTAAAAATAATATTAGTTTATTATAAGTACAAATATATTATTTTTTGAATATCTTAGATAATCTCTTGCCCTAATATGTATATTAAAGACACATACATATCATTTTAGAACATAAAATTTTTTTGCGGGAGTTCGACACCCAGCACGTATATGATGTCACGCAGGACCCGCCACCGCACAAGCTTCGCGTACCGTAATGCGCATGTGTCGCGAAAGCGCAGGAGCAGGAAAAACACGCAGCCGTCGCACACAGTATGCGGATCCTTCACGACTTTTCTAAAATGGTGGCTAGAATCCGCGCACCCATCATGATGTGTACGATTTGAGTGCGCGACGCCGAAAAAAAGTTGGGAAAAAAATTACAATAGAAAATAATATAAATATATTAATATCAAATAAAAAAAATTAAACAATATTTCAGTTTGAATTTTTTTTATTCTTTTTTGCAATTTTCAGAAAAATGTATAATGTTATATAATGAATAAAATATTTATAAATAAACAGTTAAAAACTGTAGAAAATCCGTACAAAAAAATATGAATAGCTACTATTACACTTAAAAATTAGCATTTAAAAAACCTTTGAAATTCATTGAACAAAACATAGGTTTCAGAGCCGTTATAGTTAGAAATGAGCATTTAAAAAAAACGTAGAAATTCTAACTTCATACACGCGGGGCAAGATGGCGGCTGACTAGAGTGGCCATTCACTGCTCTCTGACTGCTGACACTCACGGAGAATATGATAGCAAAGAAGCCTAAATATATGCACCGCACGTAAGAAAGCAACTGTTCTAAGAGGTGAAGAGTGCAAATCCGTGAGAAACTGTGTTGCGCTGGTTGATACAAAGTAACTAGCGTACAGGGGATGGACCCAGGCGAACCGGTGCATCTAAGCCTGAAGACCTCCCCCGGACCCACCCTGCACGGAATGCTGTTTTGCCGTGCGGAATTGGCGAGAGCACTCTGGGCTTACCTGTGATTTCGGCGTCCCCTGGTGCAGAAAAGCATTACCGCCTGCAGCGCTCCCGACCCCGTCAGGAGCGCTTGGTGATTATGGCCCCCAAAATCCCCGTTGCTGCTGGGGTGAAAACAAGGACGCGTCTGGGTTTGGGCGTCTGGCTGTCTCCTAAAATTAACATTGCAGCAAACACAGCCACCAATGCAGCCGTGGACCCCCAAAAACAACCGGGACCTAAGAAGCAGGCAACAAATTCAAAAGCTAAACCGGAGGAGAGGAAAACCCGTCATTGAATACCGTTGAGTGTTGAGCCCACTGTCCTGGAGATGCTGCGAGCAACACCTCAGCTCAAGACACTGAAAGAAGATGTAGTACAAGGTGGGCTGGAAGGATCAGGTGAGCAGCCCCAGGGGGGGGGTATGGACAAAGGAAAGGTGGTTGGGGGGAAAGGATGTATTAAACTTGCCAGCTGCAGATAAAACCCTGACCCCAAATGACAGCATAGCCCCTGATAATGCAATAACTGAATCACTGCAGCCAATACAAAGTATTCAGTCTCTTGCTCTTGCTAAAACCCCCTCTGCCTGCAGCCAGAGATACAAGCTCGCAGCAATGGGAAACAGCAGCTACCATTAAGTCTGCAGAAGCTTCTGAAATGTCTGCTAAACAAAGGTCTAGCAATCTAACCGATGCTCAAGGGGTTTCAGTAACAGTGACGGAAAATTACGCCGCATCTTCTAAACATAGCGAAAAAGATTTTTACTCATTTTCTGATGGTATCTGGTCAGTATCTGGCTCTCCTTCTGAGTCTCACGAAGACTCTAGTGATGAGAGCTCGGGCTTGGGCACCGGGAAGAAAGACATGACTACTACAATCCGCAAAATAATGAAAAGAACAACTCAACCTAGTCCGCAGGAGAAAGACCTAAGGTGGGATTATCTGGGAGCTGGGCGACTCAGTACAAGTAACACAAATGCACCATCAGCGGTGAATCAATCCTCTGCTACACCCCCGACTTTGGACACTGTGATTCAATGTATACTCTCTCATCGAGAAGGACACGACAGGATAGCAAACAAGCGCAGACAACAATGCGCAAAATCCAAGGGGCAGTTAGAAAGGTTGCTAAATCATATGTGGTAATTAACGAATGACTTACAGCTCTTGAGGCTTGGACTGAAACTCTGGAGACCGATGTTACCACCACACGCACAGCTACGTGGCACATGAGGCACAGCTCATCGATACACAGTGGAAAATTGAGGATTTTGAAAATAGATCACGTCGCAATAATCTACGCGTTCTAGGTGTCCCGGAGGGAAAAGAAGGAGGGGACATTTGGAGATACATGGTTGATGTCTTGTCTAAAGCATTCCCAGAGCTTAAGGAGTGGAACTGGGAACTGGAAATTCAAAGGGCGCATCACAGCCCTTTTAATTTCAAGTCAACTCCAAAGCCCGACACTAAACCCCGAGCGGTACTCATATACTTTGGCAATTATCTACTTCGCCAGGCAGTTTATGACGAAGCAAAACCTACAACAAAGCTTAGTGGTGGGGATTATACCTTTTTTGTGGAACCGGACTATTGTCACTTTATTGTCAAAAGACGCTGGCGCCTCCGAGAAATGATTAAACTAGTACAGGATCGTGGGGGGCAGGCATTTCTCCTACATCCCGCCCGGCTGAAAGTAATTAAGGGGGAACATGTCGTTTTTTTACCTCAGAAATCAAAATACAAGAATATCTGGAGAAATGGACCTAAACTTATGGACCAAGGGCAGATTAACCTAGGATTTATGGGTATATCTTTCCAATGTGTTTTTTTTCCTCCCTTTGAGATCTTCATAGCATTAGTCTTTGAACCTTAATTACTTCTTTGCCGTCTTTTGGCTTAGTCTATTTTATCTTTCTGGTCAGAGAGGAGTGACCATCGCAGCAGACTACCAGTAGTCTTAATGCCTTTTTGTAAGGGAAGGATGGGCTGTGGGAATCGAGGGTGTGGTAAGGGGCAGGAAAGAGGCACTGGTGTAGGGTTGGGAATGGGGGTGATGGAATTAGGGGTGGGGGTGGGGAGGTCTGAGAGAAAAGGGAGAAAAAGGAGAAAAAATGGTGTGTGCAAAAATGAATATAAAATAGTCTGTATTAGAAAGCAACGACGATTAAAGCAGAGAGAGTTGAGTAGCTCAAATGGCTAAAAATCACTATTTGTTCATTGAACGTAGGGGGTCTCAATGACAGACATAAACGCAGTAATGTTGCAGAGATGTTAAGAAACTTTAATCCTGATATTATATGGCAACAGGAAACACACATCCCATGGGGGATCCGGGACATATTGGCTATAAGAGGTTATAATCTTGTGATATGTTCTACCCAGACCTCAACCGTTAGAGGAACAGCGATTCATATTAAAAGTTGGTTTGGGTCGGCCTTACGGACATTGGGAGACAAATCAGAAAGATGGGCAATGGCCCAGCTCCCTATGGGAATCACTATTTGCAATATATATGGGTCAAATGAGGACGATCCCCAAATTTTTAATAATCTAGAAATTGAGGCAGCATCATGGCCTGGCCCGCTTATATTTTGTGGGGATTTCAATATTCATTCTGAAAAGGAGTTCGACAGCACCCAAAGATATCAAGGGAGAAAACCCCGAGTTCATCATGCTCTCTCTGCTCTACGAATTATCTACGATTTACGTGATGTCTGGGAAGCAAAACACCCATCAGATCCTGGATACACGTATTATTCAAACCCCCACAAAAATTTGTATATGCTTTATTATTTTTTTGTGTCATCCCCTCTTATCTCGTGTGTAGAAGTAAGAAAACTCCAGAAAGGACTTTCAGACCATAACCCCTTAATTATGGGTCTGATACTTCCAAATTTACAATATCCAAATACGAAATGGACGTTCGATAGATCACTATTGCATAATAAAAGCTATGTAATGCATATTTAAAAATGGGCTATTGATTATTATGAGGTGAATCAATATAACTCCTCTCGCAATATTGTTTGGGATAGCTTCAAAGCTGGGCTCCGGGGGGAGACAATTCGTTTTGTAAGGAAGGCCAGGAAACAAGAAAAGCAGGAAATCAACACGTTGATATCTAAATTGGGAGAGTTGGAAAAAGAATATACTGGGGTAGTTAGGCGAAAACAACAGAGTACAGAAAGTACATTACGTCATATTATAGCAATTACGAAGGCTGAAATAAATAATCATTATATTAAGAAGGGAGCAGCTATTTATCAAGGACATAAGTCAGAAGGATATGAGTATGGGGAATCTATCGGTAAAGTCCTGGCTCTGCGAACCAAACAAAGCGCACAAAAAATAACATAACAGAGATTAAGGGCAATGATGGGGCTTCTTATACAGCTAGAAAAGATATTATAAAAGTCTTCGAGAAATTCTATCAAGACCTATATAAGCAAGGGAATACAGAAGCTATGCTAGATAGTGATAGTGAACGTATTTTAGGTAGTCAACATAGGCTCAGCGCAGAAATGCGGGAAGAGCTGGAGAAAGAAATAAATGAAGCAGAGGTACTTGGTGCTATACAAGCAATGGCCACAGGGAAGGCAGCAGGTCCAGATAGGATTCTCCTTGAGCTATATAAAGTGATTCAAAAAGAATTAGCCCCTATGTTATTAGATCTGTTCTTGGGGGTACAATATAACGGGGTCCCTCCAGAGTCCTGGCAAAGGGCGGATATAGTTATATTTCTAAAAAAGGGAAAATCTGCCAATAATCCTGCCTCATATAGGTCTATATCTCTCATAAACACGGATACTAAACTATATTCAAAAATTCTAGCTACCCTCCTAGGGAGGATCATAGCTCATCTTGTCTCTCCTTGGCAACATGGTTTTATACCAAAAAAAGGCACTACAGATCATGTTAGAAGTGCGATAGCCTTATTAGACATTACCGAGGTAGCTGGGGAGAAGATGGCTATGATCCTCCTAGACGCGGTGAAAGCTTTTGACCGTGTTGCATGGCAGTACCTAAGGACAACTATGGCACAACGGGGCTTTGGTCCTGGTTTCTTAATAGCTATACAAACCATGTATTATCGGCCATATGCTAAATTGAATATTGTGGGGGAAGAATCTGCTTCAATAACAATTGCGAGGGGGACGAGACAGGGGTGTCCCTGCTCGCCAATACTCTTTGCTATCTATATCGATATCTTTATAGAGCAGATTCTTCAAGATCAGACTATCATCCCAGTTCAACGCAATGGCTATGAGACAAAAACTATTGGCATACGCTGATGATCTGGCGATAATAACAACAGAACCAGACAAGGCAACTGTTCGAATTCAGAAACTAGCAGAGGAGTATGGCCGAAAATCGGGCTACCTCTTAAACACAGGCAAAACCCAGATTTTATGTAACATCAATACTGGGTGTAATGATCCTCGAAAATTAGCCGAAGTAACCTATTTAGGTATTAAGATCACCAGAGATATAGATACCATCTGGAAAAAAATATGCAACCAGTATGTGATCAGATTAGCATAGACCTTCAACGGTTGAACAGACTCCACCTATCACTTATAGGACGATGCAACATCTTAAAAATGGTTATGTTCCCGAAAATGTTATACTTGTTCAGGTCAATACCAGTTGCTATTGAAGAACAATTCTTAAAGAGAATAGATAGCATATTCAGCTTTTTTGCCTATAAATATTCTAAAATCCACCGATCCTTTAAGTTTTTAACATTGGAACAAGGAGGATGGTCTGTTCCAAATATTAGATATTATTATTATGCATGTTTTATCCAGCAAATGTCATACATAATTATGCCGGGCAGTAGTGGTAGACAATATAATTCAAACGATGACCTAACCTCAATCTATGAGCTAGCCGTAGGAAATAACGCTCAAGGGGTACTTTTTAGACAAGTTGAGCATAGCTATTACAAAAAAACAAAGTTTAAGATAATGCTAGCAATTTGGAAAATTTGGAAAAAGATGCAGATCCTAACTAATATACCTACATATAATAGATATACTTCGCTATGGCGATCTTCCTATTCTTCACAATTATTGTATGATAGAATAGCTAGGCAATGGGAGGAAAAGGGAGTATTGATGGTGGGTGACCTATATTCAGCTGAACAAAGATTGCCATTCTTGGAGCTTCAACAAAAATATGGTTTCCGATAATTCAACAGGGATTATTGCTCCATAAGATATCCTTAATTGAAATTACTTCTAATCCGCAGACTAGAATCAAGAATGTATATAAAGTGTTGATGGACACACTTCCAGATGATTTGGGAGCGGTAGAGGCTAAATTGGCTATGAAAACCGGGGATCGCGATATTGATATATCCCGCTCCTTGAACATATCTAGGGAGATTTTTCTGGTGGCAAACCTGAAAGCCCAACATTACTATATGTTATACGATCTTTACTATACCCCTGAAAAATTATATCGCTGGGGTAAAAGGGAGGATAATAAGTGTCCTAGATGTAAGCAAGGACCTGCAGATACGATACATATGTTCTATAGCTGTAATCAATAAAACAGAGTAATAAAACAAATGGAATCTTTCTTGACAGCAGCTGTAGAGTGTCCTATTACAATATCTGTTACCCTAATGCTATTAGGATGTGATGAAAGTTTACAATGTGGTTATCATGCGAGCAAATTTGTCTTTATTGCAATAGTGGTAATGAGACTTTTTATTTCCACCCAATTGGAAAGATGCAGATCCCCCACGGTTTCAAGCATGGATTGGCCGTTTATTGGCTATATATCTTCTGGAAAAATAACTTTATGAATGTAAAACGTGGCAGAGTAATTTGGGCTCCTTTTAAAGATGGATTGCCGATCAAAGCAGTATATAAGGTAGTATAGGATATATAAAGTCGTCATGAGGATTAGACTGATAATAATGCTCTGCTAGCTCTCTCTCTCTCTTTTGTTTTCTTTTTATTTATTTCTATTTTGTCATGCAGGGACTATCTATTTTTGTTTGTATATGTGACTCGATGTATATATTATATTGTGCCACTCGAGAGTAAGACTCTGTCCCTTGGTGTCTGCCTTGCTCGCTACAGGAGTAGCTGGGAGCTAACACGTCTTTTGGGGGCATTCTGCAGCTGTTCAAAGGAGGACCCGGCCGCAGTGGAGGTGAGAGGCGCGGCGAGCGGGACTGCGAGGACCAGCATTCCTGAATAACACCGCCAGCTGGTTCCTCTTCCCGCCGCGCCGCGCCCCCTCCCAGTGCCACGCCCCCCCGCCTGAGCCTTCATTACCTCTCGCGGCCCCCGCTTCGCGGGGGCCACTCGAGAGTAAGACTCTGTCCCTTGGTGTCTGCCTTGCTCGCTACAGGAGTAGCTGGGAGCTAACACGTCTTTTGGGGGCATTCTGCAGCTGTTCAAAGGAGGACCCGGCCGCAGTGGAGGTGAGAGGCGCGGCGAGCGGGACTGCGAGGACCAGCATTCCTGAATAACACCGCCAGCTGGTTCCTCTTCAAGCCGCGCCGCGCCCCCTCCCAGTGCCACGCCCCCCCCGCCTGAGCCTTCATTACCTCTCGCGGCCCCCGCTTCGCGGGTGCCACTTGAGAGTAAGACTCTGTCCCTTGGTGTCTGCCTTGCTCGCTACAGGAGTAGCTGGGAGCTAACACGTCTTTTGGGGGCATTCTGCAGCTGTTCAAAGGAGGACCCGGCCGCAGTGGAGGTGAGAGGCGCGGCGAGCGGGACTGCGAGGACCAGCATTCCTGAATAACACCGCCAGCTGGTTCCTCTTCCCGCCGCGCCGTGCCCCCTCCCAGTGCCACGCCCCCCCCGCCTGAGCCTTCATTACCTCTCGCGGCCCCCGCTTCGCGGGTGCCACTCGAGAGTAAGACTCTGTCCCTTGGTGTCTGCCTTGCTCGCTACAGGAGTAGCTGGGAGCTAACACGTCTTTTGGGGGCATTCTGCAGCTGTTCAAAGGAGGACCCGGCCGCAGTGGAGGTGAGAGGCGCGGCGAGCGGGACTGCGAGGACCAGCATTCCTGAATAACACCGCCAGCTGGTTCCTCTTCCCGCCGTGCCGCGCCCCCTCCCAGTGCCACGCCCCCCCGCCTGAGCCTTCATTACCTCTCGCTGCCCCCGCTTCGCGGGTGCCACTCGAGAGTAAGACTCTGTCCCTTGGTGTCTGCCTTGCTCGCTACAGGAGTAGCTGGGAGCTAACACGTCTTTTGGGGGCATTCTGCAGCAGTTCAAAGGAGGACCCGGCCGCAGTGGAGGTGAGAGGCGCGGCGAGCGGGACTGCGAGGACCAGCATTCCTGAATAACACCGCCAGCTGGTTCCTCTTCCTGCCGCGCCGCGCCCCCTCCCAGTGCCACTTCCCCCCGCCTGAGCCTTCATTACCTCTCGCGGCCCCCGCTTCGCGGGTGCCACTCGAGAGTAAGACTCTGTCCCTTGGTGTCTGCCTTGCTCGCTACAGGAGTAGCTGGGAGCTAACACGTCTTTTGGGGGCATTCTGCAGCTGTTCAAAGGAGGACCCGGCCGCAGTGGAGGTGAGAGGCGCGGCGAGCGGGACTGCGAGGACCAGCATTCCTGAATAACACCGCCATCTGGTTCCTCTTCCCGCCGCGCCGCGCCCCCTCCCAGTGCCACGCCCCCCGTTATACTTAGGAGCACTTGGGCACGCGCATCGCGGGACGCGCGCGGGGCGGAGAACGGGGCGAAGACCGGGCAAAGAGCGAGCCGTTCTAGGCCGTTAGAGGCCGGTAGAGACCGGACTGGGCCACCCCTCTGACGCTCCCTGTCCCTCAGCCCCTCCCCGCTTAACTCCAAAATGTCGACCAGGGCCTCAAGGAGTAAGCCCGCCCAACAGTGTTCAAGTACACTGGAAAAATTCTTCCCAAAAGCGAGTGCTCTAGCCAACAAATGCCAGTCAGTCACGGAAACACACCTGGAGCTGGGATCTGAAAGCGTGGCTTTGGACCATGGGGATACTTTTTCTACGGATGTTAGTACGCCTATACTACTGGATGCCACCCATATGTCATTATTGGACAGTATTGATCAGACCATTGAGTCGGTTCTACAGCAGTTAAGAACTCCATCAATCCCTCAGAGGGATAGTGATTCCCCCCGGCCATCTGGGACCATTAATAACTTCTCTTTTCCGGTCAATACGGGAATAGACTTGCAGGAAGTGGGACAGGTTGCCCGGCTCACAGAGCCGGCAGGTAGTGGAGTGGAACAACCACCAAAAAGGAAAAAGGAAAAGGTCCAGGAAATCAAAGAAGGCAAAAAGGGCCAAAGTTGATACAATTGAGCTAAATCTGCGTTTCGGCCTCCCCTGAGCTCATTTCACCAGGGGCTAGGTCGGATCATATAGGCTCTCCAGTATCCACGGCCTTACCATTGCACTCGGGTCCGTTTATATTCGGTGGGGCAACTTTCAACAGCACTGACATGATAATCAACTCACTTGCAGACACCCTTAAGAACTTGTTAACCCCCATTTCAGACAAACTGGACGCCATAGAGACTAGACTCAAGGCTTTGGAAAACATTCACAAAAGGAACAGCCCTGGGTCAGCTACAAATGCTCCTTTAGTCCCCCGGGATCCACCTGGGAACAGACCGTCGTCTTCCGCGTTGACCCAGGTCTCAATTTTGGTCCCGCCGAGTACAAATGGTGCGCTTGCCTCTCAAACGCACCCTTTGCTAGCTCCAACGCCTAGGCCCCCGGTTCCGGCCCCTAGGAGATCTAAGCCACTTCCTGCTCCCCAACCGAGGGGAGTTGAGAATTTTACTAATGGTCCCACTGGTAACACTTCTTCCCCCCATGACAGGCGTAGGGTGGTTAATCTGCCCCCAGAAGCAGTTCCATACACAGCAATCATGGTGGGAGTACCCGAGCTAACTGGTGACACAAGGGAGCCTCAGGACTCTTTACGCAACAAGGTCATAAGTTGGCTTAGTATTAATAGGCCGCTGCCCCCAAACCTGAAAGGTGAGGTTCTGATGGTCAGGAGGATCCCATGGATCGGCCTTACCCCAAAGAACAGGGCAGGGGATTGCATCATTGTAAGTTTCAAAAGCCCACATGTCGCCAACTACATCTGCAATTGGCTTGTAAGGCCTGATAAGTCCAACATTGAATTAGTACCCCTCTCACACTTCTACCCAAATGCTTGCAATACGGAGGTGGGGAGGGAGAAGGGGTGGACTAGAGTAGGCTTTGCTGTAGATGGCTCACATTATAGACCAAGGCATCACTTACCACCTGTTCCGGCCAATATCATACATCACAATAGATTTTCCTGCCTAGACCAGGTCGACTGACCACAAACTGGGGAGATTCTCCTCAGCTATGGAAAGCCGGTGGGTGAGGCGCAAGGCTGGGTGGGATTGAGTGCTGCCCCAATAACTGAAAGTGGCCCACAGGATACCGTTAAAGAACGAACGGTTATCCTGGATGTTAGTCCGGGCCAACAAGGGCCTCCATCGAACATTGGGTCTGACCATAGTTCACAACCTGAGGAGGCGGAGGTGGATGGTCCACCCACCACCACGGTTTGTAACATTGCTCTGTCAGACACTTACCCACCGATAATTACCGTGCAACCTCCTACTGGAGGTCAAGGTACACTACTATCAGATCCAGGGTTGAGAATTCTCTCCTGGAATGTGGCAGGAATCGCAAATAAGGAAGGCACATCGGAGTGGGATCAAATACTGGGTATCAGTGATATCCTCCTTTTCCAGGAAACATGGGCGAGGGAACCCCAAACCAGGAGAGGGTTCGAAATATTTGAAATTCCTGCAAAATGGAGTGGGAAGGGGAGGCCGGCAGGAGGCTTGGCAATCTGGATTGCGAGTCACACTGGGTGCCAGGCGGAACAGGTGCATACGTTTTCGCAGGACATCCAGTGTGTACTGCTCAAATGGCCTGGCAAACCATCGTGGGCTATTGTTAATGTCTACTCGCGACCAGTTGCCGCGCCAAACGAATCGCCCACCCTAAACGATTTGTCCTCCTTCCTGGGTCAACTGCCAGGAGACTGCAAGGTAGTGCTGGGAGGAGACTTTAATTGTCATTTTGAACCCTTGAAAGGCCTACTGGAGGGTGCCACCACTGCCGAGGATGACTACTGGGGGGTTCCACCCTCGTCCTCGCCCCACCCTAAAGCCTGGTCCCCTCTAGCAATACAACTCATGTCCCTCACCTTGAACTTCGCACTGAGGGCTTGTAATGGTCGTATCCCTTCCGATACCCCCTCAGTGTGTACTTTCAACAGAAGGGGCCATGAGTCGAGGCTAGATTACATCATGATAGATATCACGCTTTGGCAAAAAGTCCTCGACTTCAGGGTAATAAATAGGTCAGACAGTGACCACAACGCCCTTTGCTTAAACATCCAGCAGCCCCTGCCTCCAGCGGGTCTGTCCGCAGAAAATGGAGGTGAAGATATGGGGGAGCTGCTTCTTACAACAAATAGGCGTCGGGTTAAGTGGGGAAAGCTCGTGAGCTCAGAAGATGCCATTAATAAGCTATACGAGTTGGCACTCCCAAGGTTTATGGAGGTGGACGTGCTCTTAAATGAACCAGGAATCCCAGAATTTAACGAGAAACTGGGTAGCATACACCAGGAATTAGTGAGGGATCTGGCGGAGGTACTTCACCCTGTGGTGCCAACCCGAAAGAAAAAGACCCACGTTCCCACCTGGTACACCTCCTCCTGCAGGGCAGCCAAATCTGAGCTTATTGCCGCAATTAAGGAGGGGTCAAATAAGACCAAGGTACGTGACCTTAGGAAGGAGTACAAATCAGTGATGGCAAATGCTAGGACCGAGTGGGACTGGAACCACTGGCAGGACCTTCATGATGCCCTAAAAGCCAGGGATTCCCGGAAATTCTGGGCCCTGGTAAATAATGGGATGGGGGAACTTAAGGAAGCAATTGAACCCAACATTGCCCCCGCGGTTTGGGAGGATCACTTTGGGGCACTCTATCAAGACACTAACACCTGCCCTGACATAGCCCTGTCAGTGCCCATAGGCTCCCAGGACCCTGCCTTGGAATTATCCCTAGGGGAGGTGGAGGCTGCTCTGGAGCATTTATCGTTGGGGAAGGCGCCGGGTTTGGATAAGCTACCCGGGGATCTTTTTAGGCATCACCCGGACATCTGGGGTCCGTACCTCCTTATTCTTTTTAACGCCATTTTAGGAGGTATGGCAATCCCCGGGTCTTGGCTGGGGGCAGAGATTGTACCGATTCACAAGAAGGGGTCCACTCTGCTCCCGGCCAATTACAGGCCTATTAGCCTAATAGATGTACCCCAAAAGCTCTTTGCGCGCCTTATCCTTAACCATCTGCTGGATTGGGTGGAGGACAATGACATCATGAGCCCCCTCCAGGCTGGCTTCAGAAAGAACACCTCGACCATGGACCAGATCTTCCGCCTCCTCCTCCTTTATTGGAAGATGGTGACGTTGGAGGGGGGAAGACTGTACATGGTCTTCGTGGATCTGAGGTCAGCCTTCGATCTGGTCCCTCGAAGGAAATTATGGGAGGTTTTGTAAAAGCTAGGAGTACCCCCTCAGTTACTCAGCATTATCATCAGGTTGCATGAGAACAACTATGCACAAGTGAGGTGTGGGAGGGAGGGCAAGCTCTCGTCCAGATTTCCGGTCCATCGAGGAGTCAGACAGGGCTGTGTCTTGGCGCCGACCCTGTTCTGTCTTTTCATCAATAGCGTCATATCACATCTTGATAACGTTAAGGATAATGATGCCCCGCTCCTGGCAGGCAGGAGGGTCCCGGCAATAATGTTTGCTGACGATAACCTCCTGCTTTCCAAATCCCCCATGGGGATTCAGAGGATCGTGAACGGTTTTGGCCTTTTCTGTCGCCAACATGGGCTGGAGGTGAACACGGAAAAAACCAAGTTCATGATCTTCAATCCCCCGACCAAAACTAGACCAAATCCCACACTGGGGGAAGTTGGTCTTGAGATTGTCTCGACCTTTGTATATTTGGGGGTAACACTCCAGGAAAACCTCTCATGGGACTGTCAGATAGCTAGATCCAGGTTAAAACTGTCCCAGTTATCGGGTGCAATGCTGAAGGTGGCCAACAAGTCCACCTTTAAGCCTGTAAGCCCGGCCCTGGAACCATACAGGTCCCAAGCCAAGGCAGCAGCCATGTATGGTAGCGAGTTATGGGGACACAAAGCAGGGAAGGCTTTGGCAGGAGTGGAAAATAGTTTTCTAAGACGTCTACTTGGTCTCCCGCAAGGCACGCCACTTCTGCCCCTAAGACTAGATATGGGTCTTCCCTCCATTGATGAAGATCTTCTGTCAAAACCTGTGAAGTTTTGGCACCGGATATGGACTACTGAGGAACTGCACCATTACAGACAGGACCTTATTCATGTAATGAGCCTGAATGGCAACAACAAAATTCCCTGGCTGGCTTTTATCAAGACGGAATTGCTTAGTATGAACTTGCCAGACTTATGGGATGATCCAGCTCAGGGCTGCCAAAGGCTTACACGTAAAACTCTGGCCCAGTTGTACAAGAATAAAAACTTGTCTCACTTGGAAAATGCTTATAATAGTGGCACCCTGACGGCATGTTTTATGGAATCCAAAAATTCTTATGTTTTCGAACCTTTTATGGATTTTATCTTTCCGGTCCTGTCGAGGAAATTGTTTGTGCAATGGAGGTTCGGTACACTTCCTACCAAAGTATTTACCTGCAAATGGTCCATAGGGGGTGACAAACTTTGCCCATGCTGTAAAGCCCAGGACGAAGATGACCTACATATAATGTTTGTATGCCATGCTCACCAGAGACCCAGGAAGCGCTGGATTGCACCGCTCTGCCGGAACCTGGGGTTCAGGAATTACTTACAGGCTTACAGGGTCATGAAAACTAATACTCTGGGCCATATTGTGTTTGCTGTTTCAAAATTCTTAATGGCAGCGTGGATAATTAGGAAGAAAATGTCCCCCTGAACTGGTACTACCTTGCACCCCCTATCCTCCGCTGGTCCAGTAGAGACTTTTTTATATGTAAAAATACTGTGTTTTAAATGTATGTATTGTATTTTACTGTATCTTTTATGGCCTATATGGCCGAAATAAAGAATTTTTGGAATTGGAATATATTATATTACATGTAAACTTAAACCGTTGCATAGGTTAGATATTACAAGATATATATGTATAATATAATGATAAAATTGTTTTTGCCAATCCTCTACAATAAAAATAAAATAAAAAAAACCTTAGAAATTCCCAGAAAAAAACATAGGTTTCAGGGGTGTTATAGTTAGCTGGACATTTCACTCATACAAAACCATAGAAATTCCTCTGTTATAGTTAGTTTTGCTAACTATAACTCGCACGCCCACAATGCACTGATGATGATGTCACATATTACATCATTCATGACATGGTCAGCGACATCACTGATGCCATCACTGATGACATCTCAAATGACATCAACGATGACATCATCCACGTGACAATCTGATACACCTCATCATACACTAATATAACCTTTCATCACTCACTGTAAAATACAGAGTACCATATTTATAACCATTGACACGCCGATACCGGTTACTACATACCCGCTCACGATTCCTAAATCTACACACACAACGACCCGTTCAACAACAGAATCACTTATACATGCAGTCACTAATTAGTAGAACACTATCAAATGCACTTATACACATATATTGACATTGACACATCAGTAGTCATCTTAGTCGGTTATGCAGTCATCCTACTCACTCATGAAAAAAATTAATCACACTTACATGTACCCACTTACACAATTATACACACAACACCTCATTTATTCAAACACATAGTAACTCATACTTAATATGTTAAAACATCGCCATTACAATTATACACCTATTCATATAGTTACTCTCACAATCACTGACTCTTACATTTACTTATTTATATACACCAATTCCCATATACAATGCCTTTTATTTTTTTACTTTGTTGAAGATGTACAACTAAAACATATATTTGCTCACCAACACACAAATAAATACACTCAGTCACCCAAACAACTGTTTCCACATGCACTCTGAAACCTATACACCTAGGCAATCAACCATTCACACATCTATGCATAGAGTTACACACACCCCATCCAACCACACACAAACTCTATATATATTCACTGAAAAAAACATAGGTTATAGACCATATATAGTTAGGAATTAGCATTTACAAAACCTTGAAAATTCACTGAAAAAACCATAGGTTATAGACCATATATAGTTAGGAATTAGCATTTAAAAAACCTTATTTTACTCACACAAAACCATTGAAATTCCATATATAGTTAGTTGCACTAACTATATATCGCGCACCCGCAATCCACTGCTGATCATGTCACATATTACATCATTCATGACATGGTCAGTGACATCACTGATGACATCACTGATGACATCTCAAATGACATCACTGATGAGATCACTGATGACGTCATCCAGTGACTGTGTGTTTCTGTAAAGTTTAAATATGTTTTACATATTGAAGAATGAGTAGATGTATAAGTGTCTGGACGAAGGATTTAGTAGGTGCATGACTGAATGTATGAGTGAGTGATTAAATGTGTCTCACTGAGTGCATGGGTTAGTGACTAAACTGTCTTAATTTGTGCATCATTATGTCTGTTGTTCTGTAAACTGCTGCATGTGTTGATCATTAGCTATACGAGAGGCTATATGTGTTATTAATTGGTTGCCCAAGTATTTCTATGGCAGATTGATTTTTTGTGTGGGGGTGGCTGGAAGGTGTGTGACTCTATGCATAGATGTGTGAGCAGTTTATTCACTAGGTGTATGAGTTCAAGAGTGCATGTGGAAACAGCTACATGGGCAGTTGACTGTGTGCATGAGTGTATTGATGAGTGAATGGATATCTCAATGCTACATGTCATAGTAAGTACATATGTAAAACACAGTACATGTGAGAGTTGGCATATATAAATAACTGTGCATGAGAGCCACTGAATGAGTGAGTGGTTGTATCGATCATTGTGAACTTGTATCAGGGATTGTATAAGAGAGTAAATATGTGTTAGTATATGTTTCAATAAGTAAGGTGTGTTTAACTGTATAGTTGAAGAAATGGAGGTGAGATTGTTTCTTTGCATGACTGACTGGGTGTGTGAGTAACTCCATGGATGAGTGGCAGTGTGTGAGTGTCTGTATACACTGAGTGTATCTAAGGTTATATTAGAGTCTGAAGAGGTTTATCGTATTAGCACAAGAATGATGTCAAATGAGATGTCATCAGTGATGTCATCAGTGATGTCATTTGAGATGTCATCAGTGATGTCATCAGTGATGTCACTGACCATGTCATGAATGATGTAATATGTGACATGATCAGCAGTGGATTGCGGGTGCGCGATATATAGTTAGTGCAACTAACTATATATGGAATTTCAATGGTTTTGTGTGAGTAAAATAAGGTTTTTTAAATGCTAATTCCTAACTATATATGGTCTATAACCTATGGTTTTTTCAGTGAATTTTCAAGGTTTTGTAAATGCTAATTCCTAACTATATATGGTCTATAACCTATGGTTTTTTCAGTGAATTTCAATGGTTTTTTAATAGCAAATATCATAAGCTGTCGAATGTCAAGTACGTGGTAAGTGAAAACATTTTCGTGTTTATGCACACTGATCTGCTTTGAATGGTGCCCCCCCCCTCATTTCTATTAGGAGTACTCTCTCTTTGCAGATAGTGAAAGGTAGTTAACGCAGGCCTTTGCCCCCGTTGTAATCCGTCGTGCCTGCTTCTCTCTCCATTTGATTGATTGTTATCCAAGTATTTACTGTTTTAGAATTAGTTCTCTTTGGTTCATTCTCTATTTACAAACAAACACAGAGTCGCAATACTCTGTTTAGTCTTTGCAGATAACGAAAAATCGTGTAAAAAAAAAGAAAAGGAATCGAGCAAAATCAGTAGGCCACTAATGGGATCTCTTTTTGACCTCGCTAAAATAGAAACATTAGGAACAACCCCTCATGACAAATACAAAACTAGTGAGATGAACTGAACTCCACACAATGATGGCTGCAAAACAGCTCGGCTCCGCCACCCACCCCGCCCAAAATAACGATAAAGAGCGGCTGCCATGATTGGTTGCGGAATGGCCACAACGGAGCTACGAAATGGTGGTGATCTCATGCTAACCCCAGCTTCAGTCTGAAACATCCAGAAACACTGTAGACTACCAATTCGATCAGTTCCAGTAGCGCCCCAATGTAACCCGGTAGAGAAGAACTAGCCCTCCCCTCTTTGACTGATGGTTCTTGTTGCCTGTCCCTTCTGTTGTCATTTAACAGAACTATTTAGCCTGCTGAAAGGGGTTGTGTTTCGACCGCTGGTTGGTGGAGACATTTTGACTATATTCTGGACCTGCGTTGTCGCGTAATGCGTCATATGACGCGCCGCGTTAGCGCATCCGGAAGTCATCCGGGGCGCGCAGCGCGTAACGTAAGCATAACAAGTCATGTGACTTGTTAATAAAACTTTTCATTGGTTCATTTTACTTTTCTTATTCTAATGATGAAAGCCTTGGTCATATCACCTAAAAATTACGCTTTTAATTACTTCCGAACATTATTTTTTCTTAAATATATGTTATAATGTTCCAGGCTAATGTACTTTCCCGGAAATTTTACAACTGTCCTGCAAGTAAAATATATTCTTTTTTCGAGAAAAAGAGCGTTTCTTCGTCCCATGACGGAGCCGTTGAGCAAAAGAGGGTCGACCTGCTGTCTTAGTCGCCGATACGCCTGAATATGAGATTCTTATCGATCACTTTATGTTGCAGGAATAGAAAACACAACAGCCCTTGACCATTTATCTTTACTGCGTTCCTTCGTATTATACCTTTTACCCTTCATGTAATTGGTCTGCTTTATTTCACTTGCCTTTTAATGATTCTAAAACAGTGACTATTATTAAAAACTTTACCAATGTATATACTACTACCATGTTTTCTTTTAAAAACCTTTATTGTGAAAATTTCATTATACAAATACGAGCCTATAACCACGTGGGCCTGCCACGGAGCAAACTGTAATCGTATATGATGAAT
This sequence comes from Lissotriton helveticus, assembly GCF_964261635.1. NCBI lineage: Eukaryota > Metazoa > Chordata > Amphibia > Caudata > Salamandridae > Lissotriton > Lissotriton helveticus. The sequence goes on from NC_136071.1 coordinate 957,237,684, forward strand.
AGACATTTACACTGTAGAGGAACGTAACGGGCGGGCCATTAGGTTGCAAGAACTAAGGTGTCTAACAGTTACGGAATCGGTGGACGTACATTTTATAATTAAAATACGACAGGGCCAGTTACAATAAAATTATCTAGATATACATTTGCGGGCAAGTACCATGGGTGACGTTAATTTGAACTTTCAACAGTACAGTAATCAATAACACATCAGAACTTAATATCAATAGGGATGTCGAAATATTCAATCAATTCTCGTCCCCGCCCGCCATGTGCTTCAAAACTGCATACGTATCTCGTGATTTCAAGGTTCTGCAACCAGTACACAACAAGGAGTTACGAGTCCCATTTATTCCGGCGCCATTTTGGGCGAGGACGGGCAGGTCCAGCATATAGTCAAAATGTCTCTACCAACCATCGACTATGATGATGTTCATATGCTGTATTTATTAGAGTAACACTCATCTGTCCACATGAAATTAATTTACCACAATCTAAACATGTCATTTTAATCTTTCCAAAGTTCTTCTAAATATTTGGGACCGTTTCCCTTGCCTCTGAAGCTCTCAGTGCCACTTCTTTGATGAATGTACTAGCAGGTCAGGGGTTCTCCTCCAAATCTCTCTTTTATGCAGCACTATAATTAATTGGTGCCACCTCTCCATATGACGATGCATGGTATAGTTACCACAACTATATTTTTTTTTTTCGGTTCCTCTGGAGAGTTCATCGTGGCAGATGAAGCGTGTAACGTACCGGGCATTTACCTTTTTTTGCATGTACAGGAAAGGAAAAAAAAATCGAGCGTCCAAGTTCTAAGGTGTCCCAGGGCCATTTTAGTGGACCAGGCCCAAATCGAAAGAACAGGCCGCCATTTTGAGAGTCCTCTTGCAGCCGCCTGTCGCTGTAGCATCAAGAGCAGCCGAAACTCAGCTGAATGGCAACTGAAACGGTAAATGGGCGCCCCACTACATTTCAGCATTGTAGGATGACCACACCAGTACAGCAACTTGCTAGACATCACCTCGGTGCCATCCGGATCTCGGCGCCCCACTGCAGATGAAGTGCCTCTCAACTATGAAACCACCACGGTGACATCCGGATCTTGGCGCGTTGTGCTGCCTTCGGCCTATTCGCACATCGGTCCGCTACTGACGCCATCTCACAGGCTAATGGGGTGACCCACGCCGAGTTTCAGCATTGTAGGATGACCACACCAACTTGCTAGACATCACCTCGGTGCCATCCGAATCTTGGCATCTCAACGCCTAGTGGTATCTTCCATACAGAAAATATTGTTACGCTGCCTTTGGCCCCATTCGCACATCAGTCCGCAACTTAGACATCACCTCGGTGCCATCCGGATCTTGGCATCTCAGCGCCTTGTGGTGTCAGTCAGAAAATATTGTTGCGCTGCCTTTGGCCCCATTCGCACATCAGTCCGCTACTGACACCATCTCACAGGCCAATAGGGCGCCCCACGCCGACTTTTACCATTGTACGATGGCCACACCAGTGGCACAACTTGCTAGACATCACCTCGGTGCCATCCGAATCTTGGCATCTCAACGCCTAGTGGTATCTTCCATACAGAAAATCTTGTTACGCTACCTTTGGCCCCATTCGCACATCGGTCCGCAACTTAGACATCACCTCGGTGCCATCCGGATCTTGGCATCTCAGCGCCTTGTGGTGTATTCTCTTCAGAAAATATTGTTGAGCTGCCTTTGGCCCCATTCGCACATCGGTCCGCAACTTAGACATCACCTCGGTGCCATCCGGATCTTGGCATCTCAGCGCCTTGTGGTGTCTTCTACTCCGAAAATATTGTAGAAAATATTGTTGCGCTGCCTTTGGCCCCATTCACACATCAGTCCGCTACTGACACCATCTCACAGGCCAACAGGGCGCCCCATGCCGACTTTTACCATTGTACGATGGCCACACCAGTGCCACAACTTGCTAGACACCACCTCGGTGCCATCCGGATCTTGGCATCTCAGCGCCTTGTGGTGTCTTCAAATCAGAAAATATTGTTGCGCTGCCTTTGGCCCCATTCGCACATCGGTCCGCTACTGACGCCATCTCACAGGCCAACGGGGCGCCCCACGCCGACTTTCAACATTGTAGGATGGCCACAGAAGTGCGACAAGTTACTAGACACCACCTCGGTGCCATCCGGATCTTGGCGCGTTGTGCTGCCTTCGGCCTATTCGCACATCGGTCCGCTACTGACGCAAACTCACAGGCCAACGGGGCGCCCCACGCCGACTTTCAGCATTGTAGGATGGCCACACCAGTGCGGCAACTTGCTACACACCACCTCGGTGCCATCCGGATCTTGGAATCTCAGCGCCTAGTGGTGTCTTCTATTCCGAAAATATTGCTGCGCTGCCTTCGGCCCCATTCACACATCGGTCCGCTACTGACGCCATCTCACAGTCCAACGGGGCGCCCCACGCCGACTTTCAGCATTGTAGGATGGCCACACCAGTGCGGCAACTTACTAGACACCACCTCGGTGCCATCCGGATCTTGGCGCGTTGTGCTGCCTTCGGCCTATTCGCACATCGGTCCGCTACTGACGCAAACTCACAGGCCAACGGGGCGCCCCACGCCGACTTTCAGCATTGTTGGATAGCCACACCAGTGCGGCAACTTACTAGACACCACCTCGGTGCCATCCGGATCTTGGCGCGTTGTGCTGCCTTCGGCCTATTCGCACATCGGTCCGCTACTGACGCAAACTCACAGGCCAACGGGGCGCCCCACGCCGACTTTCAGCATTGTAGGATGGCCACACCAGTGCTGCAACTTGCTGGACACCACCTCGGTGCCATCCGGATCTTGGCGCGTTGTGTTGCCTTCGGCCTATTCGCACATCGGTCCGCTACTGACGCCGCCTCACGTGCCAACGTATTTTCTCCGCATTTTACACCCTATGCCGCATAACAGGTCATGTGACTTGTTTATAAAACTTTTCATTGGTTCATTTTACTTTTGGTTTCCTAATGATGGAAGGCTTGATCATGTGACCTAAAAACAACACTTTTCATTGGATGAAAACTTATTTTTTTTCCCAAACGATGAAAGCCCCACCTTGTTTCTGGATGTTTCAGACTGAAGCTGGCGTCAGCATGAGAGCACCACCATCTCGTAGCTCAGTCGTGGTCATTCCGCGAGCAATCATGGCAGCCGCTCCCCACCAGAAGCCTGCAGGAGTCGGAGCCCCCAAAACTTTTGATGAATTCTCAAGGCGGAGGGGACGCTTTCGAGAATGGGGTCCAAGACCTAGCAGACAAGCGTCCGATTTCCATGGTGTCCCAGGGCCATTTCAGTGGACCAGGCCCAAAAAGGAAACAGCCTGCCGCCATTTTGAGAGTCCTGTGACAGCCGCCTATCGCTGCACCGCAAGAGTGGGCGCAACTCAGCTGAATTGCGGCTTTTGACACAGTGGACCAAAAACGGACGGAATGGCAACTGAAACGGTAAAGGGGCGCCCCACTACAACAGATGACACTCCACCTAGAGAGGCCCGTTCACGCCGCCTCCCCCGGGGCGCCCCACGCCGTTATTCGGAGCAGCATTGTAGGATACCAAAACCAGTGCGGCAACTTACTGGACATCACCTTGGTGCCATCGTTCTGCTGCCTTGGAACTATTCGCGCAACAGTTTGCTATTGATGACCCACCCCCCGCGACGCCCCATGCCGTTATTTGCTGGGTGGCAACTTACTAGACATCACTTTCGTGTCATCTAGATTTCAGCGCGTTCTGCTGCCTTGGAACTATTCGCACAACAGTTTGCTACTGATGACCCACCCCCCGCGACGCCCCACGCCGGAAATCTGGACGTTGTGCTGCGTTGGGACTATTCGCACAGCCGACCGCTACTTCGTTGTTTTTCCCTAAAAATGTTTATATGTTATTACTATTTTTGTTTTCTTGTATATATTTATAAATTATTAAAGTTTTATAATCTTACTACTTTGTCGGAGTGCTATATATTTTTAATGTGACACATAATTGTAAAAACTTTGATGTACAAAGAGTCATCCCTGGAATCTTCCGCTTCAGGCTCGGTCCCCTCCCCAATCACAATACAGGATGGTTTTCAGATAATAGCAACGCTTCTGCTGTGACGGATCTCATCAAGTGTGGGCCTTGATCTACTATAACTCCTTTGAAGAGGGGTGATTCTTTACAGCTGTGGCCATAAACTACATCTGCAGGGCTAGCTGATACCCTAGGACCAGCCTGGACAATCGTACACAGAGGAAAAGGAGTGTCAGAGGGTGCGGTAGTGAATAGGGCGAAAGGGAGGTGTCGGGCGGGCACAGGGTGTGATTCTCAGGGAAGAGCAGCGCAGATGGGGGGAGGTTTATTACCCATGCATAAGACAGAGAGCGGGGGTGACCACTGCCTGGGGGAGATGCTTGCGAGGGTGGGGAGCCATGCTAAGGATCGACAGCGTGCACAGAGTGGGTCTGGTCAAGGCATCTAAAATGGCTTGCGTGCACGACAAAAGTGTGGCATTTGAAAAAAGACAAGATGGCGCAGACAATGTTTTTCAACACTTCCTGATTTCCTTCGAATCGAACGTTAACAGACGTTGGGGCATATTACCAAAGTTAAGCGATATTTATCCCTAACGATGCTTAGCAACGATTTTTTTACCGTCAGAAATTATCGCAGATAAACCTTGCTATTATCAAGGTTTATCGGAAATACGATAAAAAACGACCGCAATGCATTAATATCGCTGAAAACTCAGCGATATTCATGCATTACCGAGCTAATGCTCTTAGCCATGTTATCCACCTCCCATTGGATAACATGGCTAAGAACTGCTCAGGGCAGGTGGTAGCTTTTGGAGATATTCGCGCTTATCTCGAATATTTCCAAAAGTTGATAATAGGAGATAGCGATGTTAGCGACTGTTTCCAGTCGCTAACATCTTGGCATGCCCACTTTGCATGTCATTAGTGATAAATATCACTCACATGCAAAGTGGGGCCCAAGATGGTCGCTATATTCTACTAGCCGTCGCTAACTGGTGTTAGCAACAGCTAGGTAATACACATATAATTTTATCTCCGCGAAGCGGAGCGCTGTTACAGATATATATCTTTTTTTGAACGTTAATTTCTCAAAATCCACTGGAGCACATATATTGAGATCTAGCAAAGGCACATCGGGCTACCAGTCCCTACAATTTTGCCAAGTTTCGTGCAAATCCATTCAGCTGTTCGATTATTATTATTTTTATTTTTTTTTGCCCCGCGGGGCCCTTTTAAAACCTCCACATCAAACCTAGGGGGTGAGCGACAATGTACTATGCCCCCTTATGGTCATTTGCCCCTTCGCTTTGGCCTCCTCTTGTCTCTTGATCCTACCGAGAGACAAGATGGCGGCCGCTACGGACTGTTTGGAATGTTGACAGACGCCGGAGAACCAATCAGCTTCGCTTCACAAAGCTCCGTTGCGCGAAAAGTACGCGTCCTGGGGCGCTGCCCGGTCCGCTGTTACAGATATATATCTTTTTTTAAACGTTAATTTCTCAAAATCCACTGGAGCACATATATTGAGACCTACAAAAGGCACATCGGGCTACCAGTCCCTACAATTTTGCCAAGTTTCGTGCAAATCCATTCAGCCGTTCGGGCTAAAAGTGAGGCCAACCGCCCTATGGAAATTAACATGGGAAAAACGCGTTTTGGGACCCCCCTTTTTTCTCGGCCCCCCCTTGACGAACCCCCCCAAATTTTCAGGGGCTGCTCAGAAACAAAATGTGCCATTTTCCTGAAAATTTCAGCCAATTCCGTCCACAAACGCCAAAGTTATTAGACATAGAATTTTCAAAAATCCCATAGGGAAAAAATCCTAACTATATATACCTACTGGCGACCGCCAGTAGGTAAATATATATATACACGCACTCCCAAATATTAAACAATGCTGCACCCCAGAAAGTCAGTATTCAGAGCTAATTTTGTATATTCACACTGATGCATTTTAAACACCTAGGTCTTGAAAACAGTAGGTTTGTCCTTCTCCCACTATATTATTAATATTTTCAGCCCATCCTACCCATTATGAGGCATTCTGAACATTCAGGCCAAAAAAGAACTACTTTGCACCTTGCAGTTAATTTCTATTTAAAGTCAAACGTTCATATTTAAATGCATCTGCTCTTCACTAAATGGTGCTTCAAAGTTCCGCAATTATTGTGCAGGAGCCAGTAATTTCCTTTATTGCTATTCCGTTCATTCATAAAGCTCCTGTAAACTTTCCTGAATGATGCTTCTCATTTGACAATTATACATTTAAAGGTTGACCTCAATAGGATTTATGTAGAATCTTATGAAACAAGAGTAGACCTATGAGGGTGATGAAGCTCAAACCAGCTCTGTTGACACATCTCATTACCACAGCTGCTGGCAGGCCACAGCTCCAGGTGGAGAGCTGGCTCTGAGTTCAAGGCTCAGGGCTTACTTGCTCAGAGGGGGCCTCCTGAGTTAGCTCCTACCCGCCTGTGCTTATCTGAGCCCTGGGGCCCCTTCACAGAGCCTAGCACCCATTATGGCATTTTTTCCGGCTTGAGCCCAAAAAGGTTTTAACAGCAGTAACAGCATGCCCAGCATTTGCTACCCCCTCCACTGCACTACCTACCTGTATCTCGGGGGTTGACACAGTGGTGAAGGAGAACGAAGGTAAGGACATGATAAGAACCAAGCAGTAAGGTGAGGCAAAGTTGGGGAGAGGTATTCAGAGGCGTGAACCTGCCCAGAGGCTGTCCCGTAGCAGGAGGTGCCTTCCCTCTTGCCACACTCAGCTTTGAAAAGTTGGACCAGGTTGTACTGTGCCACGCTTCAAGAACAGACATATGCTGATAGCTAGCAACAGGGCTCAGGGGACGTGGCAGGGAGCTAGTGCTCGTCTCTAGGGTAGAGCCTATAGAGCACAGAAGTGGCTTTGCTAAGTCTGTGGTGCATTTTGGTCTCCACAGTGTGCTTCCTCATATCCTGGCTAGGCTATCGCAACACTTAGGAGCTGCTCATTAGATCTCACCAGCATTGTTTCAATGCCTGACAATAAGCGGCTACTAACATGGGACATCGCATAGCTTCCAACTTAATAACAATTTTATTCCAGGAGCTGGGCAAGTCAGAGAAGACAGATACCTCAGACAAGTCAGACAGGGTCAACAAGATCTATATGAACAGTGAGGAGACAGATGCCATTCAAGTCGTTTTAACATCTAATATGGCCAAAAATAGCGCAAATTTACAGAGTAATCAAACTAAGACTATGGAAAAGGGGATGCCCAAAGGAGGCATTAGGTGTTCCAATGTTATACAGGGTTCAGGCGTAGATGGTTCAAAGGGGAATATTTGCCAGCAGAAGACAGTTTCAGACACTCAGTTAGTCCTGGCATAAGTTGGGGGCTTTACTGGTCATGTTAAAGTGAACAGCTTTCATGGATACTGGCAGTGCAGCCCTCTGAGCTAACAGGGATGGGCAAACCTGCTGCCCCTGCTCTAACTAGTTACAGAGAGATCAATGATCACTCTCTACCCAACTCCCCCAAACTCTCTTATCAAGATCTGGAGCCCCAGGGACCTGTATTGAAGTATGATCAGTTAGGGAGTAATCACACGGGTAATGATTGCCTGAGTACTAGCACCTTAATGTATTTGGATAGTCTCCCAGATGTACCAATGAGTGTTACAACCTCTAGGAAGGCAATCAATGATGTGACCAAACAGAGTCTAGGTCTGCTTGCATTGGAAGATATAAAGGTAGCTCTAGGGGACCTTTATATATTGCCTGCAGAAAGCAATAGATCATATTTAGTCCCACTTAGATGACTCCTTCTTCCTGAGTGTCCCAGCCAACAGCTTCTCTGAGGGTACCTCTACCTCTATTAAACCTGAGAATCTCCAAGAGTTCATCATTTCAGAAGCTATGAATGTCTTTCATAGAATATTGTCCTAGATTCTTTCACTACTGGAGAAGTCAGTTGGCAGGACAGATCACCATGGTTCACTTTTGACTTTAATACTCCATACCCTTGTATCTACAGGGCAACATTGTAATGTAGCCACCCATACAACCCTGCCCAATGAATTGCAAAATCCAGTAAGTCGAGTTGAAGTAGAGGCTGAGGGAGTCATTTTTCACTGTGTTACAGTGCAGCCTGCAGCAGCCCGTCTAAGCCTTCTGCCCAACTGGCAAATGCTGTATATATTGATGGCAACATGACTTGTACATCTGCCATCCCTTTGACCCCAATACAAAATGTTACAAGGTACAATCTGAGAGCAGCAAGGGCAAGAGGGAAATACAGCCAGAAAAAGTTGCAGCAATGCCCAAAAGTGATGTTGTTAGTATTATGGATGCGATGCTCAACCTATAACTTCTGGGAAATGTATAAGGCTTTTAGAAGGAACAGAGGGCAAAAGGCAGAAGGGCAAATATAGGAAAAAGTCCAGGAAAAATCTACCATCACTAGTATATTAATTGAAGCAGCTATTTTAGGTTAGGATGTAAAAACTCAATGACTCAAGCAGAATTGTGCCAACCGTTAACACAATGGTGAAGTGGGATACCCAAGACGAAACCTCTAATCATCTTACTGGTTCCCTAGAAGATACAAATGGTGCAAACGCCTAGAGTGTGTAAGAACAACAGGACCTTAAATGGTACGTATGGCCAGGGTTCTGATGACTACAAAAGAAGGTTAAGACAACAAGAGAGGTCCATCTAGATATGAGCCACGTGAAACTAGGCTGCCCCAGGAGAAGAACTACTAAGAGGGTGGAGGCAGAAACTAGATCCCTGGCATATATCCAGCTGGCTCATCTAGGAGGCCCTGCTTTTATTCAAACAGCAAGTACTGTGCTCAGTTCCCAGCAGGAATTAGAGACAATTTATATCCTCAATCCTGTAGAAGGCTCCGCTTCTATCAAATCAGCAAGCACTGTATCCATTCCTCAGAAGGAATTATGGGTAGCCTATTGTCTTAATCCTGCTGCCCTGATATTTTGCAAGATCATCAGATGCTGTGGAAAGTTCAAATATGAATAATGGCATGTGCTCAGACCTTATAACCACAAATTACTAAAAAGCAGTTAACTGTTGTCTGGAATTCATAGAACGTTTTTGAGACGTATGGTGAATGAATCCTTTGAACAGGTCAGGGAGGATGCTAGCCCTATTTTGCATGATTCCTGAACTAAGAGTGGTCTCTTCAAGTGGCATAAAAAGAGTAAAATGTATCAATCAACAGCTGAACCTTGGACATATAAAGGATTATTTTATTCAAAAACGTTATAGTATAAATCACAGTCTGGCAACGGACATACTACAGGGATTCTCTATTCATTAACCGTAGTATGACTGGTAGATTCATTGAGTTGCCATGACCAGTATTTTTGGAGTATTTTCGTAACACTTTTAGTTTATTGACCATTAGGGAGCCACAATATTGAGAAATTAGATCTTTAAACGTTCACAGTATGTTCATAAATGCTGTTTTAGGGACTTAAAGATGGCCGCCACAGTCAGGGACGTAGTGATGTCATCACGCGATCCGCATCTCTGTTTTGAATTTAAGACCGCTGACAGCCATGCGCCACACTCGGTCTACAGTGCTGGGATCAAGTAAGGCTGGTCCAGCAGGCAAGTAAGTTGTGAGACCTTTTTGTCAAGATGTTTGCGATATGTTATAAACTTGAAGCTGTATTTTTCTATGGCAAGCTCTGTTTAATATGACGCTACGTAATGTTACATTGTAGGTGAATGTACGCTTGAACTAAACAGAAGCTTTGTGAGTATTATATCACGTATTGGCACTTTGCGGTGTTGGGATGGATAGAAATCTAGGTTAAGCTTGTGGCACGGAGCAAATAAGTTATCTTATTTTGTGTTGTTTTGTCGGTGTCTATATGTTTAATTCGTATAGAAGTTATGTGAGTAATACTGACGATTTTAGCAGTGTTCGATATGTAAATAGAGTCCGTTGTAAATAGCATTGATATATGGATACACTGTTTTGTTTCCATTACATCTATTGGATAGGAAAAGACTAGAGGAGAAGTCTCCTTCTGGTATCCTTTGGCAGTAGCTTGAGAAGTGAGTTGGTTCACCACATGGTGATGTACTTTTTGGCTAGTAAATTTGAAATTTGGTGTTTTATGTTAGACCACATAGTTAAGGTTTAGTACACGTGTGTGGTGGCATGCTTTAAAAGGTTTTTAACTTTTGGGTTGACACCATGGGTGTGGATCACCATTTTTGTTTTAAGTGTGGAGCAGACAATACCTCTTGTAAATACAGGGATGTTAAATGTGTATATTTTTTATTGAATTAGAGTCTGATGTGCAACAATACCGTCCTGAAGATGGTCTTGAGGATCTTTTAGACCAAAGAGAGACCGAAACATTGACGCATAAACATTGCTTTGCTTATATATATCGGATTGTACAGAATGCAAACTAAATGAAATGTTCTGTTTGATTTCTTCAAATATGGGTGACGATTAGGATGGCGGTGAATCCGGATCCTCCGGGCCGGCAGAAGCCACCGACGGCCTTGAGGAGGCGGATTCACCGCCGTGGCCAGAGAAAACACCCACCGCCAGATTAGGATGGCGGTGGGATTGCGGTGGGACCAGCGGCGGACAGCAGGTCCGTCCGCCGCTGATCCGCGGGGTGTGGAGGGCTATTTGGTGGCGGTGTCTGCAAGACACCGTCCGCCAAATTTCGATGTGCATCACAACATGCTTTTCCATGGCGGCTTTTCCGCCGTGGAAAAGCATGTGGTCTTTGGTGTTTGGGGGCCTGTTGCGGGCCCCCAGGGTGTCGGGGTGGGGGGTGCACATGGTACCCCCCAGCATTTACATGCACAAAGCGGCAGGCACCGCGCGGTACCTGCCGCTTTGTGCATGTACATGTAAAACATTCATTTTTAACCTTGCGGCGGGTGCTGCTTCAAGCAGCACCCGCCACAAGGTTAAAGATACGGGATGTGACCGCCAGGGTGGCGGTCACATCCTAATTGCACCGGAGGGACCGCCGCTGCCCCTGCAGACGGTCCCTCCACCTCGCGGGTGGCGGACGGACGCAGGTCCGTCCTCCATCCTAATAGGCCCCATGGTGTTTTAGTTTTCCATATGATTTTTTAAGCAAAAGGTGTTTTTATACTACGGTTAATGAATAGAGAATCCCAGTAGTATGTCCATTGCCAGACTGTGATTTATACTATAAAGTTTTTGAATAAAATAATCCTTTGTATAATTCAGTGTTTATGAAGGAATTCCCTGTTTGAGTTTATTTATGATCACTACTGTGACAATACTATAGATAACAAATACTATGAAATGATTTCACTAGGGACAATGATATTTTGTGATTGATTATACCCAGTCCCAAGGGGATTATTGGGTCGCTCTATTATATTTAGCCTTGGACATATAGGCAGCAAGACTTATTCATCCAAATGTATGTTTGCTGTGCCTGTTATTACCAGATTAATGCTCAATCACGCAGATGGCCTCTGTATAATGGGCTTAGATATCCTTCCATGTACTTACTTTGGCCAAGGAGAAGCAGCCCTTTTAGGGCAATGTTGGTCACAAAAACAGCACTCTGGTTTTCACAATTTTTTCAGGCTCCGCCCTAAAAAAGCCTAATAAATTGAGATCAATTGGTTGTCAACGGAGAGGGCCACTACACTTTGCCAATTACTACTTGTAACAGTATTAGGACAATTAAATATCTGAACTTAGGCTCCATGCTAGTAGGTCAGATTGTCAAGACTGGTCTTGGATAGCAACCACATTGGCCACTAGCAGCAGTGTTACGTCAAGGGGGGAGTCTGACTGAGTATTGTGGTTCCCATGTCCCTCGCTTGCAACTGTGGACTTTTACGAGCCACCTTGGACTAATAAATTGGGTGGCACCAGTATTGACTGCTTATATATTTTGGCATGGAACACTGCGGGATTGACTAGTAAATGGAAGATGAGGACTGGCTAAAGTTAATAGGTTAGCACTCCATATGCTGCTTTCAGGAAACCTGGCCCATAGGGAAAATTAGTGCTGATGATTTTACAGCTATAAGTATTCCAGCCAAGCACTCCAGCAAGGGACATTCATCAGGAGGGCTACCGGTATGGGTGTCTTGTAAATTGGATTGCAGAGTAGTGCAACTGGAGGAAGTCTAGCTATCTCCCCATGTTTTGCATGTGAGAGTCTGGAGTATTCATCTTAAAGACGGTGTGATTGATATCTTGAATGTTTATATTCCACCCGGCTCATCTTCAGAGGTGCAATTGATATGGACGAAACCGGCTTCCTATATTGGAACCATTAAGGAGGATATTGATTTAGGGGGCGCAAACACAGGTAATATCTGCTCTTGATTTGTGGTCTCTCTTGATCTGATGCCACTGACAGCAGCGGATTCGTAGGAGGAGCAACAAATGGTATAGAGAGAAGTATAAACAGGGCCTTCTAACACTCAAAAGTATATGGCTAATTATGGCCCCCAAATTATTTATTCCCTGTCTGATGAAAGTGCAAGTATCTTAGGGGCTTATGATGAAATGGCAGTAGAGCTGAAGTTCTTGTGATCTAAGCCTATCAGGGCCAAAGCTGCAGATCCTAATGAAGTGAGATCAAACAAATGCTATAATTAGTATGATGAAAAATGTTTTAGCATGAAGAGAGTAATTTGCATGCTCTGATACACTGCCATTTACGGGGTGAAGCCTTATTTTGAAAATCTTAGCAAGAGTATGAGCATTTTTTTGTATGTCTAGAAAGCTTGCCATCAGAAAACACTTTGGGAGTATTTTATTTATTTATTTTATACTAGCTTACCCGTCGCGCGTTGCTGCGATCTCAGAAGAAAAGAAATTCAAGGAAACTTGTTATGATAACATTCAATTTACATTGTGTCATTTTTATTGAAACTTATTCAAGTGCTTGTGGATACATTAATGGAAAAATTCAGTATTCAAAAGATTATAAGGGCCCTGGGGGGCCGATCTTTAAAAACTTTTTATACCAGAAACATTTGCGGGAGTGTACTCAACAACTTCCCAAAGTTTCATGGCGATCGGATGAACGGTGTAGTAATGCGTATGCCAGAAACCTTCGCGGGAGTGTACTCAACACATTCCCAAAGTTTCATGGCGATCGGATGAATGGTGTAGTAATGCATAAAGGACAAACAGACAAACAGACAGACAGACAGACAGACAGACAGACAGTTTTTTGGCGATCGGATGAATGGTGTGGTAATACATATGCCAGAAATCTTCGCGGAAGTGGACTCAACAACTTCCCAAAGTTTCATGGCTTAGCCATCGCGCATTGCTGCGATCTCAGAAGAAAGGAATTTCAAGGAAACTTGTTATGATAACATTCAATTTACACAGTGTCATTTTTATTGAAACGTATTCATTTTAATATGGAAAACATTTCAAAGTGTTGTTTCAATTCTATTTATTTATTCGAGTGCTTGTGGATACATAAATGGAAAAATTCAGTATTCAAAAGATAATGAGGGTCCTGGGGGGGCCGATATTTAAAAAAATGTTATGCCAGAAACCTTTGCGGGAGTGTACTCAACAACTTCCCAAAGTTTCATGGCGATCTGATGAATGGTGTAGTAATGCATATGTCAGAAACCTTTGCGGGAGTGTACTCAACAACTTCCCAAAGTTTCATGGCGATCGGATGAATGGTATAGTAATGCATATGCCAGAAACCTTTGCGGGAGTGTACTCAACAACTTCCCAAAGTTTCATGGCGATCGGATGAATGGTGTAGTAATGCATATGCCAGAAACCTTTGCGGGAGTGTACTCAACAACTTCCCAAAGTGTCATGGCGATCAAATGAATGGTGTAGTAATGCATATGCCAGAAACCTTCGTGGGAGTGTACTCAACAACTTCCCAAAGTTTCATAGCTTACCCGTCGCGCGTTACTGCGATCTCAGAAGAAAGGAAATTCAAAGAAGCTTGTTATGATAACATTCAATTTACATTGTGTCATTTTTATTGAAACTTATTCCTTTTAATATGGAAAACATTTCACAGTGTTGTTTTAATTCTATTTATTTATTCAAGTGCTTGTGGATACATAAATAGAAAAATTCAGTATTCGAAAGATTATGAGGGCCCTGGGGGGCCGATCTTTAAAAAGATTTTATGCCAGAAACCTTCGCGGGAGTGTACTCAACAACTTCCCAAAGTTTCATGGCGATCGGATGAATGGTGTAGTAATGCATATGCCAGAAAACTTTGCGGGAGTGTACTCAACAACTTCCCAAAGTTTCATGGCGATCGGATGAACGGTGTAGTAATGCGTATGCCAGAAACCTTCGCGGGAGTGTACTCAACAAATTCCCAAAGTTTCATGGCGATCGGATGAATGGTGTAGTAATGCATACAGGACAAACAGACAAACAGACAGACAGACAGACAGACAGACAGACAGACAGACAGACATTCAGTTTTTATATATACAGATAACGCTAGCTTGACCCGAAGGTATCAGAGCGCTTTACATACACCCTGTAAAAAAATTAGACGGAAATTGCATTACATAGTAGGCAGGCAGTAAGGAAACAAACCAGTAATAAAAAAATACAGCATGAAAAATAAGGTAGTTAACACAGTCCGGTCAGCAACTTTCCTTGAATGTCAAGAGAGAGGAGTAAACGTGGATATTGAAGTCTAGGTTAGTTGACGTTGGTCAGGAAAGTGTTTGTTAAGGAGATGGAGTTTCAGGTCCCTTTTGAAACAGGAGAAGGAGGGGTTGCATCTGAGGACTCAAGGGAGAGCGTTCCACATCCTGGAAGTGTTGCCAGAAAACGATCGGTATTGCGCGGTTTTCTTTTTCAGCTTTGGAGGAATAAGACGGAGTAGGTTGGAGCTTTTTTAGAGTTCTGGTTTGACCTGCTCATACCAGTTTGTTGTTCAGGTAGTTAGGGGCCAGAGAGTGAAGGGTATTGTGTGTTATGCAGGCCAGCTTGTAAATACACCTCCCTTTCATGGGAAGCCAGTTGAGGGAGATGAGAGCTGGAGTGATGTATTCAAATCTTTTTACTCCAGATACGAGTCAAGCGGCCATGTTCAGCACTGCCCTTAGAGGGGCTAGGTGAGCCTTTGGAGTCCCTGTTAGGATGGCGTTCCCGTAGTCGATTTTAGGGAGAACTAGGGATTGGACTACTGTCTTGAGGTCATCATGGGGAAGAAAAGGTTTCAATATCTTGAGGTGTTTTAGAGAGAAAAGATCACTTTTTGCAGAGTTTTTGATGTGGGCCTCCATAGATAAGTTCTTTTCAAGGGTGATGCCTAGAGACTTGACTGAGTCGGATAGGACGATGGGGCAGTTTAGGGCGACCAGATTCTTGAGCCACTCTTGGATTGGACGATGGTTGCTTTTTGGAGAGAATAAGATTAGTTCCGTTCTATCTGGGTTGAGCTTTAAGTGATTAGCGTTGAACTAAGTTTGGATCTCGGTTAGAGTGGCATTGAGGTGTCGGATGTCGCTGGGAGACTTGATTTTGAAATAGATTTGAGTGTCCTCAGCGTAAAGGTGGTAATTCACTCCAGCTTTTTTCAAGATGATTGTGGGGGGCTCCATGAAGAGATTGAAGAGGGAGGGGGAGAGGATCGAGATTTGCGGGACCCCAAGTGTGACTTGTGTTGGCTTCGAGAGACAGGAGTTGATGGAAGGAGGTGAACCATTTTAGTACTGTGCCATTGATACCAGAGCTCTTTGACAAGGTCTCCAGAAGCGCTGGATGATTTACTGTGTTGAATGCCATATATAAGTCAATAAGGATGAGTAGGCAGGCATCACCTTCATCTAAAGCCTTGTAAATATCGTAAGAGACGTTGAGCATAGCTGTTTCCATGCTACAGCCTTTCCTGAATCCTGATTGAAAGGTGTCGAGGAGGTTGAACTTATCATTGTGTTTGTTGAGTTGGTGGAGAACGCATTTTTCCAATGTTTTTGCAAGGAATGGGAGGTTAGAGATAGGTCTGAGGTTTTTAAGATCATCAGGATCTGCCCCTGGTTTCTTGAGAATGGGTGTGATTTGTCCAAGTTGAAGGGAGTCTGGGGCACAGCCTGAGGTGAGAGAGGCGTTGATGATTTTTGTCCTGAAAGAGGAAATGGTGTGGTTGAGTTCTTTTATAAATCTGGATGGGATGGGGTCCATAGTGTGGGATGGAGGTTTTAGGTTGGAAAATATACTGACGACCTCATTTTCCGACATTAGCTCAAAGTCGTACCAATGCGCATTGTTTTTTAGCTGGAGGCAGGCCTGATTGTTCTTGTTAAGAACTCTTTCTGAAGGGTCAAGGATGGTTAAAGGGGGCAGTTTAAGAGGAAAGGAGGGTTAGCGGTTGGATGAAGGATGGGTCAATTTTTGAGACTTTATTAGTGAAGAAGGTCGCAATTTCTTCACATCGCTCCTTGATGGCATTGATTGCATGAGAGGGAGTGCAGTTTATTTGGCTTTTGACAATGTTGAAGAGTTCTCTCGGTCTGTTTTTTGCCAGATCTAGTTGGCTGTGGAAGAAAGACACCTTTTCACTGAAAATTTGTTTTTTTGTATGCCTGCCTAGCAGATCTAAGTTGCGCTAGGTGTAAGGTCGAGGGGTTTAGTCTCCAAGACCTTTCAGTTTGTCTGAGTTAACCCCTTTTCTCATTCAGATCCATAGTAAGCCAGGGTTTAGATTTGGTTCTCCTCAATTGTTTGAGTTTGAGTGGAGCTACTTGGTCTGAAACCTTAGTAATTTTTCTGCTAAAGTGTGTAGTGAGGCCATCTGCCGTTCATGATGAGGGTTGGAGTTGAGGATGGGCATGAATCCTGGATTCAAGTTCTGATAAAGGGACTCCTTTGATGTTTCTGGCCCAGTGTTTAGGTTTGTCATCAAAAATAGGTTGGTGGCTGACAAGTGCATCAATCTTGAACAGAATGAGGTGGTGGTCGGACCAGTCAATGGGAGATATCGCTCTAAGAGAGACCAGTTCATTGTTGGTAATGATCGCATCCAGTGTTGCACCTTTGATGTGAGTTGGTTTATTGCAGAGTAGTTTGAGGTTATATATTTAAGTAGGTTGGATAGGTTCTAAACAGTGGAGTCTTCTGGGTCATTCCAGTGGATATTGAGGTCACCCAGGAACACGTCTTTAGTGATTGTAATGGAGAGCCGTGATATTAGGTCTGTTAGTTCTTCGGGGAAAAGGGTACACGCTCCAGGAGGATGGTAGATGGTGTTAAATTTGATGGGTGAGGTGCCCTTGGCAGTGAGTTCGACTCCCAGGTATTCAAACAATAGGTATTCTTCAGGTTTACGTTTGGTAATCTGTAATCCAGCTTTGCTAATGATGGCTAGTCCTCCTCCCCCAGTTTTGATTGGTCTGTCTTGTCTGATGATGGTGTACCCTGGAGGGGTGAGAATGTCAAGAATGGGATGGAGTAGACATTGAGCCAGGATTCGGTGAGGAAAGCGATATCAATTTCTTCAGCAAGTAGAGCTTCAGCAATGTCTGTGTCGTGTTGTATTGCTAATCTGCACTTGAGGAGCATGCAAGAGAGAGGACGGTGAGCCTCGATGATGGGGGAGTTAGGTGGATAGAGGAGTATTGAGCAGGAGGTCTCGGCGAGTGGACAGTTTTAGGGATTCTTTTAGTGCCGTTAATAACAGGGATGGGGAAAGGTGCTGATTTCTGGCACAAAGCGAGGTAAGGGTCGTTGATCTCGTCAGGTTTCTGTATCAAAAAGGGTTGGCGATACCGTTGAGTCGAAGAGCCTGACTCACTGACGGACTGGAGGGTCGAGGGGTTCTCTGTGGGGCCAAGGAAGAGGTATTGAGTGGGGTGGGAGCAAATCTACCCTGGAGAGGGAGCACGGTGGCTTGGTCCTGTTGAGAAGGTCTTGCTGTAAGTATAGGAAATCAGCAGCAAGGGAGTTAATTTTCAGCTCCATTCTGTTCAGTTGCTTTGCTATTGACCTGAAAAAGTTTAAGGTTATAGGCAGGGGCTAATAATGACTTGAGTCTATGGAGGGAGAGTAAGCAGGGGTCAGGGATTGGACGGAATCAGTGGGATTAGGAGAGGTTGGACACGGGGAGCCAGATTAGTAATACTCCCATTCAAGGAGTTCAGAGGAGGAGTAGAGGGTCTGCTGTCCAACTGAGAAGGGAGAGAAATTCTAGGTAGGAAGTCAGAGTTCCGGGGAATGTCAAAGAGATTGGCGGTGGAGGCAGGATGTGTATGTGGGTGTGCGACGGCGGAGGGGGAGTGTGCAGTAATAATAGGGGGCAACGTGTCTGCTGGATTGGTGACGACATTGGACATGGGGATGTCACGGGGTTATCAGTGAGGTAAGCGGTGGAGACCGATTGTGCCTGTGGATGTGGGACATCTGAAGGTGAGTGTGCAGTGGTAGTAGGGGGGAGATTGACCACTGGATTGGAGATGACATTGGACGAGGGGGAAGTGAGGGTCGGGGGACAAGGGTCTGTGTTGGAGGAGGAGGTAGTTTGTGAGGGAGGGTTCAGATTATCAGGGGTCGAGCGGCAGTAGGCCAGAGGTTAGAGTCTGAGCTGTCAAGATCTAGATCTGTTTTGTGGTGTTTGTTAATTGTGACTTTGTTGTTCCTGGTGTGATCAGTTGATGTATTAATGGTGGATGTTTGGCGGCAGAGAGTAATGATAGGGGTAGTGTGATTGTAGTGAGTGTTGGTGGATGCCCATGAGTTGGGGAGAAGGTCTTTAGGGCAGGGAGATTGGATCCGTTCAACGTTATTAGTGAGGGTGATGGGGGTGGGGGAGATATGGTTTGATGGCTCAGTTGAGTTAACAAGGAGAGAAATGTGGGGAAGTGGCGGTAAAAAGGGGTGAGGTGCGGGTCAGTTGCCTGTATGAGAATGGTCCAGTTCTATAGCTGGAAATGGTGAGTTCCCCTTTAAAGGTCGGGGAGATGGTAGTGGAGATTTTTCACCATAGGGAATGATTACTGACTTGGCGACTTGAAGGTGAATAGAGAAGGTAGTTTTCCATTTAGTTGGGTACTTTGAGTAGAAAATGAAGTTAGTTTTCATGTTGTTGTTGGTCGCTATGTGGTAGTTATCTACAATGAGTGTTTCTGGGTGTTGTTTTAGAGTACTATGCTTGAAGTTCTTTTTTGCCTTACTGGTCATTTTGTCTGGGTAGTTAATGGACCAGGAGTTGGGTCCGTAGTGCATGAGATTCGAGTTCCGGGTGGGGTTAGGTGGGCGCATGGTTGAATGGTAGAAATTCCGAGATACAATCAGGACTCAAGCCGAAGAAGAAATGCCAAGTCACAGTCCAGAATCAAGCAGAGGGCAGAGTGGTAGTTATCATATAATTATATGCAGTATATACAATAAACTCAAAAGTGCCATATTAAATGCAGTATAAAACATTTATAGCAGTGTATATCCTAAACTCACACGAGGCCGGTCTCCACCAACCATATTTTTACAGTAATCATCATTTGGTCCAATCCAGGAGGACGTCCAGGTAGATTGCAATAAGGTTGAGTCCAAGTGTGCCAGGAGAGTTACTGAGAAAACACTTTGGGAGAAACTGAGAAAGACATCTCATGATAGAAACACTAAGCGCTTCTGAGAATTGGTCATTTGGTTAGAAAAGGGAGTGGGAAAAATAATAGAGATTCATATTGGCCCAGTAGCATGGCCACAACATTTTAGTGCCTTGTACAGTGCTGATTCTAGTGGCAAATCCGAGGCTTCACAAGTGTGCAAGGTCTTTTTTGAGGATTACTGCACACCTAACATCCTGATACTGAAAGCGGAAAAAACTTTGAATAGCACAAAGAAACACAAGTTCCCTGGTCGCGACCTGGTGACCATTTATTTCTCCCTGGAGGAGCCTCAGTTATGGGTCAGAGTTTTTACTAAAATATTTAACTCGCCCTAGTGTGAATAAGATTTTGCTGTCTTTTTCGTTCAGCCATCCTGTTCCAGTATTTAAGAAGGGAGATTATCGCAGCCCTTCTACTTGCCACCCAATCTCCCTCTTGGATGGGAGAGAAAATCCCAGGGAAGGCCCTGCCTAATGAACTCCAAGGTTGGTTGGAAAATCACAACATCATGACAGAAGTACAAGCTGTTTTCTAGGTCATGGTTGGGTAGAATTGATCAAGCAATACGCCTTTATATGATTGCACATAAGTTCACAATCTAATATAAATCTTCATCGTATCTCACATTTGTGGATCTGAAGTCAGCTTTGGAACTAGCTGACAGGGAGAAACTGGGAAGTTCTCTAGTGTGTGCTGCAACCTAACCATTAAAGGGTCTTTGTTCTCACATAACAACATCAATTGGAAACATGACTCCTTTTCCAATTGCAAAACTAAAAATGCGCTTTATGGAATATTGTGTCCATGCCCTAAATTGTATATCGGAAAAAAAATCAGGAAGTCTGACAGCGGATCACACAACACAAATCTAGAATACGCAAAAAGGTACTTACTGCTCCATTGGTCAGCCATTGGATTAGCCAGAATCATGCAGAGAATGAATTACCGTGGACAATAATATCACAAATTGAAGCAGACTCCGGTGGAGGTGACCTGGATAGATGACTCACTCATAGAGAAGCACTGTTAATCGTAAAATTCAAAACAGCAGTTGATAGGTTAAATGGAATGACGGAACTTTACTGCATGTAGCTTATTGACAGGCCAACTGGATGGGCTATTTGTGTACTGTGACTGAAGGTTTTTCCGTTCATTCGGAAGGAATCAGCACAGGATTTCTGTGCAGAATGATCCTCTTTCAAAGGGTTTTGTTATTTTTTAGAACAGAACTACATCCCCCAGAAGTCTCAATAATTACTTCAATTGCGCACGCTGACCCAGACAAACCGGAAGTAACTTCGGAGAATCTATCGGCTAAATACCAGCAATTCACTCTAAGAAGAAAGCGTTGACTTGTGTGCCCCTTGCGATGCCGCTCCTCGAGTAAGGTATGTTATGATCGGTTATACAAGCGACGTCTTGCTCGTGAGTAGCGTTCGAACTTCTGAACCGCAGAGTGATTTCTTTCCTGTTTTTCCTTTCCGGTCACAAATGAACCACAGTGAATTGGCACACGTGCCATCAGAAAACACTTTGGGAGTTACTGAGAAAACGCTTTGGCAGAATAGTCTTTGGTTCCCACGGTTGGGAAAGAGTGTTATTTGATAAAGTGAGTGTCTCTCTTCCCCCCTGTTTTAAAGAATTTGTCCCATACTCTAACAATTTGGTCTCCTTTGAATTTCAGAGATTTAGACTACAGAATAGATATTAAATTCCTTTCTTTGCTTCATTCTAGTGTCTGAATATTAATAAGACCGGGGCATAGTCTGAAAAGGATAACTAACATAGGAGGCCATCTGCCAAAAAAGAGATAAATTAGGAGTGGATGGTGCTGAACAAATGCAAGCTTAAAAGTATTCGGATATGAGTGCTAACATGAGTGTGTTTTCTTTAAAAAGTTTCAGCTCTTAATGAGTTCTGAGGAGAACCCTGCAAAGACATAATATTGGTTTTGAAACGTGTCAACTGGTGATTCACCAAACAAGTGTTCTGTACGAGGATTTACTATGGTGGCTGAAGATGTGAAATTATTCTAAATTATTCAGTAAAAGGTTTTCATTGAACCCGATTAGTTCACTGTTTGCTCTTGACCTGGTATAAGGATTTTCTAATGTGGGCAGGGAAATGCCAACCTACAGGGTATTGTTCTTTTCTCCTGTTTCATGAATGAGAAATTGGATAATTAATTACAGAACCAGAGCTCAATGTATTTATTTTTGTAGTAGGTGTTTTGTCAATGTATTTTTAATGTTTTGTCCGACAATGTTTGTTGCGGTGTTGTAAAATCTGCAATTTAATTCACCACATTTGTTGTGTTCTTCTGTGGATTGTGTATAACTTTTGAGTCATTTTTATTGTAAACAGTTATGATTTATCGGATGAAAAAATTCATGAAAAAATAAAACAAAAATAAATGGTCATATCAAGACTCATGTGTGATCATGCGCAGTGATGAGTAACTGCTATCAGTA
Source organism: Lissotriton helveticus (assembly GCF_964261635.1). Classification (NCBI taxonomy): domain Eukaryota; kingdom Metazoa; phylum Chordata; class Amphibia; order Caudata; family Salamandridae; genus Lissotriton; species Lissotriton helveticus. The sequence continues at coordinate 957,259,816 of NC_136071.1, forward strand.
TTGGCATGTGTGTTGTGAGGCTATTAGAAAGTGGGCATTTTCTTGTTTAACCATTCTATGTGCCTCTGCCTGTTTGTATATTCACCTTCTGGGATGTGCGTTCACTCTGGACAGTCCCAAGGTGTTGAGGTGTGTCCTTCCTTTGCTAAGTGATTCAGGGCCAAACTGAATAGACCTTTCTGCATTTAGAGTGGTGGGAGGAGTTTTCACTAGCACCTGAATAGGCTGTGTCTCCCCTTCACAAAGTTGTCCCCACCTCCTGCAGTGAAGCTGGACCAGGGATGACAGAACTGGTTTTTACTGAGCTCAGAGATTCATTTAACAAAGACTACAAAGAAAAAGGCAGGTATAAGTAGTAGACCTTAAACCCCAGTACATTAGATTAGTTCTGGACTAAGAAGACCCTGCCTAGAAGTAAGCCTGGGCGCAGTTCGCAGTGCTTTACACCGTGAAGTACCCAAAAAACTCCAGCTCGCTCTGCGTAGTTCAGCCAGCGACAGCGTATGTTAGGTTGTGCTTCTCGCACTGATTTTTATTACCATGAGTTTTTCTCACACTGCAAAATCAGCGCAAACAGCACTACGCATAGCGCCAGAGGGCTCTGTTGCTTTCTTCTGCTCAAGTAGATATTTTACTTGAGTAGCAGGTTCCTCAACGTGAATGGCTGATTACTCAATGTGAGCAACTGAGACCTGCCGTAACCGCTTGCCAGGAGGAGGTTTAGGGTGCTATTTTTTCCCGCAACGCTCGTCAAATTATCGCTAGTGAGCAGCTCGTGAAAAACATATCTGCCCCGCGTCACTTTGCAGAGTTTTTCGGGACTCCGCTCTCTGCACGGAGCGTGGAGTTGGCAAAGCTCTGCGAACTCTACTGGCAGAGAGGAATTCTTCACCTACCCCTACCAAGAGGAAGAGCTGAAGAGCTGCCCCTGTGCTGTGTGTTGCTTTGCTGGGTTGGCCTGCAGTTGCTGCCTCTGTCTGTGTGCAGTGGAAAGGGACTGGACTTTTGCCTTGCTGTGGTATCCTGCTTAAGATGATTCTCCAAGGGCTTGAAGTAGAGCTTGCACCCTGTATGAAGTCTCAGGGACACAAAGACTTCTCCTGCAACTTGCTAAACAGCACCTGGACTCCTCTGCTGGACTCCTGATTGCCAAAGGGTACCCATTCCAGTGCCTGGGCCCTTGTAATCATGTGGTTGGCTCTACAACTGAAGAAAAACAACACAGATGTTGTCAGCAATGCTGCCAGAGATGCCACAACCTGCACAGCGACTGAGGCCATGGCACCGCTTTTGATGTCATTTAAGAGGTCATTTAGGGATGTCATCAATTGTACGAGTGAAACTTGAGCCTCACTATATCCTCTCTGTAACCTTTGATTGTTTCAGTGAATTTCTATCCAGCCAATTTCCAGGGTTTTTTAAATGCTACTTTATAACTATAAGGCCAATGAAACCTTTGTTTTTTTCAGTAAATTTCTATGTTTTAAAAAAAGTGTATTTCCTGACTATAACATCCCTGTAACCTTTGTTTTTTTAGAATTTTATAAAATTTTTCAAATTCTATTTCAAAACTATAATGTTAATGTAACCTATAAATATTTTGTTACATTTGAAAGGTTTTTAAATGGTATTTTCTATCTAAAATGGCTCGATAAACTTTAATTTTATAAGCTTGTATTTTCTTCTGTGGATTAATAAGCATTGTTTTTTTGTAACATTTTTTATATTCGCGACAATGTCACGGTACCCGCGGTGATGTTGCAAAAGGTGCATGTTTTTGAGAAAGTCTACCAACTCGTTTCCTTTGAATAAATCATACCTCCCAGGGTTACCACAATCATCTCTTTATGACAGCTTAAACGCATCAGACCCCAGAAACATTATGTTTATGCGTCTCCTAGGCCTGCAATCCATTGATTTAACCGATGGGCACCACATGGTGAGGAGGGGGCCTGCAGACTGTGTAATTACAGGTCCAAATCATGGCTTCAACATTTGTGCTGCTGTCCTGTCTTAGATGCCCCTAGAAGAGTTCTGCTGTAGCCACTATATCAAAAAAGAGGCATTAATACATGTTTGGAGGCATCTGCACATTGCTTTACACAAATAGACATTCAAACACTCGCAAGGTACGGAAAATATGTGAGAGTTTTGGAAAATCTACTTACTCCCTCTATTGCCTCTCCCAATCTGGTCCCTGCCCCTTAAAAACTTACTACAGATTATTTCACAGTATGTCCTAGTGTTTTCTCACTATACTAAGTCATAATGTTCATTCTTTCTCTGACTTTAATGCTTTTTTTATGTTGTTAAGGCCACTGTATAAGATTGCCTTGTCTGAATAAAGTGTTTTAAATGTGATGGTCAGTTCCGCTCTGCTCTTAATGATGCACAGACATTACAGAGGCATCTCCATTGCAATGGTTTTAATTAACTGTGCAAAATCTAATATATCTAAATCAAGTCTTAACATATATATAGACAGACTTTACTTAATTGCAGGCACGATGGGGGTTATTTACAAGGCCCTTGTGCGACTTTTGCATCATTGTTAGCATGAGAAAAGTGACGCAAAAGTGGCGCAAGGGCCTTGTAAATCTGCCCCTATTTGTTTAGAAATGTAAAGTTTATATTGGAGTTTGTGTGATGGTTTTCTGAAAAACCCTCTTCAATGTGATGTTTTGTATATTTGCGGAGACTCTGTAGACCGCTGTGTAATCGGTAGTTGCTAAATACACATGTTTTTTCAAAACTCGGGGACACATACTTTGAATCAATATTTGACACAAGTTGTTTATTGATATACTCTTTAAACCTAACTTTTGAAGGGATTTTTTTTCAATTAATAGCCTACATTCTAAACATTGCACTACACATATTACTATATACAACGTACTTCTGTCAAGCCAGTTTAAACTTATAATTTTGAACTAAATTTCTTTAATAACCATTTTTCAGACCTATTTTCCATTTTTGCGGTTATTCGAGGGAGCCTTTTCCATAAAGTCTAAAACACGTACATCCACACATTTACAGTATTTTACACACTGGAGGTTTCTTACAGTATTCTCTAAAATCATGTTTTTCTAGAGAGTTTCTATAAAAACCATCTCTAAAACCTATATCTGTTTTTGCGGTAATGCCAGGGATCGCGATGACCTCGGTAATCGTAATCATCACAGATGCGTCACAAAAATGCAAAGCAAAAGCAGGAATTTAATACCTACCACCACAATAAAACATTCTAGCTATTTTGCTAATACTAACCATCCCACTAGACAAAATCATTATCTTAAACTCTAAAAACACATACATCTCTATCTTTATAACAGTCTGTATTAATGATTCGCTTGGTTATGTGAGTGCATGCATAAGTCTCTCAGTGGGTCTGTCACTGCATATAAAAGTCTATGAGTGGTCTCAGAGTAGACTAATGATTCTTTCAGTAAGTGTTTGGCAGTTCGGGCTGGACTGTTACCATGAGGCACAGGGTCAGACTGATTTGCTTATGGCCATGTCTGAACTGGGACGCCAGAGTGAGCTAAAGAATGATGCTAGATTAAACCAAGAACAGTTGACTGGGAGTGAAGGCTTGAAACGTTCAACACTCCGTCCATCATTCCCTTTGGTTTTGCTTTGTATGCCCTAAGTTGGCAGGGTATGCCCAGACGTGGGTCCCTTGCACACTTTGCCACTGGATTCAAGATAGGCTGGCTGATGAGTGTTATGAACCCAAAAGTGGTCCCAGGATGCTTCTTTCCAGTCTGGGGAAGACATGGCTTGGCAATTCATGCTGAACTGTTCCCATGAGGCACAGAGTCAGACTGATTTGCATATGGCCATGTCAGAACTGGGGTGGTGGAGTGAGCTAAAGAATGATGATGGATTAAACCCAGATCAGTTGACTGGGGGTGAGTGCTTGCAATGTTCAACACTCAGTCCATCATCCCCTTTGATTTTGCCTTATTATCTAATTAGACACAGTGTGGACATTGCTTTTTTGCAGGAAACACATTTACCCAAATCAGACTCCACCCTCTCTGCTGCTAGTTGGGGAGCGCACAGGTATTTTGCCAATTGCAGCAACTATGCCAGGGGTACTGCCATCCTTATCCACAAAAGGCTCCCTTTCAGTCTACGCTCTGTTGTAGGGGACGATGAGGATAGATACACCATTCTCATGGGGTCTCGCATGGGACATAGCAAGCACTATTATGTGTTTATGCCCCAAACACTGACTCCACTGACCTTTCCGGGAAATGTGCGGAGTGGTGCCTATTCCGTGTATCGCGGAATAGGCAGCATCCCACACACTCCACAGTGGAGCATAGTTGCCACCAACCCCCGCCTCCCTCCCGCCCAAGTAACACTTAAATAAAAAGCTTGAAAAACAATATAAAAGGCTGGACTGTTCCCGTGAGGCACAGGGTCAGACTGATTTGCATATAGCCATGTCTGAACTGGGGTGGCAGAGTGGGCTAAAGAACGGTTATGGATCAAACCCAGATATTTTTACTGGGTGTGAGTGTTTGATTGGTTCAGATGCTCCGTCCATCACCACCCCCTTTTGTACTGCTTTTGGCGGCCATAAGTGTGGCAGGGTATGCTCAGAAGTGAGTCTCTTGCTCACTTTGCCACTGGATTCAAGCAAGCCAGGCTGAAGACGGCTGGAATGCCAGAAACCGGTCCTCGGAAGCTTGTTTCCGGTCCAGGGAAGGCATGGCTTGGCAGTTCGGGCTAGACTATTCCCATGAGGCACAGGGTCAGACTGATTTGCATATAGCCATGTCTGAACTGGGGTGGCAGAGTGGGCTAAAGAATGGTGATGGATCAAACCCAGATCTTTTAACTGGGTGTGAGTGTTTGATTGGTTCAGATGCTCCGTCCATCACCACCCCCTTTTGTACTTATACCCAGAAGGGCATATATTCTCTGTGTCATATAACGCCAGTTTCCAAGACGTATCCTTTATGGACAGCTTCGTGCTGGGCAAAATCCGTTCGGCTCTTCCCGCCACATTACCTAACTTCCCCATTGAACCTGATTCATTCTCTCCTCTTACGTTGATTATCGAAAGTGAGAATGGTGTTCATCTAATATCTGAACTATATAAAACATGTGCAAGTATGAGGCCGGTGAACGACAACAAGGTCCACAAAGAATGGGAACTCGACTTAGGTCGCCCTATTATGGATGAGCAGTGGGCTAAGCGTTGCACGGTTACGAAGGAAGTCTCTCTCAACAGTAGGCATAAACTTCTTAATTTCAAGTTCTTGCAGCGAATTTACTTTACTCCTGCCAAAGCACACAGACTAGACCCGTCCAGACCACGTAATTGCCAGAAGTGCATGGCGCCACATGCGGATTTTGCACACCTCACATTGACTTGTCCTAAGCTCCAGGCCTACTGGGAACAGATACACAGCACACTAGGAGACATGACTAAATTGTTCCTTATCCCCACACCGGAAGTGGCTTTACTGGGCTATACGGTCAACTTCCCCAGAAAGGTTAGAAGATTTGTATCTCTTGGTCTGCTACTGGCCAAAAGAGAAATAGTCTTACTGTGGGGCCGCAAGTCAGCTCCTACTCTGCAGAATTGGCAGCCTCGATGCCAGCATTATGCCCAGCTCTTCCCGCCCTAAAGATATTTGGGGCCCCTACCGATCCTATGTGGAGGCTTTGCGGCAGACCTCCAGCTCTCAACTGGCACGGGGCATCATCCCAAAGGGGGTGGGGTTACAGATTTTTCTCCTTTTATATTGTGATGCATATCCACAAGGCATTCCACCATGCAAGTGACCTCTCGAATGTTTAGCCTTTTATGTTAGATGCCTCCAGGGTTCCCGGGAGCTGGGGATTGTCGACTGGTGGCCACAACTGGGGAACGGGAGAGGCCTACGGGACTGTGATTGTATTGATTTGCTGATTCCTATACACCAAAAACTATTGCCATGTTAGTCTTGCAATGCACAAGTATGTTGTGTTTATTACTGCTTCAGGGATACTGAAACTGACAGTGAACTACCATGCCTTGAAGTTTGATATGTGAAAAATTGGAAAAAAAGCAACAACAAAAAAAGGAGTGACGGGGATTTCATCCCCCAACCAAGAGCACACCAGGAGGCGCGTTTGCAGAGTAGTGGAGAAAGGGGGTGGGGCTTCCGGTGAGTTGCTGGTTCCTTTAAAAAACATATGTAGGAAAGGGGGCTGTGTGCCCCCCCTTCCCTTGACACTATTAGGCCCCCGGGGTCTGACCAATTTAAAAAAAATTTAATTTAAAAGGGAGGGGGGCCGCGTGGCCACCCTCCTGAGGCCGATATACGCCCTGGATGTATTTTTATTTTTAGAGGAGAGGTGGACCATGTGACTCCTGTCTTCCAGGCCATTTACAGCCAAGTGGACCCCATCCCCGGGGCTTGGCCTCTCATTGGGGGCCACGGGGGAGCCCAAAGGCCCCCACAGTATCTCCTGTGGGAGCCGGCATTGCTTTTGGGCAGAGGGAGCTGCAAACATGCAGCTCCCTCTGCCCAAAAGCAATTCTGCTTTACTTCGTGGAAGCGAGAACGAGAGCAGTGCTCCTGCCAAGCCATATCAAACTGCAATGTCCACCTAAGGACATTGCTGGGGGTTGCCCTAGGGGGTGGCGGTCCATAGGGTCAATTGAAGGCTCCTGGAGGGGGCCATGTGGTACCCCTTTCATCTTTTGTGTAGCTCCTGGGAAGTATTGGTCCCTGGGGCCGGGGGGACTCAATGGACCCCTGTGTTTACTTAATTTGTGCCCCAGGGTGGTGGTGGTTCCCGGGGCTATTGGGGGGCTAAAGCACCCCACACTTCATTTTTAAAGATAGCCCCTGGGAGGTGGCAGTCCCCGGGCACCTGTCCCCCTCATTTAATGAAGATAGTCCTGGGGAAGTAGCGGTCCCAGGGGTTTGGGGGGCTGCGTGGCCCCTGCATTTAATGACTATAGACCCAGGAAGGGGGCAATCCCCGGGGCTGGAGGGCTTCATGGCCCCTGCATTTAATGACTATAGACCCGAGGAGGTGGCAGCCTCCAGGGTTGCGTGGGTGCAGGAGCCCCTCCGTGCATTTTCTTTAAAAGCCCTGGGAGGTGGTGGTCCTCGGGGCTGCGGGGGGGCCTGCGTGGCCCCTCAGATTTCATGAACATAGCCCAGGGAAAGTTGCGGTCTCAGGGGCTCCTGGGGTAGCGGGATCGCCCCTATGCATATTTTTCACAAATAAAGCCCTGTGGAGGTGACAGTCTCCAGGCTAGGGGGACAGCGTGACCCCCACATTTAATCACTATAGACATGGGGAGGTGGCGGCCCCCATGGCTGTGTGGGGGCCCACATGGCAGCCTTAATTTCAGGAACAGAGCCCCAGTAGGTGGCCATCCCTGGGGCTGCAAGGGCCCACGCGGGGCCCGCATCTTTGTTTATAATATCCCCTGGGACCTGGCCCACCCGGGCGTTTAAAGAAAACAAAGCACTTCATTTTTTAAACAAAGGTTTCAGGGGGATTCATGCACCCAATGCAACTCCCACTGAAAGTTGAAAAAAATGCTTTTTCTGGCCCTGGGGGTCCTTGTGGGACCCTCTCAGCTGGCCTTGGGGGTTAGGGTGTTTCTACCTTGCCCCCTTTTCTTGTTTTTGTTTTTTTTTTACCTTTTTTCTTGTGACTCAGTTCAACCGAGTCACAAGATGATTGCCAACAATGGTTGGAACTGTTGGCAGCCAATCAGATCGCAGGCTTGAGATATATGGATATCTGAGAATTGTTTAAATTTCTCAGCAACGACTGAAATGGATTTACACTATTTAACAATCTGCACCAAAAGCTACCCTTTTGCCAAATTTGGTGTAATTATCTTCAGCAGTTCGGGCTGCAGCTGTGTCTAAAGGTTTCTATGGAAATGAACATGGAGAAAATGTGTTTTGGGACCCCCCTTTTTCTCGGGCCCCCGCTTGACGAATCATAGCGAAACTTTTCAAAACAAGAGCTGCACTCAAAGCCCCATTTGTTTTGTCATACAGCGCCAACGAAATTGGCAAAAGAAAAAACGCCTCTGAATAGAAACAATGTCCCAACTATAACTACCTACTGGCAAATATATATATATTCACGGAAAAAACATAGGTTTCAGATAAGTTATAGTTAGGAATTAGCATTTAAAAAACCTTAGAAATTCACTGAAAAAACCATAGGTTTCAGGGGTGTTATAGTTATTTGGAGATTTCACTCCTATAAAACCATTGAAATTCCCCCGTTATAGTTAGTTGTACTAACTATAACTCGCACGCCCGCCCCCCTCCTGAAGCCACTTCAAGACCACAGGGACCTCAGAACTCCATCTATGTATGTACCCCGTAGGAGTTTCCTTCACTTTGCACATGCATATTTGTGGTAGCACATGTGTGTTAATGTTACACATGCGCACAATACGTCCCACCGCCTGGCTATATACCCCTAACGTATTTCATTTTATCTGCGCATGCTCAAATACAACATGCCCAATCACAGCTCTCACACCCAGTGACGACATGCTCAACCAATCATCCTTCTGCAAAGCATTTATAAGCTGCTAACCTTCTTGAACTTTTCCTATTCCACAGTCACAGCCATTGAGAGTGTTCGTACCCACTTCTTCGTAGGTGAGCACTTTTTTAAGAGTAATTAAAATAATTAATCTGAATAATCTTTAAATGCCACGTAAATGCAAATTTATGTTCGATTTGGCAATGCTGTTTTTAAGCACGCTTTCCTGCTTTTTTATATAGTTAAAGTTGACTTCGTAACTTTTGTTTCTGTGCAAATCACTTAATCCTGGTGTGTTTGTTTAATTTGCCAAGCGCCACGTGGCCGCTCCTACAGCAGTGTGCTATGTGCTGTTCAAGTGAATACGGTGTAGTGCCTCACGTGCCCTATGCATTGCAAAAGTAATGTTTTTGGCAAAAGTGTATTTTAGCACAGTTTCCAGCTCTTATAACTTAAATATTTTGCCTACCATGTTTCTGAGCAAGTCACTTAATCCTGCCGCATATCATTTTTTAAGTAGTGCGTCACGTGCTGCTTCCTCCCCATGCACTGCAAATGTAATTGATTGGTTGATGTTGTATTTTAGCACGCTCTCCATGTTTTTAATAACCTTAAACTTCATTTGCCACCTGTTCTATCTCATTATACAGATATCTCAACCATGAGACGTACTGGTCGCCACAAGCTGTCCTGCCCATACACTATACCACGTGGTGGTGAACAACTCGACACACCAGATCCACTGACTGCTATCCATATCAGCCGAAAATTGCAATGGACCGAATGGAGTTATAAGGTTTGTCTTCAACATTTCATGATCGAAAACCATTCTGAGATAAGCACTTGTGTATTTCATGTGTTTGCAGACGGATTACTGTGTTATTGTCATATTTTACTAGAATTCGTAGGCATTCTGAAATCAACCAAACGTAAAAAAAGCATGTCCTCCAGATTTTATTGCCCAAATATGTGATTTAAAAATGAACAATGTATGAGTTATAATTTTTCTTGCTTCTATAAATATTTTTATAAAATATAAATCTGCATTGTGATAGTCTTAAAGACGTTTCTTTCTGAAACCCATTTCTCATTTTAATGCTCGTTACACGTTTTCAGCCTGTACTTGAGATACAAAGTAAAATGTTGTTTGTTTGTTTTTTTGTAAACTTTTCTTTTAATTTTCCTTGCTATTTATTTCTGAATTTCTAGATCATGGAAGTCCAAAAAGGGTTCTATCAGATCAAAGCCCAGGAGTTTGTGAATGAAGTGAGTGACCAATCTCGGCCTAACAGTTGTATAATGCAATACTATTTCCTATTTTGCTGTCCAAATATAACCTCTGGTGATTACTTTTCATCCCCAATCCTATTGAGAACAATTGTTTATATGAACATTAAAATTAAGTTTGGACATATGTACAACATATATATTTTTAACTCTTTTTTCAGTTACCACAATGTTACATAAGTCAGCAGAAAATTACCATCATTGAAGAAAGTATATCCTCCTGTTCCAGTTCATTTCACCGATGTCTCAAATATGGCATGAACTAGTTGTATGAAGCCAGAGAGATTCACAAATTTTTAACGGACAACGTTAAGGTAAATACTCACAATACGACTACTCGACGAAGTTAAAAAGTAATGGATATAAGTACTTGAGGGGTTTTCGGTGGCAGATAATCTCAAATTCACACTTGCACGGAAAGGTCTGATACAGGGTAGATCTCTGTATAACTAAAGGATGATTAGGTATTAGGATGGCATACAGAGCTCCCAACCTTCTTACTTTTTTTTCTTTAAGGGTTCCAAATTGGGGACGAATATTAGGCTGTGCAGTAGAGGTTGATGGCGTTGCTCCACTGGTACTTGGGCCTTCTCATGAAGCAGGAGGAGCCTCTCTCAATCTCCTTAACTCTTCCCTTGCAAAGTTGACTGGATTCTTAGTCTGCAAGTGCTTCTGCATACTTGCAGTTCCTAACCAGTCCTCTTTATTGGGGTCTCCTCTTGAAAGCAGTCTTGCATATGCGGCAAGTAACTTTTCTTGCATTCACCTTTTTTAAGACTGGTGAAAATTAATTTCAAAACATTCAATAAATACGGTGTCACTATGCATTGTGTCAAATGCTTTGTTAAAAATATGCAGAAAATGTTCCCTTTAATTGCTGTTAACGTCTTTATAAGAGAATTTGAAAGGAGAAAGTAGGAGATGAATAACAGAGGTAGGACGTTATATCTCAAACTGCAAAAATTGATAAAAAGGGTGGACAATGCCAGTGGAAGCGTTTCAGGCACACTGCAAACATTGAAAAAAATAAAAATATCGTCAAGTGTTACTTTGGCTTGTTATGTTTGACCTCATTTAGTCACATCAATCTAATTTTAAACACTAATTTTCTTTTTGTTTTGCAGATTAACTACAATACTTCTTTTGGACTCCATATTACATGTTGTTTATTATATTGTTTTGTTAGTTATAGTTATAGCTATTTATTGTATTGTTATCTTTTAGTTATAGTTTAAGTTATTGTTTTAATAACAGTTAATAAAAAAGTATATATCTCTGTTTTTTTTGTGGGGGTAGCAGTCATCAATAGAAATGATAATTATTATTTGACGTATGATTCTGAGGCTAACTCATTAGCAACACAGTGTGGTGAACTTTGAACCTCTGTGCTCACGTAAGAGTTCCATGAACTGTTACTATGGTAACAGGCAAAAAGCTGTTTGGGGGTAGGGTTAAAAGTTACTGGCAGTACAAAAAACGTTATATTTACCCAGAATCTTCTACATCACAGAAAGCAAAGCAAAGTAAAACAAAACACTGTGTACCAGATTTACTACTCTCTTGCACCACTTTCGCGCCAACCCCCCTACAACATTACAAGTATGTGGGCTTCAACGACCCCCCTCAAGCCCCGGGAACCACCACCCCCTGAAATTTGTATATTACAGGACGTAAACTGCGTGTCCTATGTTTATATTTATTCACATGCCACCTTGCGTGATGCACCACTAGGATGCAGGAGGCCTTCATCCCCAGGAGCCGCAGCATCAACCTGACCGAGACCCGGGATAAAAGCTGAAAGATGAGAATCAGAGCCTAAATATCCCAAACCCACTGTTCGGAGTGAAAAACCCGAGTCCAGAACCGCACCAATGAAGCGGAGCTTCTGAGAGGGGCACAGGTGCGACTTAGGCACGTTGATGGACAACGGCAGCAGGTGAAAGTGATTGACCGTAGTCTGGAGGTGGGAGACGACTGTCTGGGGCGAGCCCGCCTTCAACAACCAGTCATCGAGATATGGGAAGACTGGAACACCTGATCTGAGCAGATAAGTGAATAAACATGTGAATAAATCTTTCTACTTTTCTACGGGACTATAGAATATTGTCCATATACCACAACAATCTGCGTTTCAATATGCAAGGCATCTATTAAAGAGATAGTGTATATTTTACTGATGAAGGAAACCCAGTCTTCCTCATGAACTTTAGACTCTGCATCGGTACTTACTTGTAATTACTAAAATCTCTCAATAAACACAAGGGCTCTTTGTAGAACTATGTATTCACAAACGAGACCTAGACCACTACGGCATTAAATCGTAAACCACTTTCTGGTGTACCATCATATGCAAATCATTTGCAAATCACTCCTCTCTTTTAATAAATGAGGTAGGAGGTACATCCAGCTTATGCCCTATTTAAAAACATCTGCCCAGTCCCATGGAAACGTAGAAAACAGTTGTGAGACAAACAAAACACACACTTAAGTGTCAAAATAAAGACAGGTAGAAAAAAAGTGTGTGTGAGCAAGATGGCGCCTCACGGGCGAACCAACAACGGGAACCTGGCAGGTACTCACCAGGATTGCCCTGCTCTAATCATTGGCACCGTCAAGCTCAAAAGAAAGACTTGTGTCCAAAAAACAAACAAAGTAGTGCTTGTGAGGGAATGCAGTGTGTGAAAACAGACAAAAACACAAAGAATGTGTCAACCATCAAACATATAAAAGCCGCACAAACAACACAAAGTTTAGCTTTATTCTCTCAGTTACGTGTTGGTTGCGGGGAGTTAAAAAGGAGAGAAAGGCTAATACCTATCTAGCCATGCTCTACTTGCCGACATGTTTCATTGCCAATCCCAAGCGCTTAGTTAATGCCGGCCCGATTCCCTTTCTGTAACTGTACAGAAAGAAAAGTAACTCACGTTTGGAGTTACCCAGAAACCCACCAGGGGTTGAACCTCTCGACTGGTATGCGCCATGGTGGTCGATTGAGGTTGTGAAGACAAAGTATGTCCTAATGCAGTGGCCTAACCTGTGACGCCCTGAAGAAATTGCCTGAATTGGGATTGGCAATGAAACATGTCGGCAAGTAGAGCATGGCTAGATAGGTATTAGCCTTTCTCTCCTTTTTAGAGCCGACATCATCGTAGCACCAATCCGCCCTGTGTAACATCGCCCAGAAGTGCTTACAAACAATCGTGCATGCTGGGACTGGTAGTCACAGAACATGGAGTGACTACCAGTGATGTCAATGAAAGGCATTGAACATTTTGGGGGCGGAGCGGAGCACGACCAACCAATCAGCAAAGGGCAAGATACTTTATCTGCGAAATCCGCCCTACACCTGATGACACATACCACTGGCGCTGAGGAAGGCTGAAGTTAATGCCGAAATGCATTAGCCGAGAGTGGGAAGTGGTTCTGCTCTCTTACCTCTGTAAAAGGAATAAAGGTGTTTCCTCGCATTCCCCTGCTGTGCCCTCGCACTTTGTCTTCGGAGGAGGTGTGGAGTTTGATTTACAGCGTGATTTCCAGTGTCGCGCACACGAGGCCCCCGTTCCCTTAAGCAGGCTCTGGCTCACTGGTTTTCTACGTCTGTGGAACATTGGAGAAGATCCGGGTTGCCGGAATGACAAGAGCCCACCTGTTAGCCCGGGACGAGATGAGGCGGTGATGAGGCAATTGTGCTTCACGCTGGGCTAGGAATGATTGCCTTCCATGCCCCCGCTTAGTTAAAATCCGGATACTTTCAGGTTGGAACGGTTGGGGAGCTTAGGTGATACCGTGTTCCACAAGAACGAGACACGGGAGCCAACATCATCGTAGCACCAATCCGCCCTGTGTAACATCGCCCAGAAGTGCTTACAAACAATCGTGCATGCTGGGACTGGTAGTCACAGAACATGGAGTGACTACCAGTGATGTCGATGAAAGGCATTGAACATTTTGGGGGCGGAGCGGAGCACGACCAAGCAATCAGCAAAGGGCAAGATACTTTATCTGCGAAATCCGCCCTACACCTGATGACACATACCACTGGCGCTGAGGAAGGCTGAAGTTAATGCCGAAATGCATTCGCCGAGAGTGGGAAGTGGTTCTGCTCTCTTACCTCTGTAAAAGGAATAAAGGTGTTTCCTCGCATTCCCCTGCTGTGCCCTCACACTTTGTCTTCGGAGGAGGTGTGGAGTTTGATATATATATATATATATATATACATATATATATATATATACAAATTGTCCAATAGTAACAGAAGTATAGTAGGATTTCCTCAGTTTTGATTACCTGTTTAAATGAGTAGCCGTTTTTCGCGCACTTTTCAGCACTATAAATGCCTTCTTTAATGTTTATGCAAACACAACAATGATGGACAGAATGTGGATCAATGTCACACATTCACCCCAGTCCAAAGATCTGGGCCCAAATCCATCGTTTTTCCACTCCACACCACCCTGGGTTAGACAATGGCGATATGCAAATCAGCGCTGACCCTGTGCCCCATGGGAACAGTCCAGTCCGAACTACAAAAGCCATGTCCTTCCCAGAACGGAAACAAGCATCCGAGGACCGGCCCGGTTTCGAGGTAACACCTCTCTTCAGCCCGGCTAGCTTGATTCCAGTGGTGTGGAGTGCCTGGGACTCACGTCTGAGCATCCCCAGTACACTTAGAGCGGTAACTGCAAACACAACAATGATGGACAGAATGTGGATCAATGTCACACATTCACCCCAGTCCAAAGATCTGGGCCCAAATCCATCGTTTTTCCACTCCACACCACCCTGGGTTAGACAATGGTGATATGCAAATCAGCGCTGACCCTGTGCCCCATGGGAACAGTAGAGTCCGAACTACAAAAGCCATGTCCTTCCCAGAACGGAAACAAGCATCCGAGGACCGGCCCGGTTTCGAGGTAACACCTCTCTTCAGCCCGGCTAGCTTGATTCCAGTGGTGTGGAGTGCCTGGGACTCACGTCTGAGCATCCCCAGTACACTTAGAGCGGTAACTGCAAACACAACAATGATGGACAGAATGTGGATCAATGTCACACATTCACCCCAGTCCAAAGATCTGGGCCCAAATCCATCGTTTTTCCACTCCACACCACCCTGGGTTAGACAATGGCGATATGCAAATCAGCGCTGACCCTGTGCCCCATGGGAACAGTCCAGTCCGAACTACAAAAGCCATGTCCTTCCCAGAACGGAAACAAGCATCCGAGGACCGGCCCGGTTTCGAGGTAACACCTCTCTTCAGCCCGGCTAGCTTGATTCCAGTGGTGTGGAGTGCCTGGGACTCACGTCTGAGCATCCCCAGTACACTTAGAGCGGTAACTGCAAACACAACAATGATGGACAGAATGTGGATCAATGTCACACATTCACCCCAGTCCAAAGATCTGGGCCCAAATCCATAGTTTTTCCACTCCACACCACCCTGGGTTAGACAATGGCGATATGCAAATCAGCGCTGACCCTGTGCCCCATGGGAACAGTCCAGTCCGAACTACAAAAGCCATGTCCTTCCCAGAACGGAAACAAGCATCCGAGGACCGGCCCGGCTTCGAGGTAACACCTCTCTTCAGCCCGGCTAGCTTGATTCCAGTGGTGTGGAGTGCCTGGGACTCATGTCTGAGCATCCCCAGTATACTTAGAGCGGTAACTGCAAACACAACAATGATGGACAGAATGTGGATCAATGTCACACATTCACCCCAGTCCAAAGATCTGGGCCCAAATCCATCGTTTTTCCACTCCACACCACCCTGGGTTAGACAATGGCGATATGCAAATCAGCACTGACCCTGTGCCCCATGGGAACAGTCCAGTCCGAACTACAAAAGCCATGTCCTTCCCAGAACGGAAACAAGCATCCGAGGACCGGCCCGGTTTCGAGGTAACACCTCTCTTCAGCCCGGCTAGCTTGATTCCAGTGATGTGGAGTGCCTGGGACTCACGTCTGAGCATCCCCAGTACACTTAGAGCGGTAACTGCAAACACAACAATGATGGACAGAATGTGGATCAATGTCACACATTCACCCCAGTCCAAAGATCTGGGCCCAAATCCATCGTTTTTCCACTCCACACCACCCTGGGTTAGACAATGGCGATATGCAAATCAGCGCTGACCCTGTGCCCCATGGGAACAGTCCAGTCCGAACTACAACAGCGCTGACCCTGTTCCCATGGGGCACAGGGTCAGCGCTGATTTGCATATCGCCATTGTCTAACCCAGGGTGGTGTGGAGTGGAAAAACGATGGATTTGGGCCCAGATCTTTGGACTGGGGTGAATGTGTGACATTGATCCACATTCTGTCCATCATTGTTGTGTTTGCAGTTACCGCTCTAAGTGTACTGGGGATGCTCAGACGTGAGTCCCAGGCACTCCACACCACTGGAATCAAGCTAGCCGGGCTGAAGAGAGGTGTTACCTCGAAACCGGGCCGGTCCTCGGATGCTTGTTTCCGTTCTGGGAAGGACATGGCTTTTGTAGTTCGGACTGGACTGTTCCCATGGGGCACAGGGTCAGCGCTGATTTGCATATCGCCATTGTCTAACCCAGGGTGGTGTGGAGTGGATAAACGATGGATTTGGGCCCAGATCTTTGGACTGGGGTGAATGTGTGACATTGATCCACATTCTGTCCATCATTGTTGTGTTTGCAGTTACCGCTCTAAGTGTACTGGGGATGCTCAGACGTGAGTCCCAGGCACTCCACACCACTGGAATCAAGCTAGCCGGGCTGAAGAGAGGTGTTACCTCGAAACCGGGCCGGTCCTCGGATGCTTGTTTCCGTTCTGGGAAGGACATGGCTTTTGTAGTTCGGACTGGACTGCTCCCATGGGGCACAGGGTCAGCGCTGATTTGCATATCGCCATTGTCTAACCCAGGGTGGTGTGGAGTGGAAAAACGATGGATTTGGGCCCAGATCTTTGGACTGGGGTGAATGTGTGACATTGATCCACATTCTGTCCATCATTGTTGTGTTTGCAGTTACCGCTCTAAGTGTACTGGGGATGCTCAGACGTGAGTCCCAGGCACTCCACACCACTGGAATCAAGCTAGCCGGGCTGAAGAGAGGTGTTACCTCGAAACCGGGCCGGTCCTCGGATGCTTGTTTCCGTTCTGGGAAGGACATGGCTTTTGTAGTTCGGACTGGACTGTTCCCATGGGGCACAGGGTCAGCGCTGATTTGCATATCGCCATTGTCTAACCCAGGGTGGTGTGGAGTGGAAAAATGATGGATTTGGGCCCAGATCTTTGGACTGGGGTGAATGTGTGACATTGATCCACATTCTGTCCATCATTGTTGTGTTTGCAGTTACCGCTCTAAGTGTACTGGGGATGCTCAGACGTGAGTCCCAGGCACTCCACACCACTGGAATCAAGCTAGCCGGGCTGAAGAGAGGTGTTACCTCGAAACCGGGCCGGTCCTCGGATGCTTGTTTCCGTTCTGGGAAGGACATGGCTTTTGTAGTTCGGACTGGACTGTTCCCATGGGGCACAGGGTCAGCGCTGATTTGCATATCGCCATTGTCTAACCCAGGGTGGTGTGGAGTGGAAAAACGATGGATTTGGGCCCAGATCTTTGGACTGGGGTGAATGTGTGACATTGATCCACATTCTGTCCATCATTGTTGTGTTTGCAGTTACTTCTTTAATGTTTATGGCACGTCATGTGATCAAGTCTCTTGGTGGAGTCGAAACGCATCATGGCGGACTGCTGGCTTACCATTTTGCCCAAATAAAGCACTAAGGATTTGCACCAGTACCTGGGTCCACTCCTCGTTGTTCTTTTTCGTGAAGGAAAGCTTCGGGATAGCGATTTCGGAGATATATATATATATATATATATAATCCATACAAATCGTTTGTTTTAACGAAAAAAGACGGCACTCAAAAGTCTCTCATCCGAGTGCAAATTTTATTTGGCAGACCCCCTGCCCCCTTGACAAACGCGTTTCACCACTCGGGCTTCGTCAGTGTCAACCAGATTAGAGTGAGAAACATCATTTTATCCCCACCTTCCCCTCAACATAAAAAGAGGACTAAAAGGTTATTTTGCCTTAGGCAGCGGCCATCTTACAATATATGACAATACATTGCATATTGTTGATAAAAAATTTCACGGGGTGGAAAAAATGGTGTATATAAAGTGCTCGTGCAATTAAAAACATTTGAATGACTAAAATAGCAATTCAACAATTTGATTAATCGCATATATACATTTTCTCGTGGGAACAACGGGAGGGAGAAATATGTATATGGTTGTCATATCCATCCCCTTTAAAATATAATCCTGTATATATTTTCGTATTTACATCTTATAACCGTGTTTATGGAAATCAAAATGTCAGGAATTTTATTTATCGATGTTCTGCATCATATCCGTTGCTTTGTCCCTCAATGTGTGCATATGGTTATGCGATTATGTTCTCTTGCCCTATATGGGCATTGATATTTTTTACACTGATCCCTGTTTCGCTGTTTCGCCCTGTATGGGCAAGTATTTCCCTATAGCCATATTATTTACAATTTACATGTCTTTAGAAAAGAGAGAACATATAAAACGATGGTGGCCATATAGGTGTATATATCCACGTTTTTATCATTCCCCCCTATCCTCCGGGTTTCTTTGTTTTACATTATCAGAGGTTTCTCGTGGCATCAGTCGCTCTCACTGGCCAAGCATCATTTTCTTTTTTCTGTCCATTATGGATAGACTTAATCCAAGTGCACCCATAGCTCCTCATCGTTGTTTAAACCTCTCGGTTGGATACTTTGGAGGTCAATAATATCCCTGGATTCCAATGCTCTCAAAGATCGTACTTTGTCGCCTCCACGTTCCTTTCTATCTAGTTGGTCAATGAGAAAGAATGACAATAGGTCCCTATTGCTATTGTGGTGCGTTTTAAAGTGGCGTGCCACAGGGTAATTTTTGTCTCTGTTGGTTATGGCACGCATGTGCTCCAGGATACGCTTTTTTGTCGGGTTGATCGTACTCCCGATGTATCTCTTGGAGCACGGGCATTCCAGGCAATAGATCACATACTCTGAGTTACAGTTGAGTAATTTTGTGATCATTCTCACGGGGCGTGGATCATTAGGTCTTCCATCGTACTTGGTCCGTTTTTTACTATACTTGCATGCCTTACAGTGCATGCAAGGATAGAAGCCACATATAGATTTTTTATTTGAAGTTTTAGAGACTTGCATCGTCTATAAGTTACAGAAGGTCTGGGGGGTAGCATCTTCCTCATCACCGGATCCGTTTTCAGGATATGCCAGTTCCTGTTGAATATTGTTACCAACTCGCTAGATCTCATATTGTAAGTGGTTATCATTCTGGTTGTTCCCTCCGTTTCCACCTCCTTGACTTTAGTTTTCATTAGATCTTTTCTTTCAAGGAGGTCAGCTCTATTTACTGTACTCGTTAGTGATGCTCTCGACTCGAGTACCCTCTGTCTTGAAATCTGCACACAGCTTCATCCCTGGCCTGTGAGAAATCTTTCAAATCAGAACAATTTCTCTTTAGGTGGAGTAATTCCCCAAAGGGGATGTTTCTTATCATACTCCTCGGATGATGGCTTCCCGCATGCAATATGGTATTGCCCGCTGTGGGTTTCCGATTAATTTCGTGTGTAAAGAGCTTCCTCTTACGAAGACCTCTAGGTCAAGATAATATACAGATGTGTCGCTGATAGTACTAGTAAATCTCAAATTGAGATGATTGTCATTCAGCGCTGCAACGTACTCCACAGCCGAGGATCTGTCGCCCCGCCAGACGACAAACAGGTCATCTATATACCTTGCTCAGATGATAATATGGTCCAGCCATTTTTCATTGGTCCCCCCCAGGCCACGTGCTTCTCCCACCAGCCCACGAACAAGTTAACGTAGCTGGGGGCGAAGCACGTGCCCATGGCGGTCCCCCTGGTCTGTCTGTACATGTTTTCTGCAAATAAGAAGATGTTATTGTTGAGGCGAAACTCCGCCATCTGCAAGAGCATACAGTTGTGTCGATGGTATTTGATATCCTTCATACCAAGGAACCATTTTATTTCAGAGACACCATCCTGATGGTCAATACATGTGTATAGATTGGCGACATCAAGGGTGATCATGAACATATTTGACTCCTACTCGATGCCGTCAATCAATCTTATAAAATCTTGGGTGTCCCTTATATAGTAAGGCAGGACTCTCACGAAGGGGGCCAGGTAGGTGTCTATAAACCTAGAGGTGTTCTCCAGAAGACTTCCTATCGAGGAGACAATAGGTCTCCCCGGTGGATTTTTTATGTCTTTGTGCACCTTCGGCAGGTGGTAAAATGTGGGAATTATTGGATGTTCACAATGCAAATACTCATATTCGCTTTTATTCAGCATTCCCTCATCCCTCCACCCCTCCAGTAAGCTATGATAGTCAGTTGTGCACTTCACAAAGTCTTTTCTGTTAATGATAATATAACAGTTCTTGTCCTGAAGTTGTCGCAGGGTTTGTATTTAGTCCTACTGAAGATCACAATATTCCCCCCTTTGTCTGAGGGTTTAATCTCAATTGACGTGTCCTCCTTTAATGATTTCACTGCTTCCCATTCCAGCCGAGAGATGTTAGAGTTCTTTTTATTAATTTCCAGATTTTTGTTGGTCATCTTTTCCAAGTCCTGGAGGATGGCATCATTGAAGACGTCTATTGCGTCGTGTGTCGCATGTGGTAAGAATCTGGATTTACGCTTCAGATTGCTAGGATCTCTGACTTGCACAATCTCCTCTCTTTGTAGTACCTCTATTGAGCCAGGAAGGTCCCCGGCTTCTGCCAATTCGTGTGTTGTCATGAGGAGTGATAAGTCATTGTCCCTGAAAGTGTTACTAGTGGCCCCAGTTGATTCCGGAGGCTTCTCCATTCCGGATGGGGTTTTTGAGGCAAATATTTTCTGTAATTTTAACTTCCTCACGAACTTAAAAATGTCTATTCTCGTTTGCACTGGATCAAATTTCGCAGTAGGGCAAAAAGTTAAAAATAAAATTAAAATAAATAAATATATATATATATATATATATATATATATATATATATATATTACCTACTGGCGGTCGCCAGTAGGTATATATAGTTAGGATTTTTTCTCTATGGGTTTTTTGAAAATTCTATGTCTAATAACTTTGGCGTTTGTGGACGGAATTGGCTAAAATTTTCAGGAAAGTGGCACATTTTGTTTCTGAGCAGCCCTTAAAAATTTGGGGGGGGTTCGTCAAGGGGGGGCCGAGAAAAAAGGGGGGTCCCAAAACGTGTTTTTAACATTGAGTTTTCCATAGGGCGGTTGGCCTCACTTTTAGCCCGAACGGCTGAATGGATTTGCACGAAACTTGGCAAAATTGTAGGGACTGGTAGCCCGATGTGCCTTTTGTAGGTCTCAATATATGTGCTCCAGTGGATTTTGAGAAATTAACGTTTAAAAAAAGATATATATCTGTAACAGCGGACCAGGCAGCGCTCCGGTTCGCGTACTTTACGCGCAACGGAGCTTTGTGAAGCGAAGCTGATTGGTTCTCCGGCGTCTGTCAACATTCCAAAAAGTCCGTAGCGGCCGCCATCTTGTCTCTCGGTAGGATCGAGAGACAAGAGGAGGTCAAAACAAAGGGGGAAATAACTATAAGGGGGCATAGTAGATCCTCGCTGACCCCCTAGGTTTGATGTGGAGGTTTTAAAAGGGCCCCGCGGGGCAAAAAAAAATAATAATAATAATAATCGAACGGCTGAATGGATTTGCACGAAACTTGGCAAAATATTAGGGACTGGTAGCCCGATGTGCCTTTGCTAGGTCTCAATATATGTGCTCCAGTGGATTTTGAGAAATTAACGTTCAAAAAAAGATATATATCTGTAACAGCGCTCCGCTTCGCGTAACAGAGGTTTGCGAAGCTGATTGGTCATTCTGTCACTGGGCTATAGTTGGGCTACATCTGGCTGATATTTGGGCTACATTTGTTTTTTTGTGTGTCTGGCGGCCATCTTTGGGCTACATTGGGCTACATTGGGCTTCATTGGGCTACATTGGGCTACATTTGGGCTCCAACATATATATAGGCCAATGTAGCCCAATATATATTTTTCAAAGTTAATTTTCGTAAAAACCACTGGAGCATATATCTTGAGACATAGCAAAGGCACATCGGGCTACCAGTCCCTACAATTTTGCCAAGTTTCGTGGAAATCCATTCAGCCGTTCGAGCTAAAAGTGAGTCCAACCGCCCTATGGAAATGAAGGAAATGAATGGGTAATTTGTAATTAGCAAATAGCTAATCACAAACTAGGAATGGTAAAGAATCGCTATTTATTCCTTAAAGTTCGCTATTTAGGAAATGCAAAAAACTTTGATGATACATATGGCGGTTCATCTCTAACAAGATAAGAAGCATAGGGATACATTTATGATGACTGGCGCATCACCAGGGATGTGTTAGTCATTCTGTGCCGCTGTTCCGTCACCTATGGTGTGCTGCATTTACAATGCGGCGCATCATGGGGCAAAAACAGCACAGATGCGTGATGTATCTGTGCCGTAAAGGTGGCGCATTGCTGGAGTTGTATCGCAAGTGTGATGAAGCTCCAGCAAGGGTCGGGGGTGCCCCTGTCGCAGGGTTTCTGTTCTCACACAGAACTGTGGACAGAGGATTGGAACCTCGGCGAATTAGGGTGTCCCAAAACTCACGTTAGTAATCAAAAACTCCTTAGCAAGCTAGGTACAGTGTCACATTGGATATAACAAACTCTCAATGTTTAGACAATCCAGAATATGAACTTATAGTACCTCAGGATACGTGGAACTCATGAACAGTCGGTCGTTATATATTTCTTAGAAACCAGAACATGGAGTTAAGAAGAACACATGTGTATTTGAAATGTTTATTTACTAATGCCGTCTTCTCAGGCGTAGTATCTTAGATAATAGAAGTACACATATTATCAGTAGCAAAATTACCAGCATAGTTACTAGTACATAAAAAGCGAATGGTGACAGTATGTTAACATGCTGTAAATGAATAAGAGTTAGCAACACTTATAAGCAGCCGCGGGCCGTGGAGGGAGTTACGGTGGGGCAGGGAGGCGGGGAGGGGGAGGGGCAAGGTAGAGAGGGCTCCACCCTGCTTCTCCCCCTCCCCGCCTCCCTGCCTCACCGTAACTCCCTCCACGGCCCGCGGCTGCTTATATCTCACCCTCCCTAATACACATATTATATTATTTGCTAAGAAGGTCTCTTTGTGTTGGTTTAGGGCGTGCCCATACTTTAGTGTCTTAGATTTGAAGGAATCACATCAGCATACACCAGCTCTCTCTTCATGTGAACCGCATCAACTGTTGTGTATGTGTGTTCGGCAAAGCAATATAAAACTCGCCTCATGCCCAGAATTGGCAGAAGTTGCACTTATGTTATGAGTATGAAGTCGTGGAGATCAGACCTCATAACAATTCTGTATCGTGTTGTTCTTGAAACTTTAGCACTCGCTGTACAGATATAGTTTAACAAGCAAAGCAGATAGTAGAGCAATAACATATTATTCTCATGTAAACCACGATGAACTACTAGGTGGAAAGCTAAAGCAACAACTAAGTGTCGTGTGCAGAAGTTGCAAAAAAGGAAAAATGGCGTTTAAACCGGTAATGAGCCCATGCTAACTTAACACGGTGTAAAGATATCCAGGACCTAGATGACACCTCCCCATGATCCGGAAACGAACTGAATAAGATAATAGAAGTGCCATCTCATGAGAGCAGATTGCAAGTTTATATGTGGACGGTCCGCAAGGTAAAGCATTAAAAACTAGGAAAATTTAATGCTAAAGAAAAATAAAACAGCCAAGTACTTTATCGAGTCTTAAGCCAATAGGCAAGGTAAATAATAAAAACTTGACAAATAAGTCAATGAATTGTCAATGAAATGCTAGTACTCAGCATATCAAACATGAAAAAGGTATATGACATAACTGTGTATGCAAAATAAGCTGCAACAGCCTCCAATAGGAAGTCACCGTCTTCATCCGAAAACAGTTCAGCCATCCAATTTAAAAGCGGAAAAGAACATACGTGCTCTCCCAGCACCGGATCCTCTATCACCATCAGAGGACAGCTCGGTGGGTTTTCAAGAAAGCTCTGTTCCAAGAAAGACTGTGCTGCCGCCAGTAAATTCCAGGGACCAAGTAGTCCATGCATCAATGCCACAGCCATAATCCTTTCGCCAGGACAAACCAACTCGTGAGTAATGATAGGAGTCATCAGCTGATTAAAGTCGACGTCAGGAGAAACCGGTCCGCAGAGACACAAATCAATGGCCCAATCGAAATCACAGGTCAGGCAGTGAAATACAGGCTGGACACAGGTGAAGTAGGAGAATCGAAAAGATAATCCATATGCCGTGCTTAATATCGCCAACGGCATTGTGCCATAATATTCTAGCATGCGATTGCGGAACAGTGTCAGCAGCTGCAGGGTGGGAGGTTGCATAGGAGGGACATCCATATTTAAAAATGTAAAAAAGCACAAGAGCGTCCGCTGGTAATGCAAGTAAAAATGCCAATCCACGAACCGGAGTGGAGAAAATGGAATGAAAGGAAGCAGGGATGACTCCAAAGATTTTCTCAAATGAAGTCACGAGACCACTGGTAACAACTTTAAAAAAGTGCGCCAGGGTCTTTGTGGAGGATGCGTTAAAGATAGTCGGAACCATCTTGCTGAAATTGAAAGGCAAATCTGAATTAAAAGTATTCCTTTTATCGTAACAGTAAGTGAACGGGTTATTTGCTGCAGAAATGTTCTATTTCCTCCCACACATGAACATAGGGAGTTTTCAATCTGGCCACAAATACCAACCTTGGGACAGATTTCAACGGCATGGCAAGAATAAGAGCTCTTTTGTCTCAGAGAGAGGTGGCCTTGAGTTCGGCCCGTGAAACTTTCGTGCTTCACATAGCGAACACCCGTACAGAGGTGCAGACCCTTTTCAATTAACTCAGAACAATCTTCATTATTGAGCATCAAATAACTACCATTTTCCAACAACTTGAACGTGGGGATGATAGCAGGAACTGGCGTGCCTTGCAACACGCAAGCCATATTTGGTCGGTGTTTGTTGCATGAACCGTGTAACTGTATGTGCCTACACATTAGTGAATGATCTGGCGTCTCAGTGCATTCCTCTCCATTCAGATAAACTTCTTGATCATCTTTGAAACATCTGTATGTGTATGGAAGCGACCAGACCTCATGAAGAAAAGCACTACCTAAAGGTTCATAACGACCTATTGTTATATATTTCATACAATTTGAAAACTTATATAAAGCAAAAGGCAGCGTTATTAAACCGTGGATAAGGCACGTTGCCAAAAAACCCGCAATCCTCTGCTGATGATGTCACTGAGCATGTCATGAATGATGTAATATGTGACATCATCAGCAGTGGATTACGGGTAATAGTATCTCTAGTTTACTCCCCTATAGCTGTCTTTCTTTTAACATAAGTGTCTGTTTCCTTCCCTTATACTTACTGTTTTTGGTTCGCTTCTAGTTCGCGTACCGGCGAGCGAACTGGGAAGCGAACTAAGAGAAATAGAGGTTGGCACAGTTCCAAATATTGTACCAATTTTTTAATAACGGGGAGGTAGTTCTGAAAAGAACTTTTTTTTAAATTGTTTTTGTTGTTTTATATTTTTTTTATTATTTTTCGGAACATTTTTTTACTTTTTTTGAATTTTTCTGAAGTTTTATATTTTTTTGGGTTTTTCTTGGAGGGGGCAATGAAAACGATTCATTGTAAAGGGCTCAACAGGAGCAACAAAACAAAAAAAGAAGTATTTATTATTTTGGGCGTTTCGTACAAACTTGCATATGATAGTCAATAGCTCTGTTGATCAGAGTGATGCTTTTTTCTCCGTAGGAAATGAATCCATCACAAAATACGCAGGTGTGTTTTACTTCACCAAATTTCATTTGTATATTTGGCACCATCTCCCTGCCCTCTGGTCCCGTTACTTCCGGTACAACAGATCTTCTGGCCATAATAGGGAGATTATCTAGGTCGTTCCGAAACTGTGCAGCACTGTAGTTGTTAGGATGCCACCTAGTCATATGGCGATGCATTGTGTAGTTTCCGAAACTGTATTTTTTCTCGGTTCCTCTGGACAGTCTATCTTGACATATAAGGCAAGTTACGTATCTTGCATTTACTTTTTTCTGACCTTTGGGAATTTTAAAAAATTGCCAAATGAAGTTTTCTTTCCGGTGAGACGTCCTGGGCTGCTCAGGCAAAAACTGCCTCTCTTCGTGCTCGTCGTCCTGTTCCTCTTCTTCTTCTTCTTGTTGAATTATAACTTGAGCAGGTGGTCCACTCTTCCTTGGATGTGGTGGAGGTGGTGGGGAAGCACCAGCTGAAGCTACTAAAGAAGCCATTGCTCAGTGATCACAAAGGGTCTTTCTCTCACAATGATGAAAGTCAGAGTGAGGAAAGAAGGAGGGATTTTCATCATTTGGGAAAAACAAGAGTTCTCAACCAATCAAAAGTGTTCATTTTAGATTATATGACCTAGTCTTACATCATTAGGAAACCAAAAGTGAAATGAACCAATGAAAAGTGTTATTACCAAGTCACATGACTTGCTGTGTTTACGTTAAGCGCTTTGCAGGGCCTCCCGGTTTGCTTCCAGAAACCTGCGCTTTGCGACTCGCTTCGCGTACCAGTTCGCTAACGTAGCACGTCATATGACGTATCACGCGACAACGTGAAACGTCATGCGGACGGGAGGCGTCACGATGTTGTTTTCTAACGCGGCACTTGCGGTAAAGAAACGTTTACCGGCTCGCGGTCTATTTCGCGTCATCAAGGTCAGCTAACGGGAAGCTTCCCGATTCGCGAAGCGGGAACGAAGAAAAAAAAATATAAAAAAAAAAAATTATTCATAAACATATAAAATATATTTTGGGATTTAAAGAAGAATACATTTTACAGCTACAGATATTAGCTGTTAAAAAACCAATGAAATTCACAGAAAAAACCATAGGTTATAGACCATATATAGTTAGGAATTAGCATTTACAAAACCTTGAAAATTCACTGAAAAAACCACAGGTTATAGACCATATATAGTTAGGAATTAGCATTTAGAAAACCTTATTTTACTCACACAAAACCATTGAAATTCCATATATAGTTAGTTGCACTAACTATATATCGTGCACCCGCAATCCACTGCTGATGATGTCACATATTACATCATTCATGACATGGTCAGTGACATCACTGATGACATCACTGATGACATCTCAAATGACATCACTGATGACATCACTGATGACATCTCATTTGACATCAATGACCACATCACTGATGATATCATTCATGTGACAATACAATGCATCTCCTCACATTTTAATATAACCTCTGTTTCACCCAGTGTTAAAAAGAGAGTATAATTTTTGAAACCATTGACACACCAATACTAGTTACTACATACGCACTCACTGATTGCTACGTCTACACACACCTTCACTCATTCACCCATACAATCATTCATACATACAATCACTCATCTTTACAACACTATCATATGCACTCATACACCTATACAGACACTCACAGTCTGCCACTCATCCATGGAGTTACTCACACACCTAGTCAGTCCTGTAAAGAATCAATGACACTTCCATTTTCTTGTCTATACAGTTAAACATAGAGCACCTTACATTTTCAAACATATACTAACACATACTTACCTTCTTATACAATCATTGATACAAGTACAGATTGATCTGCACAGAGTCACACACCTCCCAGCTAGCCACACACACACTCAGTCTCCCATACAAATACTTGGGCAATCAATCAATAACCCATATAGTTACTCATATAGCTACTGATCAACACATGCAGCAGTTTACAGAACAACAGACATAATGATGCACAAATTAAGACAGTTTAGTCACTAACCCATGCAGTCAGTGAGACACATTTATTCACTCACTCATACAGTCAGTCATGCACCTACTAAATCCTTCGTCCAGACACTTACACATCCACTCATTCTTCAATATGTAAGACATATTTAAACTTTATAGAAACAAAAAATCACTGGATGTTGTTATCAGTGATGTCATCAGTGATGTCATTTGAGATGTCATCAGTGATGTCATCAGTGATGTCACTGACCATGTCATGAATGATGTAATATGTGACATCATCAGCAGTGGATTGCGGGTGCACGATATATAGTTAGTGCAACTAACTATATATGGAATTTCAATGGTTTTGTGTGAGTAAAATAAGGTTTTCTAAATGCTAATTCCTAACTATATATGGTCTATAACCTGTGGTTTTTTCAGTGAATTTTCAAGGTTTTGTAAATGCTAATTCCTAACTATATATGGTCTATAACCTATGGTTTTTTCTGTGAATATATATATATATATATATATATATATATATATATATATATGACAAACGAAGAAGCACCAGACTTGGAGAGCCCTACGCCAAGTGTTAATGTTCATTTCATGCCAGGCAGTCCCGCTGTCACTCACTTCAAGTTCAGAGATTAATAAGCCAGCATTTCCTAACGCGTTTCAAGCGTCCATGCGCCCTTGTTCACAGGTGTTGGCCGATGGGTGTGAGCAGCAATACGCCTTCAAACATCCCTAAATAGTCCCGCCCAGCTGGGCGTGTCAGCTTAGTGCATGCTGGGATATGAAGTCTATTGACAAGGTATGTACCTGTGGCCGCCGTCACTCCATCAAATTCAATACCACAGTGGGTTTCTGTACCTGTTACGAGTGGCTGCAGGGCTGTGATTATCCCTTCGGCAGGAAAACACAAGGCTCCATCTGCGTCTGTAATCACCACGCTGGACCCGCTAGTCAGCGGTGGGGCACCTCCGCGACCCCGGCAGGCCGCAATTATATGACAAACGAAGAAGCACCAGACTTGGAGAGCCCTACGCCAAGTGTTAATGTTCATTTCATGCCAGGCATTCCCGCTGTCACTCACTTCAAGTTCAGAGATTAATAAGCCAGCATTTCCTAACGCGTTTCAAGCGTCCATGCGCCCTTGTTCACAGGTGTTGGCCGATGGGTGTGAGCAGCAATACGCCTTCAAACATCCCTAAATAGTCCCGCCCAGCTGGGCGTGTCAGCTTAGTGCATGCTGGGATATGAAGTCTATTGACAAGGTATGTACCTGTGGCCGCCGTCACTCCATCAAATTCAATACCACAGTGGGTTTCTGTACCTGTTACGAGTGGCTGCAGGGCTGTGATTATCCCTTCGGCAGGAAAACACAAGGCTCCATCTGCGTCTGTAATCACCACGCTGGACCCGCTAGTCAGCGGTGGGGCACCTCCGCGAAGTGAGTGACAGCGGGACTGCCTGGCATGAAATGAACATTAACACTTGGCGTAGGGCTCTCCAAGTCTGGTGCTTCTTCGTTTGTCATATAATTGCGGCCTGCCGGGGTCGCGGAGGTGCCCCACCGCTGACTAGCGGGTCCAGCGTGGTGATTACAGACGCAGATGGAGCCTTGTGTTTTCCTGCCGAAGGGATAATCACAGCCCTGCAGCCACTCGTAACAGGTACAGAAACCCACTGTGGTATTGAATTTGATGGAGTGACGGCGGCCACAGGTACATACCTTGTCAATAGAGTTCATATCCCAGCATGCACTAAGCTGACACGCCCAGCTGGGCGGGACTATTTAGGGATGTTTGAAGGCGTATTGCTGCTCACACCCATCGGCCAACACCTGTGAACAAGGGCGCATGGACGCTTGAAACGCGTTAGGAAATGCTGGCTTATTAATCTCTGAACTTGAAGTGAGTGACAGCGGGACTGCCTGGCATGAAATGAACATTAACACTTGGCGTAGGGCTCTCCAAGTCTGGTGCTTCTTCGTTTGTCATATATATATATATATATATATATATATATATATATATATATATATATATATATATATAATATATATATATATATATATATATATATATATATATATATATATATATATATATATTACCTACTGGCAGTCGCCAGTAGGTATATAAAGTTAGGATTTTTTTGAATAGGGATTTCTGAAAATTCTATGTTGAATAACTTTGGCGTTGATGGACGGAATTGGCTGAAATTTTCAGGAAAATGGCACATTTTGTTTCTGAGCGTCCCCTGAACGTTTGGGGGTTTCGTCAAGCGGGGGCCGAGAAAAAAGGGGGGTCCCAAAACGTGTTTTTAACATTGAGTTTTCCATAGGGCGGTTGGACTCACTTTTAGCTCGAACGGCTGAATGGATTTCCACAAAACTTGGCAAAATTGTAGGGACTGGTAGCCCGATGTGCCTTTGCTATATCTCAAGATATATGCTCCAGTGGTTTTTCCGAAAATTAACTTTGAAAAATATATATTGGGCTACATTGGGCTATATATATGTTTGAGCCCAAATGTAGCCCAATGTAGCACAATGTAGCCCAATGTAGCCCAAAGATGGCCACCAGAGACAAAAAAAAACAAATGTAGCCCAAATATCAGCCAGATGTAGCCCAACTATAGCCCAATGACAGAATGTCCCAGAGTGTTCTAAAGAACAACTAGAACGCTCACAGTCTTACTTATGACAAAAGTATGGCACACCTGAAGTCATCTTGATTGGAATAAAGTGGTAACACTTAATACATTTAATTTGAAAAGGAACAAAATGAGGGGTTTCATTTTGCCATAGAAATGTTATATATATATATATATATATATATATATATATATATATATATATATATATATATGTATATATATATATATATATTACCTACTGGCGGTCGCCAGTAGGTATATAAAGTTAGGATTTTTTTGAATAGGGATTTCTGAAAATTCTATGTTGAATAACTTTGGCGTTGATGGACGGAATTGGCTGAAATATTCAGGAAAATGGCACATTCTGTTTCTGAGCGTCCCCTGAAAGTTTGGGGGGGTTTCGTCACGCGGGGTCCGAGAAAAAAGGGGGGTCCCAAAACGTGTTTTTAACATTGAGTTTTCCATAGGGTGGTTGGACTCACTTTTAGCTCGAACGGCTGAATGGATTTCTATGAAACTTGGCAAAATTGTAGAGACTGTTTGCCCGATGTGCCTTTGCTAGGTCTCAAGATATGTGCTCCAGTGGATTTTGAGAAATTAACGTTCAAAAAAATATATATATCTGTGACAGCGTCCCGGTTGTTGTGTTGTGTGGGTGATGTAAGTACCAACATGTAGGTACCAATGAAGAGTCTAAAATTCAATGTACACCGTCTCCTCTGTAGATATTTTGTATGTTCTAATATGGGTTATTTAAATGTAAATGTGTGGAAAAGCACTTCATGCTTTAAAGCAATTGTATTTTTGAACTGATTGTTCTTTCCTCTTAGTCCTCCTCTTTGGTTTTTTTTCCCCACACTCTTCTTCAGCATGATAGTTGATAAATTCGTTCCCTCAAAAAATTGATATACATAAAAAATTATATTAAATACATATAAAATATCTTTTTCCTTTAAAAGAAGAATACATTTTACAGCTTTTGATATTTGCTATTAAAAAACCATTGAAATTCACTGAAAAAACCATAGGTTATAAACCATATATAGTTAGGAATTAGCATTTACAAAACCTTATTTTACTCACACAAAATCATTGAAATTCGCATATATAGTTAGTTGCACTAACTATATATCGCGCACCCGCATTCCACTGCTGATCATGTCACATATTACATCATTCATGACATGGTCAGTGACATCACTGATGACATCACTGATGACATCTGAAATGACATCACTGATGACATCACTGATAACAACATCCAGTGACTGTATGTTTCTGTAAAGTTAAAATATGTCTTACATATTGAAGAATGAGTGGATGTATAAGTGTCTGGATGAAGGATTTAGTAGGTGCATGACTGACTGTATGAGTGAGTGATTAAATGTGTCTCACTGAGTGCATGGGTTAGTGACTAAACTGTCTTAATTTGTGCATCTTTATGTCTGTTATTCTGTAAACTGCTGCATGTGTTGATCAGTAGCTATATGAGTAACTATATGGGTTATTGATTGGTTGCCCAAGTATTTGTATGGGAGAATGAGTGTGTGTGTGTGGGTGGCTTGGGAGGTGTATGACTCTGTGCATAGATGTGTGAGCAGTTGATTCACTAGATGTATGGGTTCAAAAGTGCATGTGGAAACAGCTGTATGGGCGGTTGACTGTGTGCATGAGTGTATTGGTGAGTGAATGGATATCTCAGTGCTACATGTCAAAGTAAGTACATATGTAAAACACAGTACATGTGAGAGTTGACATATATAAATAACTGTGCATAAGAGCCAGTGAATGTGTGAGTGGCTGTATGGATCATTGTGAACTTGTATCAGGGATTGTATAAGAGAGTAAATATGTGTTAGTATATGTTTGAATAAGTAAGGTGTGTATAACTGTATAGTTGAGGAAATGGAGGTGTGATTGATTCTTTGCATGACTGACTAGGTGTGTGAGTAACTCCATCGATGAGTGACAGTCTGTGAGTGTCTGTTTACACTGAGTGTATCTAAGGTTATATTAGAGTCTGAAGAGGTTCATCGTATTATCACATGAATGATGTCATCAGTGATGTCATTTGAGATGTCATCAGTGATGTCATCAGTGATGTCATCAGTGATGTCATTTGAGATGTCATCAGTGATGTCATCAGTGATGTCATCAGTGATGTCTTTGAGATGTCATCAGTGATGTCATCAGTGATGTCATTTGAGATGTCATCAGTGATGTCATCAGTGATGTCATTTGAGATGTCATCAGTGATGTCATCAGTGATGTCACTGACCATGTCATGAATGATGTAATATGTGACATGATCAGCAGTGGATTGCGGGTGCGCGATATATAGTTAGTGCAACTAACTATATATGCGAATTTCAATGGTTTTGTGTGAGTAAAATAAGGTTTTGTAAATGCTAATTCCTAACTATATATGGTCTATAACCTAAGGTTTTTTCAGTGAATTTTCAAGGTTTTGTAAATGCTAATTCCTAACTATATATGGTTTATAACCTATGGTTTTTTAAGTGAATATATATATATATTCACAGAAAAAACCATAGGTTATAGACCATATATAGTTAGGAATTAGCATTTACAAAACCTTGAAAATTCACTGAAAAAACCATAGGTTATAGACCATATATAGTTAGGAATTAGCATTTAGAAAACCTTATTTTACTCACACAAAACCATTGAAATTCCATATATAGTTAGTTGCACTAACTATATATCGCGCACCCGCAATCCACTGCTGATGATGTCACATATTACATCATTCATGACATGGTCAGTGACATCACTGATGACATCACTGATGACATCACTGATGACATCTCAAATGACATCACTGATGACATCACTGATGACATCTCAAATGACATCACTGATGACATCATGACACACCAATACCAGTTACTACATACGCACTCACTGATTCCTACGTCTACACACACATTCACTCATTCACCCATATAATCACTCATACATACAGTCACTCATTATTACAACACTATCATATGCACTCATACACCTATGCAGACAGTCACACACTGCCACTCATCCATAGAGTTACTCACACACCAAGTCAGTCCTGTAAAGAATCAATCACACTTCCATTTCTTCATCTATACAGTTAAACACAGAACACCATACTTCAGTGACATCACTGATGACATCACTAATGACATCTGAAATGACATCACTGATGACATCTCAAATGACATCACTGATGACATCATGACACACCAATACCAGTTACTACATACGCACTCACTGATTCGTACGTCTACACACACATTCACTCATTCACCCATACAATTACTCATACATACAGTCAGTTATTATTAGAACACTATCATATGCACTCATACACCTAGTCAGTCCTGTGAAGAATCAATCACACTTCGATTTCCTCATCTATAGTTAAACACAGAACACCATACTTTTCACACATATACTAACACATACTTACTCTCTTATACAATCACTGATACAAGTACACATTGATATGCACAGAGTCACACACCTCCCAGCCAGCCACACACACACTCAGTCTTCCATACATCCACTCATTCTTCAATATGTAAAACGTATTTAAACTTTACAAAAACACACAGACACTAGATGATGTCATCAGTGATGTCATTTGAGATGTCATCAGTGATGTCATCAGTGATGTCACTGACCATGTCATGAATGATGTAATATGTGACATCATCAGCAGTGGATTGCGGGTGCGCGATATATAGTTAGTGCAACTAACTATATATGGAATTTCAATGGTTTTGTGTGAGTAAAATAAGGTTTTCTAAATGCTAATTCCTAACTATATATGGTCTATAACCTATGGTTTTTTCAGTGAATTTTCAAGGTTTTGTAAATGCTAATTCCTAACTATATATGGTCTATAACCTATGGTTTTTTCTGTGAATTTCATTGGTTTTTTTAACAGCTAATATCTGTAGCTGTAAAATGTATTCTTCTTTAAATCCAAAAATATATTTTATATGTTTATGAATAATTTTTTTTTAAAATATTTTTTTTTCTTCGTTCCCGCTTCGCGAATCGGGAAGCTTCCCGTTAGCTGACCTTGATGCCGCGAAATAGACCGCGAGCCGGTAAACGTTTCTTTACCGCAAGTGCCGCGTTAGAAAACAACATCGTGACGCCTCCCGTCCGCATGACGTTTCACGTTGTCGCGTGATACGTCATATGACGTGCTACGTTAGCGAACTGGTACGCGAAGCGAGTCGCAAAGCGCAGGTTTCTGGAAGCAAACCGGGAGGCCCTGCAAAGCGCTTAACGTAAACACAGCAAGTCATGTGACTTGGTAATAACACTTTTCATTGGTTCATTTCACTTTTGGTTTCCTAATGATGTAAGACTAGGTCATATAATCTAAAATGAACACTTTTGATTGGTTGAGAACTCTTGTTTTTCCCAAATGATGAAAATCCCTCCTTCTTTCCTCACTCTGACTTTCATCATTGTGAGAGAAAGACCCTTTGTGATCACTGAGCAATGGCTTCTTTAGTAGCTTCAGCTGGTGCTTCCCCACCACCTCCACCACATCCAAGGAAGAGTGGACCACCTGCTCAAGTTATAATTCAACAAGAAGAGGAAGAAGAGGAACAGGACGACGAGCACGAAGAGAGGCAGTTTTTGCCTGAGCAGCCCAGGACGTCTCACCGGAAAGAAAACTTCATTTGGCAATTTTTAAAAATTCCCAAAGGTCAGAAAAAAGTAAATGCAAGATACGTAACTTGCCTTATATGTCAAGATAGACTGTCCAGAGGAACCGAGAAAAAATACAGTTTCGGAAACTACACAATGCATCGCCATATGACTAGGTGGCATCCTAACAACTACAGTGCTGCACAGTTTCGGAACGACCTAGATAATCTCCCTATTATGGCCAGAAGATCTGTTGTACCGGAAGTAACGGGACCAGAGGGCAGGGAGATGGTGCCAAATATACAAATGAAATTTGGTGAAGTAAAACACATCTGCGTATTTTGCGATGGATTCATTTGCTACGGAGAAAGAAGCATCACTCTGATCAACAGAGCTATTGACTATCATATGCAAGTTTGTACGAAACGCCCAAAATAATAAATACTTCTTTTTTTGTTGTGTTGCTCCTGTTGAGCCCTTTACAATGAATCGTTTTCATTGCCCCCTCCAAGAAAAACCCAAAAAAATATAAAACTGTTCAGAAAAATTCAAAAAAAGTAAAAAAATGTTCCGAAAAATAATAAAAAAAATATAAAACAACAAAAACAAAAAAAAATAAAGTTCTTTTCAGAACTACCTCCCCGTTATTAAAAAATTGTTACAATATTTGGAACTGTGCCAACCTCTATTTCTCTTAGTTCGCTTCCCAGTTCGCTCGCCGGTACGCGAACCGGAAGCGAACCAAAAACAGTAAGTATAAGGGAAGGAAACAGACACTTATGTTAAAAGAAAGACAGCTAAAGGGGAGTAAACTAGAGATACTATTACCCGTAATCCACTGCTGATGATGTCACATATTACATCATTCATGACATGCTCAGTGACATCATCAGCAGAGGATTGCGGGTTTTTTGGCAACGTGCCTTATCCACGGTTTAATAACGCTGCCTTTTGCTTTATATAAGTTTTCAAATTGTATGAAATATATACCAATAGGTCGTTATGAACCTTTAGGTAGTGCTTTTCTTCATGAGGTCTGGTCGCTTCCATACACATACAGATGTTTCAAAGATGATCAAGAAGTTTATCTGAATGGAGAGGAATGCACTGAGACGCCAAATCATTCACTAATGTGTAGGCACATACAGTTACACGGTTCATGCAACAAACACCGACCAAATATGGCTTGCGTGTTGCAAGGCACGCCAGTTCCTGCTATCATCCCCACGTTCAAGTTGTTGGAAAATGGTAGTTATTTGATGCTCAATAATGAAGATTGTTCTGAGTTAATTAAAAGTATTCCTTTTATCGTAACAGTAAGTGAACGGGTTATTTGCTGCAGAAATGTTCTATTTCCTCCCACACATGAACATAGGGAGTTTTCAATCTGGCCACAAATACCAACCTTGGGACAGATTTCAACGGCATGGCAAGAATAAGAGCTCTTTTGTCTCAGAGAGAGGTGGCCTTGAGTTCGGCCCGTGAAACTTTCGTGCTTCACATAGCGAACACCCGTACAGAGGTGCAGACCCTTTTCAATTCAGATTTGCCTTTCAATTTCAGCAAGATGGTTCCGACTATCTTTAACGCATCCTCCACAAAGGCCCTGGCGCACTTTTTTAAAGTTGTTACCAGTGGTCTTGTGACTTCATTTGAGAAAATCTTTGGAGTCATCCCTGCTTCCTTTCATTCTATTTTCTCCACTCTGGTTCGTGGATTGGCATTTTTACTTGCATTACCAGCGGACGCTCTTGTGCTTTTTTACATTTTTAAATATGGATGTCCCTCCTATGCAACCTCCCACCCTGCAGCTGCTGACACTGTTCCGCAATCGCATGCTAGAATATTATGGCACAATGCCGTTGGCGATATTAAGCACGGCATATGGATTATCTTTTCGATTCTCCTACTTCACCTGTGTCCAGCCTGTATTTCACTGCCTGACCTGTGATTTCGATTGGGCCATTGATTTGTGTCTCTGCGGACCGGTTTCTCCTGACGTCGACTTTAATCAGCTGATGACTCCTATCATTACTCACGAGTTGGTTTGTCCTGGCGAAAGGATTATGGCTGTGGCATTGATGCATGGACTACTTGGTCCCTGGAATTTACTGGCGGCAGCACAGTCTTTCTTGGAACAGAGCTTTCTTGAAAACCCACCGAGCTGTCCTCTGATGGTGATAGAGGATCCGGTGCTGGGAGAGCACGTATGTTCTTTTCCGCTTTTAAATTGGATGGCTGAACTGTTTTCGGATGAAGACGGTGACTTCCTATTGGAGGCTGTTGCAGCTTATTTTGCATACACAGTTATGTCATAGACCTTTTTCATGTTTGATATGCTGAGTACTAGCATTTCATTGACAATTCATTGACTTATTTGTCAAGTTTTTATTATTTACCTTGCCTATTGGCTTAAGACTCGATAAAGTACTTGGCTGTTTTATTTTTCTTTAGCATTAAATTTTCCTAGTTTTTAATGCTTTACCTTGCGGACCGTCCACATATAAACTTGCAATCTGCTCTCATGAGATGGCACTTCTATTATCTTATTCAGTTCGTTTCCGGATCATGGGGAGGTGTCATCTAGGTCCTGGATATCTTTACACCGTGTTAAGTTAGCATGGGCTCATTACCGGTTTAAACGCCATTTTTCCTTTTTTGCAACTTCTGCACACGACACTTAGTTGTTGCTTTAGCTTTCCACCTAGTAGTTCATCGTGGTTTACATGAGAATAATATGTTATTGCTCTACTATCTGCTTTGCTTGTTAAACTATATCTGTACAGCGAGTGCTAAAGTTTCAAGAACAACACGATACAGAATTGTTATGAGGTCTGATCTCCACGACTTCATACTCATAACATAAGTGCAACTTCTGCCAATTCTGGGCATGAGGCGGGTTTTATATTGCTTTGCCGAACACACATACACAACAGTTGATGCGGTTCACATGAAGAGAGAGCTGGTGTATGCTGATGTGATTCCTTCAAATCTAAGACACTAAAGTATGGGCACGCCCTAAACCAACACAAAGAGACCTTCTTAGCAAATAATATAATATGTGTATTAGGGAGGGTGAGATATAAGCAGCCGCGGGCCGTGGAGGGAGTTACGGTGAGGCAGGGAGGCGGGGAGGGGGAGAAGCAGGGTGGAGCCCTCTCTACCTTGCCCCTCCCCCTCCCCGCCTCCCTGCCCCACCGTAACTCCCTCCACGGCCCGCGGCTGCTTATAAGTGTTGCTAACTCTTATTCATTTACAGCATGTTAACATACTGTCACCATTCGCTTTTTATGTACTAGTAACTATGCTGGTAATTTTGCTACTGATAATATGTGTACTTGTATTCTCCACCCTGCTTCTCCCCCTCCCCGCCTCCCTGCCTCACCGTAACTCCCTCCACGGCCCGCGGCTGCTTATAAGTGTTGCTAACTCTTATTCATTTACAGCATGTTAACATACTATCACCATTCGCTTTTTATGTACTAGTAACTATGCTGGTAATTTTGCTACTGATAATATGTGTACTTGTATTATCTAAGATACTACGCCTGAGAAGACGGCATTAGTAAATAAACATTTCAAATACACATGTGTTCTTCTTAACTCCATGTTCTGGTTTCTAAGAAATATATAACGACCGACTGTTCATGAGTTCCACGTATCCTGAGGTACTATAAGTTCATATTCTGGATTGTCTAAACATTGAGAGTTTGTTATATCCAATGTGACACTGTACCTAGCTTACTAAGGAGTTTTTGATTACTAACGTGAGTTTTGGGACACCCTAATTCGC
The DNA here is from genome assembly GCF_964261635.1 of Lissotriton helveticus. Lineage (NCBI taxonomy): Eukaryota > Metazoa > Chordata > Amphibia > Caudata > Salamandridae > Lissotriton > Lissotriton helveticus. The sequence continues at coordinate 957,298,705 of NC_136071.1, forward strand.
CGAGGTTCCAATCCTCTGTCCACAGTTCTGTGTGAGAACAGAAACCCTGCGACAGGGGCACCCCCGACCCTTGCTGGAGCTTCATCACACTTGCGATACAACTCCAGCAATGCGCCACCTTTACGGCACAGATACATCACGCATCTGTGCTGTTTTTGCCCCATGATGCGCCGCATTGTAAATGCAGCACACCATAGGTGACGGAACAGCGGCACAGAATGACTAACACATCCCTGGTGATGCGCCAGTCATCATAAATGTATCCCTATGCTTCTTATCTTGTTAGAGATGAACCGCCATATGTATCATCAAAGTTTTTTGCATTTCCTAAATAGCGAACTTTAAGGAATAAATAGCGATTCTTTACCATTCCTAGTTTGCGATTAGCTATTTGCTAATTACAAATTACCCATTCATTTCCTTCATTTCCATAGGGCGGTTGGACTCACTTTTAGCTCGAACGGCTGAATGGATTTCCACGAAACTTGGCAAAATTGTAGGGACTGGTAGCCCGATGTGCCTTTGCTATGTCTCAAGATATATGCTCCAGTGGTTTTTACGAAAATTAACTTTGAAAAATATATATTGGGCTACATTGGCCTATATATATGTTGGAGCCCAAATGTAGCCCAATGTAGCCCAATGAAGCCCAATGTAGCCCAATGTAGCCCAAAGATGGCCGCCAGACACACAAAAAAACAAATGTAGCCCAAATATCAGCCAGATGTAGCCCAACTATAGCCCAGTGACAGAATGACCAATCAGCTTCGCAAACCTCCGTTACGCGAAGCGGAGCGCTGTTACAGATATATATCTTTTTTTGAACGTTAATTTCTCAAAATCCACTGGAGCACATATATTGAGACCTAGCAAAGGCACATCGGGCTACCAGTCCCTAATATTTTGCCAAGTTTCGTGCAAATCCATTCAGCCGTTCGATTATTATTATTATTATTTTTTTTTGCCCCACGGGGCCCTTTTAAAACCTCCACATCAAACCTAGGGGGTCAGCGAGGATCTACTATGCCCCCTTATAGTTATTTCCCCCTTTGTTTTGACCTCCTCTTGTCTCTCGATCCTACCGAGAGACAAGATGGCGGCCGCTACGGACTTTTTGGAATGTTGACAGACGCCGGAGAACCAATCAGCTTCGCTTCACGAAGCTCCGTTGCGCGAAAAGTACGCGTCCTGGGACGCTGCCAGGTCCGCTGTTACAGATATATATCTTTTTTTAAACGTTAATTTCTCAAAATCCACTGGAGCACATATATTGAGACCTACAAAAGGCACATCGGGCTACCAGTCCCTACAATTTTGCCAAGTTTCGTGCAAATCCATTCAGCCGTTCGGGCTAAAAGTGAGGCCAACCGCCCTATGGAAAACTCAATGTTAAAAACACATTTTGGGACCCCCTTTTTTCTCGGCCCCCCCTTGACGAACCCCCCCCAAATTTTCAAGGGCTGCTCAGAAACAAAATGTGCCATTTTCCTGAAAATTTCAGCCAATTCCGTCCACAAACGCCAAAGTTATTAGACATAGAATTTTCAAAAATCCCATAGAGAAAAAATCCTAACTATATATACCTACTATAGTTATATTACCTACTGGCGGTCGCCAGTAGGTATATATAGTTAGGATTTTTTCCCTATGGGTTTTTTGAAAATTCTATGTCTAATAACTTTGGCGTTTGTGGACAGAATTGGCTGAAATTTTCAGGAAAATGGCACATTTTGTTTCTGAGCAGCCTTTGAAAATTTGGGGGGGGTTCGTCAAGGGGGGGCCGAGAAAAAAGGGGGGTCCCAAAACGCGTTTTTCCCATGTTAATTTCCATAGGGCGGTTGGCCTCACTTTTAGCCCGAACGGCTGAATGGATTTGCACGAAACTTGGCAAAATTGTAGGGACTGGTAGCCCGATGTGCCTTTTGTAGGTCTCAATATATGTGCTCCAGTGGATTTTGAGAAATTAACGTTTAAAAAAAGATATATATCTGTAAGCGCGGACCAGGCAGCGCTCTGGTTCGCGGACTTTTCGCGCAACGGAGCTTTGTGAAGCGAAGCTGATTGGTTCTCCGGCGTCTGTCAACATTCCAAACAGTCCGTAGCGGCCGCCATCTTGTCTCTCGGTAGGATCGAGAGACAAGAGGAGGTCAAAACAAAGGGGGAAATAACTATAAGGGGGCATAGTAGATCCTCGCTAACCCCCTAGGTTTGATGTGGAGGTTTTAAAAGGGCCCCGCGGGGCAAAAAAAAATAATAATAATAATAATCGAACGGCTGAATGGATTTGCACGAAACTTGGCAAAATTGTAGGGACTGGTAGCCCGATGTGCCTTTGCTAGGTCTCAATATATGTGCTTCAGTGGATTTTGAGAAATTAACGTTCAAAAAAAGATATATATCTGTAACAGCGCACCGCTTCGCGTACTTTTCGCGTTACGGAGCTTTGCGAAGCGAAGCTGATTGGCTCTCCGGTGTCTGTAAACATTCCAAACAGTACGTAGCGGCCGCCATCTTGTCTCTCGGTAGGATCGAGAGACAAGAGGAGGCCAAAGCGAAGGGGCAAATGACCATAAGGGGGCATAGTAGATCCTCGCTGACCCCCTAGGTTTGATGTGGAGGTTTTAAAAGGGCCCCGCGGGGCAAAAAAAAAAAAAAATAATAATAATCGAACGGCTGATGACCATAAGGGGGCATAGTAGATCCTCGCTGACCCCCTAGGTTTGATGTGGAGGTTTTAAAAGGGCCCCGCGGGGCAAAAAAAAAAAATAATAATAATAATCGAACGGCTGAATGGATTTGCACGAAACTTGGTAAAATATTAGGGACTGGTAGCCGGATGTGCCTTTGCTATGTCTCAATATATGTGCTTCAGTGCATTTTGAGAAATTAACGTTCAAAAACAAGATATATATCTGTAACAGCGCTCCGCTTCGCGGAGATAAAATTATATCTGTATTACCTAGCTGTTGCTAACACCAGTTAGCGACGGCTAGTAGGAGATAGCGACCATCTTGGGTCCCACTTTGCATGTGAGTGATATTTATCACTAATGACATGCAAAGTGGGCATGCCAAGATGTTAGCGACTGGAAACAGTCGCTAACATCGCTATCTCCTATTATCAACTTTTGGAAATATTCGAGATAAGCGCGAATATCTCCAAGAAGTAACAGCTGCCCTGAGCAGTTCTTAGCCATGTTATCCAATGGGAGGTGGATAACATGGCTAAGAGCATTAGCTCGGTAATGCATGAATATCGCGGAGTTTTCAGCGATATTAATGCATTGCGCTCGTTTTTTATCGTATTTGCGATAAACCTTGATAATAGCAAGGTTTATGTGCGATAATTTCTGACAGTAAAAAAATCTTTGCAATGCATCGTTAGGGATAAATATCGCTTAACTTTGGTAATATGCCCCAACGTCTGTTAACGTTCGATTCGAAGGAAATCAGGAATTGTTGAAAAACATTGTGTGCGCCATCTTGTCTTTTTTCAAATGCCACACTTTTGTCGTGCACGGCAGCCATTTTAGATGCCTTGACCAGATCCACTCTGTGCACGCTGTCGATCCTTAGCATGGCTCCCCACCCTCGCAAGCATCTCCCCCAGGCAGTGGTCACCCCCGCTCTCTGTTTTATGCATGGGTAATAAACCTCCCCCCATCTGCGCTGTTCTTCCCTGAGAATCACACCCTGTGCCCGCCCGACACCTCCCTTTCGCCCTATTCACTACCGCACCCTCTGACACTCCTTTTCCTCTGTGTCCGATTGTCCAGGCCGGTCCTAGGCTATCAGCTAGCCCTGCAGATGTAGTTTATGGCCACAGCTATAAAGAATCACCCGTCTTCAAAGGAGTTATAGTAGATCAAGGCCCACACTCGATGAGATCCGTCACAGCAGAAGCGTTGCTATTATCTGAAAACCATCCTGTATTGTGATTGGGGAGGGGACCGAGCGTGAAGCGGAAGATTCCAGGGATGACTCTTTGTACATCAAAGTTTTTACAATTATGTGTCACATTAAAAATATATAGCACTCCGACAAAGTAGTAAGATTATAAAACTTTAATAATTTATAAATATATACAAGAAAACAAAAATAGTAATAACATATAAACATTTTTAGAGAAAAACAACGAAGTAGCGGTCGGCTGTGCGAATAGTCCCAACGCAGCACAACGTCCAGATTTCCGGCGTGGGGCGTCGCGGGGGGTGGGTCATCAGTAGCAAACTGTTGTGCGAATAGTTCCAAGGCAGCAGAACGCGCCGAAATCTAGATGACACGAAAGTGATGTCTAGTAAGTTGCCACCCAGCAAATAACGGCGTGGGGCGTCGCGGGGGGTGGGTCATCAGTAGCAAACTGTTGTGCGAATAGTTCCAAGGCAGCAGAACGATGGCATCAAGGTGATGTCCAGTAAGTTGCCGCACTGGTTTTGGTATCCTACAATGCTGCTCCGAATAACGGCGTGGAGCGCCCCGGGGGAGGCGGCGTGAACGGGCCTCTCCAGGTGGAGTCTCATCTGTTTTAGTGGGGCGCCCCTTTACCGTTTCAGTTGCCATTCCGTCCGCTTTTGGTCCACTGTGTCAAAATCCGCCATTCAGCTGAGTTGCGCCCACTCTTGCGGTGCAGCGATAGGCGGCTGTCACAGGACTCTCAAAATGGCGGCAGGCTGTTTCCTTTTTGGGCCTGGTCCACTGAAATGGCCCTGGGACACCTTGGAAATCGGACGCTTGTCTGCTAGGTCTTGGACCCCATTCTCGAAAGCGTCCCCTCCGCCTTGAGAATTCATCAAAAGTTTTGGGGGCCCCGAGTCCTGCAGGCTTCTGGTGGGGAGCGGCTGCCATGATTGCTCGCGGAATGACCACGACGGAGCTACGAGATGGTGGTGCTCTCATGGTGACGCCAGTTTAGTCTGAAACATCCAGAAACAAGGTGGGGCTTTCATCGTTTGGGGGGAAAAAAAAGTTTTCATCCAATGAAAAGTGTTGTTTTTAGGTCATATGATCAAGCCTTCCATCATTAGGAAACCAAAAGTAAAATGAACCAATGAAAAGTTTTATAAACAAGTCACATGACCTGTTATGCGGCATAGGGTATAAAATGCGGAGAAAATACGTTGGCACGTGAGGCGGCGTCAGTAGCGGACCGATGTGCGAATAGGCCGAAGGCAATACAACGCGCTAAGATCCGGATGGCACCGAGGTGGTGTCATAGTTGAGAGTTCTGAGCAGCGGTTGTAACACTGTCTGAAGCTTATTTGCAGCTGCTGCAGCTTCACTACGCGCCAAGATCCGGATGGCACCGAGGTGGTGTGTAGGAAGTTGCCGCACTGGTGTGGCCATCCTACAATGCTGAAAGTCGGCGTGGGGCGCCCCGTTGGCCTGTGAGTTTGCGTCAGTAGCGGACCGATGTGCGAATAGGCCGAAGGCAGCACAACGCGCCAAGATCCGGATGGCACCGAGGTGGTGTCTAGTAAGTTGTCGCACTTCTGTGGCCATCCTACAATGTTGAAAGTCGGCGTGGGGCGCCCCGTTGGCCTGTGAGATGGTGTCAGTAGCGGACTGATGTGTGAATGGGGCCAAAGGCAGCGCAACAATATTTTCTACTATATTTCCGGAGTAGAAGACACCACAAGGCGCTGAGATGCCAAGATCCGGATGGCACCGAGGTGGTGTGTAGCAAGTTGCCGCACTGGTGTGGCCATCCTACAATGCTGAAAGTCGGCGTGGGGCGCCCCGTTGGCCTGTGAGATGGCGTCAGTAGCGGACCGATGTGCGAATAGGCCGAAGGCAGCACAACAATATTTTCTGACTGACACCACAAGGCGCTGAGATGCCAAGATCCGGATGGCACCGAGGTGATGTCTAAGTTGCGGACTGATGTGCGAATGGGGCCAAAGGCAGCGTAACAATATTTTTTGTATGGAAGATACCACTAGGCGTTGAGATGCCAAGATTCGGATGGCACTGAGGTGATGTCTAGCAAGTTGGTGTGGTCATCCTACAATGCTGAAACTCGGCGTGGGTCGCCCCATTAGCCTGTGAGATGGCGTCAGTAGCGGACCGATGTGCGAATAGGCCGAAGGCAGCACAACGCGCCAAGATCCGGATGTCACCGTGGTGGTTTCATAGTTGAGAGGCACTTCATCTGCAGTGGGGCGCCGAGATCCGGATGGCACCGAGGTGATGTCTAGCAAGTTGCTGTACTGGTGTGGTCATCCTACAATGCTGAAACTCGGCGTGGGTCGCCCCATTAGCCTGTGAGATGGCGTCAGTAGCGGACCGATGTGCGAATAGGCCGAAGGCAGCACAACGCGCCAAGATCTGGATGTCACCGTGGTGGTTTCATAGTTGAGAGGCACTTCATCTGCAGTGGGGCGCCGAGATCCGGATGGCACCGAGGTGATGTCTAGCAAGTTGCTGTACTTGTGTGGTCATCCTACAATGCTGAAACTCGGCGTGGGTCGCCCCATTAGCCTGTGAGATAGCTGTTCTTTGGATTTGGGCCTGGTCCACCAAAATGGCCCTGGGACACCTTAGAACTCGGACGCTCGATTTTTTTTTCCTTTCCTGTACATGCAAAAAAAGGTAAATGCCCGGTACGTTACACGCTTCATCTGCCACGATGAACTCTCCAGAGGAACCGAAAAAAAATATAGTTGTGGTAACTATACCATGCATCGTCATATGGAGAGGTGGCACCAATTAATTATAGTGCTGCATAAAAGAGAGATTTGGAGGAGAACCCCTGACCTGCTAGTACATTCATCAAAGAAGTGGCACTGAGAGCTTCAGAGGCAAGGGAAACGGTCCCAAATATTTAGAAGAACTTTGGAAAGATTAAAATGACATGTTTAGATTGTGGCAAATTAATTTCATGTGGACAGATGAGTGTTACTCTAATAAATACAGCATATGAACATCATCATAGTCGATGGTTGGTAGAGACATTTTGACTATATCCTGGACCTGCCCGTCCTCGCCCAAAATGGCGCCAGAATAAATGGGACTCGTAACTCCTTGTTGTGTACTGGTTGCAGAACCTTGAAATCACGAGATACGTATGCAGTTTTGAAGCACATGGCGGGCGGGGACGAGAATTGATTGAATATTTCGACATCCCTATTGATATTAAGTTCTGATGTGTTATTGATTACTGTACTGTTGAAAGTTCGAATTAACGTCACCCATGGTACTTGCCCGCAAATGTATATCTAGATAATTTTATTGTAACTGGCCCTGTCGTATTTTAATTATAAAATGTACGTCCACCGATTCCGTAACTGTTAGACACCTTAGTTCTTGCAACCTAATGGCCCGCCCGTTACGTTCCTCTACAGTGTAAATGTCTATTCATCATATACGATTACAGTTTGCTCCGTGGCCGGCCCACGTGGTTATAGGCTCGTATTTGTATAATGAAATTTTCACAATAAAGGTTTTTAAAAGAAAACATGGTAGTAGTATATACATTGGTAAAGTTTTTAATAATAGTCACTGTTTTAGAATCATTAAAAGGCAAGTGAAATAAAGCAGACCAATTACATGAAGGGTAAAAGGTATAATACGAAGGAACGCAGTAAAGATAAATGGTCAAGGGCTGTTGTGTTTTCTATTCCTGCAACATAAAGTGATCGATAAGAATCTCATATTCAGGCGTATCGGCGACTAAGACAGCAGGTCGACCCTCTTTTGCTCAACGGCTCCGTCATGGGACGAAGAAACGCTCTTTTTCTCGAAAAAAGAATATATTTTACTTGCAGGACAGTTGTAAAATTTCCGGGAAAGTACATTAGCCTGGAACATTATAACATATATTTAAGAAAAAATAATGTTCGGAAGTAATGAAAAGCGTAATTTTTAGGTCATATGACCAAGCCTTTCATCATTACAATAAGAAAAGTAAAATGAACCAATGAAAAGTTTTATTAACAAGTCACATGACTTGTTATGCTTACGTTACGCGCTGCGCGCCCCGGATGACTTCCGGATGCGCTAACGCGGCGCGTCATATGACGCATTACGCGACAACGCAGGTACAGAATATAGTCAAAATGTCTCCACCAACCAGCGGTCGGAACACAACCCCTTTCAGCAGGCTAAATAGTTCTGTTAAATGACAACAGAAGGGACAGGCAACAAGAACCATCAGTCAAAGAGGGGAGGGCTAGTTCTTCTCTACCGGGTTACATTGGGGCGCTACCGGAACTGATCGAATTGGTAGTCTACAGTGTTTCTGGATGTTTCAGACTGAAGCTGGGGTTAGCATGAGAGCAGCACCATTTCGTAGCACAGTCGTGGTCATTCCGCAACCAATCATGGCAGCCGTTCTTTATCGTTATTTTGGGCGGGGTGGGTGGCGGAGCCGAGCTGTTTTGCAGCCATCATTGTGTGGAGTTCAGTTCATCTCACTAGTTTTGTATTTGTCATGAGGGGTTGTTCCTAATGTTTCTATTTTAGCGAGGTCAAAAAGAGATCCCATTAGTGGCCTACTGATTTTGCTCGATTCCTTTTCTTTTTTTTTACACGATTTTTCGTTATCTGCAAAGACTAAACAGAGTATTGCGACTCTGTGTTTGTTTGTAAATAGAGAATGAACCAAAGAGAACTAATTCTAAAACAGTAAATACTTGGATAACAATGAATCAAATGGAGAGAGAAGCAGGCACGACGGATTACAATGGGGGCAAAGACCTGCGTTAACTACCTTTCACTATCTGCAAAGAGAGAGTACTCCTAATAGAAATGAGGGGGGGGGGCACCATTCAAAGCAGATCAGTGTGCATAAACACAAAAATGTTTTCACTTACCACGTACTTGACATTCGACAGCTTATGATATTTGCTATTAAAAAACCATTGAAATTCACTGAAAAAACCATAGGTTATAGACCATATATAGTTAGGAATTAGCATTTACAAAACCTTGAAAATTCACTGAAAAAACCATAGGTTATAGACCATATATAGTTAGGAATTAGCATTTAAAAAACCTTATTTTACTCACACAAAACCATTGAAATTCCATATATAGTTAGTTGCACTAACTATATATCGCGCACCTGCAATCCACTGCTGATGATGTCACATATTACATCATTCATGACATGGTCAGTGACATCACTGATGACATCACTGATGACATCTCAAATGACATCACTGATGACATCACTAATGACATCTCATTTGACATCATTCTTGTGCTAATACGATAAACCTCTTCAGACTCTAATATAATCTTAGATACACTCAGTGTATACAGACACTCACACACTTCCACTCATCCATGGAGTTACTCACACACCCAGTCAGTCATGCAAAGAAACAATCTCATCTCCATTTCTTCAACTATACAGTTAAACACACCTTACTTATTGAAACATATACTAACACATATTTACTCTCTTATACAATCCCTGATACAAGTTCACAATGATCGATACAACCACTCACTCATTCGGTGGCTCTCATGCACAGTTATTTATATATGCCAACTCTCACATGTACTGTGTTTTACATATGTACTTACTATGACATGTAGCATTGAGATATCCATTTACTCATCAATACACTCATGCACACAGTCAACTGCCCATGTAGCTGTTTCCACATGCACTCTTGAACTCATACACCTAGTGAATAAACTGTTCACACATCTATGCATAGAGTCACACACCTTTCAGCCACCCCCACACAAACTCAATCTCCCATAGAAATACTTGGGCAAGCAATTAATAACACATATAGCCTCTCGTATAGCTAATGATCAACACATGCAGCAGTTTACAGAACAACAGACATAATGATGCACAAATTAAGACAGTTTAGTCACTAACCCATGCATTCAGTGAGACACATTTAATCACTCACTCATACAGTCAGTCACGCACCTACTAAATCCTTCATCCAGACACTTATACATCCACTCATTCTTCAATATGTAAGATATATTTTAACTTTACAGAAACATACAGTCACTGGATGTTGTCATCAGTGATGTCATCAGTGATGTCATTTGAGATGTCATCAGTGATGTCATCAGTGATGTCACTGACCATGTCATGAATGATGTAATATGTGACATCATCAGCAGTGGATTGCAGGTGCGCGATATATAGTTAGTGCAACTAACTATATATGGAATTTCAATGGTTTTGTGTGAGTAAAATAAGGTTTTTTAAATGCTAATTCCTAACTATATATGGTCTATAACCTATGGTTTTTTCAGTGAATTTTCAAGGTTTTGTAAATGCTAATTCCTAACTATATATGGTCTATAACCTATGGTTTTTTCAGTGAATATATAGTTAGGATTTTTTCTCTATGGGATTTTTGAAAATTCTATGTCTAATAACTTTGGCGTTTGTGGACGGAATTGGCTGAAATTTTCAGGAAAATGGCACATTTTGTTTCTGAGCAGCCCTTGAAAATTTGGGGGGGGTTCGTCAAGGGGGGGCTGAGAAAAAAGGGGGGTCCCAAAACGTGTTTTTAACATTGAGTTTTCCATAGGGCGGTTGGCCTCACTTTTAGCCCGAACGGCTGAATGGATTTGCACGAAACTTGGCAAAATTGTAGGGACTGGTAGCCCGATGTGCCTTTTGTAGGTCTCAATATATGTGCTCCAGTGGATTTTGAGAAATTAACGTTTAAAAAAAGATATATATCTGTAACAGCGGACCGGGCAGCGTTCTAGGACGCGTACTTTTCGCGCAACGGAGCTTTGTGAAGCGAAGCTGATTGGTTCTCTGGCGTCTGTCAACATTCCAAAAAGTCCGTAGCGGCCGCCATCTTGTCTCTCGGTAGGATCGAGAGACAAGAGGAGGCCAAAACAAAGGGGGAAATAACCATAAGGGGGCATAGTAGATCCTCGCTGACCCCCTAGGTTTGATGTGGAGGTTTTAAAAGGGCCCCGCGGGTCAAAAAAAAAAATAATAATAATAATCGAACGGCTGAATGGATTTGCACGAAACTTGGCAAAATATTAGGGACTGGTAGCCCGATGTGCCTTTGCTAGGTCTCAATATATGTGCTCCAGTGGATTTTGAGAAATTAACGTTCAAAAAAAGATATATATCTGTAACAGCGCTCCACTTCGCGTAACGGAGGTTTGCGAAGCTGATTGGTCATTCTGTCACTGGGCTATAGTTGGGCTACATCTGGCTGATATTTGGGCTACATTTGTTTTTTTGTGTGTCTGGCGGCCATCTTTGGGCTACATTGGGCTACATTGGGCTTCATTGGGCTACATTGGGCTACATTTGGGCTCCAACATATATATAGGCCAATGTAGCCCAATATATATTTTTCAAAGTTAATTTTCGTAAAAACCACTGGAGCATATATCTTGAGACATAGCAAAGGCACATCGGGCTACCAGTCCCTACAATTTTGCCAAGTTTCGTGGAAATCCATTCAGCCGTTCGAGCTAAAAGTGAGTCCAACCGCCCTATGGAAATGAAGGAAATGAATGGGTAATTTGTAATTAGCAAATAGCTAATCGCAAACTAGGAATGGTAAAGAATCGCTATTTATTCCTTAAAGTTCGCTATTTAGGAAATGCCAAAAACTTTGATGATACATATGGCGGTTCATCTCTAACAAGATAAGAAGCATAGGGATACATTTATGATGACTGGCGCATCACCAGGGATGTGTTAGTCATTCTGTGCCGCTGTTCCGTCACCTATGGTGTGCTGCATTTACAATGCGGCGCATCATGGGGCAAAAACAGCACAGATGCGTGATGTATCTGTGCCGTAAAGGTGGCGCATTGCTGGAGTTGTATCGCAAGTGTGATGAAGCTCCAGCAAGGGTCGGGGGTGCCCCTGTCGCAGGGTTTCTGTTCTCACACAGAACTGTGGACAGAGGATTGGAACCTCGGCGAATTAGGGTGTCCCAAAACTCACGTTAGTAATCAAAAACCCCTTAGCAAGCTAGGTACAGTGTCACATTGGATATAACAAACTCTCAATGTTTAGACAATCCAGAATATGAACTTATAGTACCTCAGGATACGTGGAACTCATGAACAGTCGGTCGTTATATATTTCTTAGAAACCAGAACATGGAGTTAAGAAGAACACATGTGTATTTGAAATGTTTATTTACTAATGCCGTCTTCTCAGGCGTAGTATCTTAGATAATACAAGTACACATATTATCAGTAGCAAAATTACCAGCATAGTTACTAGTACATAAAAAGCGAATGGTGATAGTATGTTAACATGCTGTAAATGAATAAGAGTTAGCAACACTTATAAGCAGCCGCGGGCCGTGGAGGGAGTTACGGTGAGGCAGGGAGGCGGGGAGGGGGAGAAGCAGGGTGGAGAATACAAGTACACATATTATCAGTAGCAAAATTACCAGCATAGTTACTAGTACATAAAAAGCGAATGGTGACAGTATGTTAACATGCTGTAAATGAATAAGAGTTAGCAACACTTATAAGCAGCCGCGGGCCGTGGAGGGAGTTACGGTGGGGCAGGGAGGCGGGGAGGGGGAGGGGCAGGGTAGAGAGGGCTCCACCCTGCTTCTCCCCCTCCCCGCCTCCCTGCCTCACCGTAACTCCCTCCACGGCCCGCGGCTGCTTATATCTCACCCTCCCTAATACACATATTATATTATTTGCTAAGAAGGTCTCTTTGTGTTGGTTTAGGGCGTGCCCATACTTTAGTGTCTTAGATTTGAAGGAATCACATCAGCATACACCAGCTCTCTCTTCATGTGAACCGCATCAACTGTTGTGTATGTGTGTTCGGCAAAGCAATATAAAACCCGCCTCATGCCCAGAATTGGCAGAAGTTGCACTTATGTTATGAGTATGAAGTCGTGGAGATCAGACCTCATAACAATTCTGTATCGTGTTGTTCTTGAAACTTTAGCACTCGCTGTACAGATATAGTTTAACAAGCAAAGCAGATAGTAGAGCAATAACATATTATTCTCATGTAAACCACGATGAACTACTAGGTGGAAAGCTAAAGCAACAACTAAGTGTCGTGTGCAGAAGTTGCAAAAAAGGAAAAATGGCGTTTAAACCGGTAATGAGCCCATGCTAACTTAACACGGTGTAAAGATATCCAGGACCTAGATGACACCTCCCCATGATCCGGAAACGAACTGAATAAGATAATAGAAGTGCCATCTCATGAGAGCAGATTGCAAGTTTATATGTGGACGGTCCGCAAGGTAAAGCATTAAAAACTAGGAAAATTTAATGCTAAAGAAAAATAAAACAGCCAAGTACTTTATCGAGTCTTAAGCCAATAGGCAAGGTAAATAATAAAAACTTGACAAATAAGTCAATGAATTGTCAATGAAATGCTAGTACTCAGCATATCAAACATGAAAAAGGTCTATGACATAACTGTGTATGCAAAATAAGCTGCAACAGCCTCCAATAGGAAGTCACCGTCTTCATCCGAAAACAGTTCAGCCATCCAATTTAAAAGCGGAAAAGAACATACGTGCTCTCCCAGCACCGGATCCTCTATCACCATCAGAGGACAGCTCGGTGGGTTTTCAAGAAAGCTCTGTTCCAAGAAAGACTGTGCTGCCGCCAGTAAATTCCAGGGACCAAGTAGTCCATGCATCAATGCCACAGCCATAATCCTTTCGCCAGGACAAACCAACTCGTGAGTAATGATAGGAGTCATCAGCTGATTAAAGTCGACGTCAGGAGAAACCGGTCCGCAGAGACACAAATCAATGGCCCAATCGAAATCACAGGTCAGGCAGTGAAATACAGGCTGGACACAGGTGAAGTAGGAGAATCGAAAAGATAATCCATATGCCGTGCTTAATATCGCCAACGGCATTGTGCCATAATATTCTAGCATGCGATTGTGGAACAGTGTCAGCAGCTGCAGGGTGGGAGGTTGCATAGGAGGGACATCCATATTTAAAAATGTAAAAAAGCACAAGAGCGTCCGCTGGTAATGCAAGTAAAAACGCCAATCCACGAAGCAGAGTGGAGAAAATAGAATGAAAGAAAGCAGGGATGACTCCAAAGATTTTCTCAAATGAAGTCACGAGACCACTGGTAACAACTTTAAAAAAGTGCGCCAGGGCCTTTGTGGAGGATGCGTTAAAGATAGTCCGAACCATCTTGCTGAAATTGAAAGGCAAATCTGAATTGAGAAGGGTCTGCACCTCTGTACGGGTGTTCGCTATGTGAAGCACGAAAGTTTCACGGGCCGAACTCAAGGCCACCTCTCTCTGAGACAAAAGAGCTCTTATTCTTGCCATGCCGTTGAAATCTCTCCCAAGGTTGGTATTTGTGGCCAGATTGAAAACTCCCTATGTTCATGTGTGGGAGGAAATAGAACATTTCTGCAGCAAATAACCCGTTCACTTACTGTTACGATAAAAGGAATACTTTTAATTAACTCAGAACAATCTTCATTATTGAGCATCAAATAACTACCATTTTCCAACAACTTGAACGTGGGGATGATAGCAGGAACTGGCGTGCCTTGCAACACGCAAGCCATATTTGGTCGGTGTTTGTTGCATGAACCGTGTAACTGTATGTGCCTACACATTAGTGAATGATCTGGCGTCTCAGTGCATTCCTCTCCATTCAGATAAACTTCTTGATCATCTTTGAAACATCTGTATGTGTATGGAAGCGACCAGACCTCATGAAGAAAAGCACTACCTAAAGGTTCATAACGACCTATTGGTATATATTTCATACAATTTGAAAACTTATATAAAGCAAAAGGCAGCGTTAATAAACGCGATACGTCACAAGACGCATTTCGCGGCAACGCGATACCGTCACTATGTTGATTTCTTATCGGTTCGCGGACCGGGTCGCGGCATCTATTTGAGCTAACGGAAAGCTTCCCGGTTCGCGGACCGGGAGCGAAACAAAAAAATATTTTAAAAAAATTATTAATAAACATATAAAATATATTTTTGTATTTAAAGAAGAATACATTTTACAGCTATAGATATTAGCTTTTAAAAAACCAATGAAATTCATTGAAAAAACCATAGGTTATAGACCATATATAGTTAGGAATTAGCATTTACAAAACCTTGAAAATTCACTGAAAAAACCATAGGTTATAGACCATATATAGTTAGGAATTAGCATTTACAAAACCTTGAAAATTCACTGAAAAAACCATAGGTTATAGACCATATATAGTTAGGGATTAGCATTTAAAAAACCTTATTTTACTCACACAAAACCATTGAAATTCCATATATAGTTAGTTGCACTAACTATATATCGCGCACCCGCAATCCACTGCTGATGATGTCACATATTACATCATTCATGACATGGTCAGTGACATCACTGATGACATCACTGATGACATCTCAAATGACATCACTGATGACATCACTGATGACAACATCCAGTGACTGTATGTTTCTGTAAAGTTAAAATATGTCTTACATATTGAAGAATGAGTGGATGTATAAGTGTCTTGATGAAGGATTTAGTAGGTGCATGACTGACTGTATGAGTGAGTGATTAAATGTGTGTCACTGAGTGCATGGGTTAGTGACTAAACTGTCTTAAAACTGATGACATCTCAAATGACATCACTGATGACATCACTGATGACATCTCAAATGACATCACTGATGACATCATGACACACCAATACCAGTTACTACATACGCACTCACTGATTCCTACGTCTACACACACATTCACTCATTCACCCATACAATGACTCATACATACAGTCACTTATTATTACAACACTATCATATGCACTCATACACCTATGCAGACAGTCACACACTGCCACTCATCCATGGAGTTACTCACACACCAAGTCAGTCCTGTAAAGAATCAATCACACTTCCATTTCTTCATCTATACAGTTAAACACAGAACACCATACTTCAGTGACATCACTGATGACATCACTAATGACATCTGAAATGACATCACTGATGACATCTCAAATGACATCACTGATGACATCATGACACACCAATACCAGTTACTACATACGCACTCACTGATTCGTACGTCTACACACACATTCATTCATTCACCCATACAATTACTCATACATACAGTCACTTATTATTAGAACACTATCATATGCACTCATACACCTAGTCAGTCCTGTGAAGAATCAATCACACTTCGATTTCCTCATCTATAGTTAAACACAGAACACCATACTTTTCACACATATACTAACACATACTTACTCTCTTATACAATCACTGATACAAGTACACATTGATATGCACAGAGTCACACACCTCCCAGCCAGCCACACACACACTCAGTCTTCCATACATCCAGTCATTCTTCAATATGTAAAACGTATTTAAACTTTACAAAAACACACAGACACTAGATGATGTCATCAGTGATGTCATTTGAGATGTCATCAGTGATGTCATCAGTGATGTCACTGACCATGTCATGAATGATGTAATATGTGACATCATCAGCAGTGGATTGCGGGTGCGCGATATATAGTTAGTGCAACTAACTATATATGGAATTTCAATGGTTTTGTGTGAGTAAAATAAGGTTTTTTAAAGGCTAATCCCTAACTATATATGATCTATAACCTATGGTTTTTTCAGTGAATATATATATAGACACAACATCCAGCTCCCACAGACACATCCATGGAAGGAAGCACGGACTCGAGGCAGTCAGGATACGGCATCATTTTAATTGATCAGGTCACCCTCAATCCCTGAGGTAACTGAGAGACGGGTTTCGGCTTTCTGGAAGCCTTTATCAACATATATATATATATATAGTTGGTCTGGCTCTGCTGGTGTTTGCTGCGGCGGAATTTTCTTTTGCTCCAAGGGATTGGAATAGCCAGAATCCGCCCATCTGTTCCGGAGGAGAGGAAGTGGTAAAGGGGTCTTTGACTTCACTTTGGGCATTATTGGACTGCCAATTTTAGCCCCCACTGATAAGATTCCTGAACATTGGGTTGATGCGGTTGGGGACCCAAGGGGGTGCTGGAAATCGGACATTGGCATCAAGCAGGTTTGGTGCTTCATTTTCATCGCGCTTACTTCACATCCCGCATTATTAGGAACTTTCCTTTCCCCACGCTACACCTACCTGATTGTCGAAATGGATGTTGGGAGTTGCAGTTCACATAGACAACGTGACTTGCAACAGGTGTGCTCCAGTACTAACTGCTGTTGGGGGCGGAGACTACTAAGGATTTTTAAGTCGATGACCTGCACACATCTCGAACACTGCTGGCGCTGAGGAAGGCAAATGGTGCCGAAATGCATTCGCCGTTGTTCAGTGACGAAATAAAGCTGCCCTCATGGTTTTCCCCTACTGTGGTCTCATCTCTTTCTTTGAAGGAGCTCACTTGGATATTTCTGCGTGGTGACCAGAAACGCGCTGTGAGGCCCCCGTATCTTCAAGTTGGTCTGGCTCTGCTGGTGTCTGCTGCGGCGGAATTTTCTTTTGCTCCAAGGGATTGGAATAGCCAGAACCCACCCATCTGTTCCGGAGGAGAGGAAGTGGTGCAGGGGTCTTTGACTTCACTTTGGGCATTATTGGACTGCCAATTTTAGCCCCCACTGATAAGATTCCTGAACATTGGGTTGATGCGGTTGGGGACCCAAGGGGGTGCTGGAAATCGGACATTGGCATCAAGCAGGTTTGGTGCTTCATTTTCATCGCGCTTACTTCACATCCCGCATTATTAGGAACTTTCCTTTCCCCACGCTACACCTACCTGATTGTCGAAATGGATGTTGGGAGTTGCAGTTCACATAGACAACGTGACTTGCAACAGGTGTGCTCCAGTACTAACTGCTGTTGGGGGCGGAGACTACTAAGGATTTTTAAGTCGATGACCTGCACACATCTCGAACACTGCTGGCGCTGAGGAAGGCAAATGGTGCCGAAATGCATTCGCCGTTGTTCAGTGACGAAATAAAGCTGCCCTCATGGTTTTCCCCTACTGTGGTCTCATCTCTTTCTTTGAAGGAGCTCACTTGGATATTTCTGCGTGGTGACCAGAAATGCGCTGTGAGGCCCCCGTATCTTCAAGTTGGTCTGGCTCTGCTGGTGTCTGCTGCGGCGGAATTTTCTTTTGCTCCAAGGGATTGGAATAGCCAGAACCCACCCATCTGTTCCGGAGGAGAGGAAGTGGTGCAGGGGTCTTTGACTTCACTTTGGGCATTATTGGACTGCCAATTTTAGCCCCCACTGATAAGATTCCTGAACATTGGGTTGATGCGGTTGGGGACCCAAGGGGGTGCTGGAAATCGGACATTGGCATCAAGCAGGTTTGGTGCTTCATTTTCATCGCGCTTACTTCACATCCCGCATTATTAGGAACTTTCCTTTCCCCACGCTACACCTACCTGATTGTCGAAATGGATGTTGGGAGTTGCAGTTCACATAGACAACGTGACTTGCAACAGGTGTGCTCCAGTACTAACTGCTGTTGGGGGCGGAGACTACTAAGGATTTTTAAGTCGATGACCTGCACACATCTCGAACACTGCTGGCGCTGAGGAAGGCAAATGGTGCCGAAATGCATTCGCCGTTGTTCAGTGACGAAATAAAGCTGCCCTCATGGTTTTCCCCTACTGTTGTCTCATCTCTTTCTTTGAAGGAGCTCACTTGGATATTTCTGCGTGGTGACCAGAAACGCGCTGTGAGGCCCCCGTATCTTCAAGTTGGTCTGGCTCTGCTGGTGTCTGCTGCGGCGGAATTTTCTTTTGCTCCAAGGGATTGGAATAGCCAGAACCCACCCATCTGTTCCGGAGGAGAGGAAGTGGTGCAGGGGTCTTTGACTTCACTTTGGGCATTATTGGACTGCCAATTTTAGCCCCCACTGATAAGATTCCTGAACATTGGGTTGATGCGGTTGGGGACCCAAGGGGGTGCTGGAAATCGGACATTGGCATCAAGCAGGTTTGGTGCTTCATTTTCATCGCGCTTACTTCACATCCCGCATTATTAGGAACTTTCCTTTCCCCACGCTACACCTACCTGATTGTCGAAATGGATGTTGGGAGTTGCAGTTCACATAGACAACGTGACTTGCAACAGGTGTGCTCCAGTACTAACTGCTGTTGGGGGCAGAGACTACTAAGGATTTTTGAAGTCGATGACCTGCACACATCTCGAACACTGCTGGCGCTGAGGAAGGCAAATGGTGCCGAAATGCATTCGCCGTTGCTCAGTGACGAAATAAAGCTGCCCTCATGGTTTTCCCCTACTGTGGTCTCATCTCTTTCTTTGAAGGAGCTCACTTGGATATTTCTGCGTGGTGACCAGAAACGCGCTGTGAGGCCCCCGTATCTTTAAGTTGGTCTGGCTCTGCTGGTGTCTGCTGCGGCGGAATTTTCTTTTGCTCCAAGGGATTGGAATAGCCAGAACCCACCCATCTGTTCCGGAGGAGAGGAAGTGGTGCAGGGGTCTTTGACTTCACTTTGGGCATTATTGGACTGCCAATTTTAGCCCCCACTGATAAGATTCCTGAACATTGGGTTGATGCGGTTGGGGACCCAAGGGGGTGCTGAAAATCGGACATTGGCATCAGGCAGGTTTGGTGCTTCATTTTCATCGCGCTTACTTCACATCCCGCATTATTAGGAACTTTCCTTTCCCCACGCTACACCTACCTGATTGTCCAAATGGATGTTGGGAGTTGCAGTTCACATAGACAACGTGACTTGCAACAGGTGTGCTCCAGTACTAACTGCTGTTGGGGGCGGAGACTACTAAGGATTTTTAATTCGATGACCTGCACACATCTCGAACACTGCTGGCGCTGAGGAAGGCAAATGGTGGCGAAATGCATTCGCCGTTGTTCAGTGACGAAATAAAGCTGCCCTCATGGTTTTCCCCTACTGTGGTCTCATCTCTTTCTTTGAAGGAGCTCACTTGGATATATAAATATATATATATATATATATATATATTCACTGAAAAAACCATAGGTTATAGACCATATATAGTTAGGAATTAGCATTTAAAAAACCTTATTTTACTCACACAAAACCATTGAAATTCCATATATAGTTAGTTGCACTAACTATATATTGCGCACCCGCAATCCACTGCTGATGATGTCACATATTACATCATTCATGACATGGTCAGTGACATCACTGATGACATCACTGATGACATCTCAAATGACATCACTGATGACATCACTGATGACAACATCCAGTGACTATGTTTCTGTAAAGTTAAAATATGTCTTACATATTGAAGAATGAGTGGATGTATAAGTGTCTGGACGAAGGATTTAGTAGGTGCATGACTGAACGTATGAGTGAGTGATTAAATGTGTCTCACTGAGTGCATGGGTTAGTGACTAAACTGTCTTCATTTGTGCATCATTATGTCTGTTGTTCTGTAAACTGCTGCATGTGTTGATCAGTAGCTATATGAGTAACTATATGGGTTATTGATTGATTGCCCAAGTATTTGCATGGGAGACTGAGTGTGTGTGTGGCTGGCTGGGAGGTGTGTGACTCTGTACAGATCAATGTGTACTTGTATCAATGATTGTATAAGAGAGTAAGTATGTGTTAGTATATGGTTGAAAACGTAAGGTGCTCTATGTTTAACTGTATAGAGTAGAAAATGGAAGTGTGATTGATTCTTTACAGGACTGACTAGGTGTGTGAGTAACTCCATGGATGAGTGGCAGAGTGTGAGTGTCTGTATAGGTGTATGAGTGCATATGATAGTGTTCTAAACATGAGTGATTCTATGTATGAATGATTGTATGGGTGAATGAGTGAATGTGTGTGTAGACGTAGGAATCAGTGAGTACGTATGTAGTAACTAGTATTGGTGTGTCAATGGTTTCAAAAATTATACTCTGTTTTTAACACTGGGTGAAACAGAGGTTATATTAAAATGTGAGGAGATGCATTGTATTGTCACATGAATGATATCATCAGTGATGTGGTCATTGATGTCAAATGAGATGTCATCAGTGATGTCATTTGAGATGTCATCAGTGATGTCATCAGTGATGTCACTGACCATGTCATGAATGATGTAATATGTGACATCATCAGCAGTGGATTGCGGGTGCGCAATATATAGTTAGTGCAACTAACTATATATGGAATTTCAATGGTTTTGTGTGAGTAAAATAAGGTTTTTTAAATGCTAATTCCTAACTATATATGGTCTATAACCTATGGTTTTTTCAGTGAATTTTCAAGGTTTTGTAAATGCTAATTCCTAACTATATATGGTCTATAACCTATGGTTTTTTCAGTGAATTTCAATGGTTTTTTAATAGCAAATATCATAAGCTGTCGAATGTCAAGTACGTGGTAAGTGAAAACATTTTCGTGTTTATGCACACTGATCTGCTTTGAATGGTGCCCCCCCCCCCTCATTTCTATTACGAGTACTCTCTCTTTGCAGATAGTGAAAGGTAGTTAACGCAGGCCTTTGCCCCCGTTGTAATCCGTCGTGCCTGCTTCTCTCTCCATTTGATTGATTGTTATCCAAGTATTTACTGTTTTAGAATTAGTTCTCTTTGGTTCATTCTCTATTTACAAACAAACACAGAGTCGCAATACTCTGTTTAGTCTTTGCAGATAACGAAAAATCGTGTAAAAAAAAAGAAAAGGAATCGAGCAAAATCAGTAGGCCACTAATGGGATCTCTTTTTGACCTCGCTAAAATAGAAACATTAGGAACAACCCCTCATGACAAATACAAAACTAGTGAGATGAACTGAACTCCACACAATGATGGCTGCAAAACAGCTCGGCTCCGCCACCCACCCCGCCCAAAATAACGATAAAGAGCGGCTGCCATGATTGGTTGCGGAATGGCCACAACGGAGCTACGAAATGGTGCTGCTCTCATGCTAACCCCAGCTTCGGTCTGAAACATCCAGAAACACTGTAGACTACCAATTCGATCAGTTCCGGTAGCGCCCCAATGTAACCCGGTAGAAAAGAACTAGCCCTCCCCTCTTTGACTGATGGTTCTTGTTGCCTGTCCTTTCTGTTGTCATTTAACAGAACTATTTAGCCTGCTGAAAGGGGTTGTGTTTCGACCGCTGGTTGGTGGAGACATTTTGACTATATTCTGGACCTGCGTTGTCGCGTAATGCGTCATATGACGCGCCGCGTTAGCGCATCCGGAAGTCATCCGGGGCGCGCAGGGCGTAACGTAAGCATAACAAGTCATGTGACTTGTTAATAAAACTTTTCATTGGTTCATTTTACTTTTCTTATTCTAATGATGAAAGCCTTGGTCATATCACCTAAAAATTACGCTTTTAATTACTTCTGAACATTATTTTCTCTTAAATATATGTTATAATGTTCCAGGCTAATGTACTTTCCCGGAAATTTTACTACTGTCCTGCAAGTAATATATATTCTTTTTTCGAGAAAAAGAGCGTTTCTTCGTCCCATGACGGAGCCGTTGAGCAAAAGAGGGTCGACCTGCTGTCTTAGTCGCCGATACGCCTGAATATGAGATTCTTATCGATCACTTTATGTTGCAGGAATAGAAAACACAACAGCCCTTGACCATTTATCTTTACTGCGTTCCTTCGTATTATACCTTTTACCCTTCATGTAATTGGTCTGCTTTATTTCACTTGCCTTTTAATGATTCTAAAACAGTGACTATTATTAAAAACTTTACCAATGTATACACTACTACCATGTTTTCTTTTAAAAACCTTTATTGTGAAAATTTCATTATACAAATACGAGCCTATAACCACGTGGGCCTGCCACGGAGCAAACTGTAATCGTATATGATGAATAGACATTTACACTGTAGAGGAACGTAACGGGCGGGCCATTAGGTTGCAAAAACTAAGGTGTCTAACAGTTACGGAATCGGTGGACGTACATTTTATAATTAAAATACGACAGGGCCAGTTACAATAAAATTATCTAGATATACATTTGCGGGCAAGTACCATGGGTGACGTTAATTCGAATTTTCAATAGTACAGTAATCAATAACACATCAGAACTTAATATCAATAGGGATGTCGAAATATTCAATCAATTCTCGTCCCCGCCCGCCATGTGCTTCAAAACTGCATACGTATCTCGTGATTTCAAGGTTCTGCAACCAGTACACAACAAGGAGTTACGAGTCCCATTTATTCCGGCGCCATTTTGGGCGAGGACGGGCAGGTCCAGGATATAGTCAAAATGTCTCTACCAACCATCGACTATGATGATGTTCATATGCTGTATTTATTAGAGTAACACTCATCTGCCCACATGAAATTAATTTACCACAATCTAAACATGTCATTTTAATCTTTCCAAAGTTCTTCTAAATATTTGGGACCGTTTCCCTTGCCTCTGAAGCTCTCAGTGCCACTTCTTTGATGAATGTACTAGCAGGTCAGGGGTTCTCCTCCAAATCTCTCTTTTATGCAGCACTATAATTAATTGGTGCCACCTCTCCATATGACGATGCATGGTATAGTTACCACAACTATATATTTTTTCGGTTCCTCTGGAGAGTTCATCGTGGCAGATGAAGCGTGTAACATACCGGGCATTTACCTTTTTTTGCATGTACGGGAAAGGAAAAAAAAATCGAGCGTTCGAGTTCTTAGGTGTCCCAGGGCCATTTTAGTGGACCAGGCCCAAATCCAAAGAACAGCTATCTCACAGGCTAATGGGGCGACCCACGCCGAGTTTCAGCATTGTAGGATGACCACACAAGTACAGCAACTTGCTAGACATCACCTCGGTGCCATCCGGATCTCGGCGCCCCACTGCAGATGAAGTGCCTCTCAACTATGAAACCACCACGGTGACATCCGGATCTTGGCGCGTTGTGCTGCCTTCGGCCTATTCGCACATCGGTCCGCTACTGACGCCATCTCACAGGCTAATGGGGTGACCCACGCCGAGTTTCAGCATTGTAGGATGACCACACCAACTTGCTAGACATCACCTCGGTGCCATCCGAATCTTGGCATCTCAACGCCTAGTGGTATCTTCCATACAGAAAATATTGTTACGCTGCCTTTGGCCCCATTCGCACATCAGTCCGCAACTTAGACATCACCTCGATGCCATCCGGATCTTGGCATCTCAGCGCCTTGTGGTGTCAGTCAGAAAATATTGTTGCGCTGCCTTTGGCCCCATTCGCACATCAGTCCGCTACTGACACCATCTCACAGGCCAATAGGGCGCCCCACGCCGACTTTTACCATTGTACGATGGCCACACCAGTGGCACAACTTCCTAGACATCACCTCGGTGCCATCCGAATCTTGGCATCTCAACGCCTAGTGGTATCTTCCATACAGAAAATCTTGTTACGCTACCTTTGGCCCCATTCGCACATCGGTCCGCAACTTAGACATCACCTCGGTGCCATCCGGATCTTGGCATCTCAGCGCCTTGTGGTGTATTCTCTTCAGAAAATATTGTTGAGCTGCCTTTGGCCCCATTCGCACATCTGTCCGCAACTTACACATCACCTCGGTGCCATCCGGATCTTGGCATCTCAGCGCCTTGTGGTGTCTTCTACTCCGAAAATATAGTAGAAAATATTGTTGCGCTGCCTTTGGCCCCATTCACACATCAGTCCGCTACTGACACCATCTCACAGGCCAACAGGGCGCCCCACGCCGACTTTTACCATTGTACGATGGCCACACCAGTGCCACAACTTGCTAGACACCACCTCGGTGCCATCCGGATCTTGGCATCTCAGCGCCTTGTGGTGTCTTCAAATCAGAAAATATTGTTGCGCTGCCTTTGGCCCCATTCGCACATCGGTCCGCTACTGACGCCATCTCACAGGCCAACGGGGCGCCCCACGCCGACTTTCAACATTGTAGGATGGCCACAGAAGTGCGACAACTTACTAGACACCACCTCGGTGCCATCCGGATCTTGGCGCGTTGTGCTGCCTTCGACCTATTCGCACATCGGTCCGCTACTGACGCAAACTCACAGGCCAACGGGGCGCCCCACGCCGACTTTCAGCATTGTAGGATGGCCACACCAGTGCGGCAACTTACTAGACACCACCTCGGTGCCATCCGGATCTTGGCGCGTTGTGCTGCCTTCGGCCTATTCGCACATCGGTCCGCTACTGACGCAAACTCACAGGCCAACGGGGCGCCCCACGCCGACTTTCAGCATTGTTGGATGGCCACACCAGTGCGACAACTTACTAGACACCACCTCGGTGCCATCCGGATCTTGGCGCGTTGTGCTGCCTTCGGCCTATTCGCACATCGGTCCGCTACTGACGCAAACTCACAGGCCAACGGGGCGCCCCACGCCGACTTTCAGCATTGTAGGATGGCCACACCAGTGCTGCAACTTGCTGGACACCACCTCGGTGCCATCCAGATCTTGGCGCGTTGTGTTGCCTTCGGCCTATTCGCACATCGGTCCGCTACTGACGCCGCCTCACGTGCCAACGTATTTTCTCCTAATTTTACACCCTATGCCGCATAACAGGTCATGTGACTTGTTAATAAAACTTTTCATTGGTTCATTTCACTTTTGGTTTCATAATGATGTAAGGCTAGGTTAGGTGACCTAAAAATAACACTTTTCATTGGTTTAGAACTATTGTTTTTCCCAAATGATGAAAACCCCTCCTTCTTTCCTCACTCTGACTTTCATCTTTGTGAGAGGAAGACCTTTTTTGATAGTTCAGCAATGGCTTCATTGGTAGCTTCAGCTGGTGGACCCCCACCACCACCACCACCTCCTCATGGGAAGAGAGGACCACCTCCCCAGTTCATCAGCAACACAGAGGAGGAAGAGGATGAGCAAGAGGAAGAGGAGACAGAAGGACCACAGTTTTTAGAAGAGCAGCCCCGGGTTTCTCATCGGAAAACCAGTTTTATTTGGCAGTTTTTTTCGATCCCTGAAGGGCAGAAGAAAGTAAATGCCAGATATGTAAGGAGAAGTTATCTAGAGGCACCTTAAAAAAATACAGCTTCGGTAACTACACCATGCATCGTCATATGAGCAGGTGGCATCCTTTAAACTACAGCCGGGCAGAGATACGTGACCAGCAGGACAACCCAACAACTCCTGTGGCCAGGTCATCATCACAGATATCTTTGACACCAGCAGAGGCACGGGAAACCGTGCCAAACATTCAGGACAACTTTGTCCATATGAAGTTTACCTGCTTGTATTGTGGTGCATTATTGTCTTGTGGTAATATGAGTATTACCTTAATCAACCGAGCTTATGAAAATCACAATTGCCCTTTTTTTTTGCTCCTGTTGAGCCGTTTCCAATGCCTGTTTTTTGTTGTTTCCCCTCCATCAAAAACAAAAAAAAACATAAAACTGTTCAAAAAAAACAAAAAAAACAAAAAATGTTCAGAAAAATAAAAAAAAAATATAAAACAACAAAAACATTAAAAAAACAGTTCTTTTCAGAACTACCTCCCCTTTCAAAAAAAATTGCTAGAATGTTTAGCACTCTGGCAAGCTCTATTTCTTTTGGTTCGCTTCCCCGTTCGCTTCCCGGTTCGCGAACCGGGAGCGAACCAAAAAAATTAGTTAGTATAAGGGAAGTAAACAGAGAGTAATGTTAAAAGAAAGACAGCTATAGGGATTAAACCATAGATACTGTTTAATAGATCTATTTACCGAAGAAAAGACGGAAGAGGGTATAATTGTGAAAAACAAAATAAAAAAGGAAGTGAAAGAAAAAAAAGAGAGTAGAACAATAACAAATAAGAGTTTCTTGGAGAATGTGAGTGAATGTTCAAAATAAGATTAAAACATGTGGAATAATAGAGAGAAAAAACAGAAAACAGAAAAGAAAAAATAACAGAAAAAGATTAATTGAAACAGCAAAGAAATGTAAATAACATAGAGCCATATCATCAACATAGCCAATAAAAGTTTTGCAGCTTTTATCGGCAGAAATGTGTCGCTAAAGCCGCTTTTGCGGCAGAAAACTGCCGCTAAAACCACTTTTGCAGCAGTTTTCTGCCAATAAAAACAGCAATAATTTTATTGGCTGTGTTCATAATATGCTCCTTAGTGTGCTTCAACTACACAGAGAAAGCATTATGAACAAGTAGTGAAAGAGTGATCAGTCAAAGACACTAAGAGTAATAGAGACGGAGTGAGTGAACAAGAGTGAGGAACTATGAGAAGAGAGGGACTGAGAAAAAGAGTGGAAGGAGTTGAGTAAGTAGGCAATAGAGAAAGGAATGAGGAAAGTAGCAAAGGCAGGAAACTGAGGGTTAAAGAAATGAAGCTGTGGAACTAATAGTAGGTGAATGTGATAGAAATGTAACAAAAAGAGTACAAAACATTTACCTTATAATTGTCGTTAACTTACTCACTTTTTATTTTTATACTTTCAATCTGTGAAAGAGAGAACAAACATTTGAAAAATATTAAAACATGTATTTAAAAATTAGAAAAGACAAGGGAAAAGATTGAAGAACAAACAGTTTTTCAACAACTTTGACACTTACAGAAGCTTCTGCTTCTCCAGGCCCCCTACACAGTCCTAAAGATATACATTTTAAACTAACAGTATCTTGATGCAGATGAAGTGAGGCCTATCTTAAAACATGGTGCATCTTTTGCACTGCTGTTGTCTCACAAAAGTGTCGCAAGACACTAACATTTTAAATGATTGTTTCAGGATGCCAATAACATGTGTCCTATCCAGAGGTTTGTTTGAGGTGAGGCCTACTCAGGGTTCCAAATGAAATTTCGAGTTGTTGAAGAGAACAGAGGACATAATACATGTGAAGGCCTACCAATGAAGTAAGTCATGTCCACTTCACTCTTGAACAAAGGCCAGACCTCTTCTGTGTCCGTGGACAGACCTAAATTTCATCTGCACAATGTCATTCGTAAACTTAGGAAACACTGGTGATGTAATTGAAAAATGTGGTTTTTCTTTTCCTCATTTCACAATCACATCACCTGTGTTACCTTTGGTTAGGTATCTCATAGTGCAGATGGAGTCTAGCATATCAAAGAGTACATAGAAGTTGAGCAGTATATACAACAATTTTGACATTTACAGAAGACTTAGCTTCTTATCTTGTTGGAGATGAAGTCAGGCCTGTCTTGCAACATGGTGCATCCTCTGCATCACTGCTGCATCGGTTTCATGTGGCACGGGTTTTTTACAGCATGACACATCTGCCTAGATGCATCAATTTGTAATTTTGTCACCTCATAGCAAATCTTTTGCACCGCCGCTGCATCACAAAAGTGACGCACAGTGGTGCAAAAGAGGCATACACCTATCATAAATCTGTCCCTAACATTTGAAATGATTGATTCAGGATGACGATAAGGTGTGGCCTCTCCAGAGGTTTGTTTAAGGTGAGGCCTACTCAGGATTGCATATCAAATTTATGCTTGTTGAAGAATACAGAGGAGATAATACATGTGAAGGCCTACCAATGAAGTAAGTCATATCCACTTCACTCTTGAACAAGGGCCAGACCTCTTCTGTGTCCGTGGACAGACCTAAACTTCATCTGCACAATGTCATTCGTAAACTTAGGAAACACAGGTGATGTAATTGAAAAATGTGGAGTTTCTTTTCCTCATTTCACAATCACATCACCTGTGTTGCCTTTGCTTAGGTATCTCATAGTGCAGATGTAGTCCAGCATATGAAACAGTACCCAGAAGTGCAGCACTGTATGCAACAACTTTGACACTTACAGAAGCCTCACCTTCTCCATGCCTCCTACACAGTTCTACATGTACATCATAAATGCAAACAGTACAGAATTAATTATACATGTTAAATGGTTTATTTTTGCTGTTCTCAGAATGTATCAAATTTCACTAAAAACAGTGACTTGAAGGTATTCATCATATAACAGCGGGGAAAAAAACACAATCAAAATGATTGTGTTTAAAAAACCCATACAACATAACAAATCAGAATTCAGAACTCCTTAAAGTTAACTTACTTTCCATGACGTCGAAGGATGTCCTATGAACAGCTTACACTCTGTTGTGCTGTTATTACTTTCAGCCCGCCACTTTCTGAAAGAAAACCTCCATCGTTTTGAAAAATATGTTACATACAATAAATGACTTCTCGCTCTCTACCACACGTTTCCACAAGGCCAAATCATGTCAGAGCCATTTATAACTCTTGGAATTCTTGTAAGCCAATCCCGTCATGTTGTATTTCTGCAACTTTCAGAATTAAAATGTTGAAGATCATTTTCACAATCCTGGATTACTAATATCTTACCCTTCTTGCTCACCCATGTTCTACATTTCCTATGACACTGATACTGCTTACTATGAAGCAGACTTACACTACCTCTATGACTACTACAATTATTTAATTCTCTACATCACTTTTAATCACAAAGCAATATAAAACAGTAGACAGCATTGCAGACTTACATTCCCTCTACTCCATGTTTTGATTGGCTGCTTGAATTAGCTTATAAAAAGAAATAGTTTTTCTGAACTCATTCAAAGTGCACTTATTTTTCCATGACGTCCAGTGTTATGGTAAGAAGGTATGTCTCTGTACTACACTTATCCTCAAGGCCAAATCGTGTAGGAGCCATTAGAACTTCTTGAAATTCCTCAGAGCACATCCCGAGATTCTTTCCCTAAAATTTTGGTTTTAAAAACACCAGGTAAGAATTTTTAAGGTCATACGGCAATTTTTTTTTTTTAATTAAAACAGAATCGTTGCAGAATGACCAGCCATTTCTAGACTTTAAATAAGCTGTGTAATGTCCTGATGTTATTGAAGGACCGTCATGATATATAATTGCTACAGTTACAAAAGTCCTTCCTGATATTGACAACTGTGAAGCCACAATATTTTTAATTAAAGTTGTCAATTTTGTTCCATCAGACCTACATCGTTGGAACATTAAAATGACATAATGGCCATATGTTCATATAAATAAGGTTGACATCATTTCAGATTTACATTGGCTACATTCCATGTTGTGACCAGCTGCTTTTACTAGCTTATTAAAGGAGACTGATTTACTGTCTGGCAAAGTTAAATATATAAATCTTTCTGAGTCTACACTAGTAGTACTTGATACCCTACAGTTCTCGCAGTCATGCTGTCATTGATAAGAAAGCCCAAACAGATGATCTACATCTACACCTTCAGCATGCAATACATCAAGCATATACAATAAAAACTCCTGACAATCTTGCTGAATATTTTGAGAGAATTGTGTTTGGCCTGAACATCTGTCTAACAGATTTCGAATTTCAGACACACTTTCTATTTTTGTTCTATCAGTGCTACATTTCTCTAACACAGAATTTAACAAACTGCATAATCTTTGATCAGAATTGACCACAATCTCTTCTTTTACATTTTCTAGAGAAAACAAAACATTAACCACTACATTAGCATAGCAGTTGACACCAGAAGTGTTTTCAAATTGAAAACCAACAACATCTTCAACAGAATCCTTTTTGTTTCTGCTTATAATTTCAGGTTCATCGACTTTTCGTCTTTTTCCTACATTCTCCCCAGTATTGGTCACATTTCTTCGTTTCCGGCCTACCACACGTTTCTCAAACAAAGGATATTGAGGCAAATGTGGCGCATACTCTCTTCTCAACCTATTGTATTCCTTAACACAATCTAGATCCGCACAAATGTTTGTGACATCACACTCAATCAAGTACAATCCCGATAAAGTTCTAACTCTTGACAATGCCACATATGCCATACCCTCCTTGAACACAGAACTGCCAATATTCACCAATGCACTGTCTACACTTAAACCTTGCGATTTATGGATTGTCACCGCATATGCCAAGCAAACAGGAAACTGCTTACGGCGAACATATAAGTCTTTTACAAGCAAAAATCTAGCAGAACAACGACCAATTAGCTGTACTTCCTCAATGCCATCAAATTTAATTTTTAAAAATTCAATTCCATCTCTATTTCTGTATTTCACAAAATCAACAACATTACCCATTGATCCATTTACCAGACCTCTTTCAACATGTAAATTCCTTCTTAAAATTATACGGCAGTTCAAGCACATATTCAGACTCTTTTCAAAACCTGCAGTTTTAGATATAGTCTTCTCTAATGAATCCAATTTTGATTTCAAATTCTCAGACAAAATAATTGTTGATCCCATATGCTCTACTCTGTCAATAGCTTCCAGTTTCACAATCTCTTGCTTTTCTAAATGCAACATTTTGTTGTTGAAGATGGCACATTCTGCAAGAGTTGGCATCAAACATATTCCAGATTTCTTCTCAGTAATTTTCTGAAAAATATTCTCAGGCACAACATCTTGTTCTGGATATAAATTTGACAGTAATCCTGCATGTAAAGCTTCTTTCCCATGCTCGGTCACTTTTCCAATTCTAACATCTTGTAGAATATTCTTGTAAACTTCATCCTTCGCCTGATGCATATTTTCATGCAGTTCAGCATAATTGAAGTTTAACCATATATTGACGTTGCCAATGCTCCCTAGGCACTTCCTGGTATCTTCATGCATGAGCATTTTGAACACAGGTTGCCCTTTCACTGGTGTCAGCTGCAGAAGATCTCCGAAAACAATGATGTGTTTGCCACCAAATAACACATCATACTCTGTTTTGAGAACTTCTTGCATTCTCAAATGCACAAAGGCAAGCATGACATTGGAAACCATGCTTACTTCGTCAATGATAAGAACTTTCATTTTCCTCAAGATTCTTGAAACTTCACAACAAGCATCTCCAGATAGCTTGTGATATTGTAATTTGTCATGCTCCACTGGCAGCATCAGTAAACGATGTAAAATAATCCCTTTAATGTTATGTGCTGCCAGTCCAGTTGGAGCGGTGACAACACAAGACAGCGATGACTCAGTCCTTTCCTGCAAATAACATGAAATTGCTTTAATAAGGAAACTTTTTCCAGTTCCCGCTTCTCCACTCACGTAGAGTCGGACAGGCTTCAACGACGTACATGAGCACTCTTTCTTCTCATGACTTAATCCATGATCAATTTGCATGGTAACTTCGTCATATATTTTCCTCTGCTCAACGTTGAGTTGTCTTTCCAACTCTTCTAAGTTAACCGCATCCTCCTGAGCATGTGCCATGGCTCTTTCCAATTCATTCATAGCAGTGGCAGCTTCCTTTTCGATAAAAGGTCCTCCTAGTGGATCCTGACTCAATGAAGCAGAACTCTGACTGTCCTGAGAACTGTCTCTGGCAATCTCGGCTGCAATCGTTGCTTCCTGCTCGATTTCCACATTCAACATTTCTACATATTTGGGAAAAGCAGGACATTCTATGGTCTCCTTGGCGGCAGTGAAAGAGTCTTCGTAACAGAGGAAATCTCCAAGCAGTTCCTCTTCTGCACGCCAAGGCTTGAAAAGTTGTAAAAGTGCTAAATAGAAAAACTCCTTTTTTTCAGGAGATTCGCCACTCAATTTTCGATGGTTTACCAAGTGGCATTTTCTTTGCTTGACCAGACATCCCTCACTTCCAATTACAGCATACACTCCTTTCTCAGTATCTTCTTTGATATTCCTCTTGAATATGTAATTTTGAAGAACCTCATACAGACAAACATTCTCGAGGTGACTGCTTCGATTTGGATAATATGTATCCAACATGTTGGTCTTCAAAATGTCGGTACTGTTTGGCTCCTTTTCCGCCAAATACTCAATTTCCCGCACAGGTTTCAGAACTCGATTACGCGTTGCAGCAAGACCAAGACTCGCCCAAACGATACTCCTGGATTTGGCATAGAGACTTGCTGAAGACAACCGGTCAGAACATTTGTAAGCTCCGATTTCTCGATGCGACAACATCTTCAGACTGAAACTGTACAACTTCTTGCTGAGGCTCTTTTCATTGGAAATGTCCTCCCACATATCCTTCAATTCTGTCTTCTCTTATTTGGTGATGTAAGATGTCACATACCGAGCCACAGCCATACAGTTATCAGCCACAAACTGTATATCCATGTTAGCATTCCACATGGACAAAATCACCGGGTTGTAGTCGTTGATGTACTTGGACTCTTCGTTCCTCTTCAAATTGTATGTGTTTTTAGGTGATTTCTTCATCACATTATGTCGCAGCGAAGACATCAAACTGTTTACTCTTCCTTTAGAAATCACCGGTCGTGGAAAGCCGAAACGACATTTGGTGTAGAACTTGTCCTTGTTTCGGAATTTACGACGACAGTACTTTCCACAACGATGGCTTTGGAAACGTAGAACTTTTTCTCTTAGGCTTTTCTTCTCCTTTGCGTTTGGAACAGCACACGTAGAATACTGTTGTATGAAACTCATCACTGAGTCTTCTGGATCTGTTCCAAATTTAGGTGCATCCTTGATCCACAACAGCATATGTATGTGAGGAGCACCTCTTGCTTGGTACTCCTTTCTCCAGAAGAAATCCAACACCTCTCCAAGAGGTGGATTCTTCTTATTCATGATGAAAGACATCATAGCTTCAAATCTATGATTGAAGTACCGGCATACATTGACTGGATCCAAAGAGCACAGTTCTCCGGGTGTCTTGAATTCGATGTTTTCGATGTTTCCATTTGCCTCTCGTAGAAATTCAAGTAAGTCTTCCCAGCCATACTCGGCACAGCTCAGAGTGAGGAACCATGTGGGAGTTCCTAAGTTCCTCAGCATACATTTTAAATCACCATGACGACGGTACCAGTACTCATTAGTACCACGCTGACACGCCATGAGATTAATCAGGTGAGAATCTAAAATACTGTCTTGGACATTGACTTTATCCATAAAGTCACTTGCCGAGATGTTTTGCATGTGTATACCACTTTTCAAGATGTGGTTCACTGCATATGACAGTCCAGACAGATCGCTTTCAAACAGGAGATGAAACAAATAGGGAATACATTGTCGAAACCTAGCATCTCCTGCATACAATCGCAAAGTCCGGTATTCAGAAGCAGGAATTTGATGAGGTCGCTCATCATATCTTCCTCCCTGACCTGTTGGAAAAAGCTGTGGGAAACACCGAGCTTCCAAACTTTCCTCCCAAACACTAATGGGACTCCCATTGGCTTGTTTCATTTGAAACAACTCAATAGCATTCCCCATGACTTCCTTGGAATGCAAAGGATGAACACTATAATGTTCATATATTTCTTCACTAGTAGAGGGTTCTACTTTCTCAATTTGACCAGCACACAAATCGCTATCCTCTTCCTCACTTACTTCCTCTTCTGCAACATAAACATTCTTATAGTACTTATTATTTTTTTTCAAATACAATGTTGCCTTTTTGACTTTCCTAACATCCACTAAATCTTGCCATATTTTCTTATTCTTTGTCGGAACCCCATTAACTAAGATAACCAGAGGTTCCTCTTCCACTTTTTCTACTCCAATTGTGTTAATGTTTTTCTTCAAATCTAGAGGCAAATAAACAACTCTTCCCTTTAATCCTCTCTGTAAATCTGATGGAGGCAATTTCCCTGTCTTTGGCTCCATTCTTACAATAGCCTGAAAGGGATGGATACTTTGAATCAAAATAGATTCATAAGTATTTAAATCCTTCAATTCAGAAGGAATCTCAACCAATTCCAGATTATTATGAACTGCTCTAGCAGGCATCTGGTTTTGATTTAATTTGCTACAACAATAAGTACACACACGTTGATCCGATCCCAAATCAAAACAATTTTCTACCATCAAATATGTTGTGAAATCCTTCCATTCACTATTATTTTCCCTTTCACTTTTTGCATATAAATCCACTAACTTAGTCTGATTCTTATAATAAGTGCGTCGACAACACACACAAGTGAAATTAGGCCTCTCACTTGATTTCACCTGAAACGTCGCAATTTCCCTCTGAAAATTATCTGTACTGGAAACCTGTACACTATCTTCCACATCACCCTCTTCTTCTTGGTCAATTTCAACATTCTCCTCTTTACTTCCAAAGTAACCAAACTCAATTTCTGCACAAATATTCTTCACATCTACTTCTGAACCATGCAAAAGAGCAGCGCATAATTGTTTAAGCATAATTGCTGGACTCTTAGCATAATACAACATTCTAACTAATTTCCTCACTTTATTATGATGCACTGCTAGCATCCTGAAATGATGAAAAACACTCTGGCATACTCTCCTGGAAAGACAAGCCAGTGAATGACCATGCAAACCTGTCACTTCTCTCACTCTGCAAGGATCTAATTCTTGCAACAACTTCATTTTCTGCTTCAAACTTTTCTTATTAAATGTCCGTACAAAATCACAAAGCAAATTGATGGAATCCTGTCGCACACTGCAAATACTACTACACTTCCAGGTGTACACAGGACCCTTAGGACGTCTTCCTAAAACCTCATTACCTAACACCTCTTCTGTCTCTGTTGTCACAAGTTTTTCTTTTTCAACTGGACAACCATCTTTCACTTCATAAGCTCGACCACTGGTGTCAACTGCATGCACCAAATCATTATTCTGGAAATAACTCTCCTCATTAAAAAATGCCTCACAACTTGAACTATGCATCCATTCTCCGGAAAAAACTTCACAAAAATGACTACGATTAACTATTCTCTTCCATCTACTATTTCTTTTGAAATCATAAATTGCCTTGTTTAGCTTCCTAATTCTATTGATTATCAAAATAAATAACTTATGTTTAATTTCAAATGCCTGATCAATAACTTTCTCAACTTTTTTTTTTCTCTTATAAAAAACCACTTTCTGTTGACCTTTCTTAATATTTTTTAACAAATTGCCAATTATCCTGTTGCAGAACATTCGTTTACGAATGTCCCTAAACTGTTGTTTCCTTCTACTATCATGCACAGAGTTATCTCTTGCTCTAGCAGTAACATTTTTGATTGGCCTTTCCTTTCCGTTTAAAATGCTTCTCTTTTTCTGGACTGAAACATTTTCTGTAGTAATATTTTTTTTAGTACAAATATTTCTTATAAATGTTTTTGTGCTCTTACCCGGTGCTTTCTTGGTGACTTGACAAGTTTTTTTCTTAGAGGACTGCTGCATTATATCATTTACCTGCTGTCTTTGACGTTTTGCAGCCTTTCTAAGTCTTTCTTTAGTTGGCATGCTGAAATCTTGAAATGATCTGCAGTTGAATCTGTGGTAAAATATAATAAAAAATGTTATTAACCACTATTACCAAACAGTAAATCAATAACAGTCATCAAAAACTTAACACACTACTTGACATTTTTAGTGCTTGGCAAATTTAGAATACAGAAATAGCAGAAAAGAAATGGAATTCATATTCATTTTACCTGTGCTGTTTTATATGTGAATCTGATCTAATTTTATGAGCATATTTTAATATTTTATTGAAGACACTACACATAACCTGTTTTTGAAGGTGTCTTTATTTTTAAATGAAACGGTTTACATTTTTACTTTTCATTTATTATACATTTTTTAAAATAAATGTTTATAGTTCCATAGGCTCAAGCACGTCAGCTTCCCACCCTATGTCATACAATTCTGACAAATCTGCATCCTCATCATGTTCTTCTTCATCCTCAGGATTTAAATCATCCAAGGGATCTACTTCCACTGATGTTTCAATTACGAGTTCAATTATGAGGTCGAGATCAACTGATTGCTGATTGTGGCTCATGTTGATGTTGTCGTTATCTTTAAAGAAAGAGAACAACAATGAGATGTTGCAGAGTAAGGCACAAATCTCAGAGACTATAATAGTAAAATTGTTTAACAAGAGTAACATTTTGCAGCTATTATTTAGCCATGACCAGCGATGCTGAGGAGGTAAGGCCTATGTCCAAGTTTTCAGTGAACAGGACTCATCTCTTCTTAATCTTGGATAAGCCTCACCAACTCTGTGTCCCCTGCTCATACTTAAATGTAAAGTGGCAGATTTATGTTAACTGACGCATTCCCAGGGATGCACCAGTTAATGTGCACCGCTGCTCTGCCACCCATGGTGTGCCGCATTTACAATGTGGAGCACCATTGAGTGAAAACAGCACAGATGCGTCACGCATCTGTGCCGCAAAAGCAGCACATTGCAGGAATCACGTCGTAAGCGCAACATGTCTACTGCAATGCACAGGAGCAAGCCACACATTGCATGGTGCATCACTCCTTATGCCTGTTTCAAACAGGCGTAATGATTTGATTCAGCAATGCTATAAAGCTGAGTCAGTGAAATCTTCTAAATTTCACTGTGTTAGTTTTACAGGGCTTTCTTGCAAATTAATGCATACCTTGCAACAAAACACCTATATGAAAACTGATGCAGGTTTCATGTGGCACAGGACTTTACAGCATGACACATCTGCCTAGATGCATCTATTTTTAAATATGTCGCCACATAGCAAATCTTTTGCACCGCCGCTGCGTCACAAAAGTGACGCACAGCGGCACAAAAGAGGCACACAGCTATCATAAATCTGTCCCTAACATGTTAAATGATTGATTCAGGATGACGATAAGGTGTGGCCTATCCAGAGGTTTGTTTAAGGTGAGGCCTACTCAGGGTTGCAGATTAAATGGAGATGGGGCACCCCTGAGCCTTGCTGGAGCTGCATGGCACTTGCGATGCAGCTCCAGCAATGCGCCACCTTTACGGCACAGATGCGTCACGCATCTGTGCTGTTTTTGCCCCATGGTGCGCCGCATTGTAAATGCAGCGCACCATGGGTGGCGGAACAGCGGCGCAGGATGACTGGCACATCCCTGGGGATGCACCAGTCATCATAAATCTATCCCTAAGCTTCTTATCTTGTTGGAGATGAAGTGAGGCCTGTCTTGCAACATGGTGCATCTTTTGCATCACTGCTGCATCGGTTTTATGTGGCACGTTTTTTTTACAGCATGACACATCTGCCTAGATGCATCAATTTGTAATTTTGTCGCCACATAGCAAATCTTTTGCACCGCCACTGCGTCACAAAAGTGACGCACAGTGGAGCAAAAGAGGCATACGCCTATCATAAATCTGTCCCTAGCATTTTAAATGTGGAGCACCATTGAGTGAAAACAGCACAGATGCGTCACGCATCTGTGCCGCAAAAGCAGCACATTTCAGGAATCACGTCGTAAGCGCAACATGTCTACTGCAATGCACAGGAGCAAGCCACACATTGCATGGTGCATCACTCCTTATGCCTGTTTCAAACAGGCGTAATGATTTGATTCAGCAATGCTATAAAGCTGAGTCAGTGAAATCTTCTAAATTTCACTGTGTTCGTTTTACAGGGCTTTCTTGCAAATTAATGCTCACCTTGCAACAAAACACCTATATGAAAACTGACGCAGGTTTCATGTGGCACAGGACTTTACAGCATGACACATCTGCCTAGATGCATCAATTTTTAAATATGTCGCCACATAGCAAATCTTTTGCACCGCCGCTGCGTCACAAAAGTGACGCACAGCGGCACAAAAGAAGCACACGGCTATCATAAATCTGTCCCTAACATGTTAAATGATTAATTCAGGATGACGATAAGGTGTGGCCTATCCAGAGGTTTGTTTAAGGTGAGGCCTACTCAGGGTTGCAGATTAAATGGAGATGGGGCACCCCTAAGCCTTGCTGGAGCTGCATGGCACTTGCGATGCAGCTCCAGCAATGCGCCACCTTTACGGCACAGATGCGTCACGCATCTGTGCTGTTTTTGCCCCATGGTGCGCCGCATTGTAAATGCAGCGCACCATGGGTGGCGGAACAGCGGCGCAGGATGACTGGCACATCCCTGGGGATGCACCAGTCATCATAAATCTATCCCTAAGCTTCTTATCTTGTTGGAGATGAAGTGAGGCCTGTCTTGCAACATGGTCCATCTTTTGCATCACTGCTGCATCGGTTTCATGTGGCACGTTTTTTTTACAGCATGACACATCTGCCTAGATGCATCAATTTGTAATTTTGTCACCACATAGCAAATCTTTTGCACCGTCACTGCATCACAAAAGTGACGCACAGTGGCGCAAAAGAGGCATACACCTATCATAAATCTGTCCCTAGCATTTTAAATGATTAATTCAGGATGACGATAAGGTGTGGCCTATCCAGAGGTTTCTTTAAGGTGAGGCCTACCTACATTCATGGGGAAATGAATTAAAATGTCCTTAAGACACATGAAAGCGTTTTTTTAAAGCCTTTGCAGCATTTTTGGGTCACTTTTAACATGGCTAAGTAACTCAAACTATCAAAATGTAAATTTGCCAAGCACAGGTGGGAGCATATTTACAAGGAATTTGCACCACGGGGAAAGGTCTTACATTAAAATGGGAAAAATAACATCAGAGACACTCCAATGCCTTATAAAGAAGCAGACACCATTATGTCCTAGTCATAAATGTTAAAAGCATTCCTTTTCCTCAAAAACGATTTTCAAGTCTTAATTTGAAAACACTGCACATGGGGAAATGACTTAAAATGTCCTTAAGACACATGAAAGCGTTTTTTGATTGCCTTTGCAGCATTTTTGGGTCACTTTTAACATGGCTATGTAACTCAAACATTCAAAATCTAAATTTGCCAAACACAGGTGGGAGCATATTTACAAGGAATTTGCACCACGGGGAAAGGTCTTACATTAAAATGGGAAAAATAACATCAGAGACACTCCAATGCCTTATAAAGAAGCAGACACCATTATGTCCTTCCCATAAATGTTAAAAGCATTCCTTTTAAGCATGGGCGGATTTTGCGAATTGGCAATCCGCGAAATTGCGTATTTACGGATTCGCAATCCGCAAAATCCGCGAACTCTCGCGAATTTGCGGATTTTTTTGTGTTCGCAAGGATTTCTGCCAGTTCGCGAGGATTTTGTACCAGTTCGCAAACGCGAACTTACTTTTCGGGTAGCAACGGTCGCGAACATGTTGTTTCTACATCTGGTTCATCACAGCACCCTCTGTTTCACCACTGCCACCCTCTGTTTCACCACTGCCACCCTCTGGCTCACCCATGCCACCCTCTGGCTCACCCATGCCACCCTCTAGTTCATCACTGTAGATTATGGGTGGAAAAGCACACCTGCCCTGCCTCAACTGACATAAATGAATTAGGGGCTGATTAATGTGTTACTGAATTTGAACTTCCTGGCTGGAACCTGCTTCCTTATCTGTAATTGCTTTCTCTGAGCCTGCTGTGAGGGTCAGAGCAGGGTCATAGAATAGTTGCAAGTAGGCAACTGAACTCTGAAGGGGCCCCTCAGGAAGCACTACAGGGAATAGTTACTAATGATAAGATTGAACTTTTGCACCTGCTGAGTGCTTTCAGTTATGTCTGTAATTGCTTTCTGTTGCAGTGTAATGTTTTTTAACAGGACCTTTGTTGTATACTTGTAGCTATTCTCTGAGCCTGCTGTGAGGGTCAGAGCAGGGTCATAGAATAGTTGCAAGTAGGCAAATGAACTCTGAAGGGGCCCCTCAGGAAGCACTACAGGGAATGGTTACTAATGATAAGATTGAACTTTTGCACCTGCTGAGTGCTTTCAGTTTTGGAAAAATCCAAATATCCAGCAGCATCCACAAAAAGTAATCCTTCCAGGTCAAGATCCAAATCAAAGTGACCAGCACATGAAGAAAGCACTGAGAGGAGCCTGCTGGACAGGAACAGGAAGTTGGAGACTGTGGGGCACTTCCTTCCTCCCCCCCCCAAAATGGACTCCTTGCAAAAAAAAGTGCAGGCAAATGTCAACCTGAGGAGTTATTCTGATAAAAATCATAATTTTCAAGGTTTATGCTGCCTGCTGGTGGATTTCTTGTGCGAAATTGCAAATTTTGCAATCTTGCAATTGCGAGATTGTTGCTGCCCGCCGCATCTACATTTTCGCAAGTGTTTACTCCCGCGAAATTGTATAGTATTCCAGTTGGCAAGTGCGACCAAGCAAAAAAATCCGCTTCGCACGGATTTACGAATTTTCGGTAAGTTCGCGAGAGTTCGCGGATTGCGAATTTACCGAAAATCCGCAAAATCCGCGAGCGGAACGGATTTTACGCCCATGCTTAATTCCTTTACCTCAAAAACGATTTTCAAGTCATAATTTGAAAACACTGCACATGGGGAAATGACTTAAAATGTCCTTAGGACACATGGAAGCGTTTTTTGATTGCCTTTGCAGCATTTTAGGGTCACTTTTAACATGGCTATGTAACTCAAACATTCAAAATCTAAATTTGCCAAGCACAGGTGGGAGCATATTTACAAGGAATTTGCACCACGGGGAAAGGTCTTACATTAAAATGGGAAAAATAACATCAGAGACACTCCAATGCCTTATAAAGAAGCAGACACCATTATGTCCTTCTCATAAATGTTAAAAGCATTCCTTTTCCTCAAAAACGATTTTCAAGTCATAATTTGAAAACACTGCACAGCTCCTATGCACAAAAACACCCTGTCAGTACTAATACTTCACATTTTCTCCAATTACAATTTCTCAAAGAAACAAAATCTATTTGTAAAACACTTGAGGCAAAGCAACATTTTAAAAACACAACTTTCTTCATAAATTTCTCCTTAAAGCACACTATTCTCTATCTAAATTAAATGAATCTTTTCTCACCTTCGCAAATACTTTATGAGTTTCAAAACAGTCTCAGAAACACACCACTTTGTCTTTAGCAGAGCAAAAGGTATGCACTCCAGAGTCTGCAGCTATCAAAAGCACAGAAATGCTGTAATTCTTCACACATATCTCTCATGTCACCCAATCAAAACTCTTCCCTCACTTTTTTCAAATCAAAACCCTTCCCCCCTCTGCCCTCTCTGCCTTTTTTGCATAGCAACCACCTCTTGGAAGACCTCTGGTGTTTGCAAGTTCACACAACAATGTTTCAATTGAACTCTGAACTCTCAGTGCACCTGCATATCCAGTGCAATCTTTCATTTAATGATTTTTTCTTGACCATTCAAAATACATCTTTCAAAGAACTCATCCATGCACCCTAACTTTCTGTTTTCAGCAATCAAAATCCACCAATCACTGTTACTGCTTCATTAACACAGAAACTCCACAGTTTTTTTCATTTTAAACTCTTATTTTTTCAACTGCCATTTCATTGCCACACTTCATCTGACTGCAGCAGAACCTTCTCTCACCATGTTTTCTGTCTGGATTGTTGGACATAGTTACATCTACTGGGCTCAGAGGTATGCTGATAACAGAAATTTACCTAACCTCAAGTTACAAGATGTGGAAATTAAGTGGTTTGGCCACAGAGGATTAAAATGTCACCAATTGATACCATTGGTGAAAACCTTTATGCATTTGCCAAAACCTGACCTGTTAATTGTGCACTGTGGAGGTAATGACTTGGGCACTTTGACTGGGGTAGGTCTGGAAATGCTTTTAAAGGACACCTTTGAGCAATTAATGGCACTTTT
Organism: Lissotriton helveticus; assembly: GCF_964261635.1. Classification (NCBI taxonomy): domain Eukaryota; kingdom Metazoa; phylum Chordata; class Amphibia; order Caudata; family Salamandridae; genus Lissotriton; species Lissotriton helveticus. The sequence continues at coordinate 957,341,008 of NC_136071.1, forward strand.
TCCTCAGACTGCCTTGGTATATTCAAATATATGCCAAAGACAGAAATGGAGGTGGTCGAACCAATTTTGTCCACAAATTGAGAAGTCGAGGAAGCATGTAAACAAATCTGTTTCAGCTTACATGAGAGACCATGGAATGGGCTCCGTGTACAACAATAACTTGCGTTACTACATGCAAGATATCTACAGAGAAGATGGAGTTCACTTCTCAGATGAGGGCAACAGAATTTTCATTCTGAATTTAAGACTGTGCATTGGTACCTACTTATAAGTACCTAAATGTACCATAAACCCAAAAGCTCTTCTCAGAGCTACCCTACATCTGATCACTCACAATTACTATTTTACTCTAACTTTTTTCACTAATTTTCAACAAAGTACGCTCCCCGGGGCGCTACCCGGTACGCGGACTGGAAGCTAACCACGCGAAATTTTTAAAAAAAATGTTTTTTTTCCGCACATATGGGCCTCCTCAGCCCCCCTCAGAAAACCTAGGGGGTCAAGATAAGTCTACCGTGCCCCCTTCTACCCATTCTGAACATTAGTTGCCCTCCATCTTGTATCTTAATTCGACCGAAACACAAAATGGTGGACTCCCGTAACGCTTCAGGTTCGCGTACCGGGGCGCTCGCCAGTTCGCGTACCGGGGCGCTCCCCGGGAAGCGCTCCATCAAAAAAGGTGGGAAAGTAATTTACAGAAAAACGACTGGAGACACTTTCACCAAATATAGATTAGCTCATACTACATACCAATCCCTATCATTTTCACAAATTTGATTGAAATTCCATTTAGCCATTTAGCCTGTAGACCTCTCTAAATACCGTGAGGTAAATTACTTCACAAAACACATCTGAAGTGTTGGAATTGACAACCAATGAAAATGTTACTTTCATTTTCTACTTTTTTTACCTGACATTTGATTGGTCATATACCTGAATATATATAAAGGAAGAGAGGAAACACAGCCATTTTGACTACTACTTCCTGGTGTACATTTCAATTGGATTTTCACTAATCACTTCAACTTCTTTGTAAAGGTAAGTTGTTATTTTAAAAACTGAAGTATATTGTGCACTATCAGTTAATATGGTAAACTTTTTCTGATAGTTATATACTATCCCTCTGTAGTAGTTATAGATTTAGATAGACTTCTCTGTTATAGTTATGGATAGAGTTAGGTTTCTCTTGTATAATTATGAATTTACTTACGTTAAATCACATACACTTTTTTATATTCCTACTTCCACTCTGATACTATACACTGCCCAAAGATAAATTCACTGATAAAAACTGCCTATCTAAAATTAATCCCAACAGTGCCCTATCTCTACTAATATATTTTTTTTTTATCCAAATTTCAGGCAACATGGAAGTCGAACAGAAAGTTTCATTTCAAATTGTCCTGCAAGAGAGCAGCCAAGAATTAATTGATCCAAATTATATAGAATTTATGGATGAAACTTGGGACAAAGAACTACTGCAATGTGTGCAAGCAGTAGATGACCTCCTTCAAAATGAGGACATTTTACACACTCAGAGATTACAAGCTATGTTCAATGAAAATGACGACATTTCAGACAGTGAAATGTTAGAAATGTTATTACATTTTGAAACACAATCACAATAATAAATAATTGCTTAAAAAATAAAGAAATTAAAAAATAATCAACAAAACCAACAATCAATTAACATACAGTATTTGAAAAGTCTATCATTCTTTTTTCCTTATAGTACGCTCCCCAGAACGCTTCCCGGTTCGCGGACCGGGCGCTCCCCACGCAAAAAAACAAAAAAAAATTCATTTATTTTTTGCCCCGCGGTGCCCTTTTAACGCCTCCACATCAAACCTAGGGGGTCAGGGAGGATCTACTATGCCCCCTTATGGTCATTTCCCCCTTTGTTTTGGCCTCCTCTTGTCTCTCGATCCTACCGAGAGACAAGATGGCGGCCGCTCCGGACTGTTTAGAATGTTGACAGACACCGGAGAGCCAATCAGCTTCGCTACGCGAAGTTCCGTTACGCGTCAGGTACGCGAACCGGAGCGCTGCCCGGAGCGACCTTACAGATATATATCTTTTTTTGAACGTTAATTTCTCAAAATCCACTGGAGCACATATATTGAGACCTAGCAAAGGCACATCGGGCTAACAGTCCCTACAATTTTGCCAAGTTTCGTGCAAATCCATTCAGCTGTTCGGCCTAAAAGTGAGGCCAACCGCCCTATGGAAATTAACATGGGAAAAACATGTTTTGGGACCCCCCTTTTTTCTCGGCCACCCCTTGACGAACCCCCCCCAAATTTCCAGGGGCTGCTCAGAAACCAAATGTTCCATTTTCCTGAAAATTTCAGCCAATTCCGTCCACAAACGCCAAAGTTATTAGACATAGAATTTTCAAAAATCCCATAGGGAAAAAATCCTAACTATATATACCTACTGGCGACCGCCAGTAGGTAATATATATATATACTTCATGACAACATATTTCCTTGAAAGAATCTCTTAAATATTGTGCTACCTGATTCCGTACACCATCCCTCTGCAATCCATAGTATCCCCAGTCTACTTATGTATCTCCCAGTGACCTGCAGTGCGTCATTCCCTTAGTGACTCTGAGACCCAGTTGTCTTTGAATACTGCCTGATATAACATTTTACAATCTACTTACAGCCTAAATAAAGCCGTGGGCCTGTGTGCCATGAGAGGGTGAAAGGTGTTAACTGGCAAAGAGACACATCTTGAACTTCTAAGGAAGAAATGCACCATAGCAAAGAAACTAGAAAACCAAGAACAAAATGGTCTGCAAACAAGCACTTTGAAATGATTAAAGCTTTGCAAATGTGAAAAAGAAATTCATTATGTTAATTAATTATGTTTTGATTCCATATTCTAGACACTTCTAAAATACTTAACTCCTGTTTAGAAGATTTTCTGTAAAATAGTCTGATCATATAGTAAACATTTCATGTCTCTGTTTGCCTGGTGGCAGTCTTTCCATCCTCAGAATGTTAAAATAGTCTGCAATGGCCTTTTATTTCTATGCCTTTCCTTTCATGTATCCCATGGTAGAAGAAGGTATGGAATCTGCCCTCTCACAATATAATGCTCTCTCACCATAATTTCTTAACATGGTAAACTTTGACTGTGGCTCCTAAGCTCTTGGTTTGAAATCTAGTACAACTCCTGTCTAGCTGCACCTACTTAATACTTGTGCCACCCATTACAAGTGTGCCTCCATACCTTCTGTAACAGGGTATATTTATGTTTTTCTTCTAAGTCAGCCTGTCTGTGCAGTCAAATTTCAGGAGCTCCCAATCTTCTTTCATCCGTGTGAATGACTTTTAAGGGCACCCTATAGAATAGGTTTGTGTATTCCGAGGCATTCTCTAGAATGTAAGGTGTACAATCTTTCTATTGTAGAAGCACCATTTCGTCTAGAATGGGTTTATTATAATTTAATTCCCTTGACCTATGTCTAGTCTCCAGGATTTGAAGTCCAGTATTATTAGATCAATAAGGTTGTGGTCCGGCTGGGCTTTGTGACCTATTTAAGCAGAGTAATTATTGTGCCCTAGGGCCTCTCCCACAAAGAAGTGATCGAGCCATAAATGCGTTTTGTGATAACAAATTAAATGTATAGTGAGTTTCTACTTAATGTGGGAACTTCCATAAGTCCTGTATTTTTCAGCCAGTCTGTACTTGCTTGTGAGAAGGAATATTTCCGATTTTGCTGGGATTTGGTAGAGCAGTTCTTAAACAGACCTCTTGTTCACAATATACTTAAAGTGGACTTTGAGTCCATCCCCTTTAGGTACTTGGCTCAACCAGATGAGTGTCTATTTCTCACCTGATGCTATTAGCTGTTAAGGTGTATCTTTCTGGCTCTGATGCAGTGCTTACATTGAACTGGATGAGTTGATTTGCTCCTGACCACCACACAATTGTGTTTGTCCCTCCCAATCCCCCGCAACTTTCTCTGTGTTGCTATTTTTGCTTCTATATCACAGCAATGCTGTGTGACAAGGATCTTTCATTATAGTCTTTCTTTTCTTTCTATACCATAGAAACTGAAGAAGGGTTATGGTGAAGGCTTTACTTGCAATCTGTCCTTAAGCTGACATAGAAACAAAAATAGGGCCGTATCTAAGGCAAGGGAAGCCTTAGTAGCATTTTGTTTCTTGTGTCTTAAATGTGCTTATACTGCATGAACTAGCACATTAAACCTATGCCTATTGGTTTAGCCAACCACTGTCTGTTTTGGTAACATTTCTGTTGGAAGACTGTCCAGGGAAAAAACTAAAAGAGATTCCCTTCATGCTGGTCATCCAGGTGCTGGCCAAATGTGACATAATGGGGCCAGATTTACAAAGATGTCATGCAATATCACATTTATTAAAATATATCAATTTACAGCTCTGTATTTTGATGGTACACAATCAGAAACCCTAGTGCAAAAAACATTTGGCACATCAGTGAAAGTATGTCGACATGAGTCTATCATAGGTTTTGTTCTGGAGTGTTCCCACTTTTGATGTGTCATGTACAGTGCAGCAAACAGCCAAAGTCAGAAAGGTTTGGAGACAAAAAAAGCATGTTTTCCTTATACGCTTGTATCAAAGAGGCATTATTTTTTGGTGCAAACCTGTCACCCATGTACCACTAATGGAACACCCCCTTGAGGCAACTTTTCTGCACAAACACGTTATCCACTGGAAATTAAATCCAAAACAAACACGTTGTTCACGTTTGCGTCACTTTTACAATACAAACCTAGTGTAAAATGTTTGTAAATCTCGGCCACTTCTCTCCCATTTAGCTGTGGAGAAGGGTAGTGAGACAAAATATCGAAATTAAAATATCGATATACATTAATATCGAAGTTTTAATATCGATGGTATAGAATATCGATGTGTAAAATATCGACAGACAGAATATCGTTTTTTAAGGTATGTATGTTACTAATATCGAAATTTACTAATATCGAAGTTTTGTTTAGTGTTATGTATTTTATTATGTTGTTTATATGTTTGTTAAATATGTATTGTAATGTATGTTTGAAAATTAGTAATTTTGTTTACATTTTGCGTTTTAGTATCAGAGCGGATTGTGGGTTTATAGGGGAACAGGGTGGGAAGTAATTTAATAATAATTAATTGGTGATTAATTAATATTAATTAGTTGATTACATTAATTAGAGTTAATGTGCTAATATATTTAATTTTGTGTTATTGTTAATTAATAATTAATTGGTAATTAAATAATATTAATTAGTTAATTAAATTAATTAGAGTTAATGTGCTAATATATTTAATTTTTTAATTGTTAATTAATTAATTGGTAATTAAATAATAATAATTAGTAAATTAAATTAATTAGAGTTAATGTGCTAATATATAACATTTTTAGTTATTGTTAATTAATTAATTGGTAACTAATTAATATTAAATAGTTAATTACATTAATTAGAGTTAATGTGCTAATATATTTAATTTTTTGTTATTGGTAATTAATAATTAATTGGTAATTAATAATTATTAAGTGATTAAATGATGTGATTTATTTATGTGTAGTGGGTTGTGTGTTTATAGGGGAATAGGGTGTGATATAATTAAATGTAATTAATTAAAGAGATTGTATTTATTTATTGGTATTTATTGTTAATTAATTGGTAAATAATATGTGTTAATTAGTTCATTTATAATTACATCAATTTAATAATATTAATTGTTATTATTTAATTAATTGAAATTTATATTATTTGTGTATTTTTTGTATGTCTATGTGTTGTGTCTTTAAGGGGGAGTAGTGTGGGAAGTAATTTTTACCCCCATGCTATCCAACGCTTTCCCTACTGGTGCACCCTCTGGAGTGGGAATAGTAATTTAAACCCCAACGCTATCCAACGCTTTCCCTACTGTTGCACTCTCTGGAGTGGGAATAGTATTTTTTTACCCCTACGCTATCCAACGCTTTCCCTACTGTTGCACCCTCTGGAGTGGTAATAGTAATTTAAACCCCTACGCTATCCAACGCTTTTCCTACTGTTGCAATATGTGGAGTAAGTATATATATTAATATACATGTGGAGTTTTTAATTTATTTTAGATTTATATGTATTAGTTTTAATTTTTAAAATATGTTTTAATGTTTTTATTTAATATTTGTAAAATTATATGTATTTTTTAATTATTATTACATTATTATTAATACATTTAAAAAAACGATATTTTTGATTCCGATATTTTTGTACTACGATATTATATTTTCGACATTTTTGTACTTACCATTATGAAGATATAACTCCGATATTTTTGATGTCGATATTTGTGTGTCGATATTTTTGTATGTCGATAATCTGTCTGTCGATATTATGTCATAGATCCACTCTTTGTACTGTTTGGCTGGTGCCAGGCTAAACAGACACTTCCTTTCCTGGTGGCTGAATCTAATTTATCGTCCTCAATAATAAACCTGTTTTTATAAAGCTACGTGAATGATGGATATCTACTCACTTTGTCCTTGATTCCTTTATGCATTCATTATGCATTCATAAGTTTGCCTCTATTATTTCTCTCTTAGCAGCAACAAAATATAACTTTAGAAAAATCAATCGTATTCAGAAATATATTTTTGCCAATTGAGCTACGTTTCACTTATTTATTTATTATCAATAAATCGTCCTCGGAGGGAGTAAGACTACTTTACAGGAAAGCAGTTAATATTCATGATTAAAGAAACTTTTCGTAAATGTATTAATTACGTGTGTACTGTTTCCTGATTTAAAAGTAGCATTTATAAATTGTAGAATAACATTTAAAAAGCAACATATAGACAATGAATAGCAATAGTTCATAATTAAAGGGCCAAGTGGTACAACATACCAACCTAGACTAAATTAGAGATATGTCAGATTCTCGCGGTGCACCCTGATAGAGATTGTCCCAATGTGCAGAGGTATACAGGGTCTCCGAATATAACGTTTCAGAAAAACCCAAGTAGAAACGGACACCCTGAGGTGTTAGATTTCTGCGTTAGGGGCAGGGGGAGCCAGTGTAGTAGCGTGACCAACCGTCCGTAAAGTTCACGGCCCGCCCGTAATTTGGATCTCATGTCCATTGCCCATGATGATCCCTATTACGGGCACCTTTTCTCGTAATTTTGGGCATTGCAGGGACCAGGACTGGCCCCTTGCATGTAGCCTCAATTCCACCCGCAGCACAAAAGCAGCCCCACCCTGCCCTTTGTCATTCTGTATGCCAGATGATTGCCACATACAGAATGACAATGACCCAGTCTGGGCTGCAAAGTTTGTGGTGGGCCTCTCCCAGCCTCCCTCTGGGGCAGAGCATTCTGTCAGATGGAAAAAATGTGCAGAAACGCCAATGCTGCTAGGAGAGAATCCAGTTCAAGGAAAGAAGCTAGTGAAAGAAGTTAAAAAGAAGGAGCTAGAGTTCTTTTAAAGTCTCATCATTTTAGAACTGATGCATTGTCATTATTATATTCAACGAAGTCATGGTTGCTGCTTTTGTATTTTATGCAACTAGCAACCATTGACAAAGTCAATCGTTCTGGCTTGTTATAGGTGTAACGTTACTTGTTGTGTTATATATCTGGATACAAAGACAAGGGCCAAAACACCAGGCAGGCTGTACGCTATACTAAGCATAGATTTTTAGCTTAGGTGTTTTCAGCCACACCCTTAATTACATCAAACACCCCCTTTTGAGAGACCCCCCAGTTATTTCATCCCACTAAAAGCCATGGAAACAACACCATGTCAAAGTCACCCCATGGCCTGGCACTGTGCGTTATGCATGACTCGTGACTTCCACTTTTTCAGATTACCTATGTGCAGGGGAATAGTGAACCCTACCCCCACCCCACCCCTTGCTTTAGGAACTACAGCAAGGGTGAAATTCTTGAAGGGCCTCTTCTTTCTGCAACTGTGCAGACAAAGGCTCACCTCATGATTAATATGAAAAGTGGGCGAGTGAGTAAGTGAAGGGATGGGTGGATGGCTGGAGGGATTAGTGAAAGGGTGAATGGATAAATGAAAGGGTGAATGGATGGATAATGAGAGAAAGGATGGATGGATGAGTGAGCCGAAGGATGGATGAGTGAAAAGATAAATAGATGGATGTATGGGTGGAAGGGTAGATGGATGGGTAAAAGGAAGGACGGTTGAGTGAAAGGATCGGTGGATGGATGGATGACTGAAAGGGTGGATGATGCACGAGTGAATGGGTTGATGGATGAGTGAAATGATGGATGGATTGATAAATTCATAAGTGGATGAGTGAGTGAAAGGAAGGGTAGATGGACAAAAGGATGGACAGATGAGTGAAGGAGTGAATGGGTGGATGGATGAGAGAAAGGATGGATGAGTGATAGGGTCAATGGATGGATTCATGAGTGAATGAGTAGATGGATGGGTGGGTGGGTGGATGGAAGGAAGGATGGCTAAGTGAAAGGGTTGATGGAGAGAGAAAGGGAGGATGAATGCATGACTGAAAGGGTGAATGGGTGGAAGGATGAGTTACTGGGTGGATGGATGAGTAAGTGAAAGGATGGCTCGATGGGTGAAAGGGTAAATGGCTGGATGAATGAGTGAATGGATGGAATTATTTAATTTATTTTGAAAGTTTTATATAGCGCGGACAAGATCTTTGCAGATATCAGAGCGCTTTACAAAGAAGGGGTGGATGAGGGAGCATAGTCAAACAGGTAAGTCAGTAACGCTAGCAGTACAAATAGGTGGGGGAAAGCCAATCATATACATATGTAACAACAATACATATCAATAATACAGTTCATACAAATAAGCAAAGTGGTCGAACAAGTAGTACAGATCGGTCCAGAGTCCTTAAAGCGTTCGAAATAGTCTTTCATGTGTATTTAGCCATGAGGATAGCTTTTACTTCTTTCTTAAAGAGTGTAGTGGAGGGAATGAGCCTGGTTTCGGGAGGGAGTGAGTTCCAGATCCTAGGTGCCATTCCTGAGAAGGAGCGTTTGTAGGTTTTTTCCTTCCGGAATCTTCGAGGCTTCAGCAGAAGATTGTTTGTGCCTCTAGTGTTTCTAGAGCCGCCAGAGATTGTCAGCTTCTGAGTGAGGTAGCCAGGTGAGTTCAGGTGTACTGCCTTGTGTGTCAAGCAGGCTATTTTCAGATGTATTCTGGCTTCAAAAGGCAGCCAGTTCAGGGATTTCAAGTCAGGGGAGATATGAGAGTGCTTTTTTGACCCAGTGATGAGTCTTGCTGCAGCGTTTAGAGAGGCTCTTAGTGGTGCGGTAGTAGTTAGGGGGAGTCCACAGAGGGCGATGCTGCCATGTTCTATTCGAGGGATGACTAATGCTTGTACTGCAGTTTGGAAGTCTTTGGCTGGTAGGAAGGGTTTAAGTTTCCTCAGAGTATTTATTTGGAAGTTCGTTCCCTTAGTTGCCTTGCTGATATGTTGCTGCATGTTGAGATTGGTGTCGAGTGTTATCCCTAAAGATTTTGCTGAGTCCACAATGGTGGGTTGGACATTAAGTGCGGTTAGGTGTTTAAGCCAAATTTGAGTGGTAGAGATCTTCGATGGAGGTGAGATCAGAAGGAATTCTGTTTTCAGAGCATTGAGTTTGAGATGATTATCGGCAAGCCAGGATTGAGTGCTTCTGATCGTTGAGTTCAGGAGCAAAATGTCTTTGGGGGATTGTAGTTTGAGATAAAGTTGGGTGTCATCGGCGTACATGTGAAAGTGTACATTGGATGCTTGTAGCAGGGTGGTGAGAGGTTCCATGACTAAGTTGAACAGAGTCGGGGATAGGGAGGATCCTTGTGGGACGCCTAGCGATACAGGTATTGGCGAGGACATCGTGTTGTTGCTCTTGAATTTCTGCGACCTGTTGTGTAGAAAGGAAGTGAACTACTTGAGAACAGTTCCAGATATACCCATTCTTGTGTTTAGTAGATCAAGTAAATTCTCATGCTTAACGGTGTCGAATGCTGAAGAGAGATCAAGAAGGATGAGGAGGCAAGTGTCGTTTTGGTCTAGCATTTGAAGTGCGTCGTCAATTATGTGGGTCATAGCAGTTTCTGTACTGTGCCCTGCTCGGAAGCCTGATTGATGAGGGTTGAGGAGGTCAAACTGATCAATGTGTTTGGTCAATTGTAGTTGTGCGCATTTTTCCAGCAGTTTGGCGAGAGTGGGAATATTGGTAATGGGACGGTAGTTGTTCAGATCAGAGGGGTCGGCTGTAGGTTTCTTTAGTAAAGGTGTGACTTGCCCAACTTTGAGGGAGTCAGGTATGGTTCCTTGTTGAAGTGAGCTGTTGATAATTTTAGTCCAGAGTGGGAGAAGCCAGGGGGTAAAGTCTTTAACGGCGTTAGCAGGAAGGGGGTCAGTGAGGTGATTGGATGGTTTCAAGGTGCTGAGCAGTTTGCCAATTTCTTCTTCAGAGTAGGTGCCAAAGAATGACCATGAGGCATTGTTTTTGGGTTCAGTGGGTGCTACGCAGTGGGGTTTGGAGTAGAGGCTTGCGTCAATGAGGAGATCGCTCTTTATGTTGTCAGTTTTTTGGACAAAGAAGGCGGAGAAGTCTTCACAGGAAGGTGCTTTGCGCACAGTGCTGAGTGGTTGGGGTTGTTCCTTGGATTGCGTTCTAATTAGTTCAAACAGTTTTCTCGGACGGTTTTTTGCTTGGTCGAGCTGGAGGCTGAAGAAATCTGATTTTGAGCGTTTTATTTTCCTGAAATAGGCATTTCTCTTTTTCTTCAGAGTTTTTAGGTGCAGTGCAGAGGGAGCTGATCTCCAGGTGCGCTCTGCCATTCGCATGTCTCGTCTATCATCATTGAGACTCCCATCGTACCATGGATTGGAGGTTTTAGTAGAGACTCTTTTTAGCTGCATAGGTGCAGCCTCGTTAATTATTGAGGTCATAGCGTTGAGATAGTGGTTAGTCAAGGATTGGACGTCCGTAGCGCCGGTAGGTGGAAGTAGGAGATTGCAGCTGTTAGGAGGCAGAGTGCTTGGTCGAGCTTTTTCAGGTCTCTTTTCCAGACTTTGGGCTTGGAGGATTGAACTGGGTTAAATTTAACTTTTTCATTGATGAAGAGAGTGACAATATGGTGATCTGACCAGTCACAGGGTTGGATAGACTCGAGTTGGATAGAGTCTTCTTTGGAGATGATAAGGTCGAGGATCGAGCCTTTCTCGTGGGTCGGGCTGTTGCATATCTGGGTGAGGTCAAGGGCATCAAGGACATTTTTGAGACTATTTACCACTGCGTCATTGCGATCGTTCCAGTGGATGTTGAAGTCGCCAAGGTATATTTGGGTGAGCTGCCGCCCGGAATTCGTTGAGATCATATCCATGATTTGTTGGGAAAAGGTAAGGTTGTCCCTGGGTGGGTGGTAAATGCTGTGAAGAGAGCATATTGGTTTGCCCTCACTAATAATGTCGAGGCAGACGTATTCACAGGATGTTGGGGATGGTAGGGAGGTGGAGTTGACTTTCAGAACAGAGAGGTTGTTCCTGTAGATGCATGCGATTCCACCACCTATTTTGCCGGACCTGTCAAGTCTAATAATGTGGTAGTTGGGAGGAACCAGAATATCCATTATCGGAGACGACGATTCAGTAAGCCAGGTTTCAGTCAGAATGATTAGGTCAAGGTCCAGTGATAAAAGGAGATCAGCGATGGCAGCGGAGTGTTTCGCGGCCGATCTGCAGTTGAGAAGAGTGCATTTGAGACGGGGTGTGTAGAGGGTGGTAGAGGGTTCTAGAATGAGAGGGACTTTTCTAAGGTTATTAGGGATGGAGATTCTGCTGTTTAGTGTGGGGGGTCTAAGGGGATTTGAGTGTATCGTGGGAATGGTGAGGTGCGTGGTAGATGTGTTATTTTGGAGGGCTGTGTCGTAGGAGCGGAGGAGGGTGAGTGTGTCGAGGTCCAAGAGAGGGTTGCTTGTGCGCCAAGGGCGGTTGTTGCGATTGCCAGCAGGGATTGAAGTCCAGTGTGGGGAGTGTTGAGTGAGAGAGTCCGCCGGAAGGGTGGGGGACATGTTGGGAGGGGAGGTGGACGTTCGTGAGGTGTGGTAGGGGCGACGAGGGCGGTTGTTGGTGGAGGTGTGTGAGGGGTGTATGGAGTGTGTGGGGAGTAGTACTTTGATGTTGTGTATGTCTTCTTTGATCTGAATGAGGGTGGCCATAATCATGTCCAACGTGGGGTAAGTGTTGGAGGTAGGGGTGGAGATCAGACAGAGTTGAATGACTGCCCAGGGAATTAGCGTGCATGTCGGGGAGTGGGCTGGTGTTCGTGCAGGGCTCCGTTGTGTCGGTGTACGGGATGGTGTTAGGGAGGAGAGAGGGTTTGGGCGGGAGGGGTGTGGAAGAGGTGGGGAGGAGGTTGGTGGTATGAGTGAGGGCATTAGTGGTAGGCGGCGAGATAAAGGTGGAGGAAGGATGTATGTGAGCGTTGGTGGGGGTGCAGGAAGGGTAATGGGGGTTGAGAGTGGGGGGGTGTGTGGGCTTGGTGATGGTCCTGTTGTGGGAAGGGGGAGTTAAATTAAGAGAGAAGGTGTGTTCTGCGTAGTTAGTTAGAGGGTAGTGGGGACTGAGAATGGGAGGCGATAACGGGTGGGATTTGTCGTTGTCAGTGTCGTTCTGGTGTTGAGCAAGTTTAGATGTGTTGTGGGTGAGAGCTGTGATGACAGGGGAGCGGGGAGTGTTAATGGTATGCGTGGATGTCCAAGGGTTAGTAGGGGGGGTGGGTGTGCGAGTGGTGTATGAGAGGGAGAGATCTGTGTCTGTGCTTGAGTCGTGTGTGGTAGCTACCTGGTGCTGAACTGGGATAGAAGGGTTGTGGGAGGGGGCTGAGAAGTCCGGGGTGTTAGGTGTGTCTCTGAATGAGGAGTGTGTGTTAGCTACCTGGTGCTGAGATACGTTAGAGGTGTTATGGGTGGAGGGAGCTGTGAAGTCAGGGGTGGTAGGACCGTAGGTGATATGAGTGTAGGTTCGCGGATTGGAGAGGTGTTCCTTGAAAGTGGGAAAAGGTTATCTAGTAGGTCCAGGTTCCTATCTGTGGATTGAAGTAGGACTATCCCGTTATTGTAGATAGTAATGGTAGCTCTGCCTGGGAAGAGTTGGGAGGATGCGATGGAGAGAGTAAGGCCATGAGCTGATTTCCTGGTAGTGGAGACGTTGAGTAAGGTGAGGAACGCTTTTCTCCATTGGGCTCTGCTTGTGATGTGGAAGATGATGTCGGTATTCAGGGATCCCTTGACCGGTGAGTGGTAGGTGTCGGCAAAGGGGGTTTCAGGGCGGGACCTCAGGAAGTTATGTTTAAAGCGTTTAGCGGCTTTTTTGGTGAGTGTGGATGGATAGTTTATTTGATGTGTGTGCTTGCCGATCGGATCCATGTTGGGATTGCTATTTAGGTGGGTATGGGAGGGTGAGCGATAACATGGGACAAAAGTGACATTAGTGAGCAACCCCCATAACCAGAGTATAAGAGGTAGCAATTGGTGCAGTCCAGGAATAAAAATTGAAATGGGTGCTGCTTACAAAAAAATGTACAAAGTAAATGAGGTAACAATCAGTGCAATACTAGAATAAAAAGTGAACTGGGTGTCGCTTACAAAAATGTGCAGTATACAAGTAGAAGTATAATACTAGTGGTATTCTGGAACAAAATACAAGTGCAAACAACAAGCTACATGAGTCAAAATGACACTAGTGAGCAGCCAGAAATATATGAGGTAGCGATAGGTGCATTATATTCAAGTAGCAGTATAATATCATAATAGACAATATAATATAATATAAAATAATATAATATAATAGACAACTAATCCCACGAAGCTTTAGATAGAGAGCTATGAAAAGTATGCGGTAGTTGAGATTAGTCTAATAAGGCCAATTCTTAGGGTATGGTCGGATCGTGAAAGTGACTAGTCCATGATGGCCGCTAAAAGAGAGAGAGAGACCAGTCTGAAATGGCCGCCAAGTTGGGGGGATGGAGACGATAGTCCTCTTTTTGTTGTTGTTGCTTTGAGAGCAGGGAAGGGCAGTTTCAGTATCCGTTTGAGCAAGCCAGTTCCTAGCTTGATATGAGGTAGCGATCGTTGCATTACAGGTGAAGGAAAGTGAAATGGGTGCAAGTTGCGTAAAATGTGCAGAATACAATTAGAAATAGTCTAAAGAGTCCAGTTCTTAGGACAGATGGTGAGAAAATGACTAGTCCATGATGGTCGCCAAAGAGCCAATCTAATATGGCCGAACAAAAAGGGGAGATAGAGACATTAGTCCTCTGTCTGTTGTTATTACTTTGAGAACAGGGGAAGGCAATTTCCCTTTCAATTTGAGCAAGCCCAGCTCCTAGCTTGCTGGGCGAGAGTCTTATCTCTATTTTTGGAGGTCTTGTGTGGAGGAGTTAAGTTGAGGGGCCTCGTGGGCAGCAGAGGTACCGGAGGGGATTTATAGCTACAGTTTTATGGCCCCAGCCATTTTGAACAAAGGATGTGGTTTAAAAATGTGAGCCAACGAGTGGGGTGGGGGGAAATAAATACCTTCTATATTTTCTGCTCACAAAGCATGTTGATTTTGCCAGCAGAGAGTTGCAGTTGTCAATGGTCTGGCCAGAAATGTGCACAGCTGCCGTTGTTCATCGACTTCTGGCAGGTTGAGGTCTGTTCTTCTTCTTGCGCGGCCAGAACAGCTGAGCTGCAGCCCCTTCCGTCTCAATCGGTGATGTGTTATATATATTTGCCGGTGGATCGGGCTCTTATCCCTTCTGGTGGGTCCTCAATCTCCCATACACAGCACACGTCCCGAAGTACAGGCTCACCGACTGCAAGCATTCCCTCGTGTGCACCACCTCACCAAGGGCAGGATTAGTGGGGGGGGGGAGCTCCCGTGTGGACAGTTACGTCCCAGCCGCCAGCCCCAGGGATCCAGCCTCAGTGATCGGGTAATCGGGTAACCGGAGCCAGGGCTTGCTGTGCCCGGGGAGCACAGGGGTCTTGCCGATTTGTTCTGCAGGGTGTCGGGGCAGCTCCGAGACCAATCCTCTGCCCTCCTTTATATTGCGCAGTGAGCGGTCGGTCCCCGAGGACGTACGGGCTCCGGACCTCCTTTTAGATCATGCCGTGACTCACAGCAGCCCAGCGGGGCTCGGAGCCTCCGTTGCAAAAGGGTGGCTCCCGGTGCTTGCTCCCAGTGCAGCTTCGCATCCACGCCTCTGCCCCCCTCCGTCTTGAGCCGTGTGCAGTGCCCGATGTCGGGGGCTCCGGACCTCCGTCCCAGGTCCTGTGGTGACATGCAGTGGCACGCAGCAGCCCGGTGAGGCGAGGCAGACTCCAGCCACGGCCGCTCAGGCGTGTGTGGCACCCTCAGTAGCTCCGCAGGCTCCAGCAGACTCCGACCTTCCGTATCGTTACACCAAGGTCTCTTCTGTCCCGGAGTTCCAGCCGCTCAGTCCCGGTAAAGCGATGGGGGTGTCTGAAGGCGAGTGTCTAGGAGCAGTCCGGCGAAGATGAGGGGTGATCGCAGGTCTTTGCAGGCTCCAGATCTCCGTCAAACAGGTAAGCGTGCAATCCAGTTACTTTTGTAATCCAGTTACTCTTGGTAGTTCAGTTCCTTAGGACTGGTGGGTGCTAGCAGGGATAAAGCCCGAAGTGGGATCCCAAGCACTGGGAGCTCTTACAGGAGCTCCTACCAGGTGGCCATCTGCATGGATGGGTGGAAGAGTGGATGGATGAGTGTACGGATGGATAGGATGAAACGGTGGATGGATGGATGAGTGAAAGGGTGGATGTAGGGATGGATGAGTGAATTGATGGATGTAAGGATACATGATGAATAGGTATCAAATGGTGGAATTTGTTTTGGATACGGATGGGCTTACTTATATACTATTGTGAGACCACCTCTGATGTGTCTGTAAAACGTACCTTTTGACCTGAAGTTTTGTCCTGAATTTTGACCTCCAGTACTGCATTTTTGTTCTCAATTTGATCCTTTGTCCTGAATTTTTACACTCCCCGTCCTGAATTTGCACCCATGCCAGTTAGTCACCCTACAGTGTAGTGTTTTATGTACCAACCATATAATTATGTAGATGCACAAGCCGTCTATCGGGAACTATTAAAGCAAGATTACCGAATGGCCGATATGATGAAAGTGTCTGCAGCCAGAGCCAAGAAAGACCACAGAAGTGGGCGGGACATTATTTATAAAATGTGACTGTTATTTACCGATTTGGTGCAATAACAGGAGGTTCCCTGTTCATTGAAATAACATAGATTGTTATATAAATGTGCGACATTTCCTCCCTAATAGCACTGTTAACGTCCTACTTTTCATATAAAAATGTAAAAGGCATCATGTTATGTTGTCATGTTTATGTATGTTTCCTGTAATTTCATGGCTCATATGCAAATCTGAAATTAAACTATTTTGATTGACATAGTTACCTCTTTTACAGTAACGTTTAGTTTGTACTATCAGTAGCACCCACATCACCCAAATACCAACATGAATTACTTTTAAATTAATTAATTATTGGAAGAAACAAAAATGCAATCAATCACTTTTCCATAAAATCTAAAGGGAAAATAGTTGCAGTTGTCCAAAATCAATCTGTGGACTGGCCTTTCCACGATATTGTGTGACTGTGCCAGTTTATTTAAAAAAAGTTCAGAGCAGTTCGCTTCAATTCACTTCACTTCAGAGCTGTCTGGTCTCATTTGAGATCACCGAAAAATACTTCAAAAGGCAGTGCAGTTTTGTGTTACATAAAAAATGTATGTAATAATAAAAGTAATGAAAGGTTAAAATGAGATTTTATGCAATTCAATTTATGCAATAATAAAAGTAATGTAAGATTTAATTAAAAGGCATATGCATTGATTAAATATACAGAAATATATCAGTTACTCTGCAAGACCTTGGTAATTGTCCTATTCATAGATTAAATTAAAGAAATATATCAGTGGCTATAAGGCATCATTAACAGTTATTACATTTAATGACAAAAGTATATGAACAAAGGAGATGTTTTTAAGATAGCTTTAGCTTGTTCCTGATGTGAATTGAATTGAATTGAAAATGCATGTGTCATGTATTTGAAACAATTGACATAGCAACAATGTACCCTTCTTTGCCTGCAACAAAACAGGCCTTGCCCTGTAAAACATGGTACTGCCTTCACAGAAAGTTCTAATTGTTTATAAATATTTCTTAGCACAAACCTATGAAAGCAAAAACGTAGCAAAAATGTTAAGACCTAACTAGGCTGGGCCACTTCATTGTTAGATGCACACAGCATTAGCAAAAACTCATATATTGACTGGAAATTTCTCAGTTTGTTGAACAGCAGAAAAACAATCGTTACTTACTGTTTCCGACTTGGGTTGTCGGCAGATCATCCTTAAGTATGGGGGCATTTTCAGCTGCTTGTATGTACTCTAGACACTGCTAAAATGTAAAAAAAAATGACAAAACAATAGGCACTGTAATAAATGGTGTTATTGGTTTGGGGGGCTGGAAGCCCTACTCAGACAACAACAACAATCCTTGTCAAGGTGAACCACAAAAGTCACAAAATTAATCTGTGCTTAACCCTCTGGTAGTTTGGGAAAAAAGTAGTCAAGCTTAACTTAGAGGCAAAGTGTACAGCAGTCGCGGCCGGCATTAATCGTGGGTGGGGAGGCAGGGGGTCGCGTGGGGAGGAGGGGGGTTAATAATAAAGAAAAAACTGACCTGTTCACAGGCCTGGCCCTGCATTTTCTCAGCGCCAGTCCTGAACAGCGCCTGCTCCTGCTCTCCTGCCAGGAACAGGAACCATAAACAAGAAACAATGTCTCAACCGGTAATCATTAAGTAAGACAGATACAATGAAAGAAACAAATCAATATGAGAGAGAGGGTAAAAAAAGGAGATCACAAAGTAGAGTGAAAAAAGGGGGTAAATCTATTTGAAATGAAAGTAGTTATATCAGGCCTACATTACAATATATGCATAGGTAACCCAATTGTAGGTGTGCTGATTCATGCTCGTGTAGGTGAACATTGCGGTGACACAAGGCAAGGTGAAGAAACAGCGTAAACAGCTCAAAATTATGATTAAGTTGAAGGTCATGGAAACAGTTAACAGATGATTTTACAGAAAAGGATTCAACTGTTTGAGGAGACCACAGTAATGCCCACAATTGCGCTGGAGGGTCGACGGCGTTTGGACCTGTTCAATTTCAGGTCATCATCAGGGCCACGTTACATGGATAAGGTAAGTGCTGTATAGGGGAGTGAGAGGAGAAAGGGGAGAGGTAAGAACCGGGAAGTACCAGTGGAAGGTAAAAATCAGTGAAAGAGGAAGAAACTGACTATCTGGGATGGTTGAGTGGAGCCCGTCAGAATGGAGTGAATCAAGCAAACATAATCCGGGCTGGGTCTGCAGGGGAGGAGTAAGAATAATGAAGGTGCATCCGCAGGGCTTGGTTGTTGCATGAAATGAGGCAAATAGTGGAAGGCAGTAATTGCGACAAATGTACCTGGGAAGGATGCAAGGAGCCAGAGAGATTTGAGCGAATCAAGTCAAGGAATCCGGGCTCGGTCTGTGGGGTAAGGAATTACATAAATTAAGGAGTGCATCCAAGGCTAGATTACAGCAGGGTATGAGACAAATCAACCTAAAAGGTAGTGCTCGTGGAAGGGAAAGAGGGCTTACCAGTGAGGACACAGGAGGCCCAGGTAGCAAACAGGGATTGCATGTATTTAGGACAAGCCTCCCGTTGCTTGTGTGGCAAAAGCAAGAATTAACGTTGTCCATGGGAAGGATCCGCAATAGGCGTGGAGGGACGGGACATCAACTGGGAAGGGAAGGGGAGGCAAAGGGGTAAGCTGTAAAGTTCAATATAGTCATAGTCAGGAACCGAAGGATTTAGGGGTTGTGTGAAAGAAATGGTTGTAGCCAAAGTGTGGGACAACAAATTTATAACTTTATGAAAAGGCAAGGATGATGATACCATTTTTACAAAAAAACAGTAATACATTTTACCACTATTATGTTATATGTTATAGGGTGTATTTGTAAAGCCCGCAGCTACTCAGGCGAGTGTTCCAGCGCTGCCCTAACCTTTTTAACAGGACAGATTGAGCTGCAGGAACTCCGCTTCTCAATGAAACAACCATGTTTTTAATTTCCTTCTAAAACTGAGGAGAGCTTGTTCCTGTCTTAAGAGAGGCGGCAGGTCTTTCCACAACTTTTCGGCTGTTATCTGGAACGTGCGTCCACCCAACCAAGAGCGAACACATTTTGGCACAACTGACAGCTTCTACGTTGAGGATTTCAGGGTTCTAACAGGAGTATATGGCTGTATTCTACTCCTGATATAGGGGGCTCCAATATTATGAAGGGCTTTCAAGACTAACACCAGCGCCTTGAAAATCACCCTTTTTCGCACAGGGAGCCAGTGCAGAGATATCAGGAGTGGCGGCATGTGCATTCTAGGATCAACCAGCAGGACGGCCCTATCTGCTGCATTCTGTACCACCTGCAAGCAGCCTAGTAGGTAGTCGGGGAGGCCGAGATACAGAGCATTGGAGATACAGAGTAATACATTTTACCACTGTTTGTGGTAATATCAAAAGCTACAGGGTGTGGTTATACATAAATATAAATTTAAAATTCAACATGTCAGAAAATTCTTCTACTGGTTTCTGGGAAGGAAAAAATCTACATATATGTATATATACACACGAACATGATATGAATATGGGTACCACACAAAGATAACAATTGGACTTGGGAGAGAGAAGTGTGTGTCTGCGAGAGCGTATGGGAAATATACATTTCAGTGGGCTTCAATGGTCGTGTTCCACTCATCCAGAGTGTTCAATCCCTGGTTGACGGAATTGCAGCGTGCGAACCATCCGCATTCGCACTTGTTCAAGAGTAATTGTAAGTTCCCACCCCTAAGGGGCAGGAAAGGCTGGTCGGTGACTTGCCAAACCAAATCAGTCTCTGAGTGTTATCTCTCCATGTAATGTGCGACTAGGGTAGCCATCTCAATTTTACATTTGATGCGACTCTTGTGTTGCGTGATACACTGTTTGATCATTTGGGGGGTTTGACCACTGTTTAGCAGGTCTCAGGGGCACCGGATGGCATAAATAACATTGGTGGTGCGACAATTGGAGAATTGTTTAAGTTGGTAAGTAGGGCCCTTGGCTATTAATTCTTTTGTGTTAATAGTGAGGGCACAGACCGCACAAGTTTGGCATTTGTAATAGCCCAGGATGGGTGGTAGGCCCCCTAAAGAGGTGATGGAAGTGGTGTTCTTGTTACTATCTGGCCAGGTGATAGCCCGTACTAGTTGGTCAGATATGTTGTTGCCCCTTTTGTAGGAGAATAGTGGCGGTTCCTGAAATATTGTTTGTGTACGGAGCACTTGCCAGTTCTTTTTAATTAATTTACAGACCTTGTTGCTGCATGGAAATAGCTAGAGAAAAAAAGGGATGCTTGTGTTGTCATGTTTAGGGCTTGGTGAGAGGAAAAGATCTCTATGGCAATACCATGCACATTTGCAGGCACAGGTAATAAGATGTTTAGGGGATCCACGGTTGGCCAGTTTCTCAGAAAGAATAGCAGATTCGCAGAAATACTCCTTCTTTCATTTGCAGTTCCTTTGGATGTGAAGGAACTGGCCATATGGAAATCTACCCGGAGGCCAGGGGATGGTAACTGGAATAAAGTAGGAGTGTGTTGTGTTCCGTGGGTTTGCGAAACAGTGTTGTTCTGATGGAGCCCAGCTCAACGTGAAGGGTAAGATCCAAGAAAGGTAGATCATTAGCCCTGGAATCCAATGTAAACTTGAGGTGGGGCTGGCAGTTATTGAGCCAAGGGATGAAAGCCGACAAGTTGTCAGTTGTGTCATGCCATGGTAGCAGAATATCATCAATATATCTCCACCATAGGCCAATTTTATTGAGAAAAGGGTTTGCTGTTAGAGTATGTGTGGGTTCTAAAATGTGGACATAGAGGATAGCAAAATTGGTAGTGAAGCATGCTTCCATCGAGACTCAGTTGACCTGTAGGTAAAATATGTATTTTTACAGGAAGTAGTTGTTATTTAGTGCAATGTGGAGTAGGTCCATTATGAATTATGCTGAGATGAATGTGGGTCAAGGACGGATATCAAGGAGATTCTGAATGACTGTTAGTCCTTCATTGTGGGGAATATTCTTATACCATGATTCGATGTCCAAGCACACCATAAGGTCTGTTTGGTCATTGAATGTCTATCCTCGAGGATGTTGATGAGGTCAGTGCTGTCTTGGATAAAGGTATCCATGAGGGTGACACATTTTTTCAGGATGGTATCAATGTATTTGCCAAGGGGTTCCAAGTTAGAGCCACAACCAGAGACTATTGGGCGGCCAGGAGGATTGGTTGTGTTTTTATGGGTTTTGAGAAGGGTATAGATGACTGGGGTCTGAGGGTATGGGTTGTTTAGGAAAGTGTGTTTCTTTTTATATATAATGTCTAAGAGTAAAGCCTGATTGGTAACCTCTTGTATTTGTCTGTGGAAGTTGATTAAAGGATCAGCAGGCAGCAGGGAGGGACTGGTAGTGGGTTACGTTAGCGAGTTGTCTCATGATTTTTGCGTCATAGTTGTGAGTGTCAATGATAACTAGGCCCCCGCCCTTGTCTGCGGGTTTTTGTAATTATGTGAAGGTTGTCGATCAGATTGCTGAGGACAAGTTTTTCATTCAAAGGGAGATTGTATGGGACAAATTCAGTATGTTGTTGTACATCCCTAATTTCATGGAGTACGAGTCGCTCAAAGGTGAATATATCTGGAGGCATGGTGGCTGCCGTACGGAGGAAGGTAGAAGGGGGGTGGAACTGGTGCTTGTTTGAGTTGTCTCATGGTGGGCTGTCTTAAAAGAAAAGCTTGAGTTTGATGCCCCAGAAGAAACATAATAAGTCTTCCTGGAGTTTGAAGAAATCGCAATGGTCAGCAGGGACGAAGGACAAGCCCTTGCTGAGAAGTGAGACCTCATGCGAAGAAAGAGCGTGTTTGGATAGATTAAATATTGGAATGGAGACAGTATTGGGCTGGCAGGCTGGATCAGGAGTTATATTAGAAGGATCCACATCACTTATTTGTGTATTTATTGCTGGGGCCCCCATTGGTAAAATGTGCGGCGAGTCTGGCTTTTGCCCACGTATTGATATTGGTAATTTGGTCGGGTTCTCCCTCTCCCACGTCTGTGGTTCACTCCTTAAAAACCGGTAGGTAGTGTCATATCCTTTACGATAGTACTATGACGTGCATACCAATTACATACATTTTGTCCCATCCACACGACATAACGATACTACAAAGGTGACCATATACCTAGTAGCTTACTTCTGTCGCTTCGACACCAGGCTCTCGGTACCCTATCTTAATCCTTGTACCTGACGTACATAAACATGTCCCCAGGCACGGCATATTTATTCTGTAAAGGGTCACCACTTTTTTACATCCATGGCCAACAGCCAGCTGTGCCTGAGTGTTTTTGTTTAGAAAAGGATTAGCGAAGGATTAGTAAATGTCTTCAAAACATATTGATTCTAGAAGAAACCCTGGAGTGACCACTTTAGTATAAATGTCCCTCACTCCCCCTTACAGACAGAGAGGAGAATTCCTTCCAGGCTGGACCGAGACTCTGCAGGCTGATCCTTCGACAGGCAGAAACCTGACATCCCTTGTGGGGTGCCATCCTCGACGCAGAGACGGGGTCCTTCATTCAGAACCATCAGGTGAGGGGTTAGCACTTCCCCGTGGGATTCTTAGCTCCGTTAGGATATATCCTAGCACTTACATACACATGCTTCACCTACATATCTAGGGTAGGTAAATCTAGGAATGCTTCGCATTGTAGGAGTACGCTAATGCTATTGTTTTATATAATCTGCTTTTGTTCATCTTATTAGCACTATGGTAGAAATGTGTGCTATTTACGATATTGGTGCTAGCGATCACCTTTGTCTGCTCCTGTCTTTTGATTGTTGGAGCGAATATGTTTCATACTAGACTGACCAATAAATAATTATTGAAACCGTTCCAATCGTCATTCTATGTGTTTTCTGAGAAAAGTAAGCATGAATGACTGAGCAAAAGAAACTGTATTGTTTTCCACGATACCTGAGGAATCAGAGTAGTCATGTTCAGTGGTTGCCAGAAACTACCTACACCACTGTAGAATACAGGGGGTGGTAGTGGTGGCACATGCGGAGCTAGCTGGTCTAACGGCCAACCCATCCTGTGGGGGTGTCCAAAGTCTGTCTGCACACAAAGCCCTCAGTTAGGTCATCCAAAATGTGCAGGTCCTGGGGGGTTCTAGGAACTTCACAACAGTAGGAGTGGTTGTGGGTGAGGTCTATTTTGATTACGTTCTGTGCTGAAGCCCTCACTGGGGTCTGAGTCTTCAATGGAGTGTTTGAGGAGTCTGAAAAGATGATGGTCTGATTGTTTCTGTACCTACCCCAATTCTTATTTCTGAGAGGGTTGTGGGGGGTGTTTTAAAAAGTCTCATGTTAGTAAGGGTATGTAGTCTCCATGTTGTCATTTTTTATGACTTTTTGTATTTTATTGTTTTGTTCGAAAGTGTAGAACTTAGCAATGGTATTGTTGATTTTGTCAAATACATTTCTTGTGTCAGTGATGGTGAAATTGGCAAGAATACGATTTTCTATCTCAACGATTTCTTCAAGTACTTTTCTGCTGTGTTTAATGGCTGTATCAATGCCTAGGACCATCCAATGTCTGGAACAGGTAGTTACCAGATGACTTAAGCCATTTCGAAACTTGGGCTATTGTGTGAATATAGCTGGGCTATTGAGAATCCGTAGTCCAAGTGGAATTACGTCAGATTTGCTAATGGAATATTTGAAATCTGACGTAGTGGAGGAGCCACCCCTGGTGTAAAATATTTATGCAGCACACAAACAGTAATAAAGTGAACCCACCACACAAGAAAAATCCCAAACCAATTTAAAACATAGAGTAAATTCTAATAAATAACAACAAAAATCTAATCAATAGAACCAGTGATATCGAATTTTAAATTGTATAGTAAATATAAGGCTAGAAGTGCAAAGTGACAGATGTGGTCATCTGGTCACGCTAGACTGGGATAAAGTTACAAATCCAGCCGATCATGATGGAGTCTGGGTCAATACTGAGCTAAGGTTAGCCTTCCTGAGAATTGTACCTTATGTCATTAAAGTGAGTATTCACGTTGCTCGGCATAGGGTCTGATCAATAGCTGCGTGGACTGTGATTTTAGGTTCTGTATCGAGTTGCGTCATGCTGCATCGATTCCAATGAGGCTGCCAAACAGGAGCTATGAGGAATTGCAAAACGAGATCCTACGTTTAATTGCATTACGCTGTGTTTGATTTGATGGAGCCAACAGGAAGGCAGGGAGGAGTGCACTCAGATGGCTGCCAAGGGTCCAGGACCTAGGGAGGCACCTTAGTAAATAGGGATCAGGCACGTCCAGTTGCAGGTCCAAGAAGGTCAATGCAGTTGGGCTGGAGAAAATCTAAGTGCGCATTTGTTTTATGGTCAGCCAAATACACATGATCACTTGGGGAGTTGAGTACACTAGCACTCCTGCTCCCCCTTGCATGCCTCGCCCGCCCCTCCCAACACCGCTGGCTAAGAGCCGGCAAATGTTAAATGAAATGATGCAAGAACATCATTTTATTTTACATTTGCTGGCTCTAAGCCAGGCAGTGTGACAACACTCCTCTACCATTGCAAAGAAGCAGCCCCTGCCCTGGAGTCACTCTGGTTAATCTGTGATGAAGGTAAGCAGGTCCAATCTTCCTTCTCAGACTGCCAGGCAGTCCTTCAGCAATAGGGCTGTCCTCTTTCAACAAGGCAGTCCATCTTCTGTGTCCAACTTTCATAGGTCCTGGAGGTACGGAAGAGTGGTTCTGGAGGTCCAATATTTATACCTGATGCCAGCCTTTGAATCCATCTGGGGTTATACAGTTCTTTCATTCTCCTGTCAAGGCTCCAAGAAGTGTGAGATGACAAATGTCTAGTGTCAGGTTCCTTTGTGCGTGCTTTAGACTAGCCCTTTGAAGTATAAGTGGGGCAAGGCATATTTCTGCCCCAAACCATCTTGCCCATACCCAATACCCTTTATGTCACTGTCTGGGAGAAAATACACAAACGACAACAGCAGAGCCATTCACAGTCATGTGACCCAGGATACTGCCAGACAACACAAATGGGTAAGACAAGAAAATACCAACTTTCTAAAAACTAACAAAATCAAAAATGCACCTTGTCTGGAACAATTTTACAAGCACAAAAAAGTTATTTTTGATCAAGAAATGTAATTGGATGACCACGTTCTCTTTCCGTAGTGTAGCTTTATTATTCTTTCTTTGACCATTTTCGAAAAACATAATATATACATTTTCAACCCCAATCAATTTGTGACACATTTAAGAAAAAACACACCAGTTTTCATCTTTTAAACACAAGGAGTATTGTATTTTTCTTAAATGTCCATATTCCTGAAACGGATCACTGAAAATATATCGACCACATAAATATCGAGATACAAAAATATCGATGAGAAAATATCGACGGACAAAATATCGACTGGCTATCTTCAAACAGGTAAGTACAAAAATATCGAGTTAAAAATATCGTTTACAAAAATATAGTTGTAAAAAATATCGACTTTAATAAAAACAATGTTTAATTACATTAATATAAAAAAATAATTACTAAAATATAATTAACAATACTTAAAATGACTTTTAATATTTAAATAATTAATGAAAGTAAAAAAATAATATTTTTTAAGCATATTTCTTAAAACATATATATATATAGTAACAAAATTTAATTAAATAATAGCCAATATTATTAACGTACAAATACAAAAGAGTAAAAATTACTATTCCCACTGCAAAGAGTGCCCCAGTGGATATATGACCTTACAACGCAACTTTTACAACGCACTACCATTACAACGTAAGTATTGGTAAGTATATCATATTTTTTTTTAATTTAAAATATTTAAAATTATTTAAATATAATTTAATTTATTTTCAGTTCATTAAATTAAATTAATGTAAATTTAATTTTACTTTATTTTTACACTGTACACCTGTACCCCAAAACTGACCCTGAACCCTAAAAAAACCCTTTACCCAAAAACCCAAAACTGACCCTGAACCCTAAAAATAGTAAAATACCCCTTTACCCAAAAACTAAAAACTGACCCTGAACCCTAAAAATACCCCTTTACCCAAAAACTAAAAACTGACCCTGAACCCTTAAAATACCCCTTTGCCCAAAAAATAAAAACTGACCCTGAACCCTAAAAATACCCCTTTACCCAAAAACTAAAAACTGACCCTGAACCCTAAAAATACCCCTTTACTCAAAAACTAAAAACTGACCCTGAACCCTTAAAATACCCCTTTACCCAAAAACTAAAAACTGACCCTGAACCCTAAAAATACCCCTTTACCCAAAAACTAAAAACTGACCCTGAACCCTAAAAATACCCCTTTACCCAAAAACTAAAAACTGACCCAGAACCCTTAAAATACCCCTTTACCCAAAAACTAAAAACTGACCCTGAACCCATAAAATACCCCTTTACCCAAAAACTAAAAACTGACCCTGAACCCTTAAAATACCCCTTTACCCAAAAACTAAAAACTGACCCTGAACCCTAAAAATACCCCTTTACCCAAAAACTAAAAACTGACCCTGAACCCTAAAAATACCCCTTTACCCAAAAACTAAAAACTGACCCTGAACCCTTAAAATACCCCTTTACCCAAAAACTAAAAACTGACCCTGAACCCTAAAAATACCCCTTTACCCAAAAACTAAAAACTGACCCTGAACCCTTAAAATACCCCTTTACCCAAAAACTAAAAACTGACCCTGAACCCTAAAAATACCCCTTTAATTTAACATAATTAGCAATTAATCAATTAAATTAATTAATAATTACATTTTAATTAATTAACAAATATTATTTAATTACCAATTAATTAAATATTACTACCAATTAATACATTTACATATTTAATAAATAATAATTAAATTACTTCCCACCCTATTCCCCTATAAACCCACAACCCGCTACAGGAAATACATTATTTTAATTTACATAATTAGCAATTAATCAATTAAAATAAATTAATTTCCAATTAAATTTTAAATAATTAACATATAATATTTAATTACCAATTAATTAATTATTACTACCAATTAATACATTTACATATTTAATAAATAATAATTAAATTACTTCCCAGCCTATTCCCCTATAAACCCACAACCCGCTACAGGAAATACATTATTTTAAATTACATAATTAGCAATTAATCAATTAAAATAAATTAATTACCAATTAATTTTTAAATAATTAACATATAATATTTAATTACCAATTAATCAATTATTACTACCAATTAATAAATTTACATATTTAATTAATTATAATTAAATTACTTCCCACCCTATTCCCCTATAAACCCACAACCCGCTACAGAATAAAATGACACAATAATTTAAAAAAAATCATTAATTAAAAATAATTATAACATAAAATGACACTTTTCACACATATTATAACATAAAAACACTATAAATAATTACATATTATATAAAAGAAGATATTTTTTACTTTAGATATTATTTACAGTCGATATTACTTCACTTACCTTAAAAACGATATTTTGGCTGTCGATATTCTGTCCTGTCGATATTTTCTCCAAACGATATTTAAAACTCGATATTTTGTCCATTCGATATTGTGGAGTCGATATTATGTCTGTGCACCCCTGAAACAAAGCATGCACAGAGATGCTCACAACTTATTGGTTGAACCAGAAAAAGGCACCCAGTCCTTAGTGATTGCTTCCACAAAAAAGAAAAGATCCTACAACCCCCTGATGCATGGGGTTGACCCAATTAAAATCCTGTAATTTTGGGGTCTCCACAGGACCAATAAATTGATCAAATAAAATCTTACACTTTCATTGATTTTGTGGAAATTTTGATTTGAATTCATCCCCTTACACTTATTTAGAGTGTTACAAAAACCAATGAAATCCTCAATTATAAATCTGTCTTCAAAAAGTCTTACTGAAGAAGAAATAATGATACTTTAGGACAGATTGTCATTTGTATTTTCAAGACAAACAAATTGTGTATGTCTGAAGAAGGAAGCACTTGAATTTTTCTGAAAGGTCCGCTTTAAAACGTTTTTCGTGAATCGTGAATACCATCAAGAAGTTGAACTCTGAGGACTATGGAAAAAATCTACTTTTTGCCCCCTCTCCCTGAATACCATTCCAAAGGAAGTACTCACTTTTGAACAGTCGTTATTTTCAGCCATCAGCCAACTTGAAAGCAAAAAGAATGTTGCAAGAATAACGTAACTAAAAAACAACGGCTACCACTAGAGGAATTGAAAAATGACAACACAATAGTAATCAAACAGGCTGACCAAGGAGGAGCAGTAGTGATTTTGTCCAAAGAAAATTACATCAAAGACCATAGGCAGATTCTTGATCAAGAATTCTACCGGGAAATCCCCACAGATCCCACCAACACTATTCAAGAAGTCTTTGGAATTCTTCAAGAAGCTTTTGATAATGGGTTCATTGACCTGGTTGCGCAAGTAAAATCGGAATATCGCCTAGTTACCAGAGTTTTCCTCCAGAGATCAATGTATTGGACAGCGTATTCCTGCAGCTGCATCTCAACTCCGGCACCTGCCTTTGGAACTGAGCATCACCTTCACTGCATGGAGAAGATTGGCACATCCTGCACTTACAGGCTGTGACATCAGTGCACCTCACTGTTTGAGGCTAGGATAGGTAGTTTGTTCGCCGGGCCCTACATGGGTCCTGTAGTCGGCTGGCGCTCGATTGAGGTCGGCCCAAACTGTGACTTTGCCATGGTCCAGCGTGACCTAAAATAACCTTTTTTGTGCTACTTGCTTCTGAGTGCTTTATTGCATTTATTCTTTTAAAATTTGATATCTCAACTCTGTACATTGGATGTTTGTCATGTTGGTCTTGTTTTGTTCAGAATATAATGATCTATCTTTCTAAAACTGTATGGTGTCTTTTTTTAATTTTTGTAATTTTTATTTTTATTTTTCTGTGATTTATAAAGAGCTTGGTTACTTCAATCAAAGTATCCCCATGCTAAGGTTTCACACTCCGATGCGGAATCGAGGCAGTACGCTCAAGACCTAACCATTTAGGTCTGTCTGAATAGCCAAGTTTTTATTTTTTTCAGAAGGCTAATTCAGTGTTTCCTATCTAGGTTGCAGAGGCAGAGATTTACACATTTTGGAGGCTAAAAAACCTAAAAGAGCATCCTTCTGTGCATGCTCTTTTCACTGTAGAAATACAATATAAGGAGGGCAATGCAGATCTCAGACTTCTACCTGGCAGATAAGGTTTGACAAAAGAGTCTAGATAGCGAGTCAGGAGTCTGTGGCAGTACCACATTGGTTTGAAGGACACTCTCTTTCCCAGAGGCAGCCAATGCATTTTTGGCAAGAGCTACACCCGTAGGCGATTGCCTCAAGAGGTTAACAGCAGTCGAGCTGCTGCATTCTGCACTCTATGGAGTCTCAGTAATCTGGATTGTGAGATGTCCAGGTACAACACATTGCAATAGTCCAGTCTGGCCATTACTATAGCCTGGAGTACTGACTTTCTATTATCATCTGCAAGAAGTTCCAGGATCTTTTTAAGGTTTTCAGCATACCAGTGCATTTCCCCACTAGGCTGATGATCTGACTATTAAACGAGAGTCTTACATCCAACCAGAAGCTGCGATACTTAACCTTAACTTTAGACTTATGGTCAGGTAGTATCCCAAGTGAATCTGGCCACCAGGCAGATAACCAAATTGATGGTTGCTTCCCTAAGACAAGGGCCTCTATTTTTCCGGCATTTAGTTTAGGACAGCTGTAGTCCATCCACTCAGCTGGCTCTGACAAACAGGATCTTAACAGAGTTGCCATATTTTCTTCATCCTGAGACAGAGTGATAATAAGCTGTATATCAACTGTGTATGACACTATGTTGAAGTTGTAACGCTCGATGATATCAGCTAGGGGGCACTTATAGAGATTGAATAGAGTAAGGCTCAATGCTGAGCCCTGGGGCACCCCTTATTGCAGTGGAAAAACCTAATCTAAAAAAGGTTTTAGAACCACCTGGAAAGTACGGTTCTGTAACAAAGAAGCTAGCCACTACAGGGCCTTGACGCTGATTCTGTAGTTCCACAACTGATCTAGCAGAAGGCTGTGGAACACGGTATCAGAAACCAGAAACTTTGTCCGAGAAAAACTGTGCAATCGAATTACTATGTTCCTCTGACAGGATGGTAGATGCTGTTGCTGATATGTGATCCAAAAAGGATAGTGACTTCACAATAGAGAAAAGTTCCTGACAGGAGTTTTGAGCTCGCTCAATTTTTCCAGTACAAATGGTGACACATATTCTTGATGGATGTATGACGTTACAACGCAGGCTATTACAATGCCTGCCTTTACAACGCGGTTTTTACATCGCATACCATTACAACGCATAGCGCTTTTGGGTGTTGGATAGTGAATAGTTTAATTTACTATTCCAACTCCAGTCCCCGTGGACACTAGGGAAGGTTATTGGATAGTAAATTAACCTATTCACTATCCTAGAGCGCCCCCCAGCGCAATGCGTTGTATTAGTTTGCGTTGTAATGACTGCGTTGTAATGGTAGTGCGTTGTAAAAGTTTTGTTGTAAGTGATGTTCCCCATTCTGGATCTGTTTGTGATATTCCTGCAAGGCCACTCAATAATTATCTTTGTCGTTGGAGCTGAAGATTCTGCTCCATACTGCTTCTGGGTGTTTGCAGGACTTTTTTAATGTAATTCCTTGCCATACCATTCTATTGAAGGTTTGGTTCTTCTGACAGTGTGATCTTAAATTCTGTGTATTTTGATCAAGTGCCCCTGTTATCCACCCCTCAAGTTGTAAACTGGCTGTGTCTACACAGTCACTCAAATCAGGGTGATTCACTGATGCCACCTCTGTGAAAACAACAGGGTTAATTAGCCCATTTCCGTATTTTCACCTGCTTGCCTAGGCTTGAAGTTTGCACAGGTGTAGTGAGAGAAATCGAGAAAGGTATGACACAATGGCCAGAATATGAGAAAGCAATAGGTGGATCCACCAACAATCTAATTAAATAATACACAATGAGTTCCAACATGAGTCCCAATCTATGTGTAGAGGGACACACCAACTGAGTAAACTGAAAGGCTTCTAAATCCACAACCAGTACAGTAGCCGGCAAACACATGTTATCCTCTAGATGAAGATTGAGGTCACTTATGACTATAAAGTTGGCGTGTCATAAAGAAAACGAATGCAGACTATATGCCAAGGTGGTTGTGCGTAACCACCGGATGATAAATCAGAAACCCACCTAAAGTTATGTTACCAGAAAGAACAAGAGTGAAGAAGGCTGCCTCACTGCCTAAATTATTATCTCTCCAAATGTACAGGGCATAGTTTGTTTAAAAATAGTAGCAATCCTGCCTCCTGTAGGAAAGTGCAAGTTTTGTGCATGGTTGCCCCCCACTTTTTGCCTAATGTTGATGAACTTTGCCTGAGCGTGCCCTGGGTTCCTGCCAACCAGGTACCTAGGGCCTATGTTCTTTCCCTAAAACTATACTGTTGCAAAACCACAATGGCAACTCTATGGCCAGATGTAAGTCCCTTGTAAAAGATACCAGAGGTACCAAGGGCACTGTGACCAGGGAAGGCCTCTAAGGGCTGAAGCACTTATGATGCTACCCTTAGAGGCCCTGCACCTTTACACACACACTGCCATTGCAGGCTGCATGTTTTGGTGCAGAACAAAGTGAAGGGTTGACATGCCACGCATCCCTTGGTGCCATGCCTACAATCCACTGCCCTGGCATAGGTAAGCCACCTCTTTAGCTAGGTGCACTATACCAGTGGTGAGGGTACAGGTGCATGAGCCCTGTACCCCTACAGTGCCTACGTCAATTCCTAGACAATGTAAGTGCAGTAATGCCAGAAAGAGTATATTGTCTGGATGTTTGTCATTATGAACTCCACAGCACCATAATGGCTTTAATAAAAACTAAGAAGTCTGGTATCAAACTTCTCAGTTCATTAAACCCAAACTGATGCCAGTTTGGGATTTAATGAAAAATGCGCTCAGAGAGCATCTTAGAGATGCCCCCTGAAAAACGACCTAACTCTAGTGCCCTCGCTGAGTGGCAGCCCACCAGCTGCCACCACAAGACATGTTTCAGGACCCCTGGGTCAAGAGCATGCCGCTCTCAGGGGTCCTGAAACAAAGCACATCCTAAGACGAGGTGTCAAACCTCCTCCCCCAGGATGGGCAATGTCCACAAAGCAGAAGCTTCAAAAGCCTGCCACCATTGTGAGCTACCCCAACCCTTTGCTGTTCCCAGCAACTGGCCCCACCGGTTCTGAACCCCACTTTGGTTGGGAGAATCGGCAGGAAAACCAAGATAGGAAGGGAGTTGAGCCCACCTATGCCAACCTCACCCCTCAGGTAAGCGAGGTGAAGCACAACTCTCAGTCCCCACCATCTTGTAGATGGGGGACCCAGCCAACCAGAGTGGGCTTACTCCCCCCTCCCACTGGAGGGTGGCATAATAGGGGGTGCACCTACCCCAAGGAAGAGACCTATTGGTCCTGACCTGTACCTATCTGTAACACCCCTAAATGTAGTATTTAGGGCCATTCCAGAACCTTGCCTCCCCAGACCAGAGCCAAAAAGAAGAAGCAAGAAGATGAGGGACCGAACAGCCAAGCAGAGAGAAGAAGATGAGGACGCCAACTGACTTGGCTGCAGCCCTACCCACCTGTCCCAACCTCAGGCTCCTCCAACAGAACCTCGGTGTGTCCTGCAACCAGCAGTCCTCGAAAACCCAGAGAACCAGCCCTGTATTGCAACTAAAAAGGACTTTGTCTCCCATGAGTACCGGACGTGCTCAAAAGTCACCGACTCTAACTCCGGCTGACACTGTGAGTCTTTCCCACTCCACTCCCAGCACCCCAAGCCTGAGCTTGAGTGAACCAACACCCTAAGGAGGTCCATCCAGTGATCCTAGCCTCACTCCCTATAACCCCTGAACCACAACAAGCTCCCAAAACAAACCTTCAGCCTACAACAAGAAGGTCCCCTCAACCACGACCAAAGGCGGCACCCTGACTAACTCCATAGAAGCGGTCCAGAAAGAGCAACCGAGAACGTCCAACCGACTCTGTCACTGCACGCTTGTGGACACAGGACAATGTGTGTGTCCTGCAACCAGCAGTCCTCGAAAACCCAGAGTCCCAGCCCTGTATTGCAACTAAAAAGGACTTTGTCTCCCATGAGTACCGGACGTGCTCAAAAGTAACTGACTCTAACTCCGGCTGACACTGTGAGTCTTTCCCACTCCACTCCCGGCACCCCAAGCCTGAGCCTGAGTGAACCAACACCCTAAGGAGGTCCATCCAGTGATCCTAGCCTGATTCCCCATAACCCCTGAACCACAACAAGCTCCCAAAACAAACCTGCAGCCTACAACAAGAAGGTCCCCTCAACCACGACCAAAGGCGGCACCCTGACTAACTCCATAGAAGTGGTCCAGAAAGGGCAACCGACACCGTCCAACCAACTCTGTCACTGCCCATTTGCCTCAACAGCAGCTGATGAATCCAATGGAACTGTGACCGAATCTGCAGCATCAGCCGAGACCGCATCCTACACCCAGCAGCTCCTCTGCTGCTGGTCGTGTGGTTCTAGTGTTGGCAATTGGGCCCTACAGAGGTAACCTTGACCCCAGAAGATTTTTGTTCCCTAATCTGGTGGCCTGCTCGCCTAGTCCCCAAGCCCAAGACTATGCTTATCCCGTTGGCTAATGTGTGGTCCCTGCACTCTGCATCAAGCCACCTCTGTGCCACAGGCGGTGCGATTTGAGTGCCCATTTGACCAAATCCAGCCCACGGACTCGTAAAACTCAGTTCTGCCTTCTCAGGACTAAATGTGGCTCATGACTAATACCATGAATGGGGGTGGGGTCACACACTACTCGCACACCGGCGGTGTCGCCCCTAAGGACTCTGGTCAATGTAGTAAAGTGTTCGCGATGCATCATCTTTCGATCTTCTGCTATCTTCACTGTCTTCGCCATCCCTGGACACGTGTTTCGGGGTATTACCCCTCATCAGCAGGGATAGGCCGTGTACTGGGGTTGCCGATGGCTGCCAATTTCTGCCAGGTATAGTACCACTCAGGCGCGTAGGTGCGGGATCCCAGGCTTGTCAGCCCGCTGCTCAAGGGAGCTTTAAAGTTACAAATGGGGGTGGGGTCGCACACTACTCGTACACCGGCGGTGTCGCCCCTAAGGACTCCGGTCAATGTAGTAAAGTGTTCGCGATGCATCATCTTTCGATCTTCTGCTATGTTCGCTGTCTTCGCCATCCCTGGACACGTGTTTCGGGGTATAACCATCAGTGAGGCACCATACATGGGTGGAAGCATTACCTACACGAGCCGCGAACTGCGGGATCTGAATGGTAAGAAGACCATTAATGTACATAATTTTGCTCACATGGGCCCGATTGACACCTTCGGCCCATTCAGCTGTTATAATTGTAGATGGGAAAGTACCCCTAAACTGAACCCTGTGGAATTAAATCTACCCACATTTCCTCTTCAATGCATCTACATGAACGTAAGATCGCTACCAAAACATTCCACGTACATCTGGGACCTTCTAAATGAACATAAACCTGACTTAGTGTGTCTGTCTGAAACATGGCTTGATGACCATAATATCCCAGACATAGTCTCAGCCCTTCCCCCAGAGTACAAGATATTGAATGTTAATAGAGTTAAGAAAAAGGGAGGCGGTGTAGCTCTCTTGTTCAGAGACTACCTCTTATGTAGGCAAGAGACTATTGTGCCGGTCGAACACTATGAGGCTCTGGCATTTACGGTATCCATAAACACAAATGTGCTATTCGGAGGTATCTTAATCTATAATCCCCCAGGCTGCACATTAAACTTTAGCACACAACTACTCACACAAATTATGCCTGTTTGTTTAAAGAACAAGAACATCCTCCTCCTTGGAGACTTCAATATACATTGGGACAGCAGCAGCAACTCTCTGACAAACCTATTAGTGGAAGATATGGCTATCCTACAGTTATCTCAGAGAGTCCACCAACCAACACACATCGCAGGACATACACTAGACCTGATATTTTCTAATATCGATTCCATTGACATTGACCCTTTAACACCGTTGTTATGGACCGATCACTACATGATCACCTTCTGCATTAACCTTCCCATCCCTCAGACCAAAAAACACAGTGTATTCACAGCAAATACGAGAAACTGGAAATCTTTCACACTTGATAAATTCAGAAATCATTTTTCACACCCTTTTTGTACAAGTACTAATATACATGAGGAAATAGATCTCCTTCATAAAAACATTAAAAACGCACTTGAATATTGTTCGACTTCTCAATCCCGCCACAAACCTGGCAACAAAAAATCAGAGAGATGGTACGGACCAGAGCTTAAACTCTTAAAAAGAAATTGCACCTCCCTTGAACATAAATGGAGAGTAAGCAAGTCAGATGAGACTAAATACAGCTTTAGGAAAGCACTAACACTCTATCACAGAGCGATTAGAAACGCAAAAAAGGACTATTTCACACGCAGAGTCACTGAAAATAAAAACTCCTCAAAAGAACTTTTCAAAATTGTCAGAGAACTATGCAACCCAACCAATCTCTCCCTAAATCTTACTCCTTCACAGGAGAACTGTAACAAATTTAATGACTTTTTCTGCGAAAAAATTGACACCATTTATGCCTCCTTTCCAAAATCAGGGACGGAAAAAAGTGAACATTACGTACCAACTGCTGCACATACCATCTGTCACAGTTTTGGCCTTTTTTCGGAAGAGGTGGTAGAAAAAGTCATGCTTGAGGTCAAATCTGGGTCACCACTTGACCCATGCCCACATCACATTTTCTCCCAGCTAACCCCTGTAATATGCCCAGTAGTCACTAGAGCACTTAATCTTTCTCTTAGTTCTGCCGAATTCCCAAAATCATGGAAACAGGCCCTAGTCACTCCTTTAGTAAAAAAGGCTGGATCAGACGTAAACAATCCGGCCAATTACAGACCAATATCCCAGTTACCCTATTTATCAAAGGTTCTGGAGAAGTTGGTCAACAGACGACTTTCCATATTTTTGGAAGTTAATGACCTACTGGATGCCTCACAGACAGGGTTCCGGACAAACAATAGCACTGAAACTACACTCCTAGCAGTGACAGACAGCATTAGAACTAAGGTGGATCAAGGTAAAACAGTCGTTCTGATACTTCTCGATTTATCAGCGGCTTTTGATACCATACCCCACGATCAATTATTGTACATCCTGGCAGAGAAAGGAATTCAAGATAAAGCATTAGGATGGCTACATTCGTTCCTAGCGGATCGAACCCAATTAGTTCACTTGGGTGACTACACATCCCCTCCGCGACCTATAAAATACGGGGTTCCCCAGGGGGCTTCGTTGAGCCCAACCCTGTTCAATGTGTTCGTCTCCTCATTGGCAACCATTGGCAAAAAGTGGGGTGTCGAAATGTGCTCTTATGCGGATGACACCCAGTTGATGGTCACCATTGATGAAAAAGATGATTCAAAATCTAGACTGACAAACTGCCTGACTGAGTTGGCAATTTGGATGCAGGACCATTGTCTTAGACTAAATGCCGACAAGTCTGAAATCTTACTGTTCGGCAGAGGCACACAGGCTTGGGACAACAGCTGGTGGCCGAGTGACCTGGGCTCGCCTCCCAACCCTACTGCAAAAGCCAAAAATCTAGGCATAACACTGGATAGGGACTTATCCATGGAATCCCATGCCTCCATAGTTTGCGGCAGAGGCTTCGGGCTATTGAAGATGCTTAGACGAGTCTTCCCCTGGGTTCCGACAGAGTGCAGGAAAACACTAGTCCAGTCACTATTGATGAGTAGGCTGGACTATGGTAACTCCCTGTTTGTGGGAATGGCAGATTACCTTTTTCTAAATTGCAGATGGTTCAGAATGCCGCGGCCAAAGCCATCTGTAATAAAAGAAAATACGACTCAGCCAAAAACTGCATGCGTGAGCTTCATTGGCTCCCAATGCGACAACGAGCCACTTTTAAACTACTATGTATTTCACACAAAGTACTTCACGACACAGGCCCCAACATCCTACATGACAAGATTAGATTCCATAAACCCTCAAGGAACCTACGATCCATAACGTCAGGTAGAGCTTCCACCACCCGAGCACGGACTGTCAGGATGGGAGAACGGGCCTTCTCTCACATTGCCGCAACAAAATGGAATGAGTTACCTTCTAACCTTAGAACAAATGACTGCTTCCTCTCATTTAGGAAACAACTAAAGACAGTTCTCTTCCCCAGATCAGATCAATAATCCTCAACCAGAGCTGCTATCGAATCCCTTGCCACCTCTCCTCAGCGCCGTGATGTCCTTCCAAGGATGAATGTTAGCGCTTTACAAATAAATAAATACAAATACAAATACAAATACCCCTCATCAGCAGGGATAGGCCGTATACTGGGGTTGCCGATGGCTGCCAATATCTGCCAGGTATAGTACCACTCAGGCGCGTAGGTGCGGGATCCCAGGCTCGTCAGCCCGCTGCTCAAGGGAGCTTTAAAGTTACAAATGGGGGTGGGGTCGCACACTACTCGCACACCGGCGGTGTCGCCCCTAAGGACTCTGGTCAATGTAGTAAAGTGTTCGCGATGCATTATCTTTCGATCTTCTGCTATCTTCGCTGTCTTCGCCATCCCTGGACACGTGTTTCGGGGTATTACCCCTCAGCAGCAGGGATAGGCCGTGTACTGGGGTTGCCGATGGCTGCCAATATCTGCCAGGTATAGTACCACTCAGGCGCGTAGGTGCGGGATCCCAGGCTCGTCAGCCCGCTGCTCAAGGGAGCTTTAAAGTTACAAATGGGCGTGGGGTCGCACACTACTCGCACACCGGCGGTGTCGCCCCTAAGGACTCAGGTCAATGTAGTAAAGTGTTCGCGATGCATCATCTTTCGATCTTCTGCTATCTTCACTGTCTTCGCCATCCCTGGACACGTGTTTCGGGGTATTACCCCTCATCAGCAGGGATAGGCCGTGTACTGGGGTTGCCGATGGCTGCCAATATCTGCCAGGTATAGTACCACTCAGGCGCGTAGGTGCGGGATCCCAGGCTCGTCAGCCCGCTGCTCAAGGGAGCTTTAAAGTTACAAATGGGGGTGGGGTCGCACACTACTCGCACACCGGCGGTGTCGCCCCTAAGGACTCTGGTCAATGGAGTAAAGTGTTCGCGATGCATTATCTTTCGATCTTCTGCTATCTTCGCTGTCTTCGCCATCCCTGGACACGTGTTTCGGGGTATTACCCCTCATCAGCAAGGATAGGCCGTGTACTGGGGTTGCCGATGGCTGCCAATATCTGCCAGGTATAGTACCACTCAGGCGCGTAGGTGCGGGATCCCAGGCTCGTCAGCCCGCTGCTCAAGGGAGCTTTAAAGTTACAAATGGGGGTGGGGTCGCACACTACTCGCACACCGGCGGTGTCGCCCCTAAGGACTCTGGTGAAGAAGATGGCCTAATCCCTGCTGATGAGGGGTAAATACCCCGAAACACGTGTACAGGGATGGCGAAGATTTGAAGATACGCGAGAATTCGAAAGAAGATGCATCGCAGAGAACAGTACTACAGTTACCATGGTCCTTAGGGGCGATCCCGCTGGTGTATTAGCAGTGTGCGACCCCATTTTGGTGAATGTTTATGCTCCTTGGTGCTTTGAGCTGACAAGCTCGGGACCCCGCACCTGCGCGCCTTTGTGTGGTACTATACCTGGTAATATTTGGCAGCACGCAGCAACCCCAGAAGATAAGAAGATGGCCTAATCCCTGCTGATGAGGGGTAAATACCCCGAAACACATGTACAGGGATGGCGAAGATTTGAAGATACGCGAGAATTCGAAAGAAGATGCATCGCAGAGAACAGTACTACAGTTACCATGGTCCTTAGGGGCGATCCCGCTGGTGTATTAGCAGTGTGCGACCCCATTTTGGTGAATGTTTATGCTCCTTGGAGCTTTGAGCTGACGAGCTCGGGACCCCGCACCTGCGTGCCTTTGTGTGGTACTATACCTGGTAATATTTGGCAGCACGCAGCAACCCCAGAAGATAAGAAGATGGCCTGATCCCTGCTGATGAGGGGTAAATACCCCGAAACACGTGTACAGGGATGGCGAAGATTTGAAGATACGCGAGAATTCGAAAGAAGATGCATCGCAGAGAACAGTACTACAGTTACCATGGTCCTTAGGGGCGATCCCGCTGGTGTAGTAGCAGTGTGCGACCCCATTTTGGTGACTAATACCATGAACTTGTATTAAGTTTGCAAAGCATATTGTCACCTTTTTTTCTTTCACCCAGGAAATGCACCTGCCTTGTATCTAGAGATACCTGGCTATGTAAAATAAGTAATTGCAACATAATTCTGACTGTATTCGAATACAAAGTACTTCGACTTTAACTAATTCACTGTATTCAAATTGTATTTAAACCACATGTGCTTGCAAAGTAATCCTATGCTTACATGTACCAGGTCTGACTTGGTTCTAGAAAATAAATATAACTGAATAATATTTTTTATACAAACCAGTTTGCTTTGAGTTCAGTCCTGGAGCGTGTGAAATCATCGCTTGCCAGAGTTGTACAATAAATGCTTAGCAAAACCCTCTGATAAGGCCTTACTGTTCGCCCACACTACCACAAAATAGAGAGTAAGGTACTGTCTACTATTACCTCAGCCTACCTTTGGGGATCCACTGGACTCTGTGCATACAATTCTTTACTTTGGAATAGTATATACAGAGCCAGCTTCCTACACCTCCCCTTTGTGCCTGTCTGTCTAACCTGACCATTGCAATTGCTTTGGAGATACTGGAATACTGACTTTCTATTATCATTTGCAAGAAGTTCCAGGATCTTTTTAAGGTTTTCAGCATACGAGTGCATTTCCCCACTAGGCTGATGATCTGACTATTAAACGAGAGTCTTACATCCAACCAGAAGCTGCGATACTTAACCTTAACTTTAGACTTATGGTCAGGTAGTATCCCAAGTGAATCTGGCCTCCAGGCAGATAACCAAATTGATGGTTGCTTCCCTAAGACAAGGGCCTCTATTTTTCCGGCATTTAGTTTAGGACAGCTGTAGTCCATCCACTCAGCTGGCTCTGACAAACAGGATCTTAACAGAGTTGCCATATTTTCTTCATCCTGAGACAGAGTGATAATAAGCTGTATATCAACTGTGTATGACACTATGTTGAAGTTGTAACGCTCGATGATATCAGCTAGGGGGCACTTATAGAGATTGAATAGAGTAAGGCTCAATGCTGAGCCCTGGGGCACCCCTTATTGCAGTGGAAAAACCTAATCTAAAAAAGGTTTTAGAACCACCTGGAAAGTACGGTTCTGTAACAAAGAAGCTAGCCACTACAGGGCCTTGACGCTGATTCTGTAGTTCCACAACTGATCTAGCAGAAGGCTGTGGAACACGGTATCAAAGCCGGCAATTAGATCCAGCATTATCAGAAACCAGAAACTTTGTCCGAGAAAAACTGTGCAATCGAATTACTATGTTCCTCTGACAGGATGGTAGATGCTGATGCTGATATGTGATCCAAAAAGGATAGTGACTCCACAATAGAGAAAAGTTCCTGACAGGAGTTTTGAGCTCGCTCAATTTTTCCAGTACAAATGGTGACACATATTCTTGATCTGTTTGTGATATTCCTGCAAGGCCACTCAATAATTATCTTTGTCGTTGGAGCTGAAGATTCTGCTCCATACAGCTTCTGGGTGTTTGCAGGACTTTTTTAATGTAATTCCTTGCCATACCATTCTATTGAAGGTTTGGTTCTTCTGACAGTGTGATCTTAAATTCTGTGTATTTTGATCAAGTGCCCCTGTTATCCACCCCTCAAGTTGTAAACTGGCTGTGTCTACACAGTCACTCAAAACAGGGTGATTCACTGCTGCCACCTCTGTGAAAACAACAGGGTTAATTAGCCCATTTCCGTATTCTCACCTGCTTGCCTAGGCTTGAAGTTTGCACAGGTGTAGTGAGAGAAATCGAGAAAGGTATGACACAATGGCCAGAATATGAGAAAGCAATAGGTGGATCCACCAACAATCTAATTAAATAATACAAAATGAGATCCAACATGAGTCCCAATCTATGTGTAGAGGGACACACCAACTGAGTAAACTGAAAGGCTTCTAAATCCACAACCAGTACAGTAGCCGGCAAACACATGTTATCCTCTAGATGAAGATTGAGGTAACTTATGACTATAAAGTTGGCGTGTCATAAAGAAAACGAATGCAGACTATCTGCCAAGGTGGTTGTGCGATTCAAAGCCGTAACCACCGGATGATAAATTAGAAACCCACCTAAAGTAATGTTACCAGAAAGAACAAGAGTGAAGAAGGCTGCCTCACTGCCTAAATTATTATCTCTCCAAATGTACAGGGCATAGTTTGTTTAAAAATAGTAGCAATCCTGCCTCCTGTAGGAAAGTGCAAGTTTTTGCATGGTTGCCCCCCACTTTTTGCCTAATGTTGATGAACTTTGCCTGAGCGTGCCCTGGGTCCCTGCCAACCAGGTACCTAGGGCCTATGTTCTTTCCCTAAAACTATACTGTTGCAAAACCACAATGGCAACTCTATGGCCACATGTAAGTCCCTTGTAAAAGATACCAGAGGTACCAAGGGCACTGTGACCAGGGAAGGCCTCTAAGGGCTGAAGCACTTATGATGCTACCCTTAGAGGCCCTGCACCTTTACACACACACTGCCATTGCAGGCTGCATGTTTTGGTGCAGAACAAAGTGAAGGGTTGACATGCCACGCATCCCTTGGTGCCATGCCTACAATCCACTGCCCTGGCATAGGTAAGCCACCTCTTTAGCTAGGTGCACTATACCAGTGGTGAGGGTACAGGTGCATGAGCCCTGTACCCCTACAGTGTCTACGTCAATTCTTAGACAATGTAAGTGCAGTAATGCCAGAAAGAGTATATTGTCTGGATGTTTGTCATTATGAACTCCACAGCACCATAATGGCTTTAATAAAAACTAGGAAGTCTGGTATCAAACTTCTCAGTTCATTAAACCCAAACTGATGCCAGTTTGGGATTTAATGAAAAATGCGCTCAAAGGGCATCTTAGAGATTCCCCCTGAAAAACGACCTAACTCTAGTGCCCTCGCTGAGTGGCAGCCCACCAGCTGCCACCACAAGACATGTTTCAGGACCCCTGGGTCAAGAGCATGCCGCTCTCGGGGGTCCTGAAACAAAACACATCCTAAGACGAGGTGTCAAACCTCCTCCCCCAGGATGGGCAATGTCCACAAAGCAGAAACTTCAAAAGCCTGCCACCATTGTGAGCTACCCCAACCCTTTGCTGTTCCCAGCAACTGGCCCCACCGGTTCTGAACCCCACTTTGGTTGGGAGAATCGGCAGGAAAACCAAGATAGGAAGGGAGTTGAGCCCACCGTTGCCAACCTCACCCCTCAGGTAAGCGAGGTGAAGCACAACTCTCAGTCCCCACCATCTTGTAGATGGGGGACCCAGCCAACCAGAGTGGGCTTACTCCCCCCTCCCACTGGAGGGTGGCATAATAGGGGGTGCACCTACCCCAAGGAAGAGACCTATTGGTCCTGACCTGTACCCATCTGTAACACCCCTTAATGTAGTATTTAGGGCCATTCCAGAACCTTGCCTCCCCAGACCAGAGCCAAAAAGAAGAAGCAAGAAGATGAGGGACCGAACAGCCAAGCAGGGAGAAGAAGATGAGGACGCCAACTGACTTGGCTGCAGCCCTACCCACCTGTCCCAACCTCAGGCTCCTCCAACAGAACCGCAGTCCTCGAAAACCCAGAAACCCAGCACTGTATTGCAACTAAAAAGGACTTTGTCTCCCGTGAGTACCGGACGTGCTCAAAAGTAACCGACTCTAACTCCGGCTGACACTGTGAGTCTTTCCCACTCCACTCCCAGCACGCCTGAGCTTGAGTGAACCAACACCCTAAGGAGGTCCATCCAGTGATCCTAGCCTGATTCCCTATAACCCCTGAACCACAACAAGCTCCCAAAACAAACCTTCAGCCTACAACAAGAAGGTCCCCTCAACCACGACCAAAGGTGGCACCCTGACTAACTCCATAGAAGGGGTCCAGAAAGAGCAACCGAGACCGTCCAATCGACTCTGTCACTGCATGCTTGTGGACACAGGACAATGTGTGTGTCCTGCAACCAGCAGTCCTCGAAAACCCAGAGTACCAGCCCTGTATTGCAACTAAAAAGGACTTTGTCTACCGTGAGTACCGGACGTGCTCAAAAGTAACCGACTCTAACTCCGGCTGACACTGTGAGTCTTTCCCGCTCCACTCCCGGCACCCCAAGCCTGAGCCAGAGTGAACCAACACCCTAAGGAGGTCCATCCAGTGATCCTAGCCTGATTCCCCATAACCCCTGAGCCACAACAAGCTCCCAAACAAACCTGCAGCCTACAACAAGAAGGTCCCCTCAACCACGACCAAAGGCGACACCCTGACTAACTCCATAGAAGCGGTCCAGAAAGAGCAACCGAGACCGTCCAACCAACTCTGTCACTGCCCATTTGCCTCAACAGCAGCTGATGAATCCAATGGAACTGCGACCGAATCTGCAGCATCAGCCGAGACCGCATCCTACACCCAGCAGCTCCTCTGCTGCTGGTCGTGTGGTTCTAGTGTTGGCAATTGGGCCCTACAGAGGTGACCTTGACCCCAGGAGATTTTTGTTCCCTAATCTGGTGGCCTGCTTGCCTAGTCCCCAAGCCCAAGACTATGCTTATCCCGTTGGCTAATGTGTGGTCCCTGCACTCAGCATCAAGCCACCTCTGTGCCACGGGCAGTGCGACTTGAGTGCCCATTTGACCAAATCCAGCCCACGGACTCGTAAAACTCAGTTCTGCCTTCTCAGGACTAAGGGGCTCATTAGGATGGCGGACGGAGGAGCTACCGCGGCCCTGGAGTACGCGGAAAATGCCTTTTCCGTGTCCACCTGCCACGGACACTCCGT
This sequence comes from Lissotriton helveticus, assembly GCF_964261635.1. Taxonomy (NCBI): domain Eukaryota; kingdom Metazoa; phylum Chordata; class Amphibia; order Caudata; family Salamandridae; genus Lissotriton; species Lissotriton helveticus. Next base: position 957,385,333 of record NC_136071.1, read on the forward strand.
CCGCCATGTCAGGATAGGAGACAGTGTCAAATTTCCGTCCGCGACAGAAAAGCACGCACCGCCGCCCAACTACACCCGACCACGCGGCGGACGGAACACATCCTGAGACTCCGCCGTACGTACTGACGTCTAAGACCGTCCCCCAAATCAAGATGGCGGAAATTACACATGAAACCGCAGCGGAAAAACAACCTGTCTGAACACGGCGGATTCCCCACAGCGAAGAAAAGATACATAGCAGAGATACCCACCACAAGCTGCTCGCCACCATGGACCCAGCGCTACACGCTTTCCCGATGCTCTTCGCGATCCACCACGTCCTAGTCTTGGCCCACCATGGACGCCGACGCAGGTAAGGCACAAACCATCGGCTGCATGGAGGGGAATACCTGCAAGGTTCGTGACGTAGGGAGGGGGAGTGTCATGTTACCAAAACCACTGATGAGAAGCAAATTGAAATACACATTTGTAGTACGCAAGCATGAATGACAACGACAAACCACGAGACTTGATTGACTACCTTTATTGCACATAATAGGGGTATAATCACAGTGTATGCGTGAGCATGGGCAAAGTGGGCACCAGAGCATGAACATCAGAGGCAGCACGTGAGAGGGCAGAATGCAGTATCAGAACAGCAACAGGGCATTGTGGACAACAGAGCAGGTACATCATTGGCACTAAACGAGAGGGCAGAATGCAGTATCAGAACAGCTACAGGGCATTGTGGACAACAGAGCAGGTACATCATTGGCAGTAAACGAGAGGGCAGAATGCAGCATCAGAACAGCAACAGGGCATTGTGGACAACAGAGCAGGTACATCATTGGCAGCACGTGAGAGGGCAGAATGCAGTATCAGAACAGCAACAGGGCATTGTGGACAACAGAGCAGGTACATCATTGGCAGTAAACGAGAGTGCAGAATGCAGTATCAGAACAGCAACAGGGCATTGTGGACAACAGAGCAGGTACATCATTGGCACTAAACGAGAGGGCAGAATGCAGTAACAGAACAGCTACAGGGCATTGTGGACAACAGAGCAGGTACATCATTGGCAGTAAACGAGAGTGCAGAATGCAGTATCAGAACAGCAACAGGGCATTGTGGACAACAGAGCAGGTACATCATTGGCACTAAACGAGAGGGCAGAATGCAGTATCAGAACAGCTACAGGGCATTGTGGACAACAGAGCAGGTACATCAGAGGCAGCACATCAGAGGGGCTAAGTGCATCAACAGTCCATAGCACTGAACATGTCCATCAGAGGCAGCACGTGAGAGGGGCTAAGTGCATCAACAGTCCATAGCACTGAACATGTCCATCAGAGGCAGCACGTGAGAGGGGCTAAGTGCATCAACAGTCCATAGCACTGAACATGTCCATCAGAGGCAGCACGTGAGAGGGGCTAAGTGCATCAACAGTCCATAGCACTGAACATGTCCATCAGAGGCAGCACGTGAGAGGGGCTAAGTGCATCAACAGTCCATAGCACTGAACATGTCCATCAGAGGCAGCACGTGAGAGGGGCTAAGTGCATCAACAGTCCATAGCACTGAACATGTCCATCAGAGGCAGCACGTGAGAGGGGCTAAGTGCATCAACAGTCCATAGCACTGAACATGTCCATCAGAGGCAGCACATCAGAGGGCAGAATGCAGTATCAGAACAGCTACAGGGCATTGTGGACTACAGAGCAGGTACATCAGAGGCAGCACAAGTACGTGTCCCAACCAACCCGTCCCAGGGACCACAACAGTGCAAGGCTGTTCTCAATGGACAATGGACACACCATGTGAAATACCATGTGAGTGAAGTGATCAGCACCTCACATCACAGAATCAGGTGGACTGCGTGAACTACCTGCCTCGGACACACTGCCAGCACCAGAAACAGGAGTGTGAGACACAGCCACAGCCCGAGTGACAGACACATGTGCCACAGACCCAGACACACTGCCAGCACCAGAAACAGGAATGTGAGACACAGCCACAGCCCGAGTGACAGACACATGTGCCACAGACCCAGACACACTGCCAGCACCAGCAACAGGAATGTGAGACACAGCCACAGATGTAGTGACTGACACGTGAGCCACTGACCCAGACAGACTGCCAGCACCAGAAACAGGAGTGTGCGACACAGCCACAGATCTACTCACTGACACATGAGCCATAGACCCAGATACACTGCCAGGACCTGCAACAGGAGAGGGCACAACTGAGACTGTGCTACTACATGATGCATGAGCGCAAACAACAGACACAGTGGCACTATCTGATACATGAGAGTCAACTGCACCTGCGGCACTGGGACCACTGAAATGATGAGCCACAGGGCTGTATGGGCCAGGAGGCAGGGTGGCCCTGGGAGCTGGGGATAGCTGACCTTGAGCTACATCGGGGTGGGCAGGTGTCAATGGTGTGTGTCTGCGTTTCTTAGGGATATGTGAGTGCACCCTGGACAGGACAGGACTGGCAAGTGGTGGTGACTCTAAACAAATATCACCCACCATAGGTGGAGCATCTGCAGCCGGGGATCGGGTTTCAGGGGACGTGCTGGAGCATGCTTGTCGTTTGCTGTGTGCCTGCCGCCTGGACTCAGATTCATGTGTAATGGGGGATGCAACAACAGGGACTCCCTCCTCTGCTTCTGACTGGCCTGGATGGGAGTGGAGGTATGGGGGGACTCCGCCGCGGAGACATCTGTTTGGCGTTCATTCGAAAACATCAGCCGCAGTGCAGCCAGGGATGTTGTATGCCTGTCCTTGACTGCGCCATCGTCCATGGTAGAAGCCTTGTCCGTAGGAAGTGCCTTATCCGTAGGTGGAGTGTTGTCTCTGGATTTTGCCTGTGCCTTGGTCGGTGCCCTGTTCCTGCCAGCAGACTTGTCGTCTGTGGTGTACCTGTCTCCATTAGACACCTGCTCTCTGTGTGTGTCCCTGCCCTTGGGAGATGGACCCTGCTCTGTTGTGTGTCTGTCCTTGGGACTCTCCCTGCTCTTAGGATGTGCCTTTGTCTTTTGACTGTCCCTGTCCCTGTCTTTGGGATTGTCCCTTTCCTCTGTTGTGGGCCTGCCCTTGGGACTCTCCCTGCTCTTAGGAGGTGCCTTTGTCTTTTGACCGTCCTTGTCCCTGTCTTTGGGAGTGGCCCTTTCCTCTGTTGTGGGCCTGCCCTTGGGACTCTCCCTGCTCTTAGGAGGTGCCTTTGTCTTTTGACTGTCCCTGTCCCTGTCTTTGGGATTGGCCCTTTCCTCTGTTGTGGGCCTGCCCTTGGGACTCTCCCTGCTCTTAGGAGGTGCCTTTGTCTTTTGACCGTCCTTGTCCCTGTCCTTGGGAGTGGCCCTTTCCTCTGTTGTGGGCCTGCCCTTGGGACTCTCCCTGCTCTTAGGAGGTGCCTTTGTCTTTTGACTGTCCCTGTCCCTGTCCTTGGGAGTGGCCCTTTCCTCTGTTGTGGGCCTGCCCTTGGGACTCTCCCTGCTCTTAGGAGGTGCCTTTGTCTTTTGACCGTCCTTGTCCCTGTCCTTGGGAGTGGCCCTTTCCTCTGTTGTGGGCCTGCCCTTGGGACTCTCCCTGCTCTTAGGAGGTGCCTTTGTCTTTTGACTGTCCCTGTCCCTGTCCTTGGGAGTGGCCCTTTCCTCTGTTGTGGGCCTGCCCTTGGAACTCTCCCTGCTCTTAGGAGGTGCCTTTGTCTTTTGAGTGGCCTTGTCCAAGGGACTGTCCATGGACTTGTGAGTATCCCTTGCCTTGGGAGTACCTTTTGTGTTGAATGCCTGTGTAGCATGTGAAGGCATGTCCCCCAACAACACTTGTGGATCCTGTGTGTGTACTCCAGTGTATCTGACGTTGTCTTCGTGAACAGATTTTGCTGACCTAGGGGATGGTGTCTGTGCCCTCCGTGCCCTGACGTGCTGTCTGACGCTGCTTCTAGTGCAATAACCTGTTTTAGAGTCCTGCTCAGAATAATCACTACCCCCTGAGACATCCAGTGGTGTAGATGGGGAAACAGAAGTAGCACCCTGTCCATGCGACTGTACTATTGCAGACGACACACTGCTTGCCAATGACTGCACTGTCCTGTGTAGACCAGCAAGATCGCCATGCATCCCTTCCATGAATGCCACCACCTGCCCCAACTTCCTATCATGGTCTTGGAAAGCATTTGTCATATTGGTCTGCCCCACACACAGCTGTCGCAGCAGATCAACGGCCTCAGCACAAAGTGCATTTTGGCTCACCGTGGCAGGGGCAGCGGTGCCTGCACCGAACGCCACTCTGCTCCCCCTACTCCTGCGTGCACGAAGAGTACATGGTGCAGTTGGCGGAAGTGTGGGCCCTGTGTGCTGTGTTCCGACAGAAGGTGTTGATTGTCCACTCCCAGTCTGTGACAACAGTGCTGGCTCACCAAGATTTTCCGAAGATGAGGACGATGGTGTCTCCACATGCGAGTCCTCAGGGACGGTCCTGTCCCCCTCTCCGGCGCTGCCCTCCTCTGTGTCAGTCTGCGTGTGTGCGAAGTCTGACCCGGACTCATTGCCTCGACTAATCTCCTCCGTCTGTGGCTGAGTGTCCTCTGTCATAGCTGAAATGCACATAAAAGAGGTGCAAGTCATGGGCACACTCACGTACAGAAGGACAAGGATTCCCTAATTCCATAGCTGACAAAGTTCTTGTAGCCCCCATCCTGCACACGGCCCACCTCTACCAGTCATCCTCACATTACATAAGCGTTGGTGGCAGTGACACATGTACAGCATGCGGACAGGGCAGGAGCACGTACATCTGCACACATGTCTTGCCATGGGGCCACGGACCACTACGGCATGTGCTTCAACACTCAACTACTAAGCAAGTGGCGTGTCAACATGCCGGACCTGGATGTCAAATTACACCCACCCAATGGGACCAACATGGCATCGCAGAGATACATACGCACCACGGAACTCAATACTGTGTCTGTGCACCAATACCTGCATTGCACTCACAAGTTTCAAACACAGACAGTATGCTCACCGCTAGTTTGCTGTTGATCGACACTCAGCCGTTCGGACAGGTCAGGATGCGTCACAGCAATGATACGGTGCATGAGAGGGGTCATGGAGCGTCGGGCCAGACGTGGCGTCCTTGGAATCATCCCCAGTGTCACTTCCGCTACATTCTTGCTCAGCCTGGAAATGTCGTCCCAGCGTTTGTGGCAGTGTGTATGTCGTCTGTTGCACACCCCCAATGCCCGTACTTCACGTGCAATGCTCCTCCACACGTCCTTGCGAAGGTGCAGCTTGACCTACCATGATGGGAGACAAAAGGGTGTAAGTCAGTGGACAGTTGGCCTGTCACACAGATAGGGGCAACACGTATCTGTCATCCGCCATGCACAATCCTGAAAATATGTCGAGCCCACACTACACAGCTAAGATTGCAGTAGCCAGGAGTCATTGGCCCCCTCATGCACACCAACATGTCCCACACTGCACTTACCACCTGTCCGGGTGCGCCGTAGAGCCATCCATAGTTGCGGAGCACACCGTCCACGAGGACATCAAGCTCCGCGGCGGTGAAGGGACGAGACCGGATCTCTTTGCCTCTCGACATGGCAAGATCACGGAGTATGGCACTAGAGCAGCAGTCGGTGGTCAGCTCAGCAGCAGGTCGAGGTGATGGTCACAGGCAGCAGTCGGTGGTCAGCTCAGCAGCAGGTAGCAGGTCGAGGTGATGGTCACAGGCAGCAGTCGGTGGTCAGCTCAGCAGCAGGTCGAGGTGATGGTCACAGGCAGCAGTCGGTGGTCAGCTCAGCAGCAGGTCGAGGTGATGGTCACAGGCAGCAGTCGGTGGTCAGCTCAGCAGCAGGTCGAGGTGATGGTCACAGGCAGCAGTCGGTGGTCAGCTCAGCAGCAGGTCGAGGTGATGGTCACAGGCAGCAGTCGGTGGTCAGCTCAGCAGCAGGTCGAGGTGATGGTCACAGGCAGCAGTCGGTGGTCAGCTCAGCAGCAGGTCAAGGTGATGGTCACAGGCAGCAGTCGGTGGTCAGCTCAGCATCAGGTCGAGGTGATGGTCACAGGCAGCAGTCGGTGGTCAGCTCAGCAGCAGCAGCAGGTCGAGGTGAACAGGCAGCACTGGTTCCCAGGGTAGGATGTGTGCTTTTGGACAACACACATATATAGGGCCCTCAGCACGTGTCAGTGGCATACGTCGCCAGCAATTTGTCAGCCCTGGATGCGTGTTGGTAAAAGGGCCAATGACTGGCCCTGGTGTTGCGGTGCACTGCTTCCGCTACTTTCGATTGGGCATACGCGGCCAGCGTCCCTCTTCCCATTGGCTGCATGTGCACGGACCGTCACGGTCACACATCGGCAACCGCACGTGCTAGCTTCAGGCACGGATGCTTCAGTTGCAACAATGTTCTATCACTGGCGCCACCATGGCGGTGCACGTACTCAGCGGGGGAGGTGCAGGCCTATACACCCTTTAGATGTACTCAATGGACATGGCAGTTCATGTCCCCTCTTACAGTCACATTGCATCATCCACCCTACACCGGCCGGAACGGCCGTGCCGGCCATGTCCACAACCGCCGTGCCAGCCATGTCCACAACCGCCGTGCCAGCCATGTCCACAACCGCCGTGCCAGGCCGGGCCTAGGACGGCGGTTGTGGACATGGCTGGCACGGCGGTTGTGGACATGGCTGGCACGGCGGTTGTGGACATGGCCGGCACGGCCATCCTAGGCCCGGCCTGGCACGGCGGTTGTGGACATGGCTGGCACGGCGGTTGTGGACATGGCCGGCACGGCCGTCCTAGGCCCGGCCTGGCACGGCGGTTGTGGACATGGCCGGCACGGCTGTCCTAGGCCCGGCCTGGCACGGCGGTTGTGGACATGGCTGGCACGGCGGTTGTGGACATGGCCGGCACGGCCGTCCTAGGCCCGGCCTGGCACGGCGGTTGTGGACATGGCTGACACGGCGGTTGTGGACATGGCCGGCATGGCCGTCCTAGGCCCGGCCGCTACGGCCGGTGTACGGTGGATGATGCAATGGAACTGTAAGAGGGGACATGAACTGCCATGTCCATTGAGTACATCTAAAGGGTGTATAGGCCTGCACCTCCCCCGCTGAGTACGTGCACCGCCATGGTGGCGCCAGTGATAGAACATTGTTGCAACTGAAGCTTCCGTGCAGGAAGCTTGCACGTGCGGTTGCCAATGTGTGCCCGTGACGGTCGTGCACATGCAGCCAATGGGAAGAGGGACGCTGGCCACGTATGGCCATTGGAAAGTAGCGGAAGCTGTGCACCGCCATGGCGGCGCCAATGATTTTATCTTGTCAGACGCTGCACCGTGATGTGTTGTCTGCAGTTGCGTCATGAGGGTTGTGAGCGTGATAGGGAAACTTCATATGTCATTCACTATTCCATGTGTGTCCATACTATGCCCATCGGTGGGCACTCAATGTGCAACAGATGTGCATTTTGACGTGTTGACGTCGGGTGTGACCCTACAGACGTTATTACATCTTCACAACTACACAGTACATCACGGCTGTATGGCCAAATTATGAATCTGTTGTCAGTGTGTGGTTCTGGCGAGGTGACTACAATGGTGGTGGTACACATGCATTCAGTGTATGTGTCTTGGATGTTGTGTCACCATGCATGTAATTACCGTATGCTCAACATTATTGGTGTTGGCATTGGTGCATGATGACATGGTGTGTGTGTATCATTATCGTTTGTGTGCATGCACTTGCATGTGTGTCTGTGATGTGGCTTCTAAACATTAGGGTCAAGACACACGTATTGTCAGTAATGTTCACATGTGACTAAGTTGCGTTGTACGTGTTGACACACTTCCTGTTGCAAGTGGCTGCACATTGTTAAAGGGCCACTCTGTATTTTATTAACTATCAGAGATGTCACACATATGACCATTCTCCTAAACATTTTTGTTCTTGATAATGTTGGCTTACATGTGATGGAGTTGCACACGTATGCGTCGTTTGTAAGTTGACTCAAGTTACATCTCTCTCCCACACAGGAGGGCTCCAAATGTGCATCGGCCATACACTGTGCTGGAGGATATGGTTGACGAGGAGGTGATTAGGAAATTCCGGCTGGATCGACGTCGGTTGATGGAGCTTGTTGCCCAATTGTCTCCTCATCTACAGCCACGAAGGACGTATCCTGGTTCTATTACACCCACAGCAAAGGTTATGGCGGCACTACATTTCTTTGCTACTGGCACCTTTCAGTACACAGTTGGATATGCCGGGGGGATGTCACAGTCCATGTTCAGCACGGTACTTCGGGATGTTTTAAGAGCTATGATGCTGTACAAGAATGACTACATCCAATTCCCACGGCCGGAAGAGTTGCCAGGAGTCAAAGCAGACTTCTATGCACTGGGCCAGATACCACACGTAGTGGGTTCAATTGATGGCACACATATCGCTATCATTCCACCACGGGCACGTAAGCAGGTTTTTAGGAATCGCAAGCACTTCCATTCGCTGAACGTGCAGGTGGTGTGCCTGGCAAACAACATCATCTCCCATGTGTGTGCAAGATTTCCAGGCTCCGCACATAACGCCCACATCATGCGGAGCAGCATTGTCCCCCAACTGATGGCAAATCTGCGATCCAGTCAAGCGTGGCTTGTTGGTGAGTGTGCAGTGGGGACTTTTGTGATCTCTGTGTGGCATGGGGTACCCACCATATCTTGTTGTGATATTTGTGTCTGTCATCCCCCTACATAGGTGACTCGGCGTACCCAAACCGGCCCTGGCTCCTGAGTCCCCTACGTAATCCTACAACAGCGGGTGAAATGCGCTACAATGATGCACATGGAAGGACACGGAGAGTGATTGAACGTACCTTTGGACTGCTAAAGTCTAGGTTTCGGTGCCTGGATAAGACCGGAGGGGCCCTGCCTTACTCACCAGGAAAAGTATGCAGGATCGTGATTGCCTGCTGCATGCTCCACAACCTGGCCGTGCCCAATGTCATTGAACTGCTCTTGGACCCTGAAGACGAAGAAGTTCCTCGGCCTCCCATCCCACCCATGTCGACTGATGAGGATAGTGGTGAGGAGGAAGGTGTGGACCAGAGGCGCCAGCTCATTGATCGCTACTTCCCTTGAATGTGAGTAACTACCTCTTGTGCCGGTTGACAATGCCTTATATATGTTTGCTGGTGTTGTGTGGTTGTGGGGTGCATCAGCTGTGTGTTCTGGTTTGTGATGGTTGCATATGTGTGTCTTCATTTTTTTGGACATACAAGTCTCCATGATGTGTGTCCTCTCATCCCATGCTTTTGTGATGAGTGTAGTTTGTGGAATGTTGCTGTGCAGTGTGTTGTGATGTGTGTGAATCTGTTTCCTGACGTGTGTTTGCTGTCTCTGATTTTCCCTAGGTCACTCCCGCAGCGCCATGATTATGTACGACTAGGATCCCTGCACCTGTTTACGTCTGTTTCTGAAGGCAATCTTGTGAATAAACATGGAGGCAAAACATCATTGAGTGTGTAAGTGACATTTATTAACAGGTTGTGCATTTGTGCTGGTGATTATTTACAAGTAAGTGGGGGGAGGGAGTTGGAGTTGAAGGTAATGGCAGATGAAATGTCCATGCTGACACCACATTGGGGGGTGTCAGGCTAGTCAGCAGACCAGTGGCAATGATTGTCTATGCGGGACAGGATACTTTGCAGGGTGAATGTCTGGCACAGGCAGTGACAAAGTCATTGGCGGCCCCTCTTGGAGCGTGTGGATGGCGCTCCAACACTGCTCTCACCCACTTCCAGCCTCGGGCGGCCCCTCCGTCTTTGAGGTGGAACTGAGTCAGCTGGGGGTGCAGGTTGTTCATGGGCCACATCCGTCGCCAGGGGCACAGGTGGTGGTGGCGGTGGAGGTGGAGGTGGAGGTGACGGTGGCGTTGGAGGTGGAGGTGACGGTGGCTGTGGCGCAACGACAATTGGTGGAGGGGGGGTGGGGTTGTTCCGGGCAATCCATTCCCTCCACATTGTTGTCTGCTGGCCCATGATGTGCACTATCTGGCCAAGGTACCCCGAAATTTCGCGCAACATGTTTGTGTTGTCCACCGAGTCCTGGTGTGCACGATCTGCATGTTCCTGGGAACGGTCGTATGAAGCCTGGCACCTGGCTAGGGCTTGAAGGGACTCTGCCACAGGATGGGGTAGCTGTCCTTCCTCTGCGCGGCGGAGTGTGGGTCGCCTGATTGCCTGATGTGCCGTCGCCTCTCTCCTTTGTGGCCCACTCACCCTGCTTGGGTGTGAGGCCAATGGACCTGCGTCGTGCGCTGGGTTAGGCAGGGTGGCACAGGCAGGAGTGGTGGTACTGGTGGTACTGGTGGTGGTGGTGGTGGTGGTGGTGGGGAGTCTGCAGATCACTGAGGCAGGTGTAGCTGGAGTCACACATGCGACGGTTGTCGGGCCCGGGAGTCCCTGTGAGCCAGATGGCCCTGGCTGTCTGCTTGGCCCCGCACCATCCTCTGCACCGGAGCTGCCTGTGTCATCGTCCCCAGAGAGTCCGGTATGTGAGGGAGGCGAGTCTTGCGGCCGGGTGCTGGTTTCCCCAGTCAGTTCACGATCACCTGAGGGACAAGATTGAGCTGGTCAGTAATGTGGACATTACATGTTCATATCGATTTGTAAACATTTCTGTGTCCTGTCGCACACACCCCACACACCCTACCCTCCACCACCCACCACCGCCCTCCCCGTGAACATGGGGGCCTGTTGGGAGTTGTAGTTGTGAGCTCTCACACACCCCACCCACCACCACCAACACCCTCCCCGTGAACATGGGGGCCTGTTGGGAGTTGTAGTTGTGAGCTCTCACACACCCCACCCACCACCACCACCGCCCTCCCCGTGAACATGGGGGCCTGTTGGGAGTTGTAGTTGTGAGCTCTCACACACCCCACCCACCACCACCACCGCCCTCCCCGTGAACATGGGGGCCTGTTGGGAGTTGTAGTTGTGAGCTCTCACACACCCCACCCACCACCACCACCGCCCTCCCTGTGAACATGGGGGCCTGTTGGGAGTTGTAGTTGTGAGCTCTCACACACCCCACCCACCACCACCACCGCCCTCCCCGTGAACATGGGGGCCTGTTGGGAGTTGTATTTGTGAGCTCCCACACATCCCACCCACCACCACCACCGCCCTCCCCGTGAACATGGGGGCCTGTTGGGAGTTGTAGTTGTGAGCTCTCACACACCCCACCCACCACCACCACCGCCCTCCCCGTGAACATGGGGGCCTGTTGGGAGTTGTAGTTGTGAGCTCTCACACACCCCACCCACCACCACCACCGCCCTCCCCGTGAATATGGGGGCCTGTTGGGAGTTGTAGTTGTGAGCTCTCACACACCCCACCCACCACCACCACCGCCCTCCCTGTGAACATGGGGGCCTGTTGGGAGTTGTAGTTGTGAGCTCTCACACACCCCACCCACCACCACCACCGCCCTCCCCGTGAACATGGGGGCCTGTTGGGAGTTGTAGTTGTGAGCTCCCACACACCCCACCCACCACCACCACCACCCTCCCCGTGAACATGGGGGCCTGTTGGGAGTTGTAGTTGTGAGCTCTCACACACCCCACCCACCACCACCACCGCCCTCCCCGTGAACATGGGGGCCTGTTGGGAGTTGTAGTTGTGAGCTCTCACGCACCCCACCCACCACCACCACCACCCTCCCCGTGAACATGGGGGCCTGTTGGGAGTTGTAGTTGTGAGCTCTCACACACCCCACCCACCACCACCACCGCCCTCCCTGTGAACATGGGGGCATGTTGGTAGCCATGTACATATTGGTGAGTATGTGTCCGACGTGCATGGGTTGGGGCGTAGGAGATGTGTCTTCTCAGTTGTGTGAGCCTGACCATGTCGTACTGATCGTGGTGCTTGGTTTGTACTTACCAGCCTCTTCTCCTTCCTCAAGTCCGTCTAGGCTCTCTGGGTGAAGTATAACCAGCACCTTCTCCTCCCAATCGGTGTAGGGAATGGGCTCCGGGGGTGTTCTGCCGCCAGTATGATTGGCTCTTGCATAGTTTTTGGCGCGGATGCCTTTGACCCTGGTCTTCAGGTCATGCCACCGCCTCTGAATTTCGTGCTTCGTCCTTGGCACGGTCCCTGACGCATTCACCCGACTGACGATTCTGTCCCACATGTGATTCTTTTGCAACACGGAAGTCTGCTGGACTTGGGCCCCGAAGATGTGGGGCTCAACACGGATGATTTCATCTACCATTACCTTCAACTCCGTCTCCGTGAATTTAGTTTTTTTTTGGGTGCCATGGTGTGTGGTGCTCAGTGTGTGGGTTGAGTGAGTTGGGGGGTGCAGGTGTGTGGTGTGTGATGTGTAGGAATGGTGTGGTGGGTGTTTGTGTGGTGGGTGTTGTAGGGTGGTGGTTGTGTGTCTTCTATTTGAGTACGCTGTATATCGATTAGGGCCTCTTGCTAGCAGCAATGCTGTGATGCAAAGGATTGTGGTAGTGGGTGGGGGTCATTTTATAGTCGTGTCTCAAAGGTTGTTGGCAGTCAGGTGGTAGGTGGGCGTGTTGACTAGTGTGCATTATTGGGTACTTGGGGGGTGTCATGGTGGCTTGTGCTTGGTGTTGGTGTATCAGGTGGGGGGGTTGTCAATTTTCGTGTGTTTGCTAATTACTTGCGGTACACTTTCTGACATTTGTTTGACGTTAGGGATGTTGTGCGTGTTGGCCTTCCGCAGTGATGCATTGTTTATCGTTACATTCTTTCCGCCGCGGACGTGGATGGCTGTGCGTACCGTGGTACAGGCGGATTTATCCTAATTGCGGACACGGAGTTTTCACAGGTATGGCGGTATATGTGTATTTTTCCGCGGTCATTGCCGTTCGCGGCCGTGACTGTTCATTAGGCTCCGTCCGCCGCGGACGGAGTTAGATGTGTTCCGTCCACCGCGGACGGTGTTTGTTATGATCCGTCCGCCGCGGTTGGAGTTTCGTGACATGAATATCCTAATCGCAACCGCGGATTCTCCGCGGCGCAGCCGGGAGTAAAATTTCCCCGAACATGGCGGACAGTACCCGTTTCCGTCCGCCATCCTAATCGACCCCTAAATGTGGCTCATGACTAATACCGTGAACTTGTATTAAGTTTGCATAGCGTATTGTCACCTTTTTTTCTTTCACCCAGGAAATGCACCTGCCTTGTATCTAGAGATACCTGGCTGTGTAAAATAAGTAATTGCAACATAATTCTGACTGTATTCGAATACAAAGTACTTCTACTTTAACTAATTCACTGCATTCAAACTGTATTTAAACCACATGTGCTTGCAAAGGAAGAGGTGTGGCGCCGCGGCTAGGGTGACTGACTCCGGAATCTGGGGATCACGGTTCGATCCCCGGCACCGGCAGCAGATTAGCCCAGGACCATGTGACTCTGGGCAATAGCTTGCTTAATCTTCCCGACGGCCCCCAGCGCCTAGAGACCCTTACGGGTGATTGTGCGCTTTACAAATGTGGATTATTATTAAAGTAATCCTATGCTTACATGTACCAGGTCTGACTTGGTTCTAGAAAATAAATATAACTAAATATTATTTTTTATACAAACCAGTTTGCTTGGAGTTCAGTCCTGGAGCGTGTGAAATCATCGCTTGCCAGAGTTGTACAATAAATGCTTAGCAAAACCCTCTGATAAGGCCTTACTGTTCACCCACACTACCACAAAATAGAGAGTAAGGTACTGTCTACTATGACCTCAGCCTACCTTTGGGGACCCACTGGACTCTGTGCATACAATTCTTTACTTTGGAATAGTATATACAGAGCCAGCTTCCTACACCTCCCCTTTGTGCCTGTCTCTCTAACCTGACCATTGCAATTGCTTTGGAGATACTGGTGAGATCACCAAGTGCCAAGCTTTCTGTCAGTCATGTCTCAGAAAAGAAAATGGCATCTGGCTGAAGATCAAGCAAAGAGTCAAGCTACTCTAATTTATGTTTAACTAGTGGGCGGCAATTGAGCGAGCAACAATGTACCACACAAGGAAAAGCAAAATCTCAGTCCCCCTTAGTGGAACTGTCATTGGTCTATGGGTGTGAACCATCACTTACCGCAGACCATATTCCCTTGGGATGGATCCAGTGTGTGACAGGAGTCACTCAAGATAATAGGAGTCAGTTGCACTAGCTCCAAAGAGGTATGACACCTAATGAAAGACCCCAAACGACCTGGGGGCCTGGTCTGTGACGCCATCCAGGCACAGATGGGCGCAGATGGGCTTGCCTTAGGCACGCCTTTGGCACGCAAGCAGTGCACCTGCATAGCTGGCATGCCTAAATAGCCAGCCTCTGAAGGGGGTGTGGTTGTGGTGTGACACGCACTGAGAATTGGGGAGGGGGTCACAAACTGGAGCCCAGCAGCTGCTCTGCTCCCCTCTGGAGGGTTTCTGCCCCAGATAGAAGTACTGGTGAAAGCAAACATAAGTTCAGATAAAAGTGTGAGAAAGAAGCCATATTACATTAAAAAGGTGGTGGCAGCTGACCTAAAATGGCTGCCAGGTAACTCCAAGCACACTATGGCATCTTACAAGGAAATTAAAAAGGGGCTACCCACAGGCAACACTGTGGCAACACAGAGCGCCCAGCACTTCTTACAGAGCATAATCCACTGTGGCCATGCAGCTGGCATGCCTAAATAGCCCACCTCTGAAGGTGGTGTGGCTGGTGCATGACTGACGCTGAGAACCGGGGTACCAAACAAACACAAACTGAAGCCCAGCAGCTCCACTCCCATCTGGAAGGCTTCCTTCCCACATAGAAGTACTGGTGAAAGCCAAAGTAAGTTAAAATAAAAGTGTGAAAAAAACCTATAAACACAATAAAAAGGTGGTGGTAGCCGACCTGAGATGGCCAACAACAGGAACTGGAGCCAGGCAGCTCAAAGCACACTAATGTGCTTTACAAGGAAATTAAAAATGCCACCCACAGGCAACACTATGGCAAGACAGCGCGTCCAGCACTCTTTACAGGAGTAAAATCTACTGCGGCCGATCAGCTGACATGCCTAAATAGCCCACCTCTCAAGGGGGGCATGGCTGTGGCATAACAGGTGCTGACAACCACGGGGACAAACAATCACAAACTGGAACCCAGCAACTCTGCTTCCGTCTCAAAGGTTTCCCTCCCAGATAGAAGTACTGTCGCAAGCAAACGTAAGTTAAAATAAAAGTGTGAAAAAAAAACATAAACACATTAAAAAGGTAGTGACCTAAGATGGCCACAAACATGAACTGGAGCCAGGCACTAATGCTCTTTACAAAGAAATTAAAAAGGTGCCACCCCACCCACAGGCAACACTATGGCAGCACAGCACATCCAGCGCTTCTTACCGGAGACAAATCATTCTGTTACTGTGTGTGTGTGTGTGCACGTGTGTGTGTTGCACAAATACTTTACACATTGTCTCTTTAGGTAATCCTGACTGCTCTGTGCCAAACTACAAGAGGGTGAATCTCTTAGTCTGTATCTAGCTTACTCTGACTAGGGTGGTGGTTCCTGTCTGGCATGGGAGCAGACCTCAGCCAAAACAGGCATCCCCTTTCTAACAGTGACATAATAGGTGCTGCAGGTCCAGTAGTAGCATTTAATTTACCAATCCTGGGTATGTGGTTTACCACTTCACTAGTGTCAAACTAGTATAGTAAATATGCCAGTCAGGTGTAATTCAATGTTACCATATTGTAAAGAGTGAGCACAGGCGCTTTAGCACTGCTTAGCAGTGATAACATGCACAACATCCTAAGGCCAACAAAAAGAAATTCAGCAAAATAGAACAGGAGTACCCTAAAAGTTAGGAGGAAGACCAGTTCCAATGCTGCCATCCACAGCCATTAACAGCTCAGTCCCTCTATAGTCATCATCCCTGCTTGCAGGCTATGCTTCTATGTTTACCCCTGTCATCTCATGCAACAGTACTTCCAGCTTATATACCTTTGGAACATACAGACCCTTTTCCTCGCGTATCCGTGCATTTGAGCTTACCTGCATATCACTTTGCTAAGTAGGATATTTCCCTGTGGTTAATGGGCCTTCTAATCTGTTTTACAATGTGTCCTCTTCTCAGAGAGTAATGACCCATGCAACAGTGTCCCATACATATCTCCTGTGGCACATACCTGGTTGCCTATAACATGCTAGAAATCCTCTTCAGCCTCAACTCCCAATGGGCCACAAGAAGATGGCAGGGAACTAGTGGCCACTGCTTTCACCCTCTCATTCAAGATCCAATATAGCCATGTTCACCACTAAACTGGGTTTCAACAAAAGGTTCACTGACAAAACATGAACAACCAAAATATCCCCATTCCACAATATCGAGTCATAAATATTGATGTAAAAAATATCAGCATCCTATCATTATAAAGGCAAGTACAAAAATATTGGAACAAAAATGTCGATGACATAAATATTGATATTGAAAATATTGTTTTTTTATATATATATAAAATAAAATAATAAATATTAAATAATAAACTTAATTAAAAAAAATAGATTTATCATTCATTTCAACAAAAATGACAAGTGAACTTAACCTAAAAAAATGAAACACACATAATTGATAATTATTATATATATGTACTGTAAAAGAAATAATGAACAATTAATTGAAATTTATTTTATAATTTTTAAAATATATAAAAAATGTAACAAATAAATATATATACCAATATCATAAGATTTGTGTTAAAAACATTCTATTATTAATTAAAACATTAAACTATTTAAAGATATTTAAACGTACATTTCCCACTCTAATCAATACAACAGTAGGGAAAGTATTGGATATCGGAGGGGTAAAAATTACTATTTCCACTCCAATGAGTGCAACAGTAGGGAAAGTGTTGGATAGAGGAGGGATCAAATTTACTATTTCCACTCCAGTCAGTACAACAGTAGGGAAAGTGTTGGATAGCGGAGGGGTACAAAATATTATTCCCTCTCCAGTCAGTGTAACAGTAGGGAATGTGTTCAATAGCAGAGGGATAACATTTACTATTCCCACTCCAGTCAGTGCTACAGTCGGGAAAATGTTGGATAGCGGAGGGGTACAAAATACTACTCCCACTCCAATGAGTGCAACAGTTAGGAAAGTGTTGATTAGCGGAGGGGTAAAAATCACTATTCCCACTCAGGTTAGTGCAGCTGTAGAGAAAGTATTGGATAGCATAGGGGTAAAAATTACAATTCCCACTCCAATGAGTGCAACAGTAGGGAAAGTGTTGGATAGCGGAGGAATAACAAATACTATTCCCACTCCAATAAGTGCAACAGTAGAATAACTGTTGGATAGCAGAGGGGTAAACATTGTTATTTCCACTCCAGTGAATGCAACAGTGTGGAGAGTGTTGAACATCAGAGAGGTATACATTACTATTCCCACTCCAGTGAGTGCAACAGTAGGGAAAGTGTTGGATAGCAAAGAGACAAAAGTTACTATTCAAACTCAGTTAAAATAAAAATAAAAAAACATTAAACAGTAGGAAAAATCATTAAGAAATAAAAACTATTTAGAAATAAAAAATCAAATATATGAAATATATAAAAAATAAAGAATATTAATATATTAAATACATATCAAAACCTTCAAATAATATATAATATAAAATATTAAATAGATTTCTAAGATAAAATTATTTTAATCTAGAATTTTTTTACAAACTAATACATTAATTAATACATAAATGTATTTATTGTATTTCTTCCCCTACAGCAGCACACCAATCACAAAACACTTCAACATTTCTAATAATTTATTTTCCAAAATGTAACATAATTAATAATCAATTGACAAATATTATTAATAAATAAAACCTAATAAACATTAATTGACTACACAGCTTAACACTATGATATCCACAACACACACCTAAATAATAATCTAAAAAAATAAAATACAATTAAAACATATTTATAAATTAAAAACTATTACTAGTAACAACTAATAATAAAGTAGTTAAAATTTACATACATAAAAATTAACATTAATTAACAACTATATATTAATTAGTTAAATACAAATTACTTCTCGCCCTTTACTCCTATAAACACCAAAACAAACACCTAAAAGTATTTACACAATTACCATAATTAATTACCAAATAATTAATTAAAATTAAAATTAACAGCCAGTTATTAATTAATCAATTAAAAATAAATTACTTCCAACCCTTAACCCCTATAAACACCACAACACACACCTAAAATTAATTACAAAATACCATAATTACCAATTAATTTAAATGAATTAACAACCAAGTATTAATTAATTAATAATAAATTACTTTACACATTTAACACTATAACATCTCAAATAAACAGGTATTAATAAATACAAAATAATCAATACATTTAATATTATCTTAATATAATCTACAGAATCTGTAAGTCAATATTTCTGATCCGTGATATTTGCAACTCGATATTTGTGCAAGTCGATATTTTTGAATCGATATTCTTTCTCTGCACCTTGTATGGTATACTACAATAACTTTGAATTGCAAAAATGTATTTGGACCAGTATTGGCATGGAAAGCTATCAGAAGCCAGAGGTATCTAATTGTGTAATCATGTATATTATCTTTTAATAATGCAATAATTTGAAAGTGTAATTTGTGTAATTAAATGCACTTTTATGGTTGGACCCAACCGCAATAAAGTTTGAACTAACTAACTAATTGTGTACTGGCTGTTTTGGCATTTGCCGTCTCAAGTGCCAATGTTGAGAGGGCCTTTCACAGAAAAATGGGTAAGTGGGAAGGAAAGAGCGAGCACGCATGACCACGGACTCACTAAATAAGTATTTTATGGTATACTACAATAAGTTCGATTTGTTAATGTATTTGGGCCTCATGAACCCTGTACACATACTGTCTATATACATGCACTACCAGTGTAGAAAGCAAGCAATAACAAAAGCATAACATTACATAAACACGGGAAAAACACTGTTTCTGTTGTTTTTCATGGCCCGAAAATGTGTAACCACTGATATCCACTGTTTTTCTAAGGTCTTGAAAACACTGAAAAAACCCCACCAGAATGTACCAAAAATAGAAACTGAAAACAGGAAAGCCTTATTATAAATTATGGAAACGTTGGTTTTGTTGGCAGTATGACATTATGTCATTTAATTTAAATCCTAGTTAACTCATTTAAGATTGTATGATACCCCAGAAGATTATGAGAAATAACCCCTTTAAGGCCTTGAGTGTGAGAATATTATAATTGAGAGCATTCCCCGAGAAATAAACAATGACAAAATGCCTTGGAGAATATCAAACTGAATAATGAGAAGTAATGTTTCCTCATTGTGAGCACTCTTATTGGATTTTAGATGAAGCACAGCCACTTTGTAGTTATTGTGTTCTCCATTATATGGCTGATGGAATCTAGGGACCACCACATTTTTTTCAGAATTTTTATAAAACCGATTAATGGTGATGTTATGAAGGGAACAAGATCTCAAAGTTGGTTTATTTAATAAAGGCGCTGCACCATACTTATTGATTCTTCACCTTCCAGTCCTATATATCCATATTCCAACCTGCCATTCATATTTACCATCATTCACCATTAATATCCACATATAAACAAAACCACTCTTTATTCAAAACAATCATCATCTAGGGAAATATCCCAACTGGAGAGGAGAAGGCATACCCAGAGTAACTATAAAGACTTGAGGCTTCACAATAAAACAAATGAAAATAAATGAGAAGGAAAAGGAAAAAGGAGATCATGTCTTGCTTCTAGAAAGAGTTTCTGGATATTTCTCGACTGATCCGAGGCAAACAAATGTCAATGAAGTCACCAGACAGTGGCAGCCATGTTGGAAGCAGAGGATGTGACCAACAACTAGACTGCTGTCCGTCCTCTGCCTGCTACTTTAATTCCATCTTCCCCCTGAACCAGGAATTGCAGAGGAGGACTTCTTAGAAGGAATATCATTCAATGTCAAGACTCTCACTCAAGCTGGCTTTTCAGCTTATTTATTTATTTATTTGACTTATAAAGCGCACTATCACCTTGCAGGCATCCTGGCGCTGGTGGCTCAAAAGGTCGGGATGGATGTTAGTCATGGATGTTAGTCATTTTATTATCTTAAAAGAGACATGACCTCCCAAGTTCATGACACAGCAAACCTGTAGAATATGTAATAAAAAATGCTGGTTTAGTTGTGAAATTACTGGTTTAATGTGGATTTATAAAATGATTTTGAATTTATTGGATAACTGACACTACTTGCATTGTTTTAAAAAATGTTACACTGGTTCAAATGTGTAATCACTGGATTAGTATGAATCACTGGGTCCACTGGCCTATTGTGAAATGAGGGGTTAGCTGATGTTGCACACTGTTGGAATGACCAATAAATGTAAATCAATGGCTAAAATAATATCCCTCCTTTGCGACACCAGTCAAGCTCGCCTCTCTTTTCATTCACTTACTCAAATCGAGACCTAACACCTTAAAAATGATGTACCCTCCAGGCCTCTCAAACTATGTTGCAACAAACTTCAAACAAGAGAGATCACTCAGAATTGCCTCTTGTTGTCCAATATTACTGCTCAGTAAATACTCTTAAAACAGACTTTATCTTCCTCTTCCATAGCACAGGTCTTTGAACAGGATTATTTACACAAGTGTACAGCACTGTATTATGACAGAAAGACTCGAAACTGCGAAAGGAGGAGATGGCTTCCAGGGATAAGTGTTGGTAAATCACTTTGGTTTAGGGAAACCCATAGTCACTGATAATTGTGATGAAATAATTACCAGATATACTCTAAATCCAAAGAAGTCACACCCAGAAAGAACATTGCTTCATGCAACCAGAGCAGATAATGTTGATTTCAGTCTTCATCAACACAAATGGAAGAATAAGAAGGTCATTTAGGCAACAGCAGGTGGCCTGTCAGGCTGGCAGATCAAAACCCTGGCCTCAGCTTCCCTGGTGAAGAAACTTCCATAGTATGGAATCCTTACCTGCCTGGTGCATCAAGGAACAGAGAGCAAAGAAATATGCCACAACGGGCAGAGATGCCCCCCTAAAAAGGGCTCTGATGCATGTTTTCTTCCAGCAAGTGGTTACCATTTGCATCATTTCTTGTTCAGAATCACCAGACTTTGATGGCAGTCCTGAAAAGGAAAAATATACACTAGAAGACTTTCCTTAAGTAGGGCAGGCCCTCTGGCGTACATTGGTTGATGACCCTTGGGTGAACAGACTTGGGGGTAAAAGGTTTCCAATAATAGAAATACTTCCCATTGGAAGTCTGGTTCTTTACTACTTGTAAATAAAGTTGTAAAATCACAAGTTTGGTGGGCATAATCCCCAATGATGGTGGGGCAGGAGCTCTGATGACAGTGTGGCACATGCTTCACAAAACTCTAAGTAAGGCCATTCGCCCTCACTAAGATAAACACGCCTCTTCAAATGCATGTGTCCATAAAAATTTCTATCACAAAACTAAAAACATCTCCTAAATTTAACTTACATGAAAAGCAATGTTTTTTTTATTGTATTTATCATACAGCATACCAATACCCATAAATAAAACGTAAAATACATAAAGACCATGCACAGAAAGTGTCTATAAGAGCGGATCACACATGGAATGTAATATAAGGCACATTGGCCCACATGCATCATTGTCAATTGCATTCGCAAACGGTGCGAATCGCAATTTTCGGCCGTTTGCAAATGCAATTGACAAAATTTGGATGCATCATGTTTTTCGCAATTTTAGGAATCGCAATCATGTTGCAATTTCTAAAATTGCGATTGCATTTAAGAAATCGCAATTTTAGATTTCTTAAATGCAATGCATGAACATTTTCAATTTGCGAATTCGCAAATAGGGAGAGGTAAATTACCATGAAGTTGACCTTCATGGTAATTTGCGATAACTTTCAAAAATGCACAAAAGTGCATTTATGAAAGTTTCATTTTACACACACACACATGCCCTTGGGGCATGTGTGTGTGAAAAATGCACTTAAAGTTATATTTCAGGGGTGCAGGGGTGGGTCCTTTGGACCCCCCCCTGCACTCTTGAAATTGCATTCTCAATTTGCGATTCGCAAATTGCTAAACGCAAATTGAGAATGACTTCCCATTAATTACTATGGGCCTCTAGGCCCATAGGAATCAATGGGAAGGGATTCCTTAATTGCGATTCGCAAATTGTAAATCGCAATTAAGGAAATTTATGAAATTGCAAAAAAAATTGCGATTTCTTAATGCATAGCCTTTTGCGATTTCTTAATTGCGATTCCTTAATTTTCGCAATTAAGAAATCGCAAACGGCAACAATGATGCATGTGGCCGAAAGAATCAATATAAACATGGGAGTGCGCTGAAAACTACAAATGACAACCCTTAACAGAACCACATGCAACATCACCTGCATCTCCAATTAGGAAGCTGGCTACTATCTATAGCGGGCCCTCAGTGCTCTGTCGCTGGGCCCGCATGGATAGGCCCAACCACCCCCAGCACTAATAACAACACTTGCACTCTGGATCTCAGGTGTGGACCGGTAGACCACGAGTAGTCTCCTCCATTTATTATATAGACCCTGGCCAGAGAATGTGCAAACAATAGTTCCGGTGTATTAGGCTCACTGAGGGATTGGGGCTTTGATGACTATTGCACTTTCCTCCTTCATACTAAGATGAAGCTAGCATCAAAATTCTATATCCAAATGCTGCTGCCAAGGGGGAAATTTATGGACCATGGTTACACTGAAAAACTTGCACAATTGACTCCACTTTCTCAATACTCCAATCAGCACAAATACTCAAAGGAGGCATCTGGGGCGATATAAAAGCTTCCTCTCTTTAAAGTGTAGGTGGGTTGCCACTTGCACAGAGAAACGCGAGAGGCTGCTCAGGGGGCAGCTCATTCATTGCAATAGTGTGCACTGTCCCTCTTTGCTCTTGGCATGAACAAGGACCGTGAGCTCTGTATAATACAGCCCCTGATGTTAGTTTACCATGAAAAACATGCCAAGTGTCATGTCATCAGAGATGACGAGTCTTTATTCGATCAATGGCACTGGGTTCCACATTGAGTGACTTGAGAAACCAGCCACATATCAGCACTCTGCGTTTGCAAGCAGTGAAGCAATTCATTAATTAACTAAACTTCCAAGTACAAAGTGTAGTGACCTTCCTTTAGACAGTACTGCTTATACTGGGACAACTCTAACATTTGAGCTTCACCTTCTCTCTACAGGCCATTAACTGCATAATTGTGTAATACAAGAAAAAAGAATACACCAATCTCAATATGCAGTCAGTAAGTGACGCAGTACTTTAATTTACCAAATGCTACAAATGCATTCCGACTTCCTCTCATCCTAGACTCAGGTATTGTCTCAGCTTGAATGCAAAGAGTCACATAGAAACCTGCCTGTATCCCAATCTTTCAGGCTACTTGATTGGACCTGATACCTTGCGTATACTTCAGTTACTTATATGAAACGACTGGACTAAAGTGTAAAGTCAAAAGTGAAGAAGAAAGGGGAGTGAAAGAAAATAATGACTGAGTTTATCAGGCACATCCTCAATTTTAACTCATATACAATAGCGGTTTCATACTCGTGTAATGGTGTTGCCACTTGTGCTGGGTTGTGGTGTCAGGGACATTATGAGAGCCTAACATGTTTCCCATAGTTGTGTAATTTCTAATGAGCTGGTTGGTGAGTTCAGACAGATATGGCACATCAAAGGCTGAATAGTACTACCTCAAAAACATACTTGAATACCTGTCCAAGTATGAGGATTGCTTTCCCTACATCAGGCACTCACCTTCTACACCTTGTCTGCAAAGGCACATTATATTATCCCTAATAATAGCATGCTATAGAAGACACACAGTTGAAGGGAGTTTAGTTAGAGCAGCTTAGTTCTGTAGAGGACAAAAGTCCTGCTAGTATGAGATGATGGATTAGGGCTGAGATTGAGCAAGAGAAAATAAAGATCCAGGGCACACAATGAGAAGTCTCACGCAATTACAAAACGACTCCTCTATGGAGTAAGTGTGAAACATTTTCATTGCATCGTGAGCAGTCAGTGGGTATTAGGTAGTAATCCCGGATTGGAACTGGTATTTACAATAGTGTTGCTGGGCATCATGTACTAGCTGTCTTAAATGTTCAAAAACATCTACTCCCCTTGTACACTTGGCTTTCTAATGTTGACAAGGATGAGCCTTTAAGGCTTACAGTAAGAGAACAAAGAGGAAGAGGAACGCAGGTACTGGATAACACAAATGAGTACACCAAGCAGCATCAAGACCAGTCAGAGCTATATCTTTTAAACACACTTCCATCAAAAAACATAGGGCAGTAAAAATAAAGAGCATCACAAAAAGTCAGAAGCTCCAATTACTTTCCAGGGAGATGTGAGAGTTTAAAACCCCCAAACCTCAAATACCCAGTTGCCTCATATAGGAAAAAGTATTGTAATTATGGTTAGAGGTCTTGTTCCTGAAGTCAACCTATCTCAGTGTTCATAAACAGGGATAACACTATGAGGGTATTCAATGAATCTAGCACAGTTCAGAGTGACAAATTATGGCAAAATTGGTCTGCATGCAGGATAACTTATTGATGAAGTTAGCCTGGAGCCGAAAGTAGATCCAATAAGAATAGCAAAGCTTTAGGGACCATATCTGAAAATGTCCTCATTGTGGTTAAGATTTTTAGTATGCAAGTACTCTAGCAGGATGGAGGATAACTATTGGACCCGCCATATTAAATGATCATGTAACACCAAAAAGCTCAAAGAATGACATCTCTGGAAATATAAGAGCCGGAAGGATGGCTTGAACAGCTCCAGAGACAAGGCAATCTGTTATAGCCGAGGGACATTGCCCTACGGGATAAGGTGAAAAAGAGAAACCTCAGTATTCCTTTTGGCCTGTGAATGAGCCGGCATGTTCTGAATAAAATTTATGGATAGTATGAGGTGGATTGAACATGTCAGATACTCACCAGACTTGTAGTCCTAGAATGTTCTATGCTTGTTCTCGACGATCTGCTTACAAAACATATCATTCAATTTGGCTCTAGTCAGATAGGGACAATGTCATGATGACTATACGGTGTCACCTTATCTAAACACTGGCTACAGCCAACTGAATGGTTGCCAATCGTTTCCTGGCCAGACAGCCCATTCCAGCAGTACAGCTTCCTCTTCTTTCAGGAAAGATTACAGAACAGCACTCTTCTAGACTAGAGTCATACGGGTTGATTAGGATGGCGGGTGGACCTGAGTCCACCCGCCATCCTCACAGTGTTGGGACCAGCCTCCAGACATGCAGTGGTCACGTACCGCAAATTAGGATGCAACCGCCACCCTAGCGGTCGCATTCCGCAGTTTAACATTACGGCGGGTGCTGCTTATAGCAGCACCTGCGGCAATGTCAAATTTCCATGTTTTGCATTTCCATGCGTAACGCAGCAGGCACCGGGCGGTACCTGCCACCTTGTGCATGGAAATGGAGGGGGTACCATGGGTACCCCCAAGTGCACCCCCACCCTCCCGGATGGCCTGCAACGGGCCCCCAAAGCAAATCCCCGCCTGCCTTTCCATGGTGGCATCACCGCCATGTAAAGGCCATTCTCCGCACAAATCCTCATATGGATGGCTGTGCATGCTAGGCATCACCAACATATTAGTGGCCCAAGTCCGACCAGCCAGTAATCGGAACTATTGCCAACTGGCAAAAAAGTGGTGGACGCACTTTGTGTCCGCCGCGATACCCCCACCATTATAATATAGCAGGGTATTACTAGTTACAATGGCATATCGTTCGCCCCCTCAGGCTCGGCGGTGGTGATCGTTACGCCATTGTAATGACCCCCCATGGCGTGGTCTGGTCAAGGGCCCGCTGTAGCGCTTCACTCTTCGTGACTGCCAGACAACTCCTTCTTGTACCAAAATACCAGACAAAATAAGTCTGTGAAGGCCATCCGGGGTATCCACCCAAGAACACTTTGTCCTAAATGTTAAGTGCATAGTCTTTGGTGGCTTCCATCTAATAGGGACTTTCCCCAATCACTTGCTTACCACAGAACATGCTATTGAGAAATACAATTGTCTCAAGGTAATGAAAACACTGACTTAGAGTCCCACTAAAGAATATTGCTAATCCAAAATGCTGTTATGTTATCTTTGAGCTGCCCACTGTGTATAACACTCCTCCAAAAGTCCAGGTTTCTCTAGCAAGCATCAATAAAAGGGACAAATATGTAAAAGGACATGTGCAGGAGGGGTATTTTTCCAAGAATATTCACTGGGGAGATAACATTTCCAGTTGCTAAGATACTGGAGTCACAATTGGAAAAATCATAAATCACAATTGTCCTATTCCTCATATTCACATTGACCTTGAACTAAGATAGGTTCTGGCTTTGGGAAGGAGTGCTGGAATGGATCTATTTGGTTGAATTTTGTAGGAAAATACCTCCTTTTGAATGGTCATCTCCATTTGTATGGACTGATACTGCTGGCTTTATTGACTCTGTGCACATGGGCTCTGCTAACTAGGCCCTAGTGCATTTGCTCTGATCCCTAAAACATGTTGAAATTGGCTACACTTCTAATTGACAATTGTGACTTAACTATAAGTCCCTATTATATGGTACAAAGTGTACCAGGGACCTGTAAGTTAAATGTCAATAGCACACTGCAGCATTCAATGTGCCATCACTATGGTGACAGTGAAAGCATGACTGCAGGCCTACCACTGTAGTGTTGTAGACGAATCTAGGACTCTAGTTAATATTCCCGATTTATGCCCTCATGTGGTTATATCAAATCATATCCTAATATAGGCATAAGAATCATACCCATATTAAGACATAGCCAATGCAGTCCAAATACGGCAAGGCTACTCCCATAGACTCCAGCAGCCCAGGAATTCCCCCTGCTTCTGTATTAATTTGTCCTAGAACTCCTGGAGTCCTGAAAGAACTGCGAGTTCTTAGTGACGTCTTATGTCCAACCTTACGTCAAACTCGGTACCTTCCAGGTATAAATATACCAGCATCTGCCCTAGCAAAACACACAGTGGTTTGAAGCAGATCGGCTATCTACTTGCCCGACGCCCTGCTGTAGCGCGTGCCGAAGGAAGCCGACCCTCCCGCTGACGCACTGAGAGAGACGCTGTCTTTTCTCCTGCCGAGAAATCCAGCTCCAGTGTTTCCCTGTCACCCTTGCGGATTGCTGGGAGATCGAGTCCTGAGAGAGAGATACAAGACCTCCTTCATTCTATAAACCAAGGTAGGGAGCTGATTAGACTCTTAGAGAATTCTTGATTTAGATTCTTTGCAGAAACTATCTTAACTCAAACTATATCTCACTTACTCCTTCCCATGTACTAGGTTTAGGTTAGGTACACCGGGGTAGGCGTATCTTAGAAACACCAGTTGAGTACGTTTAGTAATATTTTATCATTGTATGTATTTTATCCATTTTAAGTATCTTATGGCTTAGAAACCTTATAAATGCTTTTACAATATTATTTAATAATACTCCTTTTACAGTACGCACTTTACTTTACGACAAGTATTGCGATTGTAGCAATTCACTTCTCTTGCATGAGAAAGAAGACTGCTCAATAAATAACCACTTTTATTGAAAAAGCCCGTCTCTCTATTTCTCTGCACTTCTGGTGAAACTAAGCATGCACGATTGACTGAGTGAAATAGCCATCTATTGTTTCCGCGACTCTGGAGATATACTCCTTATTCTTAGGGGAGCAAAGTTGTCATGTTTATGCGGTTGTCAGAAACTAATCCCTTCTTGTGAATTCGAGAAAGTTTCTAGTGACCTCTGAGCTAGCTGGCATTCATAATTAAGTCTAACATATTCAATAGAGACCTAGTCGACCTAAGTCCTACGTCTAAACTATCGTTTATTTTATTCCATTGCGCAGAGCCATTGGGAATATAGGAACTACACTACATGGCGCCCAACATTTGGTAAGGCGATAATTTAACGCTAGATACTAGAGTAACTCAGTCATGCTTTTCACTCAAGCCCCTTTTTCCCGTAAAAACTCCAATAGACGTCTGGAGCGGGTGAAAGGGTAATATCCACCAAAACTTAGTAGGAGGAGAATTCTATGTATTAGTTTTTTGTTTAGTCAACGTTGAAGGATACAGTGTTCCAAAATATTGTGCACCTAATCTTTTTTCCTTGAAACTTGCTCTGCAAACTTTCTGTCAGCAAAAATTACGGGAAGTGAAGACGGAAGAGATGCTTTGGCAACTCAACTTTTAGCGGAGGACACAAGTCTCCAACAAAATGATCCAGATGCAGTTATCATCCCGATAAATGTAAGAAAAAGTGTAACTTACAAACTTATAAATAATGGAGTATCATCAAGAGGTGGTACAGTCATATTTGTGATAGAGGCACATGAAGATCGGCAGACAGAGGTTTTCTATTCATGGATAACTTTTCCAGCAGCAAATGCTGTGACACATGAGTTCCACTACTACAAAGCAGAGGAACCTCCAGTGGAATACGTTCTTTTAGAGGACGTTGAAATCCTACTAACTTACCAGGAGCATCAGCTCTGGTTTAATGGCGCCCTAAAACAACAAAATCACATTACCAGGCTCGGTCCACTAGGTAGACCAGGAGCCACATGGCCGGTTCTAGCCAGCTCTACACCACATCCTGACATTGTAGAGATGTCAGAGAGAGAACTTTTAGTTCAGCTAAAACAATTAATTAAAATACATAGACAATTGGTGCAATATGTCATACGGACTTTAACAGTCCAACCAGCAATAAAAATTCCACAGCACACCCCTCACCAGGGGAACACAAATAAAATTACACCACAGACTATGCAATCAGTCATTGGCAAATTACCCGCAAAACGGGAACAAATTCCGTTCTGATTAGCCCAGAAAATTACTCAAATAGAGGCGGTATTTCCTGATAGTACACCTCATGAAAAACACAGAATTCTGACAATCTGTCTACCAATGGGGATCGCACTACATGTGGAAGACAGTGACACTTGGGGAACGGTCTTTGCTTCAATATACACAAAAACGCATGGTGTTCCGTCTATGGCGATTATACCAGACGTATTAAGACAGATTCAAAATGAATACGGTCCAGAACCTGCTTTAAATCTCGGTATGAAATTACTGAAAGACTTTAAGCAAGTCTCAGGTATACTATTAGCCAACATACAAGGAGAAGCAGCATCTGTGGCAATCCGTCAAAAATTGAAAGAGACAGAAATAACAGAACAATCTTTTGAACTTTCCAGAATAATTGAAAAGTGCTATGAAGAATTAGGTAGAGATAGTTTGGGTGGGAAGCCACTAACACCACAACTAACAGGAAATCCTGAAAAAAGCTTTATTAAGAATAATCTCAATACTGCAAAAAAGAAGTGGGAGGGTAATAAACAAATTACTCCCAGAGAAAAACAGTTTCAATCCAGAGGAAGGTCTCCTCAACGGAGAGATAGATCTCCAGACCGGGGGGGCAGGTCTCCACAACGGGAGCCCTCTGAAAAAAGATACAACCTTAGACATAGGGACAATTTAAGAAAACATGACAGATATCAAGATAATGATACACGTCCCTCTTGATCTTTTCAGACTTCCTCACAGAAATCGGAAAGAAGAGGACGGTCAGAACATAAAGAAGAGCGCATCAAGTCCAAAGAGTCCCAAAAAGAAGGTAGCTAGTATTAAAATAAAACATGCCGAGGATTCTGAGAACACAACTCAAGAACGGAGAATGGGCTCAGACAATGCTAGGCAGCGCAGCAGAAGTGACCATAGCTCGCAAGATCCTGATGAATCTTCTGGAGACAGTGGACACGAATGAATACATTCAGGTGGAAACTACAGACACCAGAGTTAGTGTACACCAGTGGTCCCCAAACTTTTTTCAGCAGGGGCCACATCAACGTTCCTTTCTGTGATGGGGGGCCGGGGTCAGTCTTATAACAGGAAATGATATGGGCCAAAGTGACAACCAGTATTATTGTGGAGATTATAATGACATTTTATTTGCAGCTGCCTTTCGCTGGCCCTCGTTTTCACAGCACAGGACACTCCCTGCCTTATATTTCCGATGAAGCATTTTAACCAGTAGCGGCCAGAGTCAAACCAAAGTAGTAGAGCAGGGGGACGACCTAACACACAGCAAAACCTGTTGGTTTGCAAACAAAGTAATAGAAAGTCTTCTGGTGTTTATTTGAAGCACCAACCGATACTCCTTTTATTTTATAGATATAGATTAGATTCGAAAATAAAAACACAAGCTGATGATAATCTTTTTGCCACACAGTGAAATAACATTATTATAGAATAATTGTAATAAACAGGCTGACTTTAGGGTGGTCCTGGAAGCATGCAGGCCCTTCAGGAATGGCAGATAAAAAACACAAGCAGCCCATCAGCAGATGACATGCTGCAGTCTCATTTTGTATGTGACATCACTGTTCAAGAAACATGTTGCCTATAAAAATAGCATTACTATATTGACATTTTTTCATTTTCATAGTTACTGAAATCCGCAGGCTTACCATATCAGTGTGAGCTGTGGGCTTGCTTCTGACTGGTGAGGAGATTGATGTCAGGTCCCATTCCAGTTACAGCCAGTCTCAGAGACTGATGCAGGTGTTGATCTGAGAGTCTTGATCTTGTCGGATTTTTTATCAGCTTCATGCGTGAAAAAGTTTGCTCACAGATATATGTGCACCCAAAAACTGTGGACATCTTCATAGTGTGCTTTCTGATGTTGGTGTAGGTCTCGTTTGGGAGGGAAGCATAGTACTCTCAGACAGTTGGGCTTGAATGCGTCTTTCAGCACATCACAGGTCAGCAACTCAACCAGTTCAAATTGAAGAGAAGGCAGGGTGTCATTAATACAGGCAGCAAAAGGGTTCTGGAATATGTGAATTTCTTTAACATGGGCATGAAGCTCACGGAACCACATACTGAACTCCAATCTCAGCGTTTCCAGTGCGTCCTTGCACTTCTTAGTTGGAAACGGGACCGCTGGCTCCTCAGCTGAGAGGCTCCGAGCGGCAGGGAGATGGGTGAAGTCTTGTTTTTGCACTTGTCCCACAAGCAGCGCCATTTTAACCTCAAATGCTTAGACGTGGGAATACATGTCACTGATTAATTTTCCCTTGCCTTGGAGCTGTAAATTGAGGCCGTTTAAAATTTCTGTCACATCTGTAAAAAATGCAAGGTCCCATTTCCATTCTGTGTCGATCAGCTCTGGGACAGTTTTTCCCTTTGTCAGGAGAAAGGCGTTGCTTTCGGGTAGCAGCTCGTAGAAGCGCTTCAAAACTCTACACCGGCTTAACCATCTGACTTCAGCGTGGTAAAGCACGTCTCCATGGGCAGACTCCAGCTCGGATAGAAAAGCTTTGAACTGCCTGTGTTTTAGTCCGTTTGCTCTGATAAAGTTTATGCAAGACACAACCACCTTCATGACAGATTCCCACTTCAGAACTTTGCAGCACAGTGCTTGCTGGTGAATCAGGCAGTGGACTTGTAGTGGGGGGGTGTGACCTTGTTCCTCCATTTCTCTTTTTATGTGCCCCACTTGCCACTGCGACGCACCAACCATACTCGAAGCATCGTCCGTTGTGTTGCTAGCCAGCTTAGCCCAGTCTAAATCCAACTCTTCCATCGTTTGGCGTACTTTACAAAAAATATCCTCCCCTGTCGTAGTATCCGTGAGACTTTGTAGAGCTGCCAGCTCCTCGGACACTTCAAAAGTTGAATTAACTCCCCGAATAAAAATCAGCAGTTGTACTGTGTCCTGCACGTCATTGCTCTCATCCATTGCTAATGCAAAACACTAAAAATCTTTAGCTTTCTCTTTCAGCTGGACATGTACATTATTCCCCATTTCTTCAATTCGCCTGATAACTGTAGATGCGGACAGACTCACCGCGTTCAGGGCATCTTTCTTGTCCGGACACACCTCCTCCGTGACAGCGTTCAAACACTTCTTAACAAACTCCCCATCACTGAACTAACTGAACTACTTTCCACAGCTTGCAATCAGTTTAGCTACCTTGAAGCTGGCCCGAATGGATGACAGGTTCGCCTCTGTTTGGCATAGCATTGTACTCTGCTGGGTGGCAAATGCATTTTGTAGCTTAGCCATCTTGTCTCTCCTCACTTGGCCCAGCAAGCTAGCAGCCTGCCATCCATGGCGGGTTTCATAGTGTCGGCGGAAATTAAATTCTTTAAACACCGCCACTGGCTTTTTGCAGATTAAACAAACTGCCTTTTCCTTGCACTGGACAAAAATATACTCATCTGTACACTGCTGTTTAAAAAACTCTGCACTCTGAATCTTTTTTCCGTTTCCCCGACAGTTTCTACATTTTGTTGTCTGTCTTTCTTCCGTTGTTCTCTGGCTGGTAGGGGAAGTAAGGGAGACCTGATTACAATGGGCACAGATAAAGCCCTTTCTATGTTTACTTCTTGTGCACATGCGGTTAACAGCGTTTACCTTGAGCTTCGAAACACCCAGTGAGTAGAAGTCGTCTATAGTGGTTAGTTAGAAAACAGCACTCCTGTGCAGAAACAAAAAAAGATGAGCGCCCCAGCGCGTAATCAAAGCGTTCCAGCGTGATGTCCAAGGTATTCACATAAGCGCCCCAGCGCGTTGTCACGAACTGAAAGTAAAGCGCTCCAGTGTGGTGCCAAAACAAACCACAAGTAAAGCACTCCAGCGCGGTGCCAAAACAAACTCAGGATAGCGCCCCAGCGCGGTGCCCAAACAACAACCAAAGTAAAGTGCTGAAGCGCGGTGTTGAAACAAATTCAGAATAGCGCTCCAGCGCGGTGTCAAAATAAACACAGAATAGCGCTCCTGCGCGGTGTCAAAGAACCTCAGTAAAGGTCGCGAACACACGGCCTCAGAAAACATTGTACTGACTTGCGTAGAAGCAGGCAAAGAACAGGCATCAATCCGAAGCTCTGTGTTGGCGGGAACTTCTGTGTTAAGCGATTTCCCCCGGAAGCGCTGTGAGACGCCCTGGCGGTTTCCGGTCACCTGGAACTGGACCGCCTGCTACCTGGAAGTGAGGAATACGTGTCTCCGCATGAGACAAGAAGCAAAGGATTGTTTGGGATCGTTAAGTGGGCCACTCCAGTTGATTAGGAGGGCCGGATGTGGCCCGGGGGCCGTAGTTTGGGGACCCCTGGTGTACACCATAAATCATATGAAATAACATTGCGTATAGAAGGGGAAAAAACTAGGAAAATAAGAGGTTTCTTGTGGGAGAATCTATCTAAAGGCTATGATATCCTTCGAGCAGAATAAGACTGGCCACCAGAGTTTGTCAGGGAGTGCCCACATGTCGAAGAAATGATTATGCCTGCCTTCTCAAATCACATTCCAATTCATAAAAATTACACATATGCTAGAAAATGGGCAGTGGCCCAAGCCCCTGCATTAAATAAAAATCATGTAGGATGGGATGAGGATTCTCCTCACCATAGAATTCAGTTAAAAAATCAACCTACTGCACAGAGGCAGTATCCCGTTAAGCACGAACCTAAAAAACAAGTCAGGGAGATCTTAGATCAACTTGAATACCAGGGGGTGATTGAAACATGCACCTCACAAATGAAAAATCCTTTGTTCCTGTCTCCAAACCAGATGATTCATATCGTCTAGTTTTGAACTACAGACACCTAAACTCTTGTTGCAAAACATTTGCAGTACAAAATTCACACAGTGCAGCACTAATGAATAACATCGTGCGCAAAAAATATAAAACGACATTAGATATTTCAAATGGTTTCAACTGTCAAAACATTGCACCAGAAAGCAGGTATTTGACCGCTTTCTCAAGTATGGGGGCCCAAAGGCAATTTTGTCATCTCCACCAGGGATTCAAGAACAGCCCAGGATAATTTTCAGCCAGGGTAACAGAGTTACTACAAATGTATGATGATGAGGCATTATCTTATGTCGATGACATCTATCTTACAGACGATGACCTGGAGACACACTTGAAAAGAGTGAGCACCATTATACTTGGGTTCGCATCTGAAGGGTACAAATTCAACTTTAAAAAATCACGAATTTCCCACCTCACTGTCCTATTTTTAGGATATGAGTTATCAAGTGAAGGCAAAAGCCTAGCAGACTACTTCTTAGAGAAATGTGCAGTACTCCAAGCTCCAAAAACACTGAAAAACTTACAATCAATTCTAGGTTTCCTGAATTTCAGAAGAACGTACATTCTAAACTACGCAGAGAGGATTAAACCTCTCTACGAATGAATAAAACCTGATTTCAAACCAATTAATTGGACACAGAAGCACACACAAATTTTACGATCAATACAAACAGACATGTTAACTAAAAGAAAACTGCAAACATGCGCAAACGAACGCAACCTTGTAATCCGAGTCATCCCAGGAAGATGCGGATTTACGTACCTAACCTCTAATGAGGGAGAAACGGTACCAATAGCTTACAAATCACACTTGTACACACAAGCTGAAATGAAATTCAGCTCTACTATAAAAATTCTGACTGCGGTCCAAACTGCTGTAGCAAAAGAAAGAGCCCTCGCACAAGGTAAACGTATAATAATCGTTACACCAGTATCTGCCCTAGAGGCAGTAACAAGAGCCAGCATTCCGAATGCTAAAGCTTTACATCCAAGATGGATACAATGGGTTAATTCTCTTGCTGCATCAGACAGAGTATACGAATTTGATCCTAACTTAAAATCGCAAGAGTTTCTCCAATATGAATATGAATGTCCTCTGCTGACTGAAATCCTACCTCTGGAACATTACGGCTGTATAATATATACAGACGGTTCAGCACAACCCGCAGTTGGGGTAAACAAGCATATAGTGCTGCGTGCGCGATTGTTAAAGGTCGTTGGCACGAAGGAAAATTCAGACCATTGGTCACTAAAACTCAATCACTCGGAGACGGTACAGCTCAGCGAGCTGAACTACAGGCTTTTAAGATGGCGCTTGAAAATACCGATCGCGTATTCCCCACACTAATAGTGTGCGATTCGTATTACTGCGTCCAGTCTTACAATGAATACTTGCAGAACTGGGTTCAAAATGGTTTCAAAGATGCAAAAGGTAGCACAATCAAGGATAAAATGCTTTGGGAACAAGTAATTCTTTTACAGAAAGAACTACAAACGACTCACATGATACATACACTGAGTCAGCAACGTGATGCCTTGACGTTGCAGGGAATTCATTGGCTGATGAGGCCGCGAAGGCAGGTTTGCAAACGGCTTCCGTAGCTGCCATTACCCGATCAAAAACAAAAATAGACAGCGAGATAATGCAAGCTGTCAGTGCTTCAGTAAAAAACAGTGGTAAGACACTCCCGAAAGGCTTTCCAGTAAAGTACTCATACAAAACTGACGCAAATAATGTTCCTTTTGCTGTAATCCCTGGAGTGGGGGATAGGGCAATTCCAGACATGGAACATAGGTTAGGACTAATTATAGCGGCACATGAAGGGCTCGCCTCTGCACATGCTGGTGTTTCCGCCACAGTATCATTATTAAAACAGAGATATTGGTGGCCACGCATGAGAAAACAGACTAGAAACTATGTTCTAGAATGTGAAATATGCCAAAAAATGAAGGTATCAACAGTGAAACGACCTGCACAGACGCCCCTTCTAATCTCAGATAAACCATTAGCATGTGTTTACCTGGACCACTATGGTCCCTTACAAAGGGATGGCAACTATAAATATATCATGATCGCAGTGGATTCCTGTACGAGATTCATTTGGATGTGGCCCCAGCGCTCGGCTGACGCCAGAACTGTTATAAAAGATTTGCGAGTCTTTATCGGCACATACTCAATTGGCATGCTACACTCTGACCAGGGTCCTGCGTTTAGCTCTCAAGCTTACAAGGAGGCCATGGCCAGCCTGGGCATTGCATTGCGGTACTCCAGTCCATTCCATCCTGAGGGAAATGCGGTAGTGGAGGGAAAAAACTGTGACATAAAGCAATCTATAACAGCAAGGGTATTAGGTTTGGGTGATGGGTTGGTCAAACATCTAATAAGTGTCCAACGTAGTCTTAATAATCTGCCAAGAAATTCTTTGGGTGGAATCACTCCGTATGAACTTTTGTTTGGTACAAGAATGATAATCAAAGACCTCGATAGTCAGACTTCAGTGGTGGAACAAAAAACCTTTGATATCAAAGATCGTTTGGCTGTTTTACAGGACTTAAATGAAACAAGAAGAAGTCTAAGTAACACAAAGCTAAAGCCAACGGCCACTGAAGAAAAACCACCTATCCCAGCAGGACCTGTCTAGATTCCAAAGATTGGGGATCTGGTCAGAGAAAAAATCACCGTAAAGAAGGAATTTGGGCCTTCTTACCGAAAAGCAGTACCTGTCTTAGCAATCAGCGGAACAAGACCAGTAGTACCACCGCCCCTTTCTGGTAAAAAGGAGAACAGAGTTGTATCAATCGACCTGGTAAAACCACAATCATGTGGCCAATAATAAGTAGTAGACCCAGTGGACACCCAAAATGTAGCAGAAGACCAAACCTTGCTACAATTCAAGAGGTTCAAACTGAGAGACTAATCACATTTGATAAACCTGCAGTGAATAAAGAAGGACTATGCAACAAAGCCATGGAACTTGTGCATCTTGAAACCCAAATTGCACCAGCTCGTCAAAAAGTACCTGTCTACAATGATGTAGCTGCTGACCATACAAATCCGAAGTTTAATGAAAATCCGGAAGCAATTCCAACAATTGACAGAACTGCATCTGGCTACTTCATCAATTTCAATGACTTTTCCGATGATCCAAGTGAACATGAAGACAAGCCAGCAAACAAAACTTTCAAAGAAAAAATTACAGAACTCTTTCATCAACTTGGAGAAACATATCTGATTTCACCATGGATTGAATTGTGGATTGTGTTAGGTGTACTTTTCATCCTGCTCTTGCTCATTTTGGTTTTAAGCTTGGGAAGAATGATTGATGGAAAATACAGTACAATGGACACAGCAAGTCAGAACATCAACTTGGTTCTAAAGCCTCACAGATCTTCTCACATTGAAAAAAGAGAGCCATCAACAGTAAACATCACAGCCATTCCTATACCTGGTGGTGTAGCATGGGACGCTACTGATTACGGCATCTATGGCCCGGTTGAACTCTTGAAATATCCACACCAGTTCAAGGTTTCTTTAAGTGACTTTGTATCACCTAGGGACTTTGAAAATATTAATAATATGATGTCAGATTAAGAAATATCAGCAAAATTTACAGAACATGATTATTTAGAAGGTTCATCAGATTATGAAGAAATGTATTGCTTTAACCATTATGGGCATCACTATTTGCATAAATCTGCTAATCCTAGAAATGTTTTTACTTATTATCAATGGGAACATTGTCCGACACTGCCAAAAGGCAGCTCGAAAACATTTTATGAGAAATTCCCATATTTCTCAGGGTTTAATAACACTGATCCAGAAAGGTTTTATTTTAAGATTGTAAATAAAACTGGAATGAAAAACATGTTGACAAACACTAAACTGATATATTCTGCAAAATTTTATGAAAAATTGTCTACATTTGGTTTTGAATTTTGGAAAAACAACATTGAGACAAAAACTGTCTCGGGTACAAAAGACTGGCAGGTACAAGGTTTAGAATCATTATTCAGAGCCTGCATGATCCCAGAACAAATAATGTTCCTGAATGATACCATTCAACAAACAACCTGTCTTGGCCTAGCCATGATAAAGGACTTAAACAAACCGTCTATACCAAAGCCCATACCTGATAGTAATAGCACTTCAGATGTGGAGATAGACGTATCCCATATATTACACCAAAATAGAACTAATCCTGATTGGAAAAAATGGTTGATCTGGCCCACAGACACTAATAACTGTCAAGATAGATTCCTGAACAAAACACAGGGGTTCAGACAGAACAGGTCAGACTCAAGATATTCCCAGAGACAACATCCAGGGATAATAACAACATATAGTGTAGGAAAACTATGCCTTGAATGGCTACAGAAATCCACACTGCCTGAAATTAAGCAACACTTGACCTTACTTAAAGAAGGTGCTGACTTGCGAGATTTCTTATTGGGACCTCGCAAACAGCGTCAGAAACTTTTCATATACGCCGGTATATATGCTGCTTACAACGAAGCTTGGAAAGTAGCGCAAATTGAAACTGCTGAAAAAATACGAGAAATTGATCGTATTAATTTGGAAAAAACACTGTCTGTAGTGGACAATGGGTTAACGACTCTGTCCTCCAGAATTTATTCACTGGACAGCATTGTATCATCTGCTATTGATATAATAGAACAGGATATGCTAATGTTACAACATAGCCAGTCCCAATTACGTTCTATTGTACAGTTAGGCTGGACGTTACAAAATCTCCATTCAGGGTACGTGCCATGGCGTCTAATCAGCACAACGTCATTGTTTTCGGGATTAACCTTACAGATAAACAAATCTCTTTGGCAAAAAGAGGGGCGGACTATACGGTGCTGAGCATTGAAAAACTAGAAAGATTACCATTGACAGTCTCCGAAAAACCTGTCATTGAATGGATAGTACATAGCATCATTACAATTCCGATAACGACTTTTCAGTTTCAATATTGCCAAAAGCACATACCAGCGGGCCTGTATGAAAGGTTGGGTAAAGGGTACATCAAGTCAACCTGGAATTTACCTTACACACATAGATGTTGGAGTGGGGGGAAAAAGAGGTATTTCTTAGTGGTAACAACTGTAAAAATTCACTAAGCGGTACACTTCTGTGTCAAGGAATTAACTTGCATGGAGCCTGCGAAGGTTCATCAAATAACTTTTCATGCCACCTGCACCGCACCCCTGCTACACAAATAGAGCCTTTTTTCAGACAACTTTCCAACGGCAATTACGTTATGATAAGTAACCGCAGCTGTTGTGGCATAGTGCCCGGAACGGCCTATCCCGTCAGTGTTACATCCAGGGTCACTTGCTGTATTCAAGTATTGTATCCAAACAGCAAATCAGACAAGGAGGCAACATTATGGCCTTCTTTGAATATCTCTTCTATTCGAATTAATACTATAAGCAGAATGAAGTCCATTCTTTTACAAACAACTGTGCCTTTAACCTCGTCTAGAGAAACGTATGATCTGCAAGTCGCAAGGACAGCAGCAGAGATACATGCATTATTATCAACAAATTGCCCCATACATATCATAGAAATGTTAAGTCAAATCTTAAACATTTCAGATACCAGTGGCATCGCACTTGTATTTAAGACAATTTTTTTGGGACTATTAGCACCCTTTGAAGCAGTCCTGAGCATCTTCCCAAATTTTGTGCACTCTGTGTTCGGCGGCCTGCCTCTCATCTTGGGACTCGTAGCAGGAATATTATTTTTGTTCCTTCTGCTCCGATATGGCAAGTCAAGTCACAGACAAAACTCAGGCTACAATGGAAGAAACTCTCCTAGCAATGCGATACCGAGATCGGATTACTAAAGCCCTCGGCTTGGCTCGGCTAAGAGATCTGAATACTATCTGGTTTCTTTCGTTCAGACCAATCTGGCAAGATTGACTCTTACCTGTGCTACGATGCCTGCTCTGCGGAGAAGAATGCGTGTTAGACGTCTGTCTCACACTCCCATCAGCAGTACCTATGGATATCGATACTTTGCTTGGTTCGGTAACGGCTCATGCAACGTGTTGTCCCCAGCGGCTGCCTATTCTAAGTCAAACTATCCAGGCTGATGAAGGCTGATAGCCAGAAACCGGTCCTTGGATGCTTGATTCCGGTCTGGGAAAGACATGGCTTGGTAGTTCGGACTGTACTGTTCCCATGAGGCACAGGGTCAGAGCTGATTTGCATATAGCCAGTGTCTAACCCAGGGTGGTGCGGAGTGCAAAAAAACGATGGATTTAGGCCCAGATCCTTGTACTGGGATGAATGTATGACATTGTTCTACATTCTGTCCATCAACTGTGTTTTTTGCAATTTTCACCCCGAGTGGGCTGGGTATGCTCAGACGTGAGTCCCAGGCTCTCCACACCACTGGAGTCAAGCTATCCAGGCTGATGAAGGCTGATAGCCAGAAACCGGTCCTTGGATGCTTGATTCCGGTCTGG
Source organism: Lissotriton helveticus (assembly GCF_964261635.1). Taxonomy (NCBI): domain Eukaryota; kingdom Metazoa; phylum Chordata; class Amphibia; order Caudata; family Salamandridae; genus Lissotriton; species Lissotriton helveticus. Next base: position 957,425,584 of record NC_136071.1, read on the forward strand.
GAAAGACATGGCTTGGTAGTTCGGACTGGACTGTTCCCATGAGGAACAGGGTCATAGCTGATTTGTATATAGCCAGTGTCTAACCCAGGGTGGTGTGGAGTGCAAAAAAACGATGGATTTAGGCCCAGATCCTTGTACTGGGATGAATGTATGACATTGTTCTACATTCTGTCCATCAACTGTGTTTTTTGCAATTTTCACCCCGAGTAGGCTGGGTATGCTCAGACGTGAGTCCCAGGCTCTCCATACCACTGGAGTCAAGCTATCCAGGCTGATGAAGGCTGATAGCCAGAAACCGGTCCTTGGATGCTTGATTCTGGTCTGGGAAAGACATGGCTTGGTAGTTCGGACTGGACTGTTCCCATGAGTAAGCATGGGCGGATTTTACGAATTGGCAATCCGCGAACTTGCGTATTTACGGATTCGCAATCCGCAAAATCCGCGAACTCTCGCGAATTTGCGGATTTTTTTTTTGTGTTCGCAAGGATTTCTGCCAGTTTGCGAGGGTTCTGTACCAGTTCGCAATTGCGAACTTACTTGTCGGCTCGCAACGGCCGCGACTATGTTGTTTCTACATCTGGTTCATCATCACAGGTTCACAGCACCCTCTGTTTCACCACTGCCACCCTCTGGTACACCCATGCCACCCTCTGGTACATCACTGCCACCCTCTGGATGGTTTATCACTGTAGATTATGGGGGTGAAAAAAAGCAAGCACACCTGCCCTGCTTCAACTGACATGAATTAATTTGGGGTTGATTAATGTGTCACTGAATTTAAACTTCCAGTCTGGCTGGCACCTGCTTCCTTATCTGTAATTTGCTGAACTCTGAAGGGGCCCCTCAGGAAGCACTACAGGGAATGGTTACTAATGATAAGATTGAACTTTTGCACCTGCTGAGTGCTTTCAGTTTTGTCTGTAATTGCTTTCTGTTGCAGTGTATTTTTTTTAACAGGACCTTTGTTGTATACTTGTAGCTATTCTCTGAGCCTGCTGTGAGGGTCAGAGCAGGGTCATAGAATAGTTGCAAGTAGGCAAATGAACTCTGAAGAGGCCCCTCAGGAAGCACTACAGGGAATGGTTACTAATGATAAGATTGAACTTTTGCACCTGCTGAGTGCTTTCAGTTTTGCAAAAATCCAAATATCCAGCAGCATCCACAAAAGTAATCCTTCCAGCTCAAGATCCAAATCAAAGTGACCAGAACATGAAGAAAGCACTGGGAGGAGCCTGGTGGACAGGAACAGAAAGTTGGAGACTGTGGGGCACTTCCTTCCTCCCACCCCCACCCCCCAAAATGGACTCCTTGCAAAGAAAAAGTGCAGGCAAATGTCAACCTGAGGAGTTATTCTGATAAAAATCATAATTTTCAAGGTTTATGCTGCCTGCTGGTGGATTTCTTGTGCGAAATTGCAAATTTTGCAATCTCGCAATTGCGAGATTGTCGCTGCCCGCCGCATCTACGTGTTCGCAAGTATTTACTCCCGCGAAATTGTATAGTATTCTAGTTGGCAAGTGCGACCAAGCAAAAAATCCGCTTCGCACGGATTTTACGAATTTTCGGCAAGTTTGCGAGAGTTCGCGGATTGCGAATTTACCGAAAATCCGCAAAATCCGCGAGCGGAACGGATTTTACGCCCATACTTACCCATGAGGCACAGGGTCAGAGCTGATTTGCATATAGCCAGTGTCTAACCCAGGGTGGTGTGGAGTGCAAAAGAAACGATGGATTTAGGCCCAGATCCTTGTACTGGAATGAATGTATGACATTGTTCTACATTCTGTCCATCAAGTGTGTTATTTGCAATTTTCACCCAGAGTGGGCTAGGTATGCTCAGACGTGAGTCCCAGGCTCTCCACACCACTGGAGTCAAGCTATCCAGGCTGATGAAGGCTGATAGCCAGAAACCGGTCCTTGGATGCTTGATTCTGGTCTGGGAAAGACATGGCTTGGTAGTTCGGACTGGACTGTTTCCATGAGGCACAGGGTCAGAGCTGCTTTGCATATAGCCAGTGTCTAACCCAGGGTGGTGTGGAGTGCAAAAAACGATGGATTTAGGCCCAGAGCCTTGTACTGGGATGAATGTATGACATTGTTCTACATTCTGTCCATCAACTGTGTTTTTTGCAATTTTCACATCGAGTAGGCTGGGTACGCTCAGACGTGAGTCTCAGGCTCTCCACACCACTGGAGTCAAGCTATCCAGGCTGATGAAGGCTGATAGCCAGAAACCGGTCCTTGGATGCTTAATTCCTGTCTGGGAAAGACATGGCTTGGTAGTTCGGACTGGACTGTTCCCATGAGGCACAGGGACAGAGCTGATTTGCATATAGCCAGTGTCTAACCCAGGGTGGTGTGGAGTGCAAAAAAACAATGGATTTAGGCCCAGATCCTTGTACTGGGATAAATGTATGACATTGTTCTACATTCTGTTCATCAACTGTGTTTTTTGCAATTTTCACCCCGAGTGGGCTGGGTATGCTCAGACGTGAGTCCCAGGCTCTCCACACCACTGGAGCCAAGCTATCCAGGCTGATGAAGGCTGATAGCTAGAAACCGGTCCTTGGATGCTTGATTCCGGTCTGGGAAAGACTTGGCTTGGTAGTTCGGACTGGACTGTTCCCATGAGGCACAGGGTCAGAGCTGATTTGCATATAGCCAGTGTCTAACCCAGGGAGGTGTGGAGTGCAATAAAAACGATGGATTTAGGCCCAGATCCTTGTACTGAGATGAATGTATGACATTGTTCTACATTCTGTCCATCAACTGTGTTTTTTGCAATGTTCACCCCGAGTGGGCTGGGTATGCTCCGACGTGAGTCCCAGGCTCTCCACACCACTGGAGTCAAGCTATCCAGGCTGATGAAGGCTTATAGCCAGAAACCAGTCCTTGGATGCTTGATTCCGGTCTGGGAAAGACATGGCTTGGTAGTTTGGACTGGACTGTTCCCATGAGGCACAGGGTCAGAGCTGATTTGCATATAGCCAGTGTCTAACCCAGGGTGGTGTGGAGTGCAAAAAAAACGATGGATTGAGGCCCATATCCTTGTACTGTGATGAATGTATGACATTGTTCTACATTCTGTCCATCAACTGTGTTTTTTGCAATTTTCACCCCGAGTGGGCTGGGTATGCGCAGACGTGAGTCCCACGCTCTCCACACCACTGGAGTCAAGCTATCCAGGCTGATGAAGGCTGATAGCCAGAAACTGGTCCTTGGATGCTTGATTCCGGTCTGGGAAAGACATGGCTTGGTAGTTCGGACTGGACTGTTCCCATGAGGCACAGGGTCAGAGCTGATTAGCATATAGCCAGTGTCTAACCCAGGGTGGTGTGGAGTGCAAAAAAACGATGGATTTAGGCCCAGATCCTTGTACTGGGATGAATGTATGACATTGTTCTACATTCTGTCCATCAACTGTGTTATTTGCAATTTTCACCCCGAGTGGCCTAGGTATGCTCAGACGTGAGTCCCAGGCTCTCCAAACCACTGGAGTCAAGCTATCCAGGCTGATGAAGGCTGATAGCCAGAAACCGGTCCTTGGATGCTTGATTCCGGTCTGGGAAAGACATGGCTTGGTAGTTCGGACTGGACTGTTCCCATGAGGCACAGGGTCAGAGCTGCGTTGCATATAGCCAGTGTCTAACCCAGGGTGGTGTGGAGTGCAAAAAAACGATGGATTTAGGCCCATATCCTTGTACTGTGATGAATGTATGACATTGTTCTACATTCTGTCCAGCAACTGTGTTTTTTTGCAATTTTCACCCCGAGTGGGCTGGGTATGCGCAGACGTGAGTCCCACGCTCTCCACACCACTGGAGTCAAGCTATCCAGGCTGATGAAGGCTGATAGCCAGAAACTGGTCCTTGGATGCTTGATTCCGGTCTGGGAAGGACATGGCTTGGTAGTTCGGACTGGACTGTTCCCATGAGGCACAGGGTCAGAGCTGATTTGCATATAGCCAGTGTCTAACCCAGGGTGGTGTGGAGGGCAAAAAAATGATGGAGCATCGGCACCAACGACATCACTCTGTCACAAGACCTCTGCGACTCCCTCACCTCGTTCTTCCACCGTAAGATCGACGACATCCACAACAGCTTCTGCCCCCCACCCACGCACCCAACCGTCGAACCAACGCCCCCCACCGCCACCCTTCACACCTAGACCACGGTGACCACCGAAGACACAGCCCGCACGATGAACACCATTCACTCCGGATCACCGACCGACCCCTGCCCACACCACATCTTCAACAAGGCCGACTCCACCATCGCACCCCAACTCCGGAACATCATCAACGCCTCCTTCAACACTGCCACCTTCCCGGACAGCTGGAATTACGCCGAGATCAGCGCCCTCCTGAAGGAACCTACAGCGGACCCCACCGATCTCAAAAACTTCCGCCCCATCTCGCTCCTCCCTTTTCCTGCTAAAGTCATCGAGAAGATCGTCAACAGACAGCTGACCGCCTTCCTCAAGACGAACGGATCCCTCGACCCCTCGCAGTCCGGCTTCAGAGCCAACCACAGCACCGAGACCGCCCTCATCGCAGCCACCGACGACATCCGGACCCTGCTCGACAAGGGGGAAACAGTGGCCCTCATCCTCCTGGACCTCTCCGCTGCGTTCGACACGGTCTGTCACCGCACCCTAGTCCAGCGCCTCAGCAACTTTGGTATCCAAGAGAAGGCACTGGAGTGGATCATCTCGTTCCTCGCCGGAAGAACACAAAGAGTCCGCCTCCCCCCGTTTCGCTCCAAGGCCACCGAAGTCATCTGCGGCGTCCCGCAAGGATCTTCACTCAGCCCCACCCTCTTCAACATCTACATGAAACCTCTCGCAGCCATCGCACGCCAGCACAACCTCAACATCATCTCTTATGCCGACGACACCCAGCTGATCCTCTCCCTCACCAGAGACCCCGACACCGCCAGAACCTGCCTACACAAAGGGATGAAAGACGTGGCCGAGTGGATGAAGGACAGCCGCCTGAAACTGAACTCGGACAAGACGGAAGTCCTCATCCTGGGATCTTCGCCCTCCGCCTAGGACGACTCCTGGTGGCCCCCAGACCTGGGCACCGCACCCAAGCCAACCGACCACGCACGCAACCTGGGCTTCATCCTGGACCCCTCCCTCTCGATGACCAGACAAGTCAACGCCGTCTCCTCATCGTGCTTCAACACCCTGCGCATGCTTCGCAAGATCTTCCGCTGGATCCCGACCGAGACCAGGACGACTGTCACCCAGGCACTCGTCACCAGCCGACTGGACTACGGAAACGCCCTCTACGCCGGAACCACAGCCAAGCTACAGAAAAGACTCCAGCGCATCCGGAACGCCTCCGCCCGACTCATCCTGGATGTCCCCCGACGCAGCCACATCTCCAGCCACCTGAGGAACCTGCACTGGCTCCCCGTCGACAAGAGGATCACGTTCCGGCTCCTCACCCACGCACACAAGCCTCTCCACGACCTGGGCCCCAAGTACCTCAACGACCGCCTGACCTTCTACACGCCCACCCGCCAGCTACGGTCCACCAGCCTCACCCTCGCAGCCGTACCACGCATCCAAAGAGCCACCGCCGGAGGAAGATCCTTCTCTTACCTGGCTGCCAAGACTTGGAACTCCCTCCCCATCCACCTTCGGCTGACCCAGGACCATCTCGCCTTCAGGAAACAACTCAAGACCTGGCTGTTCGAGCAGTAGCATATCCCTCCCCCCAAGCGCATTGAGACCCTCCCGGGCGAGTAGTGCGCTATACAAATGGCATGATTGATTGATTGATTGATGGATTTAGGCCCAGATCCTTGTACTGGGATGAATGTATGACATTGTTCTACATTCTGTCCATCAACTGTGTTATTTGCAATTTTCACCCCGAGTGGGCTAGGTATGCTCAGACGTGAGTCCCAGGCTCTCCAAACCACTGGAGTCAAGCTATCCAGGCTGATGAAGGCTGATAGCCAGAAACCGGACCTTGGATGCTTGATTCCAGTCTGGGAAAGACATGGCTTGGTAGTTCAGACTGGACGGTTCCCATGAGGCACAGGGTCAGAGCTGCTTTGCATATAGCCAGTGTCTAACCCAGGGTGGTGTGGAGTGCAAAAAAACGATGGATTTAGGCCCAGATCCTTGTACTGGGATGAATGTATGACATTGTTCTACATTCTGTCCGTCAACTGTGTTTTTTGCAATTTTCACCCCGAGTGGGCTGGGTATGCTCAGACGTGAGTCCCAGGCTCTCCACACCACTGGAGTCAAGCTATCCAGGCTGATGAAGGCTGATAGCCAGAAACCGGTCCTTGGATGCTTGATTCCTGTCTGGGAAAGACATGGCTTGGTAGTTCGGACTGGACTGTTCCCATGAGGCACAGGGTCAGAGCTGATTTGCATATAGCCAGTGTCTAACCCAGGGTGGTGTGGAGTGCAAAAAAATGATGGATTTAGGCCCATATCCTTGTACTGGGATGAATGTATGACATTGTTCTACATTCTGTCCATCAACTGTGTTATTTGCAATTTTCACCCCGAGTGGGCTGGGTATGCGCAGACGTGAGTCCCACGCTCTCCACACCACTGGAGTCAAGCTATCCAGGCTGATGAAGGCTGATTGCCAGAAACTGGTCCTTGGATGCTTGATTCCGGTCTGGGAAGGACATGGCTTGGTAGTTCGGACTGGACTGTTCCCATGAGGCACAGGGTCAGAGCTGATTTGCATATAGCCAGTGTCTAACCCAGGGTGGTGTGGAGTGCAAAAAAACGATGGATTTAGGCCCAGATCCTTGTACTGAGATGAATGTATGACATTGTTCTACATTCTGTCCATCAACTGTGTTTTTTGCAATGTTCACCCCGAGTGGGCTAGGTATGCTCAGACGTGAGTCCCAGGCTCTCCACACCACTGGAGTCAAGCTATACAGGCTGATGAAGGCTGATAGCCAGAAACCGGTCCTTGGATGCTTGATTCCTGTCTGGGAAAGACATGGCTTGGTAGTTCGGACTGGACTGTTCCCAAGAGGCACAGGGTCAGAGCTGATTTGCATATAGCCAGTGTCTAACCCAGGGTGGTGTGGAGTGCAAAAAAATGATGGATTTAGGCCCAGATCCTTGTACTGTGATAAATGTATGACATTGTTCTACATTCTGTCCATCAACTGTGTTTTTTGAAATTTTCACCCCGAGTGGGCTGGGTATGCGCAGACGTGAGTCCCACGCTCTCCACACCACTGGAGTCAAGCTATCCAGGCGGATGAAGGCTGATAGCCAGAAACTGGTCCTTGGATGCTTGATTCCGGTCTGGGAAAGACATGGCTTGGTAGTTCGGACTGGACTGTTCCTATGAGGCACAGGGTCAGAGCTGATTTGCATATAGCCAGTGTCTAACCCAGGGAGGTGTGGAGTGCAAAAAAACAATGGATTTAGGCCCAGATCCTTGTACTGGGATGAATGTATGACAGTGTTCTACATTCTGTTTATCAACTGTGTTTTTTGCAATTTTCACCCCGAGTGGGCTGGGTATGCTCAGACGTGAGTCCCAGGCTCTCCACACCACTGGAGTCAAGCTATCCAGGCTGATGAAGGCTGATAGCTAGAAACCGGTCCTTGGATGCTTGATTCCGGTCTGGGAAAAACATGGCTTGGTAGTTCGGACTGGACTGTTCCCATGAGGCACAGGGTCAGAGCTGATTTGCATATAGCCAGTGTCTAACCCAGGGTGGTGTGGAGTGCAAAAAAACGATGGATTTAGGCCCAGATCCTTGTACTGGGATGAATGTATGACATTGTTCTACATTCTGTCCATCAACTGTGTTTTTTGCAACCTATTCTAATGACGGCATTCGTTGAGACCTCACCATTACGATTAGGTGGCGGTGAGGAACGAGATGAAAGCCGTACACAGGTACAACCTTCTGTGACCATTGCTGATCTAGACACTGATGACGGCAATGCTTCTCACATATGCACTATTTCTACTTTTTCAGGCCTGGTCCAACTTTCACCTACTGTTGTAGACGAATTCTTTGCCAGCCTATCTGAGTTAATGTTCTCTCCTAACAACGAGAATAACTTTTGAAAACACGAGCACACAGCGTTCCCTGAACTCTGAATTGGGCCTTCAGTTTTGATAAACAGAACTTCTAAAAAACTTTGGAACTATTTTTTTCCCTGAAAACGAAAATATATTTTTCCACGTTCCCAAAATATTTACCTTTTTGGCACATGATACCCTGCTTAAAGTAGAACTATTCTTAGAGAACAAGATTTCATTTTTCAGAAACTCTAGAGACAATATGTTGACATAGCCTCTAGCATATGTCCAGTCTTGTATAAATATGTGATGAAATGGTCTCGACCCTCTCTTCTGTATTAAGAGCCATTTCATAAATGTAAATTTCGAGATTCATTCAGTCAATATTACAATGTACTAAAAATATATTATCCGAATGATACCACTGCTTGAAAACGTACAGTATAATACTCATTTTTCGTGTATATACCATTTCAAATGCATTTTATGTATTTTGGGGTGGGATGGAAAACACATGCTTAGATATGTTTAAAATTGCTTAGTATTTAGTAATGATGGACATTATACGTGGAGTGGGTGTTGTAGATGAATCTAGGACTCTAGTTAATATTCCCGATTTATGCCCTCATGTGGTTATATCAAATCATATCCTAATATAGGCATAAGAATTGCGATTCTCCTATTTACATGACCAGAGAATCTGGATTTCATTAAAGACACGGAGGCTAACATTATGCATACAACTTTTAATGCAGTCCAAGCATGCATAGCCGCATATGTCACAAAGCAAAAGTTCCAACTTAGAATACATATGAATCAACAATAGCATGAATCACTAGGCAATCAGCCTCTTTTAAATGTGGTGACAATGAAAAAGGAAAAGTCCAAACAAATCCAATGAAACATCAAACTTGAAGAAGGATGACGGAAGAATACACCATCCACGATTGATCCACAGGTGTGAAATCAAGAAGACAAGTTATCTGCAAGGCAAAGAAAGGTTGTTAATAAATTCCAATAAAAGTATTAAGGACAAGAATAATAAACAATCATCTAAATAACAATTCCTGACAAAGGAAAGGATGTAAGTAATCCTGCAAAGGAAAATAATGTTTGTTTGTAAGTAAAAAATTCAAATAAGCATATCATAACATATATTATATATATATTATATCATTTAATCAACCACCCAGGGAAGGGTGGGAGGGATAATGTTAGCCTCCGTGTCTTTAATGAAATCCAGATTCTCTGGTCATGTAAATAGGAGAATCGCAATTTCATTACAAGACCGGAGGCTACCATTATGCATGTTGGTAGCCATGTAAATCAACATCAGACATGTGAGAAACAGGTTTGCAATAATGATGAGCAAAGGTTCTAGAATTAGACCAATCAGCAGCCTTTAGAATATCATCTAACTTACCACCTGAGCAGAATGACTTACTGGCCATTGCGCCTCTAATAGAATGTGGTTTAAAAATATTCAGATTGATTCCAGGAAGTTTCATGACTGTTTTAACCCATCCAGCAATAGAGCTAGAAGAAATTCCTTTATGGGGTTTAACAAAAGAGAGGAGTAACTGAGATACATTCAAAGGACGAAGAGAGTTCATTCTCACATCATATTCTTTCATACATTGAACAACACAGAGTTTAGTGCAAGTATCAAAACGAGGATAGAAAATAGAATCTGACATGGTTTTAGTTCTTCTATGTATTTGAAATTTGACTCCAAACATATCGTAAGATCTAAAAGAAATATCAAGAGCTTTAACATCAGAGACTCTAATGCATGAAATTAAGCAAAGAAGAGTAGCTAATTTGATAGAAAGATTCTTCCTGTTGAGAAGAGAATTAACTGGCCAAGAACAAAAAAGGTCAAGAATTAAATTAACATCCCAAAGAGATTGATAGCTAGGTTGAGGAGGTCTTCTAAGTCTGATACTTTTAAGTATTCTACAAATATTAGGATTTTTACCTACCGTTTTATTGTTAATTAGAGAATGTCCTGCAGAAAGAGCAGATCTAAAACAATTGAGAGATCTGTAACTTGAACCTCTATCGAATTGTTCTCCAAGAAAATTAACTATATCAACAATAGGTGCCTCCACGGGATCCAAGTCCCTTTCCAAGCACCAACGTGACCAGACTTTCCAAATGTTGTTGTACCCGTAATGTGTTCCAGGGGCCCATGACTCTCCAAGGAGAGTTGAAGTTGTTGACGAAAGTCTAGCGAGATCGTTAGACTTGGGATGGCCAAAAAGGAGTTACTAGGACAATTGAGGATCGTTCTTGTCTCACTTTCTGAAGGAGTCTCTGGATCATTGCAAATGGAGGGAAGGCATAAGCGTTGATCCCTACCCAAGGTTGGAGGAAGGCATTCACTGCTAGAGCACCAGGATCGGGCATCCAGCTGAAATAAGATATCAATTGGGTAGTCAATCTGCTCGCAAATAAATCTATTTGGGATGGGCCCCAGAAATGATTGAGGGAGTTGAAAACAGAAGTGTTGAGCTTCCAGTCGCTGTAATCCAAGATGAATCTTGAATTCCAATCTGCGCAAAGATTGGATTTCCCTGGAAGGTATTCTGCTCTCAGAGAGATTTTGTGTTCTAGGCAGAAAAACCAAAGCTTCTTTGCTAGAATGGAGAGGTCTTCTGACTTGGTCCCTCCTAGACGGTTTATGTAAGCAACGGCAGACATATTGTCCATTTTCAATATGACTGATCTTCCTTGAAGAAAGCGTTTGAAGCTCATTAGAGCATAAAGTCCTGCAGTTAATTCTAGATAATTGATGTGGTGCAGGGACTCTTGTTGGGACCAAATTCCTCCAGTGTTCTGGTTCTGTAGACAAGCACCCCAGCCATGAAGGCTGGCATCCGATTCTAGAATAAAATCTGGTGCTGAACCAAAGATCGCTCTCCCATTCCATGCATCTAGATGTCTAACCACCATGCTAGTTCTAAGATTGCATCTGGGTTTAAGGAAATTCGATCTCCGTACCAAAGACCTGACCTGAGAGCTCTTGCTTTTATTCTCTGAAGGGCTCGATAATTCAGTGGTCCCGGAAAAATGGCCTGAATGGAGGAAGATAGAAGGCCTAGAAGTCTTGCTAGTTCTCTTAGGGAGAGATTTTCTTGTTTCAATACATGTCTTATCTCCTTTCTTATTTTGGCAATCTTCTTGGGAGGGAGGAGAAAACATTATGTTGTGTCTACTGTGAAGCCCAGGAACTCCATCTTCTTTGAGGGGACTAGAATGGATTTTTCCCAGTTTATGATAAAACCCAGACTTTCTAAGAGGTCTATAACTATCTTCAGATCTTTGATGATTTGAGCATAGTCTTGAGAAAGAATCAGGATGTCGTCTAAGTAAATGATGAGACAAATCCCTTTTTCTCTTAGACATGAGGCAACTGCTCTCATTACCTTGGTGAAACACCATGGGGCAGAAGAGAGCCGAAGGGAAGAGCCTGAAATTGAAAGAGATGGTTTTTCCAAATGAACTGAAGAAAGGGTTGGTGTTCCTTTGTCATGGGAATTGTAAAGTAGGCGTCCTTCAGATCTAATTTGACTAGCCAGTCTCCTTCTAGTAAGAGGTCTCTGAGAAGATGGATGCCCTCCATCTTGAAATGACGGTAGACAAGGAATTGGTTGAGTTCCATGAGATTTATAACCTGTCTCCAACCCTTGTCTTTCTTTTCCACAAGGAAGAGAGTACTTATGAATGTCATAAATTCCATGGGTACCTCTAGAATTGCTCCTTTTTTTAGCATTGAGGAAATTTCTTCTTCTATGATTTTTTCTTGATCTAGTGTAAGGGGTGTCGGTCTTGGAAGAGAGTACTGAATTGGAGTCTTGGTGAAATCTATACAAAAACCTTGAACGGTGTTCAGAACCCAGGGATCTTGTGTGATAATTTTCCAATTGTGGTAAAAGAATCTTAGTCTGCCACCTACTTTTGGATTCAAAGAAAGGGAAGGGGAAGGAGTACTCACTTGAGGGGTGGAGTCAGCAGGTGCTCCTCGTGCTCGGAATTCTCTGGAGCGGAAACCTCTTCCTCTGGGTGGATAAAACTGTGGTTAGTTGGGTGGTTGGTACCCTCTACCAAAATTGCCTCTGTTTCTTGGGAAGGGGCGTCGATTAAAGCGGCCGGAAGATTGCCCCCTTCTTCCAGCCCTTCCAAAAAGGTTGCTGTTGTAGTTAAAAACTTTTTTCATGTTTTGATGCGCTCTATCTAAAGCGGTAAAGGTTGATACATATTAAAACTTCTCCAAAAAGTAAACCTTTTGGATTAATGGAGGTTTCTTTTTTAGCCATATCGATTAATTTTGGACTAATTTTATTGAGGACTACTCTTCTCCTTTCACAATTAAGTCCTGCGTTGGCATTTCCTAAGCGGACAAGTGCTCTTTGGCTCCATCCTCGAATGGAGTGTGTGTCAAGAGGGGAACCATTAAGGTAACTCTCCTCAGCTGCGTCGATTATTTTAGTAAGTGGACCTAGGATGTCGAGAACTTTATCTTGGCAGAGCTTAAGCGACCTTTCCAAGCCTTTGCGTGGGTCTCTTCCTAATTTAAAAAGATAAGTAAATAGTTCCGGATCAAGGTTAGGAGTTTGACAGACTTTACCTTCAATTGAAGGTCTGGTGCATTCTGCCCTCAAAAGATTGCAAGTTTCCCTTTCTAAAGGGTTCCTAATCCATTTAGATATGAATTTAGAAACGTGCTCATGTGGAGTCCACTCTGAGCTTCTAGGATGTTTAATGTTAAAAGGGGAGAACATTTCTTCCCCTAAACGGTCCAAGATACTATCTTTAGAAGATGAAGGACCATTGTCGTCATTCAAGAGAAAGGAATCAATATCTTGATCGTCCTCATCTAGGTCAAGAATATATTCGTCAGGAAATTCTGAGCCATCAATATCACTTGGATCATTATCTAGAGCACTTTGGTGAATTGTGCCGCGAGGGACACCCATCAAATTTGTGCCGCTAAGGACACCTTTCAGATTTGTGCCGCTAAGGACACCTTTCAGATTTGTGCCGCAAGGGACACCTGAGGCAAATGAGATGCGAGGACCTCCTGTAAAATTTGAGGTGCTAGGACCTCTCGTGCTCTCTGGGGTATAATCAATATTTTTACTTTTTTTTATGCCTCTTACCCCTTTTTTCGGTGAGATCATTAATCTCAGTTATGTCCAAGTCAGATAGGTCATCATTATCATGGATCAAGGGTCTCTTAGATGACATAACTTGGGAGAGAGTAGAAAACATACATGATCTCATCTCCTTGTGGATAAGTTTTTTGATGGCATCATTATTAAAATCAGATTCAACAGTAATACTGTGAATTGAATCAGAATCTGACTCAGACATATTTTGAATTGAAAAAATAAATATATAAGAATGTCTGAAGCTTATATAGAATTCTTAACCTTTCTCTATAAACTTTCTATATATGTACAGCCTTTTTTTTATATGTTTATAGTAATCTTTTCAATATATATATATCCTCTCCCTTTTTTTACATTTTTTTTATTTTTTAATATTACCTTCAAATTAGTTTGTAAATATCAATCCTAATAGACTGATTATGGGAGGGAGGCGAGGGTAACACGGATACATAATTAGATAAATTCACAAAGCGTCGTACCTCACAAGGTTTTGACAAAGTCTAAGGTATTGGGCACAATTATGAACGTCTGGGAGATTGTTCTGAAAATAAAAGTGGGTCACTGTGTTTTTTGAATAATTCGCGCGCGAGAGGAAAGAATTATAACTTTAAAATAAAGACAACTACAGGAAAGGAAAGCGGAAGCCAACCTCCGTAAATTGGAGGTTGGGGGTCTGGGTATAAGGAGTAAAAAAGTGTTACTCTACCTTATAAGATGGTATATAAAACAGGTACATTGTATATATATATAAATATTACTCCTGTAGGGATTAAGGGGTTAATCAGTATATAGTAACAAATATAGATTAATAATAAAATACAAGTCTTAAACATGAAATTACAATATTATAAAGAGCTAAGTAAGGAGGTGACTTATCTTGCTTGGAGCCGCATTTAAAAGAGGCTGATTGCCTAGTGATTCATGCTATTGTTGATTCATATGTATTCTAAGTTGGAACTTTTGCTTTGTGACATATGCGGCTATGCATGCTTGGACTGCATTAAAAGTTGTATGCATAATGGTAGCCTCCGGTCTTGTAAGAATCATACCCATATTAAGACATAGCCAATGCAGTCTAAATACGGCAAGGCTACTCCCATAGACTCCTAGAAAGCACAACGCGTTCTTAAACAAACCAAGCCTCCAGCAGCCCGGGAATTCCCCCTGCTTCTGTATTGATTTGTCCTAGAACTCCTGGAGTCCTGAAAGAACTGCGAGTTCTTAGTGACGTCTTATGTCCAACCTTACGTCAAACTCGGCACCTTCCAGGTATAAATATACCAGCATCTGCCCTAGCAAAACACACGGTGGTTTGGAGCAGATCGGCTATCTACTTGCCCGACGCACTGCTGTAGCGAGTGCCAAAGGAAACCGACCCTCTCGCTTATGCACTGATAGAGACGCTGTCTTTTCTCCTGCCGTGAAATCCAGCTCCAGTGTTTCCCTGTCACCCTTGCAGGTTGCTGGGAGATCGAGTCCTGAGAGAGAGATACAAGACCTCCATCATTCTATAAACCAAGGTAGGAGCTGATTAGACCCTTAGAGAATTCTTGATTTAGATTCTTGGCAGAAACTATCTTAACTCAAACTATATCTCACTTACTCCTTCCCATGTACTAGGCTTAGGTTAGGTACACCGGGGTAGGTGTATCTTAGAAACACCAGTTGAGTACGTTTAGTCATATTTTATCATTTTATGTATTTTATCCATTTTAAGTATCTTATGGCTTAGAAACCTTATAAATGCTTTTACAGTATTATTTCATAATACTCCTTTTACAGTACGCATTTTACTTTATGACAAGTATTGCGATTGTAGCAATTCACTTCTCTTGCATGAGAAAGAAGACTGCTCAATAAATTACCACTTTTATTGAAAACGCCCGTCTCTCTATTTCTCTGCACTTCTGGTGAAACTAAGCATGCACGATTGACTGAGTGAAATAGCCATCTCTTGTTTTCGCGACTCTGGAGATATACTCCTTATTCTTGGGGATGCAAAGTTGTCATGTTTATGCGGTTGTCAGAAACTAATCCCTTCTTGTGAATTCGAGAAAGTTTCTAGTGACCTCTGAGCTAGCTGGCATTCATAACTAAGTATAACAGATTCAATAGAGACCTAGTCGACCTAAGTCCTACGTCTAAACTATCGTTTATGTTATTCTAATGCGCAGAGCCTATTGGGAATATAGGAACTACACTACAGTAGCTATGCAGTTCTAAAAATGAAAATTAGACCTGTCAAAATAATCCCCATTGACAGACCTTCATCTTCCTTTTTAGTTAGTCTAAGGGACGGTTAGAAGTTAATATTGCCCATAAGGAAATGTGTGTGGTCTGTAAAAGTAGAACATTTTATTCTTCAATATGTTCTTACAGTGAAAAGACCCCAAGAAGCTAATTTCACGGTAAAAGGATTGGGTGTTTCATAGGAAAGCATTGAGTACAACTTAAATTTAATAATGCTATCTGTGGCTAGGAAACACCGAATAGTTTCATTTTTGTACTTTTGAAATATTTATTACAAGCCTAACTCACTCGTGAATTTGAATTCCTAACAAATATTTTATAAAGGTACTTTTAGAAAGTTACCTTTTCCCTGTCAAAAGCTTATGGATGCCTGTTTGCATGAGCTTCAGCTGCCACCTGACAGTTGAACAGCTCCCTTACTAAGGTGTGAAAACTTCTCCCAGAGCAGAACATTGGCATTGGGTATGGGGGGCTCTTCTGCTCATCAGGCAAATGGCCATCTAGGCTACTTCCAGGAATTACATTAACGTCAAAAAGGCCTATTCTGTCATAAGCAAATGTTACCTAACATCTGTGCAGGAACCTTCTTTGTTCTTTCAGTCAAGCAAACATCAATCCTAGGCGGAAATGGATCTTCCTCCTCTAGAAATGGTTTAAAGTAACCATAGAGGAGGGGTGATCATTTTCGTGCAACACTTCTGGTTTGGGCACACAGGGTCTGCTCAAGGGTAGAAAGGTTTCACCATTTAGATTTGGGCAGAGGCGCACCGTGGGATTGTTTGCACAAGGGCACATAGGAACTGCTGCAAAAGTCTGTAGGGCTAGGTCTGGGAACTTTTCCCCATTGGTTAGGGAGAGGTTATATGTCACCTCCTCCCATTGGTTAGTCATGCATACATTTGACACTCTTGGGTACTCTCTTCAGAACAGTTCTGTACCTGTGGAAGACAGAGAAACTGCATCAGCTGATGAGATCTGTGAGGTGACATAAAATAATGAACATGATGGCATTTGTACCCAGGACAAAGAAGTGGACTCCAAGGGTTGACCTCCTTTTATGTTACAGGATAACAATGCAGTTCCTGATGTCCTGGGACATTTGGCTGCATTAAAGTGTACTCCTAAAAACATCCTGCAAAACCTGGGACTTAAAAACGTTTTGGCTCCAAAGACCTCAGGAATACAAGGACAAAACTCCCAAGTCGATCCATAGAAGGTGCGTTGCCTCTGAGGCAAAGATTCATGTTGCTTTCTCTCAGTGTTTTTCTTCAGCAAATAATCGATTTCATTGGTGGTTGTGGAGAGTGTATCCTTCTTGTGGTTCAGCTACAACTTGCAACATTGCCACACTTAAGAAATCTAAGCTCCATAAAGTGAGTAAGTCTGAATGTAGAAATGCACACTGGGAGAGGACGCCAAAAGTATCCGATTGGTGAGAAACCTTTGGGCACAAATACTGAATTTCTCTTGCTCTGTGAGTTCATACCAACAGTCAATGGCTTCACTGGACCTATTCCAATGGCTATGCAACCTCATGGAGCCCTTCTTGGCCTCAGCCTGCTGCCTTGGTCCACTGAGAATGTTTTAATTTCAAATTGGAAGGTAAAACTTTGGAGCGTGACAAGCCAGGGCCAAGATTAATGAAGCCCTTACATTGCCATTGCGTCATGCATGGCGGTGCAGGGCAATGCAAGGGCTTTAATGAGATTTACTAAGACACTCAAAACCTGTTCCATGAGTGGAACGTGGGTGTCTCCACATATCCACCCATGGGATTTGGTGCATTCCCAGATTTAAAAAAACTAAGAAACTAGGGAATTCATCAAAATGCTGCATTCTGTAGCATGCATAGAAAGAAGAAAATGTCTCTGAAGATTGTTTCGGTCAGGCACTCAGGCTTTCCAAACTCAGGCGCCATTGTGTAAGGGTGCCTGCATTTGTGCTAGGCTGCCCTGTGTGCGCCATCACTGAGAGAGAGCAGGAATGAAGCATATGTTTGTAAATATGGCGCATACCTGCTCTATCTATTTGAAATGTTGTCTTGCTGCATTGTGTTGCACCAAATAATAGTAAATTTAGGCCCTTTTTATGTTGTCAAACTGCACTCTATAGTGGTTAGCCTTAAATTGTGCCTAGGTTCCGGTCAAGCACATATTACCTAAGTCCCGGTCAATCACAACCAGATTACTGCGATTTAGGCTCAATGTTTTTTGTGTGCTAGCTTTATTTAAAACTTTAAAAACTAATATTTCTGGCTCTATTTTATTGATTTTTGGCATATTAGTGTACTTTTGTTCATTATCTTATTCTCTATTTTTACAAACTGGAGTGGGATTTGTTTTGTGTTGTGCCTCTTTAACTGTTTTGGCATTTCTAAATACTTTGCAGAGTTTATTAAGTTACACCTATTTGCTATGTTATAGCTACCAGGGGTTGAGCTCAGGTTAAAATATTGAAACCTTTATTGGACATAACTAGAATAGTCACAATATTACTTGTGGTGGAGACCATCCACTCCAACTAATGATCCGCTTTCTCACATGTTTCAACTTAAAAGCATGAGACAGGGCACATCTTCAAAATTGAAAGAACCAGCTTAAAGGCTAGATGGTTGATGCATTGAATTGCAAAGACTGGGCCAGTAAAGCTTGGTCTGAAATTGTCAGATGAACAATGAGTTGGTTAAAAACATGAATATTACCAAACTTTATTACCAATGTCATAAGGAGGTGTGGGAGGCATCAGGGTGTCACATTATTGCTTCAGTTTCTCCTTGTAGTGAATCAAAATGTTTTTATTCTTCTGGTTTGTTTCTGCTGATAGACAATGAAATCAGCTGCCGCTGGCACAAATGGAGAAATGTAGAGATTAAAAGGGGTAGGATAGGATCCCTGGATACAGAAACAGAGAAAAATTGCTGGCACTGTGAATAGAATCATTAATTGGGAATTCAGTATTTGGAAGGAAAGCTATTTAGTCACCTTGGTTTGCAGTGCAGAATTATTATAAAAGAAATTCAAGGCACTTGTTACCCCACTCAATCTGACATAAACTTTGGAATTGAATTCCAATGAATATGTCAAATTAAAGTGCAACATTTTAAATTTCTTCCTCCAAAAAGGGGATATAACTTGAGAACCTTGATCAACAATAATTGTGTGAGTGACTCAGTGTAATGAAAGTCACTTTAGGCCTGGCAAAAACTATCTGTCCAGTATGAAAGTAGAGGGTATAGTCTTAAAAGGAAAACAGTTGTTGTATATGAATTTAGGACCCTAGTGTAATTTTCCCGATTCATGCCCATATATAGGTATAGATCACCCTATCCTTATATAGGCACAGAAATCATAACCATATTTAGATTTAGCCTATGCAGTCCAAATACGGCATGGCTACTTCCACTAGTTCTGAAAATCCACAACGATTTCTTGGAAAACCCCGCCTTCAGCAGTCAGGGACTTCCCCTTGCTTGAATATTGATTTATCCAAGAACTCATGGAGTTTTCAAAGAACTGAGTCTTTGCTGACGTTATTATGTCTAACCTTACATCAAACTCCGCACCTAGTATAAATATGCCCACACTTGCCCAGGCAAACACACGGTGGTTTGGAGCAGTTCGACTATCTACCTACACGACACAGCTCGTTGAAGAAAGTGCCGAAGGAAGCCGACCCTCCAGCAGACGCATTGAGGGGGAACATCCTTTACAACGCAACTTTTACTCCGCACTACCATTACGACGCAGCTATTACAACGCAAGTCGTTACAACGACTTGCGCTGGAGGGCGCTGTAGGATAGGCAATAGTTTAATTTTCTATCCAACACCTTCCCTACTATCCACGGGGACTGGAGTTGGAATAGAAAATTAAACTATTCCACTATCCAGCGCCCTCCCAACGCAAGTCGTTGTAACGACTTGCGTTGTAAATACTGCGTTGTAATGGCATGCGGAGTAAAAGCATGCGTTGTGATGTCATACATCCGCATTGAGAGAGACGTTGTCTTTTCTCTTGCCGAGAAATCCAGCTGCAGTCTTTCCAAGCTACCCTTGCGGGTTGTTGGGAAATTGAGTCCTGAGAGAGAGATACCAGACCTCCTTCATTCTAAACCAAGGTAAGGAGCTGATTAGACCCTTAGAGAATTCTTGGAATAGATTCTTGGCAAAAGAATACTGAAATGAAGCATGCACGATTGACTGAGTAAAATAACTATCTATGGTTTCCGCGACTCTAGAGATACATTTCTTATTCTTATTCTTGGGAAACAAAGTTGTCATGTTTATGTGGTTATCAGAAACTAATCCCTTTTTGTGTATTCGAGAAAGTTTCTAGTGACCTCTGAGCTAGCTGGCACTCACAATTAAGTCTAGTATATTCGCTAGAGACCTAGTCGACCTCATTCCTACCTCTAAACTATAGGATATATTATTCCAATGCGCAGAGCCTATTGGGAATATAGGAACTACACTACACAGTAACCATGATAAATCACTATTCTTTTGAAGTTGGTAATCCTACAAGGCCATGGGTTGCATCATGTACCAAGAATCACGAGGAACATCTAGAGTCAATAGGTACTCAAATGGCTTGGATCTAATTGATTTAATTAGGTATAGATGGGAGAAAGCAAGGCGTACGTCTTGACATACTTATGTACATATGGCCACCAAAAAGAAATTAGTTCCATTTCTAAATTGGCCTTAACTCCTTAATGTCCTGCAGTGGCTGCATCATGACACCCATACAGGACACCTTCTTCTGGTCCCTAAGTGGGAGTATATAGAGGCTATTGTTGAAAGCACCTATTATCCCCTTCGGTTAGTGGCATTGATAGTTCTTCAGAAATCTTGGGATCCATCTGAGAGTGAGCAAGATGTAATCCTTCTACTAATATGTCAACTAGCCTAGTTATTTGATGAACTTAAATGATTGCCTAATCATGAGCGACAGGAGGCTCAGGAAATCTTCAGGAAATATGTTCTTGGATCCAGAACCATATGTTATAAAACATGTTGTACTAAGCAAACTGTTCCGACATTGTAAATTATGTAGACATTGTAAATTCCTGCAGTCGGTTCAGATTATAAAGAGTTCCATTAAGATTATGTCTCTACTCTGCACAGGTGTGTTTCTTTGCCAACAGTACTTTCTCCAGGGATCAATAATTTAGCTCACAATGATTTAGGATCTGGGAAAGATTAAACAAATGTAATGTTCAAATCGGTGGACAACCTATGACTACAACATCTGCTCCTATGTCTCTGTCAGGAGCATGGTCCTCCATGAATAAGATTTTAGCTGGGTTTGGATGATGCAAAATAGGAGCTTCAGTGAATGCCTTTTTTTGAGTTCACAAACTATTTCTTCAACTTGGCCATCTCCCAGAAGTCTTCTATGTAAATTTTCTTTCATTAAATTTTAACAACTTGGCTTGTCAAACTTGCAAATTTAGAAATTTAATTAGTGATTCAAATTTATAAGGGCAGGAAAACATTGAATTTCTTCTATGGAGGTGGGTGAATGTCAATCTAGAATTGGTACAACTTTCAAACAATGCATTCCATTTCTTGTCCCTCAAATTCACATTTCTCTAGTTTATAGAATAACCAATGTTGTTGCAATCTGGATAATACACAAATGGCATGCTCATGATATCCTGCAGGTGTCATAGAGTAAATCAGGATATCTGCCAAATATACTACCTCAAACTGGTTATGGAAGTCAGCAAAAACAGAACTATTTAAAAGATGACAGGAGCATTGAAAAACACAAAGGTCATAACCTGATAATAACCATTACCAAAGGCAGTGTGAAAAGCAGTCAGTCACTCCTCCCTGTTAAACCTGTCAGCAGTAGGGTGGTCTTCTTGGGCGTGCAATAGACTTTATGCCAGGCCTAAAGCTCGCTTTTTAATACAAATAATTCAGCCCCAGGGTGAGCCCTAAATACCCCATATTGCAGGGTGCAGTGTATTTAAAACGTTGGACACGTACTTGTAAGTTTTACATGTCTTGGTGGAGAAAAACTCTTAAACTTGTTTTTTACTAGTGTGAGACCTACCTCTCACATGAGACAACATGGGGTACTGTTAGACCAGACAGCCTTAGGGTGGTCTTCCCCCAACTTCGCGTAAGCCTCCCTACATGTTCTGACCTCATTTGTGCTGGTTTTAGGACTCTACACACTTTACCACCGTTGACCAGTGTGAAAGTGCCTGTGCTCTCTGCCCTAAACATGGTAACATTGGCTTAAACCCCAATTGGCAAATTTAATTTACTTATAAGTCCCTAGTAAACTGCACAACATATACCCACACCCTGTATATTAAGTGCTACTAGTGGGTCTACAACACTCATTTTGCGACTCACTTCAGTAGACCTCTAACGATGACGCAGGACTGCCACTGTAGGGCCTACATATGGAGTTTATACTGCCACTTCGACCTGGCTTGATGAACATTTTGCAAGGGCTAAACCTTCTCTTTTTCTACATATAAGTCACTTCTAAGTTGGGCCCTGTATGACTCAGGGTGGGATGCAGGAAATGATGTGGCATAACAACCAGAGCTGCTGACTTTGGAATTGGGGAGCAGAGTTTCAATCCCTGTGGGGAGGTAAAGATAACTAGATGTAGCAAAGATGACAAAGAAATTGAAAGAATAGTTGACTTTTCCTTGGCTGATTTTGGAGAAAGAGGTGTTTCATGAACTGTTTGAATTGTTGTGTTCAGCTTTCTTCTTAAGAATTTTAGAAATGTGATTATTTTCAATCTTATCCAAGCCAATATAAAGACCACAGGCTCCACATTCCACATTCCAATAAAGATCGTACAAAAATAACTTCTTCGATATGGATAATATTTCATAGGAGGAATAGGTGGACTTCAGAGGTTTTAAATATAGAAGAATATGTTATTAAGGAATGTTTTGCACAGCGGTCTCTTCTTTGTCTCCTAGAGAGATGTGCCTGCATTTCCCAAAGTCATTTGAGATCTTACTGCACAAGCTTGATCTAGATGCCCATTTTAACCACAATACAAATAAAGGATGGATCATCAATAGCTTTTCTTCTCAACTTGGGACTAATGAGCTCTGGTTGTGCTCTCTTGCAGGGCCTCCTCATAAGTAAGAACCTGCTGAAGCTATTTTGGTGTGAAAGCAGCGCTTGATTTGAAAGACCTTGAGAGATTGCAAATGGAATTTTTTAAAAGAATACACATTGTGTTTAACTGTCAGGCCAAAATTGCACTATTGCATAACTGCTCCTACTCGCACATTGTGGGAATTGAGGGGGGAATTTTTGCCCGCATTTTCGGCTGCCATCTTGAAAGTCAGCGCTCTAGTTGCTTAACTCACCAGGGCTATATTTAGCCAGATGACGCAACAGCGCAGCGTGTAAGTAGCTGCTAAAGCTATTTTGGCGTGAAAGCAGCACTTGGTTTGAAAAGAACTTGAGATATTGCAAATAGAATTTTTTTAAAGAATACAGATTGTTTTTCACTGTCAGGCTAAAATTGCACTACTGCATAACTGCTCCTACTCGCACTGTGTGGGAATTCAGGGGGGAATTTTTCCCCGTATTTTCTTCCGCTATCTTGAAAGTCAGCGCTCTAGTCGCTGAACTCACCAGGGCTGTATTTAGCGAGATGACTCGACCGCGCAGCGGACACGCACAGCGGGACTGCTGCTGGCGCGCCAAAGGCATGCCAAAGGCAAACCCGTCTGCGCCCGTCCGCACCCTTTGGGACCAGGGGCCAGAACCCCTGATTGCCTTCCACGAGAAAAACTGTGATATAATACTAACTAACTTAAACTCCTGAATATTGCCCCAGATTCTGCCTGCCTTCATTCGATTGCTCCTGATTGTTGGAACCATAAATGCAAGCAATGTTTGTACAATTTCCAGCTTCTCAGCCCTACTGACCCACATGTAGTCACACCACACCAAGTTTTGAAGTTATTTTTATTAAACTGCCGTTCTTTACCAAAACCTGCTGAGGAAATATCTTTGCTCCTTATGGAGGAAAGCCTTGATGTTTTGTTTCTTGCAGAAACTTGGTAAAATACATCCGCTGATCCCGACATTGTTCAAGCACTCCCTCCTGGCTATATAATATAGAGATTACACCGAACTAATGGCAAGGGTGGTGGAATTTCCATCATCCTAAAGAATCATCTTACTTGTAGAATGCTCGGGAGCCCTTTATTAAACTTTCTCAATAGGATTCACACCTAAGTTAACACTACCAGGAATATTGATTTATCGTCCCCCAGGATCTATAGGCCAATTCTGTAATTAACTTGCAGACCTGGTCCCTAAATTAGCAAGCTCTACTACCAATTTTATTATCCTTGGAGATTT
The DNA here is from genome assembly GCF_964261635.1 of Lissotriton helveticus. Lineage (NCBI taxonomy): Eukaryota > Metazoa > Chordata > Amphibia > Caudata > Salamandridae > Lissotriton > Lissotriton helveticus. The sequence continues at coordinate 957,449,404 of NC_136071.1, forward strand.
TAATATTCATTTTGATGATTTAACCTCCAAAATAGTTACAGAACTGACTTCAGATCTTGAGGCTATACAGCTTATACAAAAAGTACCATCAGTAACACACTCAAAAGGACACATCCTAGACCCCATCATTTCGGGGTTGAAGGATCTATCCTGTCGTATTCCCTGGTCGGATCACTTTCTTATCCCCTTTTCCTGGTCTCCTACTCAGGTCATTCCTCCAACCCAACTGGTACAAACTAAATCCCGATGCTGGTCAAAACTCCCATTAGACACCTGGATATCAACTCTGGAGAAATCCAGGCCCGCTCTTGACTCTGATCCTATAGTGGCCAATGAGAAATTTGGCAACTGGATCAATAACTCATAAGATTCAGTTCTTCCTAAAACACCAATCCAGCTGCATAAAGGACCTAATAAAGCGGCTTGGTATACTCCAAAGCTCCGAGAACTGAAACAAGTGTGTAAAAAGGCAGAGAGGAGCTGGAGAAGGAATTATCTCCCGGATAGGAAGCAGGAATACAAGAGCGCTATTAAAACTTGTAAAATGAAAATTAGAAATACTCAAGCTCGTTATTATGAGAAGATTATAGTTTCTTCCGCCAACTCCTTCCGGGGCACCTTTCAAATTGTTAAGACATTAACAAATGTTCTCTCTCTTCCCGATCCACCCGCTACCTCAGATTTACGTTGCAATGAAATGGCGGAATTTTTTCACAATAAAATCGAGAATATCTATAAATCTTTCTCTCCCATCAAAGATTCTAATTATACACACCATGTTAAGCGCCATACAAAGGATAAGGAAATGTGTCTAGCAGCATTCCCTATAATGGACTATAACTGTCTGTTAGCCACTGTTTATCAAATAAAAAGTGGCTCACCCAATGATCCTGCTCCACTTAAAATTCTTAAACAAGTAATAGAGACGGTTGTCCCTGTCATTTTAGAGCTGGTTAACTCATCCATTTGGTCCGGAATAGTCCCCCCCCTCTTGGAAAAAAGCTATGGTCAGAGCCTTACTAAAGAAATCCACCTTAGACTGTCTGGCCAAATATTGCCCAATATCCCTTCTCCTGGGAAATAGTAAAATCCTGGAGAAGCATGTAAATATTACACTCTCTGCCTATTTTGAATCCAACCACCTCCTTAATCCAGCTCAAACAGGATTTCGTTCCGGCCACGGCACAGAGACATCGCTCCTTGCCGTCATGGAAGATTCGAGAAAAATCGTGGATTCAGGAGGTTCATCTGCCGTGATCCTTTTGGATTGAGTGCGGCATTTGATACGGTGAATCACCGTATCTTAATTGCCCGTCTCAAAAATTTGGGCATCTGGGGAACAGCCTTAATTTGGCTAACATCCTTCCTGGAGGGGCGATCCTTCCAGGTGGATCAGTATTGAAATATCTAGGGACAAAATATGGTATTATCAAAATATCGACACCAAAATATAGAGGGAAAAAATATAGGATGCCTATCTACAAACAGGTAAGTGCTAAAATATCAATTCCAAAATATAGAATGTTAAAATATAGTTAACTAAAATGTCGAATTTTTTAAATGTATTAAAAATACTAGAAAAGTAATTAAATAATGAACATAATTAAATAAAACATAATTAAAATAAAATAAAAAAGTTTAATGTGTAAAAATAATAAAGGAAATGTAAAGAAAAGTTTTAATATGAATTTACTTTAATAATATTATAAAATAATTTTTAATCTTAATTATATAATATTTAAAACATTAATAAGAATATATTGACATAAATATATAAATAAACATATTATATGAATATAAAAATAAATAAAATATAATAATTAAATGAATTAAAATAAAAAAAATATGGTAATTAATATTGATTGCAACAGTAGTGAAAACGTTGGATAGCGTAGGGGTAAAAATTACTATTCCCACTCCAGAGAGTGCAATAGTAGGGAAAACATTGGATAGCGTAGGGGTAAAAATGACTATTCCCACTCCAAAGAGTGCAACAGTAGGGAAAGTATTGGATAGCGGGAGGGTAAAAACTACTATTCTCACTCCAGAGAGTGCAATAGTAGGGAAAGCGTTGGATAGCGTAGGGGTAAAAATTACTATTCCCACTCCAGTGAGTGCAACAGTATGGAAAGCGTTGGATAGCGTAGGGGTAAACATTACTATTCCCACTCCAGAGAGAGCAACAGTAGGGAAAGTGTTGGATACCGTACGGGTAAAAATTACTATTCCCACTCCAGTGAGTGCAACAGTAGGGAAAGGATTGGATAGCGTAGGGGCAAGAATTACTATTCCCACTCCAGAGGGTGCAACAGGAGGGAAAGCATTGGATAGCGTAGGGGTAAAAATGACTAGTCCTACTCCAAAGAGTGCAACAGTAGGGAAAGTATTGGATAGCGGGAGGGTAAAAACTACTATTCTCACTCCAGAGAGTGCAACAGTAGGGAAAGCGTTGGATAGCGTGGGGGTAAAAATGACTATTCCCACTCCAGAGAGTGCAACAGTAGGGAAAGTGTTGGATAGCGGGAGGGTACAAATTACTATTCCCACTCCGGAGAGTGAAACAGAAGAGGGAAAGCGTTGGATAGCGTAGGGGTAAAAATTACTATTCCCACTCCAGTGAGTGCAACAGTAGGGAAAGCGCTGGATAGCGTAGGGGTAAAAATTACTATTCCCACTCCAGTGAGTGCAACAGTAGGGAAAGTGTTGGATAGCGTAGGGGCAAAAATTACTATTTCCACTCCAGAGAGTGCAACAGTATGGAAAGCGTTGGATAGCGTAGGGGTAAACATTACTATTCCCACTCCAGAGAGAGCAACAGTAGGAAAAGTGTTGGATACCGTACGGGTAAAAATTACTATTCCCACTCCAGAGAGTGCAACTGTAGGGAAAGCATTGGATAGCGTAGGGGTAAAAATTACTATTCCCACTCCAAACAGTGCAACAGGAGTGAAAGCGTTGGATAACGGGGGGGGGTAACAATTACTATTCCCTCTCCAGAGAGTGCAACAGTAGGGAAAGCATTGGATAGCGTAGGGGTAAAAATTACTATTCCCACTCCAAACAGTGCAACAGTAGGGAAACCGTTGGATAACGGGGGGTAACAATTACTATTACCTCTCCAGAGAGTGCAACAGTAGGGAAAGCGTTGGATAGCCTAGAGGTAAAAATTACTATTCCCACTCCAGAGAGTGCAATAGTAGGGAAAACGTTGGATAGCGTAGGGTAGAAATGACTATTCCCACTCCAGAGAGTGCAACAGTAGGGAAAGAAATTATTTAATATTAAAATAAGATTAAATTAATTATCAATACCAATAAAAAAATAATTAAAAATAATGACCAATTAATAACAATTAATTACCAATTAAAATAAATGATTACTAATTAATACATTATTACCAATAAATAAATAATTATCAATTATCAATACATATAAATACAAATAAATATTAACTTTATTACAATTAAATTACTTCCCACCCAATTCCCCTATAAACCCACAACCCACTCCTAATAATGAAAAATACAATTAACATAATTATCAACTAATCAACTAATAAAAATGATTTACCACTTTATAAAAATTAATTACCAATTAATTAACATTAATTACAATTAATAATTAATTATGAAATAATTAATTATCAATACATATAAATAAAATGTAATATTTATTTTCTATAATTAAATTACTTCCGACCCTATTCCCCTATAAACCCACAACCCACTCCTAATAATAAAAAATACAATTAACAGAATAATCAATTAATCAATTAATAAAAATTAATTACCAAATTTTAAAAATGGAATTACCAATTAATAAATAATTATCAATCAATTAATTATCAATACATATGCATTAAAATTAATATTTAATTTAATATAATTAAATTACCTCCCACCCGATTCCCATATAAACCCACAACCCACTACGGAATTAAATTACGCAAAAATTAAATTACATAAACATACATTAGAAAAATAATACATAATTTTAACACATATACTACCATACATAACACTAAAAAAAATCGATATTATGGGAATCTATATTATAAAATCCGATATTGTGGGACTGTATATTATACAATTCGATATTGTGGAATTCGATATTTTCTACCCCAATTTCAATATTCTGTCCATTCTATATTATGGATTCGATATTCAGTACATTCGATATTTTGGAATCGATATTTAGGGTGTTCACCCCTTCCAGGTATTTGAGGGCGAAGCCACTTCCAAATCTTGGCCTCTTTTAAGTAGAGTCCCACAGGGCTCGTCGTTAAGCCCAACGTTTTTTAATGCCTATATGGCTCCACTGGCAGAGATCATACAGCCTTATGGAGTGAACATCATAACATACGTTGATGACACTCAGCTAGTGGTCTCACTTACCCATTCTGATACATCCACTCCCCGCCTTCGCACTTGTCTTGAAGAAGTGGCTAAATGGATGAACCACTCCTATTTGAAGCTAAACGGAGACAAGACAGAGCTTTTGCTCCTTGGTAATCCGTTACTATTTAGACCAATTGAGATGTGGCCGACTGCAATGGGATTATCACCCACTCCTAAATCACCCATTAAAAGCTTGGAGTGCTGCCTGGACACAGATCTCACTCTTAAAGTCCAAACCAGGAAAGTAGTTGCCACTTGTTTTAGCATGCTTAGAATGCTTCATAAAGTGCTCCCTTTACTTCCATTTCAAGCAAAAAAACTTGTACTCCAGGCACTTATTTTATCATGCCTGGACTTTAGTAATGTACTTTACCCAGGGGCCCCAGAGGCGGTGGTCTCTAAACTTCAAACGATTCAGAACTGAGCGGCAAGAACCCTTTCGGGAATTCCCTACCGAAAGTCAGCCAAACCAGGCCATAAAAGCTCTGCATTGGCTGCCCATTCGGGAAAGAGTCCACTTCAAAGCGCTTTGTATCACTCACAAGTTGCTTAGTGGGAAAGGACCTAAGATCATCTCCTCCCTAGCTAAACTATATAAAGCTAACAGGCCTTTACGATCAGATGAATTGCACTTGGCCTGTGTACCAAGGATTAAAAGAGCCAGAAGTGGAGGTCGGATTTTTTCTTATAATGCCGACAAGCTTTGGAACTCCCTACCACTTCAGCTGCGAAAGGAAACTAACCATCTGAACTTTCGCAAGATGTTGAAAACGTGGCTTTTCCCCAGATACGTTTTAGAAGCTTCTTGTAGTCTTTAGCTCTGGGATGCCCATGGGTAGCCATGCGCTTTATAAATGCTACTTCTATTCTATTCTATTCTATAAGTAGCTCAAAATTCACTTGGGGTGTTCTCAATTAACCCTAGGAATATCACCAGTAGCTATACATTATATACTTTGCTTTTCTGCCATTTTTTCATTTTGTGTAATAGTACATTAAGACATCCCTGTTAATTAATTTGGCACCTGTAGGTGGAAGAGGTGAAACATATGAGTTCATCTTTAATTTTGTCTATTGAACTTTTTCAAAACAATGTAATCTAAGTACTCTCCAGCTATGTGGTTTCAGCGGCTAATTGACAAAAATGAGTGACAATAGAGAGGATTTCCAAATTGCCTTATTGTATGTCACACAATATCTTTTGGCAGAAAACCCCAAATCACGTCACTGAAACAGATTATTTATAGTGTTCACAAATGCAGAATAATCTGCCAAACAAGTATCCAAGAATGTATCGAATGGAGTAGTCCTGATGAGAGTATCCCCAGACATGGAGTTTTTTAGAACCCCACCTTTGGGTGGTCCTGAGCTAAGTGTGTGGGGTGAAATTGAAAATGTACCATCAAGGAATTGAAAACAATCTTTTAATTTATAGAGATCGCCAAAACAGTGAGTGGCACCTGATGTGGCTACAGGTGGATCCATGGTTTTAGCAGACAGCCCTTATTGTAAGGCAAGGTTTTCATTCTGGAATTTCTGTAACTCTAAAATGTGTTGCTGAACTGTCTATGCAACGCCTTGAGTTGGATCTAGGGCATTGCCTTGGTTAGGATCCATGTCAGTAATAGAATTGGAGTTCAAGAGTCGCTGGGGCTGCAGTCTGTTAGACGTAGCAGTCACTCTTTCTTCCGATATCAGGATGTCTAGAGGTAAGGATGGCTCCTCTTTGTGGCATTGTAGCAAAAGTGCCACCTATGCAGTGTTGAGTGATGAATGGGCAGCAGGTGTCTCCAGGTAAGTTTACAAGGAAGAAAATATCCAGTTGGAAAAAACCTCCTGAAGTGAGAAGGAGTTGTAGATGAAGACTCCAGTTAGAAAAATTCATTGAACTTGTGAGAAAAGAAATACAGGAGACTAATCTACACAGATAGGAGTAGACAAGGATCTGGAAGATGGCTGGAACTTTTGGATACTAGGAAGTATGGAAGAAACATTCAATGGAACAAAACATTAAGCAATGGGCGAAGACCACAATGAAAGAATTCAATGGGCTACACTGTAGCACACTTGTCTTGGAACTCTGCAGCATTATGTACTGTAGAAACATGAAATGACATCTGACGAAGTGTAAGAGCAATCTTGGGTAAGGACGCAACCATAGGAATCCAATTCACATGTCATAATAGATTGAGAAACTGTTATACACTGGCACCTCCTCTTCCTGAGGTTCAGTGAACACAGAGAAAACAACATGTAGGGAATGTCATGGAAATTGAAGATGATTGACAGACTTTAATTGCTTCTATCTAATAAGGAATTTAATGTACCACTTCCTTTCTGCAGAACTTACCACTGAGAGAGTCAGCTGTCTCTGGAAAAATTAAAGTGCCAAGATGGCATCGTCTATGATGTGCAAGGTAGTCGGCTTCACAAAGTGGCATGATCGAAAGGCAGACTTGTATTCATGCAGGAGATGGTTAATATTGACGTGGCAATAAAGTTGAACATAGATTGCTATTTCAATAATTATGAGGATGACTGGTAGGTGGGTAATGGTCCCTAAGTTTGCAAGGTCATCAAGGTTTAGTGTAGGTTTTATTAGGAGTGGGAGAATATGACCTTTCTTGAGAGCTTCTGAGAGGATTCCATAAGTGAGGGAGGCATTGGCAATGGTAAGTAGGGATAGCAAAAAAAAACCATGCATAGTTTTGATGAAGGGCAATGGTAAGACACAATCTTCATAAGAAGTGGCTTTAAGGGTAGTTGAATATGACACCCACATCTGGGAGAGGTAGGGCTTTGAAGGCTGATTTTCACAGATTTTACAGGCAGGGGTGGGTGTAAGAGATAAAGCACGATTGGTATTGTCGATGTGAAGTTGGATCTTCTGTATTTTTTCACTGAAGAAGACGTTGGTGGCATTGTCCCTTTCTGTGGAGTAAGTAATAGGTTTATCTGGTAGGGGGTTGATGCAATGTTTCATTATATTACAACACTGTTCAGATTCTGGGACATGTGTATCAAGAGTTCCTTGGGAGATCTGTTTTTCTCCCATATGACATCCTGTCTGGGGATGGATCGTTTATTGTTAGCAAGGATTTTAGAATACCGTGGTGCCAAAGACTTTGGCTTGCACTTGCCTCTGGTATTTGGAGTGTGCATGTTCACACAGCCTTCAAAAAAATGTTACGTTGTTTTGAAGAGTGCTTTGAACATGGAGTCTTTGAAGAGATTAAGGTTTTGGCTTCTCTTCTGTGCTGAACTTGGTTTGTTAGCAGTACGCTGAGCATGGAGATAGGGATGGCAAAGTGGTCAGTCCAATCCAGGGGTATGGTGGTTTGCACTGGATTGTTAGTGTTGTTGAGTAAACAAGGTCGACTATGTGGGCTTTGGGGTGTGTTGGTTGTGTGAAATGTGTACCACACTGAGTATATTGATGATTATGAAGCAGGTAGCTCTTGTTTTTTTTTAGCTTATGTTGTCTAGAAGTTTGAAGTCAACCAAGAGGGTGGTGTGGGCATGTAGGATATACAAGTTGGTGAAGATATCACAATATTCATCAATGACTTCCTTGTTCTGCCCCAGGGGCCTGTAGAATAGATGGAAGGTGGCGGTCTGAGTTGCAGAAACTCTGGAATGGCATAACAGCATTTCCTTGGAGTTGAGTGTTACTCGCTAGTGTGCAATGCCAGGAGGATTTATGGATGACAGTGAGGCCTCCTCCCTTCTCTTGTGATTTTCCCATAGAAGGGATGCTGTAGCCTGTGGGAAACAGGACGTCTGGGATGTGTGAAGACATTGGGGTGAACAAAATTTCTGTGATGAAGAGTGCATCAAGTTTGTGAAGAACTCTGTGATGCTTGGTACATAGAGTACATAATCCTTGAAAAAGATAGGGCTAAGTGAGGAACCCTGTAGTACACCACTTTTCAGAGTTCAAAATGAGAGAGAAAAAGAGCAAGAAATACTACCTATGAATGGTCAGATAGAAAAGAGGTGATCCACCAAAAGGCATTGGCATAAACTCCAAAGCCTTTCAGTCAGTCTATGGGCATGTAAAGGTGATGAAATACCATAATCTTTCTTTGTTAGAGTTTTACTTTTCTGCAGATTTCCAGATATCTGGTTGCCGACATGAAAGTTTTTTTAACTGTGGAACAAAAAATGGAACTGAATAAAAGCATGATTCTTAATCCGGATTTTCCAGCTGCAAACTTACGCTCTGGGATAACAGGCCTCAAACACAAAGGACAAAAGGCCAGATGTATGAAAATCCAAATTTGAAATTCCCAAATAGCGATTTTTACCAAATCGCTATTTGAGAATCGCAAACTACAATGGCAGAAAAAAATCACAAATAGTTAGCGATTTCTTAAAATTCTCTAATCCGACTACCAAATCGTAATTACGGAATCGTTATTTGCGACTTCGCAATATTAAGGAATCGCAAATTTGCAAATCTGCCATCCAGGTGCAGTCAGTTGACATCACAAGCAAGAAGTGACCCTGCTCGTGCTGTTCCAGGATGCCTGAGGCTGTGGGAGAGGCAGGGAGCAGGAGCACACCTCCAGGAACTGAACAGGAGTGCTCAGACAGGCACACACTGACAGAACTGACACACAGGAAAAAGGAAAGGAGCCTGCAGCAAGGAAAAGAAAAAACTAATTCAGCGAAAAGGAGTTGGAGGTCCTCACAGAGGAAGTAGTGAAGATTCATGACAAACTCTTTGGGAAAAAGTCTCTGCATGTCCCAGAATCACAGAAGAGGAAGATCTGGCTGGAAATAAAAGCCAAAGTGAATGCTGTTGGGATCACACAGCGATCCATTGATGATCTAAAGAAGCTCAAGTACGACTTGCACTCCAGGGCAAAAGACAGGGTTGCAAATAGGCTGAAGTAAGCAAAAATAACAGGTGAAGGACCATCCACAGAGCCAGCAACAACAGCCCTGGAGGACATGGTGAGGTCCACCCTCCAGCCTGAGAGCATAAGAGGCATCAGAGAAGTGGACAGTCAGTCACAAACAACACCAGACAAGGTAAGATAAATGCCCATTTTGTCCTGAAATCTCACCCTCCCAACTCCCCAATCCCAAATAGCACATGAGCAAGTTAGATTGTCACTCCAGTCCACATTCTGTTAATAACCAGCAATGCATCATGGGAGATGCAGTCCCACACATTAAATAGTACAGCAGTGACACAGGTAAACACAGCCGCAGGGTACTCACACCAGTCAATAACCAAGCTAAGCACTTTTAGTGTGAATACCAAATCATGTACATTTAATTAAATTAAAGTGCAATGAGGACACACAGTAAATGGTCCCCTTGTATCCACAGAAGAAACTGCGCCGAAGGCAGAAGACAGACAGACAGATGAGGCCCCTGAGCAACAAAATGCAGGGGAGGCAGAGTCTCACACAGCCAAAGACACAACACCTGCACCGACACCTAACAGGTTCACCATGGAAACGCTACAGGAGATGGAGAGTGGATTGGAAGAGACACAGGAACATCCACATTCCATGCCTGAAGAGCTAGCACAGCCTCCAAATCAACAGTCTCCTGTGCAGCATAGTCACACCATTGGTCCCAGGTGCAGACTCATGCAACATCATGTTGCTGAGCAGGGGGGGGAAACAACTGTTTTTTTGGGTCTTGGGGGCACCGTGGTCAAGGTACAGCGGCAGCAATTAAAAAGCATGAAATCAATGCAACGGTAGCTGGTGTCCCTGAATAAGAACATGAGAGATATCAAGGAGGGCATTTTTGATCTGAGCTCCACAGTTGCAGAGGGTCAGAGGGCCACAGAGAGCATGAAGGACATGGCTGTGGCAATATAACAGCTATGCACCACCATGCAGAGGGAACATGGCTCCAGGCTCCGTGAAAAACAACGCATGCTCAGCCACATGGATGGGTACACGAAGGCGGTCAATCGCCTCTGCAATGATACAGGTGTCCTGAGCAAATGCACAGTTGCCATGCAGGTGGAAATTCACCCACTGTAGCCAGGATGTTGCGAGGGGGTTGGTGCAGGTCACCAGTGCTGTGGAACAGCTCCAGACAGCCAACATAGCTGCCACAGGAGCTCTGGATGGAGACAGCATTTACAACGCTGGCAATTCCATGTGGGTTCATAACAACGCGGTTGTTACAACGACTCTCAATCCTAAACAACTAGAGAGTATTTATTTACCAAAAAATAGCAAAGAACTCTGTAAAAAGAGTGGTCAGGTAGAACAGTCACCAAACCCCCATCAGTGCTCCATGCAAATGTATTCACTGTGCCACAAACGAATAGTGAGAATACCAAGAGGACAAAAGGAACCCTCAGGCACCCACTCGAGGCAGGTAGCCGTATATCTTCATTGGGTTCCTGTGGTTAGTGCGTGTGAAATGACATCAAACCAAATAATGATAATAAGTGCAGATTAAAATGAGTATAGATCACTCCCTCAACCAACACTTTTAATGGAGAGGTGATTCGAACTCAGTTAAAACCAAAGTGTGAAGACGGACATACGGAGTTAAGTTAATTTGAACCCCTTGTCCTAACAAACGGTCGACATGTTTCAGCTATTTGGTCTTTTACGATCCAGCATTCCTCAGGACCAAATAATCTAAAAAACTCACCACACGAGGCAGTACACCCCCTAATGTGTCTACTCACGGTGGATGGATATTCACATAAACGCATTCATTACCAACTAGTGTTCTATTTGTTGGTAGGCGTCTTGTGCATTACCTCTTATTCTGAGAGGTTTATGGAATTTGTTTGGATTCCCACTTTTTTCTCATGTAAAATGAAAATCAGGCACTCTCATTTCGATTTCTCTGTTTTCAAATGCATGACTTCATGAGTCCGTGGTGGGGGACATCTTCACGGCAGCATTGGTGTGCTGGCGACTCCCCGCGTAAACACCTAATTACGGCTCACCCACGGCTCGGAAGGACAACCAACGACTGCCTTCTTGCCACGCGTGACATTACATCGCAAGTCGTTTTCACGACCTGCACTAGGTGGCGTGCAACACCAGGGAATTCATTGGATTTTAAATCCAGCATCAGAGGCCCACAAGATCACTGCCCCATGTAGGCCCCGTACGGCTTCGGCGGTGCACCAGGCCAAGGGGGACGGCACTGCCCCTGGTGGAAATCGACTTGGAAAGCAGCTTGTATGGTATGGCTGGAAGGCAGTGGATCACAATATCACTGCCCCACGTAGGCCCTGTATGGCTTCGGCGGTGCACCAGGCCAAGGGGGACGGTACTACCCCTAGCGGACTTAACTTGTAAAGCAGCTTATAGGGTATGGTATGGCTGGTAGGTGATGGACCACAAAATCACTGCCCCACGTAGGTCCCGTACGGCTTCAGCGGTGCACCAGGCCGAGGGTGACTGTACTCCCCCTGGGGGAAAAGAACTTGGAAAGCAGATTCTAGGGTATGGTATGGCTAGTAAGTGGTGGACCACAAGATCACTGCCTCACGTAGGCCCCGTACAGCTTTAGCGGTGCATCAGGCCAAGGGGGACGGTAGTCTTCTTGGCGAAAACCGACTTGGACTGCAATTTTTAGGGTAGGGTATGGCTGGACGGTTGTGGACCACAAGATCACTGCCACACGTAGGCCCGGTACGGCTTTTGCGGTGCACCAGGCAAAGGGGGATAGTGTTCCCTCGGGCGGCAATTGTCTCAGGAATACGGATAAAGGTGAAGCGCTTTAGAGGGAGCTCTGACACAAAGAGTAGGTTTTGTGCCGTTGTTGGGGCATAGGTTGAAAGGATAAGAGTTTGTTTCCTGTTGATGATGTCGAAGTACTTTGAGGATGTGCAGTTAGGCACCGGGGTAGGCAGAAAAGGTTGCCGGGCATGGGGGCGGACACATGGATTGTCCCGACCCGACCTACGAGGGAGTGTTTAGTAGAGGATAATTGGCAGGAGGTATTGAAGGGGGGTGGGAGGGGTGGGGGATCTCACCAATTGGTCCAAGACATTATTCCAGGTAAATTCAGCAGGCATGTGGTTGGGGAGCACTTTCAAATACACCTTTTAATTTTGTCCTTTAAATAATTTAGAGAGGGGAGGTATACTACCAAAAACGTTGTCAATGACCAGGGGGTTAAGGGAAACTGTGCACGAGTCGCCGGGAGATTCTCCAGAGAGGAAGAGTCGGAGTTGGTTTTCCAGCCTAGGGTAATCGGCAGGGGGCAGCTCACTTGGACGTATCGCATGGGAGGAAGAGGCCTGTTTTGCTTAATTTTCAAAGTTGAATGTCATAAAGGACAGGTCATTTTGAGATACCAGGCCCCTGGGGGAAAAATATTGTCATAGTGGGGTGGCCTGCTTTAATGGGTGGCTGGATATTTTAGGACATTACAGTGGGTCTTGTTTTTTTTTCCTGTGTGGCGTTTGAGCCATTACAACGGATTCAGTGCCCAGTGAGGCCTAGTTAACATGGGTTTGCAGCTGACACGATTGGGGTCAAGGGTGATTTGAGTTCAAGGGCGCACAAGAGCAAACAGCTGGACACGTTTTGGGGATGTAATCTTAGGACATTGAGATCTATCCTGTGGCCAGGGAGGCCCGGTTAGGGTGGTGATAAAGCTTTGATGTGCATTGGGCACCAGAGCAGACAGCTGGACCTTGGTTGGGGGCTGTCAATACAGGCCAGTAAGATGGAGCCGGAGGCCATGGTGGCCTGGTTACTAATGGTGATGCATTAAAGACAAGTGACCCAGTACGGCACTGTGACATGCCCGATGAGCTCAGAGTTGACCTTTGGGGTACCATGGGCAACCTAAAATATACTTGGCTCAGAACGGCCATAGCACAGGCTTGAGGAGCTCGGAGTTGACCTTTGGTGTGCATTGGGCACCAGAGCAGACAGCTGGACCCAGGTCAGGGGCTGTCAATACAGGCCACTGAGATGGAGCCTGAGGCCATGGTGGGCTGGTTACTAATGGTGATAAGAGCAAGGAGGTTTAGTTCCATTGGCAACATAAAAGACAAGTGACCCAGTACGGTACTGGCACATGACCCACGGAGTTGACCTTTGTGGTCGCATTGGCAACCAAAAAGATACGGGGCCCAGAACTGCCGTAGCACAGGCTTGAGGAGCTTGAAGTTGACCTATGAGGTAGCATTGGCAACTTTATAGTTACATGACCGGGAACGGCTTTAGCACTGGTTCCACGGGCTGCCGTTGGTTGCTGGGCATAATCTAACCGGGGTTTCCCTATATAACCCTAAAAGCATCTGGGAAAATTCATGAAGAAAACAAACTATGATGCTGTGGGACCAATTCAATTAAACTTGCTCAGACAGGTTTATTAATTACCTATCTGGACCTATTTCATGTTATGGAATAAATCCTTCTGTTTTCTATTCGTCAAATACCAACCATTACCTCAATAACTAATTTAGTCACCGGATACGTCTCCTTTTTCTTTGCTTTATTTTGTTTTCAATTATTTCATATATTCATTTTCCCTTTGCTTTTTTTTCTACAATATACACATATATACATAAATATTTACACACATATACAACATACATATACAATTATATCCAAACAACGAAACAATGGAAACAACAGGTTATGATTTCACTCATTATTTCTCATAGCCCCTACTGTTTTACCGGATGCTCCACCCTATATTATCAAAAAGAGCATTCCTATTTAATCAGGTACAACATATCCCAGCAGTATTCCCAGATCCTCAACTTGATCCTTATTTTTTATCCACTGCTGTTTGTAAATGTTAATGAATTTTAATTCATTAGGTGTCCTTTTTCAAAATGTCGACGCGTTTCAGCCCATCAACTTGCGGGCCTCATCAGGACTAGGGCTTCCATTTAGACATTAAATATGCAAATCCTAAAAAACACTATTTACAACCAACATATCCACGTATCCATTCTCAATTTCATAGTACAAAACTAATTCTGGACCCATATACACAAAATATATATCCATGGAATATCTAATAACATAATTCCACCTCCATTTAACCCAAACGTACACAGCCTGAAGTACCGGCAAGCAAAAATCTTCAAGGTGTCCAAAACGTGAAATTATCCTACATTTCACCGTGATTATAAATGAAAAGTGCTCCCAGTGCACATAAGGAAAAAAGAATAAAAAGGGCCCATTCACAGGAGGTTGCTGGGCAGGCTCGAGGAGCTGAGAGGCGACCTTTGGGGTACCATTAGCAACACAACAGACAGGTGGCTCAGAATGGTAATAACACATGCTGGAGGAGTTTGTGTTTATGATTTAAGGTACCCCAGGCAACATATAAGTCAAGTAGCCCAGAACTGCACGGGCATTCAGGAGCACAGCACATGGTATAGTGGTAGATAACAGGGGCTATGTGTACCTTTTCATCAACAATGATACTGGGGACATGGAGGAAAGGCTGGTTGAGGATGATTGGAGCTGACAAGTCTCTTACATGGTGCCAGAGGAGGCTTGACAGATATGGGAGGCATGGGTAAATCTGGAGAATAGTTCACAGCATGGAGGACAGCCTGAGCAGTACGGCACGGTCATTCTTGGGGTATGCCATTGAGGTCTGAGACCATGGAGGTCCGAGTACGGGAAGGGATTAGAGAGGATAAGCCCAGTTCCACTGTCTGCCAGAGGAGGCTGTACAGTGCGGGAGCTCAGGGGCACATTCAGAGTACTTTTGGAAATGAGGAAAGCAGCTGGACCCAGTACAGTGTTGCCACTCACGGGCATTGTAATTGATACCGTGGCCAAAGGGGGCATACTTAGAAAGGTGATGGTTCTTCAGAGCCCAATTCCATGGGCTGTTAGAAGGAGCGGGACAGTGTTTTGGACAGCTAGGGCTTGGCCCAGGGGCCCGTTTCCAAAAGGGAGGGCAGCGGGCCCCTGTACGCTGCTGAATTGGTTGCTGGGCTGGTATGCACAGGTCGAAATTCGAGGGCATGTTGTCAGAGCGTAAGGAGACAGGCAGGGCTAGGACATCGCTGAGGTTTTTTCCCGGCTCACAGTTGTGTGACTTCCTGAAAAATGTACACGGTTCCCAGGCTTGCGTGCTGTCCTGCTTAGCAAGGAGCAAGGGAGACGAAAAGACCAGAATGAGGATTGAAGGGGGATTCAGGGGATTTTGCATCCGTTGGAACAGGGATAGTCACCAGTACGTAGAACAGCGGAAAGGTCCGCAGCCGAGGGTCGTTTTTAGGCAGGGGTACTCCCCATTGGCAGACAAGTGGTGTACAGGTTTTAGGGGTTTGGGGTGGAGGTTTCTAGGAGCAGTTTTGGGGGGATATTTTTAGGATATGAAGTGGTATGGTAACAAGGGTTTCGTTTAGGGGAATGCCGTCCTAGGACAGCATGCATTCAAATTTTATATGGGTGCAACAGATCTTGGCAGGGCTGTAGGGCGTAGGTATCTGTTTTATGTTGCCCGGGGACTTGTGGCACGTCCCTGTGAGAAAGGTGGCACCGGGCAGAGGCCTGTTATGTCACAATGGTGGCAAAGGGGCGACTTTTCCACTGTTTTCCGAATAGCTGGGTAGCTGCAGCCACACAAAGTCTTGGGAGGCTTGCCATGGGGTCAGTGCATGGCGGGCATGAGGTTTTTGGGAAGTAGGACATGTAATGCGGTTCACAATGTGTACAGGTGGGGGAGGAAGGGTGCTTAGATATTTAGTTTCAGGAACGTTAAAGTTGTTTTTCAGGTTCAGCTGTAGAGTAAGGTCTCCGGTGTATCGGTCTCGATGCTGGAGGATTCTTTGTTCATATGGGAAGACCGACAAGGGAAAGAGGCAAACTCTGGGTCTCTGGGGATCTGCTCTGTACCGTAGCATATGGAGTCATATAGCCGAAGGGGCCTAGAGGGCATAGCGGCGACCCCTTTTAAGATAGGCTGGTTGCGGGGGAGGGGGTTGCGGTTGGAGTTTCGCAGTTGGTCAGGTGGTGCTAGGTGGGTTGAGTTATGGCCACACGGGGTGTGGCATGGGGGCTGTACGCATGGAGGCAATAGGAAGGCATGGAAAGGGTCTATGGTGCAGGACGTCTTTTCACAAAGTTCATGCAGCTGGCTTTGTCTTATGACTTGGAGTTAGTGGTGGGGGATTCTCTGGGGTTTCCTTTTTCTCATCGGTTGGTTTTGTCAGGGGCAGTTTTCCCTTGAGGAGGCTCTGTCAGGTCCTATGTTTGGGGGGAAGAAAAAGGGGTAGTGCCCCCCCCTTTTCTGGGTGGTGGTTGGCTGTCAAGTTGGCATGTTTCAGCCAAGTTTATTTGTTATTGACAGAGGCAATCCAGGCTGAAAGGGAATGGGTAGACAAGTTCACGAGGTAGGATCTTTAAGATGCTTTAGGAAGTTAGGTGAGTGACAGGTTAATAGTTGTAAAGGTTAAGGTTGAAAGGTTAAAGGTGAAAGGGTAAAGTTCAATGGTCAAAGTTCAAAGGCAAAGGTTAAAAGGTCACAGTAGAGGTGAAAGGGTAAAGTTTAAAGGTCAAAAGATAAAAGGTCACAGGGTACTGAATTGCAGGTTTTAAATGTTGTGTGAGGGAACCTTAGGGGTGGGGGTAGCGTAACTTAGGTAACAGCTTGTATAGTGAGGTTGTAGTTTTGTAAGGCATCAGGCCAAGGGCCTTTTAATTGTGATGTGCACCTGTTTCAATAAAAGCGGCCTTTTACAAACTATTTCAGTGTCAGTGGTCTGTGCCGCTCTCCTGAGAGTCCCATGAATGCATGTCACGATGCTTACTGACAAACGCTGGGAAATGCCCTTACATAGTTTGTAACAGGTATTGCTAATTCATGATGCCGCCAAACTGTAAATCATGCATTTGGAATGCGAATTACATTACCGAATGAAAGTGGGGAAACATGACTGAGTGTGCACAGATAATCAGCTCCATAAAGTCGATATCTATGTTAGATATGCGTTTTACTTTTGTGTCTCTCGCAGTCACCAGTAGCACCAGAGAACACATAACTTATTAGTAAAATGTGCCGCAGGCTGATGTAAGCCCCAGTAACAGTGCAGCACGTGCCTCCAAGCCAGCAATGACCCCTTCATCATGACCTCTGATAGACCCCCCCTCACGTAATCTTAACAGCACAGAGGTGCTGCAGCTTGCAGTGAGTGTGAAAACAAGATCTAGTCGGGACCCGTGGCTGTTCATGATAGGTAAACGTTATGTGTTTAACTTTTTAAATATCTAAAGAATAACATTTGTAAAATTTTTATCACCAGTTCTTCAGTCCAGTCATTGGAGCCCCGAGTTTGAATTCACTGCTAATGCCCTCTTTGATATTCTACTTTTTGCAGATGTGTCCAAGGCACAGGTCCTAAAAAAAGAAGTGGGGGGAATAACCTAGTTAGGCAGTATGCAAGTGACATCACATCCCGCAACATCACGGCACGCAACATTGGCGCACAACATCACGGCACATGACTTCACGGTGCAAAACATCACAGCACATGATATCACACATGGCATCACAGGAAATGACAATATAGAAAGTGGCATCACAAGCCACAACTTCACAGGAAGTGGCATCATAAGAAGTGGCATGAGATCTAAAGCTGTCACATATATGTTCAAAAAGGTCTATCATGTGTACGTTTGGGAGGATAATAGCACAGTGAGCTATGGAAGATGATATGTGACTTCTACACCTTGCAATCATGCAGCTTTATGTAACTCATCTGGTACATTCATTTACAAACGTATATAATTTATCGTACATGTAATATGCACGTGTTGATGTAAAGTGCTCTGACACCCTGCATTCGAATGAGTAGGGCTATACAAGAAAAAATAGTGCTACTTAAATTATTTCCACGCCTCCTCAGGGGAACTAAGCTCTATATAAATGCAATGGGCCCGATTCACAGAACTAACTTAAGACAAAATCCTAAACTTACTACTTAAGGTATTCACAGAAGTTAGGATTTTGTCTTAAGTTTGTCTTAAAACAGACTTAAGACAAACTTAAGACCAAATCTTAACTTCTGTGAATACCAAAAGTAGTAAGTTTAGGATTTTGTCTTAAATTAGTTCTGTGAATCGGCCCCATAGTGTTTTATTGTAAATTCTGGAAAAGAACAACACATCTGATATTTTTACAGTGCATGCATGCATTTCTCCTAAACAGGGATTGAACAAAGTGAAAAGCTGTCTCTCTTAAGTAAGTGTGAAGTGCTAAGAAGGTGTGAGCCCTTGTTTCCCCTCCGCTTCATTTGCATCGGGTGTGAGGCTTCTGGCTGCTCTCAGCGAAAGAGACTCAAACAAAAGGAGACCTGATGACCCCTCAGATTCGGCCTTTGTTATGGGCCCAGCAGGAGTCTTCAGTAAGAAAGCTCCATCCTGTCCCTGCCTGCACGTTGTTGCTTGTTCCAGAAGGGAAGCAGACAACGTGCAGGCGCTGCTGAAAGTGTCCCGGTGTTTGGAAATTATACTGGGACGAGTTCAGCACATTATTTAGTGGGGCCCAAATTCTTGGTAGGTGGACGGCGTTCACCCTGAGAAATAAGTGGGTGGATGCCGTCCACCCATGGGTACCCCCTACTCATGCCCTGGATGTATTGGTCTCTTTTTGTATGAAATGGACTGCTCTCACATGATTTGTTGTGCTTGCTGTTCTGCTTTTCTCTCAACTTCAGACCAACAAACCCCTTATTTTCCAAGATTAGAGCAGGAGCTGCAGTTTATTTCTAAATTTTGTTTAAGTTAAATTCTCATCACCGATACTAATAGATGTTTAGAGTAATGAAAAGCATTTATGCGCAACAAAGCTTCGTTTTTAAGTGTTTCATGTAGTTTCATTGACTGAGGAAATGTATAGCTTTCTAAAGAAGTGTGATGGTTGATTGTAGTTGAATATCGTACATGAGTTCTGGTGACATGAATACAATGCTGGTTGTGAGTTTCTGATGTTGTCCCCAGCCTACCAGACAACCTTATTTTGCCTTTCACCCAAATCGAAAATTAGAAATCATATGTACGTTTTGGTTACTGGGGGTGTCTGTGGGCCTTTGAGTGGGTGCCAACGCTTATTTTGTATCAGCTGTTGCAGATGGTGGCCACGTAAACATATTATTATTATTATTATTAAAAAAATTTATAAAGCGCGTAGTCACCCTGAGGTATCCCAGCGCTGTAAATAGGGGCATATTTACTCAGAAATCGCACAGCGGAGCAAGTCATCTTGCTGCACTGCATGATAGGGAAAGGGCAAGAATCTGCCACTCTTAATGATATGTGTCAGAATGCCTGCCCTTTCACAGTGCAGGTGCACATTGTGGTGCCTGGCGACAACGCAGGCACCCTTGCACCAATGTGCAAGGGTGCCTGCGTTGATAGCAGGATTGTTTTTGTGCAGGCAGGGACACCTTCCTGCACAAAATCAATTCCCTGAGGCATATTCCTTTTATTACTGCACCACACATAGAAAGAGGAAGTAAGAAGGAGAAATATAGATATTTCTCCTCGTTGTGCCTCACCGGGTAAGGCGTAGCATCCTGACACATTCCCAGGTCTACCAGTATTGGCAAATATGGGAATACTTTGGAATCCATGGGTGGATGCTTGGTAACATCCACACTCCACTCATGGAATGCCTTCCCAGGGCAGAGTAATGCAATGCAGCAATTTATGCAGTGTTGCGTTACTCTGGATTTATCAAGCCACTCAGGGCCATGCAAGGTAGTCTGGCATGGCTTGATAAATCCTACTTAGGTTTGGTTCTACGCATGGCACAAGGGTGACACAAAACCTACATAAATATGCCCCATATTTTGTGACATATTTTTCATCATCAGCATCTAACTGCTAGCAAGAAGGGTAAAGTATGTGTTTATGCCACCTGAAGGTGAATTTAAAGGTGTCTGGGTGTATGTTTATACTTACTTGGTTGCCTTGTGAAGGTGCTTTAAAAGGTTGTGAGGTGGTTTTGGGTGTGTTTATAATAGGGTCTTTGAGAGTGGGATTTTGAAAGTACGCGTGTGAAATGGGGTTCTCTGGAGGTTTGAAGTTTCCTTGTCATCCAGTTGGAAGGGTGTGTATGATAGCACAGAGGCTATCTGAGGCATTGAGGTTATAACAGTGCATTAAGAGAGTGCATGGGTGGCACTGCATGACTATGTGTAGGAATGTGTGATGTCTAAGAAAGTTTTTAATGTGTCTGAGTGAATTATAAGCATGTTTGGGGTTACTTTTAGGGTTGGGTCATGTTGAAAACAGCAGGAGCAGATCACTGCTGCGCTAATACATTGTTAGATTTGTGGGGCTAGTACTAGATGGCCTGCCCCTAAATCAGATGTTCTTCATGCTGAAATGATGTTTCATAATTTCTAAATGCAATTTGAAGCATTTAGGGCCAGATGTAGGTAATTCTATTTTACCGATTCATAAATACCGAATTTTACCGCTTCGGTATTTATGAATCGGTAAAATAGAAGGGGGGAGATTTAGGTAAATTCGGTAATTGAATTACCGAATCTGTAAAAATCGGTATTTACCGAATCAGTAAATACCGATTCGGTAATGCCCATTGATTAAATACCGATTATTGCAAGGGTGCAGGAGGTGTCACTTTGGTGTCACCCTCTAGCACCCCGAATACAGGCATGTGTGCCATGTGGCACACAGACATGCCCTAAGGGCATGTCTGTCTGTCACATGGCATAGGTGTCCATGCACACATGTGCATGCACACCTGGATTCGGTATTTTACCACCCAATTGAATTGGGTGGTAAAATACCGAATCTGTAAGGCCTTTGGGACTCAGAAGAGTCCCACCTACATTTGGATTTACCGAATCGGTAAAATTACCGATACGGTATTTTACAGAATCGGTAAATTTACCGATTCGGTAAATTTACCGATTCTGTCAAATAAATGCACCTACATGCCAATTCTTAAATACCGGTCAGTAACGGCCGAAATCGGCCGTTACCGACCGGTATTTTGGCTCCTACATCTGGCCCTTAGTCCCTATTCAGAGTTGCAAAACTCTGCAGGGCTGAAAATATGAGAATGGGGTCTGCTAGGTTTTTGGAATTTTCATACAAAAAAAAACAGGGAACACTGGCAATACTTGGCAGCATACAATTTACCAACGAACTGCAAATTAAATTTAAACAAATATTTGAATTATGGCTATCTTTTTTTTCTAAACAGAATGAGAATTTCAGTCGATATAGAAATAACTAGAAACATATAATGTTGGGGAAATTGTGACGGCTAATTCTGCAGCATGTTAGTACAAACAAAATCTATTTTTGAAGACTGTTAATTAAATAATTAAATCATTGATAAGTTTGTGTTTGCCGAATGCATGCTGTAATTGGTGCCCCTCCAATATGCAGAGCAATTCCAAACACAACAAGTCTCTCAAACTGAGCTACTCATTGTGTGCATGCTGACAGACTGCTGTCCCTAGGCCCCGCTTTCCCATCTTCAAATAACACACACTGGAACAGCAGCTTACTAATTTTTCCAGGTGCATGCATAATGTGCTGCTCCAGTCTAGGTTTTGTTTTTTTAATTCTGGGATTTATCCCAAAATAAAACAAGACTGCAAGTCCCCTATTAGTAGGCAAAACGCATGGACTCGGGCAGCCCATCACACATAGACCCATAAATCTTGGCAGCTATGGCGACAGAAGGGGAATGAAAGATCTCCCAGCCTTGCAGTGTGGAGCCTGGTGATGCCCCCTCAACTCCATGCCTGCACTGCATCTCCAAGTAACTTTCACGGATGCTCAAGGTCTTGACAACCAGCTGTGTTCCCTCTGCTGTTTGAAATTGTGAATCTATTCTGTGTCCATTGGGCCCATGTCAGTCTACACTTATATGTGAGTGGACTGGAGGGGGGTAGTATTTTAGCAGATGAAACCTTTGTGCACATGTTCAAAGGACACTCAGGCCAAGCTCTGTGTCTACAAAATGTTCAGAGCCAGGGTAAATTGTGATGGTAAGTGCATCTGAGCTCAACAGTTTTCATCTTTGCACAAAATACACAGAGTTCCCACTTCTCTGACTTATGGAAAAGGTCTGGCAGGAGTCAACGAAAATCCTTTTTCTGGCAGATTACATACATATTTTCCATATTGCTTTTCATTCCGAATTGATCTTTGGAAGGTACTGCTTGCATTCTTCTGTCTTCCACAGACAAATGTTTTCAATCTGCTATGGTAAATACCTCTCGGAGTGTAATTTCCCTGGAGTCTTAACCCCTTCGCTGCGGGGGATATTCCCCCACTGTGCTGGGGGTGAGGGGGGCGCGCACAGCGCTCACATGCTCATGACGAGCTCAGCTCGTCATGAGGCACGGCGCTCCTGTGCTCATGACGAGCTCAGCTTTTCACGGCCACACCCGTTCCCGTGGAACACTCAGCACAGCAGGGGAATTATCCCCGCATGCGAGCGTTCCACGGCTCATGACGAGCTGAGCTCGTCATGAGCACCGGAGCGCCGTGGCTCATGACGAGCTCAGTTCGTCATGAGCATTCAAGGGGTTAAAATGCATTATTTGGGGGTGCTTTGTTAACTTTTCTCACTAAGGCCTTCTATTTTTTACACTAACATTACAGAGGGTGGAGGTGCAGCAGTCACGCAGCTGATGAAGTAGGTCACCCACTGCACTCAGGCCTTGTACAAGGAGCTCTAGTAATTCTGTTTCACTGCTATACTCAAAAATCATAGAGAGGCTTCGGCAAAGTAAGCTTTTCTTTTTGAACAAGAAAGAGTCCTCAGGCTGTTGCGGTTCATTTTGCACATATAGATATACAAGAGCTATAGGCTTCATTTGCACTCCTCACTGGTTCAAAGTGTAGGAGGCTGGCTCACTATATAGTGTCCACCTATGGTGAGGCACTGTGCACTGAGTCCAGGCTACCCTTAGTGATAGTGTTAAGGTCCCTGAAAACTAGAGCTCTCAAGGGGTAGTTGTGGAGAGCAGCTAAGGCTTATTCAGAAGGGTGTAAAGTAGGTGCATTTACCACTATAGCCTGTCAATAAGCGTTTTCACTCAAGAAAGGTGTCAGAACCTTAGAACTTACTCTTGACTCTCCAGCTACTGCACAGGAACAGAGATGCTAGAACCCAAGCCCCTCTTGGCAATGCTGGTGGGTCTTATATAGAACACTCCATCATTACCTCAAGGGACGGGGGAATTGGATAAAATAATAAACAGAGAAGAGACTGGCCCTGCAATGGCTTCCTCAATCTGCTACCCTCGGTGTTGTCTTGCAGATGGAAACCTAAAAGCAATAACACATCGTTACAATCCTAACCTCCTACTCTCTCTATTGGATTCTATTCTGTTATTTCCTCTCACCCACCAATATGCAGCTGAACCTTAGCTCCTCTTCTTATGTGTGTGGTGATTTCTGTTCTCCTCTATTAGTTGTCACTAGTGAGAGAGAAAGGGACAAGGATTGATTTATATATATATATGTATCCCTAGTATTCCTAACTGACTTACTATTGAACTCTATGTAGGTGCACTTACTTCACTAATAACGGAGAATGCCTTCTATTTGGGTTTCTGGTATCTTTATGTATTCATTAGGTCTCTTTTCTTATTTTCTAACCCTGCCTTTTTCTTCTTTCCACAGATTGCTGAGTTATAAACACTCCTGACTCTTGGGTGAGTTTCTAAACATATTTACATTGTATTTACATTGCTTTTTGTTGAACTGCGTATTGTCCATATTTACTCATGGTATATTTCCTTTTCTTTTCCTTTTTCAGGTATGACCAAAGGACTGTATTTTCTTTCTTTCAGAGAAAAACAAACGGTAAGTACTCGAGATAGTGGTTGTAATTAAAAGTCTATTAATTCCCTTCTCCACTTAGCTCTTATTTTTGGGTCTGTGTTCCAGCGCTTTCCTTCGCCGTCTTGGAACTGTCTCTAAGCATTGACACCTCTTCCTCAGTTAAGCACTCGATAACGGCCACCTTCAACTGCCGTTCTCCTGGAAAAAGCCTCGGCAACCTGCGCTTGCTCTAGAGCCAGGTACCGAGAGTGTAATGAGGTACTTCAATAGTCGCTCTCCTGGAAACCTCGGCAACCCGCGCTTGAATCACGCGCCGGGTCCTGAAGTGCTACGAATTACTTCTGAGTATGCGGGTATGACTGGAACTCCTATTACGACCTTCACTTCTCTGACAGGAATTCGCTGATGGTCACAAAACGAACCTCTATGGGCGATAGACTTTGGTGAAGTGCGCATTTCCGCCGGAGCTCGCGCTTCACATTGCGTTCACGAAGCTTGGTGTCAGAGAGACTAGCGCGCCTACTGAGCCTCTTCCATGGCCACAGCGGCGGCCATCTTGAGTCTCCAGGAGCGCACCCTTTTCGACCAAGCATTTCGTCCCATGTACATTGTGGTCGGATAGTAGAGGACAGAACCTATGGTTTGGGTCCTGACAGTACCCCCCAACAAGGCAGGTCCTTCCTTTCCTGGCTTGGAGGGAAATCGTTGATGAAAGGATCTAATTAACCTAGGTGCATTTACATCCTCCACTCTTTCCCAGGATCGTTCTTCTGGACCGTAACCCTTCCAGTCTATTAAATAGTACAGTTTTCCTCTGGATCTTTTGGAATCCAAAATTTCTTTCACTTCGTACTCAGGTCCTGTTTCTAGCTGAATTGGCTTCGGGGGTGATTGACGTCGCAGGCTTGCAGGGGCCTTCTTCAATAATGAAACATGGAAGACTGGATGTATCTTGATCTTGGGTGGCAAGTTTAGCCGATAAGTTACCTGATTGATTTGCTCCTCGATTGGATAAGGACCAATAAATCGAGGTTGAAACTTCCTGTTTCCCCTCAACCTCAAATTTCTGGTACTCAACCAAACCTGGTCTCCATTAGTCAAGGATGGCCCCTTGCGTCTTTTCCGATCAGCGTATTTTTTGTACTTTTCCTTGGCTACTGTAGATTGTCCACTGCTCTTTGTTGAATTAGAAGCAGGTGCGACATAACTTCCTTGACTGCTGGGACTGCTGTTTCCGTTTGTCGAATGGTAGCATTTGGGTGCCTGCCTTTGTTCAGGAAAAAAGGGGAATAACCGGTCGAATTGTTCTTCGCATTATTGTGGTCGAATTCCGCTGTCCACAAATAATCCGACCAATTACCTTCCTCTTTCAAAAGAAACAGTCGCAAATATTGTTCCAGTTCTTGGTTCACCCTTTCTGTCTGCCCATCTGTTTCTGGGTGATAACTAGTGGAGAATCTGACTTCCGACCCTAAACCCTCCATAAAGGCTCTCCAGAAATGGGACACGAATTGGGAACCACTATCCGAGATGACAATTTTAGGGATCCCATGTAACTTGACAATCTGGGAACTAAAATGGACGGCTAACTGTTTGGCTGAAGGAACCCCTTTTAAAGCGGTAAAGTGTGCCATCTTTGAAAAGGCGTCCACCACCATTAGGATGGTGTTGTACCCTTGACTAATTGGTAGATCTGTGATAAGGTCTAGTGTAACTGTATGCCATGGATGGGGAGGTGTAGGTAGGGGTTGCAATAACCCCTTTGGAGCCTGCCGTTCAGACTTCCCATGCGCGCAAATCTCACAAGACTTGACATACTTCTCTATATCTGTTGTCATCCTTGGCCACCAGTAATGTCTTTTAATTATCTCCTCGGTCTTAGCTTCTCCTTTGTGACCAGCCAATCTGTCATCATGGCATTCACGCATAACTTGCTGTTGCAAATCTGTGGTCGGAAGGTACAAAGCGTCTTGATGATAAGGCATTTGTTGAATGATTTTTCTGCTGGCATCCTTCTCCGTCCAACTTTGCATAGCCTCCGGGGTCATGATGTCAGCAATCGATTCTTGTAGTCGGATGGAGGTGATGGCTGCCATTGATTTTATCACTGGGAATGATTGGCTGAATGTCGGTGACGGTCTTCTGTGATTCTGTACCAATCCTGGACAAGGCATCTGCCTTTCCATTTTGAGCTCCTGGACGAAACGTGATCACAAAATCGTAGTCAGCGAAATACAAAGACCATCTTAGTTGTCGTGGTGTAAGAGTCCTGGCTGTTTTCAGAAATTTTAGATTACGATGATCGGTAAACACCATTACTTGGTGCCGGGCTCCCATCAAGTAGTGTCTCTACTCCTTAAAGGCATCCTTAATCGCCAACAACTCTTTCTCAGTGATCGTGTAGTTTACCTCCGCCTGAGTCAACTTTCTTGATCGATAGGCCACTGGGTGTAGTTGGCCTGTGGTCTTATGTTGCTGCGATAAAATTCGTCCTACAGCTAGATCCGATGCATCGGTCTCTACATAAAAAGGCTCTGATGGGTCAGCATGCAACAAGACAGGCGCTGTGGTGAAGTCCTCCTTTAGGGATTGAAAGGCCTCCTCCGACTCCGTTGACCACTCAAACTTGGTTCCTTTCCTCAACAGTTTCATGAGGGGAAGAATCTTCCTGGAGAACTCGCTAATAAATCTTCGGTAGAAATTGGCGAATCCTATGAAACTTTGGACTTCTTTTACACTTCTCGGAGATTCCCAGCTCTTAACCGCCTCCACCTTACGTTGATCCATCAGAACTCCGGAAGGCGACAACACGAAACCCAAGAACTCCACCTGCGATACACCAAATGCGCATTTTTCTAGTTTCACAAACAACTTGTTCTCCTGCAGTTTCCGTAACACTTCCTTCACTTGGTCATGATGCTTCTCCACGTCAGAGGAATAAATGAGGATGTCATCAATGTACACTATCGCACACTGGTCTATAAATTCCTTCAGGACGTCGTTGATGAAGTGCTGAAAGGCTGCAGGAGCATTACACAGTCCATAGGGCATCACTTGATATTCAAAAAGCCCAAACCTAGTCCAAAATGCCATCTTCCACTCATCTCCCTCACGCATATGAACCAGATGATAGGCTCCTCTCAAATCGAGCTTAGTGTAGACTTGCGCTCCCTTCACTTGGTCCAGAAGCACCGAAATCAATGGCAATGGGTACCGGTTCTTCTTGGTTATCTTGTTAATGGCTCTGTAGTCAATACACATCCGCAATTCTCCTTCCTTCTTCGGCACGGAAAATAAGGGAGAAGAAACAGGAGACTGGGACGGTCGGATGAAACCATTGGCAAGGTATTTATCCAGGTACTCTTTTAGATGTTGGTGCTCCTTCTCGGTCAAGGCATAGACACGACTACATGGTAAGTTGGATCCTGGCTCCAGTTCAATCTTACAGTCGTAAACTCAATGTGGAGGTAACAGTTCAGCTTCCACTTCGTCAAAGACGTCCGCAAACTCTTTATATTCTTCGGGAATCTCCTGAACGTTAATCACGCACATTGAGTGCTCAATAGAGCACAAGGACAAGGCTGGGTTGTTCCTTACCCATTCGGTTTTTGAATTTAAACAATTCTCTCGACAATAACTCAAATCCATTACTACAGTTCTGGAACTCCAGTTGATTGTAGGATTATGCTCCGTAAGCCACGGAAGACCAAGGATCAGCTGAAACTGGGGAGCGTCTATTAAATTAAACTGGATCTTTTCCTGATGACCGTCATTGGCCGTCAACTGGATTACTTCCGTGTGGCGCACGATTGGTCCCGAAGAAAGGTTTGTCTCATCAACTGCCCGAACAGGCTCGCTCTTCAACTTCCGGATTGCCTGGATTCCCACTTTAGCGGCAAATCTCAAATCACAGAAATTTCCTGTAGCTCCCGAATCTATCGTGACAGATACTTCCGTTAAGGTGGTCTGCCCAAACTTCACTTCCATGGTCATGACTAAATGCGGGGCCGCTGACTGTAGTGTATTTGCTACTTGATACTCATGCGGAGTTATACTTTGAATCGCACCTACCTGCTCAACTCCTCCCACAGGTGGTGCCGTTCGTTTTCCTTCGGCTTGAAGGTACTCTTAGGCTTCTTTGGGCAATCTCGAACAAAATGATTCCCAGATCCACAATACATGCATTGATTATTGGCCCTCCTTTTCTCCTTCTCTTCCTTGGTCAATGGGCCTCTTATTGCTCCGATCTGCATTGGTTCGGCTCCCGAGTGAATCTCTGAGGTTCTAGCTCCATCTGACCAAGCCCGGTCAAATCGCGGGGGTATCACCTTGAAGTCTTTTTTCCTTTCTCCTCGTCTCTCCCCCTGGCGGAAATCTATCTCCAATACCAAATCTATGAGTGCTGATACAGCGGTAGGCCGATTAGGAATCTTGGCCAAGGTGTCTTTTAATTCGTCTCTCAATCCACGGTAGAATATCGCCACTCTCTTGCTTTCTGGCCAATCGGTCTCCACCACTAACTTATTGAACTGAGCCAGATAGGCGATTAAGTCTCGATTTCCTTGTCGTAAGTCAAGCAATTTGTTATCCACCACTTGAGAAATTCTCCGTCGGTCGAATATCCGTAAGAATTCTCGTTTGAAATCTTCAAAATTCCTTAACAAAGGATCATCCCGTGGGCCTAATGGCATGGACCACAAAGCTGCATCCCCACTTAGATAAGAGAGTATGAAGGCCACTCTAGACTGCGCGTCTGGGAAGATTGAAGGGCGGCACATGAAGTGTAATGAGCATTGGGAGAGGAATATCTGCGCCTTCTGTGGGTCCCCGCTAAATCTCTCTGGAGCTGCCAAAGGTATAACTGGGGAGAGGGAGTGTATTAGTTGTGTGGTCGTCCTATTGGTGGTCTCTAATACTGGATTCATGGCCTCCCTCTCAAAACTACTGGGTTGACGTAATCTTAGCGCCAATTCAGCTGTTTCTTTTCTGGCACTAACTACCTCTTGTCTCAGGTTTCGATTCTCCTCCCTAACCGCTCCCAATTCTTTTTGTATTGCGTCTAGGATTGTTCCTAAAGATTGGACATCAATTCCTTTCGCCATCTCTGTTCGGGTGCGAAGGCAACTTGGGCACTTCACTCTGTCAGAACCTTAGAACTTACTCTTGACTCTCCAGCTACTGCACAGGAACAGAGATGCTAGAACCCAAGCCCCTCTTGGCCATGCTGGTGGGTCTTATACAGAACCCTCCATCATTACCTCAAGGGACGGGGGAATTGGATAAAATAATAAACAGAGAAGAGACTGGGCCTGCGATGGCTTCCTCAATCTGCTACCCTCGGTGCTGTCTTGCAGATAGAAACCTAAAAGCAATAACACATTGTTACAATCCTAACCTCCTACTCTCTCTATTGGATTCTATTCTCTTATTTCCTCTCACCCACCAATATGCAGCTGAACCTTAGCTCCTCTTCTTATGTGTGTGGTGATTTCTGTTCTCCTCTATTAGTTGTCACTAGTGGGAGAGAAAGGGACAAGGATTGATTTATATATATATATGTATCCCTAGTATTCCTAACTGACTTACTATTGAACTCTATGTAGGTGCACTTACTTCACTAATAACGGAGAATGCCTTCTATTTGGGTTTCTGCTATCTTTATGTATTCATTAGGTCTCTTTTCTTATTTTCTAACCTTGCCTTTTTCTTCTTTCCACAGATTGCTGAGTTATAAACACTCCTGACTCTTGGGTGAGTTTCTAAACATATTCACATTGTATTTACATTGCTTTTTGTTGAACTGCGTATTGTCCATATTTACTCATGGTATATTTCCTTTTCTTTTCCTTTTTCAGGTATGATCAAAGGACTGTATTTTCTTTCTTTCAGAGAAAAACAAACGGTAAGTACTCGAGGTAGTGGTTGTAATTAAAAGTCTATTAATTCCCTTCTCCACTTAGCTCTTATTTTCGGGTCTGTGTTCCAGCGCTTTCCTTCGCCGTCTTGGAACTGTCTCTAAGCATTGACACCTCTTCCTCAGTTAAGCACTCGATAACGGCCACCTTCAACTGCCGTTCTCCTGGAAAAAGCCTCGGCAACCTGCGCTTGCTCTAGAGCCAGGTACCGAGAGTGTAATGAGGTATTTCAATAGTCGCTCTCCTGGAAACCTCGGCAACCCGCGCTTGAATCAAGCGCCGGGTCCCGAAGTGCTTCGAATTACTTCTGAGTATGTGGGTATGACTGGAACTCCTATTACGACCTTCACTTCTCTTACAGGAATTCGCTGATGGTCACAAAACGTACCTCTATGGGCGATAGACTTTGGTGAAGTGCGCATTTCCGCCGGAGCTTGCGCTTCACATTGCGTTCACGAAGCTTGGGGTCAGAGAGACTAGCACGCCTACTGAGCCTCTTCCATGGCCACAGCGGCGGCCATCTTGAGTCTCCAGGAGCGCACCCTTTTCGACCAAGAATTTCGTCCCATGTACATTGTGGTCGGATAGTAGAGGACAGAACCTATGGTTTGGGTCCTGACAAAAGGACCATACCAGGTGAGTATAAAAATGATTTGTATCTATTAACACACACTAGACACTAACTTGGTATATCTCTTACCCGGAGATATTAACTACACACAAGAAATACTTATGAAATAGGTAAGTAGCATAAGAAAACTCATAGGGTCCAACTGGGGGGGCAGAGCATATAGTAAAATTGTAGGTTGTGAAGTAAGTACCAACACAGGACTAGTACCCAAGGATAGAAGTACCCAGAGGAATCACAGAACCACCTAGGATGATTAGCCAGGGACCCCAAGGCGCCTGGGTGCAGAGTGGTTCCACCGGGTCAAATATCCAAAGGGTAACACGGGATAAGTCTCAATTGGATAGGTAACTGCGGCTGTGTGTTAAGTTTGATTCTGAGGAGGAAGCAGTATACTGCATATCGAGTGTAGGGAGGTGTCTGAGATCGTAGGGCCAGATACATGACCATTTTCTGTTCTCACTAACGGGAAATCGGCTCGTTTGCGACTGCAAACTAGTTCTGCCCTATTTACAAACCCTATTTTGCGACTTGGTAACATATTATTGACTCACAAAATAGAGTTTGCGACTCGCTATTAGGAAGGGGAGTACCAAGGGAGTCCCTTCCTAATAGCAACTCGCACTTCAATGTAAGAATGTTTTCACTTGCAGTTTACGACCCATTTCAAACGGGTGGTAACCCTCTTGCAAACAGGAAGGGATCCCCAGGGGACCCATTCCCCTTTGTGACTGGCATTGAAATATTTTTTAGGAGCAGGCAGTTGTCCGATGGACCACTGCCTACTCTTAAAAAATGAAACAGTAATGTTTTATTTTTATTTTTTAAAACTAGCCCATTGCAAATTCAAGTTGCAAAATGACGCAATTTACAACTTGCAAATTGGTAGGGTCGTACATCTGGCCCCATGTGTCTTCAGGGCAATTGGGGCACTATTTAACTGTTTAAGGTGTGTGGTGTGAATGTTTATACCTGGCTGATGGGTGTGATTTTTGCTGTTTGGAGGGAATTGTAAGAGTCTCTGAAATGTTGTGAGCTGGAGCAGATTGAAGGTTTGGCAGAGCTGTGAGGATTTTTGGTTGTGTTGGTAGAGTGCCGGTGGATATTTTGAAGTTGATTGGGTGCATGTTGAGGGTCTCTGGGTGCTTTTTATGATATACAAGCACATTGTGAGTTCCAGAGTGGTATCACAAGATTGTCGGGGCACGCTATGAGGGTGTCAAGGGAGCACTGGTGGTCTCCAGGGAAGTGGTATTAGTGTCTATGATAAATTTTGAGTGCCAGGGTTTTGAGGGGATGTGAAGTGTTGCCTTATGAGGGCTATTTGGTTGAGCTTTTGAGCCTGTGAGAGCTATTGGGACTCTTGTGAGGGTGTCTGGATGTGTTGTGATAGTCTTAGTGTGAAGCTTTGGGGATGTCTTGTTTCTTTAGTGTGTAATTGAACATAGAAAGATCATATGGATAACATTGTACAGCTGTTTAAGAGTATTGTGAGCATGCCTGAGGAGTGGAGGTGGCTTGGACCACTGGCATTTTAAAAGTGTATGGTGTATTGTGAAGGTGCACAGTTGTCTGGAGTGTTTTGAGAGTTATGAGGAAGCTTTATACAGCTCTCTAGGGTATTAAGTGACAATTTTAAGGAAGTTCCATTTTGGGTTGTTTAGTGGCGAGAGACAGTTATATGTATGGAAGGGCATTTTTGGTGTTGTAAGGCTGTTTGAGCAGGGTAGATGTTTGTGAGAGATGTGAGGGTGCCTTGTAGGTTCTTTGCGAGAGGTACTGGCTATTTTAATGGTGTGTGGGCTCGCATTGATTGATTGTGATGAAGACCTGTTGTATAGCTGTTGAATATCTGTGCTTAATTTTAAAATATGTTTTTATCTTGGAGAAGTGTGGCTCAATGGTTAGAGCGGCAGACCATGATGCAGAGGTCTAGCCCGGGACCAGGGTTCAATTCCCCGCCTCGGCGGGTCTTGAGCTCAAAAATTCCACGGACCTGATAATTCTTGCCTCAGGTGCCTATTCCAATCATGGAGTCCCACTATGCAACTCTGGGCAATAGCTTGCTTAATCTCCACAACGGCCCCCACAACGCTAAGGATGCCTGGCCTCCACCATGGGGGTGCCCAGGAGTGGACACCTCACAGGGAAAGCCAGGATGGGTTCCACAGCGGTATTCGTACAAGCGCCTTGAGACCCTTGCGGGTGAGTAGTGCGCTATACAAGTATCAATTTACAATTTATCTTTACATAGTGGAACCTGAACATGTGAGAACATTTTAATAAGGGGTTTGCTGGAGGCAGACCGAAGAAGAACATGAACAAACACGTGGCCCTGCAGGCAAGCCTGTTGACCATTATCAAAGAGGTGTCAGTGAGGTAAGTCGGTGACTAGAAGGTATGCCAAGTCCGTGGACCTCCTGGGAAGTCCACAAAAAGCAACTTGGTATACTTTCTGGGAATCTGGATCTATACCCTACTCTTTCAACCTAAGTAGCATAGGGTCAGGTTATAGGCATACTTTTTTTTCAGGCAGACCAGTACACTTTGAAACCTAAACATAGAGGTAGTATAGGGTCAGTTTGTAGATTTGTGGTTTGCAGTTTGCCTTCCTCCAATGCCCTCACTGAAGTGCTTTTGCTGCCAGGAGAGCTACAGTACTACTTTGTACAGTTGGTTCAATGCATCCTCTCTCTCATTTCGTTTCTGCT
This sequence comes from Lissotriton helveticus, assembly GCF_964261635.1. Lineage (NCBI taxonomy): Eukaryota > Metazoa > Chordata > Amphibia > Caudata > Salamandridae > Lissotriton > Lissotriton helveticus. The sequence goes on from NC_136071.1 coordinate 957,482,824, forward strand.
GTCCGCACAAAGAATGTTTAGTTTAGGGACAGGTTGCAGGCACACTCACTCTTTTTTCCCTTCTAGTTGGACCAGGCACTTCGTCAACCATCAGCTGCACATGTTTAGGGATGAGTAGACTTCTTTCTTTAACTGTTGGACATTAGACTGTGTACATAAGCCTCCCCACAGTGGGCCCTCAGGATTCAATGGGAGTTAATCCCCCAACTTAATGCCCCCCATGGGGCACATTTGCACAGTGGTGAAGGGAGGGGGCGAGGCCTGAGGTGACATGTGTGCAAACACGCCCTGTGGCGTGTTTTATGTTGGGTAATTAATTCCTCTTCAATCCTGAGGGTCCATGTGGGCCAAGTAGCCCACCAGGTACCTCCAGTATGCGCCGCGGAGCTGCGTTGCAGAGTGTTGTAAAAAGGGGAGTGGCCTCTGAACACCTCTCTGCAACGCAGCTCTCTGGCGCATACTGGAGGTACCTGGTGGGCTAGTTGGCCCCCAGGAACCCTCAGGATTGAAGAGGAATTAATTCCCCAATATTAAAAAGCACCACAGGGCGTGTTGGCAGAGATTTCACCTATGGCCTCGCCACCTTCCTTCACCATTGCGCAAATGCGCCCCGTCACGAGTTGTAAGTTGGGGAATTAATTCTCTTTCAATACTGAGGGTCCCTGAGGGCCAACTAGCCCACCAGGTACCTCTAGTATGCGCCAGGGAGCTGCGCTGCAGAGAGGTGTTCAGAGGCCACGTCCCTTTTTACACCTCTCTGCAATGCACCTCTGTGGCACTTACTGGAGGTACCTAGTGGACTACTTAGACTCTAGGGACCCTCAGGATTCAAGGGACTTAATCTCCCAACTTAAAACGGCCACAGGGTGTGTTTACACATTGGTGAAGGGAGGGGACGGGGCCTGAGGTGACGTGTGCAAACACGCCCTGTGGTGCGTTTTAAGTGGTGGAAATAATTGCCCTTCAAACCTGAGGGCCCTTGGGGGCTTACTAGCCCACCAGGTGCTTCCAGTAAGCGCCACTGTGCTGCGTTGTAGAGAAGGGGTCCATGCCATGCCCTTTTTTACACCTCATTGCAACACAGCTCTGTGGTGCTTACTGGAGGTACCTAGTGGGCTAGTTGGGCCCTAGGGACCCTCAGGATTCAAGGGGACTTAGGGCCCGATGTAGGTAAAAGTCATTTACCGATTTTAAAATACCGATTTTTACCGAATCGGTATTCTGAAATCGGAAAATGAGATGTAGAAAAAAATAAATCAGTAAAATACCGATTCGGTAACATTCGGTATCGTGTTTCGACACTTACCGAATCGGTAGATACCGATTCGGTAATGACAATACAACCGTATGGCCCAAAAGGCCCATAGGAATGCATTGGCAAAACCGATTCGGTATTTACCGATTCGGTATTTCCCGATTCGGTATAAATACCGATTCGGTAAATACCGAATCAGTAAACACGGAATCGGCAAGCAAGGAAAAGTGAAACTAACGAAAGCAGCCAATGAGGTGGAAGCACCCTCCCCCACCCTAGCAGGGAGTGGCAACCCAGGCAGGTGCAACTCATCAGAACTTTCTGGAGAGGCAGCCAGAGCTGAGCAGGGAGAGTGAGCAGCAGAGAGAGTGGTTGGAGATTTTTGAACACAGTGAAAATGGCAAGCAGCTCTGAGAGCCAGAAGGCTGAGAGAAAGCGCAAGGTGAAGTTCAGCAGCATGGAGCTGCAAGTATTGGTGGAGGAGGTGGTGAGGGTCCACAGGTAGCTGTATGGGAGGCTGTCCCTCACAGTCCCTGAGTCTACAAAGAGGAAACTGTGGAGTGCCATCAGTGAGAGGGTCAATGCTGTCGGTGTGACCCCCAGGAGCATGGATGACCTCAAGAAGAGGTTTTATGATATCCGGAGCCTCACCAAGAGGAAATTGGCAGAGCTCCACAAGCAGGCAGGACTGACCGGTGGAGGCAGGAACCCCGCGCCCCCCCTCACTGAACTGGAGGAACTGGTGTCCACAACGATTGAGACGGAGAGTGTGGTTGGAGTTGGGGACATGGACAGCTCAGCCAGAGCCAAAGCAAAAGGTAAGAAGCATGCACAGCATGACACACCCTACCAGACACCTCCCCATTGGCCCCAATGTACAGCCAAACCCCAGTCCAGTACTGCTAGCAAAATACATGAGCAATACATGATAGGATATGTAGACAGCCAATGTAGGAACTATTTACAGTGCACATTAAACTGCAATGCACTTTAAGAAAGAATCAGAGTAATGAAAATGACATGTACAATGTATTTATTGTGTTGACAGTAAGACATTTCCGCTCAGTTGACAAATGCTACTTTATTCCTAGGGGCCATCAGGTAGTGGAGCAGCAGCTGCACAAGTGTCAGCTCCAGCAACAGCGGACAGTGCGGTGGCAGGGCCAAGCAGCATGGATGCCTCACAGGAGGTGGAGGACAGCAGTGCCATGGCCAATGAGGATGACTCAGGACATGCCCTCTTAATTTCCCACTCCCCCCAATTGTCACAATCCCCACCATTGCAGTTCTCACCAGAGAACTCACCCACACGGTCCACGCCAGCACCTGCCACAGCTCCAGCCAGGAGGAGTATTGTGGCCCCATTGACCATCATGGAGGGAGCTGCGGGTCAGGCACCAGCACCCACACCTGTGACACCTGTGGCACAGCAGGCCACCCAGCAGACCAGCACCAATCCCCGCCGCCCACGCACTTCCAGCAGTGCAATTCCATCATGGGCGGGCACCGTCTTCCAAGGGCTTGAGGGGAGCATGGTGCGGATCCAGGGGATGCAGGCCAAGTCCATCCTCGCTTGCCACCGGCAATTGCGTGAACATAACCTGCAGATGGGGGGAATGACAAAGGGATTTGCTGAGTTTGTGGCAAGTAACCGGGCAATTGCAACAGGAATGGGTCGCATAACAACTGCCATAACACAGCTGTGTGCCAAGATGGAGGAGAGTGAGCACACAAGGCGCAGGGATGCCCATGTACAGACCCGGGCAATTAACCGTCTTGCCGCAGCAACAGCCCTGCTATGCCGCCGAGGGTCAAATATGGAACAGTGCCTCACTCAAAACACTGCGGAGGTGACCAGGGGCATGGCCCGCATCACCAGTGCCATGGAGACACTCCTCATATCCAACGTAGTGGTGAATCCTGCCCTGGACGTGGCCGAGGCTGGGGACAGCAGCAGCCGCAGCAGTCCGGCCAGCGCAGTGTCCGAGCCGCGCCGGAGCTCCAGGCGCTCCACAGAGGCAGCCGGACATGCAGAAGGGGGAGAGCCGCATCCCAATGGGTCTGCAAAGCGCAGCAGGAAATGACACTGCCAGTGTGGGTGAGGCAACCCGGCCCATTCCCTGTCCCCACATTGCAGTTAATAATTTCATTTGTTGCACATCAGTGCTGTAACGTTGTACAAAAAATTTAAATTTGTCATTTCTTCACATCCATAACGTGTCTGTGCATCTGTACTCACTCAGAAATAGTTGTCTGTTATTTCCTCACGTCTGAACCTGCCATCACTTGGTGTAGACACTCCAGCAGGTTGTGTTTGTGGCACAGCAATGTCATCGTCAGGGTCCTCGTAGTTAGACAACTCTACCTCTGTGCCCTTCTTGACCGCAAGGTTGTGCAACATTGCACAGACAGCAATCATCTTGCAGCAGGTGATGGGGGTATTTTGCCTTGCACCTCCGCTCTTGTGCAAGCATCTGAACCTGCTTTTCCAGATGCCGAAGGTCCGTTCTACTACATTCCTTGTGCTTTTGTGTGCACGGTTATACCTCCTTTGGCTGGGTGTTGAGGGGTTGAGGTAGGGGGTGAGAATGAATGAGCGGAGGGCATATGCACTGTCGCCTAGAAGGAAAAGGGGTAACATTACTCACATGCATACATGTACTTCACACTGCTATTTAGGTTATGGGGGTCTGACACTGTGTCTTACCTAGGAGGTATCCTTCACCGAATTCCCCTGCCGTCAGCCGTGCATAAATTCCCTATTTTGAAAGATGTAGGAGTCGTGGGTACTCCCTGGAAATTTTGCTACCAGGTCAGTGATGACACACTTAGCATTACAAATCACCTGCACATTTATGGTGTGCCGTGACTTCCGATTGCGGTATACGTATTCCGTGTCAGCACGGGGGCAAATCGGAATGTGTGTGCCATCTATGCAGCCAATGATGTGGGGGAATCTTGCCATCTGGTAGAAGTCTGCTTTTGTCTGTACCAGTTCTGCATGGGTTGCAGGGAAGGAAATGTACTGGTCCATCCTTTGTATCATGGCGTCAAGGAACTTGTGGAAGAACCTTGACAGGCAGCTCTGGGTCACCCCTCCTGCCACAGCAATTACACTTTGATAGATGCCAGACGCAAGCAGGTGTAGGCTGCATAGCACCTGCACGTGCACTGGGATTGCGTGTGCCCTTGGGGTGGTGTGCTGCAACAGGGGTTTGAGGTCCTTAATGGGCTCTAAGATGGTCTCTGGGTCCAGCCTGTACCTCTGTAGGATCTCTGCATCTGTCAGCATGAACAGGGTGATCTGCTGTCTATACACCTCCTCCTGTCTCAGCCATTCCCTCTCTCTTCCTTCTGTGGCCGTAGCCGTCTTGCAATGACATAAAATGCCGCCATGGTGCAAGAAGAATTGCATTTTGGGTCCATTTTTATAGGTTGCCCCTGGTTACCACCTGATTCCAATCTATGGTAACTACAGACTCTTAAATACCGAATTTGAAGCTAATTCGGTATTTCAGAGCTTTCCTACATCTCAATCTTCAGTTTTTCACACAGAAGCGGATTTACACCGAATCGGTAATTTTACCGAATCGGTGACTTTACTGATTCGGTATTTTTTTCCGATTCTGTGTTTTTTCTGAATCGGTATTCTACCGAATCGGAGATTTTTCCGATTCCCTATTTTTACTGATTCGGTTTGTTAACGATTCGGTATATTTACCGATTCTGTGTATTTTCCGATTCGGTATTCTAACTATTCGGTAACTTTTCCGAATCGGTATTATCACCGATTTGGGCGGTTTTCGGACTGCTACATCCCGATGGCTCGATACCGATCGGTAACGGCCGAAAATACAGATTTTCGGCCGTTACCGACCGGCCTACATCGGGCCCCTAATCTCCCAAATTAAAACGGCCACAGGGCTCGTTTACACAGTGCTGAAGGGAGGAGGCGCAGCCTGAGGTGATGTGTGCAAACAAGCCCTGTGGCGCGATTTAAGTTGGGGAAATACTTCCCCTTCAATCCTGAGGGCCCCTGGAGGCCAACTAGCCCACCAGGAGCTTCCAGTAAGCGCCACTGCACTGCGTTGCAGAGAGGTGGTCCAGGACGTGCCCATTTTTACACCGCTCTGCAGCGGCGCTTACTGGAGGTACTTAGTGGGCTATTTTGACCCTAGGGATCCTCAGGATTCAAGGGGACTAGTCTCCCAACTTAAAACGGACTTAAGGCGTGTTTACACAGTGGGGAAGGGAGGTGATGGGGCCTGAGGTGGCGTGTGCAAACACGCCCTGTGATTCGTTTTAAGTTGGGGAAATAATTCCCCTTTAATGCTGAGGGCCCCTGGGGGCTAACTATCCCACCAGGTGCTTCCAGTTAATGCCACTGCGCTGTGTTGCAGAGGGGTGGTCCAGGCCATGCCCCTTTTTACACCTCTCTGCAACGCATCTCTGTGGTGCTTGCCTGAGGTATCTAGTGGGTTAGATGGACCCTAGGGACCCTCAGGATTCAAGGGGACTTAATCTCACAACTTAAAACGGCCACAGGATGTGTTTACACGGAGGCTAAGGGAGGGGATGGGGCCTGAGGTGACTTGTGCAAACACGCCCTGTAGCGTGTTTTAAATTGGGGAAATAATTCACCTTCAGTCCTGAGGGCCCCTGGGGGCCAACTAGTCCACCAGGTGGTTCCAGTAAGCGCCACTGCGTTGCAGAGAGGTGGTCCTTTTTACACCTCTCTGCAATGCAGCTCTGTGGCGCAAACTGGAGAAACCTGGTGGGCTAGTTGGACCCAAGGGACACTTAGGATTCAAGGGAACTTTATCCCCCATATTAAAACGGCCGGAGGGCGTGTTTGCACACGTCAGCTCAGCCCCCCTTCCTTCTCCAGTGTGCAAACGTGCCCTTTGGCGCATTTTAAGAGGTAGTTTTAATCCCCCTGCCCTATTATGTACTAGGGTCTTACAGAGGAGGCCATGGTAATCACCAGTGCACCCCAACGCATAGTGTTCCCTGGTGTCTGTCGGTGTTTTAACTGTATTCTAAGTGTCTTTTAGCATAGCCCTGGCTCTAGGACTGGTTAGTCAGAGTCAGTTACCACCAGTAGCCATCTGAAAAAATTGTAAAAACTGGACAAAAACCCAAACACTTATAAATTGACCTAGGTGCTCTCCTTGCAGTACTCTAATCATCCAGTCAATGCCCAAGGAATCATGCAGTGACCCAGGCTTTAACACACGCACTGCTAAAAACCTTGTCCACTACGCATGCAGTCCTCTAACCACCTACACACTTGTCTTTCACACCTTCAAATTACCCAGGCAGTACCTATACACTCCAGCAATCACCCTGGCACTCCCCATGCACTCCTCCAGTCAGCCATCCAGCACATATACTAACCAAAACCCAAACACTTATAAATCCACCCAGGCACTCTCCTTGCAGCTCTCTAATCATTCAGTCAGTACGCAAGTAGTCATGCAGTGACCCAGGCCTTAACACATACACTGCTACAAACCCCTGTCCACTATGCATGCAGTCCTCTAACTACCTACACACTTGTCTTTTATACCTTCAATTACTCAGGTAGTACGCATACACTCCAGAAAACACCCTGCCACTCCCCATGCTTTCCTCCAGTCACCCATTCAGCACCATTTACTAATCCATTCACTGCCCCAAAACCCAAAAACTTATAAATTCACAGAGGCACTCTCATTGCAGTACTCTGATCATTCAGTCACTACCCAAGTACTCATGCAATGACCCAGGCCTTAACACATATACTGCTACAAACCCATATCCACTACGCATGCAGTCCTCTAGCCACCTACACACTTGTATTTCACACATTGAATTACCCAGGCAGTACCTATTCACGCCAGCAAACACCCTGTCACTACTCATGCAATCCTCTAGTCAGCCATCCAGCACCATTATAAAATCATTTAGTCAGTATCCAAGTACTCATGCAGTGACCGAGGCCTTAAGACATGCACTGCTACAAACCCCTGTCCACTACGCATGCAGTCCTTTAACCACCTATGCACTTGTCTTTCACACCTTCAATTCCCCAGTCAGTATACATACACTCCAACAAACACCATGTCACTCCCCTTGCACTCCTCCAGTGACCCATTCAGCACCATGAACTAATCCATTCACTGCGCCAAAACCCAAACACTTATAAATTGACTCAGGCACTCTCCTTGCAGTACTCTAATCATTCAGTCAGTACCCAAGTACTCATGCAATGAGCCAGGCCTTAGCACATGGACTGCTTCAAACGCCTATCCGCTATGCATGTAGTCCTCTAACCACCTACACACTTGTCTCTCACACCTTTAATTCCCCAGTCAGTATCTATACACTTCCAGCAAACACCCTTTCACTCCCCTTACACTCTTCTAGTGACCCATTCAACACCATGTTCTAATCCGTTTACTGTGCCAAAACCCAAACACTCATAAATTCACCCAGGCACTCTCCTTACAGTACTCTAATCATTTGTTCAGTACCCAAGTACTCATGCACTGAGCCAGTCCTTAGCACATGGACTGCTTCAAACCCTTATGAATGAATGAATGAATACTTTCTTGTAGAGCGCATGGCTACCCTCGAGCATCCCAGCGCTGTAGGACCAGAGGACGTGAAGAGACATTATTGAAACAAAAATGTCTTTAGACGCTTCCTGAAAGCCAGATGGTTAGTTTCATGCCTGATGTTATCTGGGAGTTTGTTCCATCCCTTGGCTGCTTGGAAGGAAAGCTGGCGGCCGCCCATCCGGGCTAGCTTCACCCTGGGTACTACCAGCAGATTTCGCTGGTTAGATCTCAGAGATCTCACCGATTGATGGCGACGAAACAGGGGGCCGAGAATGGTAGGGCCGACATTGTGGATGGACTTATGCGCCAAGCACAAGGTTTTAAACATAATCCTCTCCTGGATTGGTAGCCAATGAAGCGACCGAAGTGAGGCCTTTGCCGAGCATCGTTTAGGGACTTTCATGAGCATACGAGCTGCACAATTCTGCACAGATTGCAGAGTTTTTATAGGACCTGCTGGGGCCCCCATATAGACAGCATTTGCATAGTCCAGGCGCGGACGAATCAACGACTGAACCAGCACGCGTCTGGCTTCAAATGGAAGTAGATCCAAAACTTTCTTAAGGACCCTCAACAATCCGTAACAAGTCGCAGCCACCTTCTTGGAATCCTAGAGAGGAGTCCAGCCAGACCCCCAAGCTTTTTATTTGAGTCTTAGGCAACGGAGCCGGTCCCAGACAGTGTGGCCACCAGGGTCCAGGTTAATTGGGGCTTTATAACCCAAGAGCATGATGTCCGTTTGGCCCCATTTAACTTCAAAAAAGGGGAGGTCATCCATTCCAGGACTTTGGTGAGACACGGGGTCAAATTGTTGATCCCCTGATCTAAAGCGTCGTCCCTCACCAGGGAGACGACCAGCTGGGTGTCATTGGCGTAGGTGACAAGTTGGATTCCCCAGGGAAGTACCACCTCAGCCAAAGGTCTCATGTAGATGTTAAACATGGTGGGGCTGAGCGATGATCCCTGGGGAACGCCGTGATTCAATTGCAGCTGGCTCGATGATACCTCTTCCTCAAAGAGAAACATCTGTCCGATGGAAAAGAATGGAGCTATTTAAGGGCCAATGCGGAAACCCCTGCAAGACGTAGCCGGTGCAGCAAGAGGGAATGATTCACAGTGTCGAAGGCTGCGCTGAGGTCCAGCAGGACCACCACAGTGCAGCCTCCCGCATCCACAATGCCCCGGGCCGCCTCCACCACCATTACCAGAGCCGTCTCCGTTTCTTGCTTGGCTCTAAACCCTGTCTGGGTAGTATGTAGTGAACCCGCGGTCTAGATAAAAGAAGACAGGACCTGATTTACATGTTTTTCAGCTATTTTGCTGAGACCCGGTAGCAGCGAGATGGGCCTGTAATTAGCCAGGTCTTCAGGGTCCAAACTAGATTTTTTTAGCAGGGCCCTGACTTTTGCCATCTTCCAGTTGGGGGGCACTACTTCTGATGTCAGAGACGCGTTAATGACCTGCATTATCGCCGGGCAGACCGTCCCCGATACCTGTTTGAGAATCGCCGGAGGCGCAACATCCAGAGGGGAGCCCGATTTCAGGTTGTTGAGGAGACTTTCCATGGTAGCCAGATCTAGTAGCGGGAAGGCTTTAAGACCTCCAGACAGGTCTGGGGCTACTTCCTCCGACATCCCGTTTTCGCTGTCCATCCTATCTGGAATATGTGCAGTTGGCGCAAAGCTGGAGTAGATATTAGACACTTTTGCAGCGAAAAAAGCGGCTAGGTCCTCACAGCGTTTCTGTGGGTTAGGAGCGGGCCTAGTGACCACAGGGGTGGCGACCAAAGTTTGAAAAATTTTAAAAATGTCTCTGAGGGTATTAGCTGCTTCCGTGATTTTACCCTGATAATATGCAGCTTGTGTGGATTTTAATAGTTTTTTGTAAGATCTCAAAGATGATTTATATTCACTTTTCGCCGCAGGGGCAAAGTCCTTTCTCCACTTCCTTTCCGCCCGTTTGCATAGTTGTTTATGCTCCTTGAGTTCCCCCTAGTACCACGGTTGTTTATTAGGGCCCGCCCGATGCCGAACCTCTTTTTTGGGGTGGGTGGCGTCTAGGGTGGAATTAAGCCAGTTGTCAAAGGCTTCGTCAGCTACCACTGGGTCATCATGGAGAGCCGGCGGACATCTCTTCAGGGCCGCCTCCCAATCCTCTACCGGTAGTCTCGACCATATTCGACTGACTTTCTTTGAGAGGGTGACCCTGTGATTCTGTATTGAGGGGGACCACACAAAAGAAAGTAGGACGTGGTCTGACCAAGGAACAAAGCTAGGCTGACCACAGACGATGTTCTCAAAATTGGTAAAAAAGTGATCTAGTAGGTGACCAGCTACATGAGTGGAGCTGGCCACAATTTGTTCCAAATGTACTACTCCCAGGGTATCCAGCAGACACTCCGATGAAGCAGCGTCAGCTTCATCAAGGTGAATATTGAGGTCGCCCAAGATGGAAAAATTAGAGGCACTACTGATGGAGAGAGAGATCTTGTCTAGAAGGTTGTTACAAAAGTCATGATAATCACCCGGTGGTCTATATACCAAGATCCCTGATAAAGTACAAGTGGGCGAGAAGTATATGGAAAAGCCAAGACTCTCGCACTCTACAAGTGGACTCTCAGAGGTTCTGCACACTAAGGTGTTCTTATAGATAATCGCCACACCTCCTCCTCACCCTATCTTACGATCCTGCCTGATAATAGAATAGTTGGGCGGGAGCACCTGGACGATATCCTGGTCGGACGCATCGGTCAGCCAGGTCTCAGTCAAAAAAAGTACATCCAGATCTCGTTCCTCTAGGAGCAGATGGATTTCCACCGCATGTCTCGGGAGAGATCGGCAGTTTAGCAGGGCGAATGTGAAGGAGTTACTTTTGCCACTCACTTGCTTTATAGGCTTTCAATGTGGACAGAGGGACCTTACCTCCTCTGGTAGTGTCTCCTTTGGACAACTAACCTTAACACCTCCTCTGAATGCCCTAAGCTGTTCCCCACTATAACAGAGGGTTTTAGGAGATAAGGGTTCCATTGTTATAGCCCCCAAGCCACGTCCTAGCCCGGCCTGGCACGGACGGGCATAGACGGGCTTTCCTTAGGTGCTCCTTTGGCGCGGTAAGGCACGTACGCTAACACGTACGCTAGCGCGTAGGAGGAGCGTCTGAATATATGCATGCAGCCCCCTAACTAACCAACACACTTATAGTTCTGTACTTATACATTCAACAAAAAAAACCAATATTTCAGTTTCAATATTTTAAAAAACATTTTTATTTCCATTTATATTATAAATATATAATGTAATTTAAAAAATAAAATATGTAAAAATAAACAGTTAAAAAACTGTAGAATATCAGTATAAAAAAATACATATAACTTTTATTACATTTAAAAATTATCATTTAAAAAACCTTCGAAATTCACTGAAAAAACCATAGGTTTCAGACATGTTATAGTTAGGAATTAGATTTTAAAAAACCTTAGAAATTCACTGAAAAAACCATAGGTTTCAGGGCTGTTATAGTTAGCCCGACATCTCACTCGTACAAAACCATTGAAATTCCTCCGTTATAGTTAGTTCTGCTAACTATAACTCGAGCGCCCGCAATCCACTGCTGATGATGTCACATATTACATCATTCATGACATGGTCAATGACATCACTAATTACATCACTTTTGACATCTCAAATGACATCACTGATGACATCATCCAGTTAATGTTGTTTGCTTCGATATTTAAATAAGTATTATATATATATATAGCAATCTGTCTTGAAGACAAATGACATTACTGATTACACCATCCACGTGACAATCAGATACACCTCATCATACACTAGTATAACCTTTCATCACTCACTGTAAAACACAGAGTACCATATTTGAATCCATTGACATACCAATACAAGTTTCTAAAAACCCACTCAGTGATTGCTAGATCTACACACATCTAATCACTTACCTATGGATTCACTCATACATGCTGTCAATGATCAATAGAACACTATCAAATACTTATACACCTATGTGAACATTACACACCAGCACACATCCTATTCACTTATGCAGTCATCCTACTCACTTATGCAAACAATGGATCATACTTACATTTACTCAGCTACACACTTATACAAACACCACTTCATTTATTCATGTAGATAGTAACTCATACTTAGTGTGTTATAAAATCACTATTACAAGTATACAGTTATCCCTACAGTCACTCATACAGTCGCTGAGACATATGTATACTTATTTATATACAACAACTGTCACATACACTGCCTTTTATTTTTCTAGAGGGAGAGGTGTGGCGCCGCGGCCAGGGCGACTGACGTTGGAATCTGGGGACCACGGTTCGATCCCCGGCTCCGGCGGCAGGTTAGCCCAGCACCATGTGACTCTGGGCAATAGCTCGCTTAATCTTCCCGACGGCCCCCAGCGCCTAGAGACCCTTACGGGTGATTGTGCGCTTTACAAATGTGGACTTTACTTTTACTTTACTTTTAGTTTGTTGGACACGTACCATTGAGAGATATATTTGCTCATCACCACGTCCCATAAAGATATTTACTCACCCAAAAACTGTTATAACATATAGTCTTAACCTCATATACCTACTGCATCAACTATTCACACATCGTTGGGCAGTCACACACCCCTCACCGAACCACACACACATTCACTCTCCCATACAAATACTCAGTTAACTAATCAATAACTAATATCGACTTTCACATAGCTAGTAACCAACAGGTGCAGCAGTTTACATAACAACTGACAAAGTGATACAGATATACACACAGTTTAGTCACTATCCAATATATTTAGTGAGACACTATAAATTAGTCAAGTAAACAGTCAATCACACTGCTACTAAATCCTCCATCCAGATATTTATATTTATATATCCACTCATTCTTCAATGCAGATTGCTATATATAAATATATAATACATATTTACATAACGAACCAAACCACATTCACTGGATGATGTCATTTGAGATGTCATCAGTGATGTCATCAGTGATGTCACAGGCCATGTCATGAATGATGTAATATGTGACATCATGAGCAGTGGATTGCGGGCGCACAAGTTTTAGTTAGCAGAACTAACTATAACAGAGGAATTTCAATGGTTTTGTACGAGTGAAATGTCCAGCTAACGATAAAAGCCCTGAAACCTATGGTCATGTGATCAAGCTTCAGGTTGAAGCGAAACTCTGGGCACAATAAAGCTGTTTTAATCTTTGCACCAGCAAATTATGGGTCTACTCCTCGTCATTTCTGCCTGTCAAAGGGCTTGTGAGTGATGGTGACGACTTTTCGTATATATACATATATATATATATATATATATATATATATATATATATATATATATATATATATATATATATATATATATATATATATATATATATATATATATATATATATACAGCTCACGGTTTCCACCAAGCTTCAGCTAAAGAAACCACGCACTCCGGGGGTAGTTCTAAGATGTTTTATTTTAAAGTTCGAAACTTGCAGGGGACTGAGCTGGATATATATATATATATATATATATATATATATATATATATATATATATATATATATATATATATATATATATATATATATATATATATATATATATATATATATATATATATATATATATATATATATATATATATATTTATCATTAAGCTACTTAGAGGTGAAGTAAATAATAGTAAATCAGTACCTCCCTCTGTGCAGTTACCTGTCAATACTCGTATCCTCAATGCTTTAGCTACAATATTTGGTTAGCATGGTATTTCATGTCTAATAATCTGTATTGCAATTGTGCATTCCATTGATATTCTTCAAGTTTTCAAAGCATCCACTCAGTGACCTCTTGGCTGAACCACAGTATTGAACAAAGAGACATATTGATAGTCAGTGTGGGGACCTGACTTTTGTTGGTAATGGTTCCTTTCAGAGAAAACATTTATCATTCTGCTTTTAACCAGGCTACTATGCTGTCTTAATCAAACATGAAAAATTGGACCCTATTAATCCAGCAATTTTTAGATCAGTTTCTACACTCCCAATCAGTAGCACAATTTAGAGGCTAAGTCCATCTACCAGTTGTGAGAAAATCTAGAGCAAAATACTGTATCTGCCAAGTGTTCATCAGTACATGGAGACTGTGATGGATGTGAGGGTGAGACTGCTTGACATTAGGGGTAGTAAAAGGTTAACACACTGATTTATTTTGCATCCATTGTTATCTTGTAACATCACAAACCATGATAGTCTTACTAATCACCTGGGATAGGAGATGAGGATGCAAAGCACTGTCTTCCAATGAATTAGTTCCAGGAAATTCATTGGGGTAACTTTTTCTACCTACCGTATGACTGGTGGTGTCCCATTGGTCTGCCTTTTTATCCCTGTTATGTATTTGATGTATATTCCAGCTTGCCTGGGTGATTGAGAGTAACAATTTTCTTTACCAGCTTTATGCTGACAATGCTTAGATTTTGTTTGATCTTTAATAGGAACCATGGACCCTGTGATGGAGTGTTTGGAAATGGTGCAGAAGTGGATGCAGGACAACTGGATTTGCCTTAATGGTAATACCAAAGAGCTCAACCTGCTTCCGGGCCATGCAGGTCCTGTACATTACACTTTCATTAGCTTAGTATGGGCTAAATCCACATGGCTTGTAATCTGTATGTTGTGAAATGTCATTTTTGACAGAGGCCTCTACTTTGAACCACAGATCAGGGTGGTAAGAAAGGCTGGCCAATTCCTTCTCTACTCCATCTCCTAGTTCCACCCTATGCTAGAGCTCGTACTTGTATTGCACAGCTGGTCATTTCTAGATATATGGGATATTGTTGTCCTATAGGCTGGCAATCCATAATAGAGTTTTTAGTATCACTTTTGCTCTAATAAAAAAAGATTCTCTTCTAATGAAATGTCAGCAATTCAAATGCCTAACTACAGCCTGTCAAATTTGAAGCTTGGTGGGGGGCGCTAGGTGGCGCACGACCAAGATGGCCGCGCACCTGTGAGGCTCCAGCCCAGCCGCACAGAAATGTATTCATAAATGCCATCCTGATAAATGTAGAGGCTAAATAACGCAACCGCGAGTTTCCTTTTACCCTGCTGATCCTGCCGGTACCTCCCGTGGCTGTGTTGATGCCTAGATCGCCGAGGAAACACTGACGATATCCGCAGTGGGGACTGAAGAATTTCGGCGGCTGCACACACACGACTGCGGCAGTGAGAGCGGCCTGAGGCCGGAACTAAGGTGCGGGCAGCGCGGCGACGCATCGAGAGGCGGAGGGTGTACCCTGTTACCCCCGCAGCACAGACAAGTCGGTGCCTGAGGCTATCTGACAGGTCAGTGTGCCCCCAGTACAGAGTGCAGGCTTGTGAACACCGGCAGTGATAAGAGACCGCGAGAAAACAATGGCGGCTCGGCGGAGGTGAGCCCGGCTCGCAGCAGCGCGAAATTGGCACAGCAGGAAGTCGGGCAAGGCGGCTCTGTCATCGCCGGTACCCCGGGGTGCGGGACGGTTCAGGTGGCCCCCCTCCCTGCGGGGGAGAGAGGTACGGGGCTGCTTCCCCCCCCCTCACAACCAGACGACCATAACGAGCAAGGAACTTCTTCTTCTTCCAAAACAAGTTCTATATCCAGAGCATAGGAGTGGCCATGGGCGCAGCCTTCGCCCCGGACTTGGCCATCCTGTTCATGTCTGAATACGAACAACACTGTATCGTATCCCACCATAACCCGCACCAGGCGAAAATTGCTACATGGGTCAGGTACATAGATGATGTCCTCATGATCTGGAATGGCGAGGATGGAGAGTTGCAGGATTTCTTTGAATGGCTCAACAACCAGTCAGATGACATAAAATTCACAATGCACAAGAGCAAAGATTCAATTGATTTCCTCGACATCAGCATCAAAGAAAGGGAAGGCAAATTATACACCACCCTCTACAGGAAACCGGCAGAAAGGAACACCTTGCTGAGATACACGAGCCATCACACCGGAGGACTTCGGGACAACCTGCCCTTTGGGCAATTTCTTCGCATCAGGAGAAATTGCTCTCTAAAAGAGGATTATTTCAAAGAATCGGATGACTTAATCATTCACCTGATTGAAAGAGGGTATCCAAAAAGATTGGTGAAAAGATCTCGCAAAAGAGCCTGGTTCCAGGACCGGAGCACCCTACTGACACCCAAAGAACGCCAGCTATCCCAAGAAAGAATGATCTGTGTCACTACATATTGCAACAAAAGCAAGGAAATAAAGAAAGTAATAACCAAGCACTGGGGATTGGTAGCAGACATCATAGACAGCCCAGAACCACCGATGCATGCCTTTAAAAAGGCCTGAAGCATAAGAGACCACGTCGTCTGTTCCTTGCTGGACACACCGCAGACACCAACCATACAAGGACTCTGGAATTTACCGGCAGTGGTAGGCCATTTTCGGTGCACAACATGCAAAGCCTGCCCGACATGTTGGGAGACAAAGCAAATTACCAGCAACAACTTAACGGTAGACTTGAAATCTTTCACCAACTGCAACTCTAGCGGAGTTATATATGCCATCATCTGCCCATGTGACCTTATGTATATAGGTCAAACAAGGCAAAAGATCAAAAACCGGATTTTTCAACACTGTAGTAGAATTTGATGCCAGACAATAGGGACGCCTCTGGTGGAACATTACATGGAAATGACCCACACTCCAGACTACATGAAATGGGTTCTACTCGAAAAGATCATCCTGGGACCGCGAGGGGGCAATCTCAGTAACGTCCTTAACATCAGAGAGTGCAAATGGATGCATAAATTCAACACGATACATAAAGGCCTGAATGAGCTGGACGCTAATTTTCGCAAATGGCAGGTCTAGAATCCAAATCTGGCCCTATGAGCACACTGGTAATCAACTCTGTAAGATCCACCGCAGTAGGACTCTATTTTTGCCTCCAAGGCATTATTTTCCCTCCTGGATAACATTACATACCCACCCAGCTGACACTGTTTTGCCTACAAGATGAGTGTTTATATGATGTTCTAAAGCCGGTCAAATATGTAATATTGTTGATATTCCATCATCGGTAAAGTTAGCACCCATATATAGATTCAATGTCATATAACTACAGATATAAGACATCCAGTTTCTTGAGATCATCTTATGTAATGAGCATAAACCATCTGTTCTAGATCGGTCCAGAATGTGATTTCAGTAAACTGGATAGGTTCTCGATTTTGCAGATATCTGATGTAATATAATTATGCACCAACCTGTTTGACCTGTTGTATAGATTGATTGTAAGTAAATATTGTCCCCCCATCATAGCATTGACACTTGAGGTTTGCACTTCATGCCCCCAGTAAGATGCCATGCCCGCCCACGAGGCAGATTCACGATACATCGGCCCCTTGACTAATTCTAACACACTCGCAAGACACTTTGCAGACGGTCCCTCGCGGAAGTCAGTCCGGCGTCACAGCACTTCCCATCGGAGGTTGCTGATTGGCCACCAATGCCGAGCCCCTTTTTACATTAGCATTCAGCGGCTGCACCGCGAGTAGCCACAATCACGGTCAAGCCGAGGTGCGCTGATCGCTGCAGTCCCACAAGAGAGAAGGTATGTGTATGCTCCCATTCCTTGGCTACTAAACCGTTTCTCTAAACCAAACAATTAATACATCGTGTATACAGCAGAGGATGCCACATACCAAACGTGCCATTTCTTTTGACTGTAAAGCCACATTGCGGCTGCAATTGGCCCTTATAATGGATATGTAGAATTTTTTAGGATTTTTTTAGGAATTGAGCTTTTGGTTCAATATCAAATATTCCAACCACCGTAGTTTACCTGTCTCCAATGCACATCATGTGTAGAACAGAAACTTAACCCATATTTCTGTTTCATGACCCCCACAGAAAGATGTGCAGCACATTTTGAAGTATACTACATGAAGACCCCATTTACTACACTTAAGACGCCGGATCAAGGTAAGTTGATGCACACTGGTTTCTCCACGATGACCTATGAAATGTGCAGCATTCCCGGTCCTACTCCTCCCCCATCCTCTTTCATAATGTATTTCAGATTTCGAAATCAATAGGAGCAAATCCAAGCCCAAGACGTGATGCCAGATTTGCCGTCCGCCTCACACCATGTAGGTAACTTTTCGGTTAGCCCTCATGATATACGCCACCCCACCACAATAGTTTACTAAAATAGGCAAAGTCCTGTTTTTTAGGCTCTCCACCTTGTCCTGATGAAGACCCCAACATGAGGGAAGAATAACCCTTCTGTATACTCGGGGTCGAAACGTAGACTACGCTGAACCCTACACGCCATAGGAACAAATGAACAATTTTCTCTAACCTATGTGTGATGTACTTTGGGAACACTGTTATTACCTTAATTGTAAAGGCGTTATTATTTGAATGTGATGTAATACTGTCACACCACCTTTACCACGTCCCACACATACCTTTCACTCCCCTTTCACTCCCCTTTTCCTATCCTCACTGAGAGCAACATTTGTGTAATGATTGTACAAATTACATGAATGATATGCAGATGATTTATAAATATTGGTATGCAGTCAACAGTAAAACGACTGCACTGATATGGAATAAATACAATTCTTTGAATACTGCATACTATACCTTCATTGCGCTGAATATATGTATTGTGAAAATAATTGTGGTGTGTAAGATTCTATTATATACCAGTACAAAATAATTGCAAAATACATATCCAACTCGGACCACCCGATCTTTGTACTTGTGAACACCGGCAGTGATAAGAGACCGCGAGAAAACAATGGCGGCTCGGCGGAGGTGAGCCCGGCTCGCAGCAGCCCGAAATTGGCACAGCAGGAAGTCGGGCAAGGCGGCTCTGTCATCGCCGGTACCCCAGGGTGCGGGACGATGCAGGTGGCCCCCCTCCCTGCGGGGGAGAGAGGTACGGGGCAGCTTCCCCCCCTCACAACCAGACGACCATAACGAGCCAGGAACGCACCCTGGGGTAGACATGGCAGCCATTCTGAGACATTCCACATCATACCGCCGCCATTTTAGAGGCTTCGCTGGATTAGCTGCCAGATAGTGCTGTCCCTCTACTTAGCC
This sequence comes from Lissotriton helveticus, assembly GCF_964261635.1. NCBI lineage: Eukaryota > Metazoa > Chordata > Amphibia > Caudata > Salamandridae > Lissotriton > Lissotriton helveticus. The sequence goes on from NC_136071.1 coordinate 957,501,830, forward strand.
TAGGGTGCATAACCCCCATTTTACAACACCAGCCTGAGGATATAGGGGTGCTGGCCCCTGTGAGGTACATGGGGCAAGCAACTGTCATTTTTGGAGTCAGGTGATGATCTTGATCCCACCCCACACACCGGGTGATTGTCTCTCCAACACCAAACTCTAGATCGCCTGACATCTACACACGAAGACCCACCGTCCCGAGAGGTCGGCGTTCCTCACTCATCATTGCAGACGGTGCCGGCTAATGGGAGTGAGGTGGCGTGGGAGTCCCTTCTCCCCCCCGCCTCCCATGTAACAGGTCATTGCTGCCGCGGAGGCCTACTCAGCAGCCAAGGTTGGAAGTGACTCCCTCCCAGCCGCAGGCGACTACAAGCCTCCCCCCCTGAAGCGATTGGCACTGCGACGTATCTTTCTAGACCCGGCGAAGCCCCGGCGGGGTGACAGGTCCCCAGCACAATGGGCCGCACGGATGCAAAACAAACAAAAATACCATTTGAGACCCGCAGGACACCCAGGAAACAATCAGCAGAACATGCTGACTCGGGAGCCATAGATGGGGGGGAAGAGGACTGGAAGGCGCTCATAATGAGTATGAAACGGAGCCTCAGTTCCATTGACTCTAAAATGGACACCATGAACTCCGGAATGGAGGCGGTGGTCAATAAACTAGACCAGCATGAGCACCGCATAAAAGAGACTGAAACAAGGGTATCCGACCTGGAGGATGGAGCTGCGGCCAACAACAGTCAACTTACGCGTATGGACAAAATAGTGCGAGTCATAGCGGAAAAAAATGAGGATTTAGAGGCACGTTCCAGGCGGAATAATGTACAAATTTTAGGCCTGGCAGAATCCACCAATGGGGGCCAGATGGAAGACTTAATTGAGACTCTAATCACGACCTGTTCGGCAGGGAATCCTTCTTGGCTCACCTGATGGTAGAGCGTGCACATAGGTCCCTGGCGGCCAGACCACCCCCTGGAGCAGCGCCACGACCGATAATAGCTCGCTTCCTGAATTATCGGGACAGGGACACAGTTTTGCGGCTGGCCCGGGAACGCAAACAAGTCCACTTTGAAAATACGACGCTGGCATTTTTTCCCGACTTCACTCAATCAGTGCAGGAGGCTTGACGAAAGTTCTCCACAGTAAAGAAGAAACTCCAAGTGCAGGAAATCCTCTAAGCAATGCTATAAACTGAAGATAACTCACTTACGGAAGCAACATTTCTTTCAAAATCCGCAACAAGTTAAGGACTACCTTAAGCACCATTGGAAAGCTTCGTCGTCGGGATCCGGGACACAAGATCATTCCAGGTCTCCTTCTCCTCCTATGGAACAAGAATGACATCTTAACTGACTTTGAACTGTTCATAGGCCTCTGGGCCGCTCCGCTTCTGCTCTCCTGATCTGCAGGGGTGATGTATAAACTTGATTACTACATATGTATTCTATGTATCTGCCCGGCACTGTGCCCCCGTCCCGCCGAATCTCACTGTTTGCACGGGGAGTGTGGCGGGTGTGAGTATGGAAGGCAAAGGGCGGGTGGTGATCCCCTAGTGTTTCCCTCCATGGGCATTCCCCAATTTGACACGTTACCATTGAGATATAAGAATTCTGTTGGGACGGTTCAAAATGGGAATGGGAAGTTATATACCTGGCAAGTTGGGGCTGCCGGAGTGGGATGGGGGGGTTTCCTACAAAGATGCATGATTACTTGCTCTTGTAAAGATTACACAATGGCACAGTCGCTTATGGATCATCTATATAGAGGGAATGACAGATAATACACGTGATAAGCACATTTTCACAATACTATCGTGGAATGTTCGCGGGTTGACCAACCCGAGGAAAAAGAGACAAGTACTGGGATACCTAGACCGCCACCACATCTCAGTTGCCATGTTACAGGAAACACATTTAAGCACCGAAGCCACGCCCCAGTTTGCATCGCGATGGGCGGCTTACCACTCCTTTGCTTCTTACTCTACTTATGCCCGGGGTGTTACGATTTTAATTAAAAGAGGAATATACTTTGTGATGGGAGGTACAGAATCAGATACGGGGGGTCACTATTGCCTCCTGTGGGGAAGACGAAATTCATATGATGTGACCATCGCCAACAACTATGGCCCCAATTTTGATGAACCCCATACACTCCTTCAGCTCTGCAGCAGGATTCAAGAATTAGGTACCACATATGTTGTTTTGGGGGGAGATTTCAATACTGTGATGCAGCCATACCAAGACAGGTCTAATGCCTCCCCTGCCTACTGCACTAACACATGTAATGTACTACAGGACCTCACGAAAGACAACTGCCTCATGGACTCCTGGAGACACATGCACCCCACTAGGAAGGAAGGTACCCACTACTCGGCGGTTCACTCTTCCTGGGCCAGACTAGACTACATATTTTTATCTGCTGGAATGGCACACTGGATAGTTTGTGTGACACATTTAGCTCGCACATACTCCGACCACTCCCCGGTTCTTGTAGATCTACAGACCCCGGCGCAGCATTCCCCATATAGGGACTGGCGCCCTAATCTCCTACATCTACATGATACTGCCTTTAAGGCAGACCTAGAGCAAGATATCCAAGACTTCTTTGAGCGCAATATTGACTCAGTTCCTAGTATCATTCCGATGTGGGAGGCCTTCAAGGTTACAGTCCGGCGGTGGTGTTTTGCTAAGGGCGGGGGGTATTGAAGACTAAGACATGACCTCAATCGACTGGAACGGGCACTCAAGGAACTAGAACAGGACATTCCCACAAATCCCGACGAGCAAGCACTCATAGCTAAAATGCGCTACACTCTGTCTGAATATGAGGAGCTTGCTCACAGAGAGTGCAAGTTCCGCGGCAAACCATATATGGCTAGGGTGTACGGGGAGGGTGACCAACCAGGGAAAGCTTTAGCATCCACAATGAGGCCCCCTAAATTCTCCAATTATGTTACCACCATACAAGATGCGCAAAGCAACCTCCACAGAAACCTTCCTGACCTACTCCATATATTCAGAGAATTTTACAGCACACTCTATTCCGCCCAGAGAGGGGACCCATTGGATCTGTCGGCCTACCTGGATGATACGGCTCTGGCATGGTTGCCACCTTATATGCCTCATCTTGCCGTAGAGGATGGTTACATGGCATCGACACCTCCGTCGGCCTACCTCTTCATGCAGGTAAATGACCGCGGGCGAGATCCATCCACAGTAGACTGTACGGTGATAGCCTGGCAGAAAATAGCCCATAAACTGGAAGCCCTGATGTTATACTCTCCTAATATGACATTGAAGCGCCATCCATTATTGGCCATCACGGAGGAAGGAATTTGCCGTAAGATGCTTGAGAACCTAAAAAATGTCACTTGGGTGGACCTCTATATTGGGGGGGGCGCTTCCGCACCATGGCTCAATTCTTTAACCAGCACACACCCACGGTAATGGACACGTTCCTCTACACCAGGCTTCGACTAAGTGTGAAAGCGGCGACCCCGGCCTTTCCAGAGGAACCACCTACATTAGAACCATTACAGATGTTTTTACAGAAAGAGCCTCTCAAACATGCGGTGTCCATGCTTTACAGGCATACACAAGCAGCGCAGCCACCTTATACGAGCAAGGCCAGGCAGGACTGGGATAAGGATCTAGAGATCACACTTTCCGACGAACAATGCGAACGTAGCTGCACACACACAGAGGTTGCCACTGGGAAAAGCAGGCTGCGACTGATACATTTCAAATTCCTCCAAAGGCTATACCATACCCCTGCCGGACTCTGCAGATTTCACCTCAGGGACAATGGTAGATGTCCCAGATGTGGTGAAGAAAGCGCGGACTTTCTCCACCTGGCTTGGACTTGCCCCAAGTTGCACTATTTTGGACGCAAACATTTGAGGGTCTATCTACCATGTTGGGAATCAAGCTTACCCCTTGCCCACTTGTGGGCCTCCTGGGCCTCTCACAAGACATTAATACCTGCATAAGAAATTTCTTGCCATGAGTCTGCTTTTGGCAAAGAGACATATTGTATGCCCCTGGGGGAGGGGGAGAGCTCCTAAATTTAAAGGCTGGATTCAAACCATGACCACATGGCAGGAAAACCTAAGCTACTATGCTGAATTGCTCCCTATGAAGTCCCGGCCGAAGGACATCTGGGGCACACTGACCAGTTATCTACTGGCACAAGATGACACCGCTGTTAACAGACAAGGAGACACAGAGACGGGGGAGATTGGGGATGCAGCCCATAAAAACCTCCTGTTGTGTTGGTTGAATTGGGCACACTGTGAGAGATTGTTAGATATGATGCAAATGCTACTGGGAGGGCGATGCTAGGGCCCCACATGTAACAAACTGGGACGGCTCTACAGGAAAAGGCAGATAATAGGTAGATCACGTTATAAGACTGTATATCATCCAGTGGCAGCTGAGATGAAGAACTATCATTGTTTATATTATCTTTTATCGATATTGCAGGTATATCATATTGACTGTGTTATCAGAGAGCAGGGGGCCATCGAAGGTAATTAAGGGGGGGATGTTATTACCCAACCTTGTTGATACGGGAAGGTGTACAATATTGCTATGTAATGCAACTTTTTGATCCGCCGGAATGTCTATTGCACTGATGTACCGTATTATGTTTCAATAAAGGTTTTTGAAAAAGAAAATGAAGCTTGGTAAGGGAGTTATTTTGCCAAGTCGATTTGGCAGTTTATAGCTGCCAATAGGCTCCAGTGGTGGGCCTGAAATATGTTTTAAGACAATACTTAAGTGGATGACACAATAAGTGCTGCAGGCTCACTGATAGCATACCAGTCCTGGGTTTATCATTACCACTTTACTAGGCACTTTTAAGTAAGTTAAATATACCAATCAGGTATGAGACAATTTTGCCATGTTTTAGGGAGTGAGCACAAGCACTTTAGCACTGATAAGCCATGGTAAGGTGCACATAGTCCTAAAACCAGCATTAACACATTCCAAAATGTAGGATATGAAGGCAAAATGGTTGAGGGAAGAGCGCCCTAAGGCTAACAGGTCTAGATGCATGTCCCAAGATGGCGGCTGTGTGAAGACGGTTGTAGGTGGCTCCCACAGGGAGTGACAGAAATCGGGTTAAGATGATAAACCCCCCCCCGGTATTTCCTACCTTGAAATGCAGGCATCCCTCGCAAACCAGAGCGGACCCTTCTCATCGGGCATCAGAGAGTGGGTGGCAGCGCTGACGGCAGCGGCAGAGGTTCTGATCGCCGGCTGTGCGGCGTTCGAGCGCGGCCTCGCTGTAGTTCCACGGCGGGATCCGGCAATTGGAGGAGTTGTGGAAGTTGCTCCGATGCCTCCCAAGGGCAGTGTAAAGGGTAGGGGGGGTCCCGCACAAGCGACCCCCCTCGGTTCGCCTAAAGGGGATGCGGCAGATCCCGAAGCGACCCCTGCCAGAAAGAGGAGGATCCGGGCAGAGAATCCTCCGGATGGGAAGGGGCGGGCTCTGGCTCACAGTCCCAGCCCCAGCAGCAGAGGACCGTCATTGAGCTACTCCGTGGGCCGCAAGCAGCGCAGACATCGCGGATGGAGGAACAAGCAGCAGCTGTCAACCAAAAGAGGAAAGTTATCGTTAAGCCACCAGCAGAGACAGGGGAAGTGGTGCATGATACAGAAGCAATACAGGGGAGGCTATTTGAGGTGGAGGCTGAGGCGGCCCTGTACAAACTGACTTTGACATTGAGCCTGTGAGGGACCTTGGGGGCTCAGGAGAGCGGCTGAGTGCTAAAGAAGTTCAGATAGAGGAACCAGCTAAGAATGACTGCCTAGAGCTCCCCACTGGTGAGTGTTGCACCCTGAATTCCTCAATTCTTTTAAACACTTTCAATGTCACAAACAACACAGGTTGTCCTAACTTTGCTGATGAGGAGGGCATGCCTCCCGAACAGGACTCTGATGTGCAAAGAGCACGCTTAATAGTGGGGGGGTTCCACGGATTCCCAGAGGGGGGCAGACCAGTGTAACTGGAGAAGGTGAAGAGAAAGCACCCAATGGACTCAAAAGAACACACAGGGCACCAAGGGAGAAGGAAGTTGACTCTGAGGCCAACGATTTTTATTCCTTATCGGATGCTACCTGGTCTGGGCTGGAGTCTGAGTCAGGATCTAATGCTGAATCAAGTGAGGTTAGTGGCTCAAAAAATTTGCCAGCGGTAGGAAACCCACTAAGGCCACCCAAAAGTCAAACATCAGAACCTACAGAGCAGATAATCTTAAGTCACAGGAGCTAAAATGGGACTACTCCCTTGGGAACCAACTGTTAGGGTCTGAAAAAGCTGTTGAAAATCAAGTGCATAAACAAGGGTCAGCAGCTCAACCCCCCCACCCCTACACTGGAATCAATCCTTCAGTGCGTTGTGGCGCATCGTGAAGAAGCTCGAATGGAAAGTAAGCGAGCACAAAATGTCGCCCGAAAATTGCAAGGGGCAGTGAGGAAAATTGGGAGAACCTGTAATAGTATCTGTGACAGGATGACAGAAGTGGAAATGAGAACGGCAACCCTAGAGGAAGACCTTGCAGGCTCAAAAGGGAAAATGGAGGCTCATGAGGCTCCACTCGTAGACATTCAATGGAAGTAAGAGGAGAGCGAGAACAGGAAAACAAGGAACAATTTGAGATTCCTGTGGGTTTCAGAACAGAAGGAGGGGTCAGATATGAGAGAGTTCATGGTGCAGATGCTTCAAAAAGCCTTTCCAGAGTTAGAAGGCTGGAGGTGGCCCCAGGAAATCCAAAGGGCACACCGAGTTCCATTTAACATACGCCAACCAATTCGATCCGATGCTAAACCCCGGGCTATACTAGTTTATTTTGGGAATTTCCTATTGAGGCAGGAGGTGTTTGAGAAGGCCAGACCTGGTGCGCAAAGGTCGGTAGATTGGTTTTCCTTTTTCACTAGGCCTGATTTCTGCCATATCACGGTGGAACGAAGGTGGCGCTTGCTCCAAATGATCTCTCAGTTCCAGGAGAAGGGTGAACAGGCCTTCTTACTAAATCCAGCTCGGCTAAAAGTTATGTGGAAAGACCGGGTCAGATTCTTTACATCTGAAATTAAGATAGTGGGAGTAACTGAAGGCCGAATGTAGATCGACCGGACTTATGGATAGGGTATATGTGTGTATAAATATAGCAAACCTGACCAGAGTCTTATGACCCTTTTTTTTCTTTTTTCTTTTTTTTGGTCACAAGAAATTTCTCTCTTTTCTCACTGGGGATGGTGCTGAGACTGTTGGAAAGGCGCAAGGCTAAAATACTGGGGGGATTGAAAAAGGGCAGGGGGATATTATTGTCAAATCTTCCTGTTTATTTCTCTGTTTTTATGTTTATGTCACTCCAGTGGGGGCTCACCGTTAACCACCACCCACAGACCTAGATAGGTCTGTTGTTCCACGACACAGGGAGGGTAGAGAGGGAGGTGGGGAGTGGGAAGTGGGGTGGGGGAGGGGGGAGGAGGGGAAGAAGGGAGGAGAAAAAACAAAAGAAAAAATTCAGGAAAGTAGATCACAGTATAATGAATGGATCCCGGGGTCAAGTCAGCTGGATGGATAGGCTCATGAGACGGATTAGGCAAAGTGGATATCAAAAGAGATTTTGGGATGGGTAAGCTAACATTCTGTATGATTAATATAGGGGGGCTGAATGATCGAGCGAAGAGAGACAGAATTGGTGAAGCACTGCGAGCTATGGGCCTGGATTTTATATGTCAACAAGAGACGCATCTTCCTTGGCAAAAGAGAGGTCTCAACTTTATTCCGGGCTTTTTACAAACAATCTGCTCTTCACAGACCTCTACCACGAGGGGGGTGGCAATACATGTCTCTAACCGACATCCATCAAGTAATCCTACACTTTCTGATAAATGGGTCTGGTGGGTTATGGCTACAATCCCTACCTTTGGTACACTCTGTACTATATATGGGTCGAATTCGGACGATGCAGATTTTTGGACCGAACTTAAGTAGAGCTTGCTTCTTGGCCCACCCCACTGATAATTTGTGGTGACTTCAACATTCATTTGGATTCCAGTGAGTTAGGGAGAGATGGGTATCAAGGTAGGAAGCCACAAGTTTTTCATGCGGTGCAGGCATTAGCTGATAGCCATGGTCTGGTGGACGTTTGGTCCACAAATAAACCTAGAGATCCAGGATACACATATTTCTCGTGTCCACATAGGAAGTACGTGAGGCTGGACTACTTTTTTATCCCTGGCTCATTAGTGGACAAAGCCCAGATAAGGAAGCTCTCTAAGGTTCTCTCAGATCACAACCCTCTTATTCTGGATATGGAGATCCCAGGGTATGTAAGATCCCCTGTAAAGTGGACCTTCGATAGGAAGTTATTGGTCACTGAGGGATTTATTGAACGTATCAAGCATTGGACTATTCAGTTTTTTGACACCAATAGGTATAGTACGTCTAGGGAAATGGTTTGGGACGCATATACATCTGGGCTTAGAGGGGAGGTAATCAGCTTCGCAGGGTTCCATTGGAAAACCCAACAAGAGGGTATTGGTTTTTGATGCAGGATTTAAGTAAATTTGAGCTAGAACATATGGCTACTATTGCCCAAAAACAGACCCAGCTGCAATCTAACATTTAATTAAAAGTAATCAGCACTAAAGCTAAGATAATCAGGGTCTATAACCAATCTATAGCGGAAAGTTTTCAAACCGCCCGTCAGGATAACTATGAATACGGGGAAAAGACAGGGAGACATTTGGCTCTCTGGATTAGGCAAAGATCATCGACAAGTAGTGTTACGAAGCTTAAAAGAAACGATGGCTCAGTGTCCTGTGACCCTCAAGAAATAGTGGATATTTTTCAAGACTTTTACCAGGACCTCTATAATTCCAGAATACACGGTACAGCAGTTGGTGGTACCAGTCCTCCCCCTGTGATTCGAGAGCTAGAGGAAGAAATTTAACTGGAAGAAGTGAACGAGGCATTGCTGTCCATGGCTTCCGGGAAGGCAGCAGGTTCAGATGGGCTACCCTTGGAGATCTACACATTGTTGCATAAGGAACTTGCCCCTCTGCTGTTGGATTTGTTCTTAGCAGTGCAGCACAATGGCACCCCCCCTCAATCATGGCGGGAGACCAGCATAGTTATTTTCCTGAAAAAGGGGAAAGAAGCTGACGATCCAGCCTCCTACAGGCCTATCACGTTGATAAACACAGATGAGAAGCTCTACTCCAAAATCTTAGCAAGGAGGCTCTCAAAGGTTATCGAGTCTCTGGTTAGTCCGTGGCAACACGACTTTATCCCTGGTCGTAAATCAACCGACCATATAAGAAGGGTAATCTCATTATTTAACATTGCTGAGACCTCTGGGCAACGAATGTCATTAATACTACTTGACGCTCACAAAGCGTTTGATCAAGTGGAATGGGGGTATCTTTGGCAGAATTTAAGATCAAATGGCTTTTGACCCCGTATACTAATTGCCCTAAGAGCAATGTATGTTCAGTCATATGCAAAAATACAATTGATTGGGCACCAATCCGGCCAGGTTAAGATCTCAAGAGGGACAAGGCAGGGTTGCCCCTGCTCCCCGATCCTTTTTCCATTATATATAGACCCTTTAATCAGAGATATCCTAAACGACCCTGTGATTCAGCCTGTGGTGGTCAGGGGATATAGCACCAAAGTGCTAGCTTACGCAGATGACATCGCGGTAGTCACCCCTGAACCCCAGGCGACAATCAACAGACTAGAAGATCTGGCCCGAGAATTTGGGAAGGGATCCGGGTATGGGTTAAATGCGGACAAAACTAAGATTATCTGCTCCCGGTCAATTTTATGGCAGGATCCCATGAGGACTGAGGTTGTAACCTATCTGGGGATTTCAATTGCAGCAGATGTTGCCACTATATGGAACATTAATGTAGATCCCCTTCTTAGTAGAATAAGCACCGAATTAAAAAGAATAGATAATTTACATCTATCTATCGTTGGAAGGGTAAAGGTCATTAAAATGACAATGTTTCCAAAAATATTATATCTGCTACGGTGCATACCACTCGAGCCTCCGAATCAATTTTTTAAAAAGGGTGAGGCAATCTTCTCACAGTTCATCTGGGGATATGGGAAGGTAAGGAGATCCTTGAAACTAATGTCCCTTCCTCAAATTCGAGGGGGACTGGCAGTGCCAAATGCTCTTTATTATTACTGGACAATTATGTTCCAACAAATGATAATACTATTTAGACTCACGCCAGCAGCTAAATATGTTGAGTCTCCACCATCCATCTTTGAACTGGCTGACTGACTGACTGAAATATTTTTAAGCGCTCTTATGCCGAGGCGTCTTGGCGCTGTAGAACGGAAGGGAGTGCAGAGGTGATTAGGACATAGTGAGGTTTTTAGCGCCCTCCTGAAGCCGGCTCTATTTTTTTCCGAGCGCAGTGCGATGGGCATGCTGTTCCACAGCTTGGATGCTCGGTAGGAGAAAGATTTTCCGCCCCATCGGGCTCTCTTTATTCTGGGTAGTTGGATTAGATCTTAACTGCAAGATCTTAGCATGCGCGCAGGCACATAACGAGGGAAAAGGTTTGTGAGCTCCTCAGATGTGCAGAGTGCAATAAAGCAGCAGGACTATTGCTCAGACAACTCGAGTGCACTGATATGGAATAAATACAATTCTTTGAATACTGCATACTATACCTTCATTGCGCTGAATATATGTATTGTGAAAATAATTGTGGTGTGTAAGATTCTATTATATACCAGTACAAAATAATTGCAAAATACATATCCAACTCGGACCACCCGATCTTTGTACTTGTGAACACCGGCAGTGATAAGAGACCGCGAGAAAACAATGGCGGCTCGGCGGAGGTGAGCCCGGCTCGCAGCAGCCCGAAATTGGCACAGCAGGAAGTCGGGCAAGGCGGCTCTGTCATCGCCGGTACCCCAGGGTGCGGGACGATGCAGGTGGCCCCCCTCCCTGCGGGGGAGAGAGGTACGGGGCAGCTTCCCCCCCTCACAACCAGACGACCATAACGAGCCAGGAAGGCACCCTGGGGTAGACATGGCAGCCATTCTGAGACATTCCACATCATACCGCCGCCATTTTAGAGGCTTCGCTGGATTAGCTGCCAGATAGTGCTGTCCCTCTACTTAGCCTAGGGTGCATAACCCCCATTTTACAACACCAGCCTGAGGATATAGGGGTGCTGGCCCCTGTGAGGTACATGGGGCAAGCAACTGTCATTTTTGGAGTCAGGTGATGATCTTGATCCCACCCCACACACCGGGTGATTGTCTCTCCAACACCAAACTCTAGATCGCCTGACATCTACACACGAAGACCCACCGTCCCGAGAGGTCGGCGTTCCTCACTCATCATTGCAGACGGTGCCGGCTAATGGGAGTGAGGTGGCGTGGGAGTCCCTTCTCCCCGCCGCCTCCCATGTAACAGGTCATTGCTGCCGCGGAGGCCTACTCAGCAGCCAAGGTTGGAAGTGACTCCCTCCCAGCCGCAGGCGACTACAAGCCTCCCCCCCTGAAGCGATTGGCACTGCGACGTATCTTTCTAGACCCGGCGAAGCCCCGGCGGGGTGACAGGTCCCCAGCACAATGGGCCGCACGGACGCAAAACAAACAAAAATACCATTTGAGACCCGCAGAACACCCAGGAAACAATCAGCAGAACATGCTGACTCGGGAGCCATAGATGGGGGGGAAGAGGACTGGAAGGCGCTCCTAATGAGTATGAAACGGAGCCTCAGTTCCATTGACTCTAAAATGGACACCATGAACTCCGGAATGGAGGCGGTGGTCAATAAACTAGACCAGCATGAGCACCGCATAAAAGAGACTGAAACAAGGGTATCCGACCTGGAGGATGGAGCTGCGGCCAACAACAGTCAACTTACGCGTATGGACAAAATAGTGCGAGTCATAGCGGAAAAAAATGAGGATTTAGAGGCACGTTCCAGGCGGAATAATGTACAAATTTTAGGCCTGGCAGAATCCACCAATGGGGGCCAGATGGAAGACTTAATTGAGACTCTAATCACGACCTGTTCGGCAGGGAATCCTTCTTGGCTCACCTGATGGTAGAGCGTGCACATAGGTCCCTGGCGGCCAGACCACCCCCTGGAGCGGCGCCACGACCGATAATAGCTCGCTTCCTGAATTATCGGGACAGGGACACAGTTTTGCGGCTGGCCCGGGAACGCAAACAAGTCCACTTTGAAAATACGACGCTGGCATTTTTTCCCGACTTCACTCAATCAGTGCAGGAGGCTCGACGAAAGTTCTCCACAGTAAAGAAGAAACTCCAAGTGCAGGAAATCCTCTAAGCAATGCTATAAACTGAAGATAACTCACTTACGGAAGCAACATTTCTTTCAAAATCCGCAACAAGTTAAGGACTACCTTAAGCACCATTGGAAAGCTTCGTCGTCGGGATCCGGGACACTAGATCATTCCAGGTCTCCTTCTCCTCCTATGGAACAAGAATGACATCTTAACTGACTTTGAACTGTTCATAGGCCTCTGGGCCGCTCCGCTTCTGCTCTCCTGATCTGCAGGGGTGATGTATAAACTTGATTACTACATATGTATTCTATGTATCTGCCCGGCACTGTGCCCCCGTCCCGCCGAATCTCACTGTTTGCACGGGGAGTGTGGCGGGTGTGAGTATGGAAGGCAAAGGGCGGGTGGTGATCCCCTAGTGTTTCCCTCCATGGGCATTCCCCAATTTGACACGTTACCATTGAGATATAAGAATTCTGTTGGGACGGTTCAAAATGGGAATGGGAAGTTATATACCTGGCAAGTTGGGGCTGCCGGAGTGGGATGGGGGGGTTTCCTACAAAGATGCATGATTACTTGCTCTTGTAAAGATTACACAATGGCACAGTCGCATATGGATCATCTATATAGAGGGAATGACAGATAATACACGTGATAAGCACATTTTCACAATACTATCGTGGAATGTTCGCGGGTTGACCAACCCGAGGAAAAAGAGACAAGTACTGGGATACCTAGACCGCCACCACATCTCAGTTGCCATGTTACAGGAAACACATTTAAGCACCGAAGCCACGCCCCAGTTTGCATCGCGATGGGCGGCTTACCACTCCTTTGCTTCTTACTCTACTTATGCCCGGGGTGTTACGATTTTAATTAAAAGAGGAATATACTTTGTGATGGGAGGTACAGAATCAGATACGGGGGGTCACTATTGCCTCCTGTGGGGAAGACGAAATTCATATGATGTGACCATCGCCAACAACTATGGCCCCAATTTTGATGAACCCCATACACTCCTTCAGCTCTGCAGCAGGATTCAAGAATTAGGTACCACATATGTTGTTTTGGGGGGAGATTTCAATACCGTGATGCAGCCATACCAAGACAGGTCTAATGCCTCCCCTGCCTACTGCACTAACACATGTAATGTACTACAGGACCTCACGAAAGACAACTGCCTCATGGACTCCTGGAGACACATGCACCCCACTAGGAAGGAAGGTACCCACTACTCGGCGGTTCACTCTTCCTGGGCCAGACTAGACTACATATTTTTATCTGCTGGAATGGCACACTGGATAGTTTGTGTGACACATTTAGCTCGCACATACTCCGACCACTCCCCGGTTCTTGTAGATCTACAGACCCCGGCGCAGCATTCCCCATATAGGGACTGGCGCCCTAATCTCCTACATCTACATGATACTGCCTTTAAGGCAGACCTAGAGCAAGATATCCAAGACTTCTTTGAGCGCAATATTGACTCAGTTCCTAGTATCATTCCGATGGGGGAGGCCTTCAAGGTTACAGTCCGGCGGTGGTGTTTTGCTAAGGGCGGGGGGTATTGAAGACTAAGACATGACCTCAATCGACTGGAACGGGCACTCAAGGAACTAGAACAGGACATTCCCACAAATCCCGACGAGCAAGCACTCATAGCTAAAATGCGCTACACTCTGTCTGAATATGAGGAGCTTGCTCACAGAGAGTGCAAGTTCCGCGGCAAACCATATATGGCTAGGGTGTACGGGGAGGGTGACCAACCAGGGAAAGCTTTAGCATCCACAATGAGGCCCCCTAAATTCTCCAATTATGTTACCACCATACAAGATGCGCAAAGCAACCTCCACAGAAACCTTCCTGACCTACTCCATATATTCAGAGAATTTTACAGCACACTCTATTCCGCCCAGAGAGGGGACCCATTGGATCTGTCGGCCTACCTGGATGATACGGCTCTGGCATGGTTGCCACCTTATATGCCTCATCTTGCCGTAGAGGATGGTTACATGGCATCGACACCTCCGTCGGCCTACCTCTTCATGCAGGTAAATGACCGCGGGCGAGATCCATCCACAGTAGACTGTACGGTGATAGCCTGGCACAAAATAGCCCATAAACTGGAAGCCCTGATGTTATACTCTCCTAATATGACATTGAAGCGCCATCCATTATTGGCCATCACGGAGGAAGGAATTTGCCGTAAGATGCTTGAGAACCTAAAAAATGTCACTTGGGTGGACCTCTATATTGGGGGGGGCGCTTCCGCACCATGGCTCAATTCTTTAACCAGCACACACCCACGGTAATGGACACGTTCCTCTACACCAGGCTTCGACTAAGTGTGAAAGCGGCGACCCCGGCCTTTCCAGAGGAACCACCTACATTAGAACCATTACAGATGTTTTTACAGAAAGAGCCTCTCAAACATGCGGTGTCCATGCTTTACAGGCATACACAAGCAGCGCAGCCACCTTATACGAGCAAGGCCAGGCAGGACTGGGATAAGGATCTAGAGATCACACTTTCCGACGAACAATGCGAACGTAGCTGCACACACACAGAGGTTGCCACTGGGAAAAGCAGGCTGCGACTGATACATTTCAAATTCCTCCAAAGGCTATACCATACCCCTGCCGGACTCTGCAGATTTCACCTCAGGGACAATGGTAGATGTCCCAGATGTGGTGAAGAAAGCGCGGACTTTCTCCACCTGGCTTGGACTTGCCCCAAGTTGCACTATTTTGGACGCAAACATTTGAGGGTCTATCTACCATGTTGGGAATCAAGCTTACCCCTTGCCCACGTGTGGGCCTCCTGGGCCTCTCACAAGACATTAATACTCCGCATAAGAAATTTCTTGCCATGAGTCTGCTTTTGGCAAAGAGACATATTGTATGCCCCTGGGGGAGGGGGAGAGCTCCTAAATTTAAAGGCTGGATTCAAACCATGACCACATGGCAGGAAAACCTAAGCTACTATGCTGAATTGCTCCCTATGAAGTCCCGGCCGAAGGACATCTGGGGCACACTGACCAGTTATCTACTGGCACAAGATGACACCGCTGTTAACAGACAAGGAGACACAGAGACGGGGGAGATTGGGGATGCAGCCCATAAAAACCTCCTGTTGTGTTGGTTGAATTGGGCACACTGTGAGAGATTGTTAGATATGATGCAAATGCTACTGGGAGGGCGATGCTAGGGCCCCACATGTAACAAACTGGGACGGCTCTACAGGAAAAGGCAGATAATAGGTAGATCACGTTATAAGACTGTATATCATCCAGTGGCAGCTGAGATGAAGAACTATCATTGTTTATATTATCTTTTATCGATATTGCAGGTATATCATATTGACTGTGTTATCAGAGAGCAGGGGGCCATCGAAGGTAATTAAGGGGGGGATGTTATTACCCAACCTTGTTGATACGGGAAGGTGTACAATATTGCTATGTAATGCAACTTTTTGATCCGCCGGAATGTCTATTGCACTGATGTACCGTATTATGTTTCAACAAAGGTTTTTGAAAAAAAAAATGAAGCTTGGTAAGGGAGTTATTTTGCCAAGTCGATTTGGCAGTTTATAGCTGCCAATAGGCTCCAGTGGTGGGCCTGAAATATGTTTTAAGACAATACTTAAGTGGATGACACAATAAGTGCTGCAGGCTCACTGATAGCATACCAGTCCTGGGTTTATCATTACCACTTTACTAGGCACTTTTAAGTAAGTTAAATATACCAATCAGGTATGAGACAATTTTGCCATGTTTTAGGGAGTGAGCACAAGCACTTTAGCACTGATAAGCCATGGTAAGGTGCACATAGTCCTAAAACCAGCATTAACACATTCCAAAATGTAGGATATGAAGGCAAAATGGTTGAGGGAAGAGCGCCCTAAGGCTAACAGGTCTAGATGCATGTCCCAAGATGGCGGCTGTGTGAAGACGGTTGTAGGTGGCTCCCACAGGGAGTGACAGAAATCGGGTTAAGATGATAAACCCCCCCCCCGGTATTTCCTACCTTGAAATGCAGGCATCCCTCGCAAACCAGAGCGGACCCTTCTCATCGGGCATCAGAGAGTGGGTGGCAGCGCTGACGGCAGCGGCAGAGGTTCTGATCGCCGGCTGTGCGGCGTTCGAGCGCGGCCTCGCTGGAGTTCCACGGCGGGATCCGGCAATTGGAGGAGTTGTGGAAGTTGCTCCGATGCCTCCCAAGGGCAGTGTAAAGGGTAGGGGGGGTCCCGCACAAGCGACCCCCCTCGGTTCGCCTAAAGGGGATGCGGCAGATCCCGAAGCGACCCCTGCCAGAAAGAGGAGGATCCGGGCAGAGAATCCTCCGGATGGGAAGGGGCGGGCTCCGGCTCACAGTCCCAGCCCCAGCAGCAGAGGACCGTCATTGAGCTACTCCGTGGGCCGCAAGCAGCGCAGACATCGCGGATGGAGGAACAAGCAGCAGCTGTCAACCAAAAGAGGAAAGTTATCGTTAAGCCACCAGCAGAGACAGGGGAAGTGGTGCATGATACAGAAGCAATACAGGGGAGGCTATTTGAGGTGGAGGCTGAGGCGGCCCTGTACAAACTGACATTGACATTGAGCCTGTGAGGGACCTTGGGGGCTCAGGAGAGCGGCTGAGTGCTAAAGAAGTTCAGATAGAGGAACCAGCTAAGAATGACTGCCTAGAGCTCCCCACTGGTGAGTGTTGCACCCTGAATTCCTCAATTCTTTTAAACACTTTCAATGTCACAAACAACACAGGTTGTCCTAACTTTGCTGATGAGGAGGGCATGCCTCCCGAACAGGACTCTGATGTGCAAAGAGCACGCTTAATAGTGGGGGGGTTCCACGGATTCCCGGAGGGGGGCAGACCAGTGTAACTGGAGAAGGTGAAGAGAAAGCACCCAATGGACTCAAAAGAACACACAGGGCGCCAAGGGAGAAGGAATTTGACTCTGAGGCCAACGATTTTTATTCCTTATCGGATGCTACCTGGTCTGGGCTGGAGTCTGAGTCAGGATCTAATGCTGAATCAAGTGAGGTTAGTGGCTCAAAAAATTTGCCAGCGGTAGGAAACCCACTAAGGCCACCCAAAAGTCAAACATCAGAACCTACAGAGCAGATAATCTTAAGTCACAGGAGCTAAAATGGGACTCCTCCCTTGGGAACCAACTGTTAGGGTCTGAAAAAGCTGTTGAAAATCAAGTGCATAAACAAGGGTCAGCAGCTCAACCCCCCCACCCCTACACTGGAATCAATCCTTCAGTGCGTTGTGGCGCATCGTGAAGAAGCTCGAATGGAAAGTAAGCGAGCACAAAATGTCGCCCGAAAATTGCAAGGGGCAGTGAGGAAAATTGGGAGAACCTGTAATAGTATCTGTGACAGGATGACAGAAGTGGAAATGAGAACGGCAACCCTAGAGGAAGACCTTGCAGGCTCAAAAGGGAAAATGGAGGCTCATGAGGCTCCACTCGTAGACATTCAATGGAAGTAAGAGGAGAGCGAGAACAGGAAAAGACGGAACAATTTGAGATTCCTGTGGGTTTCAGAACAGAAGGAGGGGTCAGATATGAGAGAGTTCATGGTGCAGATGCTTCAAAAAGCCTTTCCAGAGTTAGAAGGCTGGAGGTGGCCCCAGGAAATCCAAAGGGCACACCGAGTTCCATTTAACATACGCCAACCAATTCGATCCGATGCTAAACCCCGGGCTATACTAGTTTATTTTGGGAATTTCCTATTGAGGCAGGAGGTGTTTGAGAAGGCCAGACCTGGTGCGCAAAGGTCGGTAGATTGGTTTTCCTTTTTCACTAGGCCTGATTTCTGCCATATCACGGTGGAACGAAGGTGGCGCTTGCTCCAAATGATCTCTCAGTTCCAGGAGAAGGGTGAACAGGCCTTCTTACTAAATCCAGCTCGGCTAAAAGTTATGTGGAAAGACCGGGTCAGATTCTTTACATCTGAAATTAAGATAGTGGGAGTAACTGAAGGCCGAATGTAGATCGACCGGACTTATGGATAGGGTATATGTGTGTATAAATATAGCAAACCTGACCAGAGTCTTATGACCCTTTTTTTTCTTTTTTCTTTTTTTTGGTCACAAGAAATTTCTCTCTTTTCTCACTGGGGATGGTGCTGAGACTGTTGGAAAGGCGCAAGGCTAAAATACTGGGGGGATTGAAAAAGGGCAGGGGGGATATTATTGTCAAATCTTCCTGTTTATTTCTCTGTTTTTATGTTTATGTCACTCCAGTGGGGGCTCACCGTTAACCACCACCCACAGACCTAGATAGGTCTGTTGTTCCACGACACAGGGAGGGTAGAGAGGGAGGTGGGGAGTGGGAAGTGGGGTTGGGAAGGGGGGAGGAGGGGAAGAAGGGAGGAGAAAAAACAAAAGAAAAAATTCAGGAAAGTAGATCACAGTATAATGAATGGATCCCGGGGTCAAGTCAGCTGGATGGATAGGCTCATGAGACGGATTAGGCAAAGTGGATATCAAAAGAGATTTTGGGATGGGTAAGCTAACATTCTGTATGATTAATATAGGGGGGCTGAATGATCGAGCGAAGAGAGACAGAATTGGTGAAGCACTGCGAGCTATGGGCCTGGATTTTATATGTCAACAAGAGACGCATCTTCCTTGGCAAAAGAGAGGTCTCAACTTTATTCCGGGCTTTTCACAAACAATCTGCTCTTCACAGACCTCTACCACGAGGGGGGTGGCAATACATGTCTCTAACCGACATCCATCAAGTAATCGTACACTTTCTGATAAATGGGGCTGGTGGGTTATGGCTACAATCCCTACATTTGGTACACTCTGTACTATATATGGGTCGAATTCGGACGATGCAGATTTTTGGACCGAACTTAAGTAGAGCTTGCTTCTTGGCCCACCTCACTGATAATTTGTGGTGACTTCAACATTTATTTGGATTCCAGTGAGTTAGGGAGAGATGGGTATCAAGGTAGGAAGCCACAAGTTTTTCATGCGGTGCAGGCATTAGCTGATAGCCATGGTCTGGTGGACGTTTGGTCCACAAATAAACCTAGAGATCCAGGATACACATATTTCTCGTGTCCACATAGGAAGTACGTGAGGCTGGACTACTTTTTTATCCCTGGCTCATTAGTGGACAAAGCCCAGATAAGGAAGCTCTCTAAGGTTCTCTCAGATCACAACCCTCTTATTCTGGATATGGAGATCCCAGGGTATGTAAGATCCCCTGTAAAGTGGACCTTCGATAGGAAGTTATTGGTCACTGAGGGATTTATTGAACGTATCAAGCATTGGACTATTCAGTTTTTTGACACCAATAGGTATAGTACGTCTAGGGAAATGGTTTGGGACGCATATACATCTGGGCTTAGAGGGGAGGTAATCAGCTTCGCAGGGTTCCATTGGAAAACCCAACAAGAGGGTATTGGTTTTTGATGCAGGATTTAAGTAAATTTGAGCTAGAACATATGGCTACTATTGCCCAAAAACAGACCCAGCTGCAATCTAACATTTAATTAAAAGTAATCAGCACTAAAGCAAAGATAATCAGGGTCTATAACCAATCTATAGCGGAAAGTTTTCAAACCGCCCGTCAGGATAACTATGAATACGGGGAAAAGACAGGGAGACATTTGGCTCTCTGGATTAGGCAAAGATCATCGACAAGTAGTGTTACGAAGCTTAAAAGAAACGATGGCTCAGTGTCCTGTGACCCTCAAGAAATAGTGGATATTTTTCAAGACTTTTACCAGGACCTCTATAATTCCAGAATACACGGTACAGCAGTTGGTGGTACCAGTCCTCCCCCTGTGATTCGAGAGCTAGAGGAAGAAATTTAACTGGAAGAAGTGAACGAGGCATTGCTGTCCATGGCTTCCGGGAAGGCAGCAGGTCCAGATGGGCTACCCTTGGAGATCTACACATTGTTGCATAAGGAACTTGCCCCTCTGCTGTTGGATTTGTTCTTAGCAGTGCAGCACAATGGCACCCCCCCTCAATCATGGCGGGAGACCAGCATAGTTATTTTCCTGAAAAAGGGGAAAGAAGCTGACGATCCAGCCTCCTACAGGCCTATCACGTTGATAAACACAGATGAGAAGCTCTACTCCAAAATCTTAGCAAGGAGGCTCTCAAAGGTTATCGAGTCTCTGGTTAGTCCGTGGCAACACGACTTTATCCCTGGTCGTAAATCAACCGACCATATAAGAAGGGTAATCTCATTATTTAACATTGCTGAGACCTCTGGGCAACGAATGTCATTAATACTACTTGACGCTCACAAAGCGTTTGATCAAGTGGAATGGGGGTATCTTTGGCAGAATTTAAGATCAAATGGCTTTTGACCCCGTATACTAATTGCCCTAAGAGCAATGTATGTTCAGTCATATGCAAAAATACAATTGATTGGGCACCAATCCGGCCAGGTTAAGATCTCAAGAGGGACAAGGCAGGGTTGCCCCTGCTCCCCGATCCTTTTTGCATTATATATAGACCCTTTAATCAGAGATATCCTAAACGACCCTGTGATTCAGCCTGTGGTGGTCAGGGGATATAGCACCAAAGTGCTAGCTTACGCAGATGACATCGCGGTAGTCACCCCTGAACCCCAGGCGACAATCAACAGACTAGAAGATCTGGCCCGAGAATTTGGGAAGGGATCCGGGTATGGGTTAAATGCGGACAAAACTAAGATTATCTGCTCCCGGTCAATTTTATGGCAGGATCCCATGAGGACTGAGGTTGCAACCTATCTGGGGATTTCAATTGCAGCAGATGTTGCCACTATATGGAACATTAATGTAGATCCCCTTCTTAGTAGAATAAGCACCGAATTAAAAAGAATAGATAATTTACATCTATCTATCGTTGGAAGGGTAAAGGTCATTAAAATGACAATGTTTCCAAAAATATTATATCTGCTACGGTGCATACCACTCGAGCCTCCGAATCAATTTTTTAAAAAGGGTGAGGCAATCTTCTCACAGTTCATCTGGGGATATGGGAAGGTAAGGAGATCCTTGAAACTAATGTCCCTTCCTCAAATTCGAGGGGGACTGGCAGTGCCAAATGCTCTTTATTATTACTGGACAATTATGCTCCAACAAATGATAATACTATTTAGACTCACGCCGGCAGCTAAATATGTTGAGTCTCCACCATCCATCTTTGAACTGGCTGACTGACTGACTGAAATATTTTTAAGCGCTCTTATGCCGAGGCGTCTTGGCGCTGTAGAACGGAAGGGAGTGCAGAGGTGATTAGGACATAGTGAGGTTTTTAGCGCCCTCCTGAAGCCGGCTCTATTTTTTTCCGAGCGCAGTGCGATGGGCATGCTGTTCCACAGCTTGGATGCTCGGTAGGAGAAAGATTTTCCGCCCCATCGGGCTCTCTTTATTCTGGGTAGTTGGATTAGATCTTAACTGCAAGATCTTAGCATGCGCGCAGGCACATAACGAGGGGAAAGGTTTGTGAGCTTCTCAGATGTGCAGAGTGCAATAAAGCAGCAGGACTATTGCTCAGACAACTCGAGTGCAGCTACTATAAAAAAACACGATTTAAGCAGCTTGGGGGGTGTGGCAGCGCACCAGCAAACTGTTAAATATTCCAAAAATTCACTGCTACCTCTTATTATGGCGGTCATCATTCTTTCCAGACTTATTTTATTTATTTATTTTATAGCATTTATAAAGCGCACAGCTACCCACAAAGGGTTTCCCGGCGCCGAATAAGCAAGAACACAGGGTACAACTAAAGAGAGAACAGATCCGAAAGCAGTTATTTGTCGAACAACCAGGTTTTTACACTTTTCCTGAAGCTCCTATAGTTTTCTTCTTTGCGTATTTGAATGGGCAGAGTGTTCCAAAGAGTTTGACCCAAATATGAAAAGGATCTTCCTCCCATTCCAACCCGTTTGTACCTGGGTACCACAAAGTTCGCTGATGTGACTGAACGAAGATTGCGATTAGGAAGGTAAGGCTTGGCAAGATCTTGAAGATACTTGGGAGCAGTCCCAGCTTTGATTTTAAACAAATAGGTCAGAGTTTTGAAGCGGATCCGGTTTTCGACCCTGAGCCAGTGCAGGTCCCTAAGATGTTTAGTGATCCTGGCATATCTGGGAATTTTGCAAAGCAGTCTGGCCGCAGCATTTTGTACCAGTTGCAAGCGTCTTATCACTGCTTTGTTTGCACCCAGGTATAGGATGTTACCGTAGTCAAGCCGAGATGTCACCAAGGCATTGACTACGGTCTTCTGGGTGGTAGTTGGCAACATGCAGATAATTTTACGTAGCCATCTAAGAATAGTGAAACATATACCAGCCACTTTGTTGGCTTGCTGTGCCATGGATAGATTGTCATCTATGACGACCCCAAGATTTCTAACCTGAGTGGCTGGGGTTGGGAGCTTGCCCAGTGAAGTTGGCCAGTGGGGATCACTCCAGAGATCTTTACTGTTCCCTAAGAGGAGGATCTCTGTTTTTTCCCCATTTAATTTAAGTTGGTTGTCCGACATCCAGCAGAAAATTTCATGAAGGCCTGTTTTAAGTGCAGATGGAGCAGACGGGTCAGACTTGGAGAGTGAAAACAAAATCTGAGAATCGTCTGCATAAGTCATCAAAACAAGACCGAAATTTTCTGCAATGTTGGCTAGTGGACGAAGGTACAAATTAAACAACAGGGGGCTCAGGATAGATCCTTGAGGTACACCATGAGGAGAATTGAAAACGTCCGAACAAGCCCCAGAAGAGGTGATCTGGAAGGTGCGTAGGGATAAGTATGATTTAACCCATTCTAACGCCCTGCCCTCGACACCACTCTCCTCCAGCCTGACAAGTAGTCTGGAGTGAGAGATGGTGTCGAAAGCCGCGCTAAGGTCCAAAAGGACCAGTGCCACCGTTTGGCCATCATCTCTAAGCTCTCTTATTTTTTCCGTGACCCCAAGCAGGGCGGTCTCGGTGGAATATCCACTCCTGAAGCCGGATTGGGATGGGTGAAGTAGTCCATTATTTTCCACATAAGTGGAAAGAGCCTCATGAATGTGCTTTTCCAGTAATTTGGAGAAAGCAGGGAGTAAAGATATTGGACTGTAATTTGCCAATATCGTAGGATTGGCGGTCGGCTTTTTTAATAGAGGGCTGACTATGGCATGTTTCCATAGAGCAGGAACTAAAGCCTGCTCCATGGAAGCATTGAGTATCTCTGTAATGGGCGTCAGGGTGGAATCCTCCAGTTGGCTAATGATACTAATGGGGATGGGGTCACGGGGGGAACCCGATTTAATAGATTTAAGGAGTTTCCTCAGTTTATCCGATGTAATGGGGGGCCAAGCTTCGAGGTGACAATTTACTTTAGAGATTTGATAGATGTCCTCTTGGTTATACGGAGTGGTGCTGTTTTTATTGATATTAGAGACAATCTTCTCGATCTTTTCAGTGAAGAAGGACGCCAAATCCTGACACTGCTGAGTATTGAGAGGGGCAGCCTCCGCTCTAGAATTTTCTCCAGCCAATTCCTTCACAGTGTTGAAAAGAGTCTGGGATTTGTTAACAGCTATATTTATGGTAGTGGTGACATAGCATGCTTTAGCTTTCATGCATGCGGAGTGATAACTGTTTCTGGCCTTACGGTAGATCTCTTTTTGGTGCAGTTCGTAGTTCTTACGCCACTGTCTCTCCAAATTTTTACAGGTAGATTTTTCTTTCTTGAGGGCCTCTGTGAACCAGGGGGCCGGGGGACGATGTACTTTCCCTTTGCAGCAGGATAGGGGCAGACAGGCATTCACTGCGTCATTGAGCCATGTCTGTGTGGCTTCAGCTATACTTTCCATGTCTCCATCAAGACATGGGTGGTCTTTGTTCAGTGCGTTATTTAGATCATCTAAGTTTAAGCTTTTCCAGTTTCTCCTCAAAGATTCAGAGGGAATAGTGGAGGGGCGTTTAATGGGTTTTAGAGAAATGGAGAAGAGTATGAGGAAATGATCTGACCAACACATAGGGGTAGTGTTCAGCCATAACAGTTCTTTCATGTTAGAAATGATAGGATCAAGCAAATGTCCTGCTTTATGGGTGGGACCCTTATTGCGCAGTGTCATATCCAACGCCATGAAATCATCAATAAGGTTTTTACACATCGTATTTTTATCATCCTCCAAATGGAGATTCAGGTCCCCAAGTACTGTAAAATTTTGAGCATTTAAATGGTGAGGTAGAATAAAATGTACCAAATTATCTGACCATGAGGGATTATTAACTGGTGGTCGATAAATGAGTAGGCCAGAAAAAGTGAAATTGGGACTAAGGGTAATTTTAAAAGATGCCGCTTCGCAATTTGGAATATCAGCAAGTTCAAAATTGCATACAAAGTCTCTGCTGTGAATAATGGCAATGCCCCCTCCTATTTGGCCAACACGGTCCCTCTTTACAATAGCGTAGCTCGGGGGGAGTGCCGTGGCAACGTCAGGGCCTGCACTATCGTGGAGCCAGGTCTCTGTGAGAAATAGCGCACTGGGCTTCTCTTCCATTAAAAGTTGGAAGATATCTAGTTTGTGTTGAGGCAATGAACGGCAGTTTACCAAGTAAAATGTAAAATTACTGGAACAGTCTTTCTGCCGGGGGATTTTATAGTAAGAGCCATGAAAAGAATCCGGATAAGGCTGGTAGTTTGACAGAGAAAGAGAACACTTAGGACAGGTTTGCGTTCCAGCACACAGCGGGTTCAGCGTTATACATTTCTCATGTCTGGCGGGGCGTAACGCTCTAAGAGACTCGCGTGTAAGCGTCATACCTGGGTAATTGGAAATGGAAGAGGCAGAGTTCTGAGCCCTAAGTCCCGGCCTGGCCCGGACGGGCACAGACGGGCCGACTCTGGCTGGACTCCGGCGTAGACGAGGCGCGTCCGCTATCGCGGAGGAGGACTGTTTCCTTTTATCCCTGAGACTAGAGCGCTCTCACCGCTCTGTCCCGCCCTAAGATGGCCGCCACTGGATCCCTGTAGCTCGGACTTCCTGTGTGATAAGATCGGTAGCAAGTGGGAACAGGCGGGAATTAAGCATGTTGTAGATATTAGTAATTCTTCTGGTATTATGTCATTTGATGAGATGAGGATCGGTATGAGATAGACCCACGGAGTTTATTTAAATATCTACAGTTAAGGGAAGCAACTAAATCAGTTATGCTCCACATCACCTCCATTCTAAGCGTCCCAATTTTGGATATTTTGGTCCGTAAACAGTTGCAAGTGAAGGAAGTATATGCCTTGCTGATGGAAGCTAGCGAGGATGATTTAGTTAAAGTTGAAAGTGCGTGGGCAGTTAAACTGGGAAATCAAGATGTCGATTTATGTAGATCCCTTGAATTGTCTAAGGAGATTCTTTTATTGGCTAATTTAAAGGCCCAACATTTCAAAACTATATATAGATTATATTTTACACCGGCCAAACTCTGGGGTTGGGGAAAAAGGGAGTCGAATAACTGTCCAAGATGTGGGCAAGGTCCCGCCGACATGATTCACATGTTCGCAGAATGCTCAGAACTGGGACAGGTAAAACAGGGGATTGAATCCTTCCTTGGCAGGACTAATGGATGTTCAGTGAAACTGACTACCACTTTCATTTTGTTTGGCTGCGATAAGTCTCTGGAGCTATAAGTAACTCAAGCGTATTTTTGCTTCATGGTAACATCAGCACTGCGTATAATGATAGCCTCTAAGTGGAAGGACAGAGATTCCCCGGCATTCCAGGCCTGGTATGCTAGACTGTTTCATATATTTAATCTAGAGACTGCACTATATAAATGTAAAGGTAGTAAAGCAAGGAAAAAAGGGCAGCAGATCTGGGGATTCCTGATGGGGTGTAGGGACGGGGACAGGGGGAAGCGGGGGGGACGGGGGGACGGGGTGGAGGTGGGGGAAGGTGACAGGGGGGACTTGGTAAATGATGAAATGTCTGTCTTTCCTTTGTCTTTTTGTTCTCCTTTTCTTTCCCCCTCTGTCTCTCCCGTTCGTTCTCCCCCTTCATCGTGTCCCCACCTTTTCTCCTTTATCCTATTTCGGCTCCACTTATCCTGTCCTGTTGTTAACAAACAAATGTATAATAATATTTCTGCTGTGATAATATTTATTTATGCATCTGATTAAAATTTTACTGTGATTTTCCTGAAATAAAAAAAAATAATTAAAAAAAAGGCTAACAGGTCTAACTGATTCTATAGAGAGCATAGCCAATTTTGGCTGATGTTCCACATCTGCAAACTCTAAAAATCCCAAGCGTAGCAATAGTAATCTGATTGATATTAACTTGTCCTCTCACAGTTACATTTTGTCTTTATCGAATAACGTGTGAACACTGGAAATCCTTATGAGGTCTCAGGAGAGGCAAGTATCTAGGGAGGAAAGATTCGCAACACGTCATTCATAAATTATGAACAAGCGTTTCCCAGCCGGTTTAAAGGTTCATGAGTATTTTGGTGTTTGCAGAAGAGGCAGGTTGTGAGAATATCACAAAACGTGCCTACTGGACAATCTAGTATCTTAGGGCCTGATTTAGATCTTGGAGATGGGTTACTCTGTCACAGCGGTGACAGATATTTTGTCTGCCAAAATATAAACTCCATAGGATATAATGGGATTTGTATGTCGGCGAATGGGGTGTCCATCACCGTTGTGACGGAGTAACCTGTTTACTGAGATCTAAATCAGGCTCCTAGGGCCCAATTTTGATTTTGGATGTACCTGAATCCGTCCGACATCAATTCGGTACTGGGACCGACCTCCTGTAGACAGTTCCACCCCAGCAATTAGGATGCAACCCAACACTGTTCGGTCACACTCCTATTCTTTATAATGGGAGCATGCATTCTGACCTGAATGTGTGCTCTCATTGTAAAGAGTAGAGGTGCAATTCATTCCTGCACCCCCTGGCAGACACCTAAATGTGCCTGCCAAGGGGTGCATGGATCCACCCCCTGCCTCCAACTGGAGGCTGTGCACCCATGGGATCCCTGCTGGGGGCCCATAAAATCAACTTCCAACAGCCTTTCTGTGTTGGAAAGGCCGGCATAGAAAAGCTGTCAGAATACAACATTGTAATCCCTCAGGCGGAGCCGCCCTTGGGATTACTGGAGGCTTTCCGAAAGGCAGACGGGCTATCTGAGCCCACTGGAAGCCATTTGGAAATCATGTTCGAGTTCCTTTCCGACTGACTACATCCAAATGGGTTAGTCGGAAATGAATCCGAACAGCTGATTACGATGCTGTACGTTTACTATGGCATCGTAATGGTCCCCAAAGTCTTTCTTAGATTTTTGACTGTGTTGTGCTTAAAATAAATTGTCCTGCGCTCTGATATCTAACGATTTACTGCAGTGATAGGTTTAGATGCAGCACCGCCTAAATACATTCAAAAATCTGAGGTCTTTCTTTTTTGTATTTTGCAGGTTCGAGGAAAGGAAGATCGTTTCGATGTTAGGTAGTCCACGCGTTCGGGCAACGACCAGCTCCAGTCAGGTAAGTGTTTGTGTGTAGAGCTCTGTTCCGGAGAGTGACGAAGTCAAGTAAGGCATGTGAGTGGGGAGAGGTATTTAGAGCCGCACAACAAAGTTGCCCACCAGTGAACGTGCCGAGCGGGATCTCAAGTGGGTCTTCACCAAGGTCTCAAAGGAGCTTCTGGGTTAACAGTGACGTTTGGGAAGGGATTTAACCGGAGGGCATAGTCAGAAAGCTGGAGGAAGGGTGTACAGTGGACTTGGCCATGACAGTACCCATGCTGTTTTACTCAAATTGATCTGCTGTATGTTTTATTTAGCGGTGAATGACGGAATGCAGCAGGTGCCTTCATAAGGATAACCATGATCGGTCCAGTGCTTTTGAAAACTTTCTTAAGAATATAAAAATATTGAGTTAGATTGGGCAAATGCCATGTTAAATCATGTAAATATTTGGCCGACCATATATAAATATTACATGATGCATTCTACAATCATTTTTATTTCATTGTTGGTTTGACATCGACTTTGCCTTGGAAAACACTGATGAAATATTTGTATTTTAATTGTCGTATCCATCGACTAGAAACATGTATATACATTCTTTAAGCTGTACGTATTCTAGATGTATTTTTATTTGCTTCAGACTAGCCATTGCAGAAATATATAATTGCTTATGAGACCTTAAGAACCTGCTAATAACCAAGGCGACTGGTAGGTAAGATATTTTAGGTATGATTTATTTTAGTGCTTATTACCTCTCAAAACTCATGTTCATATATATGGAGAAAGTGTACAGTGGAATTGTCAGACGGTGCTTTAATAATGGCCTGAGGCTTTGCAATTATTCAGTTATTAATGGTATTAGCATTTTAACGTTCTTCTGTTTTAATGCATATTTATATGAATGTTCACTTACGTCAGGATGTATTTCTTTATCGTGAAAGTCGAAAATAAAACTATAAGGATGAGCTAAGGTTCATGCCGTGGCTAATTCATTAAATGTGATATGGGACAAATTAACTGCGACAGGATATCATCTGGAATAGTAAACTGGTGATTCAGAGGAGGGCTGGAGGCTGTGTAAGAGAAAGCGCCACACTTCATCAGGGACAGAAAAGAAAGTGAGAGCCTTAAAGACACAGAGCAGGAACAGATTCATAACGGTCAACTGTCAAAAGAGCCATACATACGGAGGCCAGGGGTGTGTCTGGCAGGAGGAGTGGCCATGTCGCACATTGATATGATGGTCTGATTAAAAAACTCCTGATTGGGATTGGGAATGTGCTCCAATAGGTTTATGCCATCGTCATGAGTACATTTCTAACTTTCTTGAAAATCGAAAAGAACGCCAGACTTATTTACATACAAATCCATAATAGATATATTATATATGCCTGAGGATATGGTCAGCGCAAAAGTGCAAATGAACATTTTTAAAAGAATGTTTAAACATGTTCCTTCTCATAGAGAACATGTGCCAAGTAAAGCAATCCCTTCCTATGCACCCCTGACGATTCACAAGTCAATTCTCCACAAATAATGCGAATTACGCAAGGGGTACGTTTAGAAGTGATATCTGTGTGGGGTAAAGCTTTGCACAAACTTGAATAGCTACAAATTAACAACTCTGTGGGTGTTCACTACCTTTGCATTCTTACCTCTTATGGATCTTTAGGGATAACACCCACACTCCTGCCCTCCAACCTACATTTCTGACATCAGAAGATAAGCCCTTTTGTTTGATTTTTCACAGTAGTTCGGTCCAATTACGTTTTCACAGATCTGCACATCTCGATCCTGTGAACCAGCATCTGCATTTCGAATGTGTAGATGTTTGCACTCCTAAGATTTTAAGAGCTCATAAAGTCAAGGGCAGTGCAGTGAAGGAAACAAAAATGTGATGGGTGGAATGCTTACATTAATCTCAGGCACTGGTAATTACTCGGTCCTCATTCCAGAGGAAACCTGCTCTTTTCAAATGTAATTTTCGGGAGATGAGTTTTCCTAAGGGCTAGGGTGGTCGACCTCAAATCTGGGGAAATGGGCTTGAGTCTCGGCAATGACACCGAACATCCTGTGTATTCGGGGCAACTCACTTACCCCCACATGCATCATTGTGTCTTTTTGCATTTCTTAATTTGCGAAAAATAAGGAATCGCAAATTAAGAAATGCAAAAAGATATGCATCAATATTTTCGGTATTCTGTTGGGATTCGGTAAAAATCGCAATTTTTACCGAATCCCAAAGAAATACCGATTTCTTAACTTACTTTTCGCAATTCCCATTGATTCCTATGGGCCAAAAGGCCCATAGGAGTCAATGGAAATTGCGAGTGGCACTTAGAAAATTTCATGGGTGCAGGGGGGGGTCCAAAGGACCCCCCCATGCACCCCTGAAATGTATTTTTCGCATCATGTTGCACACACACATGTCCTAAGGACATGTGTGTCCGTAACATGAATGTTGAAAAAAAAACATTTTACACATTTAACACACTTTTTCCAAATTTACCGAGTGGTTCAACCACTCGGTAAATTTGGCACCCTATTAGCGAATTTTCAATTTTTAAAAAAATGATGCATTGCTTTTAAGAAATCGCACATCTGCGACTTCTTAAAAGCACCCGCAATTTTAGAATTCGCACACATGTTACGAATTCTAAAATTGCTTCATGCATCCCAAAAAGCACTTTTGCATTCGCAAACGGCCGATTTTAAGGAATCGCACCGTTTGCGACTACAAAAATGCTTGATGCATGTGGGGGTTAATCCCTTTGTGCCTAACAAAAAAACAAAACAAAAATGAACGTGTCCTCATGTAATGCAACTGGTGCTATGTAAAGCACTCTGATACCCGTTTGGGTCAAGTTCGCGGTATATAAAACTCTGTAAAAAAAGAGATATATATACGTTTTTTTACTAATGTCCTCAGGGTCGGTTCTAGGATTTGTGGGCCCTGGGCCAAAAGGGAATGTGCTAGGCCCTCTCATTTACATAAGTGACCCCTTTTAAGGAGACCATTTAGAGACACTGCGGGAGGCCCATTATCCAGCATTTTAGTGCCCCCACACTTTTAACTTTCAGCCCACAAGCAATTCTCACACCTTCAGCCTGATCGGTGTGAGAATTGCTTGTGGGCTAAAAGTTAAAAGTGTGGGGGTGCTAAAATTGTAGACAATGGGCCTCCAGCAGTGTCTATGAATGGTCTCCTTGAAATTGGGACAAGAGGAAGCGTCAACCTCCCCTAGGCCTCCAGACACCATCCCTGAGAGGCATGGGGAGGGGACCCCTCCCATGGACCCTAATTGCAAGGAGACCCCTTTCTTTCAGTAGGATTGGCAGGGAAACAACAGGACACACAATCGGTGCGGGCCCCATGTTGGTAGGTTGAGTGCGAGGCCCTGGGCAGATGCCCACACTGCTCATGTCTAGCGCAGCCCGATTGTCCTGGAAGGACCTTGTGGACTATAGGTATTTTTATTTTTTTTGCAGTTTTTATATAGTGCAAACTCGACCCGAAGGCATTTGAGCACTTTACACGAGCACCAGTTACCTTCAATAAGGACACATTCATTTTCGGTAGGCACGGGGAGATTAAGTGATTTGCCCAAAACCACAGGGCGTTGAGCGGACGCTGAGACTCTACTCTTGCTTCCCAGCTCCAGAGTTCACAGCTTTGGCTGTTACACCACATCCTTTCACCTTGATGAAGGCCTTAATCTGCTGAGGACTGCCTGCTACCGTTTTTGTGCACTCTTACTCCTGAGACTCCTGAGACTTCTCAGAGGGAAGAGGTGTGGCGCCTCGGCCAGGGTGACTGACGCTGGCATCTGGGGCGCACGGTTCAAGTGGCAGGTCATCCCAGCACTGTCTGACTCTGGGCAATAGTTTGCTTAATCTTCTCAACGGCCCCAAGCGTCGGGATACCTCCGGGTAACTGTTCCACTTTACAAATACTGGATTTACATTTACTTTAGTTCCTGGACTGGAACGATCTTCAAACAGAGAAAACCTGCTGCGCCTTTGGAGGAATCTCAATTAGGTGGTGAAATATTGTGCTTTTTAGGTGGACCTTTTACTAGTTGTGAAATACATCCTTTCCCACACCTTTAATGAAATGGACTAGTTTAATCAAACTGCTTCTTATGGAAACAGAAGAAGAAGCAAAACGAAATCCTTTCCCAGTAGTATTCTCATTTGTCAGGAATTTGTTTTTGATCTTTAACGAAATGTTTTAATGAAACTGCTTCTTATGGAAACAGAAGACGAAGCTAAACGAAATCCTTTCCCAGTAGTATTCTCATTTGTCAGGAATTTGTTTTTGGGCTGCAAACATTTGACTTTTTCTCAAAAATTATTTTTAGGGGGTTTGCAGGACAAGAGAGGACCCAAGAGAAAGATTTGGTATTTTTTCAAAATGTTCAAATTAACAGTGCAGAACTACCAAAGCTTAGTCTTCCAAAAGCCGACCTCTACTTTTTCAAAACAGATATCTCGAAACCTATCTATGGATTTACACCAAATAACATAAAGGATTTTTTTTTCAATAAATCTTTATCTGCATGCCGTTTTTGGTGTAATTTGATTCAGTAGTTCTTATAGCGATGATTACAAAATTCCTATTGGGCAGCACAACTTTTACTTCATGCTAAATACCCTTTAACCCACCACCAACCGATCTTCATGACATTTCAAATAAAGATATTTAAAGAAACTGCCAATGTGAAATTAGATTTATTAAATTGTCACTAGAATTATTAATAGACACAAACAGAACAAAAACCCATTTCCTGTTACTGTTGCTCAGGGTAAAATCCTAATTCTGACAAGAATAATGAAGATCAAACAGTTTGAATGTGAAATCATATGTTGTGTCTAAGAAACTGTTAATCCCTGTTGTCTTTAAGAACTGTTACAATATGGTGGGTTTCTGAGAAACTAACATTTCTTTCCTGAAGTATTTTGTTAACACTGAGAAGTTACTGCTCTCGAATTGTATTGGCACTGGTACAAAGTGGATTAATATTTGGGGGAATGGGAGTCCATACCAAGTAATAATGTAACTATTCTTCTTAGTTCCAGTAAAGGTTTCAGTAATTTAAACCTAAGTTCAACCCCTGAATGGTGTGCCAAGCATTTAGAAGTACCAACACAGTTAAAAACACAACACAATAAAAAAACATTCTAATTTGTAAAAAAATGAAAAGGTAAAATTGGAAAGTCACACCAAAATGCCAAAAATCTAATAAGGGGAAATGCATTTATGAATGGTGGAGGTAGACCATGACCTAGGCATGATGTGGAGCCGAAGTCTGATACACCAAGTGGATTGGTTCTGGTGAAATTCTGGATGTCAAAAAGTTGAAAATGTTTCTAAGTCCTACTTCAAGAAGGGTCTTGGTCACTTTTGAAAAGAAAAGCATTGAAAATTCTTTCTTTAGCCCAATGCAGATAGGTACTTAATCATTTGTTTAGACGAAATATCTTTCCTAAACAGGTTGCTGCTGAAACTGTAGCTTTCTCTGCAGGACCAAAGGCTGGATACTTGAAACAGGTTGAGCTCTCGAATGCTGTGGAACTATGGAGATTTGTCCTTTAAAAGTTTCAAAATCCCAATGCAGCAAGGGACTTAAACATTTTTTCAAAGATCGGGGGACCATTGATCGGTATAAATCTAAAATCCAATCTGACACCATGGAACTGCTAGTTGAATGGGGTTTCTGGCAAGTTTTGTTGAGGGAGTTGATCCCTAGATTTGGTTTGACAACGTCTTTGGAGTCAGAATGGGGAAGTCACATTATAAGGGAATTAATGAAAATGTTATGTATGGCACAAAATTTGAAGCACAAAATTCAATGTAGTTATAGACCAGGTGCATCAGGTATAATTGAAAGAATCAATGATACTCTGAACTCAAAGTGGTCCAAGTTTGCCAGATGCCCTATCACAGTTGGTGATCCATTTAAGATGAACACCTAATAAAGTGACTTCAATTTTGCCTCGTGGAATGATCATAGGCATAAAAATGCAGATTTCTGGCATTACTTCAGCTACACTTGTGAACATGTCTGATGATCTTCTGGATTATTACAAAAGTCTAGCTGATGTGGGGTGCTAAGTCTCTCATAGGGTGAAGTTGAAAACACCTTCAACAACTGAAGAACCTTGCCATGATTTGGAAACTGGTGACTACTTTGTGGTGAAAAAACATATTTGGAATAGTTGCTTGGTGCCTCGGTGGCACAGACCTTATCAACTCATAACGCACTTGTGACAAAAACTGCAGTGGAGTTGTTAGACCTGTCAGTCTTAGGGTGCCCAACCCCCAACTTTTTACCTTCCTCCTCCATTTTTCTAACCTTGTTTTGTCTGGCCTTTTGACTCTGAGCACTTTACCACTGCTAGCCAGTGCAAAAGTGCATGTGGTCTCTCCTCTAAACATGGTAGTATTGGCCTATGCCAAATTGGTATATAATTTTCTGTAAAAACGTGAACAAGGACAAAGAGAACTGCAGAATGGGACATCACCTACCAAATATTATTACATCACATTGATACGGAAGACACTGCAGTAATTAGAAGAGCCGTTAGTACACACAGAAACACATACCTCAGACATTTAGCGCCATATTTGAACAATGATATTTCCCATATTGCGCACCTGGAGGCCATACGATGAAGTGTTCAGAAGCACAATTCCAGAGGCATTTCTTAGTTTAAATAAATGTGTATTTTGCCTCTAATAAACCTCTTTCTAAAACATATTTTTTCAAGTAAAATATGTATTAGAATGAAGTTTTTAAGAGGCAAAAGAAAAATGTTTTTGAACTAAGAAATGCCTCTGGAATTGTATTTCTGAACACTATGTTGTATGGCCTCCAGGAACGCAATATGGGAAATAACATCATTCAAATATGGTGCTCAGGCTTCGACATGATGTAACCATTGGCAAAGTCACATGATGTTCTACTTCCGGGACGCGCAGTTGAAAGTGCAGCGCGTTGAGGGCAGAAACATGCCGGAACGAGATAATGCTCGATAGACGGACAGATGTGCTAAGAGTATGCGTGTGATTATGAGGAGGGGTGAATGAGCCTTGAGACAAGACTCCCCCATGGAAGTGGATAAAGAGGGGTGATGCATCGCTATTTCAATAGATTAAGTGGTTGGCGTTTTTAACGAAGTCCATTATGAACGGGTAAGCACAATAGTAAGATTTCAATGTGCACTGGTCTGCTATATGCAATTCTTGGGGAACACTGTGTGTTCTGATATACTGCAACAGAGTGATCAGGTGTTTCCCTTGTGAATGGATTTAACATAGGGTATATGTATTCACAGGTATATTATTGGCAAACACAGTGTGCCGGTGGGAGACTTTCAGTTGAAGGAAATACCCCCTGACAAGGTGGGAAGCTGGTATGTTTTCCCTTGGCTACCACTTGGTAAATATACATCGATATCTGTGCCATATACGTAATTCTTGATTTTAATATCTAGTAGTTGTTATGGAGGATGTCGTTACTGGTTGGGAGTTTTAACTAGTGCTTTTTGTTTATGTTTATAGGTCACTCTGCATATGAAAGTTGTAATTCAGTAAGGTGACTTTTGACCTCAAGCCCTGATGAAATTGCTGCAATAGAAGACAGGCAATGAAACATGCTGGTCCATCTTGAAGTGGTCTGCATCATGCAGTTTTAAAAAAAAATCTTGAGTAGGCTCACAAACGTGAATAAAAAACGGGATCATTGCACATGTGAGTTCTAACTCAATTTTATTTTTAGAAATACTTCATTCTTATACACATTGCAGGGTCTTTTTTACACACACATACTGATGTTGTCTTCACCTTTTCTTTTCAGACTTGACACTTTCCTTTTCTTTTTTCACTGGTGAGAAGGTCACCGATGATGAGAAACATGGGCAAACTGGTGAGAACCTACCAGCAGCTCCTCTGGTGAAGCGTAGTTTAGGGACCTTCTCACAATTTCTTGTTTGTTGATATACACCTTTTTTAATAGGGGGTATGTTTATACGGCGCTGACTGATAAATGTGGATCTGTAAAATATATAAATATAATTATCTGGGCACCTGGGACTGGATACGATTGGTAAACGTTTGTAACCAGCAGTTGGGTGGAGGCAGCAGCCCCCAAGACAAGTTCTACAACGGAGATTGGATTTTGCCCCTTTTATGGATCGGGTCTTTTTTTGGTTTTTGTCATTTGTGAGTGGATGGTACCTGATTGAATTCTTTCCCTCTAGAGCTCCTTATTGGGCTTGACCCAAGATTGACAGACAATCCAAGAAGAATGCACTTGAACCATCAATCTAGCAATATAGTATGATTTTCCTTTAAAGAATCCTTTTTAGAACTTAATGGGTTCGGTTCACTCCTCCATAATTTGTATTTACCATGTTCAAACGTAGATGACAGAGCACTTAGAAATATATTGATAACTTGGTCCCTGGGGCTATTTGACTGTTTGCAATACATTTAACTGTAGTGTGTCATACCCGTTCCTTTGTTTCCTTCCACAACAGATTGAGGACAATGATGTGCTGCTCATTGCCCAGATGAAAATTTTCCTTGTGTAATGTTTGTCTTTGTCACACCTTTCTTCAGACCCCCTTTTACCATCCATTCATCAACCCTTAACTCTCTTCCCATGGGCTGTGTGATGTATTGAGGTGTGACTAAAATTACACCATACATTGAACACACACTTGGTAGGTCAGATGTGGTGAAAGCAACACCAACTCAGTGCAGGATCTTTTTTTTTACCCAAACAATTTCCCACATGGCCCCATTTACCCACCCACGCATACAAAGTGATCCATATTTCAGGTATAGAAGAAAAATATTTGTCAGCATCATCATTCAGGCATTGTGTTGCGTAAACACTTAATCTTGCCCACTCCGGACTGTGAGTCCACTTAATGACTCAAGGATTTTGTAACTTTAGTTTTAATTAAAATACTAACTCACCATTGCGCAGAAGTTAATATTGCTATTTCTTGTTATATTATCACTATCAAGTATTCTTTGTTGTGTAGTAGTCCGGTCTCAATTCTTTGTAAAGCTATTATATATTAACCCACTAATTCAGTGTTTTTATTTCAACTTAGTTGCCTGCAATGAATAATCCTTCAAATTATTCCTACAGTTGGACTTCATGTAGGTGGGTGTGAACCTCGTTCCTGATTCTTTCACTGTTAGTGCGCTGCCCTCCTACTACTACCCCACCACCATAAAATGGCACCTTGGGAAACCACCATCCATCATAATTGTCCCACCTACTTCTGATGCATCATTTTTAGGGAGAGGACCAGATGTCACCATCGAACCCAGAGGGGACACAGCAACAAAGGAAAAGGAACAACCAATTGCAAAGTCAACAAGGAGTCAGAGAACGTATTTACAAAGAATTAATGCAGCGCTGTGCTGCAAGCCATTTGGCTGCACTGTGTTAAGCCAGAAGCACAGGGATGACTCATATCTACAACAATATGAAGTATTATCCCTGCGCTGGCGCACTATTTGCTGCCGTGCAGCGTAGCAGGCACCCTTGTACCATAGTGCAAGGGTGCGTGCGTTGAGGGTAATGATTGTATATGTGCAGAAAGGTGTCTCTTCCTCCACGTAAACAATCTGAAATGGTATTTTTGGAACTTCTATGAGTGTTGCTTAATGCAGCACACATAGGAGTTGGAAAACATCATTTTTTAAATGATTGTTTACATAGGCAATCACAAGTGGTGATTTCCTCATTCTCTGTGTGCTGCAGAATGCAGCATGCATAGAAAGGTGAACAAAATTAGGAGAATTGAAAACATTTCTCATTGTTGCGCCTCCCTCTGCCTCCCTTGGGGAATGTAGCATTCAGATACATTCCTAGGTTTATGATTTCTTGTAACTCTGGGAATGTGTCAGGTTCCATGGGTGTTGCGAGTGAACACCCACAGCAACACCCATGGACCGCCGCTTTCATGCAAAGTGCTGCGTTTAAAGGGGTTGTATTTACTAGGACAGAAAAAGCCATGCAGGATGGCTTTTCGTGTCCTTGTAAATATGGGGCAGCAAAATTCGCAGCCGGTGCATCACAAAAAGTGATTCACCGGTGACACAAGGGGCTTGTAAATAAGCTCCTGAGTCATAAATATCTCAAAATGTCAGCTTACGTTAACTCAAATCACGACCTTTGAAAAAGGTACATCTCTCGTCCCTACACAACATTTGCCTCTTCAAATTTATGAGAAACTTGAGGCTATAACAGTTTTTGGAGAAAATTTTTAAGGAATCGCAATGAAAAGAAGGTACTCTGATGGGTCTAAAAAATAAAAGCATCTTCTTACCTCCAGGGAACCATAACATTCTTGACTCATTTGAAGTCATCATTCAGAAAGAATTCCAGAGCGTTTTTAAAACAAAGAATACTTAGTCAGCGCACAAACGTCGTAAGTGCGTCCCTGTGGTTGGGCACACCTTAGGGTTCGTCACAGAGGACAGACTCCATTGATTTATATTATCCTTATTTAATAAATTCCAAAGTGCATTTGTATCCAAAACAACGCTCCGATGCATTTCGGGCATGGCCCTTTCTCAAGGAGCTCGGTTGATAAAAAAATACCATTATTGGCATACGCCTTTCTAAATGAAATGAATCACACAAGACTAAAATCGGAAAAACTCAGATCAAAGGAAATGATAAGCAAAACAATGTGAATTACATTGGTGATTTTTTTTTTTTAATTTGTGTGAATCGTGATTTGTTAAAGTGCCTAGTAGTATTGCGGGGTGTCAGGTAGCTGGCTAATCCAGGTGTGAATCATGCCGGGTGATTCCTGATGTCAGCGGGTTACGCTGTTGCCAGGAAAAGCGTGACTTGGTTAAACCAAGTGTCTCAGGTTTATAACGCGGGTAAACTTACTTCGGAATGAAGCTGAGTAGACTGCCTTTCACATGGGGCGCTGGGCGTGGGTGTATCGCAGTGTTGGCGGGGAAGTTAAATCTGGTACGAACCCGGAAGGTTCATGGTATCAGAAAACAAAGAAATATCGCTACCTGGTGGAGCACCCAACCTTCACTAACCTCGTTTACCTACTTGAACTTTTTCTACAAACCTTCGCTGTGCACCGAGACACATTTCTACTCATTTAAAACAAAGAATCCCAGGATCTCTAAGCTGAGTCAGAAAGAAAAAAGAATCATCAAAAAGAAATTGCCAATAATGCAGTGAAAACATGTTGCAAAGCAGACAAGAGTGGCGCTTTCGTAATCTTGGACAGTGATTTTTACCCTAAGAATGTCAATGATCATGTCCACGATACCGCTACATGCTTGAAGTTGGATTCGAATCCCACAAAGGAGTTCTCGAAAATCCTGTTGACCATTCTCAACAAAGCCATGTTGCTTGGCACTATTTCAGAAGATGATAGATGATATCTCATTGAAAAGGAATCTGCGAACTCTAAATGTACACGTTACTGAAGATTCATAAGAACCTCAACCAACCTCCACTACGACCAATTGTCTCCACAAAAAATTCCCTACAAAAACCATTTGGGAAATACC
Source organism: Lissotriton helveticus (assembly GCF_964261635.1). Taxonomy (NCBI): domain Eukaryota; kingdom Metazoa; phylum Chordata; class Amphibia; order Caudata; family Salamandridae; genus Lissotriton; species Lissotriton helveticus. The sequence continues at coordinate 957,541,185 of NC_136071.1, forward strand.
TGGACTGTCACCTACAACCATTAGTCCAAAGTAAGACAACCTACGTTAAGGATACTACTGATTTCCTGTCTGACATCAGGATCATTCAATTTGCAGAAAATCAATCTATCCTATGCACCTTAGATGTTAGGTCCTCCTACACCTCAATTCCTCACAACTTGGGCCCTGATGCCGTTGAATCATTCTTAGTCAACACACAAATGAACGAAGATCTGAAAGTAGTCTTATTTAATTTATTACACTTCACGTCAGCTCAGAGTTACTTTACATGGAACAAAGAGCAACTACCTACAGTTAACAAGAACTTCCATGGGAAATTGCGTATCAATTGGAGCTTGACAAATTATTCCATGATCAAGAGTGGCAAAACTATTTAATAACATACTAAAGATAGTGGAGATCTATCGAAAATATATTCCTCATATAGAAGGGCCAGAAAACAAACTTGATCGGAGCCATAGAAAATTTCAATTCCATTGATAAAAGGATAGGTTTTAACAGCACCATCAGTGAGAGTCGCATTACATTCTTGGATGTTGACATTACAGTAAAAGGTCAAACTGTGGAAACTATCATATTCGTCAAGCCAACTGATCACAACAATTTGTTGCACTTTAGTAGCTTCCACCAACATTCATTCAAGAGACACCTTCCTTACTCTCAAATGTTGAGAATAAAATGGATGGCTTCCAATGTCAACCACTATAACACTGGCAAAGATATGATGGTGGACACATTTGAACTATGAGGATACCCTAACAAGGTCATACAGGAAGGGATTGAAAAAGTTGAAACCAAGGAGAGAATCCAACTCCTAACATCCATTAAATGCCTCAGTTAAACTAAAATAATGGTATTTGTGTCTAAATACTCTACCAGGAGCATTACACTTAAAAGCATCGTATTGAAGTACTGGCCCATGTTACATAATGAAAATGACTTCAGAGAGATTTTCAACGCACCACCTCGCTTTGCTTATCAAAGAACTAAGGGGCATATTTACAAGCCAATATTGCCACAGGAACCTAATTTTTAACAATGTGGCAGTAGGGACTTTGGCTTATTTACAAGGCCATTGTAAATAAGGCACTCTTTCAAGCAATACTTCATGTGAAAGGGGTGTTGCAGTGGCCGTTCTGCTGCAGCACCCATTGATTTTAACTCTGCCCCCTAATTACAAGAGTGCTGTAAAAAGGAGGCAGTGCCGAAATTAAACCCTCCCATGCTTGTGACAGAACTGCTCCATCACTAGCCTCGGGTGGGCTGAGCTGGTGACGGAGCGGTTCTGTCACGGCCCGCTCGGCGCGCCTGCGCGGCGCTGATTACGCGCCTGCGCGGCACGTTTGATTGAGCGGGCAGGCCACGCCCACCCGAGGCTCGTGACGGAGCGGTTTCGTCACGAGCATGTGAGCGCCGCACGGCCCCCCTAACCCCTTGAGCTGTGGCAGAATTGCCTCCGCAGTTAAGGGGTTAAACCAGGGAAAACCTGGTGTAAACATCGCGAAACAAGGAGAAATGATTTATTTCTCTTCGTCTTTGATGTTTCTATGTGTGCTGCATTGTGCAGCACACACAGAAACAGTGAAAAGCCATTTGTGATTGTTTATGTGCAGGACGAGAAACCTTCCTGCACATAAGCAATCATTCCCTCAATGCAGGCCCCCTTGCCCTGTTGTGCAAGGGTGCCTGTATTGGTGCTAGGCAGCTTAACTTAGCGCCATGCTAGGGAGATGCAGGGACTTTCCGTATCTTTGTAAAATCGACTCATCCCTGCATTTTTGAAGTTTTGGAGCACGGCATTAGCGTTTAGTACTTTCCTCCACGCTCCACCATCCCTTTATAAATATGCCCCTAAGAATCTTAAGGAACTCTTAGACAAACATGATGACTCCAAGGAGAAACGGGTGTACAAGGGAACCAGAACTTGTGTTAATTGTGGCAGTTGTGAAAACATCATAAAAGGTACTATGATTATGCACCCAGCCCAAGGAACTACGGTTGAGCTAAATACTTCAGCCACAAGTGATTCCAAAAACGTGGTTTATCTTTTGAAATGCCCCTGTGGGTTTGCTTACGTTGGTAAAAGAGAACAAAAAATAAAAACCAAACTAACTGAGCATAAAGGCAACATTTGTATCAGGAATGAACGATCCACCGTTGTTCTTCATTTACAACCCCACAATCACAATGTGAGCCAATTGAGATTTCTTGTCCTACAGACCATTCCTATCAGGGAAGACATGGACGATAAGAAATATCTACTCCAGAGGGAGATGTATTAAATGGAAAAGCTTGACACTGTCACACCCAAAGGCATAAATGAGTGCATGGACTTAAGCTGTTACCGTTGCTAACCTGACTGTAAAAGTATTGCTCTGTATTTTCTTAATAACTAATTAGCCTTTTTTATTATGTATTTTCTTATTTTGTTAACATGCATTCTCCAACATCAGATTTCTTAACGTGTTTTCAGCACATGCATTTTTTCTACCTTCCAATTCACCCTGCACATTGGCAGTATGTGTTTTTGTGTATTGAGTCTTCAGTATCACTCTATTACATCATGACGCTCACTCTGATTCACCTCACATGCTCCTTGACCAGTCCGCTTTCTATGCGCTTGTGTTATCACTTACAATCTTATTGCTCCATGATGGTGACCAGCTGACATGCTACGAGTGGCTGTCTTCTATCCCATAGAGGTGTGTGGTCCCTTTGAAGTATTATGTTTCACAGTGCCGGTGTTTTCATACGGCACTCACAATACAGTAGCACCACAGTGAAGTTATTCACAGTCTCACAAGACTTTGTGTCATACAAGAAAGTAGCGTTTACTTCGCAGCTTAGCGCCATGTTTACTTCCTCGTTTCTCCCTCATTAATGTAACAAGCACAATGTTTTTATTCTTCCTGCTTTAATTGCTCTGCTTCGCTGGAGTTAGCACAAAAGCACTCACATTTATTTTTTCAATTCTTTCTCTTCATTAATGCAACAAGTACAATGTGTTTATTCTTCCTTCTTTAAACACTCTACTTCATCAGAGTTAGCATGCAAGCATTTGCGTCTGTTTCTTCTATTCCTCTGAAAGCACTGTACTGCCTTTGTTTTACTTTATGTAAAAGCACCATGATTTCATCCTACCTTTTCCTTTTTCTGATGTCTAAACGCCCCTCACTGTTGGAGTCTGCATGCAAGCACCTGTGTTTTCATTTATGGATTTTTCCTTCTCATTTACTAGACTAGCACCTTGACTGCATGGGTACATGCAACTTTTTTAAAGCATTGCACCATCTGAGTAGCATGTTGTAACACACTGATTACCACTATATCCACATACTTGTCTTGAACTCCATACCAGTCTACTACGTTAAGGGACAACTCTTGAATCTACACTTATGTCGACACTATGACAAACTGGGGTGAGTTACCAAAGCAGGGTGAATTTTGTTTTTCTTTTCCATCTTTTCATCTCCCCTTTTTAAGTGTTTGATGTTTTTTCCTTTCAAATTGAAGTTTTTCATTTGGCTGCATTGTCCATTTTTAATGAGATTGTTCATTGGATTTTTTGAATATTTCATAGGATAAATATTCCCCTGAATCAGGGCTAGGTCCAAAATGCATCTGAATTATGAAATCCATGGGATACAGAAAGGATTCAAACGATGGACCTTAATTAATCTCACTCACAACCGTTTTGCCTATCATATGGAGTGCCACGGGGTCCTCCCTTAGTCCCACACTTTTTAATGTCTATGTGACACCCTTGGCCACGCTAATTAGATCCTTTGGATTCCAGTTGACGTCTTATGCAGATGACAGGCAAATAGTGAAGCCACTACGTCCTGGACAAGAGGCAGAGAAAGGGAAAAAGTTCCACGACTGCATGAAAGCAGTCAGGCTGTGGATGACAATGAATTATTTGAAGTTGAACTCAAGCAAAATGGAGGTCCTCATATTTGGCAGCAATGCCAATTTTTGGACACCAGATTGGTGGCCAGAAGAACTAGGGACACTCCCAGAGCCAACCAGGAAAGCAAAAAGCCTAGGAGTCTTAATTGACAATAAACTGACTTTCCAAGACCAGTTGAATGCGGTTACCTCCACTAGCTTCCACCTTCTCAGGATGATACGGAAAATTATGTCTTTCTTGCAAGCATATAGCCACAATGTAGTGATAACATCCCTAATTTTAGTACGTGTGGACTACTGCAATAGTTTATACCTAAATGTCCAAAAGAAACATCTTAACAGGCTTCAACTTGTGCAGAACACAATAGCAAGAGTTCTGACTGGAACACCTAAATTTGTCTCAATAAAAAAAGGATTAAAACAGCTGCATTGGCTTCCTGTCAAACAGCAGATTCAATTCAAATCCTTATGTACAGTTTTCAAGGCCCTACATGGAAAAGACCCGGAACACCTAAAGCAGTGCTTTAAATGATATCCTCCTAGGAGAGCACTAAGATCGACAGGAGCAAGACTACTGGTAGAACCCACTTTTAAAAAAGCGAAATGGGGGGGGGGAAGAAGTTCCACTATTTGCGCCGACAAGGCCTGGAATGTGCTTCCTTTCCATTTCAGGAACACCACAGAACTGTTAACCCCTTCTCTGTTAGGCCTTTTCCCCTCCTGTGCTAAGCCTTTTTTTGGCTATTTGGGGTAGTGCGTGCTTAGGCCCCTGTAACTTTTTGACCACATAATGTATCCACGCCAAATTTTCTTCCAACATCATGGGGATTCTAAAGGTACCCAAGGTTTGTGGAATCCCTTGGAGGGGTCCGAGAAATTAAGCAAAATACAGTAAAATGTTTGTTTTTTTCCGAAAAATTGAAAAAACGAGCTGCAACTGAAAGCCTCTGGGTTTTTCCCTGCAAATGTTATCAACAAAGGGTTTGTGGGGCTGAAATTACCATTTTCCCAGATTTTAGGAAATAACGGTCTTTTGTGGGAGAACCAACATTTTTCACATAGTTTTGGCAGTTTTGTAGGACATAGCCTATTTTTGCTATTTTTAGTGCTTCCAACCTCCTTCCAGTTAATGGTAAAAATGAGTATGAAAGCAATAATGGATCCTGGAAAGCTATACATTTTAAAAAAGTAGACACAATTCTAAATTCACAAAGGGGTCATTTGTCTAAATCCATTAAGTTTTCTTTGTAGAAACTAACAGTTAAATATTGGAAAAATTGAAAATTAGTTGAAAAAAAACAGCCTTTTGTGTCAACGTTTTCACCTGTAACTTCGTATAATTACAACAGTTGTTTGAAAACAATATACTGTTACATTGTCTGGAGAGTCCTGGTTATGGGGATATGGGTTCACCAAGAACCTGATGAACCCAGAGCCAAAAACTGCGCAGCAACTTGGAATGATATTTTGTTATGTACTGGGTTTAGAGCAAATATTCTTTGAAAATGTATACATGGAAAAATCGGTATGAAAGACACCTTTGTATTTCTGAAATGGGAACAAATTATAGAGTTTAGAAACAGTACATATGTGCACATTTTCAAAATTGGGAATACTCATTCTAGCATGAGAATTATAGGTCACTTTTCAAAATGATTGCTTTTTCACACAATGTCTTTCATTTGGAAGGGGGAAAAGCATGAAAACTCAATAGGTAATAACAGTTGATTTACAAATCTGAATTACCCTAAGTCTCCTGATAAAAATGGTACCTCACTTGTGTGGGTCGGCCATGTGCCTGCAACAGGAAACAGCGCAAAACACAACGTGGTCACACCTCAATGTTCGCAGTGAAAAATTACCTTTTTTTGGCAAAGTGCCTAGCTGTAGTTTTTGAACCCTAGCTCTGCCGGCACCTGGGGAAACCTAGCAAACCTATACATTTTTAAAAACTAGACACGCAGGGGAGCTCAGGATGGGGTGACTTGACTGCCTCCCACCAGGTTCTGTTACCCAGAATCCCTTGCAAACCTAAAATATTGACAAACAATACACATTTTCCTCACATTTCTGTGGTGGAAAGTACTGGAATATGCGTCGATCAACAAATTTCAACCCACCCCGCGTTCCCCAAAGTCTTCTGAGAAAAATGGTACCTTACTTGTGTGGGTCAGCCTAGTGCCTGCGACAGGAAATGGCACAAAATGCAATGTGGTCGCACCTCAATTGCGAGGTGAAAATTGATCCTTTTTTTTGCAAAGTGCCTAGCTGTAGTTTTTAAAACCTGCTCTGCCTGCACCTAGGGAAACCTAGCAAACCTATACATGTTTTAAAACTAGACACCCAGGAAAATTCACGATGGAATGATTTGACTGCCTCCCACCAGGTTATGTTACCCAGAATCCCTTGCAAACCTAAACAATTGACAAAAAAACAAATTTTCCTCACATTTCTGTGGTGGAAGGTTCTGGAATCTGCGTGGATCAACAAATTTCCACCCACCCCGCGTTCCCCAAAGTCTTCTAAGAAAAATGGTACCTCACTTGCGTGGGTCTGCCTAATGCCTGCGACAGGAAATGGCACAAAACGCAACGTGGTCGCACCTCAATTTCGCAGTGAAAAATTACCCTTTTTGGCAAAGTGCCTAGCTTTAGTTTTTGAACCCTACCTCTGCCGGCACCAGGGGAAACCTAGCAAACCTATACATTTTTAAAAACAAGACACCAATAGGAGCTCAGGATGGGGTGACTTGATTGCCTCCCACCAGGTTCTGTTACCCAGAATCCCTTGCAAACCTAAAAAATTGACTAAAAATACACATTTTCCTCACATTTCTGTGGTGGAAAGTTCTGTAATCTGCGTGGATCAACAAATTTCAATCCACCCCACGTTCCCCAAAGTCTTCTGAAAAAAAGGGTACCTTACTTGTGTGGGTCAGCCTAGTGCCTGCGACAGGAAACAGCACAAAACGCAATGTGGTCGCACCTCAATTGCGAGGTGAAAATTGACCCTTTTTTGGCAAAGTGCCTAGCTGTAGTTTTTGAAACCTAGCTCTGCCTGCACCTAGGGAAACCTAGCAAACCTATACATGTTTTAAAACAAGACACCCAGGGAAATTCAGGATGGGATGATTTGACTGCCTCCCACCAGGTTATGTTACCCAGAATCCCTTGCAAACCTAAACAATTGACAAAAAAAACAAATTTTCCTCACATTTCTGTGGTGGAAAGTTCTGGAATCTGCGTGGATCAACAAATTTCCACCCACCCCGCGTTCCCCAAAGTCTTCTAGGAAAAATGGTACCTCACTTGCGTGGGTCTGCCTAATGCCTGCGACAGGAAACGGCGCAAAACGCAACGTGGTCGCACCTCAATTTCGCAGTGAAAAATTACCCTTTTTGGCCAACTGCCTAACTTTAGTTTTTGAACACTAGCTCTGCCGGCACCTGGGGAAACCTAGCAAACCTATACATTTTTTAAAACTAGACACGCAGGGTAGCTCAGGATGGGGTGACTTGACTGCCTCCGACCAGGTTCTGTTACCCAGAATCCCTTGCAAACCTAAAATATTGACAACAAATACACATTTTCCTCACATTTCTGTGGTGAAAAGTTCTGGAATCTGCGTCGATCAACAAATTTCAACACACCCCGCGTTCCCCAAAGTCTTCAGAGAAAAATGGTACCTTACTTGTGTGGGTCAGCCTAGTGCCTGCGACAGGAAACGGCACAAAACGCAATGTGGTCGCACCTCAATTGCGAGGTGAAAATTGACCCTTTTTTGGCAAAGTGCCTAGCTGTAGTTTTCGAAACCTAGCTCTGCCTGCACCTAGGGAAACCTAGCAAACCTATACATGTTTTAAAACTAGACACACAGGGAAATTCAGGATGGGATGATTTGATTGCCTCCCACCAGGTTATGTTACCCAGAATCCCTTGCAAACCTAAACAATTGACAAAAAAACACATTTTCCTCACATTTCTGTGGTGGAAAGTTCTGGAATCTGCGTGGATCAACAAATTTCCACCCACCCCGCGTTCCCCAAAGTCTTCTAAGAAAAATGGTACCTCACTTGCGTGGGTCGGCCTAATGCCTGCGACAGGAAACGGCGCAAAACGCAACGTGGGCGCACCTCAATTTCGCAGTGAAAAATGACCCTTTTTTGCAAAGTGCCTAGCTTTAGTTTTTGAACCCTAGCTCTGCTGGCACCTGTGGAACCCTAGCAAACTTATACATTTTTAAAAACTAGACACCCAGGGGAGCTCAGGATGGGGTGACTTGATTGCCTCCCACCAGGTTCTGTTACCCAGAATCCCTTGCAAACCTAAACAATTGACAAAAAATACACATTTTCCTCACTTTTCTGTGGTGTAAAGTTCTGTAATCTGCGTGTATCAACAAATGTTAACCCACCCCACGTTCCCCAAAGTCTTCTGAGAAAAATGGTACCTTACTTGTGTGGGTCGGCCTAGTGCCTGCGACAGGAAACGGCGCAAAACGCAATGTGGACACACCATAATTTCACAGTGAAAAATGACCCTTTTTTGACAAAGTGCCTAGCTGTAGTTTTTATTCCCTAGCTCTGCTAGCACAGAGGGAAACCTTACAAACATATACATTTTTTAAGACTAGACACCAAAGGGAATCTAGGATGGGGTGACTTGACTGCCTCCCACTAGGTTCTGTTACCCAGAATCCCTTGCAAACCTATAGAATTGACAAAAAAAACACATTTTCTTCACATTTCTGTGGCAGAAAGTTCTGGAATCTGCGTGGATCCACAAATTTCCTCCCACCCAGCGTCCCCCCAGGTCTCCCGATAAAAATGGTACCTCACTTGTGTGGGTGGGTCAAGGACCCGCAACAGGCAAGGGCCCAAAACCTAATGAGGTGACATCAAAATTACCTATCACAAACCAACCTGGTTTGCAAGGGGATTCCCATGAGTTTTTGGCCCGGGGCTCGGCGGCCATCTAGGGAAACCTACCTAACCCACACATTTATGGAAACAAGACACCCGGGGGAGTCCAGCAAAGTATGGCTTGCATGGGTCCCTCATCATTCTCCTACCCAGAATCCACTGCAAAACTCAAATTTCGCAAAAAAATTCACTTTTTTCTCACATTTCTGTGTGGTAAAGTTGTGGAATCAGCGTGGATCCTCAAATTTCCGCCCACCCAGCGTTCTCCCAGGTCTCCCGATGAAAATGGTCCTCACTTGCGTGGGTATGCATAGTGGCTGCAACAGGAAAAGGCCCAAATCTTACGGTGGAGACTTTAAAATTACCTATAGCAAATCTACCTATTTTTTGGCGGGGGGGACTGAGTTTTTGGCCCCGGGCTCGGCGGCCATCTTGGGAAAATTTACCAAACCCAAACATTTCTGAAAACTAGACACCCGGGTGAGTCTAATGAGGTATGGCTTGCATGGATTCCCAAACGTTTTCCTACGTAGGATACCATACAAACCTCAAATTTAGCTAAAAAAAAAAATCGGCCGTTTGCGATCGCAAAATCTGCTTTTGGAATACATGAAGGGTGAAGGCCCTCGCAATTTGCGAATTCGCAAATATTTGCGAATTCTCAAATTGCGATTGCATTTAAGGAATCGCATTTTGCGATTCCTTAAATGTAATGCATGAAACTTTAAAAAATTGCGATTTCGCAATTAGGAGGAGCAAATTACCATGAGGTAGAACCTCATGGTAATTTGTGAAAACTTCGAAAAATGCACTTTTGTGCATTTTTCAAAGTTTCATGTTGTGCACACACATGCCCTTAGGGCATGTGTGTGCTCAACATATGTGCACAGATTGATTTCAGGGGTGCAACAGGTTGTCCTTTGGACACCCCGGCACCCTTGAAATCGCATTCTAAATTTGCGATTCGCTAATTGCTAATCGCAAATTGAGAATGTCTTCCCATTCATTCCTATGGGTCTCTAGGCCCATAGGAATGAATGGAGAGGTATTCCTTAATTGCGACTCGCACTTTGCGAGTCGCAATTAAGTAATATTAAGAAATCGCAATTTCTTTCAGCGATTTCTTGATCAATTGCATTTTGCGGTTCCTTAATTGCGATTCCTTATTTTTCGCCATTAAGGAATCGCAAAAAGCAATGTTGATGCATGTGCCTGTATATCCTTATGTTTTGGCCTCTTCCTAGTCACAGGCCTTTGGCCCACCCACACAAGTGAGGTATCATTTTACTCGGGAGAACAAGGGGAACGCTGGGTGGTAGGAAATTTGTGCCGGCACGGAGATTCCATGCAAAAATATATGGAAAAACTAATTGTTTTACCTAAATTTGAGGTTTGCAGGGAATTCTGGGTAGGAAAACGTTGAGGGACCCACGCATGCCATACCTCGCTGGACTCCCCTGGGTGTCTAGTTTTCAAAAATGTTTGGGTTTGGTAGTTTCCCAAGATGGCCGCCGAGCCCGGGGCCAAAAACTCAGGTGCCCCCCCAAAAACAGGTAGTTTTGCTATAGGTAATTTTAAAGTCTCAACTGTACGATTTGGGCCTTTTCCTGTTGCAGCCACTATGCCTACCTATGCAAGTGAGGTACCATTTTTATTGGGAGACCTGGGAGAATTCTGGGAGGGAGGAAATTGGAGGATCCACGCAGATTCCACAACTTTACCACACAGAAAAGTGAGAATAAAGTGAATTTATTAGCACAATTTGAGGTTTGCAGTGGATTCTGGGTAGGAGAATGATGAGGGACCCATGCAAGCTATACCTTGCTGGACTCCCCCGGGTGTCTAGTTTCCAGAAATGTGTGGGTTAGGTAGGTTTCCTTAGATGGCCACCGACCCCGGGCCAAAAACTCATGGGAACACCCTTGCAAAACCAGGTTGGTTTGTGATAGGTAACTTTGAAGTCGCTTCACTACGTTTTGGGCCCTTGCCTGTTGCGGGTACTTAGGCCTCCCACACAAGTGAACCCCTATTTTTATCAGGAAACCTAGGGGAATGCTGGGTGGGAGGAAATTTGTGTGAGCCCAGTGATGCCACGCTTTCCCACACAAAAATGTGTGAAAAAACTGTTTTTTTCAGCTAAAATTGAGGTTTGCAAGGGATTCTGGGTAAGGGAACGTTGGGGGATCCATGCAAGCCTTACCTCCTTGGAAGCCTCCAGGTGTTTAGTTTTCAGAAGTGTGTGGGTTTGATAGGTTTCCCTAGATGGCCGCCGAGCACAGGACCAAAAACCCAGGTGACCTCCCTTGCAAAACCAAATTGATTTGACTTAATTATGTTTTCAGTTCTACAGCGTGAGATTTTTGGGACTATATTGCATGGAAATTGTGACAGACATTTTCAAGTTTGCAGGACATTGTAGATTTAAAAAAACTTAGCATTCACAAGAGAGACATCACCATATACTCCCATAGTTTAACAATAATATCTACATTTAGTAAGTTATTTATAGCTGTAATGTACACCTTAACAGAGTTACTCAAAAGTCAAACATTCCAGCACAGCTATCTATTCCTCAAACACACACACATGCTGGTTGGATTTGGCACGAGGGTGAGTGATGGTTCAGTACATAAAATTTTATTAACAAGATATTTCGCAGAAATGAAATGCTCTGTCAATAAATAAATGCATAAAAACCGAACCAGTGACTCGCAACTCGTGAGCTGTAAAGCCACGACAAGGCACCAACCGTTTTACAAGCCATTCACGCACCTTTCATACCTGATACACACCAGACCATTCACACCATCTGGGAGCAAAAGCAACACATTACAACATTCACAAAAAGGGACAAGGTACACCCTGCTTCAAAAAGAAAAAAAAGACAAATATTACCGCACAGCCATCTAATCCGCAAGCATACACAGATACTGGTTGGATTTGGCCCGAGGGTTAGTGATGATTCAGTATATACAATTGTATTAGCAAGTTATTTCACAAAAATGTAATGCACTGCTAATTGAAAGTATGAGAAACTGAACCATTGACTCACAGCTCGTGACCTGTAAAGCCACGTCAAGGCACCAACCTCTTTACAGGCCATTCACACACCTTTCATACGTGTGACACATGCAAAACATTCACACCGCCAGCCGCGGGCCCATTGCATTAGAACACTCACAACAGCAGACAGCGCCATTCAAGGGCCCATCACTTTCACACGCCCACATTCCTGACACAGCAACTACACAAAGTGATGGACTGTGTGGAGTGTCGCTCAGCTAGCAGTGTGTGTAGTGACCAACAGAAAGTAACTACTCACACACCGCCAGCCGAGCGCCAGTCCACCCACACCACAATCCAAGCACCACGCCATGCACACCGCCAGCCAAGCGCCGCTTCACGTACACCGCCAGCCAAGCACCACTCCACGCACGCCGCAATCCAAACGCCACTCCAAGCACACCGCTGGCCAATGCGCCAGCACACACCACCATCACATTTTGAATTTTTTTTACAAAACAAAAAAAATGCAAATAGATACAAATCTAGTAACACAACATTTGAAACAAAATATATTGCACTAATGCCAACCTTAAAACAAAATACAAAAAAAAAAAACAGACCAGACAGTTCATTTTACCACTCATGGATACCCCCCAAAATTATTTTGTGTGTGGTAAGCTCTATAACAAGCAGGCACACACAGCCCAGGGTTAGAAGGACACCCAGGGCAGAAAAGAAGAGTCTCCTTCCGCAAACCTCTTCGTCAACAGACTCTACATCTCCTAGTGGGAAAGTCTTTTGTAGATGTGGGAGGAATGTAATCAGGAAAGTGGCGATCCTTCAATCGAGCCACATCCTCCACCAATCTAAATCTAGGAGCACTTACTTGTTCCACAACAACAAGGCTAAATATCACAGAGTGCTGAAACTGAAGAAATGTCAACTTGGACGCAGGAGAACACTCCTTGAACACAATAAAAGCATTAAAAGCTGCTAAGTTGAAAAAATGGATGGCCAACTTCTTATACCAAACATAAGCCTTCCAAATAGCAGTGTAAGGTTCCAACCTCTGAACTACTCTGTCAACGCCACCCATGTGCTTATTGTAGTCCAGAATGCACACAGGTTTGTGCACATCAGCAACCTAGCCCCAAACAGGCACAGGTGAAGTACTCTCATCATGGATGGTAGTCAGCTTGTACACATCCCTCCTGTCCACAAATTTCACAGCTAGTAGTTCTTCACTACGCAAGGAACTGCACTGACCCCTCTGAAGTTTCTTGCAAACAAGTTCTTTTGGAAAACGCTTTCCTGCGTTTAGAGCGGATTGTGCCACATGCGAAAGGGACCACTTTAAACAATTCCTTAAACAATTGCACAGCAGTGTAGAAGTTATCAAGGCACAAATGGTGGCCTCTGTTGAACAGTCTTCTAGCAAGATCCCACACAATCTTCTCTGACACTCCAAAAGTGGAGGGACAACCACGGGGGTCAATAGTGGAATCTCTACCAGTGTACACACGAAAATTAAAAACATATCAGACTACGTACACAGTTTAATTCCATAGCGTGCCCTCTTGCTAGGGATGCAAAAATACATCATCCATAAATAACTGAAAATACTGTATGGGCAAAAAATGTTCACAATCCACTCTACACCCTGCATCACCGCTAAAGGCAGGCAACACCGGCTGCTCCATGTTAGGATCAACCCGTAGTCCAGCACTTCCAGTAGGAAGCCTAGCAGCCTCAGGCTGCAATCCACATGCCTCTTGCACCATCGGCACAGCAGTATCCTCCTCTCAACAGGCCCTTTTTCTGCACTGAGAGAACCTTCATCATCCGATGATTCCATGTGGAGAGAAAACTCACTGCCAGAATATTGCCCTCCCTCCTATCCCTCAGATGCACTGTCAGTGTCATAATCCGGCTCAGAGGAAGATTCAAGAAGCTTACCTACCACCTGCTGAGCAGTCATTCTACGGCTAGCCATAATGATTACTAATAAAGGTAACTTGACACACAAGTCAACAACAACAATCACTATGTAAAATAAGCAGTGAACAAAATTCACCTTAATCAAAAATACCTATACACTGCAAAACAATACCACTCACTTGCCAGAAGCAGCTAAACTCACCACCATGTAGTCTGCACAGACACAGTATGGATCAACAATATCCCACTAAAAAAGAAAGAGAAACAAAAATAGACATAAGACAATGCAAAACACATCACAAAGACTTTCATGCACAAAACACTAACTAAATGCCACTATGACACCACTTACAAAAAAATAATTCATACATTGCAATGTTACTCATTTGTAGTACATACAACAAAAAACGTTTTCCTTACCTAAAAAATGCAACTCAACAAAACTGCAGAACAACCACTGTCGAAGCCGCAAAGGGGAAGCAAAAGCTTTACACTAGATTTAAAAAGAAGAAAAAAACATTAGAATCACATATAAAAAAATGCACCATTCCAACCTGCCAAGCTAAGGGGTAGGTGGGCCTAACAGTATACCATCAATAGGGGAGCAACCCTTGCCCTTGAGGCCACCCCCCACCAAGACAAAAATTAAAACAATTCTGGTGTCTACTGGCTTCTGCCCCCCTTGGGGACAGATGGGACTCTGCCACTCAAAGAGGGCAGAAAAAGCCACAATCCTCCTCCCATAAAGGGGAACGGCAAATGTCCAGGGGGCGGATCCCCAACATAAAAATAAACCCTGGTGCTCTAGTGGCCCTACAAAAAAACCCAGCAGAACTGCCCTTCAAGGTGATACCATAGGGGATGATGGACGGAGCGCATGAGCAAATCTAACACTCACCCCCAGTCAACTGATCTTGATTTAATCCATCATCATTGTTTAGCTCACTTCACCAACCCAGTTCAGACATGGCTATATGCAAATCAGACTGACCCTGTGCGCTTTGATTGCCCTAAGTTGGCAGACGTGGGTCCCCTGCTCACTTTGCCACTGGACTCAAGCTAACCGGGCTGATAACGGCTGATTAGCCAGTAACTGGTCCCATTATGGTTGTTTCCGGGCCAGGTAAGATATGGCTTGGCAGTTCGTGCTGGACTGCTCCCATGAGGCATAGGGTCAGACTAATTTGCATATGGCCATGTCTGAACTGGGGTGCTGCAGTGAGCTACAACCTAACATCATGGGCATACTAAAATGGCAAGGCAAAATATTTGTACCTAAAAAGGGTAGTGACCATTGCCCAAGGGGCCACTCCCCACTACATTTACACAATTGGCACACTGTGTCAAATAAATTATTACAACTTTTAATTTGCCCCCCCCAAGGGGTGGTCAAACAAAGCAAAAAGGATGGCCCCCAAAACAAAAAACAAAAAATGTGGGCTTCCAGAAAATGCCTCCAAGGGAGTGACCCTTGCCCAGAGGGCCACTCCCCAGCACATCCAAAAATGTACCTTGTGGGACATGCCTGCAGTGACTGGACATCATCCATGTGGCCACTGCGCTGCTTGCCCACAAACGTCTAGGTCCTTGACAATTGATATCGGCACTGACCAACCATGGCAACGGCGCAGATTTACAAATTGCAATAGTATGAATTTGATCTATATGATCAGTTGCCCATGTGATAAGAAATACGTGGGGATGACTACTCGCAAAATTAAGGTGCGGATATCGGAACATAACAGTTCGATACATTGCTGTAGGCAAGCAACTAGACTTACCAACCACTTCATCCAAGCTCATCATCTACCAACAGATTTACGATGGACAGTGTTGGAACAACCTCTGATTTCACCTAATGTTCAAGATATCAACAAATTTCTCTTTACACGCGAACAGAGATGGATTTATAGATTACAGACAGATAAGACGGGACTCAATTAAGACATCCCGTGGATGTCACTGTGACGTGTGTTTACAGTCCAGGCACGTTATTATGATGACCATGACATCTGTTATCTGATATCATAAAGTCCATGGTCTATTACTCATAATTAGATTTCCTTTTTGAAGAGCGCAAAGTGTCCTGTTGATCAAGAATGGACAAAGAACTTTGATTTGGTGTCCTTACAATGAATGACGGATGAGATCGTGTATGCTCTCCTGGTACTGCACTAGACCTTCTTATATGAGTAATAATTGATGGAAAGCTGCAGTGTCTTGTTGCCATTATATATAAGAATGTAAAAATAGGATTGTTTTCAGAAGCGGAATTTGCAGATTTATATTACGATCTGTATGGATTTGCAGATTTGACTTAGTTTATTCATTTAGAATTATTATCATTTTACACTTTTCACTGCAAATTATTTGGTTTCTGGAACACAGACCCAGAAATATGCATAAAACCTGGCAACAAACGAAGTTATTACGAACATATGGCTTCGAAGACGGATGGTTAACTACAATTCCCAGAAATCCCTGACGCTCACACGTAAGATCACGTGCAAGGATACGTACACGCGATCGAAGATTAATGGCGGCTTCCTGTCCGGTCGGGTACCTCCCACAGACAGCCTAGACGGATGTCCGGAGTACCGACAGACAGGTAAGCGCCGTCTCCATATGTTTGCATCGTGAAATAAACAGGACTCGATCGGAACATTCTAAATGGTTTTGGCATTCTCGCATTTAACACGAAAAAGCCTCGGCTGAGGTTTAACTAAATGGCGAGGGAAAAAGATGATTAGAAGAAGATAGCGCAACTAAACGCGGCCGATCATTGCCCGTATTTAGCGTCTCACCAATACGCTCGGTCCCCAGATCTTTAAACCGAGTATATCAAATGAATTGGCTCGTATTGACAAACGGCTGCTCATGGACAACCCTATGTATGTTGATGGGGCACACGAGCAATCTTAAGCTGAGTGTACCGATATAACACTTTTGGAACACATTAGTAATTCTTCTAGTTAAGTTATAACGAATGTGTATAAAGTAGCGTTTAGTCCTTCCCTTATGTTTACTTCCCTTTCTTCCCTTCTAATAGAGCGGTGCCCCGTTTTACCTGAGCTGTAGCCGGGTGAGGTGGAGTATACATTCCCTAACAATTAGGTGAGTGAAAATTACAAACAATTCGCTTATGCCATAATAGTAATATGGTGATTATGAGGTTATTCTGAGAGAACCCCTCCTCTTTTTGACCACGAAACAAAGTTGGCAAATGTAAATTGATGCACTTATGGCATATGGATGTTCATTGTCTAAAGTATTTTTGTGTATATTCTCCCTTCTTTTCGCATATTCGTTGATTGATATTGGGTGGTCCTGGATCATCACTACAGGCGAATTTCAGGTGATATTACTTTCATTTTTAATCACCATTCACTTTATACAGTAGCAAAAATCATGGTCCTGATGAAGCGATAAGAGACCAATTGGCTCCTTATGTAACGCAGAAACATGTCGACCACAAACTAACTCTGGTAGTCATTTGTTAATACTACTATGTACTGTTTTTTAATCATTGGGAGTAGGTAGGAACTAATAAAGTTGCTTTTCCATTCCTACTACCCGATTTTAACACACTGACATTTAGCACTCATTTTTTCACGTTTTGCACTGTTCTTCAGTTTATCTCTTAATGCCATCTCCACACCCTACTGAGCAGTCAAATACTAGATAGGACTTGGCTACAACCTGCCTAATCTACTATGGGCAAAGCCACTTTCCTTCATGGTGAAGGATCCCAAATGATGTAGGGCAGTACAGGTTGGTAAACTGATGGGAATATTGTTTCACCACTGTATGCCTCCAGTTGATTGAGCGGTGGTACCCTGAATATACACGAAAGAACTTTTAGATAATCTCTTGACCCATTGCTATCCTTATTGTTGGTATTCAAATAGATTTGCCCCCAAGAGGGGAGCGACCCTTGTCTTAGGTAGTCGCTCCCCTACACAAAAAAACATTGTGGGCTACCTAAAATGGCCCCCAAGGGGAGTGACCCTTGCCGAAGGGGCCACTCCCCAGCACAACCTATTTAATTTCTAAAAATGTTACGCCCCCGGGGGGGCAGTCAAAGGCTTACGAAATGCCCCCTAAAGGGGAGCGACCCTTGTCCAAGGGGTTACTCCCCATAACAAAAAAAATAGGGGCCACTCCCCTGTCCTTTGCCCCAGTGCTAAGTTTAAAAAAATAAATATTGAAATTCTGCCCCCCCCCCGGGGGCAGACAAAGTAAAAAATGATGCACCCTAAAGGGGAGCGACCCTTGCCCAAGAGGCCGCTCCCCAAGACTAAATATTTCTATCAGGCATACCTAAAATGGCCCCCATGGGAGTGGCCCTTGCCCAAGGGGCCACTTCCGAAACAAAGCTCGATTTTCTGCCGCTTTTTAAAAATATATATTTATTTCTGCCCCCTCCCGGGAGGCAAACATGTCCAAAATGAATGCCCCCTAAAGGGGAGCGACCCTTGCCCAAGGGGCCGCTACCCAAAGTGCCAAATATTTCCCCCAAAGTAAAATAAAAAAAAATCCCTGGCATCTTGTGGGCATTCCTGCTGCACGATCGCACGATCCTGCAGCAGGAATGCTCTAAAGAGGCATTGAGGGAAAGGAAAACCCTTTCCTTTCCCCGATGCCTCTTTAGTTTAAATCCCCCCCGCCCGGCCCCCAAACTTACCTGTTTCTCCTCCGACGCGCATGAAGCAAATGGCTTCCCTGCGCGTCGGAGGAGAAAGGGAACTCCAATGACGTCAGCGCGCCGACGTCATTGATGACGCGGGTGGGGGGGAGGCAGGGGAAGGTCTTTCCCTGCCTTCCCCATAGAAACTAAGTAGATCGGGCACCCAGGGCTCATGACGAGCTGAGCTCGTCATGAGCACCCGAGCACTGTATGCCATGACGAGCTCAGCTCGTCATGAGCATACAAGGGGTTATAATGTAGGAAGGGACTTAAAACTGGCTTTTTACCTCCTAGGCTAACTCAACCCCGACAACGATTTGTTTAGCAAACCTTGGGAAACCCTGCAGTAAAAAGAGAGAGGTAACAGCCCTCGCTTTATCTATTTCTGTAAGAGAACTATGGAGCGATATTGTAGGCAATATAGGCAATGGAAATACCCCCCAGTGGTCCATATAGTTGCAGATTGCAGAGGTTAGACAGTAGTAGGACATGGGTACCGTATAACTGACTGTTAAACACTCTTTTAAGCAGATTTTAAAGACAGGTTGTGCAAAAAGGCAGCAGTGCAAAACTAAAATACCCAAAAATTAGTTTGAGGCACAAATAAAGTAAAATAAATATGTACTTCCCTTTTTAAAACCCACCCCTTCCACCCACAACTTGGCCTTCTCTCTCCACAAATGAATGTCCCCGCCCCCAACCAATGTCCAAAATGTCCAACAAAATTGTCCGAACAGCATTCCTTATCCCAACTCCAATCATTCTTACCCTCTTTACCCACAACAATTCCCACCTACCAAAGCAAATATTTAAAAAGGGGGTAAAGAAGAGGGCACTAGGTACATGCCATAATCTTTTCCAGGTGACCCACTATCTGTGCCTGCCTACCTTCGATGCAAGGCAGCCTCAAGGAGACACGGCATTAGAAATTGCTGTGTGTACGCTATGGGGGGAGCTGTGGTGCTGCAATGGGCAGCTGCCAAGCTGCGGCACCAACTTTGTTGTTGGGAAGTGAGAGGCACTGGCGACTGACTGAGGGCCTGGGCAGTTGCCGCCTCTTCCTTCTCCTCCTCCGGGGGCCACCAGCCCCTGATATTTGAACCATATGGCCTCCAGCTTCTGCTTCTGAAGACGGGCTGCTCTGTGCAAAACACTTGTTTAATATTACATAGGGGAACAGTAGCAGTGCATTGCTGCTCCCTGAGGGCCATTTAATTTTGGTGTGATTAGAGTCACAGCCATTTCCCACACATGCCTCATGTAAAACTAAAGTTAAATGGCAAATGAGATAACTGTCTGAAAAGCACAATAAACAGCAAACTAATTTTAAAAAACGAGTTTTTGTTGTTTTTTTGCTTTGAAGGATTTCCTAGTAAAAATTAAACAGACATTTTGTGTGGAAAAATAAAAATAAATTACCTTTCATAAATGAATAAGGCAATATGCACTATGGAGTATAAGTATTCTTGTTGTGCCAAATTAATTGAGGCATGCTAGCTGTGCCCCAGTCTTTACTAATCATGCTTTCCTACTCTCTGCAGTCTGCAGCTGGGGCACCTGTTATAGACAATTACCTTATTCCAGTGACCCTGCTCTTATCCAAAATGCCTTTCAATTTTACCCTGACACAAGGCAGATGAATAATGATGAATGATACACATCACATATAAAATCATGTGGATATCCTGTCTGCCATAAGTAGACCGTGGATAAAATGATGCACTGCAGTACAGGTAAGGGATTAAGTAATGGGTTATAGATTTTATTTGGCACATTTGTCACACACAATCCAATCTGCAAAAGTCAAGGTTCTTCATTCCACTTTACTCCCTGGCCTCACCTAACCCCACACTTTATAATTATGTCCAACGAATACATTTGATTGTCCGTAAAAAAGGAAACTTTACTTACTCTACTGCAGGGTAAGTTCGATGGATTAGGCCTGGTATGTAGTAGATGTTTTACTACCGAATAGTGGGGTGGCACCAATCATCATCATGTGCCTAAGATTTGGCTAGTAGTGAATCACTGTGGTTGTCAAATGTTGAACCTGAAAGGGAAAAATGTGAACAGGCTTAAATCCATGATGAAAAATATCACTAAATAACGATAATGGATTTAACCCATATCTAATAGTGACTGGGGGTGAGTGCCTGAAAAGTTTCAGCACTCCGTCCATCGTCTTATTGTGTTTGTATTGTTCACCCTAAGTTGGCAGGGTATCCCTAGACGTGGGTCCCTTGCTCAATTTGCCACTGAATTCTAGCTAGCCTGGCTGATGAGGGGTGTTACCCTGAAACTGGTCCCAAGATGCTTGTTTCCAATCCAGGGAAGACATGGCTAGGAAGTTCAGGCTGGACTGTTCCCATGAGAAGCAGGGCAAGACTGAATTGCATATGGCTAGGTCTGAACTGGGGTTGCAAAGTGAGCTAAATAACGATGTTGGATTTAACGCAGATCTAATAGTGACGGGGTGAGTATTTGAAAAGTGTCAGTGCTCTGTCTATCATCCTATTGTGTTTGAAATATATGACTTGGCCAGAAAAATGTGGTGCATGCCAAGACTGGGTTTCTCTAATATTTAGGAAGGCTGGGACAGAACTTAGGCAAGAATCAAGGTGTGACATACTAGGAAGTGACTTGGTGGGCACTGGGAGGGAAGGGAAACACAACTTGTTTTCACACTGTCATGCGTTGAAAACTTTGTAAATGCCACATTAACTGAAGCAGATGTACATTGCACAGCCAACACTGCAGTGCAAACTGAACCATGCAGCAATTAGGTCATCATGGGTGGCACTGGCGAGGGAGGGAGGTGATAATTGATGATGGAGGGGCACATAATATCTGCCTTGCTCAACAGACATACCACCCCAACTCTTTGCCTCAATATTTTGACAAAACCATTCCAAGCAAACAAAGTAGGTGAGCATGCTCTAGAAGAGCTCCCTTGTTTCTTCATCCAAGCAAGTATTCATTCATCATTTAATTGTTCTAGTATTCTTCACTCTTGGCTTTGATACACACCATTTAAGCTTTACATTCTCTCATCCAGTCTTTCACCATTGAAAACCATCCACCCATATATATCCATCCATCCAAACATGGCTCTTAACGAACCTTTCACCAACATCCATTTTCCCACCCACTCATCCTTTCACCTATTTATCTATCTGGCTTCAACTCACCTGAGCATTAGTTTCACCCATACAGGCAGGCATCCTTTCACCCATATACTCTTTCACCCACCCAGGCATCCTGGTTTTCCCCCATCTACATATACCCTTTTACCCACTCAGGCAGGCATCCATTCACCCATATACCCTTTCATCCATCCTTTACCCACCCATGCATCCTATCACACACCTATACATCCTTTCACTCATAGTACATTTTACTCATACTTTCTCTTTACATCTTTTTCCCCCTTTTCATTATGAACATTTGTCTGCTGAGTTGCAGATAAAAGAGGCCATTATCTACTCAACCCCGCTGAATCTGCGAAAGCAGGGTGTTCACAAGTCAACGCCCTTGCAGTGAGTATATTACTAATTGGCTTACCACCCCTCATCCCTGTTCCTGTTGGGACTTCCCCTTCAACCGCTGCGTCCACTGCGCTGGTGCTCTGACTTCCAGCCCTGGCACTGGTGGTCTATGCAGCTAGAAAAAAACATTACAGATTTTAGATGCCAGACACGCCTCACCATAGTATATATTTTTCAACAAAATACAACCAGGATGCATCATTACAATTCGGTTTGAGTATCTTCTCCTAAAATATCACGTTGGGCATTTTTCGGGTCCGAAATATTTGAAAAGCCAGGTACTCAAGCCAACAAAAACTTTTTTAAATAAAGGGGCAGAGCTATGATAAATCTGAGTCACTGAAGAACAATGAAGGGGTGGAAAAATTGGTAAATGAAGGACAATTGGTCTTGGTTGGCAAATGCAAAGGGGCCGCCTTATACAATGTCTTCAACTGCTGATATACCATGATTATATCACATACACAACATTGGGGGGTCTACCATAACCATGGCCACTCTCTAGTTTTACTATTTGAGCATGAGCAAGAAAAGAAATGCCTTCTCAACAGATATGTGTAGAATACCTTACCTGGGCATGCAATCTTCACAGTAGAATACCTAACCTAAAATGGGTTCTCTGGGTCTTACAGTACCAGTCTACAAGATATATAAGGGGAGAGGGAAAGATTACTGACAAAGATTTGACAAAGAGCTTACTGGCCAAAGATCTCCGCTAGACCCAAATGAGCAACTCTCTTCCCAGGAACCACTCTCCATCACCCTGGACCCCAAGGACCTACACCAAGGCCCCCCTTCTCCGCTCGCATTCCCAACACAACCTTCTCCCCTCTCAAACTTGGTTGCACGCCTGAATGATATATCTCTCTAGCTGCACCTTCTCAGTACTGAACTACATGACCTGAAAGCCCTCTCAAAAGATATTTTCCCCATGATTAGCGCCCTCCTCAATTCTGCCAACCTGCCCAGAGCCTCCCCTAGAGTGAGTGACAGCATGGGCCAGTTTTTAGCCCCCTCCGTCTCGCAAACCATTCCCTTAGCTAATGCGCCCTCCTGCTCCAGAAGATTTGAGACCTATCTGGGGTCCAATGAAATCAATGACCTTCACAACTCTTACTCTACCAGGTCCAACTCCAACTTGATCCCACCAACACAAATTCAAGCCATCCATTCCGACCCGTATAGAGAGCCTCTTCCCAATCTTAGAGTCATCAATAACGACAACCTCACAAGAGTGAAAGTCATCCAGAATCCCTCCCACACTAAGCCACCACGACTTAAATGTGTTTGACTCAATTGCAGGTCAGCCAGTAAACACGGCTCCAACATCTCTAACCTCATCCAACACATGGATTTAGACATTATTATCCTCACTGAAACTTGGCTAAGTCCTGCCTCATCTCCTTTCTTAGACCTCCTAGTACCTCCTACTCACAACATAATTAAGCTAGACAGAGCTCTGAAGCTGAGGGTGGCCTAGCCTGTATTCATAGGAACACACTCTCGATGTCACACTTGGAGTCCCCTTCACTCTCCTCCTGTGAATACCATTGTCTCAGTATCTCAAGTAATAACCTGCCAATTTGCAAACTTCACACTTTCTATCACCCCACGGGAGACAATCTTCCCTTTATCGAGCGACTAATAGAAGTCATCTCTGGCAATGTCGACTTAGCCGTGCCCCAAATCTCCCTTGGTGTCTTCAACCTTCACTGGTCTAACCCCAATGACCAGATGGTATCCTGCATTAAAGCATTCCTTAATGGTCATGAGCTGATCAAGCACTGTGTCCAACCATCTCACAATAAAGGTGAAACACTAGACCTCATTATTTCGAAAGGGCAGACCATCACATTGGATACCATTACCCGTGGTGATTGGTCCAACCATCATTGCATCTTCTTCTATATTAACAGGGAGGTGTTGATGAGGAAGGCTCAGCCAATGAAATAAAAAATCTGGAAAAAGGACCTTAGATCAATAAACGCAACTGAACTAGCAGCCCACTGTAAATCTACCCTCTCCTTCCAAGCTGACTTGGTTGATGTTCAGTTACATACTGACTCCTACAATTCGACCATCTCCAACATCATTGCACCATTACAACAAAAAAACGCATCAACAAAAATATCCAAACCATGGTACAGTGACGATTTAAACTCGGAATGCTGTAACCTTAGGGCAGCGGAACGCTCCCGGAAATCCAATACCTCCTTGGAACAACTAAAACTCTTTAGAGATGTTAGGAGCTTCCATAACAAACAAATCAAGAGCGCCAAGGCAGATTATTTCAGACACCAACTTGATCAAGCTGCAAACCGCCCCAAGAAACTCTTCGAATCAGTGGCAGGCCCAAACCACTCAGATTCCGGAGTCATCCCACCTTCTTGCGATGATCTTGCTTCTTTCTTCAATGAGAAATCAAGATTCATCACCATTGAACTTGCCTCTAAGAAGGCTCTACTGCCATCCCTTGACCTCTTAGATAAGCGCAAAAAAATCAGTCTGATCACTAAGAACAATGCGCTATAGGGCACCTTCACCCCATTCAGTGAAATAGACATCTACAAGATTCTTCAGAACATCAATCCATCTAACCACTTCAGTGACCCATTGCCCCCGGCCATCTTCAAAGAAATTAAGAATATATTCATCCCCACCTGGACAAGGATTATAAATGCCTCTCTATCACAAGGCATGATCCCAGACTGCCTAAAAGCAGCTCAGGTATCACCTATACCAAAAGAAAACTAAAGCAGATTAAACTGACCTCAATAATTTCCGCCCTATCTCCAACATCCCTACACTAGCCAATCTATGGAAAAATGCATACAATCTAGGCCTGGGCGGTAAATTCCGTTCCGTTTGCGGAATTTACGGAATTTGGGTAATTTCGCGTTCCGCGGAGAACGCAAAATTGCCCAAAATTCGGCGTTCTGCAACTTCGCGAAATTCTTTGCTTGTTCGCGTTCTCAAATGCGTGTGCGCAAGATATTTCCCCCGAGCACGCAAGCAGCGATTTTGAACAGTAAAACAGCATTGCAAACAGGCAATTCTGCGTGTTTGCGGAATTTCTGCTTGTTCGCAGAGATTTTTTACCGTTTCGCAGAGATTTGCGTAACGCGATTACACAAATTCCGCCCACCTCTAGTACAATCCCAACTTTGTGCTCACATAGAGAATTTCCAACTACCAGACCAGTATCAATCCGGCTTTAGGAAGGGGCACAGTACCAAATTGTCTCTCAAGCCCGTTATGGATGACATTTTAAAAATGCTTGACCAAAATGATTCTTGCCTCCTAATCCTCCGTGACTTTTCCTCCGCATTTGACACGGTTAATCATGACAACCTCCTATCCATTCTGAAAAACAGGATGGGTTTTTTGGGTCTGGTGTTACAATGGTTCTCCTCCTTCCTCCACCACAGATCACAAAGAGTCAAGGCTATTGACTCCCTTTCCCAGCCCTCTCCTGTACCATGGGTATCACGCAAGGGTCCGTCCTATTTCCTATCCTCTTTAATCTTTTCTGTGAACCTCTAGCGAAATCACTAAATTCCATGAACATTCTCAACCATATGTACGTGGACGACACACTACTTTATTTGAAAATCTTGTCCCCGGATAACATCATCTCACTCAATACTACCCTTCAGGCCACACATAATTGGTTAACTGAGAACTATCTACTGCTCGACACGTCCAAAACTGAATTCCTTCTCATCCCTCCCCCAAACCACATCCCCAAGCTAGACTTTGGCCGAATCACCTCACGTTCTTCAACTGCATCCCCCTCATCATTGACTCAGCCAAATCTCTCTGAATGACCCTGGACAGGCACCTGAATATGAAAAATCATATCAGAAATGTGTGTAAGGGAGCTAACCACTTGATAAGGACCCTGAGAAACATCAAACCATTCCTGCCACAAAAGGATTTCAAGCAGGTGGTCCAAGCACTGGTCTTGCTGAGGCTAGACTACAACAGGGCTGTGCTCTTTGGCCTTCCCAAATACACCCTGGCTCCACTAAGGGCATCACTGAACGCTGCGGCCAGACTGGTCACAGGTACCAAACAAAATGAGCACATATCCCCAGTCTTAAAATCTCTCAAATGGTTACCCGACGAAGCACGAATTCAGTTAAAGATTGCCGTTCTGATGCACAAAGCCCTGCATTTCAAAACTCCCAGGTATCTAGCGCAAAAGCTTGAATTATTCTGTGGTAGGAGAGCCTCAAGAAGCGCTAACACTTTCCTCTTGAAACCTCTCAGCCTTAGCATAAAGAGAACTCATCACCGAGCCTTCTCTGGCGCAGCCCCAAATATATGGAACTCTCTTTTACCGTAAGTACACAGAATCTCCTCAACGACTGCTTTCAAACTGGAAGTCAAATGATTCCTAATGGATGTATTCCTACCTTAATCTGGGCTAGATCCACTGGCTTGAAATCATTGATCCTAAAATCACTGTTCCATCATGTGTCTCTGCTCTTCTTTACCACATTGTGTGCCCCCCTCGTAGCCCGCTATATGCCTGATTATTGTGTTACTCTCCTTTGTGTCATGTGAATGTGAATCATGCAATTATTCATGTTGTGTATTCTTACTTGATGTCGATATTGTTTTTTTGACCTTCCTTCCACCCTTTTGTAAAGCGCGTTGATATCCTTCGGGATCTTGTTCGTGCTATATAAAACTTTATAAATAAATGAAGCCGAAGAAAGAATTCTACAGATAGACTAGTGCTGACAGTTTGAAGTCAAGTACAGATACGTAAAGTATAGAAAATAAGTAAATAGGATAATGCGGGGAGAAGAAGTAATTAGTAAAGATTAGATAGAACAAAGAGGAGTTGGAAAAAAAAAGAGACAGGAACAGAACAAAACAATAAAAAGGAAAAACTATTCTTACTATGGAGTGGTAAAAGTAAGGGAAAAAATAATTATATTAACAGGAGGACTTACTGGGGCTAGCAGATCCATTGGCCGCAGCACTTGTTGAAGGGTGTCCGGTTTCCTCATCCCCCTCTATGGCCCTCTTCTTGCTCCTGGATGCTGATGTACAAAATAAAAAAGCTAAAATAAAATAGATTAGTGGTACAGTTAATCTTCCCAAAAATATTTTGATGGGCAAAGGCAAATGCATTAATATTATTTTTTCGAAAATCAGATTGCCTATAGTAGTAGTAACGAGTGGACCTATTCCTAATTTCCTAAACCTATTCCAAATTTCCTGAACATCATTTAGGAACTACTAATAGATTGCAACAAATTATCTTTGCATTTCATCCCATTCTTAATCTCAACCCCCATTCATGGGCCAACTCAATCTGAATTGTTTTCAATGCATAGATGCATGTAAACAAATCACTGGGAGATTGTTTGGGACTATACAAAATACAAAAAGGAAGTCACAGGGAAGTGAGAGAATGCTAACTCTGTAATACTATTAACTACCACCAAGTTAGTGACAGGAGGAGTCTCTACATAACTTCTTAAATATTCAGCCCAAGCAAGTGCCAGCGGATTTAATTAGGTAGCGCTGGCCACCTGGCAAGATGATGATCACATGATATTTGTAACATAAACTAATAAATAGTTACTCACTGAGCCCCACAACCTCTTCACCCAGCAGGTCTAGCGATGGCTCCTCCGCGAAGGGGCAGACCGTCGCCCATTGCCTGGCTCAGAGCCAGCAAATGAATAATAAAATGATGTTCTAGCATCGTTTAATTTTTCATTCGCTAGTTCTGAGCCAGCTTGTGCTGGGATGGGTGTGGTGGGGCATGGGAGAAGGAGTGCTTTGTGCACTCTCTAAGTGCACATTTGTGTTTGACTGGCCGTCACAGGCCGGTCAAACACACATGCACACTTAGGTTTCTCCTTCCTGGCTGCATTGAACAGGAGGGCTGGAGAAACCCCACAGACTCCCTGCCCTGGACAGAGCGTCTTTTCAGCCTGCTCAGGCCAATCCCCATGCTACTCTTATAGCATGAGAGCAGCACAGGGATTGGATGGGAGTCTGTCCCAGGGCCTGCTGGGGCCGGAAAGAGGACAGGAGGTGAGACGCAATGCAGAAAGCAGCCGGCTGCTTCAGGTAAATTCTTTTTTTATATATATCTTATTGCTAACACCCTTCTGCGTGCTCCTCCTCCTGTGTTCCCTCCACCCACTCACCACCCTTTGTTTGTGGCAGCTGCCACTGTTCAGTTCCCTGTCCAGGATGTCAGCCCACTGGTGTGTTAGCTGTTGTTGAGTGCGCCGAACTTGAGAGTTGCGGAGCATGCACTGGTTCACCCTCTCCCACCGTTGCTGAAGCTCCCAGAAGCCTTAGCCACTGCCAGTCCTGCCATCATCTGCCAGGGTGGAGGGGAGGTGGCACTGCACATAAAACACTAGCACAATCACCTCCTCCTCAGAATAAATAGCACTGGGCTGCACCCCTTTGCGATGCTCCCAACCACAAGGTAGGTGGCTGGTGCGTCGAGTGGTTCGGGGGGCCCTGGCACTGCCGCTCACCCTGCTTTGCCAAGGAGCTGAGTATGGTGAAGATAAAAAACTAGAAAAGCAAGGAAGGAGCGAAGAAACAAAAATACAAATAAGGAAGTAAACCAAAAAATGAAAAATATTATAAAAGTCACAAAAAATACAAAACATAAAGAAAGTGTAAAATATACAAAGACACTTACTCCTATAATATGAGGGGTAGATAAGTTTGATAGGTGGAGGATTAAGGAGATGTAAGAAATATTAAAAAGCAGGCCTAGCACCATAAAGAGAGCAATACACAAGAAGGCTGCGCCTATGCGAACCGCATGGTACCGTTCACATACAATTTTGCGCACTGCAAGAATGCATGTAGCACTGTATGATGTAAAGCGTCACACAAACGGGTGCTGTGGGCAGCTACAGCTAGTCACAGAACTCTGCGGAGTGGAGTATTTTGGGCACTTCACGGAGTTCTGTGTTGCACAACTCTGTGAACTCCACCCAGGCCTGGCTAGACATGCCTCTTTCAAGTTGTGGAACACTCAGTGGTGACACTTGCTGGTGTCCAAGTGTAAGGTTCACCATGTTGTCCCCTTTCATGTGGTCAGCAACATCTGCTAGGTTAAGAACTACTCAGCTGTATCCAAAGATTAGTAGAACATGTTTTAGTCACCCCTTCTTCTTGTGTGCCCCACTAGCAGTCACAGTGAGTGAAAGTACCATTTTTAAGTTCACTATTTTATGATATCTCTACCCTAAGAGCCATGGGTCCTTTCAAGATCAGCAAATTGATTGAAGGAAACCGTTGAAGAATGTTGTTTTTGTGTGTAAATTATGCTCTGTAGTTCTAAGCAGTGTTTGGGGTTATATGCATTTATGTCTTTCTCCATTTTGTATATGTGAGCGGAGGTTTGTGTATGTGTCATTTTGGCTGTGTGCATACATTTTTGCAAATATTTCTCTTATTTTAAGCATCATGGGCCCAATGGAAGTAAGCACATTTGTATGTTCTTTTTTATTTGAGTGTAGATATTCATGATCATTTGCAATTTCCCATTTTAGGTGTTATGTACCCAAAAGGCATCCTCACTCATGGGTTTGTGTGTATGTTTGAGTCTGTTGTTATATAAGTGTTTGTATATTTTTCTTTGTCTTTGTGTAAAGGTGTTTATGATCATTTACTTTATATTATTTTAAGTGGCATTCTGTTAGCACTTGTAGCACTTGTGTGTGTCTTCTTTGTTCGTCTCTTTCTTTGCAGTCTTATACATACCCAGGGGGTGCATGCATACTTGTGTGTGTGTGTGTTTCTGTATATTTATGCATGTGTTTATGTGTATTTTTCATTGTGTGTTTTTCTATTTGATCTTTCTATATGATCTCACATTGTTGGTGATCACCTAAATATCTTGTAAGTCTTATGTGGCCACTGGTTATTAATTTGTGCATTCATTTGTGTTTCTTTGGATACGTACATTAATGTCTGGCTTGTCCACTTTTTGTTTTTGAAGTTATATGTTCCCGGTGGGCATATCCACACTTGGAAATATGTTTGGGAGTATATGTGTGTTTTTGTCTATTTTTATATGTGTATAAACTCATTGATGTGGGCATTTTTTCTATGAGTGTAAATGTATATTTGTTTATGCCTTTGAATAAGTATGAATCTTTGAGTTTGTGTGTGGTAGTGAGTGTGCGTGTTACCCCTGAGTGTGTGAGTTTGTGTATCTATGTCTATATGTGGATGTGTTTCCACTGTTGTGTGTGCTCTTCCAGATGTGTGACTTGTTGTGTGTGTATTTGTATGAAGTGTGTATTTGTATAAAGTTTACCATCAATAGCAATGTCTATTTTCATTATAACCAAGCTGCCTATTGGGAACCTGGACACTCTTCTACATCATTACGTATATGTGTGTCTTTAACAATGTCTGCATTTCTGTGTGTGTTTTTGTACAGGTACCTCACATGTTTCACTATCTTCTACATGTAACTAATTTTTTGAGGGGGAAAGTGCTGCACATGCTCCCTCATGAGTCTATGTGCATTTCTGTGTGTTCGATTGTGCATTTATGTAGATGTTAGCAATCATCCACGTGTATTTTCTTTATAAAAAAGGTGGCATCCTTCCAAAGGGCATGTGGATGTGTGTTTATGTGTGTGAGCCTCATTATATGTGTATGCAGTCATGGATGTATTTTTCGTGTATATGCATGTGAATGTGATGCTGTGGGCATGTGTTTACATGCACTCCAGGATGTGTGTGGTCTTGTATATGTATGCCTTTGCGTACCTATGTGTATATCTTTGTGTTTTGTGTGTGTGTGTGTTTGCCCTCGCAATCTTTGATGTGAGTATTTCTGAGTGTTTGCTTCTTACACTTTGTAGGCGTTTGACACTAATAAGAATGAATATATTTAGTGTTCATGTACATTGTTTGCTCATGTGAACTCGTATAGTTTCTGTGTCTCGTAATCCACTATCTGTCATTTTCCGGTAATCAAGAACATTTAATACAATGACATTATGGTTTATATCTTACAAATATCTGTAGACCAGTTTTGGCACCTTCCTTCCTATATATTTTGAATCATGTGTCCAAATGGCACCATCTTTAGCATACTCAAGAATTAGGTTTGATATGCTGTGTCTGCACAAAGCAAAATGTGGGATAAAGATACTAAGCATGCAGCACGGCTCCTCTGTAATATAGATTGAGTTACATAACTAACACCTTAATGTAAAATTTCCATGTCAAAATGAATACACTTTGAGTAAATGGACCACAGAATCCATATACATGCATAACTATATGTATCTACATATGATATAGCCTGTTTGTGTAAAGCGAATGGGAGTTGTGTTCTCTTTTGATTGATAACCTAAAGGACATAACAGTGTTAATACTGATTAAATCAATGATAATGTTTATAATGATACACTCGCACATAACAACGAAATCTCATCACTATTATCAAATTCGCTAGTTATGTACTCTCCATTAACCCCGACTCAGAAAAAAATTGCCTTCCAGGCTCTGTGACCTAGGCTTGAGGTTACAGATAGACAGGTGTTAGAAATGGGGTCTCTGGTTGGCTAAGGCTTGCACCAAAGCCAGGCAGAGACCATCACTCTAGTCAGGGCAAGGGAGATACAAGCCAAGATAGCCCCTGCTCACCCCCTTGGTAGCTTGGCACGAGCAGTCAAGCTTATCGCGGTGGCCATGTGTAAAGAATGTGCGAACGCACACACCAACAACATCCCAGGCACACTACAAAAGGAACTCCACACAAGGTTATAACAAAAATAGCCTTTGTATTCTCATAACACATTAGAATAGTAATCACATAATATACATTATGCCACCTGGCACTAGGTCATATCTACAAGGGATTATTTACAACTGACAGGGATCACTGGACCACTGTCAGAAGCATCACAAAGTGAACTTAGTAAAAGTAAGACATATCATAAACGTACAACCAGTAATCACTGGTAACCACTGTACTCAGCCTGTAACATAAACTACATTATTCACAGTGTCACATTAGGCGCGAATTACACTCTGCGCCAACCTCACCAGCATAAATACATAATGCAATCATCTACTAAGTCTAAACTCATTAGACCCTAACTTCCTAAGAAAAACTCACATTAGGGGCATAAATCTCACAGTAAGAAATAGTCTCCTTGGCATAAACATTTTAAGCACATAATCCCATCCCCAAACGAATTTAGAGGCCTGAATCAATATAGACCATCACATTTCCTAATATCACGTAAATCATATTTAACACATATTCTCCTAATAAAGACGATAGTAGGTATTAATCACATTAGGGCCTTGCGCCCCATTAACCTCCCTGTCCCCTTGGCCAGCTGGCATCTCCAAAGGGGATCAAATGCCCTGTGTCCAGAATGTCAGGGCTGCTGCCTAGCAGCTGAATCCACGGTGCGCCACTGCGCAAACCTAAATGTAGCAGCTGCCCACTACTTGCTGGGCAGCTGTGAATCTCACTGGCACCTCTGTGCCTCCCATGACACTCCTCTCTGGGGCTTCTAAAACAACTGCCACATGCGTTGGACACTGGCATCACAAGGGGCTTTTTAAATCAAATTAGCCTCCTCTTTGGAGCAGCCCCACTATCAGGCGGGGCCGCTCAGGAAAGTGGCACCGATACTGTGCCTCAATGGGCACAACCCTCCTGGAGTCCTCACTCACCCGCTCCCGGTGTGGCTCTGGGCTCCTCTTGCTGCAGAGGCTTCGTCCGGTGTCCTGCTGCACTCTCCCATGGCGCGGGCAAGATCTCACCTCAGCACCTCCTGACTTTGCTGCAGGCGGTGGGGGAAACCTCTGTCTTCTCGCTGCTGACACCCGCGGGGCTCTCCCTCACTCACTGAAGCCCCGCTCAGGCAGGCGCCGTCTTCCCTACGCCTCTCCTCTTCACCCAGGCCCTTTCCTGGGACCCTCCACTCCTCTTTGGTGTCACTGAAGCAGAGTGGGCTCCCGTTCTCTCTTCTGGCCGCACTTCCACCTGGCGCCCTGCCCACAGTCAGGTGGGCACCGGGCTTCCTCTACCGGCGATCGGGCTGCGCCGGTAGTTTCCTTTGCGGGCAATACGGGGTAGACTCCCGTTAATTAAATATGCAGAAGCAGAGTGGGCACCCGTATTTTACGATCAATAAAAGCAAGGCAACATGTGGGGTAGAAATAGCGGGAGAGCGGGGTGGGCACCCGCTCTCCAAAACCGAAAGACCACATGAAAATCCAAATACGGGGTGGGCACCCGCAAATAAGGAAAACTCGGTGTGGGCACCCGCTTGAGCACAAATACGCGGGGTGGGATCCCGCTCTCAGGGCATCATGGGGGAATCCCTAATCTGGGGATTCCCTCTCTCTCTCTTCAAGCAGTGCGACGCTGCGTAAATCTCTTGCTCCTTTTTGGAGACAGGGAAAATGAAAGCGCTCCCAGAGCGCAAGATGCAGCCAAGGGGGATGAAAAAGGAGCAGAAGGTCCTAGGTCCCCCAGCAGCAGCATGCCCCCTCAGAATCAGCACACAAGTAGAGAAATGAACCTCTTCATAGGGTCACAGCCCTTGTATTTATACTAAAATTTCCTTTGTGCCACAGCAAATGGCTTGGGGATACCAGTCAGGACTGGTTTAGGAGGGATTTAGAGTACCTTGTTTTGTCCAGCTCCTCTCCCCTTTGTCAGGCAGGGGCTCAGTGATCAGACACATCACAGGGGGCAGAGCCAGCATTGTACTAGGGAAGCACCATCCCATTCAGAGTCAGGGGACCTCTCTTCCAACCACTCTCAGCTCAGGTGTCCCATTCAGCCTAGCACTGACTCATCCCGCCTCTCCTGGAGCCACCCACACCTCTCAGCCCCTGTCAATCACGAGCCAAACATGCAATTCACATCAGGCAGGCAGACACATAGCACACAGAAAGGCCAACTTCTAAAAGTGGCATTTCTCCACCAGTCACCATAAATCTGGCATCACAATTGTGCAGCATTTATTCTCACAAGTTTATACATACTAAACTCGCCCCTGCCACTCCCCTCATACCAGGAATTACCACATACACACTCATCCCCAATGCATTCCCATGAGAGGGCAGGCCAATCTCACCACACATACACAGAGAGCGCACACATGCATTTTACACTAGACCACAGTGCTAAAGTGCTCAGAGGCCTAAAAATACCAACACCAGGTTACAGATCAATGCAAAAAGTTTTGGGGTGAACCTGCCAAAAGGGCCAAGTCCAAAACAACCCCCTTGCACCCAAAACGCTGGGCAGACTGATCACTCCCTTGATGGTCTTCCCTGCTTGGGGCGATAGAACACAGATGCGGGCCCGCAACTGCATGGACACTAAGCATGGGCGTAAAATCCGTTACGCTCGCGGATTTTTCGTATTTTCGGAGAATCCGCAATCCGCGAACTCTCGCGGATGCGGCGAGAATACGCAAAATCCGCGCGAAGCGGATTTTTTGTTTGTGTTCGCACTGCTCGCGCTGCTCGCGGTCCGCGGCGCGGGCAGGAACAATCTCGCACTAGCGAAAGTACAAAAATTAGTAAAGGAAGTGGCCCAGTCTCCAACTTCCTGTTCCTGTCCAGCAAGCTCCTCCCATAGGGGTGGGGTGAAGGAAGTGCCCCAGTCTCCAACTTCCTGTTCCTGTCCAGTAAGCTCCTCCATTTCCTGGCCACTTTGATTTCGATCTTGACTGGGAAGGATTACTTTTTGTGGTTGCTGCTGGATATTTGGATTTGAGGCCTTTTGGATTACTTTTGGATTCGAAATTTGATTTCACAAAGAAGTAAGTTGATGTTGTTTGTTTGTGGTGATTTTTGTGTGTGTTGCTTTTTTTTCGACTTTTTGGGGGGAAAATCTGCAAGTTCGCGAGCTGAGGATGTTTTTGCTTGTGTTCGCACTGCTCGTGTCCCGCGCAGCAACAATCTCGCACTCGCGAAATTGTAAAAATTACAATTCTGCTGCACATGAATAGAAAACCACCAGGCTTATTTATGGGTGCATGCATGATACAACTGTTTTGTTGATTTTTTTTTTAACATGATTCTGGCCAGGGCATGGATGGCATTGGATTGTGCTGATTTTTGAGTGTTTTAGGACTTTTTGGGGTGGTCTTGCTATGTGGGTGGGGGCCATTTTATTGTCTGGTCCCGTGTGGGTGGGGGTCTAGGGGCCATTTGTAAGCCAGTTTGTGTGCTTTGTGCCATAGGCCTGCACCCACTGTGCTCTGATGTCATCCATTATGCCCAGGGGTGCCCAGAATCGGTCTGTTCGCGGTTTTTGCGGGTTTTTGCCACGTTCGCACCGTGAAGCAACAATCTCGCACTCGCGAAATTGTAAAAATTGCAATTTTGCACCGGAAAACCACCAGCAGGCAGCATAAGCCTTCTGAAAATGGATGGATGGCATTGGATTGTGGTGATTTGATTTGTGTTGTGTTTTTTGACTTTTTGGAGTAGGGGTTGGGTGCTGGCTATGTTGGTGGTGGCCATTTTGAGGCATGGTCCTGGCCATGTGGATGGGGGGGTCAAGCGGCTATTTTGAAGGCAGGCAGTGAGCTTTGAGACATAGGCCTGCACCCATTGTGCCATGCTTTCACCCATTGTGCCCAGGCGGAGTCAGGGGTACATGAAAGTACAACCCTCTGTGTGTTTGCTCTCTTGGATCAATGTTAAATTCCTGTTTCACAAAAATTTAGCAAATCCTAATTTTGAAATTTCCATATTGTGTGGTGGTGTGCAGTGTGCACGTGTGTATTCATAAATGCCTACTTGCAAACTGTTTATTCAAGCGCTACATATGCAACATTTATATTTACTGATGTTCCTCTGTCTTCGTTTGCGTTTAGGTGCACAAAACTCCGCATCATCGTTGAGCATCAGTGCCAGGAAGAAGTGCTGCTGCGGCCTGTTGTTCCGACATCTGAAGAAGATGGCTCCAAAAAGAGGTGCCCGTAGGTCCTCTTGCAATAAAGATGTCTCTACTAAGAAGAAGAAGAAGCAAGTGGCACCACTTACCAAGGAGACTGGTGGCTCAACCAATACATTTTTTGGGCAACAACAACAAAAAAAACAAAGGCCCACCATGAGTGCTGCACAGGTAGCCTGTTTAGTTGTTGAATCACCAACGACCAGTGATGTTGGTTCCTCGCAAGAAAGTAGCAGCACACCATCAACACAGGTTGTAACTCATCTCACAAGTACTATTCAACAACCAAAGCCGCAACAACAACTGCATGGGCTACTAGTACAAGCAGAAGTACATGCGCAAGGAGCTGTCCAAGAAGGAGCTGTGCGAGAAGGAGCTGTCCGAGAAGGAGCTGTCCGAGAAGGAGCTGTCCGAGAAGGAGCTGTCCGAGAAGGAGCTGTCCGAGAAGGAGAAGGCCGAGAAGGAGCTGGCCGAGAAGGAGAAGGCCGAGAAGGAGAAGGCCGAGAAGGAGAAGGCCGAGAAGGAGAAGGCCGAGAAGGAGAGGTCCATGGAGACTTGCAAGTAGAGGTCAGAGAAGATGCCCATGTAGCGGCGCATGGAGCGGTGCAAGTGCCCACAATGGTTGTTCTTCCAGAAGTAGGGGCACAGGAGGAAATTGACTTTGGAGCCTGGGTATCATGTCAGTAAGCATGGGCGTAAAATCCGCTCCGCTCGCGGATTTTTCGGATTTTCGGCAAATTCGCAATCCGCGAACTCTCGCGAATTTGTCGAAAATCCGTGAATCCGCTCGCGCAGGATTTTTTGCTTGGTTGCGGCGCGCGGCGTGGTGCACGGCGTTCACTTTCCGTCATTTTAGCGTTTGCCAAGTTGTTTTTCTTTGCGAGTGACGCGCCATTTTAGATCTTGCTGCGTGTTCCCGCGGGAGTTTGTCGCCCGCGAATACGTACTCGCGGCTTGCCACCTTGCACAGCACACCTCGCGAGAGTTCGCAATTGCGAACACGTAGTTGCGGCGGAAAGGAACAATCTCGCACTTGCGAAATAGAGATTTTGCAATTTCGCACAAGAAAATCACCAGCAAACAGGATAAACCTTCAGAAAATTATGATTTTTATCAGAATCACTCCTCAGGTTGACATTTGCATGACCTTTTTTTTTGCAAGGAGTCCATTTTGGGGGGGGGAGGAAGGAAGTGCCCCACAGTCTCCAACTTCCTGTTCCTGTCCAGCAGGCTCCTCCCAGTACTTTGTCCATCTCCTGGTCACTTTCATTTGGGGGAGGAAGGAAGTGCCCCACAGTCTCCAACTTCCTGTTCCTGTCCAGCAGGCTCCTCCCAGTACTTTGTCCATCTCCTGGTCACTTTCATTTGGATCTGGAGCTGGAAGGATTACTTTTTGTGGGTGCTGCTGGATATTTGGATTTGAGGCCTTTTTGACTGTCTTTGGATCACTTTTGGATTAGAAATCAACTTTCACAAGTAAGTTTGTTTGGGGCATTACAGTTGCTGCAAGTACAATTTTTGAACTTTTTCAGAAAATTAAATAAATTATATTGTGGGTAGCCACAGTATCCAGTAGGACCAGGGTTGGTTATGGGTGCATGATACAACTGTTTTGTTGAATTTAAACACCATTGAGGCCATGGATGGGCTGGGATTGTGCAGATTTTATTGTTTTTTGTCGTTTTTTTGGGCCTGCTGGTGTGGCCCTTTGCCCAGGGGTGGTGAGTGTTGCATGGGCCTAGTCTTTCTGTGGGGTGTCTTCTTGAATTTAAACATAATTGAGGCCATGGATGGGCTGGGATTGTGCTTATTTTATTGTTTTTTGTCGTTTTTGGGGGGCTGCTGGTGTGGCCTTTTGCTTGCCCTGGGGTGGTGGTGGTGCATGGACTGAGTGTGCCTGTGGTGTGGTCTCACTCTCTTTGATGTAAACATCATGGATGGCATTGGATTGTGGTGATTTCTGGCTGTTTTTCTGTTTTTTGTGGGTGTACTGTTGATGTGGACTGGCCATGTGGGTGGTGGTGGTGGCCATCTTGAGTGCTGGCTGGTACAGGCAACATGTGCTTGGGGTGTAAGGGGGCCATTTTGAGGAGAGGCAGTGTCTGAGGCCTGCACTTATTTTGCCTACTTTTCATCCCTTATGCCCAGGGGTAGTGAGTGTTGCATGGGCCTAGTGTTTCTGAGGGGTGTCTTCTTGAATTTAAACACCATTGAGGCCATGGATGGGCTGGGATTGTGCAGATTTTATTGTTTTTTGTCGTTTTTTTGGGCCTGCTGGTGTGGCCCTTTGCCCAGGGGTGGTGAGTGTTGCATGGGCCTAGTCTTTCTGTGGGGTGTCTTCTTGAATTTAAACATAATTGAGGCCATGGATGGGCTGGGATTGTGCTTATTTTATTGTTTTTTGTCGTTTTTGGGGGCTGCTGGTGTGGCCTTTTGCTTGCCCAGGGGTGGTGGTGGTGCATGGACTGAGTGTGCCTGTGGTGTGGTCTCACTCTCTTTGATGTAAACATCATGGATGGCATTGGATTGTGGTGATTTCTGGCTGTTTTTCTGTTTTTTGGGGGTGTACTGTTGATGTGGACTGGCCATGTGGGTGGTGGTGGTGGCCATCTTGAGTGCTGGCTGGTACAGGCAACATGTGCTTGGGGTGTAAGGGGGCCATTTTGAGGAGAGGCAGTGTCTGAGGCCTGCACTTATTTTGCCTACTTTTCATCCCTTATGCCCAGGGGTAGTGAGTGTTGCATGGGCCTAGTGTTTCTGAGGGGTGTCTTCTTGAATTTAAACACCATTGAGGCCATGAATGGGCTGGGATTGTGCAGATTTTATTGTTTTTTGTCGTTTTTTTGGGCCTGCTGGTGTGGCCCTTTGCCCAGGGGTGGTGAGTGAGTGTTGCATGGGCCTAGTCTTTCTGTGGGGTGTCTTCTTGAATTTAAACATAATTGAGGCCATGGATGGGCTGGGATTGTGCTTATTTTATTGTTTTTTGTCGTTTTTGGGGGGCTGCTGGTGTGGCCTTTTGCTTGCCCAGGGGTGGTGGTGGTGCATGGACTGAGTGTGCCTGTGGTGTGGTCTCACTCTCTTTGATGTAAACATCATGGATGGCATTGGATTGTGGTGATTTCTGGCTGTTTTTCTGTTTTTTGTGGGTGTACTACTGTTGATGTGGACTGGCCATGTGGGTGGTGGTGGTGGCCATCTTGAGTGCTGGCTGGTACAGGCAACATGTGCTTGGGGTGTAAGGGGGCCATTTTGAGGAGAGGCAGTGTCTGAGGCCTGCACTTATTTTGCCTACTTTTCATCCCTTATGCCCAGGGGTAGTGAGTGTTGCATGGGCCTAGTGTTTCTGAGGGGTGTCTTCTTGAATTTAAACACCATTGAGGCCATGGATGGGCTGGGATTGTGCAGATTTTATTGTTTTTTGTCGTTTTTTTGGGCCTGCTGGTGTGGCCCTTTGCCCAGGGGTGGTGAGTGTTGCATGGGCCTAGTCTTTCTGTGGGGTGTCTTCTTGAATTTAAACATAATTGAGGCCATGGATGGGCTGGGATTGTGCTTATTTTATTGTTTTTTGTCGTTTTTGGGGGGCTGCTGGTGTGGCCTTTTGCTTGCCCAGGGGTGGTGGTGGTGCATGGACTGAGTGTGACTGTGGTGTGGTCTCACTCTCTTTGATGTAAACATCATGGATGGCATTGGATTGTGGTGATTTCTGGCTGTTTTTCTGTTTTTTGTGGGTGTACTACTGTTGATGTGGACTGGCCATGTGGGTGGTGGTGGTGGCCATCTTGAGTGCTGGCTGGTACAGGCAACATGTGCTTGGGGTGTAAGGGGGCCATTTTGAGGAGAGGCAGTGTCTGAGGCCTGCACTTATTTTGCCTACTTTTCATCCCTTATGCCCAGGGGTAGTGAGTGTTGCATGGGCCTAGTGTTTCTGAGGGGTGTCTTCTTGAATTTAAACACCATTGAGGCCATGGATGGGCTGGGATTGTGCAGATTTTATTGTTTTTTGTCGTTTTTTTGGGCCTGCTGGTGTGGCCCTTTGCCCAGGGGTGGTGAGTGAGTGTTGCATGGGCCTAGTCTTTCTGTGGGGTGTCTTCTTGAATTTAAACATAATTGAGGCCATGGATGGGCTGGGATTGTGCTTATTTTATTGTTTTTTGTCGTTTTTGGGGGGCTGCTGGTGTGGCCTTTTGCTTGCCCAGGGGTGGTGGTGGTGCATGGACTGAGTGTGCCTGTGGTGTGGTCTCACTCTCTTTGATGTAAACATCATGGATGGCATTGGATTGTGGTGATTTCTGGCTGTTTTTCTGTTTTTTGTGGGTGTACTACTGTTGATGTGGACTGGCCATGTGGGTGGTGATGGTGGCCATCTTGAGTGCTGGCTGGTACAGGCAACATGTGCTTGGGGTGTAAGGGGGCCATTTTGAGGAGAGGCAGTGTCTGAGGCCTGCACTTATTTTGCCTACTTTTCATCCCTTATGCCCAAGGGTAGTGAGTGTTGCATACTTGCATGTCCCTAGTCTTTCTGTGGGGTGTCTTCAATGTAAACATCATGGATGGCATGGGATTGTGCTCATTTTTCTGTGTTTTGTCGATTTTTTGGGGTGTATAACTGAACTGATGTTCCTCTGTCTTCCATTGCTTTTAGGTGCACAAGAAGACTCAATAGAACCACCAGTGCCAGGAAGAAGTCCTGCAGCGGTGTGTGCAGCATAACGTCACGCGACGTCACGTCTGGACACAGAACCCTCTGCAACTCGTGCAACTGCTGCCTGCTGACCTGCTCTGAAGAAGATGGCCCCAAAAAAAGTAACCCGTAGCTCCTCTAGCAAGAAAGGTGCCAGTAAGGAGCAGAAGAAGCAAGTTACCAAGGACACTGGTGTGCCGCCCGCCCCTTTTTTTGGGAGTAAAAAGAAAAGTATGCCTGCAGCAGCTGCAGCGGGATCTGCTGGGGACCAAGCTGGCAGCAGCACCCCCGCTCCATTGGGCTCAGTGCCACCACCACCACCACGCCAACTTAAGTCCAAGCCCTTGAGTGCTGCAGAGGCAGCCAGTATACTTCTTCAATCACCATCGACCAGTGATGTTGGCTCATCGCAAGAAAGCAGCAGCAATGTCCCTCAATCAACACAGGTTGTTTTAGCTCATCTGACGAGTGTTGAACAACCACAGCCGCAACAACAATCACATGTGCAAGTACAAGCCCAAGTACATGTGGAAGGAGAGGCAGCGCAAGGA
The DNA here is from genome assembly GCF_964261635.1 of Lissotriton helveticus. Lineage (NCBI taxonomy): Eukaryota > Metazoa > Chordata > Amphibia > Caudata > Salamandridae > Lissotriton > Lissotriton helveticus. Next base: position 957,582,382 of record NC_136071.1, read on the forward strand.
GATGCGCAAGCAGAGGTGCATGGAGGGTCACAACAAGTGCCCACAATAGTTGTTCCTCCCGAAGTAGGGGCACATCAGGAAATCGACAATCAAGGCGGGTATCATTTGAGGAAGCCACTCCTCCTGATGATCCTTCATTGTCTTCCACACCCCTAGCAAGGAAGAGATCAAGGGTGGTGTCTACATCCTCTTCAAGCACACCTCCTTCTGATGATACGGATCAAACTTGGGAACAAACAAAGGTAGTTAAGCGTAAAAGGAAGCTCGTCCAAAGTCTCAGAGTTATGGAGTGTGATGAGTCTCAACAAGAAGTGGCGGATACTGCTGCTGATGAAGACTCTGCCAACGACGACCCAGTCATCATAAAGGTCACTGCAGCCCCAGCGGGCATGCAGCAAACAGACATTTTGACCCTAGCCCGAAGAGCTGCTGAGCGTGATGATGATGTTGTCGATGAGGAGGCAGTGGAAACACCACAATCATTGGAGTTAAGTAGTACACCAACTCGTCCCGCTTCCATATTTCTTTCGGGCAAGAAGAGACCTCCGTCAACCTCGACCTTAATTAGTGGCGGTGAAAGTGCAAAACGTACAAAAGTTGGGCAATCCACATCCTCCACTTCATCTGGCATTAGCTTCATGACCACCACCACCAGTATCGCCGCCTCCTCCATGTCCCACAGACACTTCAAGTCCCCAGTTTGGGACTTCTTTACTGTTTGTCCAAAAAATCCAAAGTTTGCCATTTGTACCATTTGTAAGCAAGCAGTTAGTCGTGGTAAGCCAGGTACCAACTATGGTACCGGAGGCCAGAGAGGTCATCTTAGGAGACAGCACACTGTCAAATGGTTTGCGCACCTAGATGCGATCAAGAAAGGCCAAATTCAAGGAAACGTTGATGTTTCATCTGATGATGACGAGCAGGAAGAAGACGTGTCAAACACTTCCCTTACACCCAGTACCCCTGTCAGCAGCACACCCAATGTGAGGCACACTAAGAGTGTTGGAGCGAGTGAGACACCAACGCACAAAAGTTCACCAGCGAGCAAAATTGGGTCAACGAAGTCATTATCAGCCCGTAAATGCTTGGTCCAGGGCAACATTAGAACAATGCTTACTTCAGACGTGCCATATGAACGCAACCACCCACTGACGCGTCTGTATAACACTAAGCTGGCTAAAATGCTAGCTGTGGACCTTCTACCTTTTTCTTTTGTAGAAGCGGTAGGTTTTCTTGAATTAGTGGCAACGCTCTGCCCTAAATGGAAGGTTCCGAGCCGGTTCTATTTTGCCAGAGTTGCGGTTCCAGCACTACATGAAGATGTGCTGCAGGCGATTGGGGCAGCTTTGCAGAAGAGTGCTGTTCACACAATACATCTGACAACAGACATGTGGACCAGTGGCGCAGGCGCTGATTACATGTGCATCACTGGACACTGGGTCTCTTTTTCAGGTGTTTTAGCAAAGCTAAACGCAGGTGTTGACCCGGACAAAGTTTTCAAAGCTGCTCGGAAGCATGCAACACTAGCCATGTTTGGCTTGGAGAAAAGTCACACAGCAGAAAACCTTTTGGAAGAGTTTAACAAAAAGGTCTTGAAAATGCTATCCCCCCTAAAACTCAAGATTGGTTATGTTTCCACGGATAATGGCGCCAATGTAGTTAAGGCCATGCAGATAGGTGACCATGTTAGAGTGCCGTGTTTGGCGCACTGTATCAACCTGGTAGTTCAAAAATTCTTGAGTGATAAAGACAGTACAGCTTTCGAGGTAATGGCCACCTGCCGCAAAATGTGCAACCATTTCAGCCATTCTTTTAAGGCCCGGAAGCATCTGCGGAGACTGCTATTTATACGTGGAATGCCAGTGAAAGCACTCATCCAGGAGGTGGCAACACGTTGGAACTCAACCTTCTACATGCTTGAGCGTCTGTATGAGCAGTATACGGTACTCGATCACTATTTCTTCACAGAGGGTACATCTCAGAAGGAGGACCTGCGGATGAGTGCGGCGCAATGGGACATAGTTAAAAGCCTGACAGACATGCTTCGTCCTTTTGAGTTCTTCACGCGTGCAGTCAGCCAGGAGGACTGTAATTTGGGAAAAGCTATCCCATTGTTGTGCATGCTGGAGCACCAACTGATGGCGGTGTCTTCTGAGTTTGAAAAAGATGAAAAAAAAAAAGACCATTTCATTTTGTCTGAGAAATTATTAGAGCGCCTACGTGGTGATGAACGTCTTCAAAAGATCAAGTCAGATCAGCATTACATTTGTGCTACTATTCTGGATCCACGCTACAAAAAGGCGCTGGCAGGCGAAGCATTCTTTCCTTTTGCTGATGCAGATGTTCAAAAGTACAAACATTGGTTAGCCTGGTCAGCCAAGAGGTTTGAAAAAGAACGGCACGTTATTGAAGGAGAAGCCAGTACATCAGCATCAGCATCAGCAGGCCATCCCCAGTCACAAGAATCCACTTCTGCACCTGTGGCTGGGGCACAAGTGACCTCTCAGCCGTTAAAGACACCGGCAACTGGATCATCTGCACCACACACAACAAAAACAGTGGCTGTTGTAGAGGATTGGCTAAGTTTGCTTGGGTATGGTTCTCGAAAAAATGTCACAGCCACAGCAAAAAGTAAGCAAAGTGGAGGAACCGTTGCTGACCTTGAGTCGATGGTGCAGGACTATCTGAATGACTCAACAGTGGTCTTTCTTAATGATGAGCCATTGCAGTATTGGCATGGCAAAAAACAATTGTGGCCACAGCTCTTCAACCTGGCTATAAACTATTTGTCTTGCCCACTCGCAAGTGTGTCTTCTGAACGTGTTTTCAGTGCTGCTGGTGGCATTGTAACTCCCAAACGGAGCCGCCTCTCGCCCAAAAATGTGGAGCGGCTGACAATGATCAAGATGAATCAGCACCTCATACCACCAGATTACAAAGTACGAGAAAGCACGCCGCATGAAGACGAGGAGGACGGCAACGTAGATGAGGGGATTTGTTCTCTGTTCGGTGTCACTGACCTCATCCAGCCTGAATTCGCAGAGTATGATGACGAAATCTTGTTCTTATTCCCTGACACCGAGCCCTGAAAATGAGACAATCAATCAAGAACTTTCTTTTTCGTCCTTATTCACTTTTATTCCTGTGTGCTTTGTGTCTCTCTTTCTTTGTTTTGCACAGTTAATTTAATTCAAACTTTAATCACCTAATCCCAAAAACAAGACCATCATCAGAACTGTCTTCACTTGTTTGCTTATTGATTTGAAGGTGCCGCAGTCTACATTCCTCAGGTTCACAAGTTCTGAAGAACATGCTCCTCTATCCTCCTCCTCCAGACTGCGATTTCCCTCCAAGCAGAGTGCTGGATTACGCCCAATGAAGAAAGACTCAGCACTTGTGGGGGTGTTGTACTTCTTTGCGGGTGAGTTGACGGATTTGGGCCAATTGCTGTGAAGCTCTAATAATGGACAAAAGTGTTTTGGACCAAATATGAGGTGGAAATTTCTTGCCGTTTTTGCTGACTTGCTTGCCTTTGAGGTGCTCTTTGGCGGGGTTCCGGGTGTTTGTGGGTAATTTTTGGTGTCTGTCGAAGCACTGATGCGACATTCTAATCTTGATTGCATTTGCTTTTCAGGAAATCCGTGGTGGAAAACAGGAGTTATGATGATTGATGATGATGACCTAGCTGAACAGCGCCGCATTTGGACCGAAGGCCGAGAGATATTGTAAGTATGAGATTTAGCTTTTTCGCTGTTTGGGGGTGTTGTCGGGTGCTTTTTTGCGGGTGGGTTGGCGGGTCTTGCCTGGGGCATTCCTGGGAAGGTCTAATACCGGATAGAAGTGTTTTGGACAAAATCCATAAGGAACAGCCTTTTTTTTGCTATTTCTTCTGACATCTTGCTCAATGTAGCGTTTTGGGGGGCTTCCTGCTGTTCGTGGGTGGGTTGCGGCCGGGGTCTCTGTCGAAGCACTGCTGCGACAGTCTAATCTTGATTGCATTTGCTTTTCAGGAAATCCGTGGTGGAAAACAGGAGTTATGATGATTGATGATGATGATGACCTAGCTGCACAGCGCCGCGTTTGGACCGAAGGCCGAGAGACATTGTAAGTATGAGATTTCGCTTTTTCGCTGTTTGGGGGTGTTGTGTCGGGTGTTTTTTTGCGGGTGGGTTGGCGGGTCTTGCCTGGGGCATTCCTGGGAAGGTCTAATACCGGCTAGAAGTTTGTTGGACAAAATCCATAAGGAAACACCAGTTTTGGCACGTTTTGTAAGTTAGGGTTCGTTAGGGTTAGCCCTAGCAGCAGGATTGCATGTGTTTCGGGGGGTTCTATTGCAACGCAGTTCTGTTGTTGTAGAGCACTGTTGGAGCGATGCTGGCTATGGATACTTTTGCTTGCTTGCAAGTGGTTTGAATACAATCCACGGTCTGTATTTGGGCCTACTGTTACTTTCAAAGTGCGTTTTGTAACCATTTTTCTGCTAGGCATCGTTTTTGGAGATATGATTGGGGTTCTTCTACATTTTTGCGACTGGCTTTAGTAAGGGTCTTGGTGGGAGCATTGCTGGGAAGGTCAAATTTTGTTCTAAAACACAGTAGTACACCTACCTTGAGGGGAAAGATCCGCTATAATATTTTGGCCATACTTATTGATCCTTAAAAAGGTGACTCAGACAGAGCACGCAATTTCAAAAATATTGTACTGTCTATTAGGGAAATCAAAGTGTCACTTTTTGAACCACACAGCGTACATACCTTTTATTTATTTATCAGTGGTATTGTAATAGCACTTCCTGTTTTCCGTTCAATAATTACAGGCCGGGTTTCAGTCAACATCCGCCAGGCAGGCAGTGGACAGGGTGTCTTCTGTCAGTGGTCACCACATTGATGGACGAAGCGTCAGCTGGAATGGAGGAGTGCCGCCAATAAGAGGAATTGTTTGCTGCATGCAACTTACTTACCAAATTCAACAGGACAACTCCAACAACATACGCAATACAGATACAGTATCCATTGTTGTCTTTTATTCTATGAGTGTGACTGCATGTGCTTACCTTTAGTTTGTAACCAAAGATTGTCTGTATCTTCAATTATTGTTTGTCCATGCTCTGCTTTTTTTTTCTTCTCTCAACAAAACCTACCCAAAAAGAAACCCCCATTCCCATCCATTTTACAAACCCTAACCCTCTTCCCCCGGGCTGTGTTGTTTTGCTTGATGTCTGACTAAAATGACATCAATAATTCCACACACTTGCTGGGGAGGATAAGGTCATAGCAACAGGCTGGTGAAGGAATACGAGGATATCTTCTAGACTTACTCAGCTTCAGTACTATATCTTCTAGTAGTAGTAGCCAATGTCAAATAAATTCAACGCAAGTACTAGTTATACTTGCAAGCAAATACTTTACCATTTGTTAGGCTACATTATGGCACTGTTCTAGTGTATTGTCACCTGCTATTTTCTCGATCGTACCGTAACCGTTGTAATGCTACAGTAAGGAGGACAAACAAGGTTTCGTTTTCTTTTTTTCCATAGGCATGCAACTGCCACTGTGTCACACCACTAGTACCACCGCAATGAGGAAATGTCACCCGCCCAGGATTGACAACGTTAATCCCCATTTTACCTGGAGCCAGCCCTGGGCCTAGCCCTAATTTCTAACACAAATTACAGGTAAGATAAGCGTTTGGTGGGAGGTAGTATAATGGAGTATTATTTCGGAGTAGACAAGAGATTGACGGTTGTACTACTAAAGTCCTACGACTGTTCAGGAAAACAAAGTTACTGTTACACTCCCGCCCCCCACCCACCAGACTGAAAAGCAGTAAAAAACAGGTATGGTCAGATAAAGTTTAAAAATATATTTATTTAGCCCTAACAAAATAATCTCCCTCACCCACCCTAACCCCAACGATTGTCTTTAAAACGTCCCAAAACGATCCCAACTCCCAAATCCCACCCCCCAAAAGTCTATAAAAAAAGGGCAAGGGACACTCCACTACTGGAGGGTGCTGGTGCTGGTGCATGATGCGGCATGGGCATCATACTCCTTGCGGAGGGTGGCAAGCTCGGAGCGGAGGCCCTTAACCAAGTTCTTATACCTCAGGACCTCCTGCTCCAGGTTGGACATGCGGACTCGTAGGCGGCGTTGGCGGTCCTTGCAGCTCCTGTGGGGGGCAGCTGGTATTTCGGTTGCTTGGCGGTGGCGGTCGTCTTTCTTAGCCCGGCTCGGTCCCGCTGGCTTAGTCACGGAGGAGGATGCAGTGGTCACAGTCGAGGATGTCGTTGTTGCCCCGCTCGACTGCGTGTCCTCCTCCTCCTCCAGGGCCACCAGCCGCCGATATTCGGCGACAGAGGCCTCCAGCCTCCGTTGCCGGGCCAATCTAGCCTGCTCCCTCCTTGTTGTTGATTTGGAAGGAGCAACTATATGAAGAAAGAAAGACATAGTCTGTAACCAATGCTCCTTATTAATAACACAAAGTGATTGAGCCGAAAGTTGGGTCACAGAGTACAAGTAGCAAATTGAAAGCACAGTACATAACTATTGAGGACAGTATCTATGTAACCTCCCACTTCTGCATCCTTGCTCTAACATTAGTGGTAGTTTAATGAACAAATTCTACGACCACTATGGACTTCCATTACAGTCGACTATGACAGTACACCAGTCTTATTCTTCTTCTTCTCTCTTGTTTAGGGAAATTGGTACGTTATCTTATGCAAGCCGGCAGAATGACATGGACAGCACAGTGAACTTGCACCCGAGAAAAAAAGTTGCACACCATGATGAGTGAGACAGACTTGCGTTACTGTACCGGTCCAGTACATGCAGGTGGCGAAGCTATTACTTTTCTATTACGGGTGGCACTGAGAATACTCTGTTACAAGGGCTACTGCTTAATTAATTTACCTTTCACCCTACAGTGCAATTGAGTACTAGAAAAGGAAAATGAAGAAGCTAACTAATTTGATTATCTATCACTTCACATGGGACGTATTTAATGACAGATGAGATGACTTTAGGTGCTTTGCTTAATATTGAGTGAACAGTGATACACCCACACATGAATGACGACGTACTACAAGTAAACTAAAGTTATTAAGAGAGGTACGGAGTGTCCACCGTAATAACCAGATATATGCTGTGATTGCAAACGCAATACAAAGTACTGCTACTATTCATGGTAGTATTGGAAACATTTACAATTTCTTTTCCTTGCCTTCCCTGCACTGGAACGGACGTGCGGGTGCGGTGGTACATGCTCTTCAAGGTAACACTTACTTCACCTGGCGACCATCTACTCTCTCTAGATACACATGTGCTATCTAAGAGTCAGAGAATACCATGCTCCAGGCATCCATTCAGTCAAAGTATACGCACACATACAGTTTCTGTTTCACCCACCCAGGCTGCTGTCCTTCCACCCATCCTTGCTTCATCATTGACCCAGCCATGCACCATACCATATTCTTTCCTTCCCAGCCACCTCGGGGGCCAAGCAAACACATATCGTTCTTCTTTGCCAGCCATCATACAAGTTCGCGTCCCAATTACTTACACCCTTCTTTCGCTTTTCGTTCATCCCATCCATCACGTTCGTCTAAGAACTTATTGGGATTCTTCTCACCAAAAACTTCACAGCTAAGTCGGAGTACATTTCGAGGAGGCTACTACCTGGTTGATTTGTAATACACCCGTGCAGAAAGCACACTATGCAGTCTTCAATCTCAATAAGTAAGGAATATATAGCTTACCTGTTTCCGCCACCACCGTTTGATCCCCCACAGGACCGTCCACCGGCTCTTGCACCGCCTCCTCCCCAGAGGCCTCCGAGTCCTCGCCCAACACAGCCACCTCCGCGCTGGCCCCGTCACCAGATGTTACACCTACAAAGTACATTTAAGAATGTTAGAATACACCACTCACTACTATATAATATTTGGTCTAGGAGAAATGTTAAAAAAACAGAATACAATGTAATAATTTGTGACTGTCTACTCCATAGTAAAAATGTCCCATTTTCCAGGGAAGGCTGTTGTCTTGCTGCACTTTTATGCACAACTGATGAATGCTTGCTTTTGATTTTTAACACGCACCACTTTTTCTCCTAACAGACAGAAGCTTGACTCCTAAGAACACGACCAGGATCAAGTTCAAACAAGGTGAGAGCTCGGCTCGACCACAAGAAATGTGTCAATTAATCGTCAGCACTAACCACTTTTCCGTTTTCAGTTAAATAGTTTTATGACAAAGTAGATTTTAATAAATGTGTTTACTTTTAATAAAGCTTTTAAACTTAAATAGACTCTGTGGTTTTTGTTCCTCTAGACTAGAGTGGATGAGCTAAAGGTTTTGGAATTTTTGCAAGCATGAGTGCCTCTGACACTTCTTGACTGTGCTGTGACTCCGTACTACTCTCTTGTCCTGCGTACGATAATCTAGAGATCATTGGGGATCTATAATCGGTGACTTCGGGAGCTGAATGACTCGGCCACACTATCTAGTCAGTAAGGAGACAGTGCATAGAGGTATTGCTGAATATAATGGGAGTCCAATGGAATTGCCAAATGTCCAATCTTAGTTAGCTACACAGACAGACTAATAAGAATAGTCTAGTAATACCACAGGGAGTCATATTCGAGGCAGGATAAGAATTTATATCCAGTCTACAAGAAGATCAAAGACGATTTAGAAAAAATCGAATGAGGAACGCTAGGAAAAAATAGGTACTGTTTATTAAAATGTAAACTTACTGGGGCCAGCAAAGGAGCCCTCGCCTGCCCGATCCTGGCCTGCATCCTCAGCACCCTCCTCCTGTGTCCTCTTGCCCTTGGGGGGAGCTGATGTACAACATGAAAGAAAGAAAAACCAGAAAACATGGATGAGATTTTTCAACCAAATCAAACATTTCAAAAGAACAATAACAAAATATTTTGGAAAAATAGCAAATAGATAGACCACTATTCCACGGGATCTATCTCATGTGGTATACTACGTTATTCGTATTGCCTGATTTGCGGAACGTTGACTTAGAAAGTTCCTATGTAACTCAATAAACAGACTACTAAAGAGGTTTGCCTAGGCCTGGCACTGCAGGCAGCAGTGCGCAGCACGCGAAGTGACAGACAAAGTCCATCCTGCTTGCAGATCAGTGAATACTCAAACTATCAATCCACCCGCCACCACCGCCACTATTTCTTCTTATAGCCATGTGTCTAAAGGAAGGACTGGACTTCAGTCTGTTGGGGCTGATTTAGAAGTCCCTTGCGGAAGTTGCGGCTCATTTTCCTCCATTGTTGCGTGCCTTTTGTGACGCAGCGGCAGAACAAAAGACTCGCCATGGTGTTGGTGCGGCGTGTATATTAAAAAAAACCACATATGGGCATATGGGCGATGCATCACGTTGTAAAGCCCTGCGCCATCAGGGGGCGTTCCGGTGCAAGGGAGGGCGTACCTGCGCAGGAACGAATCCTAAAAGTGGCTGAGGGAAATCTACAAGATGTCAATCAGTCACTTTTAGGACAATGATGCATGACTCAAACCCTGCGCGCTTGAAGCCGACATACGGCTTGATGCAGCATTGGGGAGATAGGGTACCCCAGAGCATTGCTGGAGCTGCGCCATCGTTGGCACGCAACTCCAGCAATGCGCTGCCTTTACGGCACAGATGCGTAAGGCTTCTGTGACGTTTTGGGCCAATGGGTGGTGGTGGCATGGCACACAATTACTGCCGCATCCCTGCTACTTTGCAGGGATGCGCCGGTAATTGAAAATATGACCCTTACTGTCTAGCATTACGCAGTTCTTTTCTTTACACTACACTCATACATAATTTCTCAGGCCAATGAAATGCTTCTGAACACAACATACAAAACAAAGAAGCATAGTAGCAAGCAAGGCTACTGAGAAGGAGAGCAGTGCACCTGAAATGCATAGAAGATTTTGAAATATAATTTACCTCAATGTAATCGGCAGCATTATTGCTCTTGGTAAAGAACAAAGATTTGCAAATAACAGAGCAGGATAAAACAGAGTAGTAAATGTACTACTACTACTACTCACCAAGCCCGGGGACCTCTACGCCGAGCGCGTCCAGCAAGTCCCGCTCCCGGTCCATGACATCGGTCCAGCGGTGGGTGGCCTGGTTATATGTGCGCCGGACCCCAGAGATCTTGTACATGGCCCGGCACACCTTCTCCCACCGCTTGCGACGCTCCCGGATGCCATAGCCAGTCGCGATCTTGCCGCCTCCCAGGATCGTCTTGGGGAGGCGGCGCTGGACGTGGAAGATCAGTGCCGCCACTTCCTCCGCGCTGAAGATCTCCCTCGGGACCACTTGCTCCCCCCTTAAACGCCCGCACGGGAGCCGGGCACGGGGTGCGGGACCCTTCCCCTTCTCAGGGTGCTTCCCGGCTCCCTTTACCATGGTCTGGGCAGAAATAGAGTTAAATGATAAACAAGAAATAGAATAGTGAAGAAGAAAAGAAAAGAGTTTAAAAAAGTAGTTTAAAAGTAACTAAAAGCTGCAGAAAACACAAAAATATAGAGCTAGAAAAATAGAGGGATAGATAATAAGTAAAATTAGATCAAAAAAACTTCAAACAAGCAAAGGATGGCAGAGATTGAGAGAGGATAGAGAAAGCATGCCCAGAACCATAGCAATGAATGAGAAACAAGATGGCCGCGCCCGTTCACGACCGCGTGGGTAAGTTCGCGCGAGATTTTCCTTGCGAGTACGCGCGAAATTGTACTAGCGAGCAGCACACTTTGCGAGATTACACATAGCGGGCGGAAACGGAATTACGTCACGCCAACAAGATGGCCGCGCCCGTGTACGACCGATAGGGTAACTTGGCAAACGTATAGCTAGAAGCGCCTCGCGAACACGCGCAAGATCACGCGAACATACACGTCGCAAAAAAAACAATTTTGTATTCGCACGTATTCGCGGCTTCCGAAATCGATCTCGCACGGATTCGCGCCCCAAAAAACGCACGAAATTGCAGAAAAAAACGATTTTAGCTGAACTGAAAGCAATGAGCAGGTGCAAAAGTTCAAACTTAACATTAGTAACATTCAAGGTAGTGCTTCCTGATGGGCCCCTCCAGAGTTTGCAACTATTCTATGACCCTGCTATGACCCAAACAGCAGGCTCATAGAATAGCTACAAGTACACCATAAAGGTCCTGTGAAAAAAAAATTTCACTGCAACAAAAAGCAAATTACAGATAAGGAAGGAAGCAGGTGCCAGCCAGACTGGAACTTTCAAAATTACTGACACATTAATGAAACACAAATTAATTGATGGCAGTTGAAGAAGGGCAGGTGTGCTTGCTTTTTTCAACCACCATAATCTACAGTGATAAATAAACCTAATGGGTGGCAGTGAGGATGTACCAGAGGGTGGCATGGGTGTCCCAGAGGGTGGCAGTGGTGAAACAGAGGGTGCTGTGAACCTGTGATGATAAACCAGACGTAGAAACAACATAGTCGCGGCCGTTGCGAGCCGAAAAGTAAGTTCGTAATTGCGAACTTGTCCCAAAATCGGCGCGAACGCGCGCCAACACAAAAAACGGGAAAATCCGCAAATCCGCTAGAGTTCGCGGATCTTCGCGGATTGCGAATCCGTAAATCCGCAAGTTCACGTACGCGAGATCCGCTAGATCCGCCCATGCTTACATGTCAGGAAGACGAAGCCACTCCTCCTGATGATTCATTTTCTCCCAGCTCCCCAGCAAGGAAAAGATCAAGGAGGGTGTGTAGAAGTTCCTCTTCAAGCCCCGCTCCATCAGATGATGATCTGGATCTAGATTGGCAACCATCTCTGACGTCTGAGAGGGAGGCACACCATGAGCTGCGAAAGGTATCACATGTTAAAAGGAAGGGCCCCGGAAAGCTCATACTTATGGATCCGAACGTCCGACTTGATGAAGTGGTGCATTCTGATGTTGTTGAAGAGGATGACAGCAATGATCTATTCATCACACATGTCAGTCCAGCCACACCGGCCATGCAGCAGACAGACATTTACACCCTATCCCGACGTCATGCTGAGCGTGACCCTGGCGACGTGCCACTGGTAGCACCACCAACGCAGTCAAGTAGTACCACAAGTTCAACAAAACCTACAGCTCCCATATTTTCTCCCCAGAGGGGGACTCCATCCAGCTCGACTCCCTCAAGTAAGGTTGCTGCAGTAATTGCACAACCCAGTAGATGTCTGCAAGGCTCATCCACCACTGCTTCATCTGGCATTGGCAGCAGTATCACCTCGTGCGGCAAAACCAGAAGTTTCCAGTCCCCAGTTTGGAACTTTTTTAGTGTCCATGAAAAATATGATAACATAGCCGTTTTTGCATTTGTAAGACTAGCGTTAGCCGTGGTAAGACTGGTACCAACTATGGAACCGGAGGCCAGATAGGTCATCTTGAAAGAAAGCACGCTGTCGAATGGTTTCCGCACCTAGCAAACGTCAAGGGAAAGCGATCCCAAAGGGCAAGTGGCCAAAATATACCCATAGTAGGTGTTTCATCTGAAGATGATGGGGAGGTAGAAGAAGCGTCAGACATGTGTCCGGTTGCACCCAATACCCCTGGCAGCACCACACCCTCCGTAACACATAGCAGGCACACTGAGAGTCTGGGAGACACACCAATGCGGAAAATGTCAACACTGATCAGAAGTGGGTCGAAGAAGGCATCAGCATCATCCCGTAAATTTGTCCAGCGCACCATTTCAGCCATGTTCTCCTCAGATGCGCAATTTCAACGCAACCACCCAACTGTACGCCTCTATAACACTAAGCTGGCAAAAATGCTAGCGGTGGACCTTCTCCCTTTTTCGTTTGTCGAAGGTGTGGGTTTCCTTGAACTCGTGGCAACATTGGCCCCTAAATGGAAGGTTCCTAGCCGGTACTATTTTGCCAGGGTTGCTGTTCCAGCACTACACAAAGAGGTGCTTGAGTTGGTGGGGGCAGCTTTGCAGAAGAGTGCTGTTCACACTATACACCTGACAACAGACATGTGGACCAGTTGCCAAGCCCTTGATTACATGTGCATCACTGCACACTGGGTCTCTTTTTCAGGGGTTATAAAACAGATAAATGCAGGTGGTGACTTGATCGAGATTTTTAAGGGTGCTCGTAAACATGCAACATTAGCCATGTTTGGCATGGAGAAAAGTCATACTGCAGTCAACATTTTGGCTGACTTTAACAAAAAGGTCTTGCAATGGCTGCACCCAAGACATTGCAAGGTTGGTTATGTTTCTACAGATAATGGCAGTAATGTAGTTAAGGCCATGGCGGACGGTTTCTATTTCAGAGTGCCGTGTTTGGCGCACTGTATCAACCTTGTTGTGCAAAATTTTTTGAAAAAAGAACTTGCAGTCGACAAAACACTGACCATCTGCAGAAGAATATGCACACATTTCAACCATTCTTTTAAGGCCCGGAAGGAGCTGAGGCGCAAGCAAAATGAACGTAGAATGCCAGTGAAAGCACTTATCCAGGAGGTGGCAACACGTTGGAACTCAACCTTCTACATGCTTGAGCGTCTGCATGAGCTGTTTCCAGTAGTCAATGAGTATTTCTACAACCTGGGTGGTGATACGACAGAAATGATGCTAGCGGTGGAGCAATGGCAGCTAGTTAAAAGCCTGACAGACATGCTTCGGCCTTTTGAGGTCTTCACGCGTGACGTCAGCAGGGAGGACTGTTCTTTGAGCAAAGCTATCCCACTGTTGCTGAAGCTCGAGCACCAAGTCAAGGTGGTGTCTTCACAATTAGAGGACGTTGGAAAGAACGAAGCACATGAGTTGGCGCAGAGATTATTACAACGCCTAGTTAGCAATGAACGGCTTGTAAATATCAAGAAACAACAGCACTACATTTGTGCTACTATTCTGGATCCACGTTACAAAAAGCCATTGTTTGGCAAAGTAATAATTCCTTTTGAAACATCGGATGTTACAGAGTACAAAGGTTGGCTAGCTCAGTCAGCCATTCGTTTTGAAAGAGAGCGGAAGGAAACTGTAGGAGAAGACAGTACTACTAGTGAATCAGCAGGCCATCAGGCGTCCCAAAAAAGCCCTTCTGCATCTGTGCCTGTGGCAGAAGTGAGTGACTTTCCCTCTGAGCCGTTAACCACACAGCAACCGTATCATCTGCACCAGGCGCATGCGATATGTCAGAAGCGAGTTGGCTAACTCAGCTAGGGTTTCCTGGTCCTAGAAAAGACACAGAAGTGCAAAGTACAGGAATCCGGGAGGACATTCTTTCAATGGTGCAGGCCTATCTGGATGACTCAACAGAGGTCAATATTACTGAGGACCCATTGGCGTATTGGCATGGGAAAAGAAAAATATGGCGAGAGCTCACCAACCTGGCTATCAATTACTTGTCTTGCCCACTCGCAAGCGTGTCCTCAGAACGTGTTTTTAGTTCTGCTGGTGGCATTGTGACTTCCAAAAGGTCCCGCCTCTTGCCCGCAAATGTGGAGCGGCTCACCTTGATAAAGATGAACCAGCACTTCATACCACCAGATTACAGAGTACGAGAATGCACGCAGGAAGAAGAGGACACCGCCCTACCTGAGGAAAGTTCTCCTCAGTTACCAGAAGTAACCCCGACTGATGATTTAGCAGAGTATGAGGACGAGTTCTGCTTCCCTGACAGCGAGTTCTGAAAATGACTCAATCATTCATTAATTGTAAATAGTCCTCCTTATTCACTTTTATTCCTGTGTGTCTGTCTTTCTTTAGCAAGTGCTTCATCACATTCCCAACAAAACTGTAATCAACCAATAAAACAACAAGCCCAGCAACAGAACTGTCTTGATTTTGATGCCGCAGCATTCCTCAGGTTCACAACAGTTAGTTGACAAGAACTCAGTCCTGGTCGTCTATCCTGAGTCCTCCTCCTCCTCCAGACTCACCCTATCCATTACCCATAATGCTGATGCCTGGATTCTGCACAATGAAGAAACTTACTTAACGTTGATGAGTCCCCCACTGTGAATTCCAGGTGGAGCCAGCCCTCAAACACAAATTACAGGTAAGATAAGCGTTTGGATGGGAGGTAGTATAATGGAGTATTCGGAGAGGCGAGAGAGTGACAGTGGTACTAGCAGCAAAGTCCTAGGGCTCAAGAATTATCAAACTCTGTGACAGGCATTTACTTAGGAAAACATTTGGCCTATTGCACGTGAACGTGTAGGCGTTATTATTGCTCGCTTGCCTGTCTCAGGGGTGCTGTCTGTGGGGCTTCTAGGTTTTAGGGTTGTGTGAGCACCGCTGCCACATTTCTAATGTTGATTGCTTTTGATTTGCAGAAAATCCACGCCGGGAAACTCCAGTTGTGGCCCTGCTGCAGAACGCTTTAGGAGTGGGACTCTGTGAATTCCAGGTGGAGCCAGCCCTCAAACACAAATTACAGGTAAGATAAGCGTTTGGATGGGAGGTAGTATAATGGAGTATTCGGAGAGGCGAGAGAGTGACAGTGGTACTAGCAGCAAAGTCCTAGGGCTCAAGAATTATCAAACTCTGTGACAGGCATTTACTTAGGAAAACATTTGGCCTATTGCACGTGAACGTGTAGGCATTATTATTTCTCGCTTGCCTGTCTCAGGGGTGCTGTCTGTGGGGCTTCTAGGTTTTAGGGTTGTGTGAGCACCGCTGCCACATTTCTAATGTTGATTGCTTTTGATTTGCAGAAAATCCACGCCGGGAAACTCCAGTTGTGGCCCTGCTGCAGAACGCTTTAGGAGTGGGACTCTGTGAATTCCAGGTGGAGCCAGCCCTCAAACACAAATTACAGGTAAGATAAGCGTTTGGATGGGAGGTAGTATAATGGAGTATTCGGAGAGGCGAGAGAGTGACAGTGGTACTAGCAGCAAAGTCCTAGGGCTCAAGAATTATCAAACTCTGTGACAGGCATTTACTTAGGAAAACATTTGGCCTATTGCACGTGAACGTGTAGGCGTTATTATTGCTCGCTTGCCTGTCTCAGGGGTGCTGTCTGTGGGGCTTCTAGGTTTTAGGGTTGTGTGAGCACCGCTGCCAAATTTCTAATGTTGATTGCTTTTGATTTGCAGAAAATCCACGCCGGGAAACTCCAGTTGTGGCCCTGCTGCAGAACGCTTTAGGAGTGGGACTCTGTGAATTCCAGGTGGAGCCAGCCCTCAAACACAAATTACAGGTAAGATAAGCGTTTGGATGGGAGGTAGTATAATGGAGTATTCGGAGAGGCGAGAGAGTGACAGTGGTACTAGCAGCAAAGTCCTAGGGCTCAAGAATTATCAAACTCTGTGACAGGCATTTACTTAGGAAAACATTTGGCCTATTGCACGTGAACGTGTAGGCGTTATTATTGCTCGCTTGCCTGTCTCAGGGGTGCTGTCTGTGGGGCTTCTAGGTTTTAGGGTTGTGTGAGCACCGCTGCCACATTTCTAATGTTGATTGCTTTTGATTTGCAGAAAATCCACGCCGGGAAACTCCAGTTGTGGCCCTGCTGCAGAACGCTTTAGGAGTGGGACTCTGTGAATTCCAGGTGGAGCCAGCCCTCAAACACAAATTACAGGTAAGATAAGCGTTTGGATGGGAGGTAGTATAATGGAGTATTCGGAGAGGCGAGAGAGTGACAGTGGTACTAGCAGCAAAGTCCTAGGGCTCAAGAATTATCAAACTCTGTGACAGGCATTTACTTTGGAAAACATTTGGCCTATTGCACGTGAACCAACACGATGACAGTGTTCAGTTAAATGAAATTACTGCAAAACCACCACCCACCCAGCTCAAAAGTAGTAAAAAAACAGGTATGCTCAGATAAAGTTTGAAAAAGTATATTTATATCCCTAACAAAATAATCTCCCGCAAGACCCTCCCTAACCCCAACAAATAAATAGTCCTCAAAAGTCCCCAAAAAACCCAACTCCCAATTCCCACCCCCCAAAAGTCTCAAAAAAAGGGGCAAGGGACACTCTAGGGATGCAAGCTGTTAAGTTTGGCCTCCAGGGCATCATGCTTTAGGGCCAGGGCATCATACTTTTCTTGGAGGATGGCTTGATCTAGGCGGAGGCCCTCCACCACATTCTGATATTTGTGCCATTTCTGGACCTCCGCCTCTAGGTCGGACACTCTGCGGAGTGCACGGCGCAAGCGACCTTTAACAGTGCTGCGAGGTGCAGCTTTTGCTGCTCGGCGGTGGCGTCTTCCGGCACGGCTCCGGTTCGCTGGAGCACTGTGCTTACCGGCAGAACGTGGGGTAACAGAGGAGGATGTAGATGATGTTAGGTTTGATGCACTGGAGTGCGTGTCATCCCCCTCCAGTTCCACCAGTCGCCGATATTCGGCAACAGTTGCTTCCAGCCTCCGTTGCCGGGCCAGTACAGCCAGCATACTCCTCGTTGGTTTGGAGGTTTTAGTATTGCCAACTATATGAAGAAAGAAAGACATAATCTGTAACCAATGCTCTTTAAGAATATGATTAACACAAAATGATTCAGCAGGAAGTTGTGTCACAGTACAACTAGCAACTATCCAGGGCAGTACAAAACTATTCAGGCCAGTATCATGGGCGTCCGCAGGGAGGGGCGCTTGAATCACCATTTCCCTTCCCACAACTCACTTGTATCCTTGGTTTGGTGCTCTTTCATATGAAAGAGATCTGGCAGAAGTGAGTGATTTTTCCTCTGAGCCGTTAACCACACCAGCAACCGTATCATCTGCACCAGGCCCAGGCGATATGTCTGTTTCCCTCCCTCTCTCTCTCTCTCTCTCTCTCTCTGTCTCCCTCTTTCTGTCTCCCTTTGTCTCCCTCTACCTCGCTGTCTCTCTCTCTCTGTCTCCCTCCCTCACCCTCCCTCTGGCTCCCTCCCTCTCTCTCTCTCCTTCTGTCTTCCTCTCTCTCTGTCTCTGCCTCTATCTGTCTGTCGGTCCCAGCCTGCTGTAATTACCATATTGTAATTTGTCACTGGGCCACCACTGAATACACATCATATCCTATCTAAGAGTCAGATAATACCTCCATGATCCAGCTTACCTGTACTCGCCACCGCCACCGTCTCCTTCCTCACAGTCTGTACTTCTTGCTCTTGGTACGACTCCTCTAGCGCCGCCTCCTCCCCAGATTGACCCTCGGACTCCGAGTCAATGATGACCACCACATCCGAGCTGGCCCCGCCACCAGATGTTCCACCTACAAAGTAGATTTAAGAATGTTAGATTACACCACTCCACTAGTATTTGGTCTATGAATGAAAAAATGTGAAAACAACAGAAAAATTAATTGACTGTCTACTCTAGTCTAAAGTAAAAATGTCCCTCCTTCCAGGGAAAGCTGTTGTCTTGCTTCATTTTTTTGTCACAATTGTTGAATGCTTGCTTAATTTTAACACACACTATTTTTCTCTGAACAGACAGAAACTGGACTTCTAAGGACAAGAGGAACATCAACTTGAAACCAGGTGAAAGCTCGGCTCGACCACAAGAAATGTGTACCAATCCAGTACTCATCAACTCAGCACCAAGCACTTTTCCATTTCCAACTAACTTTATTTTAATATATGTGTTTACTTAAACTTTTAATAAAGCTTTTAAACTTGAATTGACTCTGTGGTTTTTAGTCCTCCAGAGAGTCCAGACTAGAGTGACTGAGCGAAAAGTTTTGCAATTTTTGCAAGGAGGAATCTGTGCTGCTGACACTACCAGGTTTACTTTATTTATACAGTGTGCCAAACACGCCACTCTGAAATATTATTACTCTGGTCTTTGGTGTCCATAGTTCGGTTTGTGGAGAATTGTCCCTGCAACAGTAGGATTATTGATTTTGCTCCTATCTAAACACTATTTCGAAACAATTAAATTAGGAATGCTTGGACAACAATAGGTCCTCTATATTTAAATGAAAACTTACTGGGGCCAGCAAAGGAGCACTCGCCACCCTGGCCTGCATCCTCCTCCTTTGGAGCCACTGCTGCATCAGATTTTTCGGTCCGCTTGCCCCTGGGCGGACCTGATGTACAACATGAAAGAAATAACAGAAAACATTGATGATTGCTGCTTGCCGATGTCCTTGTCAACCAAATCAAACATTTAGAAAGAACAAGAACCTACTATTTCATCCAAAAAGAGGGCTACAAAGGAAGGACTGCACCTGAGCCTCTACTCTAGGGGCAGATTTACAAGCCCCTTGCAGCTCTTTTGCTCCATTCTTGCGTCAATTTTGTGACGCAGCGCCACAACAAGAGAGGCGCCATGATGTGGCGTATATTAACAACGTGACACATATGGGAGATGCATCCCATTCTAAAACCCTGCGCCATTAGGGAGCATTCCATCGCAAGGGAGGGCGTTCCTGCGCAGGAACGCATGCTAAAAGTGGTTATGGGGAATATATAAAATTTCAATCAGTCATTTAGGACAATGATGCGTCACTGAAACCCTGCGCCTGCATGAAGCAGACTAACGGCTTGACACAGCATTGCTGGAGCTGCGCCATCGTTGCAACGCAACTCCATCAATGAGCCGCCTTTACGGCACCGATGCGTAACGCTTCGGTGACGTTTTGGGACCATGGTGTGCCGCATTGTAAATACGGCGCACCATGGGTGGTGCTGGCGTGCCGCACACTTTGCAGGGATGTGCAGGTAATTGCTAATCTGACACTTAGGGGCATACTTACGAGTTCTGAGCTGGACACCTCCAGATGTGCACCAGAACAAATGCGTAACGCAAAACTAACCTTGCGTCACGGCAGATGCGCCGCTATTACAATGCGGCAAACCCTGGCGCAAGGGTAGGCAGATGCGTGACGCATCTCGTGACGAAATAGGGGCGCATCTCTAGAGTCGCGTCGCGGGCGCGATGCAACTATAGCAGTGCTCAGGGCTGCCCAATAATACTCAACATACCGCATCAGTCCTTACGCCTGCTTCAAGCAAGCAGGCATAAAGAATTGACATAGCAGCGTCGCGGAAGTGCCTGCGTTAAATCTTGTAGATTTCACGCAGGCACTTTTGCGAGGCACATATCTGCCTGACCGGCACCCCCCACCCCCCACCCCCCCCCTGCGTGGGAACGCACCCATTGTGGCGCAGGCCCAGGCCTTCACGTGGCGCATCTCCTTAGATGCATCACGTTGTACATGACTCGCAGGGATGCGCCACGTTTACGTCGCTGTGCGTCAGGTAAGGCAGTGTAAACGTGGAACAAGGGGCTTGTAAATCTGCCCCTTTGTGTCTAGCATTATGCAGTTCTGTAAAATACACTCATACATTACTCAGCCCAATTAAATGAACACAAAATAGAAAACAAATAAGCAGTGGCACCGGCACAGAGAAGGAGAACAGTGCACCTGAAATGCACAGAAGATTTTGAAATAGTAATTTACCTCTCCTATCAATGTAATCACCAGCAGCATTATTGCTCTTTGTAAAAAAGTTAAAGCAAACATTTGCAATATAACACAGCCACATAGAGCAGGAGAAGTGAGTAATGAAAAAATTGCTACTACTACTCACCAAGCCCGGGGACCTCCACTCCCAGCACGTCTAGCAGGTCACGCTCTCGGTCCAGGATGTCGGTCCAGCGGTGGGTGACTTGATTGTAGGTGCGCTGGACCCCCGTGATCTTAAAAAGGGCCCGGCACACCTGCCCCCACCGCTTCCGTCGCTCCTGGCTGTTGGTGTAACCAGCAGCGATCCTGCCGCCTGCCGCGATGGTCCTGGGGAGACGGCGCTGCACATAAAAAACAAGTGCGCCCACCTCCTCAGGGCTGAAGATCTCCCGGGGCACCACCATTTCCGCCCTCAAGCGACCACACGGGAGCCGGGCACGGGCTGCGGTGCCCGTCTTGGGCAGCTTGACAGCTGTCTTGACCATGTTCTGGGCAGGTGTTAGCAGTAAAGAAGAGAAAAAATTAAAAAGAATAAGAGTAGGGAAAAAGGAAATAAAAGTTTTAAAAAGTAGTTCAAAAGTAAACAAAAGTAGCCTAAAACACAAAAATATAGATCTAGAAAAATAGAGGGATAGAAAATAAGTTAAATAGATCAACAAAATATTAAAACAAGCAAAGGATGGCAGAGATATACAAAGGATAGAAACACCATACCCAGACACATAGGAATGAATGAAAAAGAAGATGGCGGCCCGATCACGTGCGCGTAAGTAAGTTCGCACGCGATTTCTCTCGCGAACTCGTGCGAACTTGTATTCGCAAGGCGCGAGTCGCGCGAGATTACACATAGCGGGCGGAAACGGAAATACGTCACGCAAACAAAATGGCGGCGCCCATACTCAACCTTGAGGTAACTCGCACGAGTTTGCGGCCTCCACGGGCCAGTTCGCAGTACGACGCGCCCCGCGAATAGGGCGAAATTACCGAAAAACGAGTTTTGCAAAAGCAAAACGAACGAGCAGGTGCAAAAGTTCGAGCTCATCATTTGTAACCATTTACCAGGCTGTAGTGCTTCCTGAAGGGGCCCTCCAGAATCCGGTTGCCTACTTGCAACTATTGTGTGACCCTGCTCTGACAGTCACAGAATAGTTACAAGTATGCCATTGCATCCTGTTAAAAAAAATTATTTACATTGCATTTGCAACAAAAAGGAAAGGGAGCAGACAAGCAGGTGCCAACCTTCATTAATGTCAGTTGGGGCAGGGCAGGTGTTGTTGTTTGCAAAACTTAAAGCACTTAGCAGGTGTTTGTTCACTCAGTGGTCAATCAGAGGGTGTTGTGATGACACTGAGGGTGGCATGGGTGTGCCAGCCAGAGGGTGGCATGGGTGAACCAGAGTGCCAGTGTTGACAGAGGATGGCAGTGCTTTGCTTTGCCCCAATAATGTACACTGGTGAACTAGAGGGTGATGTGATGACACAGAGGGTGACATGGGTGAGCCAGAGGGTGGCATGGGTGACCAAAGAGAGTGCCAGTGGTGACAGAGGGTGGCAGTGATGAAGAAATCTTAGCAAACAGGCTGGGCACGTAGAAACAACAAGTTCGCAAAACTGGTGACCCGACAAGTAAGTTCGCAATTTGCGAAATTGTACAAAACCCTCGCGAACTTGCAGAAACCCGTGCGAACACACACACCCCCAAAAAATCCGCAAATCCGCGAGAATTCGCGGAATTTGCGGATTTTCGCAATCCGCGAATACGCAAATCCACAAATTCGCGGATTGCGAATCCGCAAAATCCGCCCATGCTTAATGGACACCCTCCGGTTCCACACCACTCTGAACTCACGTGGTTCCCTCTGAAAAATAACTCTCCAGCCCAACTAGGCCACCCCACTGGTACTCCATAGTTGTCCATGGCCAGGACCAGGCCCTAGGCCATCCAGATGTCACAGGTTTTTGCCAATCCACAGAGTGGGGGGCAGTAACCCCTGGCCCATAATAGCCATTCTCCACTCTCCCTCTCAGTGTAGTTCCAAACTACCACTGATCCTTCAACCTAGCGTTCACACCCTCCGGCTGACCAGAGGTCTCGGGCAAGAGTTCTCTCACCCTACCTCTACTTCTGGGGTTCCGCATCCTCCCAGGGAAGCACCCACCAGAACACAACTCTCCCACCAGTTCAGGACCTCTCGCCATCACCTGGTCTACCACCTGGGATCTGGAGACTATTTCACTTCTGAGGTACAAAGCACACAGCACAGTTCCTCTTCAAGCAGGTGGGGGGACACAGCACACAGCAAAGTCCCCTTTCCTCTTCCTCAGTGGAAACAACAAACTGCAGGTGAGCCCCAGAACCCACAGCAAGGGCAGCCTCCTAATTCTCTTCAGCTGATCTATTTTGGCAGAGATTCCTTCTTGATCTGGAAGTTTCCTAATCTCCAAACCTAGGGTCTAAACCCTCAGGTTGCACCAGGGTCAGAGACATGGACACCCTCCCTCTGTACCCCCTTCCAGAGTTCTGCACCCTCCCACCTTGGAGCGGTACCCCTGGAAGCCAAACCAGTCAGGACACTGATTACAGATGCCCTTCCCTCCAGGTCAGGCTGAACATGAACCTGGCCTCCCCAACCTCGGGGCTTAACCCTTTGGTCAGAGATCCTCCAGGACAGAAGTGGGGTCACCATGGTCACTCATGGGTGGCTCAGCTCTTCGGGCCGGCCCCTGACCCCATGGTTCTTCTATTGGGAACTCTTTAACCCTCTCAACCCTCAACCAGGACTTCTGCACCTTCCACTTGGGAGCGGTACTGCCCAACACCAGGACAGCTGGAGCTCTGGTTACAGACAATCCATGTCCTCTAGATACTGAAAGATCCTCCTCAAATGGCCTACAATTACAGCCTAGGCCCCTGACCTGGCACTTCCTTTGGGAACCCTCCAAACCCTGAGATGGGGTTACGGGCCACCGTGGGACGCACTGTCCCACACTCACTCCGTCGCCACTGAGACAGGGCGTGAGCCCCTACACCCCTCCCATTCCACTGGGACCTATCTGGGCTACACTGAACCTCTTCCCCCACACAGGTCCAAAAGATACCCATGCCACTACATTTGGAATCACTCCGCAATGCCTCTGCAGGACCTCTAGCACACAGCCAGTGGTCCACCTCCCGTGCAAGCTCCTTATCACCAAAAGAACTCACACCCACTCGTCCAATGCAACACACTACTCATCCTGACACGCCCCTCAAGACTGGTGAGCCAGTTCCTCACTGCCGCTGAATCTCAACCTGTACCCCTCTTACTGAGCACCCGGTACCATACTCTGGGAACTGGGACTGGGACTTCATGCTCTGGACTCACTTCTGCTACCACCACTGGATCCTACCCTTACTGGTGAATCCAGGCAACTCCAACTATACTCAGGGGATAACCGCCCTCCAGAGCTAGCTTTTTCTCCTCCACCCTTCCTCTCTTTTCTCCTATCCACCAATACCTCTGGAGACAGGAAAAGGAGTGGGGCACTGGACCCAGCAAGGGACTCTCTATCTATAGGAACCTCCTCATCTACTGGCGTCCCTGCCCTGTCATTTTCTCTCTTCTGCCACTAAACATAAAAGCACAGAAAACACCATTAAAAAATGACACTCTTGAAGAGAAAACAAATTCAAAACAATAATCCCCAAACATGTGATTATTTAAACGCAGAGTTTTGTAGTGTAACCAGTTGTCGCTGTGGTATTGCGCAAACGCAAGTCCTATCCTCACCGCTGACAACCAATGTTAGAAATGGGGTCTCTGGTTGGCTAAGGCTTGTGCCAAAGCCAGGCAGAGACCACCACTCTAGTCATGGCAAGGGAGTTACACGCCAAGATAACCCCTGCTCAGCCCCTTGGTAGCTTGGCACGAGCAGTCAGGCTTATCCTGATGGCCAACGACTGCTGCCCACCTTCTGTCCTGCGGAGCATATGCCTCAATCTGCCAGATTGTATCCTACATTTACTTAACAGGTCACTTAGCAGTGGCATCTTCCCCACTTCTTTCAAGGAGGCCATTCTAGCGCCCCTCCTCAAAAAACCCGGCGCTGACCCCGCGGAACCATCGAATTATCGTCCCATCTCCCTCCTCCCGTACTTCTCTAAACTAATGGAGGCCCATGTCACCCGGTGCCTGTCAAACTTTATTGAATCTTCCTGTCATCTCGAGCCCAATCAGGCCGGCTTCAGACCTGCCCACTCTACAGAGGCCGTCATCTTGGCAGTTCTGGACACACTCAGGAGCACGCGGACGCGGGGTCCCCCCAAGCACTCGTTCTCCTGGATCTATCGGCCGCGATCGACACTGTGGACCATAACATTCTCCTCCACCGTGTCGAGCAGGCGGGCATCCAGGGCACTGCTCTTGAGTGGGTCAAGTCCTTCCTCACTGGAAGAACACAGGCGATCCGCCTGGGTCCCTACACTGCCAATCAAAACCCTACGTCCTGCGGAGTCCCCCAAGGCTCCTCCCTTTCACCACTTTTATTTAATCTATACCTCCGGCCACTGATCCAATCCCTTCTGAAATGGGACATCATCGTCTACAACTATGCCGATGATTTACAAATCATCCTTTCACTCAACTCACCACATGCCATCAATACATTCCACGCAGTCATGACTCACATCCAACTCTGGATGAGCCAGAACCAATTGAAGCTGAACCCCGGCAAAACTGAGCTCCTCCTCCCTGGACTCAGTCACGCCCACTGGGGCCCGCAGTTCTGGCCTCCGGAGCTTGGCTCTCCCCCAGTCCCGGCAAAAGCAGTAAAGAGTTTGGGCGTAATCATTGACGCCGAACTCTCCCTCAGAGCCCAAGTTGGAGCGGTAGTCTCATCCTGCATGTACCAACTACGGAGGATCCGTAAAGTCCGCCATCTTCTTCCTCCTGCGGCACTTACCCAAACTGTTATCTCACTTGTGCTCTCCCGCCTGGACTTTTCTAATTCCATCTACTACGGTCTCCCACAATTCCTGGTACATCACCTCCAAGTCGTCCAGAATCAAGCGGCCCGCTTGATTCATGGAACCCCCAGATGGCAATCGGCCAAGCCTCTGCTCCACAGCCTTCATTGGCTCCCAATAGACCAAAGGGCATCCTTTAAGGTGGCATGCCTCACCTTCAAAGCCCTTCACTGCTCTGGCCCCGCGTTCTTGAAATCTCTCATCCGTCCTCATTGTCCAACACGTAACCTCCGATCAGCCCACCGTCACCTGTTAGTCACTCCTAAAAACAAAACCAAGAAATTCGGCGGTCGCCGCTTCTCCTACCTAGCTCCTGTGCTTTGGAATCTCCTTCCTCTCTCAATCAAATCCTCCCCTTCCGAACTTCAGAAAACTGCTAAAAACTCACCTTTTCCCTCCGCTTAGCTAGATTTCCGCTACTCATACTCCCTCCTCACTCATCCTG
Source organism: Lissotriton helveticus (assembly GCF_964261635.1). NCBI lineage: Eukaryota > Metazoa > Chordata > Amphibia > Caudata > Salamandridae > Lissotriton > Lissotriton helveticus. The sequence goes on from NC_136071.1 coordinate 957,608,225, forward strand.
TCTATCAGCACCAGGAAGCTTCGGCGTCAGTGCGTTTTACAAACTGCACTTAAGATAAGATAAGATAAGACATGTGTAAAGCATTTGTGCACGCACACAGCAATAACATCCCAGGCACACTGCAAAAGGAACTCCACACAGGTTTATATCAGAAATAGCATTTGTATTTTCATAACACATTAGAATAGTAATCAAATGTTATACATTGGGCCACCTGGCACTAGGTCATATCTACAAGGGATATTTACACCTGACAGGGCCAACTGGACAACTGAAAGAACCATCACAAAGTGAACTTAGTAAAAGTAAGACATATCATAAACGTACAACCAGCAATCTCTGGTAACCACTGTACTCAGCCTCAGCCTGTAACATAAACCACATTATGCACAGTAACACATCAGGCTCGAATTAAATTCTGCGACAACCGCATCAGCATAAACACATTATTCAATCATCTCCTAAGTATAAACACATTAGACCCTCACCTCCTAAGCATAATTCACATTAGGGGCATAAATCTCACAGTAGGAAATAGTCTCCTTGGCATAAACATATTTCACACACAATCCCATCCCCAAACGCATTTAGAGGCCTGAATCATTATAGAGCATCACATTTCCTAATATCATGTAAATCACATTTAGCACATAGTCTCCTAATAAAGAACATAGTAGGCATTAATCACATTAGGGCCTTGCGCCCCATTGACCTCCCCATCCCCTTGGCCAACTGGCCATCTCCAAAGGGGCTCAAATGCCCTGTGTCCAGAATGTCAGGGCTGCTGCATAGCAGCTGAATCCACAGTGCGCCACTGTGCAAACCTAAACTTAGCAGCTTCCCACTATTTGCTGGGCAGCTGTGAATCTCACTGGCACCTCTGTGCCTCCCATGATGCTCCTCTCCGGGGATTCTAAAACAACAACTGCCCCACGCGTTGGACACTGGCACCACACAGGGCTTTTTAAATCAAATTATCCCCCTCGTTGGAGAGGCCCCCCTTTCAGGCAGGGGCCGCTCAGGAAAGTGGCACCGATACTATGCCTCGATGGGCACAACCCTCCTGGAGCCCTCACTCACTGCTCTCGGTGTGGCTCTGGGCTCCTCTTGCTGCGGAGGCTTCGTCTGGTGTCCTGCTGCATTCTCTCACGGCGCGGGCAGGCTCTCACCTCGGCACCTCCTGACTTCGCTACAGGCGGTGGGGGAAACCTCAGTCCTCTCGCTGCTGGTGCCCGTGGGGCTCCCTCACTCACGGGAGCCCCGCGGAGGCAGGCGCCGACTTCCCTATGCCTCTCCTCTTCACCCGGGACTCCTCTTTGGTGTCCGGTAGGCGGGGTGGGCTCCCGTTCTCCCTTCTGGCCACACTTCCGACTAGCGTCCCACCCACAGTCAGGCGGGCACCGGGCTTCCTCTTCTGGCGATCGGGCCTCAGCGGTAGTTCCCTTTGCGGGCAATACGGGGTAGGCTCCAGTTAATTAGATATGCAGAAGCGGGGTGGGCACCCCTGTTTTACAATCAATAAAAGCAAGGCAACATGCAGGGTGGACACCCGCCATTAGAAATAGCGGAAGAGTGAGGTAGGCACCCACTCTCCAAAACCGAAAGACCACTTGAGAATCCAAATGCGGGGTGGGCACCAGCAATTAAGCAAAACGCGGTGTGGGCACCCACTCAAGCACAAATACACAGGGTGGACACCTGCCCTCAGGGCATTACAGGGGAATCCCTAATCTGGGGATTCCCTCTCTCTCTTAAAGCAGCGCAACGCTGCAGAGATCTCTTGATCCTTTTGGTACAGGGAAAATGAAAGCGCCCCCAGAGCGCAACATGCAGCCAAGCCCTGTGGGATAAAAAAGGAGCAGAAAGTTCCAGGTCCAAGGGACAAGGCAGGGCCCAGGGAGGCAAACCCTGCTGGTAGCCCCCCTGGGCACCAGCAGCAGCACGCCCCCTCAGGAACAGCACCCAAGTAGAGAACTGAACCTCTTCACAGGGTCACAGCCCCTGTATTTATACTAAAATGTCCTTTGTGTCACAGCACAGGGCTTGGAGATACCAGTCGGACAGGTTTAGGGGGATTTTGAACACCTTGTTTTGCCCAGCTCCTCTCCCCTTTGTCAGGCGGGGGCTCAGTGATCAGACACATCACAGGGGGCAGAGCTAGCATTGTACTAGGGAAGCACCATCCCATTCAGAGTCAGGGGATCTCTCCTCCAACCACTCTCAGCTCAGGTGTCCCAGTCAGCCTAGCACTGACTCATCCCGCCCCACCTGGAGCCACCCACACCTCTCAGCCCCTGTCAATCACAAACCAGACATGCAATTCACATCAAGCAGGCAGACACATAGCACACAGAAAGGCCAACTTCTAAAAGTGGCATTTCTCCACCAGTCACCGTAAATCTGTGCACACCATTGCGCAGCATTTATTCTCACGAGTTCATACATACTATACTCGCCCCTGCCACTCCCCTCATACCAGGAATTAACACGGACACATTCATCCCCAATGCATTCCAATGGGAGGGCAGGCCAATATCACCACACATACACAGAGAGCGCACGCACTTTACACTGGACAGACAGGAATAAAGTGCGCAGAGGCCTAAAATCACCAACACCAGGTTACAGAAAAAGGCTAGGAGAATGCAAAAAGTTTTGGAGTGAACCTTCCAAAAGGGCCAAGTCCAACAACAGACACAGGTGGGGTGGCACGTAGCCGACAGACAAATGAGCAAACAGGAAACTGGGGTTAATACCCCAGATAAGCACAGCGACACCACAATGGTCCCGGGAAGTTGACCTCAATAAATGGACAGAGGGGTGAGCGTATTCCTAAAACCCCCATGAAGTTAGGAACACATAGCCAATCCGAGCACAGCACACATGCAGTGATCATGCGCCCCTCATGGCGGACATCTGGACATGTTACTCGCTGGCCCCCATTGTGTTCATGAAAGGTCGAGGCCCACCTGCATTTGTTCTTTGGGCTTTATTTATGACTTCACAGACAAGGCATGCATACTTTTACCAAAAAAGGATAAACAAAAGTACTTTATGATACCCAAAGAAATGTAGTAAACCTTGTTGAGGGAGCCGGAGAGTCCCCTACTGAACAACAAACTGATTTTTTTTTATATATTTTTATTGCAGATTTACCATCAAACATTGAAATATTGCAACCTTCCCAACCTTGATCAATATAAAACAGAGTACTGTAACAAAATTGCACACAGCTATTCAGCCCACATCCCGGAGGCCGGGCGGCGTTCGTGCCCAGTCTGTCAAAGGTATCAAGGAAACCACCTCAAAGAGGTATATGGTCGGCAACACAAGGTAGTATCTGCTTTTCTACAACTCCTAACCCCCATCCCAACACAAGCATCCGAATTCAGTGGTCCGGAAGTAGTATATGATGTCAGTTCCAAAGCAACTCGCTCTGTCCACTCGTACGTTGGAGCCCCCAGAGTCCAGATCCCCTTATCCCCAGGCAGCCTTTCTACACATTTGCCGAAGAACTGTTCATGGGGACTCCCACAAACACCTACATCTGAACTAAGCTACTACAGTCATTCTCCCTTTATTGGTAACGGAGCTCCAGCGACCCACCCCCGTGTCCCACCCCCCTCAACCGCTGCTGATGTGGGCCACAATCCTATGTACTCAATCAATCCTGCGCTACCTGAAGGATCCATACATATTTATCTGCTTGTCTCATGGAACTTCTCACAGCAATCATCCCCTAATCTTCCTCTACCGTCAAATAGTCCTTCAGTGCCTGTACAATTGTCTACCAGGCCCTCACCATTTCTAGGCCCTTCTCATTTGCTGTGCGTGTGGCTTGCCTTAATCTCACTACACCCTCACTCCTAGCCCATTTCTGCAATTCGTTCATCCATTTCCTGAATGACGGGCCTTCCCTCGACTTCCAGTGCAAAGTGATCTCTCTCTGGGCCAGAATAAGTCCTAAGTCATTAAATTTACTCGTAATTTTCATCTTAGCCGTGTGAGGGAACCAGAGCAGCAGACAAGTTGCCATATCGTATTCCACCTGCCGGTCAGTAACTGCGTTAAGAAGCTCCCCCACCTCCGACCAATATGTCCCCAGACTCGGGCAGCTCCATATTAGATGGTCCAGTTCAGCTGCAGGAGTCAAGCATCGCGGACACACTGCATCCTGCACTTGGAAATACCGACATATCCTCCCTGGGGTCAGATAGGCCCTATGTATCACAAAGAAATGCACTTGCTGGAAGCGGGCATTCCTGCACCCCTTCCACGTTCTTTCCAAAATATGCCCCCAGACCGTATCCGGTATGGGTTACCCTATGCTCTTTTCCCAGGTTTCCTTCAAAGCTGTGAGCGGCTCCAGTCCCTCGTGCAGCAACCTAGAGTGGAGGCAGGTAACCGCCTTAAACGTACCTGCAGCCATCACCACATACTGACAGGCCTGGGTTGTACAGGGCTTCGTCAACCCCGTCTTCCAGTGCTTTTGAATCGCCGCTGTCACCGCCGCATGTAAAAGGAAACTCCCATACGGAAGGTCGTACTGTTCCCGAAGCACATGGAAGGGCACCAAGACCCCGTCAATATATAGATCTCCCATTACTTGAAGGCCCAAGTCCTCCCACTCCAGTAATGGGGACCAATCCCCCCCATGCGGCAGTGCGGTCAGCATCCCCAAAGGGATCTCCGGTGCATATGGACGTGTCGTCCTCGCTCTCTTTAAGCTCCTATGCCAGCATAGCCGTAATGTCCTCTCCTCCATGGTTAGGCCCCTTAACTCTAACTTCTGTTGCATGATGATATACGACAGGACATGCCTCTGGATGCCCGTCCCCCTGACACTATCCGGGCCTCGAAACTCTTTGGCAACGTTCTGCGTTAGTATCTGCAGCTGTGCCGCCAGATAATACAGCTCGAAATCAGGGACCGCCATTCCCCGTCAGGTTTGGGTCTCATCAACTTATTCAGTGCTACTCTGCGCCTACCCTGTCCCCATAAGAAGTCAGTCGTCAGTGTTCTCAGCTCTTTAAAAACCCGCTGGGGTATCCATAGTGGCAGTGTGCGAAAATAGTAAAGCAACCTGGGTAAAGCCACCATCTTTAGTAGTGCCACCCGGCCCTGTACTGAAAGGGGTGGGGACGCCCAGAAGGACATGCATCCCTTTAGGGCCCTAATACAGCGTCCTATGTTCCCCTCAAGCAGATCTGTAGGGTCGTGATATATTCGTACCCCTAGATAAGTAAAGCATGAGCCTTCCCAGATGACATCCATTGTCAGGGGCGGACGAGACATATTCGCCCTCACCGGGAACACACACGTCTTAGTCCAATTGACCTTAAGGCCCGACACTCCACCAAAATTCAACAACATTGCCACAGCACCCTCCAACGCCGGACCTGTATCCTCCATGTACAGCAACAAATCATCTGCATACAATGAGATACTGTGTGACTGCCCACCACTTACGATCCCATTGTACACCTCCCCAGAGCGCGCCTGAGCCGCCAGGGGCTCCATCGCCAGCGCAAATAACAGTGGGGAGAGCGAGCATCCCTACCTCGTCCCCCTACGTACCGGGTAAGCAGAGGATGTCACAGAGCCCAGTTTCACCCTGGCCATCGCAAGAGAGTAGAGAACCCTCGTCCAGGGCCTAAATTGTGCACCCAAGCCGAATTTCTCTAGTACCTTATCAAGGTACTCCCACTCCAAGCTATCGAAAGCTTTCTCGATGTCCACTGACAGCACCGCTGGCCACTGGTCCGGCCCCAATTGGCTCTCCAGCACTCGAACCAGGCAGCAGATATTAATTTCAGTGTTCCTAGTGGGAATAAACCCGGCTTGGTCTGTGTGGATAAATGTGGTCATGTGTGGCGACAGTCTGGAAGCTAGGATGCGACTTAAAATTTTGTAGTCCATTGTCAGCATGGACAGCGGTCTATATGAGGCGACCTCAGTAGCCTCCTTACCAGGTTTCAACAGCGGTACCACCACCGCCTCCCTCATCGATGGAGGTAGGCGCCCCAGCCTCAAGGCCTCAGAGTATACCTCTAGCAACCTAGGTGCCAAAACATCGATATATTTCGCATAAAATTCGACCGGTAGGCCATCAACCCCCGGGGTCTTGTTCTTAGCCATCTGCTTGACGGCCAGTCTAATCTCCGCTAGCGTTATCGCACCACCCAATTCCTTAGCGCTGTCCTCGTCAAGCACAGGAAGTCTAACGCCTATCAGATAGGTCTCAATAGCAGACGCTCCTACATTTAGTTGACTGCTATATACATTTGTATAGTAAGTTAAGAAGCGCGACAGGACTGCAGCCTGCGAGTGGGCCACTTCTACATTTAGCTCCCGTATACTCATGATCGGGCTCCCCCTAGGTTCCGGGTTCGCTAGTCTCGCCAGCAGCGTACCCACCATGTCCCCCTCCGCATGTACCCTGGTAATATACAACTTGTAGTCATAGCTCCTCAGTCGTTCTGTCTCTTTCGCGACCAGTTCCCTAGCTTCCTGCAGCCGATTCTGCAAGTCCGGTCGCTCTGGCCTTTGTTGTTCCAAGTCTCTCAGTGCGTCATCTGCCTTCCCCACATCAGCCAAGACCGTCGCCCGCTCACTCGGAAACCTACCAATACATAGGCCCCTCACTACCACCTTCATGGCATCCCACTCCACGGATCTAGCAGTTGCCGTGTTTCCATTTTCTACAAAGTAATGCTCAATACCCTGACGAACAGTATCACTGAACACCTGGTCCTCCAGTGCATCAGGCCGCAACTTCCATGTGGGTACGGCTGATCGTACCCGCTGCCACTGAACAGAAATCAACAAGGGATTATGATCTGAAATAGTTCTAGTTAGATATTCCGTGTGCGCCGTCATGGCTGCTATCGGTCCACTACACAGTATAGAATCTATTCGCACGTGCAGAGCATGTATCGCTGAGAAAAAGGAATAGTCCCTGGTGTCCGGGTGGTGCTCCCTCCATACGTCAATAAGGCCCCATCTCTCTTGCCAGTCCTTCCTATGCTTGGCTAGTCTGTGCACCGGGGAATCGGCCAGCGGTGGGTGTGATCTATCCAGTGATATATCTGTAATAGAGTTAAAGTCCCCCCCCAGTACTATAGGCCCTGCCAGGAAGTGAGCCAGCGAACCCGTCAACCCATCCAAAAAGGTGGCCTGGTCCATGTTGGGGGCGTACACACTGCATAAAACCACATCACGGCCATACAACCTCCCATCCACCACTACAAATCTACCGTCAGCGTCTACCAGATGGTTTGTGGTCTGAATAGGGACTCCCGCTCTCACCCAGATCAACACTCCTCTGGCAAATGCTGAACAGGTCGTGCCAAACACCTGGCCATGCTATCGCCTCTGCAGTGCGTTACATTCCTGTTTGGTGAGGTGAGTTTCTTGCAGCAACGCAATTTGAACGCCACGCCTCACCAAATATGCATGCACCTTGCAACGCCTCGACATGGTTCGAAGGCCACGGACGTTCCATGTGAGACATTTCAAATTAGGTAACGTCCCCATTGTAGTCATCCCTCAGGCGCCCCAGCAGTATCACATGCTTGCCCACATCAATACAGCACAACCCCAAATGCAAAACTCCCCCGAAAACTCCCTCATCCCTCCCCCCCAGAACAGGACCCAATAACAAATTATCAGCCCCCATCCAAACTTCCAGCACAGCACAGTGTGGCTCACTGGTTAGAGGCGGCAGGCCCGAGAGCAGAAGTCAGCCTGGGACCAGGGTTCAATTCCCGACGCGGCAGGGTCGTGGACCTTGGTCAGCGGACTCAATAATTCTCGCTTCGGTGCTTACTCTAATCAGGGGTTCCACTCGGCAACTCTGGGCATTAGCTTGCCTAATCTCCACAACGGCCCCACCAATTCCGGGGATGCCTGGCTCCACCTTGGGGACTCCCAGCAAGGGACCATCCCACAGGGAAAGCCAGGACGGGTTCCCCAGAGTTATACAGCGCCAGGACGCCCCGTTGCTGGGGCAGCTGTGCGCTTTACAAGTATACTACATTTACATTTACATTTACACTTATGTCTATTCTAGTCGTCACTACAGATGGCCTTAAGGGCAATAGGAGGGTGAGTTAGGGCCAACGGAAGGCGGGGCGCGCCCCCACCCGAGACCAAGATCCCATATGTCAGCCCGTCACAGTACCTGCTGATCTGCAGTCCGCCTTGGCCAGCAGTCCCATCAAAGCCATATATCAGTAGTCCACCACCCGCATTGTCACTCATTAAATATCCCATCCGCTGTTTGGAGGGTGACCGATGGCCCACCAGTGCTGTCCACATCCTGGAAGTCCACTCCTGACTTTCCTCCCTCTTCTTCAGTTTCCGAGCCCACCGACTGCCCCTCTCGCTGCGAGCCCGTTATCTCCGCCGTCGCCACCAGTGCCCCTTTTCTATCTGCTGCCATTTGGCCCTCTTGCATCATCTTCTTGAGTCTGTTGCGCTTGCGGATGCATGAACAAAAAACTGATAGGTCCAGGCATGAGAGTCTAACAGTCCAGCAGGCCAAGACAATCTCAGCAAAACCACCACAGTTCAATGCTAGTCATCCCCAAAGTTTGACCCCCTGTCCGTCCGTCTCGTTCAGCCCATCAAATCCCAGCAATGTGGAGAACATACACTCCCACTGGTTCAGGTGAACACAGTCGAGTGACAGGGAGATTCATAGTGGTTTTGGAAAATTATACAATTAGCGGGGTTGAGGAAAGGGGTCCCACTCCTCCAGGATAGGAGGATAAGGTGGAAGCCACAGGGTTTGATTAGGTAGCCAAAGAAACTACGGGAAGCAAGTTTAAAGGCATGTTCCAACCAAAAAGAACAACGCATAGCTCAGAGCGAAGGGGGTAATATAGGTGGAGTGTAGAAGAAAGGCGTGAACTAGGGAGAGGGAGAGAGCGCTTGCACCGTGGAAGCAAAGCAAGAACGCAGTGTGGCGTGCCCACCACCTGAGGTGGGCGGAAGGAAGTACAGACCACTGTTTGGGGAATTGTCCAAGGCAGAACTAGAGGAGACGCTTTTGGCAGTGATCCGAGCCTCACCAAATCGTTGGCATAGGGAGGAGCTGACAACAGAAATAAGAGACCAAGGTAGCCTGGTGTAAATTCAAGTAAGATGAGGGAGAAGTAAGATGGCACTTTTGCAAGGAGAAGTAAGAGGGCACTTTTGCGTGCACACTAAGGGGACAACGAAGAAGATGTTTGCTGCTCCTCCCAAATGCGCAGGACAGATAATCTAGTCCCCGAGGAAGATAGTGGCCCGCGAAGAAGGCGCGCTCTTCGCCCAGCCATTTTTCTCCCTGCTAGCTTGCTTGACTGAGGAAATGGACCGATATAATAGACCCTGGCCAGAGAAAGACTCCTTCAAACCAAAGAACATGGCCATTGCGAAAGACTGCATCTGGCATGGAAGGGGTAACTTCTCCTACATGCAGGATTAACTAAGAAGATGGGAACACTATGTTAGGGAGAAAACTGTGGAGCTATCCCAAACCAAAATGCACCGTCTAATACAGAAGGGCACGTCAGGGACCATCTAAGTCCTGTGGGCTCAGATGGATATAGAAGGGCTAAGGGCCAAATTGCCACCCTTGCTGGATGGAGCGGGGAAATGGATGTCATGTTTTGAGAAGAAAATCAAGGAAGTATACCCAGCAATAGGCGATGTCAGAGGTCTGCTAAGAAGCCTCATCGGAGAGCAGACTAACATGGTCTCACATCCCAGCTTTCACGCTGACAAACACAGAGTATGATGGGGCTGCATTCACTTCCTACAGGCACCGAATATGGATGGTCCTGAAGGAAATGTTCACTGACAGCCCAGATGTAGGAAGGTTAACGGTAGAATCTATTGACTTATACAAGCCCGAAGTCACATTCTTTTATAATTTGCTCAAAAAGGGGCTGCCCACAGGGATACAGAGTGGCTTGCCAGCGTAGTGAGGTTGGATGCCAAACACTGATGGGAGATACAGACCCACATATTGCATGGTTACAAAAAGAAACAAGAGAAGAATAGGGAGAAACAGGAGCAAACCTAGAGAGACACCGCTAAGTTGGTCCAACACAAAAGACCACCCTCCAGGGAGCTGAGTTGGCCATGAGCATGCAAGTGGCATCAGTCCTGAAGGGGGATCCACTGCAAAACCCCACAAGGTTTCAACCTTGGTATGACAACAGAAGTCAGGGATGTTTGCAGCAGCCAAACCTTAGAGAATGTTACTATTGCCAAAGAAAGGGCCTCATGGCCAACTAAGGCTGGCTGAAAGCATATCACAAACGGTGGTCGATAAGCCTGGGCAGGTCCCTGCAGACTCTCCAGCCACAAAACCAAGCCAAGGAGAACCCGAATGCACCTTACACTCAGCCGCAGGGAAGTCAGTCAGCCACTGCACCACCGCAACAGGGATCAGGTAGTTGGACAAACGTGTGGCATGGCAGCAGCAGACAAGGAACCCAGCCCAACAAGTACTGGGGCCAAAACTGGGGCAAGGAGATGTAATTGTCTTGGGCGGCAATGCCTTTGCACAAACACAGAACGCAGGTGTGCAGTACGTCAAAATTCCCAATGTGCAGCATCCATATCAGGCGCATCTCAGAATTCACTGTACCAAACTCAAAAGAAGGACCAATAAGATAATCTTAGGGAAGTCAAGACTATATTTGCAGTGCAGAATTCAGGGCTGCTGGATGTGTTTTGTTAATCGGGTATCCTCACTAGAGTCTGCCATTCAGGTTGCCTGCGGGAGGCTAGACCCCACTTTGCTGCTGATCCCCCAGGGTGCGCCGGCTGGCCACACCCCAGATTGCAGTTTGACTAGGGGGATGGGTGGCTCCCCATCCAGTCTTTTAAAGCAGGCACCCAGGTCCTCCCACCCACAAGTCTGTTGGGATGGGTTACTATAACCAGATCAAAAGATCCCCATTCTCGGGTTCCGAGCCCCAGGACTAAAACTCCTTCCTGGCATGAGGTTCCAGCAGCACCCCAAAAAGCTAGAAGCCTCCAGCCAATGGAGGCCCTCTTTAGGTTACAAAACTAAGCTTTCCTCCAGTATCAGGCCAGGTTTCTTATACGCTTGGGATACTGAAAACCCCAAACCTCTACAGCACACACACAAGATTTAACAGGTTGAGAAGTGCTGCATTGTACCGAGTCAGTCGGGAGGGAGGATTCGCCAGAACAACCAGCTATCCCAGTCCATCACCATCATTAGGCAAGTTTCATCCAATTCTTGGCATAAACCCCCGAACTCTCCATGCAGCAATCTTTCTCTTCCTTTCCCTCAAATCTTCCAAATATCCAAAGCTTGTTCACCGGGTCATTCCCCTCCAGAACAACGAAAGAAGCATGTTACCAGTTCGGAGTCCCTAGTCACATCCGGTAACCGTAGGTTCAAATACCCTGGGAAAGATGTGGTCTATTGGAGAGAGGCTGTTGGGGAAAAGTGAGCCTGCAAGAGTCCATCACACCTCTGTGACAGATTAGAACACAAGAATGTGCTCTCCCCCATATCAGGCCTAGCAATCAGCCGACACACAGGACCACAAGACTTACCCGCACCATCTGTTGAGCAATAAGCCCAATGTTGGAGACCGCAATATCAGAGGCGCATGGGGGCCGCAGAACAGCTCTCATACCCCCTGCAGATCACAACAATTGAGATAACAGATCACATGAGATCTGGGGAAGTCATCTAAAAGATTTATAAAAAGTAGCCCAAAGCTAGCCCAAATAGAAGTTTCCAGAAAAAGGGTGTAGTCCAGATACCTGGCACATCTGGGGAGGATGTGTGATGATACAACGCGTTCTATTACAATGCGGTATGTTACATCACGTCCTGGACTTAGGGACAGTGTGAATTACAATTCCAACTCCAGTCTACGTACAGTAGGGAAGGTGTTGGAATAGTAATTTACACTATTCCTTAGTCTAGAGCACCCTCCAGTGCAAGTCGATATAACGACTTGCATAGTCAAAACTGCGATGTAACATACTGCAATGTAATTGATGCATGGTAAAGGATGTTTCCCATCTGGGGAGCGCCACATTGCACACCTCATGCCTGGACTAGAGGGGTACACACATGATCTCAGGGCACGTTGCGATCACTAACAGGCTTTACTTGCGACACACACCCTCTTTGTATATCGCTCTGCACATGTGTAGGTCAAAAATCAACACCCCATGCACTCACTATGAGAGATAGGATATTGGAGGGCTGTCAATGCCCACAAAGAGCTAGTTAATAAGTGAGACCATCCACATGCTCACGAAGATCACCCCATAAAATATCTTTTCTGTGATGGAGAGGAAGGAGGCCCAACAACCCATAAAAAATAATGACTCCCACTCTTTTACGTAACCTATCGAAAATACCCCGACTGGAGACAGCTTCCGGTGACTCACCTAAAATTGTGCGAGTGAAGTGTGGAGAGCACAGCCTAATAGTAAAGCACAGGAACTCAGAAGAAAAATGACACATGACGGCACAAGTGATAATGCACTGTTTTCTGAACTAATCAATTAACATAGTTCTTATTCAACAGGTCGGCAATCAAATATCCAAGTACACCACCTGTTCAGCAGCTAAATCAACACCCTGATGAGATCAACTACAATGTGCAAATTGAGAACTATGAACTATATCTTGAACTTTTTGTTTCAAGCTCTTAAGTCAATAAGTCCCAATCACAAGAGGACTACAGACATCTGCCCGGGATTCATCCCAAGACCTGCAATGTTCAATAAGTTATGAACTGTTGCACTTCTATGCACCGTCTGTTTACAATGGGTGTTGCTGCATCCATTCATCACCCAATAACAGCCTAGTCAATGGAGACCACCCTGAAGCTATCACTGCGCTTGCATAAGGACCTCTTCCATTTCACTTTTAATTATGCTGAACCCTACACTAGCATTCCACATGCACCACAAAGTGCCCTCTTACACAACACATCATATCAGCACATGACTGCTGTGGGTTCCAAGACATCAGCCAGGTCATGTTAAGTCTGTTTGCTGATACCACATGCAGAAGGTGCAGATAGGCTTTACTTGTCCCAAGCGGTAGCCACTGAAAAAAGCAAAATGCCTTCTTTAACTATTCCTATGTTTGATTAGAGCCAACATACAAACCCATAGAGTAGTGGAGAATCCGACCCATACAAGGCAAATCCAACAGCATTGTGCCTTTTCACCGGGTAAGCCGACATTCAAACGGAGCAAGATAGGAATTGTAGGAGGGACACATAGGGTCAGGATACTGCCTGTTTTTTCAAGGTAAATCCACATTTGAACTAAAACAGCTACAGGAAATGAATTGCTTGAATATACTCAAGTGTCTATAATATTATCGAGCCACTCATATTAAAGGAGGCAGGAAGCAGGTAGGATTAAAAAACGCGGCAATTAATGTTTAGAGTGACAACGGTAGAACCTGATTGTTTGAAGGAACACCTGAAGCAAGCCTGATTCACACGTAACGCTACTTGAGGATGTAGACTTGAAAGGAGGGCTTGGGGGGGTAGCCGACCGTAGGGAGGTCCCCCCCGGGCGATTTGGGAGGGCTGTGTGGGGGAGGGGGTTTTTCAGTGGACCCTTTCTGGTAGTTTCTTTTTGGGCTCCTTTTTAGTAGGTTTTGGTAGCGCAATACATAAAGCTCGTTGTCCCCGCCTCCCAGCCACCATTTTAGGTTTGGTGACCTGGTGACTGGGAGGTTTAGATAGCTAATTTTTTGTGTGGTATTTTCGTGAGGCTATTTCAGGTAATCATTATTTTAGCATTTTCATTGCTTCAATTTTATGATAGAGGATTATAGGGTGTTGGAAGCTATGCGTTTGCTGTCGGAGGCCGGAAGAATGGATCTGCTTGTCGGTGGGGGGCCGGCGCATCCCCAGCGCCAGGCCTCTGCCGGTGTTGCGGCGGCTGTGGCGGCTTGCTCGTCGCCGTGGAAACGAAGGGCAGTTCAGGTAAGCGAGCGGGGCCGGTCCCGTACTCGGAAGCCGGCCCCTTCTGAGGCAGCGCTTGTTGTTGCGGGGGGCGGGGAGGCTCTAGGAGCGTCGCGCGACCCGGCGTTTGTGGAGGCGGAGGGCGCTTCTGTGTTTTTGGCGGCAGGGCGGGCGTCTGTGTTATCTCGCCCGGAGGTGTGGTATCCGGCTATGGAGGCTGTTGCGCGGGCTGGCAGTAAGCGGGGGGGTCGGAAAGCGAGCAAGAAGCGCTCCGCTTCTGATCCTGCTAGCGATCGTCATTCCCAGCCAGAAGGGGTCCCATTGATGTGCGGTGCGCGTAGGGGCTCTGTGCATGTTGGTGATGGGCGGGGCTCCTGGATAGCGAGTGAGGAGCCTTGTGGCGTTTTGTTAACCCCTTTGGGTCAGCAGGTACCAGAGACACAGTTTGTGGGTGAAGCAGGTTTTTCCAGAATGGAGCCAGGTGGTGTGGGGGGGACTGAGGCGTCAGACCTTCAGGGTGTCCAGGCCTTTTCCTTTGCTGGTGAGGGGGCTGTCCAGGATGCTGAGGAAGAGAATTTAGGCAGTCCTTTGTTGTTTTCTACTCCTGCCTCTGCACAGGGTGTCTCTTTATCAGTAGTTGGGAGCTCGAGAGGTGATGGGGAATGGGCTCAGGTTGGAGAGGGGAGCTCTTCTTTGAGGGGTTTTTCTTTGTCTGGTGTAGGATAGCCTGGGGTGTGTGAAGCATTCAGAGTGGGGCCACATGGGGCATGGTCAGCGTCAATGGGTGAGAATATGGTTGATTTTGTTCCCAGCTCTTACACTCCGAGGGTTAGAGATTTGGAGCCCGCTAGTGGTGTACAGGCTTGGGAAGGTGTGGACTCTTTTCCTTCTTGGTCTGAAGGTTTGCGAATGAGTAAGTTGTGTGGCCAGTCTGGTGGGCACTCCATGGATAAGGAGAAGGCAGATAGAGGTAGAGGTGTGTCGCAAGTAGCGAAGACAGGGGCTGTAGAAGGAGCGAAAGGTTTGGGTCCAGCTTCGGCTGTGGTGGCAGCCATGCTCGATTGGAGCGAGGATGAGGAAGTAGGTGGTTCTGCCCAGTGGACAGGCGCAGGTAGAGCTGTGCATTTTAGTAGGGTACGGAGGAGGTCAGCTGGTGCTATTTTTCCAAGGCAGCAGGGTTTCGAGGCGCCATTGTTGTCAAGGGATCCCAGGACACCCAGTCCAAACTTTTTCTTTTCAGCCTTTGGAGCGGCGCGGCGGCCTGGACTCGGTAGGACATTGTACGGCCCAATTTCGCCGAGTTGAAGGGAGGATTGAGCCTAGCGTGGCGCTCTCCGTACCGCTGAGGGAGCCCATCGCGGTTAGTACACGAATGTCCGGCGCGACCTCACTAGCCCCGACGAATAGCAGGTCGAGGTGGTCAGCCTTGCCGACGGCTATGGAGCCACAGAGTCAGCGCATAGGGGTGCACCGGCGTGTACAGTCGGCTCCCCCCAATGTTGCTAAGGTTGGGCTAGGTAAGGCCCATGCTGTGGATTTTGAAAAGGCTGGGCTACAGGCTGTGGAGCCGGTTTTGTTGGATTATGATGATGAAAGCATGGAGGAAGGTGAATTACAGGACGTGGAGGGGGGTGGGCCCTCTCATATGTTGCATAGTGTTTTGCAGGTTCCAGAGGCAGTTCAGCAGGTTCAAGACAGACGAGAGTGCGGCCCATCAGTGAGGGTTCCTCGGACGAGTAATGTGCGGGAAATGGCTACACGGCGGCGAGAGTCTGGGAGACCAGTTTCCTTAGAGCCAGGTGAGAAGATAGTGCCACGGGCCAAACCTACCATGGTGTCTGTGGGGACAGCGGTGGAAAGGGTTGGGGGGTGGGGGAAGGGAGGTTGGTTAAAGGTAAATATGTCAAAGACTCAGGTGTGGGGGGAGTTGGATACGGACCTATGGCAGCATACATTGGGGCGGCTTCAGGGGGCAAAACCATATTTACAGCTAGTGGTGTGCCTTTAATTTATCGGCCCTTTCAAGCCAAGCCCACCCGTGGTGGGGTGGGGAGCAATTTAGTTAGACAATCAGGAAATGGGGCTTGCTGGGACTTTAATAAGGGGTTGTCCACTAGTGAATACTGCAAGTATAGACATGAGTGCTCTGGCTGCGATAGGCGACACCCCCTTGATAAATGTTGGGGGCCCAAACCTCCAGGTAGCCAGCAAGGGAACCAGGCGGGTGCAGGTGTTTCCGGACCCTCACAACAGTTTCAAGGAGGTCGGGGAGGTAGAGGGGCGCAGGGTCCTGGGCCTAAAGGCGTATGCCAGTTAAGCTGCCACAATTACAATGGGCTCTCCAAGGATATGAGGACGCAGGAATTAAACAGAAGCTATTGGAAGGTTTTCAATTTGGTTTTCGTCTAGGCTACAGGGGACCAAGGCAGAGGCGTTGGGCGGACAATTTGAAGTCGGCTTATGAACATAGTGCAGTGGTGCGGGAGAAGCTGAGCAAAGAAGTACGTGAAGGACGAATGGCAGGCCCTTTTGATGACTGGCCGATCCAAAATTTGATTATTTCAGCTATTGGCGTGGTGCCTAAAAAAAGAGCAGGGGCAGTTCAGGCTTATCCAACATTTGTCATGGCTGGAGGGGTCCTCTGTGAATGATTTCATTGATGAGGAGGCCGCTTCAGTTTCATATTCCTCAGTTGACGTGGCCATGTCACCTGTAGTGACAGCGGGCGCAACTGCAGAGATGGCTAACTGTGATATTAAGTCTGCATTTCGGTTGCATCCAGTTCATCCAGATTATTTATTTATTTTATTTATTGGACTTATTGAGCGCGACAGCTACCCAAAAAGGGTTTCCCGGCGCTAAAAAGATACGGAACCAGAAAGGCAGGAAAAAAGTCACAGGAGGAAAACCAGAACAGGTCACAGGAGGAAAACCAGAACAGGTCACTGGTTGAACAGCCAGGTCTTAATGGCTTTGCGGAAATAGGTGTAACGAGTTTCCAGACGGAGGGATTGCGGAAGGGAGTTCCAGAGCTTTGGGCCTAGGAGAGAGAAGGATCTTCCTCCCATCCTCGCACGGTGTGTTTTTGGGATACAAAAAAGGCCTTGAGTGGCAGATCTCAGGCAACAGGCAGGCGTGTAGACATGCACGAGGGTTGAATGGTGGGCGGAGCATCACATTTCTTGAGTTCTTTCCGTTGGTCGTGGCACTGACTCTTTGGGGGGATGAGCTGGCACACAAAAAAGTTCTGTTTTGTGTGGATAACATGGCTGTTGTGGAGATTGTTAATCGGCAGTCAGCCAGGGATGAGCAGATCTTGAAAGTACTGAGAGTTTTTGTGCTTGGCTGCTTGAAACTTGACATTAATTTTCGAGCCTTGCACATACCTGGTGTGGACAATGACATAGCGGATGCTTTGTCTCGTTCACAGTGGGGGTGATTCCGTGGACTGGCCAGGGAGGCGGACAGATCACCGACCCCAATGCCAATACATCTGTGGCACGTAGGCAACGTTGGGTCTTACAGCTCGTGGTAGGTTCTTTGTCTGTGTCCACGCGTGCTGCTTATTCTCTGGCATGGAAAGAGTTCTTGGAATCAGGCGCATGCAGGCGTGACAAGACTTGGCGTCGTTCCGAGGATGTAATTCAGTTCATCCTGGATCTTATGGATAAAGGTCTGTCTAGGGTGACTATTGCAGGGAAGTTGGCAGGGATATCCTTCATGGGTAAACTCCTTTGGGGTTATTCTCCTTCGGCTGGTGAGATTGGACAAAGGATGCTTGAGGGTTGGGCCAGGGAGTGGGGAGGTACACAAATGTCTAGGGCACCTTTATCCTGGCAGACGCTGGCAAGGCTTTTGGAGATTCTGCCTTTTGTTTGCAGAGATGATTTTGTGGCTTGCTTGTTTGCCATGTTGATGGCTTTCATGTTTTTTGGGGCTTTTCGAGTTTCAGAGTTGTTGGGTTCTAAATTTCAAAAGGGGGTTTCTTGGAAGGACATTTTTTGTTCGGAAGAGGGTGTGCATGTATGGCTTGCTAGCTCTAAGACTGATCAGAAGAAGGTGGGAAAAGGAGTGTGGTTGGAGGCTCGATCACCGAAAGTTACTTTCCCATTGCGCTTGGCTCTCCGTTGGCACACGCTATCCGGGGGTCAGGATTGTGATCTTGTGTTTCAGCACATTACTGGAGCGCCTGTTACCGCGTATCAATTGCGCATGGTATTGCGTAAATCTTTGCAGAAGATTGGCTTGGATGGACAGCAATATGGCACGCACTCTTTTAGGATTGGGGCTGCGACGGAAGCGCATAATAGGGGGTGGTCTCAAGGGGACATCATGAGGTTGGGGCGCTGGTCTTCTAAGTGCTTTCAGAGATATGTGCGGGGCAACGCGGGGGAGGCGCATGCATCATCCTCCTTGCCTTGAGTATTCATTGTTTTTTCTTTTTCAGGTTCAGTAGCTGGGCCCCGGTCTCGAGAGGTGACAGTTTGGATAGTGGGGCATTCATTCATCAAGTGGGCCCGTGTTCAGGCGGCTCAAAGTTATTTTGGGGACATGCTCGGATTTAATGCTCAAATGTTCACTATTGTTTGGAAAGGAAAGGGGGGATGCTTTGGAGAGAACTTATCCCATGTGTCAATAAAGGAATGGTTGGAGGTTGCTGCCCGGATGTCTTAGTCATTCACCTGGGTGAGAATGATCTTTGTGGGACTAAAGGAGTAGTTTTGTTGAGGGCGATTAAGAAGGATTTAGCCCTCATTAAGGAGCGTTGGTCTGGTTGCCATGTTTTATGGACGGAATTGGTTCCGCGAAGGATATGGAGAGGAGCGGTGAATCCTAGAGCAATTGACAGGGCTAGGAAGAAGGTAAATGCTGAGGTTTCCAGATTTTGCCGTCAGTTGGGTTTTGTAAGAGTGTCTCATAGGGAGATACGTTATGAGTCTGTTTAATTTTTCCGGGATGATGGGGTTCATTTGTCTAGAGTAGGAATGGACCTGTACTTGTTGGAATTGAGAGACGTTTTGGCTAAATCTTTGACCGTACAGCGGTGAGTTTTCTTTTTAGAGTTCCCCCTCCCCCTTTTTTCCTACTTGGGGGGCAGAAAGGTGGGGTTGTTTTACTCCCCCACCTTCCTGGGTGGCGGGGTCTGTTGGTTTCGGGGCAGTTTGTGGCAGAATTTTGTTGATTAATGGTTAGGTGCCTTATCGACAGGGAAAGGATAAGTTGGTTATTTGCTGTTTGATTATACGTTTTGGGGTTTTGACAGAGCTGAAGGGGAAGGCATGGGAGTTGGTTAACGGAGGGTCTGGTATTTATAAGTTATTGGCTTGATATGATGATGTAATGTTTTATAATGTTGTTGTAATGTTTTGAAATGCTGTATTGTATGGGTGGGGGAGGGGTCATGAAATTTTAGGGGAGGGTGTTGGGGCGGGGTTTAGGGTTATTTAATTATTTAGTGAGGTTTAGTTTTGGAAGGCTTTTGCCAAGGTTTATTTAATTGTAATGTGCACCTGTTCCAAATAAAGCGGCCTTTTCCACATACAAGTTTCATTGGTCTGCTTTGGACCCCCTCCCCCTCACCCCTCCCTCCCAGGGGGGGGCTTGGGGGAGGGTAGCCGACCGTAGGGAGGTCCCCCCCGGGCGATTTGGGAGGGCTGTGTGGGGGAGGGGGGTTTTTAGTGGACCCTTTCTGGTAGTTTCTTTTTGGGCTCCTTTTTAGTAGGTTTTGGTAGCGCAATACATAAAGCTTGTTGTCCCCGCCTCCCAGCCACCATTTTAGGTTTGGTGACCTGGTGACCTGGTGACTGGGAGGTTTAGATAGCTAATTTTTGTCCCGCCCTCCCTCCCTCTAGTTTTTTCAACAGTTTCGTTTTTTGGGGTTTTTTCCCTTCTCCTATTTTTCTTCGTTTTGGGTTTTCTACCCCTTTTTTCCTGTATTTCCTCGGGTGTTTTTGTCTTTGGCGTTTTGTTGGAGCAGGGTTTTTTTTAGTTGTACTTTGTCGCTTGGAGCAGGTGCAGTGCGGGGTCTGGTGGTTTCGGGGCAGTTTGTGGCAGAATTTTGTTGATTAATGGTTAGGTTGCCTTATCGACAGGGAAAGGATAAGTTGGTTATTTGCTGTTTGATTATACGTTTTGGGGTTTTGACAGAGGTGAAGGGGCAGGCATGGGAGTTGGTTAACGGAGGGTCTGGTATTTATAAGTTATTGGGTTGATATTATGATGTAATGTTTAATAATGTTGTTGTAATGTTTTGAAATGCTGTATTGTATGGGTGGGGGAGGGGCCATGAAATACTAGGGGAGGGGGTTGGGGGCGGGGTTTAGGGTTATTTAATTATTTAGTGAGGTTTAGTTTTGGAAGGCTTTTGCCAAGGTTTATTTAATTGTACTGTGCACCTGTTCCAAATAAAGCGGCCTTTTCCACATACAAGTTTCATTGGTCTGCTTTGGACCCCCTCCCCCTCACCCCTCCCTCCCAATGGAGCCGGCAAGGCCATGTCCATCAGGGTCTGCATTTCTTTCATAAGCATAGTTCACTGGCACAGCCAGGACGTTCTCGGTGTCAAGTTCCACTCTATATCATGTTTTTTCGAAGAATGTAAACATAGCACGGCTCTTTGAGACTTCAGTTCACTGTGCGTTACCCACGTGGTGTATGTTTGTCATCCGTTGTTCTTTAAAGTGATTCACGTCTTCGTCAGTGCTGTAGAAGTCATAGCTCACACAGGAAGCCGAGTTCTTCTCTGATTACGCATTTTATGTCATCCTCCAAGCACGCGCTGCACAGCCGACATATTTCACTGATAAAGCCTGGCTGGCAGCCAAAAACACCCTGGCATTCTCAAACCGCGATTCTTTTCTAAATCATAATTGTTCGGTGATAATAGTCAGAGCATCAATTTCCGCCTCCTGTATTGCTTTGTTTTCCCCGGTGACGCGGGATCAGAAAAGTTCATCCAATTAGAATAAAGCAATAGCCTGCTTAAAG
Organism: Lissotriton helveticus; assembly: GCF_964261635.1. Classification (NCBI taxonomy): domain Eukaryota; kingdom Metazoa; phylum Chordata; class Amphibia; order Caudata; family Salamandridae; genus Lissotriton; species Lissotriton helveticus. The sequence goes on from NC_136071.1 coordinate 957,629,191, forward strand.
TATAGGACAATATTCATTAGGCAAGCAGAACATTTCTGGATATTGTCGTTCTTTTCGCTCCGACTGCTTTGATGACAAAAATAACAATACCAGTGTGGTGCCACATCCATGCCATATATATTTTGTCTGGCATTAACATAATATGGAACGTAAACAGCACAATTTGGTGCCATTGATGTGGCGCTGCCTGAAGCTAAAACATTTTGATCTTGTTTTTCTGAGTGATTCGCAGCTATTTTTCCACATTGAAGGCTATTTACTCTGAATACTGCCATCCTGGCATTTTTTTCACTATATTTTCCAGAAACATTAATGATTGTCGCGAAACAGCAGGGGGCAACCGCGCTGCTTCAAAGGAGCTGGGAGACACAGTAAGTTAATCTTCTCTTAAAAGCAGTTATCTTCTTGAAGGACTGAAATGCAATTATCTGATCACTTTTTTTTGTAGCCTGGCATCAATGCAAGAATGTTATTACAAATATGATGGTACTCGGCAGCTCTTTTCTAAGTGGCCTAAAATCGCATCTTTCGCAAAAAAACACGCTCTGCCAGCTGTTATTTTGTCCTTATTGCAAACTAATTTCCAGTGACCCAATGCTGGTTCTCTGCTGTAGGACGCGGGAGGACGCACTTTCTGCCGATGAACCGTATCTCCAGGCAATAAAGACTAAGAGCCCCTTCTGGAGGGCGCATGTTTCTTTGCTGTCGAGAACTTGCTTATGGCCTTGTTTGTGTTATATTTCAAACTCAGAACGGATCTGAGAGTCGGTATTGGATTTTGCTAGGTCTTTTAATTGATATTACATTTTAAGTGAATGTAGCGTTTCCTGATTTAATGCTGTTTTTGGGATCCACGCCTACATTGCAACCTGTATTATTTCCCGCAGAAAAAGGACTGCACGACGAAAGCCAAGTGAAATGATTAAATGTAATGTGATATAAGCAGAGCTCTGTGGCCCGGCATTTTGTTTGAGGAAGCATCCTGCAAGTTAAACACTGTGATTTGGAAGGCCTTGGAGAAAACCGCGCCGATGATTACAGCCGGGGATTTGTTGCAATGTCGGCGCGCGCAGGGGAGACAGATATTACAGGGGGTTACTGATGCCGGCTGTTAGCTTGTCAAATCTTTCACTTGCCATAGCGAAAGGGCGTGGTTTTGTTGAGATCGGACAACGTGATGAAAAGCGTGGACATTAGTAGACAAGTTCAAAATTGGCCAGCCTAAAAGCACCGAATTGTTCTGTCCTGCTCGTCGGAGGAGCCCTGGCTGTACCTCATATTGCATGTATTTGACTAGAATCGAGGAAGCGGAGACGCTCGATGTAGACTAATGTGATCATCTTGGAGCAAGTTGCAAGTAATTAAGGCATTTTGAAAACTGGTGTAAATTGGAATTACTTTTTTGGCATGTTTGATTGCATTAGAAGTTGGGATGCGTGGCTGGCATGCGTGGCTGTCACTGTGATTGATGGTGAAAATATCCTCTTATGCTTCAGTTACATTTTCTCATTAAGTGAGGGGATTGGAGGCTGGCATCCCAGAAGAGAACTCAAACCTGAATGAAACGATGAATGATGCCTGCAGGGTGGACTTGTCATAGTCAAAACCATGCACAGGTGAATTTCGCTGGTCTTGTATGAAAAGTTAAACAAAAGCTTTACAGCAGAAATTCAGAGACGCTTTTTAGGAAGAACACAGGGTAAAACAAATAAACCATCTACTTTCATGCTAGGACCCGCCAGAGTACCAGAGAGCATATTCAACTGCAAACTTGCTCTAAATCATAGGAAAGAGGGAATGACAATGAAAATGTACGATTGTCTCTATGGACCACCACCAGCACGAGTGATCCAACACATCACCAACTCTACCATTGGCACCAGTCATACGGACATGGAGACAAGGGCACCAAATACTTGTTACCTATTCAAGAGAAATCTCAGTGCTATAATAAAAATTTTAACTACACATCAATAAAATAAACACATTTATTGTGCTGTTGCTTTCAGTCCAGACAAAACAAGAAGCTCTCTTCCAACACTGGCCTTGTGATAGGTCTGAGATGCTCGAAATACCGCTGGACCTTTGTTTAACAGCCTTCCCAAATCTCACCTTATGCAGGAAGACAAACAGCCAGTTGGCACCGTCTGTTCTTTTTCATGATTTACAAGTTTATATCAGTCGTTAGTGTTTGCATTTTAAGCCTTTTAGTAGGCTGATTGAATCTCAGCATTACATAAAGCACGGCAATAATAACTAGTAGCCAAGTTGTGGTGAACTGCAAACACTCGGGATGGTTCTACTAAATAAATCAGAGAGTAAAAAATCGAATCCTGTTCTTGTGCAGCTGGAAACTGAGAACTGGGTGTAAATGCCTTAAAATGAACTGGTGAACAACACAGTGTTTACACTGCCAAACATTACTTTACTATACTGCACAATGACTATAAAGCATAACACACTTGCATCTTTTTAGGAACTGTGTGACCCATTTTAGTTCCAGAATGAATGTGCAGCAGAGGACTATAGAAAGCAACGACAAATCCGAAGAGCCCAGCACAAGCAGAGCAGGCGTCCAAGTCTATAGGCAACAGAACATTATGTGCAAGATGAGAGGCCCATCGGGCCTGGTGCAGCAGGGGAGCATGTGCAAGACAGGTAGGAAGACCTCATCACTGGTCCCTAGGAAGGCATCAGCATCTTCAAAGGGATGAGGACATTTTCATCTGCAGGCAGCGAGGGTATATGCTCGTTAGAGTTCACACACCGAGGAGCAAAAGTGTAGCAATCCACATACATTCATTGCTTACATGCATCCATGGTTCGCTTTCTATTAAGCCCACCAAAGAGCGGCTGATGGGAAATCCGCAGGAAGGCTCTGGTTGCATGCAGACATGTTATATACCGTTCCCCTATTCCTACATGGTCGGATGACAGCGATCTCCGACTTACCTGAGTTGCCAGGCTGGCACTAGGATTAGGTTAGTGTCTCCACTAGGCACTTTTGTCTAGATCTAATTGATTGTACACAGCGCCCGAGTAATTCACATTCTCTACCACCAGGTTGCCTTACCCCGTCCTGAAGAAGACTCGCAGCTGAGGTCCACAAATCCCCCTCTTTGCGTTAGTCGAGTCGAAATGTTGACGCTCTCCACCCACACAAGACCTGTACCTGTTTCCCCGACAAACATTACTTTGAAAGCGCATTTTTTGCATGGTTGAATTGAAAGATTTTTTTTTGTAAATATATGTTCCTATTGCGGAAAGCTCTTCTGATACTGGTCTTCTTACCAGTGACTGTCAGAATTATTTAAATTATTTATTCCTTAAACCTATGATCTTCACTTTCACTACCCCACACTATCACATCCTTAATTCCCCTCCTTCTCCCTTCGTGCAACCTATTACGATTGTATTTAATTGTGTTTCGAGTCTAATTGGTTAAATAAATGAATTGCAAATGATATTGGCGCTTCTGTAATTCTGTTCTCTGATTTAATACATGCATTCATAATATGTTCTTGATTGCAATACGGTAGTGGTTTTTCCTAGGGATTTAATACCAGTGTTGTAGCTTTTACACAATACAGATTTATTATATCAGAACTTAGTTCATGTGGAATGAGTCACGGACCATTTTTCATTGTTTTCAGTTACCAGGTTTCGGATGGTCCGTAGGAGGGGTCGATCCTTCTCTTGCCTTGGCCCCCGGCTCTGGAATACCCTTCCGATTGACCTTAGAAACTGATAGTCCTTGTTGGCCTTCCGTAAGAACTAGCCCCCACATGCATCATTGTGACATTTTGCACTTCTTAATTTGCGAAAAATAAGGAATCGCAAATTAAGAAGTGCAAAATGCTATGCATCATTATTTTCGGTATTCATTTGTGATTCGGTAAAAATCGCAATTTTTACCGAATCCCAAATAAATACCGAATTCTTAAGTTAATTTTCGCAATTCCCATTGATTCCTATGGGCCAAAAGGCCCATAGGAGTCAATGCAAATTGCGAGTGGCACTTAGAAAATTTCATGGGTGCAGGGGGGGGTCCAAAGGACCCCCCCATGCACCCCTGAAATGTATTTTTCGCATCATGTTTCACACACACATGTCCTAAGGACATGTGTGTGTGAAACATGAATGTTGAAAAAAAAACATTTTCAGCTTTTTAAACACTTTTTCCAAATTTACCGAGTGGTTCAACCACTCGGTAAATTTGGCACCCTAATTGCGAATTTACAGTTTTAAATTTAATGATGCATTGCTTTTAAGAAATCGCACATCTGCGACTTCTTAAAAGCACCCGCAATTTTAGAACTCGCAAACATGTTACGAATTCTAAAATTGCTTCATGCATCCCAAAAAGCACTTTTGCATTCGCAAACGGCCGATTTTAAGGAATCGCACCGTTTGCGACTACAAAAATGCTTGATGCATGTGGGGGTTAAAGACGATGCTGTTTAGTGACTCTGTTTGAGCTCTCTCTTCTTCTTCTGCCTTTCCTTCTTTTATCTCTGCTTAGCTGCAGTGGCCTCCACTCATCCAGCGCCGGGAGACCCTGTTGGGTAGCTGTGCGCTTTATAAATGTAAATACAAATACAAATGATGAGTGTTTATAAGAGGGCTTTCAGCACAGAAACACACAAACATCTGCGGAAAGAAAATACTGGTAATACTATGTTATGCAACTCTAATTTCTGACAGGTTTTTCAAACACATTACAACATACAAAGGGTCCTGGGCCTGTTGACCTGAAAAGCGGAATCACTTTACCAGGGTGAAACGCAGGAAATGGAGGTACAAGTGTCTTACTTCCTTCAACGAGGTACTGAAGGGAAACAGTTGGAACACCGCAGCCTCAGCCACCAGTGGTCCGATTACACAATTGCTACCATGCTTGCCTTAACCACGCAGAGGCTTTAATCATGCATATGTGTGGTTGAGACAGTGCTTGGTCTAGCTTCTGACTGCTGCTTGGCAGAAGCAGGAAGACCTCAGGAAGAGAACCAGAGGATGCGGTGAGGTAAGTGGGTTTGGGGCCGGGTTTTCTATGTGTTGGGGGTAGTATTCAGGGTTGGGGTAGTGGAGTAGTCTTCAGGGCTTTGGAGGTCGGGGTAGTTTTCAGGGCTGGTGGGGGGGTCAGGTAGTTTTTTAAATTAGAGGTTAAGGTGTTAGGCCTAAGTGCAATAGAAGGGGTTGGGGTAGTTTTAGGGACGGCGCGTTCGTGGAGGGAGTCTGGGTAGTGTATGTAAAGAGGCACAGTTTTAGGCCTCAAGGCAAGGGGAGGGAAATGGGTAGTTGGGTAGTTTTTAGGGCTTAGGAGAGGGCTTAGGAGAGGGCGGGGTAGTTTTTAGGGCTCGGTGGGAGGGTCAGAATAGTTTTTAAACTTTGGGGTTAGGGTTTTAGGCCTAAGGGCCGTGGAAAGTGTTGGGGTAGTTTTAGGGCCATGAAGGGGTGGGAGAGGGTCAGGTAGGAAAGTTTTGGGCCCCAGGGCGGGGTGGGTAGGTAGGTGGTTTGTAGCTTAGGGCAGGGGGGTCGGAGTAGTGGCGACCATAGCAATGCATATCCCTTTATCATTCGTGCCTTTACCATGAAATTGCGTTGTAAAGGCATGCATGGTAAAGGAAGGCACGGTTGAGACGCATCCGTGATTTGGGCTGTGTGGTAGAGGCACGCGTGGTTTAGCCATGCTTGCCTCTATCATACAACTGGTATCGAACAATAAAATTTGGTCTGTGATGAAGACAGCAATGATGTAAAAGTGAGAAGCGAGAGGGCAAAGCACATGAGTGGGTGGAGGAAGGTCTTCAGAAAGGAAATATACAAACACTTGTGGATATAAAAGAAAGGCAACGATATACAATGGAATCACATTTTCTACTCGATTTTCCAGTTAAATCACTGCACACAAATGTCACTGAACATGTTGACCACATGAGTTTGCTGCACACACTACCAACCAGTGCCTAAATTGGAACGCAAGCTATGGAGGCAATGCAGATGTTATGATAGGTGGGTGGAAGAAGACATTTGGCAAATAAACCCATCTGTGAACACAAAAAGTAGACAGTATTAACCTATGAAATTTTAATTTTTACCTAATGTGCCAAATAAAAACAACCGTCAAAGAGTGAAGGAAAGTCAGGGCTCCTGTGCCTGCGTTCATCATGGAAATCACAAACAGCTGTGTACACAAAATACAGGACATGCTGTGCAGTGAAATTCTAATTTCTGGAGGATTTGAAAAATTAATCTCCAGATAAAAGTGGCAAGCCAAGGTCATGGTGATTGGGCAGATGAATGCCTCCATATGGAAGAAAATACAAATCATGCTTTGTATTGAAACTTCAGTATCTGGCAGATTTTAAAAGAAAGCAATGTGGCACTAAAACTCATGGTCATATGTCTCCACCAGTGGCTTAGGCAAAAGGAAGGGATTCAAGGTACAGTCACATCTATTCCGCTGCTGTGAAACTGCTGCTGTTCTTGTGGCGTGATGCCAAATTCTATCGGGGGTGATGGCTCCCGCAGCAATAGGGTTTAATTATTGAGTGTTATTGAGTCAGAAACATATATTATAAAAATCTGTATCCATTGCAGTGCATGGTCACTTTACCATCCATGCACCGCACAATATATATATATATATATTCACTGAAAAAACCATAGGTTATAGACCATATATAGTTAGGAATTAGCATTTACAAAACCTTGAAAATTCACTGAAAAAACCATAGGTTATACACCATATATAGTTAGGAATTAGCATTTAAAAAACCTTATTTTACTCACACAAAACCAATGAAATTCCATATATAGTTAGTTGTACTAACTATATATCGCGCACCCGCAATCCACTGCTGATCATGTCACATATTACATTATTCATGACATGGTCAGTGACATCACTGATGACATCACTGATGACATCTCAAATGACATCACTGATGACATCACTGATGACATCTCAAATGACATCACTGATGACATCACTGATGACAACATCCAGTGACTGTATTTTTCTGTAAAGTTAAAATATGTCTTACATATTTAAGAATGAGTAGATGTATAAGTGTCTGGATGAAGGATTTAGTAGGTGCATGACTGACTGTATGAGTGAGTGGTTAAATGTGTCTCACTGAGTGCATGGTTTAGTGACTAAACTGTCTTAATTTGTGCATCATTATGTCTGTTGTTCTGTAAACTGCTGCATGTGTTGATCAGTAGCTATATGAGTAACTATATGGGTTATTGATTGGTTGCCCAAGCATTTGTATGGGAGACTGAGTGTGTGTGTGGGTGGCTGGGAGGTGTATGACTCTGTGCATAGATGTATGGGTTCAAAAGTGCATGTGGAAACAGCTGTATGGGCGGTTGACTGTGTGCATGACTGTATTGGTGAGTGAATAGATATCTCAGTGCTACATGTCAAAGTAAGTACATATGTAAAATACAGTACATGTGAGAGTTGACATATATAAATAACTGTGCATAAGAGCCAGTGAATGTGTGAGTGGCTGTATGGATCATTGTGCACTTGTATCCAGGATTGTATAAGTGAGTAAATATGTTTTAGTATATGTTTGAATAAGTAAGGTGTGTATAACTGTATAGTTGTGAAAATGGAGGTGTGATTGATTCTTTGCATGACTGACTAGGTGTGTAAGTAACTCCATGGATGAGTGACAGTCTGTGAGTGTCTGTTTACACTGAGTGTATCTAAGGTTATATTAGAGTCTGAAGAGGTTCATCGTATTATCACATGAATGATGTCATCAGTGATGTGATCAGTAATGTCAAATGAGATGTCATCAGTGACGTCATCAGTGATGTCATTTGAGATGTCATCAGTGATGTCATCAGTGATGTCATTTGAGATGTCATCAGTGATGTCATCAGTGATGTCACTGACCATGTCATGAATGATGTAATATGTGACATGATCAGCAGTGGATTGCGGGTGCGCGATATATAGTTAGTACAACTAACTATATATGGAATTTCATTGGTTTTGTGTGAGTAAAATAAGGTTTTTTAAATGCTAATTCCTAACTATATATGGTGTATAACCTATGGTTTTTTCAGTGAATTTTCAAGGTTTTGTAAATGCTAATTCCTAACTATATATGGTCTATAACCTATGGTTTTTTCAGTGAATTTCATTGGTTTTTTAAAAGCTAATATCTATAGCTGTAAAATGTATTCTTCTTTAAATCCAAAAATATATTTTATATGTTTATTAATAATTTTTTTTAAATATTTTTTTTGTTTCGCTCCCGGTCCGCGAACCGGAAAGCTTTCCGTTAGCTCAAATTGATGCCGCGACCCGGTCCGCGAACCGGTAAGAAATCAACATAGTGACGGTATCGCGTTGCCGCGTAATGCGTCTTATGACGTTCTGCGTTAGCGCACCCGGAAGTGCCCCGGGGCGCGGACCGAGGCGCGAAACGCAGCTCCCCGGAAGCGATCTGCGGCGCGGCGCGAAAGCGCGTCGTATCGCGTTGCCGCGTAATGCGTCTTGTGACGTATCGCGTTAGCGCACCCGGAAGTGCCCCGGGGCGCGGACCGAGGCGCGAAGCGCAGCGACCCGGAAGCTAACCGGGGCGCGTTCCGCAGCGCGTAACATGAGCGTGAGAGGTCATGTGACTTGTTAATAAAACTTTTCATTGGTTCATTTCATTTTTGGTTTCATAATGATGTAAGGCTAGGTCAGGTGACCTAAAAATAACACTTTTCATTGGTTGAGAAGTATTGTTTTTCCCAAATGATGAAAACCCCTCCTTCTTTCCTCACTCTGACTTTCATCATTGTGAGAGGAAGACCTTTATTACTATATCAGAAATGGCTTCAGTAGTTGCTTCAGCTGGTGCACCACCACCACCACCTCCACCTCCTCATGGGAAGAGAGGACCACCTCCCCAGGTCATGACCAACACTGAGGAGGAAGAGGAAGAAATGGATGAAGAGGAGGGAGAAGAACCACAGTTCTTAGAAGAGGTGCCCCGGGTTTCCCATAAGAAAGCCAGTTTCATCTGGCAGTTGTATTCGATCCCTCCTGGCCAAAAAAAAGTCAATGCGAGGTATGTCACCTGCCTCATCTGCAAAGAACAATTATCCAGAGGGACGGATAAGAAATATAGTTATGGGAACCATACTATGCACAGGCACATGACCAGGAAGCATCCACTCAATTATAGCCGGGCGGAAATACGGGATTTGCAGGAAAATCCAAGATCAACTCCCGTGGCCAGATCAAGAATACCAATTTCATTGACACCAGCAGAGGCACGGGAAACTGTGCCAAACATACAAGAACATTTTGGCCACATGATACACACTTGTATGCACTGTCGTGCGTTGTTAGCATGTGGCAATATGAGCATAAATGCTATCAACCTGGCTTATGAACATCATAATTGCCCTAACCGCCCCCAGTAATTTTTTTTTGCTCCTGTTGAGCCCTTTTCAATGCCTGTTTTTTGTTGTTTCCCCCCCCAAAAAACCAAAAAAAATATAAAATCGTTCAAAAAATACAAAAAAACAAAAAAATGTTCAAAAAAAAAAAAAATATATAAAACAACAAAAATATAAAAAAAAGTTCTTTTCAGAACTACCTTCCCTTTAAAAAAAAATTGCTAGAATGTTTAGCACTCTGGCAAGCTCTATTTCTTTTGGTTCGCTTCCCGGTTAGCTTCCCGGTACGCGGACCGGGAGCTAACCCAAAAAAAAAAAAAAAAAAAAAAGAGTAAGTATAAGGAAAGTAAACAGAGAGTGATGTTAAAAGAAAGACAGCTATAGGGAGTAAAGAAGAGATACTGTTTAATAGATCTATTTACCGAAGAAAAGACGGAAGAGGGTATAATTGTGAAAAACAAAATAGATAACGAAGTGAAAGAAAAAAAAAGAGAGTATAACATTAACAAAGAAGAGTTTCTTGGAGAATGTGAGTGAATGTTCAAAATAAGATTAAAACATGAGGAATAACAGAGAGAAAAAATAGAAAACAGAAAACAAAAAATAACAGAAAAAGATTAATTGAAACAGCAAAGAAATGTAAGTAACATAGAGCCATATCATCAACATAGGCAATAAAAGTTTTGCAGCTTTTATTGGCAGAAATGTGTCGCTAAAGCTGCTTTTGCGGCAGAAAACTGCCGCTAAAACCACTTTTGCACCAGTTTTCTGCCAATAAAAAGAGCAATAATTTTATTGGCTGTGTTCATTATATGCCCCTTAGTGTGCTTCAACTACACAGAGAAAGCATTATGAACAAATAGTGATACAGTGATCAGTCAAAGACACTAAGAGTAATAGAGACGGAGTGAGTGAACAAGAGTGAGGAACTATGAGAAGAGAGGGACTGACAAAAAGAGTGGAAGGAGTTGAGTAAGTAGGTAATAGAGAAAGGAATGAGGGAAGTAGCAAAGGCAGGAAACTGAGGGTTAAAGAAATGAAGCAGTGGAACTAATAGTAGGTGAATGTGATAGAAATGTAACGAAAAGAGTACAAAACATTTACCTTATAAATGTCGTTAAATTACTCACTTTTTGTTTTTATACTTTCAATCTGTGAAAGAGAGAACAAACTTTGAAAAATATTAAAACATGTATTTAAAAATTACAAAAGACAAGGGAAAAGATTGAAGGACAAACAGTTTTTCAACAACTTTGGCACTTACAGAAGCTTCTGCTTCTCCAGGCCCCCTACACAGTCCTAAAGATATACATTTTAAACTAACAGTATCTTGATGCAGATGAAGTGAGGCCTATCTTAAAACATGGTGCATCTTTTGCATTGCTGTTGTCTCAGAAAAGTGTCGCAAGACACTAAAATTTTAAATAATTGCTTCAGGATGCCAATAAGATGTCTCCTATCCAGAGGTTTGTTTGAAGTGAGGCCTACTCAGGGTTGCAGATGAAATTTCGAGTTGTTGAAGAGAATAGAGGACATAATATATGTGAAGGTCTACCAATGAAGTGAGTCATGTCCACTGCACTCTTGAACAAAGTCCAAACCTCCTATGTTTCCCTGGACAGACCTAAACTTGATCTGCACAATGTGATTCGTAATGATAGGAAACACAGGTGATGTAAATGAAATACGTGCAATTTATTTTGCTCATTTCACAATCACATCACTTGTGTTTCCTTTGCTTAGGTATCTCATTGTGCAGATGTAGTCTAGCATATGAAAGAATACGCAGAAGCGCAGCACTGCATGCAACAACTTTGACACTTACAGAAGCCTCACCTTCTCCATGCCTCCTACACAGTTCTACATATACATCATAAATGCAAACAGTACAGAATTAATTATACATGTTAAATGGTTTATTTTTGCTGTTCTCAGAATGTATCAAAATTCACTAAAAACAGTGACTTGAAGGTATTCATCATATAACAGCGGGGAAAAAAAAACACAATCAAAATGATTGTGTTTAAAAAACCCATACAACATAACAAATCAGAATTCAGAACTCCTTAAAGTTAACTTACTTTCCATGACGTCAAAGGATGTCCTATGAACAGCTTACACTCTGTTGTGCTGTTATTACTTTCAGCCCGCCACTTTCTGAAAGAAAATCTCCATCGTTTTTAAAAACATGTTACATGCAATAAATGACTTCTTGCTCTCTACCACAAGTTTCCACAAGGCCAAATCTTGTCAGAGCCATTTATAACTCTTGGATTTCTTGTAAGCCAATCCCGTCATTTGGCATTTCTGCAACTTTCAGAATTAAAATGTTGAAGATCATTTTCACAATCCAGGAATAGTAATATCTTCCCCTTCTTGCTCAGTCATGTTCTACATTTCCTATGACACTGATACTGCTTACTATGAAGCAGACTTACACTAACTCTATGACTACTACAATTATTTAATTCTCTACATCACTTTCAATCACAAAGCAATGTAAAACAGTAGACAGCATTGCAGACTTACATTCCCTCTACTCTATGTTTTGATTGGCTGCTTCAATTAGCTTATAAAAAGAAATAGTTTTTCTGAACTCATTCAAAGTGCACTTATTTCTCCATGACGTCCAGTCTTATGGTTAGAAGTTATGTCTCTGAACTACACTTATCCTCGAGGCCAAATTGTGTAGGAGCCATTAGAACTTCTTGAAATTCCACAGAGCACATCCCGAGATTATTTCCCTAAAATTTTGGTTTTAAAAACACCAGGTAAGAGTTTTTAAGGTCATACGGCAATTTTTTTTTGAAAATGAAAACAGAATCGTTGCAGAATGACCAGCCATTTCTAGACTTTAAATAAGCTGTGTAATGTCCTGATGTTATTGAAGGGCCGTCATGATATATAATTGCTGCAGTTACAAAAGTCCTTCCTGATATTGACAACTGCGAAGCTACAAAATTTTTAATTAAAGTTGTCAATTTTGTTCCATCAGGCCTACATCGTTGGAACATTAAAATGACATACTGTCCATATGTTCGTATAAATAATGTGGACATCATTTCAGATTTACATTGGCTACACTCCATGTTGTGATCAGCTGCTTTTACTAGCTTATTAAAGGCGACTGATTTACTGTCTGGCAAAGTTAAATATATAAATCTTTCTGAGTCTACACTAGTAGTACTTGATACCATACAGTTCTCGCAGTCATGCTGCCATTGATAAGAAAGCCCAAACAGCTGATCTACATCTACACCTTCAGCATGCAATACATCAAGCATATACATTAAAAACTCCTGACAATCTTGCTGAATATTTTGAGAGAATTGTGTTTGGCCTGAACATCTGTCTAACAGATTTCGAATTTCAGACACACTTTCTATGTTTGTTCTATCAGTGCTACATTTCTCTAACACAGAATTTAACAAACTGCAAAATCTTTGATCAGAATTGACCACAATCTCTTCTTTTACATTTTCTAGAGAAAACAAAACATTAACCACTACATTAGCATAGCAGTTGACACCAGAACTGTTTTCAAATTGAAAACCAACAACATCTTCAACAGAATCCTTTTTGTTTCTGCTTGTAATTTTAGGTTCATCGACTTTTCGTCTTTTTGCTACAACCTCCCCAGTATTGGTCACATTTCTTCGTTTCCGGCCTACCACACGTTTCTCAAACAAAGGATACTGAGGCAAATGTGGCGCATACTCTCTTCTTAACCTATTGTATTCCTTAACACAATCTAGATCCGCACAAATGTTTGTGACATCACACTCAATCAAGTACAATCCCGATAAAGTTCTAACTCGTGACAATGCCACATATGCCATACCCTCCTTGAACACAGAACTGCCAATATTCACCAATGCACAGTCTACACTTAAACCTTGCGATTTATGGATTGTCACCGCATATGCCAAGCAAACAGGAAACTGCTTACGGCGAACATATAAGTCTTTTACAAGCAAAAATATAGCAGAGCAACGACCAATTAGCTGTACTTCCTCAATGCCATCAAATTTAATTTTTAAAAATTCAATTCCATCTCTATTTCTGTATTTTACAAAATCAACAACATTACCCATTGATCCATTTACCAGACCTCTTTCAACATGTAAATTCCTTCTTAAAATTATACGGCAGTTCAAGCACACATTCAGAGTCTTTTCAAAACCTGCAGTTTTAGATATACTCTTCTCTAATGAATCCAATTTTGTTTTCAGATTCTCAGACAAAATAATTGTTGATCCCATATGCTCTACTCTGTCAATAGCTTCCAGTTTCACAATCTCTTGCTTTTCTAAATGCAACATTTTGTTGTTGAATTTGGCACATTCTGCAAGAGTTGACATCAAACATATTCCAGATTTCTTATCAGTAATTTTCTGAAAAATATTCTCAGGCACAACATCTTGTTCTGGATATAAATTTGACAGTAATCGTGCATGTAAAGCTTCTTTCCCATGCTCGGTCACTTTTCCAATTCTAACATCGTGTAGAATAGTCTTGTAAACTTCATCCTTCGCCTGACGCATATTTTCATGCAGTTCAGCATAATTGAAGTTTAACCATATATTGACGTTGCCAATGCTGCCTAAGCACTTCCTGGTATCTTCATGCGTGAGCATTTTGAACACAGGTTGCCCTTTCACTGGTGTCAGCTGCAAAAGATCTCTGTTTTGAGAACTTCTTGCATTCTCAAATGCACAAAGGCAAGCATGACATTGGAAACCATGCTTACTTCGTCAATGATAAGAAGTTTCATTTTCCTCAAGATTCTTGAAACTTCAAAACAAGCATCTCCAGATAGCTTGTGATATTGTAATTTGTTGTCATGCTCCACTGGCAGCATCAGTAAACGATGTAAAGTAATCCCTTTAATGTTATGTGCTGCCAGTCCAGTTGGAGCGGTGACAACACAAGACAGCGATGACTCTGTCCTTTCCTGCAAATAGCATGAAATTGCTTTAATGAGGAAACTTTTTCCAGTTCCCGCTTCTCCACTCACGTACAGTCGGACAGGCTTCAACGACGTACATGAGCACTCTTTCTTGTCATGACTTAATCCATGATCAATTTGCATGGTAACTTCGTCATATATTTTCCTCTGCTCAACGTTGAGTTGTCTTTCCAACTCTTCTAAGTTAACCGCATCCTCCTGAGCATGTGCCATGGCTCTTTCCACTTCATTCATGGCAGTGGCAGCTTCATTTTCGATAACAGGTCCTCCTAGTGGATCCTGACTCAATGAAGCAGAACTCTGACTGTCCTGAGAACTGTCTCTGGCAATCTCGGCTGCAATCGTTGCTTCCTGCTCAATTTCCGCATTCAACATTTCTACATATTTGGGAAAAGCAGGACATTCTATGGTCTCCTTGGCGGCATTGAAAGAGTCTTCGTAACAGAGGAAATCTCCAAGCAGTTCCTCTTCTGCACGCCAAGGCTTGAAAAGTTGCAAAAGTGCTAAATAGAAAAACTCCTTTTTTTCAGGAGATTCGCCACTCAATTTTCGATGGTTTACCAAGTGGCATTTTCTTTGCTTGACCAGACATCCCTCACTTCCTATTACAGCATACACTCCTTTCTCAGTATCTTCTTTGATGTTCCTCTTGAATATGTAATTTTGAAGAACCTCATACAGACAAACATTGTCGAGGTGACTGCTTCTATTTGGATAATATGTATCCAACATGTTGGTCTTCAAAATGTCGGTACTGTTTGGCTCCTTTTCCGCCAAATACTCAATTTCCCGCACAGGTTTCAGAACTCGATTACGCGTTGTAGCAAGACCAAGACTCGCCCAAACGATACTCCTGGACTTGGCATAGAGACTTGCTGAAGACAACCGGTCAGAGCATTCGTAAGCTCCAATTTCTCGATGCGACAACATCTTCAGACTGAAACTGTACAACTTCTTGCTGAGGCTCTTTTCATGGGAAATGTCCTCCCACATATCCTTCAATTCTGTCTTCTCTTTTTTGGTGATGTAAGACGTCACATACCGAGCCACAGCCATACAGTTATCAGCCACAAACTGTATATCCATGTTAGCATTCCACATGGACAAAATCACCGGGTTGTAGTCGTTGATGTACTTGGACTCTTCGTTCCTCTTCAAATTGTATGTGTTTTTAGGTGATTTCTTCATGACATTATGTCGCAGCGAAGACATCAAACTGTTTACTCTTCCTTTAGAAATCACCGGTCGTGGAAAGCCGAAACGACATTTGGTGTAGAACTTGTCCTTGTTTCGGAATTTACGACGGCAGTACTTTCCACATCGATGGCTTTGGAAACGCAGAACTTTTTCTCTTAGGCTTTTCTTCTCCTTTGCGTTTGGAACAGCACACGTAGAATACTGTTGGATGAAACTCATCACTGAGTCTTCTGGATCCGTTCCAAATTTAGGTGCATCCTTGATCCACAGCAACATATGTATATGAGGAGCACCTCTTGCTTGGTACTCCTTTCTCCAGAAGAAATCCAACACCTCTCCAAGAGGTGGATTCTTCTTATTCATGATGAAAGACATCATAGCTTCAAATCTATGATTGAAGTACCTACATACATTGACTCGATCCAAAGAGCACAGTTCTCCGGGTGTCTTGAATTCGATGTTATCTACGTTAGCATTTGCCTCTCGTAGAAATTCAAGTAAGTCTTCCCAGCCATACTCGGCACAGCTCAGAGTGAGGAACCATGTGGGAGTACCTAAGTTCCTCAGCATACATTTTAAATCACCATGACGACGGTACCAGTACTCATTAGTACCACGCTGACACGCCATGAGATTAATCAGGTGAGAATCCAAAATACTGTCTTGGACATTGACTTTATCCATAAAGTCACTTGCCGAGATGTTTTGCATGTGTATACCACTTTTCAAGATGTGGTTCACTGCATATGACAGTCCAGACAGATCGCTTTCAAACAGGAGATGAAACAAATAAGGAATGCATTGTCGAAACCTAGCATCTCCTGCATACAATCGCAAAGTCCGGTATTCAGAAGCAGGAATTTGATGAGGTCGCTCATCATATCTTCCTCCCTGACCTGTTGGAAAAAGCTGTGGGAAACACCGAGCTTCCAAACTTTCCTCCCAAACACTAATGGGACTCCCTTTGGCTTGTTTCATTTGAAACAACTCAATAGCATTCCCCATGACTTCCTTGGAATGCAAAGGATGAACACTATAATGTTCATATATTTCTTCACTAGTAGAGGGTTCTACTTTCTCAATTTGACCAGCACACAAATCGCTATCCTCTTCCTCACTTACTTCCTCTTCTGCAACATATACATTCTTATAGTATTTTTTTTTTTTTTCAAATACAATGTTGCCTTTTTAACTTTCCTAACATCTACTAAATCTTGCCATATTTTCTTATTCTTTGTCGGAACCCCATTAACTAAGATAACCAGAGGTTCCTCTTCCACTTTTTCTACTCCAATTGTGTTAATGTTTTTCTTCAAATCTAGAGGCAAATAAACAACTCTTCCCTTTAATCCTCTCTGTAAATCTGATGGAGGCAATTTCCCTGTCTTTGGCTCCATTCTTACAATAGCCTGAAAGGGATGGATACTTTGAATCAAAATAGATTCATAAGTATTTAAATCCTTCAATTCAGAAGGAATCTCAACCAATTCCAGATTATTATGAACTGCTCTAGCAGGCATCTGGTTTTGATTTAATTTGCAACAACAATAAGTACACACACGTTGATCCAATCCCAAATCAAAACAATTTTCTACCATCAAATATGTTGTGAAATCCTTCCATTCACTATTATTTTCCCTTTCACTTTTTGCATATAAATCCACTAACTTAGTCTGATTCTTATAATAAGTGCGTCGACAACACACACAAGTGAAATTTGGCCTCTCACTTGATTTGACCTGAAATGTGACAATTTCCCTCTGGAAATTATCTGTACTGGAAACCTGTACACTATCTTCCACATTACCCGCTTCTTCTTGGTCAATTTCAACATTCTCCTCTTTACTTCCAAAGTAACAAAACTCAATTTCTTCACATATATTCTTCCCATCTATTTCAGAACCATGCAAAAGAGCAGCGCATAATTGTTTAAGCATAATTGCTGGACTCTTAGCATAATACAACATTCTAACTAATTTCCTCACTTTATTATGATGCACTGCTAGCATCCTGAAATGATGAAAAACACTCTGGCATACTCTCCTGGAAAGACAAGCCAGTGAATGACCATGCAAACCTGTCACTTCTCTCACTCTGCAAGGATCTAATTCTTGCAACAACCTTATTTTCTGCTTCAAACTTTTCTTATTAAATGACCGTACAAAATCACAAAGCAAATTGATGGAATCCTGTCGCACACTACAAATACTACTACACTTCCAGGTGTACACAGGACCCTTAGCACGTCTTCCTAAAACCTCATTACCTAACACCTCTCCTGCCTCTGTTGTCACAAGTTTTTCTTTTTCAACTGGACAACCATCTTTCACTTCATAAGCACGACCACTGGTGTCAACTGCATGCACCAAATCATTATCCTGGAAATAACTCTCCTCATTAAAAAATGCCTCACAGCTTGAACTATGAATCCATTCTCCAGAAAAAACTTCACAAAAATTACTACGATTAACTATTCTCTTCCATCTACTATTTCTTTTGAAATCATAAATTGCCTTGTTTAGCTTCCTAATTCTATTGATTATCAAAATAAATAACTTACGTTTAATTTCAAATGCCTGATCAATAACTTTCTCAACTTTTTTTTTTCTCTTATAAAAAACCACTTTCTGTTGACCTTTCTTAATATTTTTTAACAAATTGCCAATTATCCTGTTGCGGAACATTCGTTTACGAATGTCCCTAAACTGTTGTTTCCTTCTACTATCATGCACAGAGTTATCTCTTGCTCTAGCAGTAACATTTTTGATTGGCCTTTCCTGTCCATTTGAATTGCTTCTCTTTTTATGGACTGAAACATTTTCTGTAGTAATATTTTTTTTACTACACATATTTCTTATGAATGTTTTTGTACTCTTACCCGGTGCTTTCTTCGTGACTTGACAAATCTTTTTGTTAGAGGACTGCTGCTTCTTTTGATTCACCTGCTGTCTTTGACGTTTTGCAGCCTTTCTCTCTCTTTCTTTCGTTGGCATGGTGAAATGTTGAAATGATCTGCAGTTGAATCTGGGGTGAAATATATTAAAAAATGTTATTAACCACTATTACCAAACAGTAAATCAATAACAGTGATCAAAAACTTAACACACTACTTGACATTTTAAATAGAAGATTTTTTAGTCCTTGGCAAATTTACAATACAGAAATAGCAGAAAAGAAATGGAATTTATATTCATGTTACCTGTGCTATTTTATATGTGAATCTGATCTAATTTTATGAGCATATATTAATATTTTATTGAAGACACTACACATAACCTGTTTTTGAAGGTGTCTTTATTTTTAAATTAAACGGTTTACACTTTTACTTTTTATTTATTATAAATTTTAAAAATAAATGTTTATAGTTCCATAGGCTCAAGCAGGTCAGCTTCCCACCCTATGTCATATAATTCGGACAAATCTGCATCCTCATCACGCTCTTCTTCATCCTCAGGATTTAAATCATCCAAGGGATCAACATCCACTGATGTTTCAATTACAAGTTCAATGATGAGGTCAAAATCAACTGATTGCAGATTGTCGCTCATGTTGATGTTGTCTTTATCTTTAAAGAAAGATAACAACAATGAGATGTTGCAGAGTAAGAGACAAATCTCAGAGATTATAATAGTAAAATTGTTTAACAAGAGTAACATTTTGCAGCTATTATTTAGCCATGTCCAGCGATGCTGAGCAGGTGAAGCCTATGTCTAATTTTTCAGTGAACAGGACTCATCTCTTCTTAACCTTGGATAAGCCTCACCAACTCTGTGTCCCCTGCACATACTTAAATGTAAAGGGGCAGATTTATGTTAAATGGCACATCCCCAGGCATGCACCAGTTAACGTGCACCGCTGCTCTGCCACTCATGGTGTGCCGTATTTACAATCAGATAGGAGAAAGCTGCATCAAAACCCTGCGCCTGCTTTAAGCAGGCAAAAGTCTTGACGCAACATTGTGGAGATGGGGCACCCCTGAGCCTTGCTTGAGCTGCATCGCACTTGCGATAAAACTCCAGCAATCACTACCTTTACAGCACAGATACGTCACGCATCTGTGCCATTTTTGCCCGATGATGCCCCGCATTGTAAATGCAGCACACCATGGGTGGCGGAACAGCGGCGCAGGATGACTGGCACATCCCTGGTGATGCGCCAGTCATCATAAATCTATCCCTAAGCTTCTTATCTTGTTACAGATGAACCGCCATATGTACCATCAAACTATTTTGCATTTCCTAAATAGCGAATTTTAAGGAATAAATAGCAATTCTTTACCAATCCTAATTTGCAATGAGCAAATTGCTAATTGCAAATTACCCATTCATTTCCATGGGCTAGGAGGCTCATAGGAATGAAGGTACAATTTGCGATTAGCAATTAGCTCATCGCAAATTAGGAATTTTTCCAAGGGTGCAGGGGTGTCTCAAGAACACCCTGCTGCACCCCTGAAAAAGAAATTTGGGGGCATATTGCGCACATACATGCCCTAAGGGCATGTATTGGCGTCATATGGCACCTTTTGTTATTTTAAAAAAAATGCTTTTTGAAAAGAATTCGCAAATTACCACCAACTAGAAGTTGGTGGTAGTTTCCAAATCCTTAATGTCATTTTTTACATATTTTTAGTTTGATACATTGCATTTAAGGAATCGCAAAATTTGCAAATCCTTCAGTGCAATCCCAAAATAAGGAATAGCAAATTTTGCTATTCCTTATTTTGCATCAAACTTGTTTGATACATACCATTTGTCTAATTAGCATTCGCAAAGGCTGAAATTTGCAGAATTTTGATCTTTGCGAATGGTAATTAGCTTGATACATATGACCCCAAGTTGGCCTGTCTTGCAACATGGTGCATCTTTTGCATCACTGCTGCATCGGTTTCATGTGGCACGTTTTTTTTACAACATGACACATCTGCCTAAATGCATCAATTTGTAATTTTCTCGCCTCATAGCAAATCTTTTGCACTGCCACTGCATCATAAAAGTGACGCACAGTGGCGCAAAAGAGACATACACCTATCATAAATCTGTCTCTACCATTTTAAATGATTAATCCAGGATGACGATAAGGTGTGGCCTATCCAGAGGTTTGTTTATGGTGAGGCCTACTCACGATTGCAGATTAAAGTTACGCTTGATAAAGAATACAGAGGAGATAATACATGTAAAGGCCTACCAATGAAGTAAGTAATGTCCACTTTATTGCGCCAGTCATCATAAATGTATCCCTAAGCTTCTTATCTTGTTACAGATGAACCGCCATATGTACCATCAAACTATTTTACATTTCCTAAATAGCGAATTTTAAGGAATAAATAGCAATTCTTTACCATTCCTAATTTGCAATGAGCAAATTGCTAATTGCAAATTACCCATTCATTTCCATGGGCTAGGAGGCTCATAGGAATGAAGGTGCAATTTGCGATTAGCAATTAGCTCATCGCAAATTAGGAATTTTTTCAAGGGTGCAGGGGTATCTCAAGAACACCCTGCTGCACCCCTGAAAAAGAAATTTGGGGGCATATGGCGCACATACATGCCCTAAGGACATGTATTGGCGTCATATGGCACCTTTTGTTTTTTGGAAAAAAATGCTTTTTGAAAAGAATTCGGAAATTACCACAAACTAGAAGTTGGTGGTAGTTTCCAAATCCTTAATGTTATTTTTTACATATTTTTTGTTTGATACATTGCATTTAAGGAATCGCAAAATTTGCAAATCCTTCAGTGCAATCGCAAAATAAAGAATAGCAAATTTTGAATTAAGGACATTTTAAGTCATTTCCACATGTGCAGTGTTTTCAAATTATGATTTGAAAATCGTTTTTGGGGAAAAGGAATGGTTTGCAAAATTATGACAAGGACATAATGGTGTATGCTTCTCTATAAGGCATTTCACTGTCTCTGATGTCATTTTTCCCATATTACATTATGAAACCTTTCCCCATGGAGCACATTCCTTGTAAATATGCTCCCACCTGTGCATGGTGAATTTAGATTTTGACTGTTTGAGTCACATAGCCATGTTAAAAGTGACCCCAAAAAATTGCAAACGCTTTAAAAAAACACATTCATGTGTCTTAAGGACATTTTAAGTCATTTCCCCGTGGACAGTGTTTTGTAAGTGGCGCAAAAGAGGCTTACACCTATCATAAATCTGTCTCTACCATTTTAAATGATTAATCAAGGAAAACGATAGGATGTGGCCTATCCAGAGGTTTGTTTATGGTGAGGCCTATTCATGATTGCAGATTAAAGTTACGCTTGATAAAGAATACAGAGGAGATAATACATGTAAAGGCCTACCAATGAAGTAAGTAATGTCCACTTTATTGCGCCAGTCATCATAAATGTATCCCTAAGCTTCTTATCTTGTTACAGATGAACCGCCATATGTACCATCAAACTATTTTACATTTCCTAAATAGCGAATTTTAAGGAATAAATAGCAATTCTTTACCATTCCTAATTTGCAATGAGCAAATTGCTAATTGCAAATTACCCATTCATTTCCATGGGCTAGGAGGCTCATAGGAATGAAGGTGCAATTTGCGATTAGCAATTAGCTCATCGCAAATTAGGAATTTTTTCAAGGGTGCAGGGGTATCTCAAGAACACCCTGCTGCACCCCTGAAAAAGAAATTTGGGGGCATATGGCGCACATACATGCCCTAAGGACATGTATTGGCGTCATATGGCACCTTTTGTTTTTTGGAAAAAAATGCTTTTTGAAAAGAATTCGGAAAATACCACAAACTAGAAGTTGGTGGTAGTTTCCAAATCCTTAATGTTATTTTTTACATATTTTTTGTTTGATACATTGCATTTAAGGAATCGCAAAATTTGCAAATCCTTCAGTGCAATCGCAAAATAAAGAATAGCAAATTTTGAATTAAGGACATTTTAAGTCATTTCCACATGTGCAGTGTTTTCAAATTATGATTTGAAAATCGTTTTTGGGGAAAAGGAATGGTTTGCAAAATTATGACAAGGACATAATGGTGTATGCTTCTCTATAAGGCATTTCACTGTCTCTGATGTCATTTTTCCCATATTACATTATAAGACCTTTCCCCATGGAGCACATTCCTTGTAAATATGCTCCCACCTGTGCATGGTGAATTTAGATTTTGACTGTTTGAGTCACATAGCCATGTTAAAAGTGACCCAAAAAAATTGCAAACGCTTTAAAAAAACACATTCATGTGTCTTAAGGACATTTTAAGTCATTTCCCCGTGGACAGTGTTTTGTAAGTGGCGCAAAAGAGGCATACACCTATCATAAATCTGTCTCTACCATTTTAAATGATTAATCAAGGAAAACGATAGGATGTGGCCTATCCAGAGGTTTGTTTATGGTGAGGCCTATTCACGATTGCAGATTAAAGTTACGCTTGATAAAGAATACAGAGGAGATAATACATGTAAAGGCCTACCAATGAAGTAAATAATGTCCACTTTATTGCGCCAGTCATCATAAATGTATCCCTAAGCTTCTTATCTTGTTACAGATGAACCGCCATATGTACCATCAAACTATTTTACATTTCCTAAATAGCGAATTTTAAGGAATAAATAGCAATTCTTTACCATTCCTAATTTGCAATGAGCAAATTGCTAATTGCAAATTACCCATTCATTTCCATGGGCTAGGAGGCTCATAGGAATGAAGGTGCAATTTGCGATTAGCAATTAGCTCATCGCAAATTAGGAATTTTTTCAAGGGTGCAGGGGTATCTCAAGAACACCCTGCTGCACCCCTGAAAAAGAAATTTGGGGGCATATGGCGCACATACATGCCCTAAGGACATGTATTGGCGTCATATGGCACCTTTTGTTTTTTGGAAAAAAATGCTTTTTGAAAAGAATTCGGAAATTACCACAAACTAGAAGTTGGTGGTAGTTTCCAAATCCTTAATGTTATTTTTTACATATTTTTTGTTTGATACATTGCATTTAAGGAATCGCAAAATTTGCAAATCCTTCAGTGCAATCGCAAAATAAAGAATAGCAAATTTTGAATTAAGGACATTTTAAGTCATTTCCACATGTGCAGTGTTTTCAAATTATGATTTGAAAATCGTTTTTGGGGAAAAGGAATGGTTTGCAAAATTATGACAAGGACATAATGGTGTATGCTTCTCTATAAGGCATTTCACTGTCTCTGATGTCATTTTTCCCATATTACATTATATGAACTTTCCCCATGGAGCACATTCCTTGTAAATTTGCTCCCACCTGTGCATGGTGAATTTAGATTTTGACTGTTTGAGTCACATAGCCATGTTAAAAGTGACCCAAAAAAATTGCAAACGCTTTAAAAAAACACATTCATGTGTCTTAAGGACATTTTAAGTCATTTCCCCGTGGACAGTGTTTTGTTAGTGGCGCAAAAGAGGCATACACCTATCATAAATCTGTCCCTAGCATTTTAAATGATTAATTCATGATGACGATAAGGTGTGGCCTATCCAGAGGTTTGTTTAAGGTGAGTCCTACTCAGGATTGCAGATTAAAGTTACGCTTGATGAAGAATACAGAGGACATAATACATGTAAAGCTCTACCAATGAAGTAAGTAATGTCCACTTCATTGCGCCAGTCATCATAAATGTATCCCTAAGCTTCTTATCTTGTTAGACATCAACCGCCATATGTACCATCAAACTATTTTGCATTTCATAAATAGCGAATTTTAAGGAATAAATAGCGATTCTTTACCATTCCAAATTTGCGATGAGCAAATTGCTAATTGCAAATTACCCATTCATTTCCATGGGCCAGGATACCCATATGAATGAAGGTGCAATTTGCGATTAGCAATTAGCTCATCGCAAATTAGGAATTTTTCCAAAGGTGCAGGGGTGTCTCAAGAACACCCTGCTGCACCCCTGAAAAAGAAATTTGGGGGCATATGGCGCACATAAATTTTAACAACATTCCTTTACCTCAAAAACGATTTTCAATTCATAATTTGAAAACACTGCCCACAGGGAAATTACTTAAAATGTCCTTAAGACACATGAAAGTGTTTTTTGATTGCCTTTCCAGCATGGTTGGGTCACTTTTAACATGGCTATGTAACACAAACATTCAAAATCTAAATTTGCCATGCACAGGTGGGAGCATATTTACAAGCAATTTGCGCCACAGAGAAAGGTCTTACATTAAAATGGGAAAAATAACATCAGGGACAGTCAATTGCCTTATAAAGAAGCATACCCCATTATGTCCTTGTCATAAATTTAAAAACAATTCCTTTTCCCCAAAAACGATTTTCAAATCATAATTTCAAAACACTGCACATGGGAAAATTACTTAAAATGTCCTTAAGACACATAAAAGCGTTTTTTGATTGCCTTTGCAGCATGTTTGTATCACTTTTAACATGGCTATGTAACACAAACATTCAAAATCTAAATTTTCCATGCACAGGTGGGAGCATATTTACTAGCAATTTGCGCCACATAATTCATAATTTTCTCCTTAAAGCACACTATTCTCTATCTAAATTAAAGAAATATTTTCTCACCTTAGCAAATACTTTGAGTTTGAAAACAGTCTCAGAAACACACCAATTTGTCTTCAGCAGAGCAAAAGGTATGCACTCCAGAGTCTGCAGCTATCAAAAGCACAGAAATGCTGTAATTCTTCACACATATCTCTCATGTCACCCAATCAAAACTCTTCCCTCACTTTTTTTCAAATGAAAACCCTTCCCCCCTCTGCCATTTCATGCCTTTTCTGCATGGCAACCACCTCTTGGAAGACGTCTGGTGTTTGCAAGTTCACACAACAATGTTGCAATTGAACTCTGAACTCTCAGTGCACCTGCATATCCAGTGCATTCTTTCATTTAATGATTTTTTATTGACCATTCAAAATAC
This sequence comes from Lissotriton helveticus, assembly GCF_964261635.1. Lineage (NCBI taxonomy): Eukaryota > Metazoa > Chordata > Amphibia > Caudata > Salamandridae > Lissotriton > Lissotriton helveticus. Next base: position 957,654,665 of record NC_136071.1, read on the forward strand.
ATCTTTCAAATAACTCATCCATGCACCCTAACTTTCTGTTTTCAGCAATCAAAATCCACCAATCACTGTTACTGCTTCATGAACACAGAAACTCCACAGTTTTCTTTCATTTTAAACTCTCATTTTTTCAACTGCCATTTCATTGCCACACTTCATCTGACTGCAGGAGAACCTTCTCTCACCATGTTTTCTGTCTGGATTGTTGGACATAGTTATATCCACTAGGCTCACAGGTATGCTGAGAACAGAAAATTACCTAACCTCAATTTACAAGATGTGGAAATTAAGTGGTTTGGCCACAGAGGATTAAAATGTCACCAATTGATACCATTGGTGAAAACCTTTATGCATTTGCCCAAACCTGACCTGTTAATTGTGCACTGGGCACTTTGACTGGGGTAGGTCTGGAAATGCTTTTAAAGGACACCTTTGAGCAATTAATGGCACTTTTTCCTCAGACTGCCTTGGTATATTCAAATATATGCCAAAGACAGAAATGGAGGTGGTCAAACCAATTTTGTCCACAAATTGAGAAGTCGAGGAAGCATGTAAACAAATCTGTTTCAGCTTACATGAGAGACCATGGAATGGGCTCCCTGTACAACAATAACTTGCGTTACTACATGCAAGATATCTACAGAGGAGATGGAGTTCACTTCTCAGATGAGGGCAACAGAATTTTCACTCTGAATTTAAGACTGTGCATTGGTACCTACTTATAAGTACCTAAATGTACCATAAACCCAAAAGCTCTTCTCAGAGCTACCCTACATCTGATCACTCACAATTATTATTTTACTCTAACTTTTTTCATTAATTTTCAACAAAGTACGCTCCCCGGGGCGCTACCCGGTACGCGAACCGGGAGCTAACCTCGCGAAATTTTTTAAAAAAATGTTTTTTTTTGCACATATAAGCCTCCTCAGCCACCCTCACAAAACCTAGGGGGTCAAGATAAGTCTACCGTGCCCCCTTCTACCCATTCTGAACATTATTTGCCCTCCATTTTGTATCTTAATTCGACCGAAACACAAAATGGTGAACTCCCGTAACGCTTAAGGTTCGCGAACCGGGGCGCTCAACGGTTCGCGTACCGGGTCGCTCCCTGGGAAGCGCACCATCAAAAAAGGTGGGAAAGTAGTTTACAGAAAAGCGACTGGAGACAATTTCACCAAATATAGATTAGCTCATACTACATACCAATCCCTACCATTTTCACAAATTTGATTGAAATTCAATTTAACCATTTAGCCTGTAGACCTCTCTAAATACCCTGAGGTAAATTACTTCACAAAACACATCTGAAGTGTTGGAATTGACAACCAATTAAAATGTTACTTTCATTTTCTATTTTTTTTACCTGACATTTGATTGGTTATGTACCTGAATATATATAAAGGAAGAGAGAGAAACACAACCATTTTGACTACTACTTCCTGAACTACGTTGCAAGATCATTTTCACTCACAACTTAAACTTGTTTTTAGAAGGTGAGATATTATTTTATAAATTTGAAAACATTTTCAGATAGTTATATACTATCCCTCTGTAAGAGTTAGACATTGAGAAAGGCTTCTTTATTGTAATTATGGATTGATTTAGGTTTCTGTGGTATAATTATGAATTTACTTAGACTTCTTCACAGGCACTTTTTTATATTCCTACTTCCACTCTGATACTATACACTGCCCAAAGATAAATTCTCTGTTAAAAAATGCCTATCTAAAATTAATCCCAACAGTGCCCTATCTCTACTAATATATATTTTTTTTATCCAAATTTCAGGCAACATGGAAGGCGAACAGAAAGTTTCATTTCAAATTGTCCTGCAACAGAGCAGCCAAGAATTAATTGATCCAAATTATATAGAATTTATGGATGAAACTTGGGACCAAGAACTACTGCAATGTGTGCAAGCAGTGGATGACCTCCTTCAAAATGAGGACATTTTACACCCTCATAGATTACAAGCTATGTTCAATGAAAATGACGACATTTCAGACAGTGAAATGTTAGAAATGTTATTAAATTTTGAAACACAATCACAATAATAAATAATTGCTTGAAAAATAAAAAAAAATAAAAAATAATCAACAAAACCAACAATCAATTAACATACAGTATTTGAAAAGTCTATCATTCATTTTTCATTGCAGTACGCTGCCCAGAACGCTTCCCGGTTCGCGGACCGGGCGCTACCCACGCAAAAAAACAATGTTTTTTTTGTTTTTTTTTGCCCCGCGGGGCCCTTTTAAAACCTCCACATTAAACCTAGGGGGTCAGGGAGGATCTAGTATGCCCCCTTATGGTTATTTCCCCCTTTGTTTTGGCCTCCTCTTGTCTCTCAATCCTACCGAGAGACAAGATGGCGGCCGCTCCGGACTGTTTAGAATGTTGACAGACACCGGAGAACCAATCAGCTTCGCTACGCGAAGTTCCGGTACGCGTAAGGTCCGCGAACCGGGCGCTGCCCGGAGCGCGCTTACAGATATATATCTTATTTTAAACGTTAATTTCTCAAAATCCACTGGAGCACATATATTGAGACCTACAAAAGGCACATCGGGCTACCAGTCCCTACAATTTTGCCAAGTTTCGTGCAAATCCATTCAGCCGTTCGGGCTAAAAGTGAGGCCAACCGCCCTATGGAAAACTCAATGTTAAAAACACGTTTTGGGACCCCCCTTTTTTCTCGACCCCCCCTGGACGAACCCCCCCCAAATTTCCAGGGGCTGCTCAGAAACAAAATGTTCCATTTTCCAGAAAATTTCAGCCAATTCCGTCCACAAACGCCAAAGTTATTAGACATAGAATTTTCAAAAATCCCATAGAGAAAAAATCCTAACTATATATACCTACTGGCGACCGCCAGTAGGTAATATATATATATATATATATATTCACTTAAAAAAACATAGGTTATAGACCATATATAGTTAGGAATTAGTATTTACAAAACCTTGAAAATTCACTGAAAAAACCATAGGTTATAGACCATATATAGTTAGGAATTAGCATTTACAAAACCTTGAAAATTCACTGAAAAAACCATAGGTTAGAGACCATATATAGTTAGCTGGACATTTTATTGACATAAAACCAATGAAATTCCATATATAGTTAGTTGCACTAACTATATATCGCGCACCCGCAATCCACTGCTGATGATGTCACATATTACATCATTCATGACATGGTCAGTGACATCACTGATGACATCACTGATGACATCTCAAATGACATCACTGATGACATCACTGATAACAACATCCAGTGATTTTTTGTTTCTGTAAAGTTTAAATATGTCTTACATATTGAAGAATGAGTGGATGTGTAAGTGTCTGGACGAAGGATTTAGTAGGTGCATGACTGACTGTATGAGTGAGTGATTAAATGTGTCTCACTGAGTGCATGGGTTAGTGACTAAACTGTCTTAATTTGTGCATCATTATGTCTGTTGTTCTGTAAACTGCTGCATGTGTTGATCAGTAGCTATATGACTAACTATATGGGTTATTGATTGATTGCCCAAGTATATGTATGGGAGACTGAGTGTGTGTGTGGCTAGCTGGGAGGTGTGTGACTCTGTGCAGATCAATGTGTACTTGTATCAATGATTGTATAAGAAGGTAAGTATGTGTTAGTATATGTTTGAAAATGTAAGGTGCTCTATGTTTAACTGTATAGACAAGAAAATGGAAGTGTCATTGATTCTTTACAGGACTGACTAGGTGTGTGAGTAACTCCATGGATGAGTGGCAGACTGTGAGTGTCTGTATAGGTGTATGAGTGCATATGATTGTGTTGTAAAGATGAGTGATTGTATGTATGAATGATTGTATGGGTGAATGAGTGAAGGTGTGTGTAGACGTAGCAATCAGTGAGTGCGTATGTAGTAACTAGTATTGGTGTGTCAATGGTTTCAAAAATTATACTCTGTATTTAACACTGGGTGAAACAGAGGTTATATTAAAATGTGAGGAGATGCATTGTATTGTCACATGAATGATATCATCAGTGATGTGGTCATTGATGTCAAATGAGATGTCATCAGTGATGTCATCAGTGATGTCATTTGAGATGTCATCAGTGATGTCATCAGTGATGTCACTGACCATGTCATGAATGATGTAATATGTGACATCATCAGCAGTGGATTGCGGGTGCGCAATATATAGTTAGTGCAACTAACTATATATGGAATTTCATTGGTTTTATGTCAATAAAATGTCCAGCTAACTATATATGGTCTCTAACCTATGGTTTTTTCAGTGAATTTTCAAGGTTTTGTAAATGCTAATTCCTAACTATATATGGTCTATAACCTATGTTTTTTTCAGTGAATTTTCAAGGTTTTGTAAATGCTAATTCCTAACTATATATGGTCTATAACCTATGGTTTTTTCAGTGAATTTCAATGGTTTTTTAATAGCAAATATCATAAGCTGTCGAATGTCAAGTACGTGGTAAGTAAAAACATTTTCGTGTTTATGCACACTGATCTGCTTTGAATGCTGCCCCCCACCCCTCATTTCTATTAGGAGTACTCTCTCTTTGCAGATAGTGAAGGGTAGTTAACGCAGGCCTTTGCCCCCGTTGTAATCCGTCGTGCCTGCTTCTCTCTCCATTTGATTGATTGTTCTCTTTGGTTCATTCTCTATTTACAAACAAGCACAGAGTCGCAATACTCTGTTTAGTCTTTGCAGATAGCGAAAAATCGTGTAAAAAAACAAAAGGAATCGAGCAAAATCAGTAGGCCACTAATGGGATCTCTTTTTGACCTCGCTAAAATAGAAACATTAGGAACAACCTGTTGAAAATAGCAATGTGTATGTACATAAGCGGCGTTCATTTGTGATCACAGTACCCCTTGTTGATTGTTTGAATCGAGCATTGAATTGTTCGAAGTTGGTTCTCTTAAGGATCTTCTCTGCCTGCAAACGCGGAAGAATAGGAATATTCTCTCTCCCTTTGCAGATAGTGAAGGGTAGGTAACGCAAGCCTTTAACACGTCGTACCTATTTCATTCCTCATTGATTGATTGATTGTCCGAACATTGACTGTTTGGAAATTAGTTCTTTTTGGAGGTATTCCCTGTTTGCAAATAAACGTAGGAAAATCTTTGCAAGTAGTGAAAGTGTAGGTAATGCGGACCTTTCTCCCCCGTTGTAATCTGTCATGCCTATCTACTCCCCACTGATTGATGCACCTGTTTCACCCGGACCATTTACTAGAGATAGGTCATCTGGCCCAACAAGAGAGCACCCCTAGTGAAAAGGACATATGCAATAATAACGAAGTGATCACTGTATCCTGTTAACAGAAACTTTAGCATGAAACAACCTGGAAAGAAAACAATAGGAAAACGAAAATCAGTAGGCCACTGATGAACTTTTTATTAAATAACAAACAAAGAAACGATAACAATACGTAATGATAAAACCTATTATTGTCCTAGAAACAAGAAACGTTAGAAGTAAGCCCGTAATAAGAAACCTGAAAACATCGCCCCTCACTGCCCCAAAACGTGTCTGTCCCACCGCCTGCCACGGCCAAATAACGGCAATTTGGGAAAGATAGAAGTCAGCAGACATCCGCCCCATTCTAGAAACTTCCAAAGGGCAACAGGTTTTCGGCTACGCCCAGCCGGAAGCAACACATATAAGGCGGGTCCTGCTGCCACACCTCGGAGATCATCACGTAGGGTGTAGCCGGAGGAGAGGCCGAGGCCGAGGCCAGCGGGACCCGGCCAGGGGGATTGACAACGCTGGAGAGTTGCAGGGGGGGGAATGTCCGTGTCCTCGACCCTCCCCTCTCTCTCCCAGTCCGGCCGCGGTGGCCCTTGACAGTTTCAGGTAGTCCCGCCACATTCTCTACCGGTCCGGCCACCAACGGCCGGGGCCGATGGGATCCGGCTGCAGCCGATAAACCAAGGAACCCATTCATGGGGCCAGAGCAAGGGGCGTCCGGACGACATCCACCGGAAGCCCGGCCCGAAGACGGACGGGACATTTCTTCTTTCTTCAATAATGGCTTTGACAACACTGGGGGGGATGTCTTGCACATGCCTCCGACCCCCCCCCCTCGTCCACATCGCCTGGTCCGGCCATAACAAATCTCAAGCGAGACGCCGTGGGGTGCACTGGGAGGGAGAGACGGTGCGAACAGGCCTCTCCCGCCTCCCCAGTGGAGGCTTCCCACCTGCACCCTCAGCGCTCCAGGCGCCCGGAAAAGGGTTCTTCCACTGTGGTGATGCTGCAACGTCTCGCCCGGCAGGGTGGAGCCCGTCCGCTCATTTGACCCCGCGATCGCCAGTAGCTACCGAACTCTCAAAATGGCGATCGACCTGGCAAGAGCGGGCCCAGCATAAAGAAATGGCCCGGTCACTGGTTGACTCCACCACCGTAGTCCTCCACGACCTTGAAGATTCTAGAGGAGCCGCGGGAGTCTCCGACCCCCGCAGACACCCCCGATGGGGAATGACTGCCATGATCGCCCGTGGAGTGACGAAACTGTATCCGCGGGACGTCGGCGCTCCCATGCTGGCGCCAGCCTCACTTTGAATTACTAGAATCCTGCAAACCTCATTTCCGGTGAAAGCACACTGTGACCCGGTAGGAAAAATTGTTGCACCCCCTCCCCTTTTTGACTGATAGTTCAAACCACCGATCCTTTCCTTTGCCCTTTTACCAGAACTTTGGACTGCCTCCCCCTCTTTTACATTTTCTAGAGAAAACAAAACATTAACCACTACATTAGCATAGCAGTTGACACCAGAACTGTTTTCAAATTGAAAACCAACAACATCTTCAACAGAATCCTTTTTGTTTCTGCTGTGACCCTGCTACAGCACAGGCATTGTCCCCAGCAGTAATTCTGCAATGCCGGTAAGAATAGCTGTGGTGCCTACTGGACTCACTCACCCCCGCGGCGCCCCACGCCGTTATTTGCTGGGCGGCAACTTACTAGACATCACCTTCGTGCCATCTAGATTTCAGCGCGTTCTGCTGCCTTCGAACTATTCGCACAACAGACTGCTACTGACGACCCACCCCCAGGCAACATCTTCTGAATTTTCATAATTTGAAAGAACTAGTAACATGTCCTCATCAGGAATTTCCTCATGAAAAGTCTGCAATGATGATTCTTGTAACTCTATGGTCTCCAAACATTCGATAAATTCGCCATCAAGAGATTGATCAAAAAAATCATTCAAGTCATCTCCTCCTTGTGAGAATATTTCATTATTGGTGCTGTCAATTTCAATAAATGTATTGGATAATTCAAAAGAAATTGCCACGGTCTCTTCGTTGTTTAAATGTTTTTACTGTTTTTGTTTTGTTGTATATATTTATAAGTTATTAAAGTTTTATAATCCTACTACTTTGTTGGAGTGCTATATATTTTTAATGTGACACATAAATGTAAAAACTTTGATGTACAAAGAGTCATCCCTGGAATCTTCCGCTTCAGGCTCGGTCCCCTCCCCAATCACAATACAGGATGCTTTTCAGATAGTAGGAACACGTGTGGTGTGACGGATCTCATCGGGTGTGGGCCTTGATCTACTATAACTCCTTTGAAGAGGGGTGATTCTTTACAGCTGGGGCCATAAACTACATCTGCAGGGCTAGCTGATAGCCTGGACAATCAGACACAGAGGAAGAGGAGTGTCAGAGGGTGCGGTAGTGAATAGGGCGAAAGGGAGGTGTCGGGCGGGCACAGAGTGTGATTCTCAGGGAAGAGCAGCGCAGATGGGGAGAGGTTTATTGCCCATGCATAACACAGAGAGCGGGGGTGACCAGTGCCTGGGGAAGATGCTTGCGAGGGGGAGCCATGCTACGAATCGACAGCGTGCAGAGAGTGGGTCTGGTCAAGGCATCTAAAATGGCTGCCGTGCACGACAAAAGTGTGGCATTTCAAAAAAGGCAAGATGGCGCAAACAATGTTTTTCAACACTTCCTCATTTCCTTCGAATCGAACGTTAACAGACGTTGGTGCATATTACCAAAGTTAAGCGATATTTATCGCTAACGATGCTTACCAACGAATTTTTTACCGCTAAGCATCGTCAGAAATTATCGAAGATAAACCTTGCTATTATCAAGGTTTATCGCAAATGCGATAAAAAACGACCGCAATGCATTAATATCGCTGAAAACTCAGCGATATTCATGCATTACCGAGCTAATGCTCTTAGCCATGTTATCCACCTCCCATTGGATAACATGGCTAAGAACTGCTCAGGGCAGGTGTTAGTTTTTGGAGATATTCGCGCTTAGCGCGAATATCTCCAAAAGTTGGTAATAGGAGATATATATCTTGCATGTTGTAATGCAAATTATTGTGGTATATGGAACTCATACCATAATCTCTCAGGAAAGCAGAAACTGATCCTTTTGGGACCGCCTGAGAAGGCCTAGGGGGTGAGGGGTACTCTACTTTGCCCCCTTTTCACGTTCCGAACTATTTTATTTTACTCTCTTCTGTAATTACACAAAATAGCAGCGATAAGATGCATCAGAGACACACAGTGAGTGAAAGGAGGCCGGAGATGAAGAAGAGATGTCAAATACACATTGGAGATAATATAGTGGGAGAAGGGAAGTAAATATGAGTAAACTTACCATGTAACATAAAAATGTTGCACTCTATACTATAAGTCTCATTTTATACTACAATCACTTCGCTACAACCTCATAAATTAAAAATAAAAATGAATAATGTCTCAAACAATTTTTGATTTCTAAATATAAATTTATTCTTCTGAATTTTCTAAATTTGAAAGAACTAGTAACATGTCCTCATCAGGAATTTCCTCTTCAATCATCTCATCTGGAATCTCCTCATTAAAAGTCTGCAATGATGATTCTTGTAACTCTATGGTCTCCAAACATTCGATAAATTCGCCATCAACAGATTGATCAAAAAAATCATTCAAGTCATCTCCTCCTTGTGACAATATTTCATTATTGGTGCTGTCAATTTCAATCAATGTAGTGGAATCATTCAAGTCATCTCCTCCTTGTGACAATATTTCATTATTGGTGCTGTCAATTTCAATCAATGTAGTGGACAATTCAAAAGAAATTGCCACGGTCTCTTCATTGTGAGCCATTTTATTTTGAAATTGCTTGCTGTAAATTGCAGAAAAAAATAATCACTTTCATTTATCGTTTTTAGTAATACATAATATAAAACTAACTTTATCAAGTATTTAGTATAACAGAAGGACTGCAAATAAATAACAGAAAACATTTTTCAAATTATCTTCAAGTGTACAACATAGTTCCCCTTACAAATTAACAACTCACCTTTTTAAAAGTAGGAGAAGTGTTAGTACTGTGTAAATCAAACACCAGAAATTCACCACCAAAAATTCCTCACAAATGTACCTCAGACAGTAGTATCACAAAATGGCTGTGGTTTCCTCTCATTTGAGATATATACATAACCAATTAACTTTCATCACACACAAATACAAAACCAAAGTAACATTTTAATTGGTTCTAAATTTCAACACTTTCAAATGTGTTTTCCCCATGCAATTTTCCATAGGACATTTACATACGTCTACAGCCTGAATGGCTGAACGGAATTACACCAAACTTGGCAAAATGGTACATCAAACCTAAGAGGTCAGGAAGGATCTACTATGCCCCCTTATGGTCATTTGCCCCTTCGCTTCGGCCTCCTCTTGTCTCTCGATCCTACCGAGAGACAAGATGGCGGCCGCTACGGACTGTTTGGAATGTTTACAGACGCCGGAGAACCAATCAGCTTCGCAAAGCTCCGTAACGCGAAAAGTACGCGAAGCGGAGCGCTGTTACAGATATATATCTTTTTTTGAACGTTAATTTCTCAAAATCCACTGGAGCACATATATTGAGACCTAGCAAAGGCACATCGGGCTACCAGTCCCTAATATTTTGCCAAGTTTCGTGCAAATCCATTCAGCCGTTCGATTATTATTATTATTTTTTTTTTTTGCCCCGCGGGGCCCTTTTAAAACCTCCACATCAAACCTAGGGGGTCAGCGAGGATCTACTATGCCCCCTTATGGTCATTTGCCCCTTCGCTTTGGCCTCCTCTTGTCTCTCGATCCTACCGAGAGACAAGATGGCCGCCGCTACGGACTGTTTGGAATGTTCACAGACACGGGGGCTACCAGTCCCTACAATTTTGCCAAGTTTCGTGCAAATCCATTCAGCCGTTCGGGCTAAAAGTGAGGCCAACCGCCCTATGGGAAACTCAATGTTAAAAACACGTTTTGGGACCCCCCGTATTTCTCGGCCCCCCCTTGACGAAACCCCTCCAAATTTTCAGGGGCTGCTCAGAAACATAATGTTCCATTTTCCTGAAAATTTCAGCCAATTCCGTCCACAAACGCCAAAGTTATTAGACATAGAATTTTCAAAAATCCCATAGAGAAAAAATCCTAACTATATATACCTACTGGCGACCGCCAGTAGGTAATATATATATATATATATATATATATATATATATATATATTCACTGAAAAAACCATAGGTTATAGACCATATATAGTTAGGAATTAGCATTTACAAAACCTTGAAAATTCACTGAAAAAACCATAGGTTATAGACCATATATAGTTAGGAATTAGCATTTAAAAAACCTTTTTTTTACTCACACAAAACCATTGAAATTCCATATATAGTTAGTTAGTTGCACTAACTATATATCGCGCACCCGCAATCCACTGCTGATCATGTCACATATTACATCATTCATGACATGGTCAGTGACATCACTGATGACATCACTGATGACATCTCAAATGACATCACTGATGACATCACTGATGACAACATCCAGTGACTGTATGTTTCTGTAAAGTTAAAATATGTCTTACTATTGAAGAATGAGTGGAAGTATAAGTGTCTGGACGAAGGATTTAGTAGGTGCATGACTGAATGTATGAGGGAGTGATTAAATGTGTCTCACTGAGTGCATGGGTTAGTGACTAAACTGTCTTAATTTGTGCATCATTATGTCTGTTGTTCTGTAAACTGCTGCATGTGTGGATCAGTAGCTATATGATTAACCATATGGGTTATTGATTGATTGTCCAAGTATTTGTATGGGAGACTGAGTGTGTGTGTGTGGCTGGATGGGAGGTGTGTGACTCTGTGCAGATCAATGTGTACTTGTATCAATGATTGTATAAGAGAGTAAGAGAGTAAGTATGTGTTAGTATATGTTTGAAAATGTAAGGTGCTCTATGTTTAACTGTATAGACAAGAAAATGGAAGTGTGATTGATTCTTTACAGGACTGACTAGGTGTGTGAGTAATTTCATGGATGAGTGGCAGAGTGTGAGTGTCTGTATAGGTGTATGAGTGCATATGATAGTGTTGTAAAGATGAGTGATTGTATGTATGAATGATTGTATGGGTGAATAAGTGAATGTGTGTGTAGACGTAGGAATCAGTGAGTGCGTATGTAGTAAGTAGTATTGGTGTGTCAATGGTTTCAAAAATTATACTCTGTATTTAACACTGGGTGTAACAGAGGTTATATTAAAATGTGAGGAGATGCATTGTATTGTCACATGAATGATATCATCAGTAATGTGGTCATTGATGTCAAATGAGATGTCATCAGTGATGTCATCAGTGATGTCATTTTAGATGTCATCAGTGATGTCATCAGTGATGTCACTGACCATGTCATGAATGATGTAATATGTGACATGATCAGCAGTGGATTGCGGGTGCGCGATATATAGTTAGTGCAACTAACTAAATATATATGGAATTTCAATGGTTTTGTGTGAGTAAAAAAGGTTTTTTAAATGCTAATTCCTAACTATATATGGTCTATAACCTATGGTTTTTTCAGTGAATTTTCAAGGTTTTGTAAATGCTAATTCCTAACTATATATGGTCTATAACCTATGGTTTTTTCAGTGAATTTCATTGGTTTTTTAAAAGCTAATATCTATATCTGTAAAATATATTCTTTTTTACGTGACGTATCACGTAGCCACGTGAGACGCCTCATGACACGTCGCATAACCGTGACGTATCGGCTCTGCAGCGCAAACAAAACCCGTAACGTAAGCGCGCCGGAGCACGCTTACAGATATATATATCTTTTTTAACCTTAATTAGACAAAATCCACACGTGCACATATCTTGAGGCCTTGCAAAGGCACATCAAACAAACAGTCCCTACAATTTTTCAAACTTTTCTTGATAATCTATTCCATTATTTTTTTTTTTACTGTTTCTCTTGTTACGCTTACCGGGACGCTATCCGGTACGCGAACCGGACGCTCCAAAAACACAAGATGGCGGACTCCCGTTACGCTGCCGGTTAGCTGCCCGGTTCGCGTACCGGGAAGCGCCTCTACCGCGAAAAATTGCAATTTTATTTTTTTTGCCCCGCGGGGGACTTTAATATCCCCCTCATCAATCCTAGGGGATCAGGAGGGGTTTTCCTTGCCCTCTTTCCTTCATTTCCCCCTTCGTTTTTCACCACATCTTGTCTCTCGAACCTACCGAGAAACAAGATGGCGGCAGCTCCGGACTGTTTACAATGTTGACAGCTACGCTGCCGGTTAGCTGCCCGGTTAGCTGCCCGGTGAGCTGCCCGGTTCGCGTATTATTATTTTTTTTTTTGCCCCGCGGGGCACTTTAATATCCCCCTCATCAATCCTAGGGGGTCAGGAGGGGTCTACCTTGCCCCCTTTCCTTCATTACCCCCTTCGTTTTTCACCACATCTTGTCTCTCGATCCTACCGAGAGACAAGATGGCGGCCGCTCCGGACTGTTTAGAATGTTGACAGACACCGGAGAGCCAATCAGCTTCGCTTCACGAAGTTCCGTTACGCGTCAGGTACGCGAACCGGGGCGCTGCCCGGAGCGCGCTTACAGATATATATCTTTTTTTGAACGTTAATTTCTCAAAATCCACTGGAGCACATATATTGAGACCTAGCAAAGGCACATCGGGCTAACAGTCCCTACAATTTTGCCAAGTTTCGTGCAAATCCATTCAGCCGTTCGGGCTAAAAGTGAGGCCAACCGCCCTATGGAAATTAACATTGGAAAAACACGTTTTGGGACCCCCCTTTTTTCTCGGCCCCCCCTTGACAAACCCCCCCCCCCAAATTTTCAGGGGCTGTCAGAAACAAAATGTTCCATTTTCCTGAAAATTTCAGCCAATTCCGTCCACAAACGCCAAAGTTATTAGACATAGAATTTTCAAAAATCCCATAGGGAAAAAATCCTAACTATATATACCTACTGGCGACCGCCAGTAGGTAATATATATTACCTACTGGCGGTCGCCAGTAGGTATATATAGTTAGGATTTTTTCTCTATGGGTTTTTTGAAAATTCTATGTCTAATAACTTTGGCGTTTGTGGACGGAATCGGCTGAAATTTTCAGGAAAATGGCACATTTTGTTTCTGAGCAGCCCTTGAAAATTTGGGGGGGGTTCGTCCAGTGGGGGCCGAGAAAAAAGGGGGGTCCCAAAACGTGTTTTTAACATTGAGTTTTCCATAGGGCGGTTGGCCTCACTTTTAGCCCGAACGGCTGAATGGATTTGCACGAAACTTGGCAAAATTGTAGGGACTGGTAGCCCGATGTGCCTTTTGTAGGTCTCAATATATGTGCTCCAGTGGATTTTGAGAAATTAACGTTTAAAAAAAGATATATATCTGTAACAGCGGACCGGTTAGCGCTCTGGTTCGCGGACTTTTCGCGCAACGGAGCTTTGTGAAGCGAAGCTGATTGGTTCTCCGGCGTCTGTCAACATTCCAAACAGTCCGTAGCGGCCGCCATCTTGTCTCTCGGTAGGATCGAGAGACAAGAGGAGGTCAAAACAAAGGGGGAAATAACTATAAGGGGGCATAGTAGATCCTCGCTGACCCCCTAGGTTTGATGTGGAGGTTTTAAAAGGGCCCCGCGGGGCAAAAAAAAAACAAAATAATAATAATCGAACGGCTGAATGGATTTGCACGAAACTTGGCAAAATATTAGGGACTGGTAGCCCGATGTGCCTTTGCTAGGTCTCAATATATGTGCTCCAGTGGATTTTGAGAAATTAACGTTGAAAAAAAGATATATATCTGTAACAGCGCTCCGCTTCGCGTACTTTTCGCGTTACGGAGCTTTGCGAAGCTGATTGGTTCTCCGGCGTCTGTCAACATTCCAAACAGTCCGTAGCGGCCGCCATCTTGTCCCTCGGTAGGATTGAGAGACAAGAGGAGGCCAAAGCGAAGGGGGAAATGACCATAAGGGGGCATAGTAGATCCTTCCTGACCTCTTAGGTTTGATGTACCATTTTGCCAAGTTTGGTGTAATTCCGTTCAGCCATTCAGGCTGTAGACGTATGTAAATGTCCTATGGAAAATTGCATGGGGAAAACACATTTGAAAGTGTTGAAATTTAGAACCAATTAAAATGTTACTTTGGTTTTGTATTTGTGTGTGATGAAAGTTAATTGGTTATGTATATATGTCAAATGAGAGGAAACCACAGCCATTTTGTGATACTACTGTCTGAGGTACATTTGTGAGGAATTTTTGGTGGTGAATTTCTGGTGTTTGATTTACACAGTACTAACACTTCTGCTACTTTTAAAAAGGTGAGTTGTTAATTTGTATGGGGAACTATGTTGTACACTTGAAGATAATTTGAAAAATGTTTTCTGTTATTTATTTGCAGTCCTTCTGTTATACTAAATACTTGATAAAGTTAGTTTTATATTATGTATTACTAAAGACGATAAATGAAAGTGATTATTTTTTTCTGCAATTTACAGCAAGCAATTTCAAAATAAAATGGCTCACAATGAAGAGACCGTGGCAATTTCTTTTGAATTGTCCAACACATTGATTGAAATTGAGAGCACCAATAATGAAATATTGTCACAAGGAGGACATGACTTGTATGATTCCATTAGATTGATTGAAATGGACAGCACCAAGAATGAAATATTGTCACAAGGAGATGACTTGAATGATTCCACTACATTGATTGAAATTGAGAGCACCAATAATGAAATATTGTCACAAGGAGGAGATGGCTTGTATGATTCCATTAGATTGATTGAAATGGACAGCACCAATAATGAAATATTGTCACAAGGAGGAGATGACTTGAATGATTCCACTACATTGATTGAAATTGAGAGCACCAATAATGAAATATTGTCACGAGGAGATGACTTGAATGATTCCACTACATTGATTGAAATTGACAGCACCAATAATGAAATATTGTCAGAAGGAGGAGATGACTTGAATGATTTTTTTGATCAATCTCTTGATGGCGAATTTATCGAGTGTTTGGAGACCATAGAGTTACAAGAATCATCATTGGAGACTTTTAATGAGGACATTGCTGATGAGGACATGTTACTAGTTCTTTCAAATTTAGAAAATTCTGAAGAATAAATTTATATTTAGAAATCAAAAATTGTTTGAGACATTATTCATTTTTATTTTTAATTTATGAGGTTGTAGCGAAGTGATTGTAGTATAAAATGAGACTTATAGTATAGAGTGCAACATTTTTATGTTACATGGTAAGTTTACTCATATTTACTTCCCTTCTGCCACTATATTATCTCCAATGTGTATTTGACATGTCTTCTTCATCTCCGGCCTCCTTTCTCTCACTGTGTGTCTCCGATGCATCTTATCGCTGCTATTTTGTGTAATTACAGAAGAGAGTAAAATAAAATAGTTCGGAACGTGAAAAGGGGGCAAAGTAGAGTACTCCTCACCCCCTAGGCCTTTTTAGGCGGTCCCAAAAGGATCAGTTTCTGCTTTCCTGAGAGATTATGGTATGAGTTCCATATACCACAATAACTTGCATTACAACATGCAAGATATCTATCTCCTATTACCAACTTTTGGAGATATTCGCGCTAAGCGCGAATATCTCCAAAAAGTAACACCTGCCCTGAGCAGTTCTTAGCCATGTTATCCAATGGGAGGTGGATAACATGGCTAAGAGTATTAGCTCGGTAATGCATGAATATCGCTGAGTTTTTAGCGATATTCATGCATTGCGGCCGTTTATTATCGCATTTGCGATAAACCTTGATAATAGTAAGGTTTATCTTCGATAATTTCTGACGATGCTTAGTGGTAAAAAATTGGTTGGTAAGCATCGTTAGCGATAAATATCGCTTAACTTTGGTAATATGCCCCAACGTCTGTTAACGTTCGATTCGAAGGAAATGAGGAAGTGTTGAAAAACATTGTCTGCGCCATCTTGCCTTTTTTGAAATGCCACACTTTTGTCGTGCACGGCAGCCATTTTAGATGTCTTGACCAGACTCACTCTCTGCACGCTGTCGATTCGTAGCATGGCTCCTCACCCTCGTAAGCATCTCCCCCAGGCACTGGTCACCACCGCTCTCTGTCTTATGCATGGGCAATAAACCTTCCCCCATCTGCGCTGCTCTTCCCTGAGAATCACACTCTGTGCCCGCCCGACACCTCCCTTTCGCCCTATTCACTACCGCACCCTCTGACACTCCTCTTCCTCTGTGTCCGATTGTCCAGGCTATCAGCTAGCCCTGCAGATGTAGTTTATGGCTCCAGCTGTAAAGATTCACCCCTCTTCAAAGGAGTTATAGTAGATCAAGGCCCACACCCGATGAGATCCGTCACACCACACGTGTTCCTACTATCTGAAAACCATCCTGTATTGTGATTGGTGAGGGGACCGAGCCTGAAGCGGAAGATTCTAGGAATGACTCTTTGTACATCAAAGTTTTTACAATTATGTGTCACATTAAAAATATATAGCACTCCAACAAAGTAGTAGGAATATAAAACTTTAATAACATATAAATATATACAACAAAACAAAAACAGTAAAAACATTTAAACAACGAAGAGACCGTGGCAATTTCTTTTGAATTCCTGATGAGGACATGTTACTAGTTCTTTCAAATTATGAAAATTTAGAAGATGTTGCCTGGGGGTGGGTCGTCAGTAGCAGTCTGTTGTGCGAATAGTTCCAAGGCAGCAGAACGCGCTGAAATCTAGATGGCACGAAAGTGATGTCTAGTAAGTTGCCGCCCAGCAAATAACGGCGTGGGGCGCCGCGGGGGTGAGTGAGTCCAGTAGGCACCACAGCTATTCTTACCGGCATTGCAGAATTACTGCTGGGGACAATGCCTGTGCTGTAGCAGGGTCACAGCAGAAACAAAAAGGATTCTGTTGAAGATGTTGTTGGTTTTCAATTTGAAAACAGTTCTGGTGTCAACTGCTATGCTAATGTAGTGGTTAATGTTTTGTTTTCTCTAGAAAATGTAAAAGAGGGGGAGGCAGTCCAAAGTTCCGTTAAAAGGGCAAAGGAAAGGATCGGTGGTTTGAACTATCAGTCAAAAAGGGGAGGGGGTGCAATAATTTTTCCTACCGGGTCACACTGTGCTTTCACCGGAAGTGAGGTCTGCAGGATTGTAGTAATTCAAAGTGAGGCTGGCGCCAGCATGGGAGCGCCGACGTCCCGCGGATACAGTTTCGTCACTCCACGGGCGATCATGGCAGTCATTCCCCATCGGGGGTCGGAGACTCCCGCGGCTCCTCTAGAATCTTCAAGGTCGTGGAGGACTACGGTGGTGGAGTCAACCAGTGACCGGGCCATTTCTTTATGTTGGGCCCGCTCTTGCCAGGTCGACCGCCATTTTGAGAGTTCGGCAGCTACCGGCGATCGCGGGGTCACATGAGCGGACGGGCTCCACCCTGCCGGGCGAGACGTTGCAGCATGGCCACAGTGGAAGAACCGTTATCTAGGTCGTTCCGAAACTGTGCAGCACTGTAGTTGTTAGGATGCCACCGCCTGGAGCGCTGAGGGTGCAGCTGGGAAGCCTCCACCTGGGGAGGCGGGAGAGGCCTGTTCGCACCGTCTCTCCCTCCCAGTGCACCCCACGGCGTCTCGCTTGAGATTTGTTATGGCCGGACCAGGCGATGAGGACGAGGGGGGGGTCGGAGGCATGTGCAAGACATCCCCCTCCAGTGTTGTCGCAGCCATTATAAAAGAAAGAAGTGTCCCGTCCGTCTTCGGGCCGGGCTTCCGGTGGATGTCGGCCGGACGCCCCTGGCTCTGGCCCCATGAACGGGTTTCTTGGTTTATCGGCTGCAGCCGGATCCCGTCGGCCTCGGCCCCCCGACCGTTGGTGGTCGGACCGGAAGAGCATGTGGCGGGACTACCTGCAACTCTCAAGGGCCACCGCGGCCGGACTGGGAGAGAGAGGGGAGGGTCGAGGAGACATTCCCCCCCCTGCAACTGTTCAGCGTTGTAAAGGCAATCCCCTGGCCGGGTCCCGCTGGTCTCGGCCTCTCCTCCGGCTACACCCTACGTTAGGATCTCCTGGCCGAGGCGTGGCGGCAGGACCTGCCTTATATGGGCTGCTCCCGGCTGGGCGTAGCCGGAACCCTGCCCCACCTTGGAAGTTTCCAGAGTGGGGGTGGATGTTCTACTGACTTGCATTTTCCCTAGTCTATCGATTTTTTTGGCGTGGCAGGCGGTGGGACAGCGAGGGGTGATTTGATTTCTCTTACTGTTTTTCTGGTCTCTCACCACTGGCATATTTTAAAGTTTTCTTGTTTCTAGGACATTAATAGGTTTTATCATTACGTTATGTTATCGTTTCTTTGTTCGTTGTTTAATAAAAGTTCATGTTCATCAGTGGCCTACTGATTTTCGTTTTCCTATTTTTTTCTTTCCAGGTTGTTTCATGGTAAAGTTTCTGTTAACAGGATACAGTGATCACTTCGTTATTATTGCATATGTCCTTTTCACTAGGGGTGCTCTCTGGTCGGGCCAGATGACGTATCTCTAGTAAATGGTCCGGGTGAAAAAGGTGCATCAATCAGTGGGGAGTAGATAGGCATGACAGATTACAACGGGGGAGAAAGGTCCGCATTACATACCCTTTCACTACTTGCAAAGATTTTCCTACGTTTATTTGCAAACAGGGAATACCTCCAAAAAGAACTAATTCCCAAACAGTCAATGTTCGGACAATCAATCAATCAATGAGGAATGAAATAGGTACGACGTGTTAAAGGCTTGCGTTACCTACCCTTCACTATCTGCAAAGGGAGATAGAATATTCCTATTCTTCCTCGTTTGCAGGTAGAGAAGATCGTTAAGAGAATTAACTTCGAACAATTCAATGCTCGATTGAAACAATCAACAAGGGGTACTGTGAACACAAATGAACGCCGCTTATATACATACGCATTGCTATTTTCAACAGGTTGTTCCTAATGTTTCTATTTTAGCGAGGTCAAAAGAGATCCCATTAGTGGCCTACTGATTTTGCTTGATTCCTTTTGTTTTTTTACACGATTTTTCGCTATCTGCAAAGAGTAAACAGAGTATTGCGACTCTGTGCTTGTTTGTAAATAGAGAATGAACCAAAGAGAACAATCAATCAAATGGAGAGAGAAGCAGGCACGACGGATTACAAAGGGGGAAAGGGCTGCGTTAACTACCCTTCACTATCTGCAAAGAGAGAGTACTCCTAATAGAAATGAGGGGTGGGGGGCAGCAATCAAAGCAGATCAGTGTGCATAAACACGAAAAAAAAAATTCTTACCACGTACTTGACATTCTACAGCTTATGATATTTGCTATTAAAAAACCATTGAAATTCACTGAAAAAACCATAGGTTATAGACCATATATAGTTAGGAATTAGCATTTACAAAACCTTGAAAATTCACTGAAAAAACCATAGGTTATAGACCATATATAGTTAGGAATTAGCATTTAAAAAACCTTATTTTACTCACACAAAACCATTGAAATTCCATATATAGTTAGTTGCACTAACTATATATTGCGCACCCGCAATCCACTGCTGATGATGTCACATATTACATCATTCATGACATGGTCAGTGACATCACTGATGACATCACTGATGACATCTCAAATGACATCACTGATGACATCACTGATGACATCTCATTTGACATCAATGACCACATCACTGATGATATCATTCATGTGACAATACAATGCATCTCCTCACATTTTAATATAACCTCTGTTTCACCCAGTGTTAAAAACAGAGTATAATTTTTGAAACCATTGACACACCAATACTAGTTACTACATACGTACTCACTGATTCCTACGTCTACACACACATTCACTCATTCACCCATACAATCATTCATACATACAATCACTCATGTTTACAACACAATCATATGCACTCATACACCTATACAGACACTCACACTCTGCCACTCATCCATGGAGTTACTCACACACCTAGTCAGTCCTGTAAAGAATCAATCACACTTCCATTTTCTAC
Source organism: Lissotriton helveticus (assembly GCF_964261635.1). NCBI lineage: Eukaryota > Metazoa > Chordata > Amphibia > Caudata > Salamandridae > Lissotriton > Lissotriton helveticus. The sequence continues at coordinate 957,674,995 of NC_136071.1, forward strand.
TCTATACAGTTAAACATAGAGCACCTTACGTTTTCAACCATATACTAACACATACTTACTCTCTTATACAATCATTGATACAAGTACACATTGATCTGTACAGAGTCACACACCTCCCAGCCAGCCACACACACACTCAGTCTCCCATGCAAATACTTGGGCAATCAATCAATAACCCATATAGTTACTCATATAGCTACTGATCAACACATGCAGCAGTTTACAGAACAACAGACATAATGATGCACAAATTAAGACAGTTTAGTCACTAACCCATGCACTCAGTGAGACACATTTAATCACTCACTCATACATTCAGTCATGCACCTACTAAATCCTTCGTCCAGACACTTATACATCCACTCATTCTTCAATATGTAAGACATATTTTAACTTTACAGAAACATAGTCACTGGATGTTGTCATCAGTGATGTCATCAGTGATGTCATTTGAGATGTCATCAGTGATGTCATCAGTGATGTCACTGACCATGTCATGAATGATGTAATATGTGACATCATCAGCAGTGGATTGCGGGTGCGCAATATATAGTTAGTGCAACTAACTATATATGGAATTTCAATGGTTTTGTGTGAGTAAAATAAGGTTTTTTAAATGCTAATTCCTAACTATATATGGTCTATAACCTATGGTTTTTTCAGTGAATTTTCAAGGTTTTGTAAATGCTAATTCCTAACTATATATGGTCTATAACCTATGGTTTTTTCAGTGAATATATATATATATATATATATATATATATATAATTGTGCTTAACATTACCTATTTTGACCTTTTTGTTACTAGGAAGATTTGTATCCTAAAACAGAAACTGTTTGAAGTCGGGCCAAGATAACCATTTAGCCTTGAAACTTGGGTGACAGCAACGCCCACATCATACGTGGGCCAATAAGCCCAAAGTGGACACTACTGGGAGTTACTAGCTGCAGCAGGTTACTAATGATGCAGGAATATTAAAGGAATACCATGGTTCACAGATTTTCTACAGTAAACATTACCTGCTCAAATGCATACAAAATGTCCACTTGTAAAAAGCTCACAAATGATAAATAAACAGAGGGATCACTATGAAAATGTTGATTTCTGTTAGACTTGGCATCTTTTGGCATGTTTCCACTGAGTTTTGGCTTTCTTACCACCTGGTTTTGACTTTGTTTTTGCTGGTGTAATGATTCTGTGCACTTTTCTCACTGCTGACCAGTAGTAAAGTGTAAGTGCTCCTGTAGTAAAATGTGTTATGGATTGGTGTTTCCATGATTTGCCTATTTGATTTATGTGTCAGTCCCCAGTAAAGTGCACTGCGAGTGCCAGGGCACGTAAATCAAATGCTGTTGGTGGGCTGCAGCACTGGATTGTGCTACCCACGCGAACAGCCCGTAAAGTGTAACTCTGGCCTGCCATTGCAGAGCCTGTATGCAGTCTGGGACTGCCATGTCAACTTGGCAAGTGCACCCACTTGCCAGCTCCTAAACCTTCCCTTTTCTACAAGTTAGTCACCCCTAAGGTAGGCCTAAGGTATCCCTGTGGGCAGGGTGCTTTGTATGTGAAAGGTAGGACATGCCCTGGTGTGTGTGGCATGTCCTGATAGTGAATTACAGCCAATCTCGTTTTTCAATATTGCAAGGCTACCTGTTCCCATAGGCCAGAATGGGCAGTTTGATTATGACCTCTTATAACCCTAACTGACCAAGGGAACATGGTAGAAAAACAAAATTAGTATGCCTGAACTCAGAAAGATACAATACTTCTTTGAGTGAAGTTGGTTTTAACATTCTGTGTTTGAAAATACCACTTTTAGAAAGTTGTATTTTCTTGCCTAACCATCCAGCCTGCCTCTGCTAGGTTGTGTATTGCATGTCTGGTTTGTGAGTGACAGGGGCTGGGGTGGCTCCAAGAGACACGGTGAGTCAGGACAGGGCTGAATAGACCCATCTACGTGTAGAGTGGTGGGAGGGGGAGCACCTGGGACCTGAATAGGACTGTGCCTGCCTTCCACAATGCTGGCTCCACCTTCTGTGGTGCGTCTGATGTCCCTGGCCCACACTATCAAAGGAAAAGCAGGAGTCTTGTAAACAAAGTGATCCAAGACTGAACAGAACTGGTTTGGACTAGGTAGAGGACCCTCTGCCTTCAGAGGACAAACAATTTGGTGATATAAATATTGGGGCCCAAACCCCAGAACTGTAGAACTCTTCGGGATCAAGAAGACTGCCAAGAAGAAGAGCTGGAGAAGCTGTGAGAAGGAACTACCACTTTGCTGTGTGCTTAGATGTGTTGGCCTGCAGTGGCTGCTTCTATTTTGTGCAGTGAACGGACAGGACTGAACTTTCTGCAACCTACTTTTGTGAGTTTCTCCAAGGGCTTGAGGTAGAGCTTGCCCCCTGTTCAAGAAGTCTCAGGAACAGCAAAGACTTCAAGCTCTTCTGCCCTCAGCACTGGGAACTGGGTGTTTTGTGCTGCAACAGAAGAACAGCATCTCGATGTTGTCGATGACGCCGCTGCCGACTTAGGAGTCCATTAGGATGGCGGGCGGACTTTGACCACCCGCCATCCTTTCGGTGAAAGGGACCACCCGCCATAAGGGCGGGGATCCCGTGGGCAGCATTAGGATGCACCGGCCACAGTGGCAGGTGCATCCTGCATTCCTACCATTGTGGCGGGCAGTGCACTCAGCACTGCCCGCCACAATGGCAGGAAGGCATGCTGGGCACTTGCATGCCCAGCATGTCAGGCACCGCACGGTGCCTGCCATGCTGTGCATGGAATGCTGGGGGGTACCATAGGTACCCCCCATGTGCACCCCCCACCCTCCCCGGAGCCCCTGGAGACCCGCAACGGGCCCCTGCAGGGAGTCTCCGCATGCCTTTCCGTGGCGGCATTGCCGACACGGAAAGGCATTGTTTAAAGCCCATGCTAATATGGCTGGCGGTGTCTGATAGACACCGCCACCATATAAACCCTTTTCAGCCCCGGTCGCCTTGCGACCGGGGCGGAAAAGCGGCAGACGGTCTTTCCGTCCGCCGCGGACCCCCCAGCCATACTAATATGGCGGGGGGTCATTCCGGGGCGGATGGCGGGCGGATTTCCCCCGCCAGGCTGGCGGTGACCACCGCTGGCCTGGCGGGGGCAATCCACCCGCCATCCTAATGGGCACCTTAGTGTCCTGACTGCAACACTGCACCGCGACCCTGGTCTCACCGACAATGCCTGCTGGTGCCCCCATGAGCCGCTGCTTGCACTGCGACCTGTGGGCACCGCACTCCGCACTGCCTCACTTCTTGATGACGCGGTGGTATCCCTGACGATGCCGCTCCATGCCGGAATTGACGACGCTGCTTGCACCGTGTTTCAAGGGCACCACTCATAAAGGTACCCAACGCACCGCCCTCAAACCCGCACTGCAGCCTTTGCCTACCAACACCGGTGCCATTGATTCCAGTTCGTCAGCTGACGACACCGCTTCAGCAACGACGACGACGCTGCTTGTACTGTGACCTGCCAGCCCCGTGACGAGCGCCGCCTTCATCTCGTACCGCGACCCTGGTCTCATCGACGATGCCATCTGACGCCGCCACCAAGCCGCTGCTCATACCACGACCTGAGAGCATCGCACACCGCACCACTGCACATCGAACCGCAGCACCCAGCGCCTGCCAACACCGGCGCTCCTGACTTCACCAAAGAGGAGTTCGATCTGCAACGCATGTGACTTCGAGGGCCCGACAATTCCTGAACTGACCTCCGAAACCAACGCCTGCGGACGCCGTGCTTTCGGAAGCTCAATGAGAGGTTGCGGCCGCCCTGTATTTCTGAAAGGTACTATTTGCGGGTATTCCCGACACTGGACAGTGACGTATTTGATCACGAGGCTGTGATAGTCCCGTACAGGGATATCGACATCAAGGAACTGTGTATCAAGGTTATTTTGATAACTGAAGATTTCTAAGTACTGTATTGTGGATTTTTATTGTTTTGGTTTTGTTTTAAATATATAAAAATATTCGATATTTTTCTAAACTGGTGTGGTGTCCTTTTGTAGTGCTTACACTGTATTACAGTTGGTTATGTGCAGCTGCTTTACACACTGCCTCTAAGATAAGCTTGACAGCTCACGCCAAGCTACCAAGGGGGTGAGCAGGGGTAATTTTTGGACTGTAACTTCCTTATCCTGACCAGGAAGAAGGGTCCCTACTTGGACAGAGGTGCAAGTCCTTGCCAACTAGAGACCCCCATTTCTAACAATTTCTGTATTTTGTTCCAAAGTCCAGCTACCAAACTCAGAATGGCACAGTAAAGATGTAGTAATATGGTACGGCATTGATGCCACCTAGTGCTGGATTACCAATTATGTGGGTTGTGAAAAATTAGGGCTATTGATGAGGGAAGGTAGAATCCCCACTCAGGCAACAACCAGATCCCTTGTCAAGGGAGAGCCACAAAAGTCACTAAATTAGCCTGTGCTTAATCCTCTGGTAGCTTGGCACAAACCAGTTAAGTCAAAATGTAAAGTATTCATGCAGCGCACAAGCAGTAATAAAGTGAAAACACAACATAAGAAAATTCCCAACCAAATTTAGAAAGTTTGAGAACAAATTAATTAATACAGTGATACTGGAACAACAAGCAGTAGAAATGGAGACATTCAACTTTAAAGCTTTAAGTAGATATAGCACCTAAAAGCACAAAGCGCCACTCGCGGTCCTCTGATCGTGCTAGAATAAGGGAAAGTTATAAGTTCAGGCCAACTGCAAAGAAGAGTGGTCCTTGTTACACGGACCAGGTTTGTCCCACTGAAAAACATATTTTCTGAAAGTCCAGCGCAAAGATTTCCATTAGCTGTGGAGGAGACAGCGGAGAACAGTGAGATCATCATGGGTGGGCATCACGTGAAGTGCAACAAGGCATTGCAGATGGTCATCACTATATTGCAAAGGTCCAATCTCATCAGGTATCGCAGATAGTTGTTGCTGGAGCTTCACATTGGGGGTCAAAGTGTGCTGTCATTGCAGTGGCACAAATTACATATTTTGCATTGCCAGTCATAACTGGCGGTCTCTGTAGCACAGAGTTGGGTTCACACAAGCTTTTCATTGGCAGTCGATGTATGGGGCAGAGTCTTGGCATGAACAGGCTTGTTCTTGGTCACAGGAGCACAAAACGTCATTATTTCAAATTTTTTTAGAGAAGAGTGCACTCTGTGTCAAGAGCCGGGCTTCCAGGTTTCGCTGGGATAACGTCTTAGGTTGAAGATAAAGCCATTTATCACCAGAGATAGGAGTGGATGCCAGAATTACATCCTGGAGTGTAGAACTGCTCCAGGGAATAGCCAAGTGAAGAGGAAAAATCTGGAGTCCAGAAAACCCTTAGTCTTGTCCAAACTGGAATCTGGATTCAGGAGATGATCTTCAGAGCAGGATGGTGAGAAGAAACTGGAGACTTCGAAGACACAGCGAAACCAGGAGCGAGCAACAAAGCCACAATTGTGACACAACTTGCCTAATGATGGAGTTTATTTTTATAGTGGCAAACTGGAAATCTCTGGGTAAGGAAAGGTTCAGCCATCTTAAATTCAGATGAAGGTAAGGAAAAAAATATACATACAAATCTGTAATGCATATTACAGAAAAAACAGGGTGCAGCTATTTGGAGCTTTCAAAATTGTACAAAAATACAGAGGGAAGAGAAGCTGTTCTGTGGAAAACTGTTTGGGGTTGGTTCAACCAGTCCAAGTACTTTTATTTATGATTAACTAGACATGTGGTTTGTAGAAGATTCTGTTAAATTATCCCCACTGCTTTCATGGATTTCCGTTTGGTGTGGGGACCACACAGCTTTTGATAGCGCAATAATCCAGGATTTTCTTGATTGTGCCCTAGGACATAAGATACAATGATTGGCATATATGAAGAATTTGGCAACTAAACTGGATCATCCTGAATTGTAATATACTCCCCCGTCTAGTGTTAAAGCCGACAGGAAATGGATGAAATTTGTTTTTTTGCTAAACTATGGATATGAGGTAAACTAGGGCCCTGGAGAAACCAAATATGAGCTTATAAGATAATAAAATCGAATTTAGGAGTTGAAACGTATCTTACTTTGGTCAAAAATCAATGGGACAGATCTTTGCTCACAAGGTTTCGAGTGCAGTCTATGTTTCCCTCCTGGACAATATGAACGTAATTTCATTTTAATTTGTCAATGTGATGGAATTACCCTATAAACTTTGGGCCATCTGGTAGTATTCTGCCCGATGTATCACTACCCGTGTAAAAGCTACCTGTTTTAAGGTCTAGGGGTTTTCATCAGTATATGCCTGCTTTTTTACATTAACAGATGTTGGCAGATTCAACTGTTATAGCAGCTGTTGTGTCCTTTATAGAAAGAGCTAATCTTTGAATGCTGCTATAAACATGTAAATATCCCATTATATGCACTAAAGTAAGATGTCTTTTTTATCTTAGTTTTGAAAATCAAGTATAATATAATCTTATTAAAAATGTATACTTATTTATAGTCTTCTTTTTATGATGAGTGAGGTATTGCTTGTTATTTTTACTTGTTTTTTATGATTATTGATTATTAATTGTATAAAGGATTATTGATTGATGTGGATACATGTTACAAATGGGGGTCTCTAATTGGTAATGGCATGCACCCTGTCCAAGTAGGGACCCTTACTTCTAGTCAGGATAAGAGCATCACACAGCTACAATACCCCCTGCTCACCCGCTTGGTAGCTTGGCACGAGCAGTCAGGCTTATCTCAGGGACAATGTGTAAAGCATTTGTACCTAAACACATAGTAACAAAGAGAGAACACACCAGTTTAGAAAAGAAGCCAATATTTATCCAATCAAAACTAGACAAAAATGAGAAAAATCCAAATATCACTTTTAGCAAGATAGCTGCAAAAATATTGTTCCCAGAAAACAATAGTTCCAACTGAGGCTATCTCAATGACAGGTACAAATCCAAAGTATAGTGCAGACCCCGAGGTGCACGGGCCGGCCACGGAGTCACATGGACCCTCAGACAAACAGTACCTTTTGTGATGATACAAACAACGGTGTCCCACGGCATTGGGGAGGTGATGCACTGCCTGTGCTGGGCAGCATTGGTTCCTTACTACCATAGAGTGAGGTGAGGCATTGGTTCCTCACTGCCATAGGGGAGGTGAGGCATTGATTCCTTACTGCTACGCAGGGGATGTGAGGCCATGGTTCCTGAATGTTGCAGGGGAGAAGAGACGTCAGTTCCTTACTGTGCAGGGGAGGTGATGCAGCATCAGTTATGTGTCAGTTCCTTACGACAGTGCAGAGTCAGGCAGTCGTCCACATTGGTTATCTACTCCATGATGGTGCGAGGGAGGTGTTGGCATTGGTCAGCGTCGGGCAGTGCTTCAAGCATTCCATAACCAGTGCCTAAGACCACATACAGGCAGAAGCCTCAGTGACAAAGTTGGAGTTGATGCGCAGACTGCTTTGGCCGGCTTTGGGGCTGCAGTGTCTTCGGGGTCAGTGCTGCATTACAGGACCGGGAATCCTTTTCTTGAGGTTTGCAGCCCAACAAACACTTTCAGTGGCCCATAACTGGAATTGGCACCACTTGGCTGGTCCAAACTCACAGCAGAAGAGCTCAAGGGGACTGCAAGTGAAGACTGTGATAGCCCTGAGATCTCCAACAGGAGACAAGCACACTCAAGCTCTTGGAGAAACTTGGAAAAGCAGGTTACAAAGTAAAGAGACAGAAGCAGCAACTGCAGGCCAACCCAGCAAAGCAACACACAGCAAAGGGTTAACACTCCTCCTGACAGCTCTTCAGCTCTTCTTCTTGGTTGAGTCATACGTTCCAGAAGTGCTCTAAAGCTCTGGGGACAGAGCTGCACTACATATACTACTTTCAGCCTTTGAAGTATTTAGGCTTCAACAAAAGTCTCTCTTGCTTAGTAGGGCCAGTTCTGTCCTCCCTGGTCCAGCCACACTACAGGAGTTGGAGACAGCATTGTGAACGCCCGGCACAGCCCTATTCAGGTGCAGGTGACAGCTCCTCTTAGTACTCTAGCTCAGGAAGCCAGCAGGACATTCAAAACACACCAGTGCCTGTCCTAACATTCTCACATACTGCACCCTTCCCATAGGGGTGCCTTACATCCTTACATGTATTGAAAGGGAAGGTTAGGGCCTGGCAAGTGGGTGCATTTGACAGGTCAACCTGGCAGTTTAAAACTGCACTCACAGACACTGCAATGGCAGGTTCAAGACAAGTTTTTAGGGCTACTCGTGTGTGGCACAACCAGTGAAGCAGGCCCACAATACCATTTGATTTACAGTTCCTGGGCATGCACAGTTCACTTTACTAGGGACTAACCAGTAAATGGAGTATGCCAATCATGGATAACTAATCAGAATCAGCATTTACACAGAGAGCATATGCACTTTAGCACTGATTAGCAGTGGTAAAGTTGGCAGAGTCCTAAAGCCAACAAAAACAGGATCAGAAAAATAGAAGACAAAAGCTTTTGGGGTAAACCTGCAAAAATGGCCAGGTCCAACAGTCTACCTGATTATGCAGCCTGATTATGCAGAATAATATTCATTACTTAACCTGCATGAGGCGTATGTCAGGAGTTCGCATAAAGGAGTTGCCCCTAGTGCCTGTATGGTGCCCAATTCAAGATGGCAGTTTAGGATACCATCGTATCCTTGCTGCTCTACTAAAAAGCTGCTCAGAGACTGCCTTCCGCCACGTAGAGAAGGTAAGGAGGAGCTCCAATTTTAGAAGATTTGTTTTTAAAAACATTGCTTGATCAGGCACAAAGCATGTACCTGATCAGCTGGTTATCATGTACAGTCACATGGATTAAATACTTTCCAGTATACTAAACATTGCAGTTTACCCACTAGATACCAAGACCCACATATTTCCTGAATTTCATACTCAGGTTGCCTCCAGCAACTAAGGGAGGAGGGTCTTCATTATACAGGAAAACTTAAGCATGCATGGTAAGGATTTAATATGTAAGGAAGGATGAACCCTCTAAGAGGGGGCAGGGAGTCCCAAACAAACTGCAACTGGACTAATTATATTGGTGATTTCAAAAGGACCAAAATGCCTTGGAGAAAACATTGGCCAACAAATGGTATGTGGAAGATTAATAGTTGACAGCCTATTTTGTAAATGGGAGCTGGTTGTCTACATTTATTTACTTGAACCTTTTGTATGTCCTTCAATTTTTGTAGATTAAGAATTAGATTTTCTTTATTTTTTGAAGGCATTCAAGGAGTCTTGGACCACTGGAACAGAATCTTTGGTTTCTGGGAATTCTAGAAATATTTAGGGGTGAAGTCTATTTAAAGCATAGAAGAATGAAAACGCAATGGTGGTATGAGTAGAAATATTGTAAGCAAACACTGCTGTTGGTAGAAAGGATTTACAATTATCTTGAGAGGTGGATATGTAGCATATTTAAAGTTCTCCAAGCGTTTTATTGATACTTTTGGTTTGTGCATTGGATTGTGGATGAAATCCTGAGGTCAGAGCTCTTTGAATGCCTAGTTTTTGGCACAGTAAGACTTCCAAAATGGGGAGATTTCCAGTGGATCTCAGTCAGAGATGATCTCAGAAAGTAGCCAATTAAATCTTAATATATAAAGGTACAAGACTGTGTCCATTTCTAAAGCTGTTAGTAACTCTGGGAGGGCAGAGAAATGGGCCATTTTAGTAAATGAATCAACAGTAAGCATGATGGTTGTACAACCCTCAGAGGCTGGTAAATATACAATGAAATCAGTAGAAACACATTTCCCAAGATTTGGAGATAATAATAATCCTGCTTTGTGTTTCAGGTTTGTTCTAGGTGTTCACAGGTCATAACAAAGGTTCTGAAATCTTGATGGAGGAATGGCCACCAGAATCTCCTTCTAATAAGATCTATTGTTACACATCACCCTCGAAGGCCAGAAATCAATGTGCCATGACATCATTGGATTATAGTCCTTTGTGATTGTTTTGTCAGAATACATTTGTTTTGGGTACAAAGATTAGTCCATTGGTTTATATGCTTTGAGGGTGTGGATACAATTATCTTAGTCTTTGTAGATGGAAGTCTCTGTTTTCCAAAAGGATTGTTCCAAGAATATGGATGCTTTATTGGCTCAAGTCACAAAGGGTCAAGGGAGTTAATCTTTTCTGAATTCTTACAATTAACAGATTCTAACATCTAGATAAAGTGGCTGCTATTATATTCTCATATCCATGAGAATATGTGAGTAGGAAATCATATTACATGAAAGAAAAATGACCAGTAGGCCTTAAGGCTATTCAGACACTCAACTTGTTGAAGCACTTGAAGATTTCTAATGTCAGTCAAGACAAATACTCTGCTCTGTGTTTGTTCTTAAGCCTAAAAAAAGGCTCCATTCCAAAAATGCTCCTTTCATAGCAAGAAGTTCCATTTTCAAATACCAAATAGTTTCTTTGTGCTGGAGAACATTTCTTTGAGACGAAGGCCACAGGGTTTTCTGTCGCTGTATGACCTGTTCTGAAGTGTCCGTTTCCACTATAAAGGGTTGAGTGATATCTGGTTGTTGTAAAATTGTGACCCTAATCAACTCAGATTTTATCCTTTTAAAGGCGGCCAAGGCATCTATTCACCAGTGAAAATGTGTATTCTTCTTTAATAGATCAGTAATGCTTAAGACTAGCTGAAAGAAACCTTTTATGAATGTTCAATATTAATGTGCTAGTCCCAGGAAACACTGTGTTTCTTTTAAAGATGTAGGAATAGTCCAAATGAGGATGGCTTGCACCATTCCATTATCCATATTTAGGCCATCAGACAATAAAACAGTGCTTAAACACCCTACAGAGTTCTTGTGGAAAGAGCACTTCTCAGGGTCAGCTAACAGTTTTAGTTTTTCTCTCAGTCTCTGCAACATTTGTTAAACATAGTCAATGTGCTTAGTTGGGTGTTTAGAGAACACTAAAATATCATACAAATAAATAACTGTGTTGTGAAGAAGATCAGAGAAGACTGCATTCATAAAGCATTGGATTATAGCTGGAGCATTGCATAGGCCAAATTGCATCACTCAATAAAATGTCCAAAGGGTGCCCTGAAATCTGTTTTCCATTTGTCTCTAGAATGTATCTGAATTAAATTATGTGTACCTCTTAAATCTGGTTTGCTAAAGAGTTTGTCTCCTTCTACAGCTTCCAATATATCTGATGTGAAAGAGGAATGGATTAGTTTGCACAAAAAGATATTCATTTACAAAATCAGTCACATAAAGATTTGTTATATTTGGTGTGAAGACGACACCCTAAGCAACTCCTTTTATTGGTTCAAACAACTCCCTTCAAAAAGGAAATAGTTTTTCCTCAGTGCTATTTTTGGCAATTTCATAATGAAAGTCGATGGCACTCTACGCTAGATAATATTTTTATGTTAAAAACTAATAGAGAAAAATTTTCAAGCTATCATAGTTCAAATGTATTTATGGCTTTTATTGACTTCTCTACAGCCTTCGATAAGGTAGATCTACCTTTATTATGGAGAAAACTGCAAAAAATGTGTTTGCCTCCCCCCATGCTATCCTTGATGAGAGCACTCCACTCGCAAACTTGGTGCAAGATATTAATGGGTGGAAATCAAGGATTATCAAAAGTAATCCCTACTGAAAATAGACTCAAACAGGGTTGCTTGTTAGCACCGCTGCTATTCTCCCTCTATAATGCTGATTTACCCGATTGTTTTGCTCAAGCTGATGGAGATGCCCCCGAAGATAAGTACCCGCCCTTTTGCATGTCTACTTTATGCAGATGACATAGTAGTAATGCACTAAACCCCTATTGGGTTGAATAGAAAGTTGGCTTCCCTACAAAAGTATACTGTGGGGCACTTTTTGAAAATAAATGAATCCAAAAGTAAAAATTTTATTTTGAAAAGTACTAAAAGTAGAAAATCATATAATTTTAATTGGCAAATCGGTCCTGAAAGGCTGGAGGTGGTAAATTCATACCTTTATTTAGGGAAATTTTTAACAAGCAGCTTAAAAAATAAGCCTCACCTTTTACATTGCACTGGTAAAGCTAACTCGCACGCCAATGGTTTGCGCATTTTTTACAGCGCTATAGGTAGAAGTCATTTAAATGACCTTACAGCAAACTGGTCTCAGAATCCAAATATTGGGGCCATTTGTAATTTGTGTATGCTGAGTACCCAGACTCTGGACCATGTTTTGTTTGTATGTCCAGCATGGGCATTGAGCCGTTATTGCTGGCTTCGCCCGATGTTTTTACAAAACTCTGTTAAAAATGTAGCATCAACCCCGAGATTATCTCTTTTGTCCTAAAAACGAAGCAGTGTGCATAAAACTATTTAATTATTTTGAGGAATTCATGTATATTTTTTAAACTTGTACCAGAGTTGTTACAAGATTGGGTAAAAAATGTAGTATCTGCCCGAGACTATCACTTTTGAACAAAAAACAAAGCAGTGTGAATAAAACCTTTTAATTTCTTTTGGAGTTTATGTACATATTTTAATGTTCATTTGTATTTTGCACATTGATATGCAGCTATTAACCGCTCTTTCTTCTTAAATTAGGGTTAGGTTGCGTCTGCTTCCCATTATGTTCTGTTGTTAATTAAAAAACTTAAATGTAGTGGGATTCAGGAGTTATTTTGGTTATGAGCCGGCTGGCACTGAATTGCCTTTTGCACAGGCCTGGATATGCCCATGTTTTATCCTGCCTCTAATTCTAATTTGAGTTTCTAGCTGAAATTGAACTTTTGTACTTTTTAAATGAACTGTCAGCTGTTTAATGTCCTATGCACATCCTAGGAGTTGTAATGTGGAAAATCATAAGTACTGTATGATTTGGGCTCTATGACAATATTGTTTGTTTCTACTTACAAGAAATGTAGCTAATCTAAGGCAGGCTTTTGATAATTTTATGATGGTTTGTGGATTGTGCTTGTTATGTGTTTCTCTTTTAATTGTAATAATATGTATGCATTTTATGTGGACCTCCTAGGAGTTCCAAATCTTTAATAAATATATTGAATATTGATAGAGAACTGCTTCTTGTCTCCAAAGTGTAGTAAATGATCTGTAAAGTTCTGACTCTTGGGTGGTTGTGTGAAGACTCCTCTATGTCCATTGTTACCTATAGGTCCATGTCACTTTTGAGTGTTTGTCTTAATTGATGTAAATTACAGAAGCGCTGTCCCGTATGAAAGAAGGATTAAGGACAGCCAATGATTTTATAAAGAAGTCTACATCCTGAGATAAAGGTTTCAAGATAGAGTAATGTCCAGCGATGAAGGGTCGAACTGGGGAACTCATAGGATCATTGTGGGTTTTAGTTAAGACATAAATTACTGGTATGGTGCAGTCACTTTTGTTATGGAATGAGTATTCTCTCTGACTAAGACAACCTTCTTCTAAGCCTTCTTTTGTTATTGAACAGATACTATTTTTTTATGTACTTAGAATCTTATTAGGTGTCTGCAACAATCATCATCATCATATGCAATGTGTACTGATGATGGTCTTGCATATTTAATACATTAATAGACTAAAACGTTGAACGGCCACCAATGGAACATAGTCTATATCCCAAGGATACGCTCTCCAGAATTGTTCCTTGATTGGAGAGTGGAGTTGACACACATCTGTCTTAGAAAAGAACTGTATTAAATGATGTACAACTCACATACTGGATAGATATGTGTTTATTGCTTTTATCAATCCCTTATAATCTATTTCAGCACCTTATGTTTGGTGGTTTAATATATACAAAGTGTCTGTAACATCAATATTTTGGGCGCCTGTTCTCTCAATGACTTTGTTTTGCTTCACTACTCTAAAAAAAAACATTTTCAGATAATTTCTCACTGGTTTTGGTTGATGAGTCACAAGATGCAATATTTGCTAAAACTATCATTTATTTTGTGAATTCTCTTCTTGCAGGCTAGTGAGATGTGGCCTGCCAGGTCAAGAGTTTCCACTGGTAGAGTAGCTGGGATATCATTGACAGAAATCCTGTAGTTCTGCCTATAAAAAGATCAGGCAAACCACAAGGTTAGGAGACTGGGAATCCACAATGTTTGGCATGTGGCCTGCATCCACTAGCCTCTAAATTGTCTTTGAAAATGTTCAGATGGCCAAAGTTAGCAAATGTGTCCTGTGGTATGTAAAATAGCTCCTCCATATTTTAAAAAAAGGATGGGAGCGGGATGAATCTCTAGTTCCAGAGGTGAAGTGACTGAAGGTGAGGATTCGGAGGTCCTGTCTGGCTTTAGCTGTGCAACATTTGAAATTAAAGGACGGGTATTAATTGTGTCCTGTAGACTAGTTCCCTGGATCATACCTCAACAGCACAGACATTTTTGCTGATTTTTTTTGTGTAAACGAGTTTGTTAACCTGTCATTTTCATTTGTAGAAATCAATCAATCAATTATATCTTTATTCGGAAACAGCAGTATCCATAAAAGTACATCTTAAAATCACAGAAAACATTGAAACTGACATTTCGTATCAATGCATTAATTAAAAATGTTCAAATGTGTGTCGAGAGTAACGAGATAGCTATTTTCTGTGACCCTGGCGGGCACTCTCTATAATATTGCAAGACAGGTTGGATTCTTTGATTGTCATTGGTTCTTGTTCCTCTGTCCGAATTGTCAATTATTCACCTCCAGGGGCCTCTTTGTTTTAGAGGAATAATAAGTCTACCCATCCCTTTGATCTTTTCTTTCAGAATCCAAGCATGTTATCTATGGCAATATGTATGGTTCTTATTAATAATAATACAGAAAATGAATGTTTTAAACAAAATATTACAATAGCCCTCTACCTCCTCTCAGCCCATGTCTTCAATGATACCTGACATTGACATTAAACCTCATTTTTTTTAATGAGGTCCGGAGTCAAAATCCCTTTACATTGTTGGGAAATAACTTCTTCTGCCATGAGAAGCCACACCAGAACCTGTGAGACTGATGTTGCCGGCAGACACCCAACTCACCCCCTGCTCTGAGTCCTTTATTCCATAACAAAAGGTTTACCCTCCTGATAGCACATCTTGGACACCACCCCACCAGCCAAGGTTTTCCAGACATCCCAGCCAAACTGGACAGTTTTCTAGCCAGCCCTGTCCTCATGCACTCTTCCCCCCACTGCCTTCAGCGCTTCTTTCCCCATCTAGAACACCATACTTACATTGGCTAGTCACTCACTGCATGCTGCCACACTCCTTGCACCTTTTTCCGGTGATCTAACTTCCATTCCACCATTTCCGGCTTTACAATGTCCCACAGCAGTACTACAAGCCAACATTCTCTGATGTTGTCTTACTTCTCAGGCATAATTAAAGAATACGCACCCACTTGTAAAGTGTACATCCTCCCTGAGAACTAATGTTCCAGGTAAGTATTTTTTACTTTTTAATTTTGTATAAGTCTCTACATTTTTGAGTTAAGCACTTCAAGAGGGCCAAATTTACCAATTATGAGGGAATTAGAGCCAATTTGATTTTTCTATCTACATTTAGTACTGCACAAGAGACAGAACCCCGGCACTCTAACTATTCTGTGTACAATTTACAAATACATTTTTAAAGCAATGAGAACACCATAATAATGGTGAGAGAAACTTTCTGTCACAGGAACTATATGGAAAACTGGATTAGATAGTTGAACAGTGACTTATTTCGTCAAAAACAAACAAATTTAATTTCCAAAGTCTTAACATTTACAAAGGACAGATTAAATGATTTGCTTAGAATTCCAGTTCTTTGTCTTGTAGTACAAAAACAGCCAACGCGTGTTTCGTCACCACCCTGACTTCCTCAAGGCTGTAAAGATAAGCATGAATACAATAGTTGGCACATGTATCAAAAAAACTATAAGGCCACAAAGTAGCTCCTTAAGCTAAAAATGAGGAATTGTGTGAAAGAGAATAACTCTCCCACAAAAGAAGAGAAAGAAGAAGAACACCTGGAGCAAGGGACCATAGAGTGTGAGAACACCGAAAAAGTGAGTGAAACATAGCACCACATGGCTTTGTAGTGTAGTTCCTATTATCCCAATAGGCTCTGCGCATTGGAATAATACCTTCAATAGTATAGGCCTAGACCAGACGTTAACTAGGTCTTCTATTGTCGATATTAGACTTAAAGTTTTGGGTTTGCCAGCTAGCTCAGAGTTCACTAGAAACTTTCTCGAATAGGCAAGGAGGAGTTGAACCTCCCTGGATAGACAAGAAGGGATTTAGTTTCTGACAACCATAGAACATGACAACTTTGCTCTCCCCTAATCAAGAGTGTATCTCTAGAGTCGTGTGAAAACATAAGACAACTTATTTTACTCAGTCAGTACGTGCATTCTTAGTTTCACCAGTTTGTAGAGAAAAGGAAGAGACGGGCGTGTTCAATAAAAGATGTTATTTATTGATCAGTCTCTTTTCTCGTACAAGAGAAATGAATCGATATTATTGCAATACTTATGGTTAAGTAAAGTGCATACAATAAAAGCAGAAGTATAAAATAATACTGTAAAAACATTTATATGGTTTCTAAGCCATATGGTGGTTTAAAATGGATAAAATAGATTTATACATATAAACATTTGACTAATCGTACTCAACTGGTGCTTCTAACTACGCCTACCCCAGTGTACCTGACCTAAGCCTAATACGTGGGCGGGGATAGAAAGTAGCAGTTTAAGTTAAGTCTGTTTTGCCAAGTGACTGATTCAAGAATTCTCTGCAAGGGGTTATTCAGTTCTGTACCTTGAATCTAGGATGGTTGAGGGATGGTATCTCTCATCTTTGGTCTCGATATTCCAGGCTGCCTGCAAGGGCTGCTCGGAAGCGCCGGAGCTGGATTTCTCGGCAGGAGAAAGGCAGCGTCTCGTTCTCAGCGCGTCAGGAAGGCGGGGCAGCGCCGGCGGGCTTCGCTCTCTGCTGGGCTTCGGCAAGTCTCGCTGCTCCGATCTCGTCACCACCGCGTGTGTTTGCTTAAGGCAATATCGGTAATATTTATACCTGTAAGGTGCCGAGATTGACGTAAGGATGGACATAGATACGTCAATAAGGATGTCATACGAACTGGACGTTAGCACATTCTTTTGCTGAAGTTCTCGGTGAAATCAAAACAATGGCCGCAGGGTTTTTCCCAGGTTGTCATAGGTTTGATTTGTTTTGAGAACTCTGTATGCCTTATCAGGGGCTGGAGGAATATTGCTTGTCTAATTAGATGGCAAGCGTTATGACCTAATCAGATAACGCGTTCCTGTGCCGTGGTGTGGCTTAATCAGATAACGGTTTCTGCATCATGGGATGGCTGCTAGTTAACTTGTTAACCAGAACAGGGTCAGGAATAGGGGGATCGATACAGAACCTATAGGAATACATCACAGCTTCAGTAATGCGAAAAATTGTGCCTTCCTTAACACTTCTCATTGTGAAATAAACATATGTAAAAAAACAGCAAAAAAATTATAAAGAATTATAAAAAAAGGACCGCTTGAAAGAAAATGATGAGTGTAGTCATGAGGATATACCATACATCAAGAGCGAATCCTACAGTGAGACAAAAGCGTAAAACCCTTGAATCGTAGTAACACAGGAGCCTGAGAACCTTCTCTGGTTTTGGCTCTGATGTCTCAAAATACGGAGAATCCGTTGTCCTCATTCGAAACTTTAAGCGGACAGACTGAAATTATAAGAAAGTGTATAAACTCGATTAGTCTTGTTAAGCAACGAAAGAGTGTCGTGAAAAAAGTATGTAAGCACTAGACACAGAGAAGAAAAAATCACCCTGAATAAGTCACATTGGAAATCAGCTGGGATTTTTTAGGAAGCCCTCACTCACCACCCTGGGTGGTGACATACTTTATCATCGGGCCCACCAGGAGAAGCCGAGTGCCTCCCTGGTGTGCTACAAAGCCAGATTACTGCGGAGCTGGTTCTTTGTGGCAAAGGTGTCAAATTAAAATGTCAGAAACTGTACCATACAAAAATTTGTATTCAATGGTCAGTTTGACATAAGTAAAATATGTGTGGGAAACTTACCAGTTAGTGACTTGGTTGTTTCCACTGAAAGTGGGGTGATAATGTGAGAACAGTCTCTTTAGGATCATACAGACTTTGTGTATCTATGAAACAATATATACAATGATACATACAATCTGATATGTTTTAGGAGCATTAAGATCTCAGAATGTCTCAAACTGTTATGCAAATTGTATATAAAATGTGTCAACTACCGATGTCCTTAATGCAACTATATGAGGTGTATTCTACTGTTGCACGAAGAGTATTGTCACTACACTTGGGGGCCGATTATGATTACGGTGAATCTGCATCCTCCGGGCTGGCGGAAGCCACCGCCGGCCCGGGGGATGCGGATTTACCCCTGCGGTGTTTGTAAAGACCCCCCGCCAGATTAGGATGGCTGGGGGGTCATCGGCGGACGGGGAGACGGTCCGCATCTTTTCCACCGCGGTCGCCTTCAGACCGCGGTGGAAAAGCTCTAATATGGTGGCGGTGTCTATCAGACACCGCCAGCCATATTAGGATTAGCCTTGGGACATGCCTTTCCGCGGCGGCAATGCCGCCACAAAAAGGCATACGGTCTTTTCTTTTGGGGCCCATTGTGGGCCCCCAGGGTGAAGGGGGGTGGAGGTGCACATGTCGGGTACCTATGGTACCCCCCTGGATTTGCTTGCACATAGCGGCAGGCACGCACGGTGCCTGCCGCTTTGTGCATGCAAATGCACTGCATGCAGTTTTAACATTGCGGCGGGTGCTGCTTCAAGCAGCACCCGCCGCAATGTTAAAACTACAGGATGTGACCGCCAGGGTGGCGGTCACATCCTAATTCGCACGGAGGGACCGCCGCTGCCCCTGCGGACGGTCCCTCCATCTCTGGGGTGGCGGACGGACGCAGGTCCATCTGGCATCCTAATAGGCCCCTAGGTTAGGTGAACGTGACTTATCAAAATGTTGTTGTACTGTGAATTTGTACATTATGGCACCAATACATAGGTGCGCTCAAACGATCCTCAATGGAGACTATTTGCATTACAGATCTCGTTTCTAACATATCTGTCATATGACTCCCCTGTTCTTCCTTACTGGTATGTTCAAAAGACACATCCTTCCTTCTTTCCATACCCTCTAAATTATTTTTTCTACTTTTTTTTTCTCCCCATTTTTTTCTACTCTTTTTCCTTGGCTTCCTATAAGTGGGTACTGAAATCAAAGCCCTATTAGGCTTTGTATTAGCATAATAACATCCGATGGCTTATTTATGTAAGTAGCATTGCACGAACTTGGACTTGCGAATAATTTGTAGAGACAAACATGGATCGTGTATACTTGAGAATTTATATTGCAGCAAGTATATATTTTGTAGATGGTTGAAATGAGACTCTGACACTAGGATGTCAATCCTAAAATGGTTTTGTGCTTTTTCACTGACTCAGTGAAATGGGCTATGGCCTAAAAGGTCACCATTTAAATATGGCTGCCTCCATCGGTAACATTCAAATAAGTCCATCGGTGATCTTTATTTTTGCCCAAGACGCCGACGCACTAATACTTCCGGGTGACTTTTTTGAAGTTAAACCCAACTGCAACAGGACTATTGACTGTTTTGGGAAACAGACGGACACGAGCTGCTGGGGTCGCATCGACAACATCCACAGGTTAGAGCGGGTACACTCTTCTCCGTAAATTAGGCTCGAGACTTGCAGGAGGAGTGTCTGCTTTTAACTAGCCGATACAACAGCCTTAATTTGCTAAGTTACTGCTGTGCTTTTGACATGCCAGTCTGCCTCGTGTCTCCCCAATGTTGCGTATATGAGATCTTTTAGGACATGTGGAATCTTTTTACAGGACCAGTAGGAACCCAGGGGGCACTAACTTGACAATTCAATGATGTTAGGTGATTGACTAAATATATTCCTATATGTACTGTTTCCTAGATATTGCGACTATATCCGTCGAGTCTGATAGATTGAGAATAAAAGTTTTGCTATAAATGTTTTACTTAAGATGTGTATTTATAGCTTTTAGACTGGATGTTTGTAATCATTACCCTTCACACTTTGCAATGAAGGGGCCCGATTCACAGAACTAACTTAAGACAAAATCCTAAACTTACTACTTTTGGTATTCACAGAAGTTAGGATTTTGTCTTAAGACAGACTTAAGACAAAATCCTAACTTAAGTCTGTCTTAAGTCTGTCTTAAGTCTGTCTTAAGACAAACTTAAGACAAAATCCTAATTTCTATGAATACCAAAAGTAGTAAGTTTGGTATTTTGTCTTAAGTTCATTCTGTGAATCGGGCCCAAGATGCATGAATTTGTGAGATATAAAATTACGGCATGCAGATTTTAATTTGCCTCTCCCAGACTGCTACCTCACTCACCTATTTATATGATATCACATAGCTCAGCTTTCCAACTTGCAACAACAAGGAATCTTTTTCAGGTACTTAGGCTCGATGTTGCCTGATCCATTATCTTTTACATGAACCTTATGTTTATATATCTCTTGATATCTAGGGTCTTTTTACAGCACCCTGAATACTGCAAGTTACTTTGTCTTCAGATCAAGCTAAAGGGAAACAATTACTATATTTTGAATGTAAGTTTCTCCAACTACATATTATGCACACGTACTAGCTCCATTGTGTTGGTTATTTATTTGGAAGTATTAATACATCTCATTAATCTCTCTACATCACAGGGCCTTACTATGATAATTTAACGATCTAGACTTCTAACTGTCGGATGACAATTATAACGTAGATCTTAATTTGTTCCTAGTGTAAGTTCTTTTGTGGGGTGCCGCTCGAAGGAGCAGATTCTTGTTTGTGGGGCATTTGGACCCAGCGGACGGCAGCAGCAACAGCCCACCAGTACCCGCCCACAGCCTCCAGCGTCCTCTTTACTCTTCGGGGCCCCCGCTTCGTGGGTGCCGCTCGAAGGAGCAGACTCTTGTTTGTGGGGCATTTGGACTCAGCGGACGGCAGCAGCAACAGCCCACCAGTTCCCGCCCACAGCCTACAGCGTCCTCTTTACTTCTCATGGCCCCGCTTCGTGGGTGCCGCTTGAAGGAGCAGACTTTTGTTTGTGGGGCACTTGGACCCAGCGGACGGCAGCAGCAACAGCCCACCAGTTCCTGCCCACAGCCTCCAGCGTCCTCTTTACTCCTCGTGGCCTCCGCTTTGCGGGTGTCGCTCGAAGGAGCAGACTCTTGTTTGTGGGGCATTTGGACTCAGCGGACGGCAGCAGCAACAGCCCACCAGTTCCCGCCCACAGCCTACAGCATCCTCTTTACTCCTCATGGCCCCCGCTTCGTGGGTGCCACTTGAAGGAGCAGACTTTTGTTTGTGGGGCACTTGGACCCAGCGGACGGCAGCAGCAACAGCCCACCAGTTCCTGCCCACAGCCTCCAGCGTCCTCTTTACTCCTCGTGGCCTCCGCTTCGCGGGTGTCGCTCGAAGCAGCAGACTCTGGTTTGTGGGGTATTTGGACCCAGCGGACGGCAGCAGCAACAGCCCAACAGTTCCCGCCCACAGCCTCCAGCGTCCTCATTACTGAGCACGGTCCCCGCTCTGCGGGATGCGCGCGGGCACGCGCCGGGCCAAGGGAGGGCCCGTTTGAGCCCATTCGAAACCGGTAGAGGCTGGCCTGGGCCCCCCTCTAAAGCAACAGACATCAGAAAAGGTAACGCTAATGCTTGTTGCAATCTGAATGTTGGCTATTAGTACTGTTCGTGATATGTCACTGCGTACTGGCACGGGAGTGTGGGTCGCAGGGACACTTGACCAATTTATCATTTGGGCCACCTCAGTCCTGGAACACGAAATAGCATTAATGGAACGCCGGCTTTCGATGGACCCTGTATTTAAAAAAAGATCATCACTGGAGCCCATTCAGAATATAAGCATGCCAGAGAAACAAGGGAATATTGATGAGACAACGATCCATTGGGAAGAAATATCAGGGTCACAAACATTATCAGCGCCCCTAACTCGGCAGGACCAGAGGCTGCATCCGCCCAATAAGTCAGCAGCAGGAGGAGTCATAGCCCCGGAGGAGCACCATACCTTAGCCGAGCGCTTGAGGGGGGCAACGGCGAAAAAAAAGCATGGAGTGGGCCGCCCTGGAATGCAACAGAAAGGGAAGAAGTCTAAGAACTGCCCACAAGGCAGTCAAAGCGAGAGCCCATCTGAGGACCCTGTAACAGCAAGTATGTCTCATGGGGCACAGTCAGGTGGAACAGTACCAAATAGTACTGACTCAGCCGCTGTAGCAGGTCCCTTTCAACTTGAGGAATCATTCTGGAGGAATATGGAGGCCCTCATCATTACGCACCTGGAGCCCTTTGGGAATAGACTGAAAGCTATTTAACAGAGACTTGGGAAGGCTGAGGGAGAAATAATGTGCACTTTGGGTAAAATTGATGAGAAGATAGAAAAGATTAAGCCTAGGAAGATCACAGAAAGGGAGGGTGAAAGGGAAGGGGCAATTACCCCAAATACTATCGCTAGTCCAAGATTGGATTGCCCAGTGCAAACCCCGATAAGAGATAACCCAGGGGGAGAATTGAGAGGCAATGCTACAACAGTCCCTGACAGAGTACAGGGGGCACCAATCAATGAAGGGAAGGAAAGGAATATCGTAAAGATTTTTCAGCCTCACCTAGATTTACCCCCAGACTGTGCACCCTATGTTGTGGTCCTGATGGGGGTCCCTGGGTTGAAAGTAGAAGGAGAGGAATCATATGACCAACTTAAAAATAAGTCAATCCACTGGTTGAACCAAAACAGACCCTTGCCCCGAGATGCCCATTGTAAGATCCTCTTCGTAAGAAGAGTAAGTTGGGTTGGAAATAGGCAGAAAAACATAGTGGGGGACTGTATTGTAGTGACTTTTAAGGACCCCAAAGTAGCAAGGCATGTCACCCAGGAACCCCAAATATGCAGTCAATCGAATATAGAGGCATATGATTTAAGCCACTTTTATAAACCTGAAAAAAATGGGCACTTGGGAGGGCATCGGGAGGAAGAGAGAGGGTGGAGGGAGCGGCCACATAGAGGGTGGAGAATGAGTCAAAGTGAGATGCGGAAGGGCTGGGCAATTCCCAACCAGGGGGCACACACATATGACGATCAGGCCACCCGTTTGAGGGATAGGTTCATGCTCCCATTGCTCAACAACTGCGCGCCGTTGGAGGGGGCAGACTTCTTAGCGATACAGATTGACTACCTAAAGGAAAAACAGGCAAGGTAAGGGAACCAAAAACAAGAAAACAAGTAGAGGAGGTCCTAAATGGGGTACATCCAAATACGAGTAATCTGGCGGAAGGCAATGCACAGCAAGTGAGCCCAAGGGTTATACAGATTGAGCCAGCTCCAATCGCCGGCCTCTCTAATAGTGGCCATGGGAGTACCTTCGAATTAGTGTCTTGGAACGTGGTGGGCATCTCCGCCAAATTCAAAAATACAGAGCGGTTGGAATATACTAATAGATTAAAGTTAATCTGTTACAGGAAACGTGGGAAGTGGAACCATCCAAGTTTAATCTGGTTGAGTTCAAATCCTTTGGTACCCCAGCAGTAAGATCCAGGGCAGGGAGGGCCAAGGTTGGCTTACTTATATGGGTTCATCTGACCATGGATGGTAGCTGAAAGGACCTAACATGGAACTCTGATTGTATGATTGCTGTACAGTATAAATGTAAAGACCTTAATCTAATCCTAGTTAAATTCTATAACGCAGGAGGATGTAGAGCCGGAGAGCTGGAGGAAAAATTTGGGTCACAGAGAGAGCGGGATAAGGGCGGCATGGCCCCATTGATTTTAATAGCAGGGGATTTCAACTGTCATTTGTGTTCGAACCTGATACCATTCACGAATACATGGGCATCTTGTAACCGAGAAGAGGGAGCCCATTTTGATCACACTGCGGAAGGAAGTGAACTGAGCAAGGCCCTGAATAGTCATAATCTGGAACATACAATGGATCTGTTATCTATGACACCTAACAAGCAGGTTAACCCCACCTTCAAAGGAGGAGGACATGGCTCATTTATTGATTTCATACTTGTTTCTCAGTTGTTGAAACAGAGAATGTTGGGCTTTACCATCGAGTGTAGTGGTTTTAGTGACCATAACCCACTAACAGTGACTGTTGCAGGGTCATGTGTTAGAAAGGAACCCAGGAGGGTGGTGGATGATATCTGGGTGAGGGCTACGGATCAAGGGCGGTGCCTAAAATTGTCCAAGATCAATGGCAAAAACATCTAAAAATTACTGCTAGGAGAGGGGAAATAGCAAATAGAGCATGTCTAAACCCAGAGGTTAACGGATCCATGATTGTTGATGCGTTTGAAGAGATAGGGCGGTTAGTAGATAGCCTACTACATGTGAAGGGGAGCATTAAGAAGGGAAACAAGCCCAAATGGTTTGATAGAGGGTGTTCCCTAGCCCAAAGGAACCTAAAAATGGCTATTAAAAATAAGCCAAGAGATAAGCAAAGGGTCATGGATTGTAGGGTAATCTATAAACAATCAGTAAGGCGCCGGAAAACTATGCTCCAAACACAAACGTGGGAAGACCTCAGAGAAGCGGTCGAAAGAAGAGACCTTTCCACCTTTTGGCTGATAGTTAATAGGCCCTGCCTTCAGGATGCCATCATCCCCTTTTGTATCGCTTTGTTCGCCCTAAATTGGCAGGGTATGCTCAGGCGTGAGTCCCTTGCTCACTTGGCCCCTGCATTCAAGATAGCCTGGCTGATGAGGATTATGAATCCGAAACCGGTCCCAGGATGCTTGTTTCGGTCCAGGGAAGACATGGCTTGGCAGTTCGGGCTGGACTGTTCCCATGAGGCACAGGGTCAGACTGATTTGCATATGGCCATGTCTGAACTGGGGTGGCTGAGTGAGCTAAAAAATGGTGATCGATTAAACCCAGATCAGTTGACTGGGGGTGAGTGTTTGATTTGCTCAAACGCTCAGTCCATCATCCCCTTTTGTATCGCTTTGTTCGCCCTAAGTTGGCAGGGTATGCTCAGACGTGAGTCCCTTGCTCACTTGGCCACTGGATTTAAGATAGCCTGGATGATGAGGATTATGAATCCGAAACCGGTCCCAGGATGCTTGTTTCCGGTCCAGGGAAGACATGGCTTGGCAGTTCGGGCTGGACTGTTCCCATGAGGCACAGGGTCAGACTGATTTGCATATGGCCATGTCTGAACTGGGGTGGCTGAGTGAGCTAAAGAATGGTGATGGATTAAACTCAGATCAGTTGACTGGGGGTGAGTGTTTGATTTGCTCAAACGCTCCGTCCATAATCCCCTTTTGTATGGCTTTGTTCGCCCTAAATTGGCAGGGTATGCTCAGACGTGAGTCCCTTGCTCACTTGGCCACTGGATTCAAGATAGCCTGGCTGATGAGGATTATGAATCCGAAACCGGTCCCAGGATGCTTGTTTCCGGTCCAGGGAAGACATGGCTTGGCAGTACGGGCTGGACTGTTCCCATGAGGCACAGGGTCAGACTGATTTGCATATGGCCATGTCTGAACTGGGGTGGCTGAATGAGCTAAAGAATGGTGATGGATTAAATCCAGATCAGTTGACTGGGGGTGAGAGTTTCATTTGCTCAAATGCTCCGTCCATCATCCCCTTTTGTATCGCTTTGTTCGCCCTAAGTTGGCAGGGTATGCTCAGATGTGAGTCCCTTGCTCACTTGGCCACTGGATTCAAGATTGCCTGGCTGATGAGGATTATGAATCCAAAACCGGTCCCAGGATGCTTGTTTCCGGTCCAGGGAAGACATGGCTTGGCAGTTCGGGCTGGACTGTTCCCATGAGGCACAGGGTCAGATTGATTTGCATATGGCCATGTCTGAACTGGGGTGGCTGAGTGAGCTGAAGAATGGTGATGGATTAAACCCAGATCAGTTGAATGTGGGTGAGTGTTTGATTTGCACAAACGCTCCGTCCATCATCCCCTTTTGTATCGCTTTGTTCGCCCTAAGTTGGCAGGGTATGCTCAGACGTGAGTCCCTTGCTCACTTGGCCACTGGATTTAAGATAGCCTGGCTGATGAGGATTATGAATCCGAAACCGGTCCCAGGATGCTTGTTTCCGGTCCAGGGAAGACATGGCTTGGCAGTTCGGGCTTGATTGTTCCCATGAGGCACAGGGTCAGACTGATTTGCATATGGCCATGTCTGAACTGGGGTGGCTGAGTGAGATAAAGAATGGTGATGGATTAAACCCAGATCAGTTGACTGGGGGTGAGTGTTTGATTTGTTCAAACGCTCCGTTCATCATCCCCTTTTGTATGGCTTTGTTCGCCCTAAGTTGGCAGGGTATGCTCAGACGTGAGTCCCTTGCTTACTTGGCCACTGGATTCAAGACAGCCTGGCTGATGAGGATTATGAATCCGAAACCGGTCCCAGGATGCTTGTTTCCGGTCCAGGGAAGACATGGCTTGGGAGTTCGGGCTGGGCTGTTCCCATGAGGCACAGGGTCAGACTGATTTGCATATGGCCATGTCTGAACTGGGGTGGCTGAGTGAGCTAAAGAATGGTGATGGATTAAACCCAGATCAGTTGACTGGGGGTGAGTGTTTGATGTGCTCAAACGCTCCGTCCATCATCGCCTTTTGTATGGCTTTGTTCGCCCTAAGTTGGCAGGGTATGCTCAGACGTGAGTCCCTTGCTCACTTGGCCACTGGATTCAAGATAGCCTGGCTGATGAGGATTATGAATCCGAAACCGGTCCCAGGATGCTTGTTTCCGGTCCAGGGAAGACATGGCTTGGCAGTTCAGGCTGGACTGTTCCCATGAGGCACAGGGTCAAATTGATTTGCATTTGGCCATGTCTGAACTGGGGTGGCTGAGTGAGCTAAAGAATGGTGCTGGATTAAACCCAGATTAGTTGACTGTGGGTGAGTGTTTGATTTGCTCAAACGCTCCGTCCATCATCCCCTTTTGTATCGCTTTGTTCACCCTAAGTTGGCAGGGTATGCTCAGACGTGAGTCCCTTGCTCACTTGGCCACTGGATTCAAGATAGCCTGGCTGATGAGGATTATGAATCCGAATCCGGTCCCAGGATGCTTGTTTCCGGTCCAGGGAAGACAAGGCTTGGCAGTTTGGGCTGGACTGTTCCCATGAGGCACAGGGTCAGACTGATTTGCATATGGCCATGTCTGAACTGGGGTGGCTGAGTGAGCTAAAGAATGGTGATGGATTAAACCCAGATTAGTTGACTGTGGGTGAGTGTTTGATTTGCTCAAACGCTCCGTCCATCATCCCCTTTTGTATCGCTTTGTTCGCCCTAAGTTGGCAGGGTATGCTCAGACGTGAGTCCCTTGCTCACTTGGCCACTGGATTCAAGATAGCCTGGCTGACGAGGATTATGAATCCGAAACCCGTCCCAGGATGCTTGTTTCCGGTCCAGGGAAGACATGGCTTGGCAGTTCGGGCTGGATTGTTCCCATGAGGCACAGGGTCAGACTGATTTGCATATGGCCATGTCTGAACTGGGGTGGCTGAGTGAGCTAAAGAATGGTGATGAATTAAACCCAGATCAGTTGACTGGGGGTGAGTGTATGATTTGCTCAAACGCTCCGTCCATCATCCCCTTTTGTATGGCTTTGTTCGCCCTAAGTTGGCAGGGTATGCTCAGACGTGAGTCCCTTGCTTACTTGGCCACTGGATTCAAGACAGCCTGGCTGATGAGGATTATGAATCCGAAACCGGTCCCAGGATGCTTGTTTCCGGTCCAGGGAAGACATGGCTTGGCAGTTCGGGCTGGACTGTTCCCATGAGGCACAGGGTCAGACTGATTTGCATATGGCCATGTCTGAACTGGGGTGGCTGAGTGAGCTAAAGAACGGTGATGATTTAAACCCAGATCAGTTGACTGGGGGTGAGTGTTTGATTTGCTCAAACGCTCCGTCCATCATCCCCTTTTGTATCGCTTTGTTCGCCTTAAGTTGGCAGGGTATGCTCAGACGTGAGTCCCTTGCTCACTTGGCCACTGGATTCAAGATAGCCTGGCTGATGAGTATTATGAATCCGAAACCGGTCCCAGGATGCTTGTTTCCGGTCCAGAGAAGACATGGCTTGGCAGTTCGGGCTGGACTGTTCCCATGAGGCAGAGGGTCAGACTGATTTGCATATGGCCATGTCTGAACTGGGGTGGCTAAGTGAGCTAAAGAATGGTGATGGATTAAACCCAGATCAGTTGACTGGGGGTGAGTGTTTGATGTGCTCAAACGCTCCGTCCATCATCCCCTTTTGTATGGCTTTGTTCGCCCTAAGTTGGCAGGGTATGCTCAGACGTGAGTCCCTTGCTCACTTGGCCCCTGCATTCAAAATAGCCTGGCTGATGAGGATTATGAATTCGAAACCGGTCCCAGGATGCTTGTTTCCGGTCCAGGGAAGACATGGCTTGGCAGTTCGAGCTGGACTGTTCCCATTAGGCACAGGGTCAGACTGATTTGCATATGGCCATGTCTGAACTGGGGTGGCTGAGTGAGCTAAAGAACGGTGATGGATTAAACCCAGATCAGTTGACTGGGGGTGAGTGTTTGATTTGCTCAAACGCTCCGTCCATCATCCCCTTTTGTATCGCTTTGTTTGCCCTAAGTTGGCAGGGTATGCTCAGACGTGAGTCCCTTGCTCACTTGGCCACTGGATTCAAGATAGCCTGGCTGATGAGGATTATGAATCCAAAACCGGTCCCAGGATGCTTGTTTTCGGTCCAGAGAAGACATGGCTTGGCAGTTCGGGCTGGACTGTTCCCATGAGGCAGAGGGTCAGACTGATTTGCATATGGCCATGTCTGAACTGGGGTGGCTGAGTGAGCTAAAGAATGGTGATGGATTAAACCCAGATCAGTTGACTGGGGGTGAGTGTTTGATGTGCTCAAACGCTTCGTCCATCATCCTCTTTTATATGGCTTTGTTCGCCCTAAGTTGGCAGGGTATGCTCAGACGTGAGTCCCTTGCTCACTTGGCCACTGGATTCAAGATAGCCTGGCTGATGAGGATTATGAATCCGAAACCGGTCCCAGGATGCTTGTTTCCGGTCCAGGGAAGACATGGCTTGGCAGTTCGGGCTGGACTGTTCCCATGAGGCACAGGGTCAGACTGATTTGCATATGGCTATGTCTGAACTGGGGTGGCTGAGTGAGCTAAAGAATGGTGATGGGTTAAACCCAGATCAGTTGACTGGTGGTGAGTGTTTGATGTGCTCAAACGCTCCGTCCATCATCCCCTTTTGTATGGCTTTGTTCGCCCTAAGTTGGCAGGGTATGCTCAGACGTGAGTCCCTTGCTCACTTGGCCACTGGATTCAAGATAGCCTGGCTGATGAGGATTATGAATTCGAAACCGGTCCCAGGATGCTTGTTTCCGGTCCAGGGAAGACATGGCTTGGCATTTCGGGCTGGACTGTTCCCATGAGGCACAGGGTCAGACTGATTTGCATATGGCCATGTCTGAACTGGGGTGGCTGAGTGAGCTAAAGAACGGTGATGGATTAAACCCAGATCAGTTGACTGGGGGTGAGTGTTTGATTTGCTCAAACGCTCCGTCCATCATCCCCTTTTGTATCGCTTTGTTCGCCCTAAGTTGGCAGGTTATGCTCAGACGTGAGTCCCTTGCTCACTTGGCCACTGGATTCAAGATAGCCTGGCTGATGAGGATTATGAATCCGAAACCGGTCCCAGGATGCTTGTTTCCGGTCCAGAGAAGACATGGCTTGGCAGTTCGGGCTGGACTGTTCCCATGAGGCAGAGGGTCAGACTGATTTGCATATGGCCATGTCTGAACTGGGGTGGCTGAGTGAGCTAAAGAATGGTGATGGATTAAACCCAGATCAGTTGACTGGGGGTGAGTGTTTGATGTGCTCAAACGCTCCGTCCATCATCCCCTTTTGTATGGCTTTGTTCGCCCTAAGTTGGCAGGGTATGCTCAGACGTGAGTCCCTTGCTCACTTGGCCACTGGATTCAAGATAGCCTGGCTGATGAGGATTATGAACCCGAAACCGGTCCCAGGATGCTTGTTTCCGGTCCAGGGAAGACATGGCTTGGCAGTTCGGGCTGGACTGTTCCCATGAGGCACAGGGTCAGACTGATTTGCATATGGCCATGTCTGAACTGGGGTGGCTGAGTGAGCTAAAGAACGGTGATGGATTAAACCCAGATCAGTTGACTGGGGGTGAGTGTTTGATTTGCTCAAACGCTCCGTCTATCATCCCCTTTTGTATCGCTTTGTTCGCCCTAAGTTGGCAGGGTATGCTCAGACGTGAGTCCCTTGCTCACTTGGCCACTGGATTCAAGATAGCCTGGCTGATGAGGATTATGAATCCGAAACCGGTCCCAGGATGCTTGTTTCCGGTCCAGAGAAGACATGGCTTGGCAGTTCGGGCTGGACTGTTCCCATGAGGCAGAGGGTCAGACTGATTTGCATATGGCCATGTCTGAACTGGGGTGGCTGAGTGAGCTAAAGAATGGTGATGGATTAAACCCAGATCAGTTGACTGGGGGTGAGTGTTTGATGTGCTCAAACGCTCCGTCCATCATCCTCTTTTGTATCGCTTTGTTCGCCCTAAGTTGGCAGGGTATGCTCAGACGTGAGTCCCTTGCTCACTTGGCCACTGGATTCAAGATAGCCTGGCTGATGAGGATTATGAATCCGAAACCGGTCCCAGGATGCTTGTTTCCGGTCCAGGGAAGACATGGCTTGGCAGTTCGGGCTGGACTGTTCCCATGAGGCACAGGGTCAGACTGATTTGCATATGGCCATGTCTGAACTGGGGTGGCTGAGTGAGCTAAAGAACGGTGATGGATTAAACCCAGATCAGTTGACTGGGGGTGAGTGTTTGATTTGCTCAAACGCTCCATCCATCATCCCCTTTTGTATCGCTTTGTTCGCCCTAAGTTGGCAGGGTATGCTCAGACGTGAGTCCCTTGCTCACTTGGCCACTGGATTCAAGATGGCCTGGCTGATGAGGATTATGAATCCGAAACCGGTCCCAGGATGCTTGTTTCTGGTCCAGAGAAGACATGGCTTGGCAGTTCGGGCTGGACTGTTCCCATGAGGCACAGGGTCAGACTGATTTGCATATGGCCATGTCTGAACTGGGGTGGCTGAGTGAGCTAAAGAATGGTGATGGATTAAACCCAGATCAGTTGACTGTGGGTGAGTGTTTGATGTGCTCAAACGCTCAGTCCATCATCCCCTTTTGTATGGCTTTGTTCGCCCTAAGTTGGCAGGGTATGCTCAGACGTGAGTCCCTTGCTCACTTGGCCACTGGATTCAAGATAGCCTGGCTGATGAGGATTATGAATCCGAAACCGGTCCCAGGATGCTTGTTTCCGGTCCAGGGAAGACATGGCTTGGCAGTTCAGGCTGGACTGTTCCCATGAGGCACAGGGTCAGACTGATTTGCATATGGCCATGTCTGAACTGGGGTGGCTGAATGAGCTAAAGAATGGTGATGGATTAAACCCAGATCAGTTGACTGGGGGTGAGTGTTTGATTTGCTCAAATGCTCCGTCCATCATCCCCTTTTGTATCGCTTTGTTCGCCCTAAGTTGGCAGGGTATGCTCAGATGTGAGTCCCTTGCTCACTTGGCCACTGGATTCAAGATAGCCTGGCTGATGAGGATTATGAATCCGAAACCGATCCCAGGATGCTTGTTTCCGGTCCAGGGAAGACATGGCTTGGCAGTTCAGGCTGGACTGTTCCCATGAGGCACAGGGTCATATTGATTTGCATATGGCCATGTCTGAACTGGGGTGGCTAAGTGAGCTAAAGAATGGTGCTGGATTAAACCCAGATTAGTTGACTGTGGGTGAGTGTTTGATTTGCTCAAACGCTCCGTCCATCATCCCCTTTTGTATCGCTTTGTTCGCCCTAAGTTGGCAGGGTATGCTCAGACGTGAGTCCCTTGCTCGCTTGGCCACTGGATTCAAGATAGCCTGGCTGATGAGGATTATGAATCCGAATCCGGTCCCAGGATGCTTGTTTCCGGTCAAGGGAAGACATGGCTTGGCAGTTCGGGCTGGACTTTTCCCATGAGGCAGAGGGTCAGACTGATTTGCATATGGCCATGTCTGAACTGGGGTGGCTGGGTGAGCTAAAGAATGGTGATGGATTAAACCCAGATCAGTTGACTGGGGGTGAGTGTTTGATGTGCTCAAACGCTCCGTCCATCATCCCCTTTTGTATGGCTTTGTTCGCCCTAAGTTGGCAGGGTATGCTCAGACGTGAGTCCCTTGCTCACTTGGCCACTGGATTCAAGATAGCCTGGCTGATGAGGATTATGAACCCGAAACCGGTCCCAGGATGCTTGTTTCCGGTCCAGGGAAGACATGGCTTGGCAGTTCGGGCTGGACTGTTCCCATGAGGCACAGGGTCAGACTGATTTGCATATGGCCATGTCTGAACTGGGGTGGCTGAGTGAGCTAAAGAACGGTGATGGATTAAACCCAGATCAGTTGACTGGGGGTGAGTGTTTGATTTGCTCAAACGCTCCGTCTATCATCCCCTTTTGTATCGCTTTGTTCGCCCTAAGTTGGCAGGGTATGCTCAGACGTGAGTCCCTTGCTCACTTGGCCACTGGATTCAAGATAGCCTGGCTGATGAGGATTATGAATCCGAAACCGGTCCCAGGATGCTTGTTTCCGGTCCAGAGAAGACATGGCTTGGCAGTTCGGGCTGGACTGTTCCCATGAGGCAGAGGGTCAGACTGATTTGCATATGGCCATGTCTGAACTGGGGTGGCTGAGTGAGCTAAAGAATGGTGATGGATTAAACCCAGATCAGTTGACTGGGGGTGAGTGTTTGATGTGCTCAAACGCTCCGTCCATCATCCTCTTTTGTATCGCTTTGTTCGCCCTAAGTTGGCAGGGTATGCTCAGACGTGAGTCCCTTGCTCACTTGGCCACTGGATTCAAGATAGCCTGGCTGATGAGGATTATGAATCCGAAACCGGTCCCAGGATGCTTGTTTCCGGTCCAGGGAAGACATGGCTTGGCAGTTCGGGCTGGACTGTTCCCATGAGGCACAGGGTCAGACTGATTTGCATATGGCCATGTCTGAACTGGGGTGGCTGAGTGAGCTAAAGAACGGTGATGGATTAAACCCAGATCAGTTGACTGGGGGTGAGTGTTTGATTTGCTCAAACGCTCCATCCATCATCCCCTTTTGTATCGCTTTGTTCGCCCTAAGTTGGCAGGGTATGCTCAGACGTGAGTCCCTTGCTCACTTGGCCACTGGATTCAAGATAGCCTGGCTGATGAGGATTATGATTCCGAAACCGGTCCCAGGATGCTTGTTTCCGGTCCAGGGAAGACATGGCTTGGCAGTTCAGGCTGGACTGTTCCCATGAGGCACAGGGTCAGACTGATTTGCATATGGCCATGTCTGAACTGGGGTGGCTGAATGAGCTAAAGAATGGTGATGGATTAAACCCAGATCAGTTGACTGGGGGTGAGTGTTTGATTTGCTCAAATGCTCCGTCCATCATCCCCTTTTGTATCGCTTTGTTCGCCCTAAGTTGGCAGGGTATGCTCAGATGTGAGTCCCTTGCTCACTTGGCCACTGGATTCAAGATAGCCTGGCTGATGAGGATTATGAATCCGAAACCGATCCCAGGATGCTTGTTTCCGGTCCAGGGAAGACATGGCTTGGCAGTTCAGGCTGGACTGTTCCCATGAGGCACAGGGTCATATTGATTTGCATATGGCCATGTCTGAACTGGGGTGGCTAAGTGAGCTAAAGAATGGTGCTGGATTAAACCCAGATTAGTTGACTGTGGGTGAGTGTTTGATTTGCTCAAACGCTCCGTCCATCATCCCCTTTTGTATCGCTTTGTTCGCCCTAAGTTGGCAGGGTATGCTCAGACGTGAGTCCCTTGCTCGCTTGGCCACTGGATTCAAGATAGCCTGGCTGATGAGGATTATGAATCCGAATCCGGTCCCAGGATGCTTGTTTCCGGTCCAGGGAAGACATGGCTTGGCAGTTTGGGCTGGACTGTTCCCATGAGGCACAGGGTCAGACTGATTTGCATATGGCCATGTCTGAACTGGGGTGGCTGAGTGAGCTAAAGAATGGTGATGGATTAAACCCAGATCAGTTGACTGTGGGTGAGTGTTTGATTTGCTCAAACGCTCCGTCCATCATCCCCTTTTGTATTGCTTTGTTCGCCCTAATTTGGCAGGGTATGCTCAGACGTGAGTTCCTTGCTCACTTGGCCACTGGATTCAAGATAGCCTGGCTGATGAGGATTATGAATCCAAAACCGGTCCCAGGATGCTTGTTTCCGGTCCAGGGAAGACATGGCTTGGCAGTTCGGGCTGGACTGTTCCCATGAGGCACAGGGTCAGATTGATTTGCATATGGCCATGTCTGAACTGGGGTGGCTGAGTGAGCTGAAGAATGGTGATGGATTAAACCCAGATCAGTTGACTGTGGGTGAGTGTTTGATTTGCACAAACGCTCTGTTCATCATCCCCTTTTGTATCGCTTTGTTCGCCCTAAGTTGGCAGGGTATGCTCAGACGTGAGTCCCTTGCTCACTTGGCCACTGGATTTAAGATAGCCTGGCTGATGAGGATTATGAATCCGAAACCGGTCCCAGGATGCTTGTTTCCGGTCCAGGGAAGACATGGCTTGGCAGTTCGGGCTTGATTGTTCCCATGAGGCACAGGGTCAGACTGATTTGCATATGGCCATGTCTGAACTGGGGTGGCTGAGTGAGATAAAGAATGGTGATGGATTAAACCCAGATCAGTTGACTGGGGGTGAGTGTTTGATTTGCTCAAACGCTCCGTTCATCATCCCCTTTTGTATGGCTTTGTTCGCCCTAAGTTGGCAGGGTATGCTCAGACGTGAGTCCCTTGCTTACTTGGCCACTGGATTCAAGACAGCTTGGCTGATGAGGATTATGAATCCGAAACCGGTCCCAGGATGCTTGTTTCCGGTCCAGGGAAGACATGGCTTGGCAGTTCGGGCTGGTCTGTTCCCATGAGGCACAGGGTCAGACTGATTTGCATATGGCCATGTCTGAACTGGGGTGGCTGAGTGAGCTAAAGAACGGTGATGGATTAAACCCAGATCAGTTGACTGGGGGTGAGTGTTTGATTTGCTCAAACGCTCCGTCCATAATCCCCTTTTGTATCGCTTTGTTCGCCCTAAGTTGGCAGGGTATGCTCAGACGTGAGTCCCTTGCTCACTTGGCCACTGGATTCAAGATAGCCTGGCTGATGAGGATTATGAATCCGAATCCGGTCCCAGGATGCTTGTTTCCGGTCCAGGGAAGACATGGCTTAGCAGTTTGGGCTGGACTGTTCCCATGAGGCACAGGGTCAGACTGATTTGCATATGGCCATGTCTGAACTGGGGTGGCTGAGTGAGCTAAAGAATGGTGATGGATTAAACCCAGATCAGTTGACTGTGGGTGAGTGTTTGATTTGCTCAAACGCTCCGTCCATCATCCCCTTTTGTATCGCTTTGTTCGCCCTAAGTTGGCAGGGTATGCTCAGACGTGAGTCCCTTGCTCACTTGGCCACTGGATTCAAGATAGCCTGGCTGATGAGGATTATGAATCCGAAACCCGTCCCAGGATGCTTGTTTCCGGTCCAGGGAAGACATGGCTTGGCAGTTCGGGCTGGATTGTTCCCATGAGGCACAGGGTCAGACTGATTTGCATATGGCCATGTCTGAACTGGGGTGGCTGAGTGAGCTAAAGAATGGTGATGAATTAAACCCAGATCAGTTGACTGGGGGTGAGTGTTTGATTTGCTCAAACGCTCCGTCCATCATCCCCTTTTGTATGGCTTTGTTCGCCCTAAGTTGGCAGGGTATGCTCAGACGTGAGTCCCTTGCTTACTTGGCCACTGGATTCAAGACAGCCTGGCTGATGAGGATTATGAATCCGAAACCGGTCCCAGGATGCTTGTTTCCGGTCCAGGGAAGACATGGCTTGGCAGTTCGGGCTGGACTGTTCCCATGAGGCACAGGGTCAGACTGATTTGCATATGGCCATGTCTGAACTGGGGTGGCTGAGTGAGCTAAAGAACGGTGATGATTTAAACCCAGATCAGTTGACTGGGGGTGAGTGTTTGATTTGCTCAAACGCTCCGTCCATCATCTCCTTTTGTATCGCTTTGTTCGCCCTAAGTTGGCAGGGTATGCTCAGACGTGAGTCCCTTGCTCACTTGGCCACTGGATTCAAGATAGCCTGGCTGATGAGGATTATGAATCCGAAACCGGTCCCAGGATGCTTGTTTCCGGTCCAGGGAAGACATGGCTTGGCAGTTCGAGCTGGACTGTTCCCATTAGGCACAGGGTCAGACTGATTTGCATATGGCCATGTCTGAACTGGGGTGGCTGAGTGAGCTAAAGAACGGTGATGGATTAAACCCAGATCAGTTGACTGGGGGTGAGTGTTTGATTTGCTCAAACGCTCCGTCCATCATCCCCTTTTGTATCGCTTTGTTCGCCCTAAGTTGGCAGGGTATGCTCAGACGTGAGTCCCTTGCTCACTTGGCCACTGGATTCAAGATAGCCTGGCTGATGAGGATTATGAATCCGAAACCGGTCCCAGGATGCTTGTTTTCGGTCCAGAGAAGACATGGCTTGGCAGTTCGGGCTGGACTGTTCCCATGAGGCAGAGGGTCAGACTGATTTGCATATGGCCATGTCTGAACTGGGGGGGCTGAGTGAGCTAAAGAATGGTGATGGATTAAACCCAGATCAGTTGACTGGGGGTGAGTGTTTGATGTGCTCAAACGCTCCGTCCATCATCCTCTTTTGTATGGCTTTGTTCGCCCTAAGTTGGCAGGGTATGCTCAGACGTGAGTCCCTTGCTCACTTGGCCACTGGATTCAAGATAGCCTGGCTGATGAGGATTATGAATCCGAAACCGGTCCCAGGATGTTTGTTTCCGGTCCAGGGAAGACATGGCTTGGCAGTTCGGGCTGGACTGTTCCCATGAGGCACAGGGTCAGACTGATTTGCATATGGCCATGTCTGAACTGGGGTGGCTGAGTGAGCTAAAGAACGGTGATGGATTAAACCCAGATCAGTTGACTGGGGGTGAGTGTTTGATTTGCTCAAACGCTCCGTCCATCATCCCCTTTTGTATCGCTTTGTTCGCCCTAAGTTGGCAGGTTATGCTCAGACGTGAGTCCCTTGCTCACTTGGCCACTGGATTCAAGATAGCCTGGCTGATGAGGATTATGAATCCGAAACCGGTCCCAGGATGCTTGTTTCCGGTCCAGAGAAGACATGGCTTGGCAGTTCGGGCTGGACTGTTCCCATGAGGCAGAGGGTCAGACTGATTTGCATATGGCCATGTCTGAACTGGGGTGGCTGAGTGAGCTAAAGAATGGTGATGGATTAAACCCAGATCAGTTGACTGGGGGTGAGTGTTTGATGTGCTCAAACGCTCCGTCCATCATCCCCTTTTGTATGGCTTTGTTCGCCCTAAGTTGGCAGGGTATGCTCAGACGTGAGTCCCTTGCTCACTTGGCCACTGGATTCAAGATAGCCTGGCTGATGAGGATTATGAACCCGAAACCGGTCCCAGGATGCTTGTTTCCGGTCCAGGGAAGACATGGCTTGGCAGTTCGGGCTGGACTGTTCCCATGAGGCACAGGGTCAGACTGATTTGCATATGGCCATGTCTGAACTGGGGTGGCTGAGTGAGCTAAAGAACGGTGATGGATTAAACCCAGATCAGTTGACTGGGGGTGAGTGTTTGATTTGCTCAAACGCTCCGTCTATCATCCCCTTTTGTATCGCTTTGTTCGCCCTAAGTTGGCAGGGTATGCTCAGACGTGAGTCCCTTGCTCACTTGGCCACTGGATTCAAGATAGCCTGGCTGATGAGGATTATGAATCCGAAACCGGTCCCAGGATGCTTGTTTCCGGTCCAGATAAGACATGGCTTGGCAGTTCGGGCTGGACTGTTCCCATGAGGCAGAGGGTCAGACTGATTTGCATATGGCCATGTCTGAACTGGGGTGGCTGAGTGAGCTAAAGAATGGTGATGGATTAAACCCAGATCAGTTGACTGGGGGTGAGTGTTTGATGTGCTCAAACGCTCCGTCCATCATCCCCTTTTGTATCGCTTTGTTCGCCCTAAGTTGGCAGGGTATGCTCAGACGTGAGTCCCTTGCTCACTTGGCCACTGGATTCAAGATAGCCTGGCTGATGAGGATTATGAATCCGAAACCGGTCCCAGGATGCTTGTTTCCGGTCCAGGGAAGACATGGCTTGGCAGTTCGGGCTGGACTGTTCCCATGAGGCACAGGGTCAGACTGATTTGCATATGGCCATGTCTGAACTGGGGTGGCTGAGTGAGCTAAAGAACGGTGATGGATTAAACCCAGATCAGTTGACTGGGGGTGAGTGTTTGATTTGCTCAAACGCTCCATCCATCATCCCCTTTTGTATGGCTTTGTTCGCCCTAAGTTGGCAGGGTATGCTCAGACGTGAGTCCCTTGCTCACTTGGCCACTGGATTCAAGATAGCCTGGCTGATGAGGATTATGAATCCGAAACCGGTCCCAGGATGCTTGTTTCCGGTCCAGGGAAGACATGGCTTGGCAGTTCAGGCTGGACTGTTCCCATGAGGCACAGGGTCATATTGATTTGCATATGGCCATGTCTGAACTGGGGTGGCTGAGTGAGCTAAAGAATGGTGCTGGATTAAACCCAGATTAGTTGACTGTGGGTGAGTGTTTGATTTGCTCAAACGCTCCGTCCATCATCCCCTTTTGTATCGCTTTGTTCGCCCTAAGTTGGCAGGGTATGCTCAGACGTGAGTCCCTTTCTCGCTTGGCCACTGGATTCAAGATAGCCTGGCTGATGAGGATTATGAATCCGAATCCGGTCCCAGGATGCTTGTTTCCGGTCCAGGGAAGACATGGCTTGGCAGTTTGGGCTGGACTGTTCCCATGAGGCACAGGGTCAGACTGATTTGCATATGGCCATGTCTGAACTGGGGTGGCTGAGTGAGCTAAAGAATGGTGATGGATTAAACCCAGATCAGTTGACTGTGGGTGAGTGTTTGATTTGCTCAAACGCTCCGTCCATCATCCCCTTTTGTATCGCTTTGTTCGCCCTAAGTTGGCAGGGTATGCTCAGACGTGAGTTCCTTGCTCACTTGGCCACTGGATTCAAGATAGCCTGGCTGATGAGGATTATGAATCCGAAACCGGTCCCAGGATGCTTGTTTCCGGTCCAGGGAAGACATGGCTTGGCAGTTCGGGCTGGATTGTTCCCATGAGGCACAGGGTCAGACTGATTTGCATATGTCCATGTCTGAACTGGGGTGGCTGAGTGAGCTAAAGAATGGTGATGGATTAAACCCAGATTAGTTGACTGGGGGTGAGTGTTTGATTTGCTCAAACGCTCCGTCCATCATCCCGTTTTGTATGGCTTTGTTCGCCCTAAGTTGGCAGGGTATGCTCAGACGTGAGTCCCTTGCTTACTTGGCCACTGGATTCAAGACAACCTGGCTGATGAGGATTATGAATCCGAAACCGGTCCCAGGATGCTTGTTTCCGGTCCAGGGAAGACATGGCTTGGCAGTTCGGGCTGGACTGTTCCCATGAGGCACAGGGTCAGACTGATTTGCATATGGCCATGTCTGAACTGGGGTGGCTGAGTGAGCTAAAGAACGGTGATGGATTAAACCCAGATCAGTTGACTGGGGGTGAGTGTTTGATTTGCTCAAACGCTCCGTCCATCATCCCCTTTTGTATCGCTTTGTTCGCCCTAAGTTGGCAGGGTATGCTCAGACGTGAGTCCCTTGCTCACTTGGCCACTGGATTCAAGATAGCCTGGCTGATGAGGATTATGAATCCGAAACCGGTCCCAGGATGCTTGTTTCCGGTCCAGAGAAGATATGGCTTGGCAGTTCGGGCTGGACTGTTCCCATGAGGCACAGGGTCAGACTGATTTGCATATGGCCATGTCTGAACTGGGGTGGCTGAGTGAGCTAAAGAATGGTGATGGATTAAACCCAGATCAGTTGACTGGGGGTGAGTGTTTGATGTGCTCAAATGCTCCGTCCATCATCCCCTTTTGTATGGCTTTGTTCGCCCTAAGTTGGCAGGGTATGCTCAGACGTGAGTCCCTTGCTCACTTGGCCACTGGATTCAAGATAGCCTGGCTGATGAGGAATATGAATTCGAAACCGGTCCCAGGATGCTTGTTTCCGGTCCAGGGAAGACATGGCTTGGCAGTTCGGGCTGGACTGTTCCCATGAGGCACAGGGTCAGACTGATTTGCATATGGCCATGTCTGAACTGGGGTGGCTGAGTGAGCTAAAGAACAGTGATGGATTAAACCCAGATCAGTTGACTGGGGGTGAGTGTTTGATTTGCTCAAACGCTCCGTCCATCATCCCCTTTTTTATCGCTTTGTTCGCCCTAAGTTGGCAGGGTATGCTCAGACGTGAGTCCCTTGCTCACTTGGCCACTGGATTCAAGATAGCCTGGCTGATGAGGATTATGAATCCGAAACCGGTCCCAGGATGCTTGTTTCCGGTCCAGGGAAGACATGGCTTGGGAGTTCGGGCTGGGCTGTTCCCATGAGGCACAGGGTCAGACTGATTTGCATATGGCCATGTCTGAACTGGGGTGGCTGAGTGAGCTAAAGAATGGTGATGGATTAAACCCAGATCAGTTGACTGGGGGTGAGTGTTTGATGTGCTCAAACGCTCCGTCCATCATCGCCTTTTGTATGGCTTTGTTCGCCCTAAGTTGGCAGGGTATGCTCAGACGTGAGTCCCTTGCTCACTTGGCCACTGGATTCAAGATAGCCTGGCTGATGAGGATTATGAATCCGAAACCGGTCCCAGGATGCTTGTTTCCAGTCCAGGGAAGACATGGCTTGGCAGTTCAGGCTGGACTGTTCCCATGAGGCACAGGGTCAAATTGATTTGCATTTGGCCATGTCTGAACTGGGGTGGCTGAGTGAGCTAAAGAATGGTGCTGGATTAAACCCAGATTAGTTGACTGTGGGTGAGTGTTTGATTTGCTCAAACGCTCCGTCCATCATCCCCTTTTGTATCGCTTTGTTCGCCCTAAGTTGGCAGGGTATGCTCAGACGTGAGTCCCTTTCTCGCTTGGCCACTGGATTCAAGATAGCCTGGCTGATGAGGATTATGAATCCGAATCCGGTCCCAGGATGCTTGTTTCCGGTCCAGGGAAGACATGGCTTGGCAGTTTGGGCTGGACTGTTCCCATGAGGCACAGGGTCAGACTGATTTGCATATGGCCATGTCTGAACTGGGGTGGCTGAGTGAGCTAAAGAATGGTGATGGATTAAACCCAGATCAGTTGACTGTGGGTGAGTGTTTGATTTGCTCAAACGCTCCGTCCATCATCCCCTTTTGTATCGCTTTGTTCGCCCTAAGTTGGCAGGGTATGCTCAGACGTGAGTTCCTTGCTCACTTGGCCACTGGATTCAAGATAGCCTGGCTGATGAGGATTATGAATCCGAAACCGGTCCCAGGATGCTTGTTTCCGGTCCAGGGAAGACATGGCTTGGCAGTTCGGGCTGGATTGTTCCCATGAGGCACAGGGTCAGACTGATTTGCATATGTCCATGTCTGAACTGGGGTGGCTGAGTGAGCTAAAGAATGGTGATGGATTAAACCCAGATTAGTTGACTGGGGGTGAGTGTTTGATTTGCTCAAACGCTCCGTCCATCATCCCGTTTTGTATGGCTTTGTTCGCCCTAAGCTGGCAGGGTATGCTCAGACGTGAGTCCCTTGCTTACTTGGCCACTGGATTCAAGACAACCTGGCTGATGAGGATTATGAATCCGAAACCGGTCCCAGGATGCTTGTTTCCGGTCCAGGGAAGACATGGCTTGGCAGTTCGGGCTGGACTGTTCCCATGAGGCA
Source organism: Lissotriton helveticus (assembly GCF_964261635.1). Classification (NCBI taxonomy): domain Eukaryota; kingdom Metazoa; phylum Chordata; class Amphibia; order Caudata; family Salamandridae; genus Lissotriton; species Lissotriton helveticus. Next base: position 957,716,990 of record NC_136071.1, read on the forward strand.
CAGGGTCAGACTGATTTGCATATGGCCATGTCTGAACTGGGGTGGCTGAGTGAGCTAAAGAACGGTGATGGATTAAACCCAGATCAGTTGACTGGGGGTGAGTGTTTGATTTGCTCAAACGCTCCGTCCATCATCCCCTTTTGTATCGCTTTGTTCGCCCTAAGTTGGCAGGTTATGCTCAGACGTGAGTCCCTTGCTCACTTGGCCACTGGATTCAAGATAGCCTGGCTGATGAGGATTATGAATCCGAAACCGGTCCCAGGATGCTTGTTTCCGGTCCAGAGAAGATATGGCTTGGCAGTTCGGGCTGGACTGTTCCCATGAGGCACAGGGTCAGACTGATTTGCATATGGCCATGTCTGAACTGGGGTGGCTGAGTGAGCTAAAGAATGGTGATGGATTAAACCCAGATCAGTTGACTGGGGGTGAGTGTTTGATGTGCTCAAATGCTCCGTCCATCATCCCCTTTTGTATGGCTTTGTTCGCCCTAAGTTGGCAGGGTATGCTCAGACGTGAGTCCCTTGCTCCCTTGGCCACTGGATTCAAGATAGCCTGGCTGATGAGGAATATGAATTCGAAACCGGTCCCAGGATGCTTGTTTCCGGTCCAGGGAAGACATGGCTTGGCAGTTCGGGCTGGACTGTTCCCATGAGGCACAGGGTCAGACTGATTTGCATATGGCCATGTCTGAACTGGGGTGGCTGAGTGAGCTAAAGAACGGTGATGGATTAAACCCAGATCAGTTGACTGGGGGTGAGTGTTTGATTTGCTCAAACGCTCCGTCCATCATCCCCTTTTGTATCGCTTTGTTCGCCCTAAGTTGGCAGGGTATGCTCAGACGTGAGTCCCTTGCTCACTTGGCCACTGGATTCAAGATAGCCTGGCTGATGAGGATTATGAATCCGAAACCGGTCCCAGGATGCTTGTTTCCGGTCCAGGGAAGACATGGCTTGGGAGTTCGGGCTGGGCTGTTCCCATGAGGCACAGGGTCAGACTGATTTGCATATGGCCATGTCTGAACTGGGGTGGCTGAGTGAGCTAAAGAATGGTGATGGATTAAACCCAGATCAGTTGACTGGGGGTGAGTGTTTGATGTGCTCAAACGCTCCGTCCATCATCGCCTTTTGTATGGCTTTGTTCGCCCTAAGTTGGCAGGGTATGCTCAGACGTGAGTCCCTTGCTCACTTGGCCACTGGATTCAAGATAGTCTGGCTGATGAGGATTATGAATCCGAAACCGGTCCCAGGATGCTTGTTTCCGGTCCAGGGAAGACATGGCTTGGCAGTTCAGGCTGGACTGTTCCCATGAGGCACAGGGTCAAATTGATTTGCATTTGGCCATGTCTGAACTGGGGTGGCTGAGTGAGCTAAAGAATGGTGCTGGATTAAACCCAGATTAGTTGACTGTGGGTGAGTGTTTGATTTGCTCAAACGCTCCGTCCATCATCCCCTTTTGTATCGCTTTGTTCACCCTAAGTTGGCAGGGTATGCTCAGACGTGAGTCCCTTGCTCACTTGGCCACTGGATTCAAGATAGCCTGGCTGATGAGGATTATGAATCCGAATCCGGTCCCAGGATGCTTGTTTCCGGTCCAGGGAAGACAAGGCTTGGCAGTTTGGGCTGGACTGTTCCCATGAGGCACAGGGTCAGACTGATTTGCATATGGCCATGTCTGAACTGGGGTGGCTGAGTGAGCTAAAGAATGGTGATGGATTAAACCCAGATCAGTTGACTGTGGGTGAGTGTTTGATTTGCTCAAACGCTCCGTCCATCATCCCCTTTTGTATCGCTTTGTTCGCCCTAAGTTGGCAGGGTATGCTCAGACGTGAGTCCCTTGCTCACTTGGCCACTGGATTCAAGATAGCCTGGCTGACGAGGATTATGAATCCGAAACCCGTCCCAGGATGCTTGTTTCCGGTCCAGGGAAGACATGGCTTGGCAGTTCGGGCTGGATTGTTCCCATGAGGCACAGGGTCAGACTGATTTGCATATGGCCATGTCTGAACTGGGGTGGCTGAGTGAGCTAAAGAATGGTGATGAATTAAACCCAGATCAGTTGACTGGGGGTGAGTGTTTGATTTGCTCAAACGCTCCGTCCATCATCCCCTTTTGTATGGCTTTGTTCGCCCTAAGTTGGCAGGGTATGCTCAGACGTGAGTCCCTTGCTTACTTGGCCACTGGATTCAAGACAGCCTGGCTGATGAGGATTATGAATCCGAAACCGGTCCCAGGATGCTTGTTTCCGGTCCAGGGAAGACATGGCTTGGCAGTTCGGGCTGGACTGTTCCCATGAGGCACAGGGTCAGACTGATTTGCATATGGCCATGTCTGAACTGGGGTGGCTGAGTGAGCTAAAGAACGGTGATGATTTAAACCCAGATCAGTTGACTGGGGGTGAGTGTTTGATTTGCTCAAACGCTCCGTCCATCATCCCCTTTTGTATCGCTTTGTTCGCCTTAAGTTGGCAGGGTATGCTCAGACGTGAGTCCCTTGCTCACTTGGCCACTGGATTCAAGATAGCCTGGCTGATGAGTATTATGAATCCGAAACCGGTCCCAGGATGCTTGTTTCCGGTCCAGAGAAGACATGGCTTGGCAGTTCGGGCTGGACTGTTCCCATGAGGCAGAGGGTCAGACTGATTTGCATATGGCCATGTCTGAACTGGGGTGGCTAAGTGAGCTAAAGAATGGTGATGGATTAAACCCAGATCAGTTGACTGGGGGTGAGTGTTTGATGTGCTCAAACGCTCCGTCCATCATCCCCTTTTGTATCGCTTTGTTCGCCTTAAGTTGGCAGGGTATGCTCAGACGTGAGTCCCTTGCTCACTTGGCCACTGGATTCAAGATAGCCTGGCTGATGAGTATTATGAATCCGAAACCGGTCCCAGGATGCTTGTTTCCGGTCCAGAGAAGACATGGCTTGGCAGTTCGGGCTGGACTGTTCCCATGAGGCAGAGGGTCAGACTGATTTGCATATGGCCATGTCTGAACTGGGGTGGCTGAGTGAGCTAAAGAACGGTGATGGATTAAACCCAGATCAGTTGACTGGGGGTGAGTGTTTGATTTGCTCAAACGCTCCGTCCATCATCCCCTTTTGTATCGCTTTGTTTGCCCTAAGTTGGCAGGGTATGCTCAGACGTGAGTCCCTTGCTCACTTGGCCACTGGATTCAAGATAGCCTGGCTGATGAGGATTATGAATCCGAAACCGGTCCCAGGATGCTTGTTTTCGGTCCAGGGAAGACATGGCTTGGCAGTTCGAGCTGGACTGTTCCCATTAGGCACAGGGTCAGACTGATTTGCATATGGCCATGTCTGAACTGGGGTGGCTGAGTGAGCTAAAGAACGGTGATGGATTAAACCCAGATCAGTTGACTGGGGGTGAGTGTTTGATTTGCTCAAACGCTCCGTCCATCATCCCCTTTTGTATCGCTTTGTTTGCCCTAAGTTGGCAGGGTATGCTCAGACGTGAGTCCCTTGCTCACTTGGCCACTGGATTCAAGATAGCCTGGCTGATGAGGATTATGAATCCGAAACCGGTCCCAGGATGCTTGTTTTCGGTCCAGAGAAGACATGGCTTGGCAGTTCGGGCTGGACTGTTCCCATGAGGCAGAGGGTCAGACTGATTTGCATATGGCCATGTCTGAACTGGGGTGGCTGAGTGAGCTAAAGAATGGTGATGGATTAAACCCAGATCAGTTGACTGGGGGTGAGTGTTTGATGTGCTCAAACGCTCCGTCCATCATCCTCTTTTATATGGCTTTGTTCGCCCTAAGTTGGCAGGGTATGCTCAGACGTGAGTCCCTTGCTCACTTGGCCACTGGATTCAAGATAGCCTGGCTGATGAGGATTATGAATCCGAAACCGGTCCCAGGATGCTTGTTTCCGGTCCAGGGAAGACATGGCTTGGCAGTTCGGGCTGGACTGTTCCCATGAGGCACAGGGTCAGACTGATTTGCATATGGCTATGTCTGAACTGGGGTGGCTGAGTGAGCTAAAGAATGGTGATGGGTTAAACCCAGATCAGTTGACTGGTGGTGAGTGTTTGATGTGCTCAAACGCTCCGTCCATCATCCCCTTTTGTATGGCTTTGTTCGCCCTAAGTTGGCAGGGTATGCTCAGACGTGAGTCCCTTGCTCACTTGGCCACTGGATTCAAGATAGCCTGGCTGATGAGGATTATGAATTCGAAACCGGTCCCAGGATGCTTGTTTCCGGTCCAGGGAAGACATGGCTTGGCATTTCGGGCTGGACTGTTCCCATGAGGCACAGGGTCAGACTGATTTGCATATGGCCATGTCTGAACTGGGGTGGCTGAGTGAGCTAAAGAACGGTGATGGATTAAACCCAGATCAGTTGACTGGGGGTGAGTGTTTGATTTGCTCAAACGCTCCGTCCATCATCCCCTTTTGTATCGCTTTGTTCGCCCTAAGTTGGCAGGTTATGCTCAGACGTGAGTCCCTTGCTCACTTGGCCACTGGATTCAAGATAGCCTGGCTGATGAGGATTATGAATCCGAAACCGGTCCCAGGATGCTTGTTTCCGGTCCAGAGAAGACATGGCTTGGCAGTTCGGGCTGGACTGTTCCCATGAGGCAGAGGGTCAGACTGATTTGCATATGGCCATGTCTGAACTGGGGTGGCTGAGTGAGCTAAAGAATGGTGATGGATTAAACCCAGATCAGTTGACTGGGGGTGAGTGTTTGATGTGCTCAAACGCTCCGTCCATCATCCCCTTTTGTATGGCTTTGTTCGCCCTAAGTTGGCAGGGTATGCTCAGACGTGAGTCCCTTGCTCACTTGGCCACTGGATTCAAGATAGCCTGGCTGATGAGGATTATGAACCCGAAACCGGTCCCAGGATGCTTGTTTCCGGTCCAGGGAAGACATGGCTTGGCAGTTCGGGCTGGACTGTTCCCATGAGGCACAGGGTCAGACTGATTTGCATATGGCCATGTCTGAACTGGGGTGGCTGAGTGAGCTAAAGAACGGTGATGGATTAAACCCAGATCAGTTGACTGGGGGTGAGTGTTTGATTTGCTCAAACGCTCCGTCTATCATCCCCTTTTGTATCGCTTTGTTCGCCCTAAGTTGGCAGGGTATGCTCAGACGTGAGTCCCTTGCTCACTTGGCCACTGGATTCAAGATAGCCTGGCTGATGAGGATTATGAATCCGAAACCGGTCCCAGGATGCTTGTTTCCGGTCCAGAGAAGACATGGCTTGGCAGTTCGGGCTGGACTGTTCCCATGAGGCAGAGGGTCAGACTGATTTGCATATGGCCATGTCTGAACTGGGGTGGCTGAGTGAGCTAAAGAATGGTGATGGATTAAACCCAGATCAGTTGACTGGGGGTGAGTGTTTGATGTGCTCAAACGCTCCGTCCATCATCCCCTTTTGTATCGCTTTGTTCGCCCTAAGTTGGCAGGGTATGCTCAGACGTGAGTCCCTTGCTCACTTGGCCACTGGATTCAAGATAGCCTGGCTGATGAGGATTATGAATCCGAAACCGGTCCCAGGATGCTTGTTTCCGGTCCAGGGAAGACATGGCTTGGCAGTTCGGGCTGGACTGTTCCCATGAGGCACAGGGTCAGACTAATTTGCATATGGCCATGTCTGAACTGGGGTGGCTGAGTGAGCTAAAGAACGGTGATGGATTAAACCCAGATCAGTTGACTGGGGGTGAGTGTTTGATTTGCTCAAACGCTCCATCCATCATCCCCTTTTGTATCGCTTTGTTCGCCCTAAGTTGGCAGGGTATGCTCAGACGTGAGTCCCTTGCTCACTTGGCCACTGGATTCAAGATGGCCTGGCTGATGAGGATTATGAATCCGAAACCGGTCCCAGGATGCTTGTTTCTGGTCCAGAGAAGACATGGCTTGGCAGTTCGGGCTGGACTGTTCCCATGAGGCACAGGGTCAGACTGATTTGCATATGGCCATGTCTGAACTGGGGTGGCTGAGTGAGCTAAAGAATGGTGATGGATTAAACCCAGATCAGTTGACTGTGGGTGAGTGTTTGATGTGCTCAAACGCTCAGTCCATCATCCCCTTTTGTATGGCTTTGTTCGCCCTAAGTTGGCAGGGTATGCTCAGACGTGAGTCCCTTGCTCACTTGGCCACTGGATTCAAGATAGCCTGGCTGATGAGGATTATGAATCCGAAACCGGTCCCAGGATGCTTGTTTCCGGTCCAGGGAAGACATGGCTTGGCAGTTCAGGCTGGACTGTTCCCATGAGGCACAGGGTCAGACTGATTTGCATATGGCCATGTCTGAACTGGGGTGGCTGAATGAGCTAAAGAATGGTGATGGATTAAACCCAGATCAGTTGACTGGGGGTGAGTGTTTGATTTGCTCAAATGCTCCGTCCATCATCCCCTTTTGTATCGCTTTGTTCGCCCTAAGTTGGCAGGGTATGCTCAGATGTGAGTCCCTTGCTCACTTGGCCACTGGATTCAAGATAGCCTGGCTGATGAGGATTATGAATCCGAAACCGATCCCAGGATGCTTGTTTCCGGTCCAGGGAAGACATGGCTTGGCAGTTCAGGCTGGACTGTTCCCATGAGGCACAGGGTCATATTGATTTGCATATGGCCATGTCTGAACTGGGGTGGCTAAGTGAGCTAAAGAATGGTGCTGGATTAAACCCAGATTAGTTGACTGTGGGTGAGTGTTTGATTTGCTCAAACGCTCCGTCCATCATCCCCTTTTGTATCGCTTTGTTCGCCCTAAGTTGGCAGGGTATGCTCAGACGTGAGTCCCTTGCTCGCTTGGCCACTGGATTCAAGATAGCCTGGCTGATGAGGATTATGAATCCGAATCCGGTCCCAGGATGCTTGTTTCCGGTCCAGGGAAGACATGGCTTGGCAGTTTGGGCTGGACTGTTCCCATGAGGCACAGGGTCAGACTGATTTGCATATGGCCATGTCTGAACTGGGGTGGCTGAGTGAGCTAAAGAATGGTGATGGATTAAACCCAGATCAGTTGACTGTGGGTGAGTGTTTGATTTGCTCAAACGCTCCGTCCATCATCCCCTTTTGTATCGCTTTGTTCGCCCTAATTTGGCAGGGTATGCTCAGACGTGAGTTCCTTGCTCACTTGGCCACTGGATTCAAGATAGCCTGGCTGATGAGGATTATGAATCCAAAACCGGTCCCAGGATGCTTGTTTCCGGTCCAGGGAAGACATGGCTTGGCAGTTCGGGCTGGACTGTTCCCATGAGGCACAGGGTCAGATTGATTTGCATATGGCCATGTCTGAACTGGGGTGGCTGAGTGAGCTGAAGAATGGTGATGGATTAAACCCAGATCAGTTGACTGTGGGTGAGTGTTTGATTTGCACAAACGCTCTGTCCATCATCCCCTTTTGTATCGCTTTGTTCGCCCTAAGTTGGCAGGGTATGCTCAGACGTGAGTCCCTTGCTCACTTGGCCACTGGATTTAAGATAGCCTGGCTGATGAGGATTATGAATCCGAAACCAGTCCCAGGATGCTTGTTTCCGGTCCAGGGAAGACATGGCTTGGCAGTTCGGGCTTGATTGTTCCCATGAGGCACAGGGTCAGACTGATTTGCATATGGCCATGTCTGAACTGGGGTGGCTGAGTGAGATAAAGAATGGTGATGGATTAAACCCAGATCAGTTGACTGGGGGTGAGTGTTTGATTTGCTCAAACGCTCCGTTCATCATCCCCTTTTGTATGGCTTTGTTCGCCCTAAGTTGGCAGGGTATGCTCAGACGTGAGTCCCTTGCTTACTTGGCCACTGGATTCAAGACAGCTTGGCTGATGAGGATTATGAATCCGAAACCGGTCCCAGGATGCTTGTTTCCGGTCCAGGGAAGACATGGCTTGGCAGTTCGGGCTGGTCTGTTCCCATGAGGCACAGGGTCAGACTGATTTGCATATGGCCATGTCTGAACTGGGGTGGCTGAGTGAGCTAAAGAACGGTGATGGATTAAATCCAGATCAGTTGACTGGGGGTGAGTGTTTGATTTGCTCAAACGCTCCGTCCATCATCCCCTTTTGTATCGCTTTGTTCGCCCTAAGTTGGCAGGGTATGCTCAGACGTGAGTCCCTTGCTCACTTGGCCACTGGATTCAAGATAGCCTGGCTGATGAGGATTATGAATCCGAACCCGGTCCCAGGATGCTTGTTTCCGGTCCAGGGAAGACATGGCTTGGCAGTTCGGGCTGGGCTGTTCCCATGAGGCACAGGGTCAGACTGATTTGCATATGGCCATGTCTGAACTGGGGTGGCTGAGTGAGCTAAAGAATGGTGATGGATTAAACCCAGATCAGTTGACTGGGGGTGAGTGTTTGATGTGCTCAAACGCTCCGTCCATCATCGCCTTTTGTATGGCTTTGTTCGCCCTAAGTTGGCAGGGTATGCTCAGACGTGAGTCCCTTGCTCACTTGGCCACTGGATTCAAGATAGCCTGGCTGATGAGGATTATGAATCCGAAACCGGTCCCAGGATGCTTGTTTCCGGTCCAGGGAAGACATGGCTTGGCAGTTCAGGCTGGACTGTTCCCATGAGGCACAGGGTCAAATTGATTTGCATTTGGCCATGTCTGAACTGGGGTGGCTGAGTGAGCTAAAGAATGGTGCTGGATTAAACCCAGATTAGTTGACTGTGGGTGAGTGTTTGATTTGCTCAAACGCTCCGTCCATCATCCCCTTTTGTATCGCTTTGTTCGCCCTAAGTTGGCAGGGTATGCTCAGACGTGAGTCCCTTGCTCACTTGGCCACTGGATTCAAGATAGCCTGGCTGATGAGGATTATGAATCCGAATCCGGTCCCAGGATGCTTGTTTCCGGTCCAGGGAAGACATGGCTTAGCAGTTTGGGCTGGACTGTTCCCATGAGGCACAGGGTCAGACTGATTTGCATATGGCCATGTCTGAACTGGGGTGGCTGAGTGAGCTAAAGAATGGTGATGGATTAAACCCAGATCAGTTGACTGTGGGTGAGTGTTTGATTTGCTCAAACGCTCCGTCCATCATCCCCTTTTGTATCGCTTTGTTCGCCCTAAGTTGGCAGGGTATGCTCAGACGTGAGTCCCTTGCTCACTTGGCCACTGGATTCAAGATAGCCTGGCTGATGAGGATTATGAATCCGAAACCCGTCCCAGGATGCTTGTTTCCGGTCCAGGGAAGACATGGCTTGGCAGTTCGGGCTGGATTGTTCCCATGAGGCACAGGGTCAGACTGATTTGCATATGGCCATGTCTGAACTGGGGTGGCTGAGTGAGCTAAAGAATGGTGATGAATTAAACCCAGATCAGTTGACTGGGGGTGAGTGTTTGATTTGCTCAAACGCTCCGTCCATCATCCCCTTTTGTATGGCTTTGTTCGCCCTAAGTTGGCAGGGTATGCTCAGACGTGAGTCCCTTGCTTACTTGGCCACTGGATTCAAGACAGCCTGGCTGATGAGGATTATGAATCCGAAACCGGTCCCAGGATGCTTGTTTCCGGTCCAGGGAAGACATGGCTTGGCAGTTCGGGCTGGACTGTTCCCATGAGGCACAGGGTCAGACTGATTTGCATATGGCCATGTCTGAACTGGGGTGGCTGAGTGAGCTAAAGAACGGTGATGATTTAAACCCAGATCAGTTGACTGGGGGTGAGTGTTTGATTTGCTCAAACGCTCCGTCCATCATCCCCTTTTGTATCGCTTTGTTCGCCCTAAGTTGGCAGGGTATGCTCAGACGTGAGTCCCTTGCTCACTTGGCCACTGGATTCAAGATAGCCTGGCTGATGAGGATTATGAATCCGAAACCGGTCCCAGGATGCTTGTTTCCGGTCCAGGGAAGACATGGCTTGGCAGTTCGAGCTGGACTGTTCCCATTAGGCACAGGGTCAGACTGATTTGCATATGGCCATGTCTGAACTGGGGTGGCTGAGTGAGCTAAAGAACGGTGATGGATTAAACCCAGATCAGTTGACTGGGGGTGAGTGTTTGATTTGCTCAAACGCTCCGTCCATCATCCCCTTTTGTATCGCTTTGTTCGCCCTAAGTTGGCAGGGTATGCTCAGACGTGAGTCCCTTGCTCACTTGGCCACTGGATTCAAGATAGCCTGGCTGATGAGGATTATGAATCCGAAACCGGTCCCAGGATGCTTGTTTTCGGTCCAGAGAAGACATGGCTTGGCAGTTCGGGCTGGACTGTTCCCATGAGGCAGAGGGTCAGACTGATTTGCATATGGCCATGTCTGAACTGGGGGGGCTGAGTGAGCTAAAGAATGGTGATGGATTAAACCCAGATCAGTTGACTGGGGGTGAGTGTTTGATGTGCTCAAACGCTCCGTCCATCATCCTCTTTTGTATGGCTTTGTTCGCCCTAAGTTGGCAGGGTATGCTCAGACGTGAGTCCCTTGCTCACTTGGCCACTGGATTCAAGATAGCCTGGCTGATGAGGATTATGAATCCGAAACCGGTCCCAGGATGTTTGTTTCCGGTCCAGGGAAGACATGGCTTGGCAGTTCGGGCTGGACTGTTCCCATGAGGCACAGGGTCAGACTGATTTGCATATGGCCATGTCTGAACTGGGGTGGCTGAGTGAGCTAAAGAACGGTGATGGATTAAACCCAGATCAGTTGACTGGGGGTGAGTGTTTGATTTGCTCAAACGCTCCGTCCATCATCCCCTTTTGTATCGCTTTGTTCGCCCTAAGTTGGCAGGTTATGCTCAGACGTGAGTCCCTTGCTCACTTGGCCACTGGATTCAAGATAGCCTGGCTGATGAGGATTATGAATCCGAAACCGGTCCCAGGATGCTTGTTTCCGGTCCAGAGAAGACATGGCTTGGCAGTTCGGGCTGGACTGTTCCCATGAGGCAGAGGGTCAGACTGATTTGCATATGGCCATGTCTGAACTGGGGTGGCTGAGTGAGCTAAAGAATGGTGATGGATTAAACCCAGATCAGTTGACTGGGGGTGAGTGTTTGATGTGCTCAAACGCTCCGTCCATCATCCCCTTTTGTATGGCTTTGTTCGCCCTAAGTTGGCAGGGTATGCTCAGACGTGAGTCCCTTGCTCACTTGGCCACTGGATTCAAGATAGCCTGGCTGATGAGGATTATGAACCCGAAACCGGTCCCAGGATGCTTGTTTCCGGTCCAGGGAAGACATGGCTTGGCAGTTCGGGCTGGACTGTTCCCATGAGGCACAGGGTCAGACTGATTTGCATATGGCCATGTCTGAACTGGGGTGGCTGAGTGAGCTAAAGAACGGTGATGGATTAAACCCAGATCAGTTGACTGGGGGTGAGTGTTTGATTTGCTCAAACGCTCCGTCTATCATCCCCTTTTGTATCGCTTTGTTCGCCCTAAGTTGGCAGGGTATGCTCAGACGTGAGTCCCTTGCTCACTTGGCCACTGGATTCAAGATAGCCTGGCTGATGAGGATTATGAATCCGAAACCGGTCCCAGGATGCTTGTTTCCGGTCCAGATAAGACATGGCTTGGCAGTTCGGGCTGGACTGTTCCCATGAGGCAGAGGGTCAGACTGATTTGCATATGGCCATGTCTGAACTGGGGTGGCTGAGTGAGCTAAAGAATGGTGATGGATTAAACCCAGATCAGTTGACTGGGGGTGAGTGTTTGATGTGCTCAAACGCTCCGTCCATCATCCCCTTTTGTATCGCTTTGTTCGCCCTAAGTTGGCAGGGTATGCTCAGACGTGAGTCCCTTGCTCACTTGGCCACTGGATTCAAGATAGCCTGGCTGATGAGGATTATGAATCCGAAACCGGTCCCAGGATGCTTGTTTCCGGTCCAGGGAAGACATGGCTTGGCAGTTCGGGCTGGACTGTTCCCATGAGGCACAGGGTCAGACTGATTTGCATATGGCTATGTCTGAACTGGGGTGGCTGAGTGAGCTAAAGAACGGTGATGGATTAAACCCAGATCAGTTGACTGGGGGTGAGTGTTTGATTTGCTCAAACGCTCCATCCATCATCCCCTTTTGTATGGCTTTGTTCGCCCTAAGTTGGCAGGGTATGCTCAGACGTGAGTCCCTTGCTCACTTGGCCACTGGATTCAAGATAGCCTGGCTGATGAGGATTATGAATCCGAAACCGGTCCCAGGATGCTTGTTTCCGGTCCAGGGAAGACATGGCTTGGCAGTTCAGGCTGGACTGTTCCCATGAGGCACAGGGTCATATTGATTTGCATATGGCCATGTCTGAACTGGGGTGGCTGAGTGAGCTAAAGAATGGTGCTGGATTAAACCCAGATTAGTTGACTGTGGGTGAGTGTTTGATTTGCTCAAACGCTCCGTCCATCATCCCCTTTTGTATCGCTTTGTTCGCCCTAAGTTGGCAGGGTATGCTCAGACGTGAGTCCCTTTCTCGCTTGGCCACTGGATTCAAGATAGCCTGGCTGATGAGGATTATGAATCCGAATCCGGTCCCAGGATGCTTGTTTCCGGTCCAGGGAAGACATGGCTTGGCAGTTTGGGCTGGACTGTTCCCATGAGGCACAGGGTCAGACTGATTTGCATATGGCCATGTCTGAACTGGGGTGGCTGAGTGAGCTAAAGAATGGTGATGGATTAAACCCAGATCAGTTGACTGTGGGTGAGTGTTTGATTTGCTCAAACGCTCCGTCCATCATCCCCTTTTGTATCGCTTTGTTCGCCCTAAGTTGGCAGGGTATGCTCAGACGTGAGTTCCTTGCTCACTTGGCCACTGGATTCAAGATAGCCTGGCTGATGAGGATTATGAATCCGAAACCGGTCCCAGGATGCTTGTTTCCGGTCCAGGGAAGACATGGCTTGGCAGTTCGGGCTGGATTGTTCCCATGAGGCACAGGGTCAGACTGATTTGCATATGTCCATGTCTGAACTGGGGTGGCTGAGTGAGCTAAAGAATGGTGATGGATTAAACACAGATTAGTTGACTGGGGGTGAGTGTTTGATTTGCTCAAACGCTCCGTCCATCATCCCGTTTTGTATGGCTTTGTTCGCCCTAAGTTGGCAGGGTATGCTCAGACGTGAGTCCCTTGCTTACTTGGCCACTGGATTCAAGACAACCTGGCTGATGAGGATTATGAATCCGAAACCGGTCCCAGGATGCTTGTTTCCGGTCCAGGGAAGACATGGCTTGGCAGTTCGGGCTGGACTGTTCCCATGAGGCACAGGGTCAGACTGATTTGCATATGGCCATGTCGGAACTGGGGTGGCTGAGTGAGCTAAAGAACGGTGATGGATTAAACCCAGATCAGTTGACTGGGGGTGAGTGTTTGATTTGCTCAAACGCTCCGTCCATCATCCCCTTTTGTATCGCTTTGTTCGCCCTAAGTTGGCAGCGTATGCTCAGACGTGAGTCCCTTGCTCACTTGGCCACTGGATTCAAGATAGCCTGGCTGATGAGGATTATGAATCCGAAACCGGTCCCAGGATGCTTGTTTCCGGTCCAGAGAAGATATGGCTTGGCAGTTCGGGCTGGACTGTTCCCATGAGGCACAGGGTCAGACTGATTTGCATATGGCCATGTCTGAACTGGGGTGGCTGAGTGAGCTAAAGAATGGTGATGGATTAAACCCAGATCAGTTGACTGGGGGTGAGTGTTTGATGTGCTCAAATGCTCCGTCCATCATCCCCTTTTGTATGGCTTTGTTCGCCCTAAGTTGGCAGGGTATGCTCAGACGTGAGTCCCTTGCTCACTTGGCCACTGGATTCAAGATAGCCTGGCTGATGAGGAATATGAATTCGAAACCGGTCCCAGGATGCTTGTTTCCGGTCCAGGGAAGACATGGCTTGGCAGTTCGGGCTGGACTGTTCCCATGAGGCACAGGGTCAGACTGATTTGCATATGGCCATGTCTGAACTGGGGTGGCTGAGTGAGCTAAAGAACGGTGATGGATTAAACCCAGATCAGTTGACTGGGGGTGAGTGTTTGATTTGCTCAAACGCTCTGTCCATCATCCCCTTTTGTATCGCTTTGTTCGCCCTAAGTTGGCAGGGTATGCTCAGACGTGAGTCCCTTGCTCACTTGGCCACTGGATTCAAGATAGCCTAGCTGATGAGGATTATGAATCCGAAACCGGTCCCAGGATGCTTGTTTCCGGTCCAGAGAAGACATGGCTTGGCAGTTCGGGCTGGACTGTTCCCATGAGGCAGAGGGTCAGACTGATTTGCATATGGCCATGTCTGAACTGGGGTGGCTGAGTGAGCTAAAGAATGGTGATGGATTAAACCCAGATCAGTTGACTGGGGGTGAGTGTTTGATGTGCTCAAACGCTCCGTCCATCATCCCCTTTTGTATGGCTTTGTTCGCCCTAAGTTGGCAGGGTATGCTCAGACGTGAGTCCCTTGCTCACTTGGCCACTGGATTCAAGATAGCCTGGCTGATGAGGATTATGAATCCGAAACCGGTCCCAGGATGCTTGTTTCCGGTCCAGGGAAGACATGGCTTGGCAGTTCGGGCTGGACTGTTCCCATGAGGCACAGGGTCAGACTGATTTGCATATGGCCATGTCTGAACTGGGGTGGCTGAATGAGCTAAAGAATGGTGATGGATTAAACCCAGATCAGTTGACTGGGGGTGAGTGTTTGATTTGCTCAAATGCTCCGTCCATCATCCCCTTTTGTATCGCTTTGTTCGCCCTAAGTTGGCAGAGTATGCTCAGATGTGAGTCCCTTGCTCACTTGGCCACTGGATTCAAGATAGCCTGGCTGATGAGGATTATGAATCCGAAACCGGTCCCAGGATGCTTGTTTCCGGTCCAGGGAAGACATGGCTTGGCAGTTCAGGCTGGACTGTTCCCATGAGGCACAGGGTCAGATTGATTTGCATATGGCCATGTCTGAACTGGGGTGGCTGAGTGAGCTAAAGAATGGTGATGGATTAAACCCAGATCAGTTGACTGTGGGTGAGTGTTTGATTTGCTCAAACGCTCCGTCCATCATCCCCTTTTGTATCGCTTTGTTCGCCCTAAGTTGGCAGGGTATGCCCAGACGTGAGTCCCTTGCTCACTTGGCCACTGGATTCAAGATAGCCTGGCTGATGAGGATTATGAATCCGAATCCGGTCCCAGGATGCTTGTTTCCGGTCCAGGGAAGACATGGCTTGGCAATTTGGGCTGGACTGTTCCCATGAGGCACAGGGTCAGACTGATTTGCATATGGCCATGTCTGAACTGGGGTGGCTGAGTGAGCTAAAGAATGGTGATGGATTAAACCCAGATCAGTTGACTGGGGGTGAGTGTTTGATGTGCTCAAACGCTCCGTCCATCATCCCCTTTTGTATCGCTTTGTTCGCCCTAAGTTGGCAGGGTATGCTCAGACGTGAGTCCCTTGCTCACTTGGCCACTGGATTCAAGATAGCCTGGCTGATGAGGATTATGAATCCGAAACCGGTCCCAGGATGCTTGTTTCCGGTCCAGGGAAGACATGGCTTGGCAGTTCGAGCTGGACTGTTCCCATTAGGCACAGGGTCAGACTGATTTGCATATGGCCATGTCTGAACTGGGGTGGCTGAGTGAGCTAAAGAACGGTGATGGATTAAACCCAGATCAGTTGACTGGGGGTGAGTGTTTGATTTGCTCAAACGCTCCGTCCATCATCCCCTTTTGTATCGCTTTGTTCGCCCTAAGTTGGCAGGGTATGCTCAGACGTGAGTCCCTTGCTCACTTGGCCACTGGATTCAAGATAGCCTGGCTGATGAGGATTATGAATCCGAAACCGGTCCCAGGATGCTTGTTTTCGGTCCAGAGAAGACATGGCTTGGCAGTTCGGGCTGGACTGTTCCCATGAGGCAGAGGGTCAGACTGATTTGCATATGGCCATGTCTGAACTGGGGGGGCTGAGTGAGCTAAAGAATGGTGATGGATTAAACCCAGATCAGTTGACTGGGGGTGAGTGTTTGATGTGCTCAAACGCTCCGTCCATCATCCTCTTTTGTATGGCTTTGTTCGCCCTAAGTTGGCAGGGTATGCTCAGACGTGAGTCCCTTGCTCACTTGGCCACTGGATTCAAGATAGCCTGGCTGATGAGGATTATGAATCCGAAACCGGTCCCAGGATGTTTGTTTCCGGTCCAGGGAAGACATGGCTTGGCAGTTCGGGCTGGACTGTTCCCATGAGGCACAGGGTCAGACTGATTTGCATATGGCCATGTCTGAACTGGGGTGGCTGAGTGAGCTAAAGAACGGTGATGGATTAAACCCAGATCAGTTGACTGGGGGTGAGTGTTTGATTTGCTCAAACGCTCCGTCCATCATCCCCTTTTGTATCGCTTTGTTCGCCCTAAGTTGGCAGGTTATGCTCAGACGTGAGTCCCTTGCTCACTTGGCCACTGGATTCAAGATAGCCTGGCTGATGAGGATTATGAATCCGAAACCGGTCCCAGGATGCTTGTTTCCGGTCCAGAGAAGACATGGCTTGGCAGTTCGGGCTGGACTGTTCCCATGAGGCAGAGGGTCAGACTGATTTGCATATGGCCATGTCTGAACTGGGGTGGCTGAGTGAGCTAAAGAATGGTGATGGATTAAACCCAGATCAGTTGACTGGGGGTGAGTGTTTGATGTGCTCAAACGCTCCGTCCATCATCCCCTTTTGTATGGCTTTGTTCGCCCTAAGTTGGCAGGGTATGCTCAGACGTGAGTCCCTTGCTCACTTGGCCACTGGATTCAAGATAGCCTGGCTGATGAGGATTATGAACCCGAAACCGGTCCCAGGATGCTTGTTTCCGGTCCAGGGAAGACATGGCTTGGCAGTTCGGGCTGGACTGTTCCCATGAGGCACAGGGTCAGACTGATTTGCATATGGCCATGTCTGAACTGGGGTGGCTGAGTGAGCTAAAGAACGGTGATGGATTAAACCCAGATCAGTTGACTGGGGGTGAGTGTTTGATTTGCTCAAACGCTCCGTCTATCATCCCCTTTTGTATCGCTTTGTTCGCCCTAAGTTGGCAGGGTATGCTCAGACGTGAGTCCCTTGCTCACTTGGCCACTGGATTCAAGATAGCCTGGCTGATGAGGATTATGAATCCGAAACCGGTCCCAGGATGCTTGTTTCCGGTCCAGATAAGACATGGCTTGGCAGTTCGGGCTGGACTGTTCCCATGAGGCAGAGGGTCAGACTGATTTGCATATGGCCATGTCTGAACTGGGGTGGCTGAGTGAGCTAAAGAATGGTGATGGATTAAACCCAGATCAGTTGACTGGGGGTGAGTGTTTGATGTGCTCAAACGCTCCGTCCATCATCCCCTTTTGTATCGCTTTGTTCGCCCTAAGTTGGCAGGGTATGCTCAGACGTGAGTCCCTTGCTCACTTGGCCACTGGATTCAAGATAGCCTGGCTGATGAGGATTATGAATCCGAAACCGGTCCCAGGATGCTTGTTTCCGGTCCAGGGAAGACATGGCTTGGCAGTTCGGGCTGGACTGTTCCCATGAGGCACAGGGTCAGACTGATTTGC
Organism: Lissotriton helveticus; assembly: GCF_964261635.1. Taxonomy (NCBI): domain Eukaryota; kingdom Metazoa; phylum Chordata; class Amphibia; order Caudata; family Salamandridae; genus Lissotriton; species Lissotriton helveticus. The sequence goes on from NC_136071.1 coordinate 957,734,393, forward strand.
ATATGGCCATGTCTGAACTGGGGTGGCTGAGTGAGCTAAAGAACGGTGATGGATTAAACCCAGATCAGTTGACTGGGGGTGAGTGTTTGATTTGCTCAAACGCTCCATCCATCATCCCCTTTTGTATGGCTTTGTTCGCCCTAAGTTGGCAGGGTATGCTCAGACGTGAGTCCCTTGCTCACTTGGCCACTGGATTCAAGATAGCCTGGCTGATGAGGATTATGAATCCGAAACTGGTCCCAGGATGCTTGTTTCCGGTCCAGGGAAGACATGGCTTGGCAGTTCAGGCTGGACTGTTCCCATGAGGCACAGGGTCATATTGATTTGCATATGGCCATGTCTGAACTGGGGTGGCTGAGTGAGCTAAAGAATGGTGCTGGATTAAACCCAGATTAGTTGACTGTGGGTGAGTGTTTGATTTGCTCAAACGCTCCGTCCATCATCCCCTTTTGTATCGCTTTGTTCGCCCTAAGTTGGCAGGCTATGCTCAGACGTGAGTCCCTTTCTCGCTTGGCCACTGGATTCAAGATAGCCTGGCTGATGAGGATTATGAATCCGAATCCGGTCCCAGGATGCTTGTTTCCGGTCCAGGGAAGACATGGCTTGGCAGTTTGGGCTGGACTGTTCCCATGAGGCACAGGGTCAGACTGATTTGCATATGGCCATGTCTGAACTGGGGTGGCTGAGTGAGCTAAAGAATGGTGATGGATTAAACCCAGATCAGTTGACTGTGGGTGAGTGTTTGATTTGCTCAAACGCTCCGTCCATCATCCCCTTTTGTATCGCTTTGTTCGCCCTAAGTTGGCAGGGTATGCTCAGACGTGAGTTCCTTGCTCACTTGGCCACTGGATTCAAGATAGCCTGGCTGATGAGGATTATGAATCCGAAACCGGTCCCAGGATGCTTGTTTCCGGTCCAGGGAAGACATGGCTTGGCAGTTCGGGCTGGATTGTTCCCATGAGGCACAGGGTCAGACTGATTTGCATATGTCCATGTCTGAACTGGGGTGGCTGAGTGAGCTAAAGAATGGTGATGGATTAAACCCAGATTAGTTGACTGGGGGTGAGTGTTTGATTTGCTCAAACGCTCCGTCCATCATCCCGTTTTGTATGGCTTTGTTCGCCCTAAGTTGGCAGGGTATGCTCAGACGTGAGTCCCTTGCTTACTTGGCCACTGGATTCAAGACAACCTGGCTGATGAGGATTATGAATCCGAAACCGGTCCCAGGATGCTTGTTTCCGGTCCAGGGAAGACATGGCTTGGCAGTTCGGGCTGGACTGTTCCCATGAGGCACAGGGTCAGACTGATTTGCATATGGCCATGTCTGAACTGGGGTGGCTGAGTGAGCTAAAGAACGGTGATGGATTAAACCCAGATCAGTTGACTGGGGGTGAGTGTTTGATTTGCTCAAACGCTCCGTCCATCATCCCCTTTTGTATCGCTTTGTTCGCCCTAAGTTGGCAGGGTATGCTCAGACGTGAGTCCCTTGCTCACTTGGCCACTGGATTCAAGATAGCCTGGCTGATGAGGATTATGAATCCGAAACCGGTCCCAGGATGCTTGTTTCCGGTCCAGAGAAGATATGGCTTGGCAGTTCGGGCTGGACTGTTCCCATGAGGCACAGGGTCAGACTGATTTGCATATGGCCATGTCTGAACTGGGGTGGCTGAGTGAGCTAAAGAATGGTGATGGATTAAACCCAGATCAGTTGACTGGGGGTGAGTGTTTGATGTGCTCAAATGCTCCGTCCATCATCCCCTTTTGTATGGCTTTGTTCGCCCTAAGTTGGCAGGGTATGCTCAGACGTGAGTCCCTTGCTCACTTGGCCACTGGATTCAAGATAGCCTGGCTGATGAGGAATATGAATTCGAAACCGGTCCCAGGATGCTTGTTTCCGGTCCAGGGAAGACATGGCTTGGCAGTTCGGGCTGGACTGTTCCCATGAGGCACAGGGTCAGACTGATTTGCATATGGCCATGTCTGAACTGGGGTGGCTGAGTGAGCTAAAGAACGGTGATGGATTAAACCCAGATCAGTTGACTGGGGGTGAGTGCTTGATTTGCTCAAACGCTCTGTCCATCATCCCCTTTTGTATCGCTTTGTTCGCCCTAAGTTGGCAGGGTATGCTCAGACGTGAGTCCCTTGCTCACTTGGCCACTGGATTCAAGATAGCCTAGCTGATGAGGATTATGAATCCGAAACCGGTCCCAGGATGCTTGTTTCCGGTCCAGAGAAGACATGGCTTGGCAGTTCGGGCTGGACTGTTCCCATGAGGCAGAGGGTCAGACTGATTTGCATATGGCCATGTCTGAACTGGGGTGGCTGAGTGAGCTAAAGAATGGTGATGGATTAAACCCAGATCAGTTGACTGGGGGTGAGTGTTTGATGTGCTCAAACGCTCCGTCCATCATCCCCTTTTGTATGGCTTTGTTCGCCCTAAGTTGGCAGGGTATGCTCAGACGTGAGTCCCTTGCTCACTTGGCCACTGGATTCAAGATAGCCTGGCTGATGAGGATTATGAATCCGAAATCGGTCCCAGGATGCTTGTTTCCGGTCCAGGGAAGACATGGCTTGGCAGTTCGGGCTGGACTGTTCCCATGAGGCACAGGGTCAGACTGATTTGCATATGGCCATGTCTGAACTGGGGTGGCTGAATGAGCTAAAGAATGGTGATGGATTAAACCCAGATCAGTTGACTGGGGGTGAGTGTTTGATTTGCTCAAATGCTCCGTCCATCATCCCCTTTTGTATCGCTTTGTTCGCCCTAAGTTGGCAGGGTATGCTCAGATGTGAGTCCCTTGCTCACTTGGCCACTGGATTCAAGATAGCCTGGCTGATGAGGATTATGAATCCGAAACCGGTCCCAGGATGCTTGTTTCCGGTCCAGGGAAGACATGGCTTGGCAGTTCAGGCTGGACTGTTCCCATGAGGCACAGGGTCAGATTGATTTGCATATGGCCATGTCTGAACTGGGGTGGCTGAGTGAGCTAAAGAATGGTGATGGATTAAACCCAGATCAGTTGACTGTGGGTGAGTGTTTGATTTGCTCAAACGCTCCGTCCATCATCCCCTTTTGTATCGCTTTGTTCGCCCTAAGTTGGCAGGGTATGCCCAGACGTGAGTCCCTTGCTCACTTGGCCACTGGATTCAAGATAGCCTGGCTGATGAGGATTATGAATCCGAATCCGGTCCCAGGATGCTTGTTTCCGGTCCAGGGAAGACATGGCTTGGCAATTTGGGCTGGACTGTTCCCATGAGGCACAGGGTCAGACTGATTTGCATATGGCCATGTCTGAACTGGGGTGGCTGAGTGAGCTAAAGAATGGTGATGGATTAAACCCAGATCAGTTGACTGGGGGTGAGTATTTGATTTGCTCAAATGCTCCGTCCATCAACCCCTTTTGTATGGCTTTGTTCGCCCTAAGTTGGCAGGGTATGCTCAGACGTGAGTCCCTTGCTCACTTGGCCACTGGATTCAAGATAGCCTGGCTGATGAGGATTATGAATCCGAAACCGGTCCCAGGATGCTTGTTTCCGGTCCAGGGAAGACATGGCTTGGCAGTTCGAGCTGGACTGTTCCCATGAGGCACAGGGTCAGACTGATTTGCATATGGCCATGTCTGAACTGGGGTGGCTGAGTGAGCTAAAGAACGGTGATGGATTAAACCCAGATCAGTTGACTGGGGGTGAGTGTTTGATTTGCTCAAACGCTCCGTCCATCATCCCCTTTTGTATCCCTTTGTTCCCCCTAAGTTGGCAGGGTATGCTCAGACGTGAGTCCCTTGCTCACTTGGCCACTGGATTCAAGATAGCCTGGCTGATGAGGATTATGAATCCGAAACCGGTCCCAGGATGCTTGTTTCCGGTCCAGGGAAGACAAGGCTTGGCAGTTCGGGCTGGACTGTTCCCATTAGGCAGAGGGTCAGACTGATTTGCATATGGCCATGTCTGAACTGGGGTGGCTCCGTGAGCTAAAGAATGGTGATGGATTAAACCCAGATCAGTTGACTGGGGGTGAGTGTTTGATTTGCTCAAACGCTCCGTCCATCATCCCCTTTTGTATGGCTCTGTTCGCCCTAAGTTGGCAGGGTATGCTCAGACGTGAGTCCCTTGCTCACTTGGCCACTGGATTCAAGATAGCCTGGCTGATGAGGATTATGAATCCGAACCCGGTCCCAGGATGCTTGTTTCCGGTCCAGGGAAGACATGGCTTGGCAGTTCGGGCTAGACTGTTCCCATGAGGCACAGGGACAGACTGATTTGCATATGGCCATGTCTGAACTGGGGTGGCTGAGTGAGCTAAAGAATGGTGATGGATTAAACCCAGATCAGTTGACTGGGGGTGAGTGTTTGATTTGCTCAAACGCTCCGTCCATCATCCCCTTTTGTATCGCTTTAATAGCCCACAAATAGCATCTAATGTCCTCCCAGAACAATGGGTAGAACAATACAGTGTACTATATAACAGGGGACCACTGAGATTGCGGAGCACGAGCAGAATGGTGTGTGGGGGACAGAGGTGCCCGAATTTACCCTAGAGGAAATCGTGGGGGTATTAAGTGCCTGACAAGAAACAAGGCCCCAGGCCCTGACGGGATCCCGACTGGCCTTTTTTTGAGCAATATGGAATTGTGGGGCCCAGACCTAACTAGACTGATAAATGCGGCTATATCGTCAGGGCTACCCCGTTCATGGTCAACGTCCACAATAGTGCCTATTTTTAAAAAAGGGAGTTGGGATTCCGCCCAGTGTTACCGCCCGATATCTCTGATAGATGTAACAGCCAAAGTACAAGGTAGGGCCATTTTGAACCATCTGACGAGTTGGGAAGAGGAACACCATATTCTCACTGATGTTCAGTATGGTTTTCGGGCAAGTAGATCCACAACTGACCAGTGTTTAAATCTTTACCTATTGGTGACTAAATATACAGAAGCCAGTAAAGAAAATGTATATTTAGCTTTTATGGATCTAGCTGCAGCTTTCGATTGTATAAATAGGGAGAAGCTGTGGACTATTTTGGCCAACTTGGGGATAGAGTGTGGCCTCATTAGGATTTTGAGAGACCTCCATCACAATACCTCTGCCAAAGTGAGGTACAACCTGGAGGTGTACCAGTGGGGTAAGGCAGGGGTGTATTCTGGCCCAATTCCTGTTCTCCATATACATTAATGGTCTTGAACAGTCTTTATTGAAACTAAAAGTGGACTCACCCAGAATAGGAAACAGGCAAATTGCCGTCTTGCTTTATGCAGACGACGCAGTCTTGCTGGCTCGCACCCCAGTGGGGTTACAACGATTGATTGACGGGTTTATAGATTTTATGAGTAGCCTAGACTTAGCGGCCAACCTGTCTAAATCATATGTCTTGGAGGTGGGCCCAAAAAACCTGGGGAAACATTTTAATTACAAAATAGGGACAGAGAGTATAGCGAAGGTACAGACTTTCTCTTATCTGGGAATTTTATTTGATCGGGCTTACATTTTAGATCATTGATCGAGGAACGTTGTTACAAGCTAGCATCAAGCACAGGAGCAATCATGAATTTTGGTCGCAGATTGGGGCGATGGTCTCCTGAGCAGATGTTGACTCTATACAACTCCATTTGCTATGCCAATGTGGCATATGGGGCAGAACTATGGGGGATGGTGGAGGCACCTAAATTGCAAGTGGAGGAAAATAAACACCTGAGACGGCTCCTTAAAGTACCCCAGTGTGTCCCTGTTCATAAAGGCCAATCTCAGACATGTGAAGGAAGCCCTTGAATTTTTAAAAATGGCCCGAGATCCCCTGACTATCTTTTGTGTGGTAAACTTTTTAAGAGCAGCAGTTAAACTAAGAGATACCAGAGGTATTTGTTGATTACACACAAACTAAATTTGCACAAGCACTTGGTGGATGGTAGGTTTGTCTCATAGATAATATAAGTAACTAACAGTACTGTGTTCCCTATGAGGTGTTTTCAAGGATAACTATCAATATTGTCTTTTTTAATCTGTGCTTTTATGGTGTGATTTAAATGCCGAATAAAGAATATTCTGACCACTGAAGTTCTTTTGTGACTGTTTGATTTTTTGACTTGTATAATATTATGAAATCCCATCGCAGTCTATAGTGAGGACATATTCCTTTGAAGAACCGGGTTATTTAAGACCCAGCGGTGCCAGGGGAAACTCCCTAGTCTCCGGGTCCACCTGTCTTAGAGTACAGAGACACGGATGATTCTTGGTGACGTCAAAGATCAATTTTATTAGCTGCAGCCTGTAACAGAGATCCTAGAAGTACAACACGGTGTATGTTCTCAGGAGACTGCTCGCTCACAAAAACCAGTCATCCCTTTTTATACCAAATATTATGCTTCAGGCAAATATCCCTAATTTACAGTTGACCACTCACATGTTTTCACAGAAAGAAAAGGCAGCATCATGATGACAAGCCCATTTTTCAGTTTGTCCAGCCCATAATCAATTATTGGTCAAACCCAACATTCTTGATCAGACAGGTCGATCGAACCCACCATAAAACCGGGCACATCCCCATCGTAAACGGATCATAAAGAAAAGAGTAGAGACAGGTGTGAGCAAGATAAGACATGGTTATGCGCAATAAAAGGTTTGATGGTGGTTTGTGTCTCGATCCGTAATCTTGATCAGTTACCGGGGAAGGGACTGGTTAAACCAGTTTGGCTTCAGGCAAGAGGGTCGCTCGTTCAGGTCATTCAGAAGACAGCTAAAGTGTACGTGTGTTTGGAGACTCGTTCGGCCACTGTCACCGGCCTATGTGAGGGCAACCACAAAATGGCTGCCGTACGCAAGATGGAACGCGAGGGTTCAGAACGGACTCCCTGATTTCATGGAGATCTCGTCACTCGAATAGGACGAAAATACTCACACATCTAGCACTTGCCATATTCGGTCTGCTGATACCAAAATCGTCATGATACGACGACTTTTATAACAAGGTTCAGAATTTCAATACCTCAGACCCTCCTTTTGCCCTTACATAGGCAATAACCTAAACCCATGTCAGTCTGAGTCCAGGTCTATACTCACCAGATCATCAAGATGTTGCTGTAGCATCATCCTATTACTTAGCACGTCTCTTGATAGGGGTTTCCTTACACACGATGTAGCACAGAGACCACATATAGCAGGGGTACACTGTACACAAAGACAGAGTAGGAAAAGGATGGCTAAGATCACCCCAATTACCATCAGAGTCTTCCATCCCCACGTGGATAACAGTTCCCAGAACCATCCCATCAACAACCAATCTCCTTTATCCACGTGTATAGATTCGGAGATTTTATGCAGTTTGGAAATGGCCTGGTACACTGTCGGAGCTTTGTCTGGAATGAAAACACAGCAACTTGATTGGATCACTTTACATACCCCACCTCGATCTGCGAGTATGACATCTAGCGCAACTCTGTTCTGGAGAGTCATAAGACGATCCGACTGGAGCTCAGCAGTCAAGTTACTAAGGGCACCGGCGATTTCAACTACGACGGACTCAACCTCTCTCTTCAGTTGTCGTATGTTCCTGCTGTTCACCATAGGTCCCAAAAATGGCAGAAAACCCTTCAAGAAATCTCCCAATTCTTGTCCTGCAGTATCTTCCTTACTGAAGACACCTCTGACTACTCTTGTCTTGTGGTAATCTGCCGCGGCTTTGTAGGTGGAAGGCAACAGGAACGAGACAAAACATGTGCCCGAGAAATCAGGGGGCAACCATGTGTATGCTCTATCGTAGCAGATGAAATAGGTACCCTTAGCTGCTAGGAACCATGGGGAGGTCTGGGATGAAAAAACATATGTCTCAGTGCAGATACTACTCCCTAACTGAGCTCTCGGATTCTTGCCATTACCTTGCAGACAAAGATGACCCTGATGGGGTACAATCCAAATCGGAGAGGATCTTTTCGCTTGCTGGTTCCTACTCAGACTAGCTCCATATCCGGTCACGTTCCATCCAATACACGCTAGTGTCTCATCTCTCGGGATAGTCTCATAGGAACTAGCTCCTTTAATCATATCGACTATTCCCTTACCTAGAGCACTATTCTTTGGATTATCCTTCACAGAACGTAGGGGGTGGACTTCGCGAGCGTAGATGATCATCGTTCAGTACGCCCATACAGAACCATTGTAGCTAAATGGCAGGACTAGATAAGGAATACCTTTATCAGTAGTATGAGGCATAAGACCACACACCCAACAGTTAGTCGTATTCACTACTAATTGGTGTTGGTGCAGAAGCTGAACGAAAGGGTTATTAACAAACTCCAATCTTCTAACGGTCTCATGATCAGGCAGAGGATGAAAAGAATGCGAAGAAACAGTAGAAGAAGGTATGGATTGTGTAGTGGATGCAAACGTCACTTGAAAAGAGAATATAACATATCCCATTAAAAACATCATTAAGCTAAGCAACATGAAAACGCACAATATTAAAAAACATTTTATACTCATTATTTCTCATATTTTGGCTCTAAAGTTTGTTTCGTCAACAGGTCTCTCCATCTCGAAAAACTCCATCCTCTAACCTTGCTGCTCGCGGAGGTAGGGTGTTCCGTGCTAAGGAATGCATCTGTCAGTCCAGGGAAATGCCCTAGGACCAACCAGAACCGTCGACCTTGCGTCTTCGGCTTGCCCTCCAAAGACTTGGCGCCGCGACCCTACAGCTGAACCCGGATGGCGGTTCGAAAAACAAAAATCGGTCAAAACAGTTTCTCAGATGGGAGAGCTGATCTTTCAAAAATATTAAAGAAAAAGATTTTTATTTTATTAGTCCCAGGACTCTTGGTCGCAAATTATAACGGTTTTTGCCGGGCGTTGTGTGATCGCAGAATAAGAGTTCAGGTTCGGTAGTGTCCAGCCGCACTGATGGTGGCACGGCTTCTTGCAAAAGATCGTCACTTTCACGCTCAGAACTTGTCCCAATTAAACGTGTATCGCTAAAAGGCAGAAAACGAGGCACAGTTTCGGTCTCAGAATCAGGAATGCCCTCCTGGACCCACGGGTTGTACGGTAGAGGCAGAGGAACCCTCTTACAATGTACGCCGTGGATCCAGTTTTTCTTTCCTTGCACTTGTACTGCAGTTCTCGTAGATAAAAGCACCAAGTATGGACCGGTCCAGCGGGGCTGATCATTCTTTGTCCGTTGAAAGTTCTTGATCAGCACCCACGATCCGGGATCGATTGCATGTCCTGGATCTTCAGAAGCCTGAGGCAGTGTATGATGAACCTGTTGGTGTAAGACACGCAATTTGGCCGTCAAATCATGCAGATAGTCAAGCAATACAGGGTGTTCAATCTCGCTAAATTTCGTCGGCCTCGGTACTCCCCATATGTTTGCCGGGCGACCAACATTTTGTCATAAGGACTAAGTCCCACTCGTGAATGCACAGTCATCCTAGTCGACAAGAGTGCTAATGGCAAATCATCAGGCCATTTAAGACCAGACCTCGCTTGTATCTTGGCCAGCTTCAATTTGAGGGTGCCATTATAGCACTCCACTAGACCAGCTGATTTGGGGTGATTTGCAGCGTGGAATTTTTGGCGGATTCCTAACCCTTCACACAATCTCTTCATCACTTGACCCACAAATTCACTCCCATTATCACTCCAGACCATTCTCGGCAAACCATACCTAGGGAAAAACTCCTTGACAAGTGCTTTAGCTGTGGACAAGGCAGTATTATCTTTTAGGGGGTATGCTTCTACCCATCTTGAGAAGGCACGAACAACCACAAGTACGTATTTTAGGTTGTTGCATCTCTCCATGTGGATGAAATCTAGCTGCAAAACCTCGAACGGATACGTCGGAGGCGCAAAATGACCAGCTGGAGTTGGAGTTCCCTTACCAGGATTGTATTTCAGGCAAACCATACAATTCTTGACCACATTCTCTGCACACTTAGGAATTCCAGTATTTTGCCATACTGGAGCCAACAACTTACAGATCCCTTTCACACTGATATGAGCCATTCCATGCGCCATTGTAACCACTACAAGCACGTACGCATCGGGTAACAACCATCGCTGATGCTCTGACAACTCAACCAAGCAACCATTCGCATCCAATTTACCCGTACTCTCTCTCCATACGCTCAACTCTTTCTCTGTAGCTTCAGCTTGGATAGACTTCACACTTTCTATCGTATCCTCACACATTCCAACATCACCAATCCATCTTGCAGGGCCCGCAACATACATTCGACTCATCACATCCCTCGCTGTTTCTTTCGCAACTTCGTCAGCAAACGCATTACCGCGACCAACGTCGTCAGTAACCTTCTTATGTGCACTGCATTTCACAATCGCAACTTGCAACGGCAAGGTAAGTGATTCAAGAAGCTCATTCACCAACTGACCATTCTGAATCTTCGTTCCATGAGACGTGAGGAACCCACGTTCCTTCCACAAGCGTCCAAAGCTATGAGCCACACCAAACGCATACTGGCTGTCGGTATATATGGTCACTCTCTTTTCTTTCGATAACACACACGCTCTCGTAAGTGCAATCAACTCGGCTGCTTGAGCTGAATTATGTGGGATACGTGCAGCTTCAACAATCGTCTGTAAAGTCGTGACAGCATATGCCGCAGTCGCATCACCATTTGGAAGCTTGAAGCATGAACCATCCACCCATAAGGTACCATCACACTTCTCAAGAGGAGTGTCCCTAAGATACACTCTCCCTTTCGTTTCCTCCTCTGTCCTGAGAAAGCAATCATGCTGTCCAGAAACAGCTGTCTCTGCTACAATCGGCAACAACGTAGCTGGATTCAACGTATTTCATCTCTTTATGTGCACATGACTCGCTAGGAGTGTCAACTCATAACCTGACAATCGAGCACTAGTTAAGTGCTGTGTCTTAGTCTTATTTAACAAGGTATCCACTGTATGTGGAACCATTGCAATCAACATATTATTCATCACTAACACAGCAGCCTGTCGAATAGAAACAGCTGCTGCCGCTGTGGCTCTCAAACAACTCGGCAACGCTCTAGCTACCGGATCCAAGGTCGACGAGAAATACGCGCATGGACGTTGCTTGTCCCCAAAAGACTGTGTCAACACTGACAACGCGCATCCCTCTCTCTCGTGGACATAAAGCGTAAAAGGCTTACTGTAGTCGGGAGTACCCAACACAGGAGCCGAACACAATGCATCACGCAATTCAGAAAAACTTTTCTGACAGTCCTCAGAACACGGGAGGGGATTCGGTGTATCTTTACAAGTCAATGCCACCAGAGGTTTGGCCAGCAAAGAAAAATTTGGTATCCATTGTCTGCAATATGACGTAATACCCAAGAAAGCACGCACTTCTCTTTGTGTAGTAGGCACACTCATTTTCGCAATTGCTTGAATTCATTCTGGAGTCAGTCTTCTTCTCTCCTTCGATAAGAGATGACCTAAGTAGGTCACTTCTTGTCGACAATACTGCAACTTCAAAAGAGACACTTTGTGATGGAAATCAGACAAATAACGCAACAACAGCAAGGTAGCTTCCTTACAAATCTCCTCAGTATCGGCAGCAACTAATAAATCGTCAACTGGAGAAGAGCAGCACCATTAGGTAAAGCAATCGTATCAAGCTGTGTTTTTAAAGCCTGACTATAGATAGAAGGACTCTCGCAATAGCCTTGAGGAGCTCTCTTAAACCGGAAGCTTCGGCCTCCTAAAGAGAAGCCAAAGATATCCCTACTCTCCTCGGCAATCGGGATGCTGAAGAAAGCATTCTTCAAATCAATCACCGAAAACCAAGTGGCTGAAGCTGGAATCATGGTCAGTAAGGCAGTAATGTCTGGAACAACAGGAAATTGCGGAACTACAATCTTATTTACCTCGCGAAGATCGATCACGAACCTATATACAGGTGGTTGTGATGAATCAGTCCTTTTTAGAACAGGCAAAACCGGACTATTGCACACATTACCTCTCGTTTCTTCAATTACATCTTTCTCAATCAGGTCATGAATGATCGCTAGCAACGCTCTTTCACCTTCACTAGAGATCTTGTATTGGGGAATACGTGGCATTTTAACATTTGCTTTCAACGTCACAACATATGGCGGTATCTCCGACAGACCCACATCATTAGGACCAGTAGCCCAAAGAATATCAGGACGAGAAGACAATTCTGTCGGAAGTTTATCCTTTGACAAATACGTCGGGGAGACCACTTTCTTACCTAATGTAAGTTGTACTCCCGAAGGAGAGCAATACAGTGTTGCGTACAATCTTTTCAACAGATCCAGTCCCAACAAGTTCTCACCACAACCTGTCGTCAGAATAAGGGGTGCTTCGAATTCGCACGGTCCAACAGAAAGAGATATAGGACTAGAAATCGGGTTCCTAACCAGGGCGCCAGAAAACCTACTGAAACATTCGTCTCGCCAGATAAAGGTGCGCCAGGGAGTTTAGAGTGCATAATAGAACTCTTTGTAGCACCAGTATCCAACAGAAAAGGCTCTGACACACCTGATGTAATCACCTCAACATAAGGTCCACTCTGATCTACTGGAACTGAAACGACTCCCTCTCTTTGTCTATGGCTGTCCTAGCAATCATTACCTTCCATGTTCCCACCTTCGACATAGTAGTCGTCAGCATAGTACTGAGTCGTCCTACCAGACGTGTGATTCTGCTGATCAAAACTATTCATTGAATTTTGTGGAGGAAAGGGACGTGCGCTCTGGGGGAACCCTCCACGTCCTCTACCTCTAGGAGCTTGTGGAACATTCCGACCTCTTACGCTAGTAACACCATTCATACGCTGCGACAAAACAGGGCAACTACTCTTAAAATGGCCCTCTTTGCAATATGCACACTGATTAGGGCCTACAGGAAAACGCGGCTGACAAGGCTCGAACCTTTGCGAGTTTCTCTGAAACTGCGGAGGCTGCTGATAGTCACGCTGGTTACTCCGGGGCGGATACGCTTGCTTAAAAGAACCTTCATCTTTAGCTCTTTAGTCTTTTTGTCTGCCCTATCCTTCTCATCCTAATCCCTATTTTCATAGTATTGTGCAGTAGCCAATATCTGTGCCGATGAGGAAACAGCCCACAAACTCTCGGAATCCTTCAACTTGGTACATAACTCGGGAAGCAAATTATGCACAAACTTATCAACAAACAACCGTTGACCACCTTCAGTACTCATGTCTTGACCACTGTGGTCAATAAATGTTTCTTCAAACCTAGTGAAGAAATCGGACACAGTTTCATCTTTCTTTTGCTTACATGCAGACAATTTGTCCCAGTTTACTCGCATAGCAGGCATTAAAGTCTTCATGTAAGTAATGATCCTACCAGGAAGTTCTGCGACTACAGGCTCCGGTTTAGCACCACCAACTTGTCGCGCATCCGCAGCACTAATATTGACCCAGGTATCACCTAACTCCTGCGCATGGTCCGTGTGCCGAATCAAACCCCATAAAGGTTGTGGAACCACATTTCCAAACAACATGTTTATATCAGCTAGATTCATGACACATGAGTCTGCAGTCTGTGATAATTCTTTATAGTACCCTGCGGGATTTTTACGGGGGTCAGGCAAAGTCTGCTTAAGAGCCAAAACTTCAGCTCGCTTCCACGGAACATGTACCCAAACACGTTGAAAATATGCTGGCCCAGCTGGGGGGTTATTATTTGCCCCAGCAGGTACTTCTTCCTTCCATACCGGAGGAACCTCTCTCATTGGATATTGTCTCACTTTCCTCCTAACGGAAGGATCAGGCTCAAACAACGACCGAGAAGGAAACTCGTTCCTAAACAAGAGTAGCGTCGCTACCGCTCTTTCAACGTCGGGACCCACAATCGTGCCTTTTGCAAACTGGAACCGTACACGGCACAACTCAGGCGGCGTTTGTCCCAGATCACCATCTTCCAATTCTTCATAAAGAAAATCACACATTTTGTGAAAAACGTACCTCTGCTTCGGTGCTTCCCATTGGCAGAAGACATCCATAACAGACTCTAACTCATATCTTCTAGGGTCAGTAACCCATTTATGCGCCAAATGATCCAACACTCCCTTCTCTCTAGAATCAGGCAGTTGGCTACGCAACTGTTTACGCTCTGAATTGGGGGTCGTGCTCAATGACCCAAAGAAAGGAGAAAAGAGACTAGTAACAGTATCCGTCATTCTCTGTCGGACAGAAGGAGAAGTTGACAGAACAGGAGATAGAGCGGACTTAGGAAGAGCCAATGTAGGAGCAGTAGCAGAAGAGGCAGCGAGAACAGGCGAAAAAGTCGTAGGAATTAGAGACGGAGCAGGTAGCAAAGTCGGCGGCCCTTGAGAAGGCTGCGCCAGAGGGGTAGGAGCCAACTGAAGAGGAGCTGGCGGCTGTGCAATAGCAAGAGGCAAAGCAGCCAGAGGTTGCTGCGCAACTAAAGGTTGCGGAGGTGCTGTAGCACTCTGCGCATAAGGGGGTGGCGAGCTCAGCAAATGTGACATTAAAAGGTCTTTCTTAAGCTCCTTCGCTGCATCTTGCTGAAGAAGCGGCAAAACTGGATAGCATTTATCGATCGCCATTTTTCGTTGCCTGTGCAACTGCTCACTCGCTTGTTCTTCTTCGTTATCTTTATACTGCATTGCAGCTTGCATTATCGAGATACCCCTTTCTCTTTTATTTTTCTTTGCTAATTTAATTTCTTTCTGTTTGGCTTCCTTTCGCCATAGGCGGAAAGAGTCAAACATCGCCGGCCGGGCTTTCTTCTTAAAAAGTCTAACCTCTAGATTGTCTAACATTTCCGTGTCAAAACTACCATATTGGGGCCATTGTAGGACACTGTCCTTTTTCGTGTAACGGATCCATACTTCGTTATATGTGATGGGGCCCACGCCAGATCGGCGAATTTTGCCGCCGCAGGGAGAAGGAGTCTCGCCCCCCCTTTTTGTCATCGTGTCCGGACCATGCTTTGTCTTCCCGTCATCTAAGGCTTACCGCCCTTCATTTCTCTGAAGCTGTGACCCGAGTCCGTTCACTTCGGAGATACTTCCTCGATCTCAGAGGAATGACGTCGACCGTTTTCCAAAGGTTTTCCTAATATTGTATCCTGGCCCCCCATCTGTTACTTTGGCCTCCTGGAGTTTTGTCATCAGGCATAATTGGAACTTTCAAGAGGTATTTCAGCTCCCTCCCTGAGCTCCCTCCGGATCCTCGACAAGCCTTCCAAACTTTGATGTCCCGGAACCTGACTGCCTAGCAAGTTTATTCATTTACTGGACTCCCATCTATGTCGATGCGGCTATTCTCTTGCATATTACCTGAAATCACACAGTGGTCCCGCTTTTTAGGGCTGTTTGAATACCCACACTTGCTGTTACTAGGACTGCTTCCCAGGACTTTGTGTCAGACGACATACATTGTGTCTGCATGTTCTACTCTAAGTGCGCCCTGATGAAGGAAGCCTGTATTGGCACTTGTCCGAAACGCGCGTCGGCGCTTTTTTGTGTGTGGTGATTTGTATGTGAATGTTGGTGTATGTATCTGATGGTACAAAAGGTGTGTTTGAGTGGATGAGTGAATGTACTTTGTGCCTTCTTGAATTATTTTTGTGTGTCCTAGTTTTTAAACTGCAATTTTGTATATGATTACGAAATGTTTTTCAGATGTTATTACACTGTCTAAATGAAATTATTTTTCTATGAAAACGATTTATACGTATATATTTATAAAAAATAAAATTAAAAATCCTTTGAACAAATTTATTCCTGTTGTGGTTGTGTGGGCTAGCTGAATGTGAAAATAGAAATTTGTTTTTCCTGGTACCTAGGGAACACCCCTCCCATGTTTTTCTCTCTAGTAGTCTCGCCCTGGCGGGTTGTTCCCCTCCTTGTCATTTACTTTAGATTCAGGGCCCCTCTTCTGTTTTTCAATTGCCCACGCCATGTTTCACATAGAGCTCACAGGTTGGAGTTCCAATCGGAGGAACCGGACATGAGTCCTCCAATCGGGAATCCCTATTTCGACCACAACAAAATATTCTACCAAGTCTGCTAAGACCAGGCATCTTCTCTCACTAGTCTAGCTTCAAACTTCAAGGGAATATCGAATATGATAGTCTCGTGAATACACAAGTCCCTCTGCTTTGGTACTTGCAAGTCCCAAATCAAAGATCACGAGTTCCAAATCAAAGATCCCAAGGGATACCCAAAAACTAAACTAAGGACTGGGAGACGCTCCACTCATACTTAACTGAGGTATCGATGTCGGCACCAGGAGACCCGTCTATCGTCTCGCTTTACAAATCATCGAAGGCTCCAAGATAGGGCGACAGTCAGGGCAGCAGTCCTTCGTAGCTGTCGGAAAGCGGGGAACCTCGAAGCAAAGACTTTCGGACCACGACGACATACAGGGGTCGATGAAGTGGTTGGCCTTCCTCCAGAATTTTCACACGAAGCTCCTCACGAACCTCAGGCTTGGACCGGTACCGCTGAAGTCGCCCCATGTTGGGCGCCAAATGAAGAACCGGGTTATTTAAGACCCAGCGGCGCCAGGGGAAACGCCCTAGTCTCCGGGTCCAACTGTCTTAGAGTACAGAGACACGGGTGATTCTTGGTGACGTCAAAGATCAATTTTATTAGCTGCAGCCTGTAACAGAGATCCTAGAAGTACAACACGGTGTATGTTCTCAGGAGACTGCTCGCTCACAAAAACCAGTCATCCCTTTTTATACCAAATATTATGCTTCAGGCAAATATCCCTAATTTACAGTTGACCACTCACATGTTTTCACAGAAAGAAAAGGCAGCATCATGATGACAAGCCCATTTTTCAGTTTGTCCAGCCCATAATCAATTATTGGTCAAACCCAACATTCTTGATCAGACAAGTCGATCGAACCCACCATAAAACCGGGCACATCCCCATCGTAAACGGATCATAAAGAAAAGAGTGGAGACAGGTGTGAGCAAGATAAGACATAGTTATGCGTAATAAAAGGTTTGATGGTGTTTTGTGTCTCGATCCGTAATCTTGATCAGTTACCGGGGAAGGGACTGGTTAAACCAGTTTGGCTTCAGGCAAGAGGGTCGCTCATTCAGGTCATTCAGAAGACAGCTAAAGTGTACGTGTGTTTGGAGACTCGTTTGGCCACTGTCACCGGCCTATGTGAAGGCAACCACAAAATGGCTGCCGTACGCAAGATGGAACCCCAGGGTTCAGAACGGACTCCCTGATTTCATGGAGATCTCGTCACTCGAATAGGACGAAAATACTCACACATCTAGCACTTGCCATATTCAGATTGCTGATAACAAAATCGTCATGATACGAAGACTTTTATAACAAGGTTCAGAATTTCAATACCTCACCTTACCTAAACAGTAATGAAGTCTTTATTTTATCTCTTCTTACTGAGGAATTCTCCAATAGCAACTTTTCAAAATGGTTAAAATTTGAGTTTCAATATCTAATGAAAAAAACAGTCAAGGAGATAATCATTTGACAGTTTTTCCAGTAAGTTTTTGGTCACAGGGAATCAGTCCTAAAATCTTTGTCTGAAATATCACTGGATTCTCGGACTGCAAATCCGTTTTAATTAATAGGTATTTGCGGCCTACCAAATATTTGAAATCAAACCCCAGTGCCCGGGACACAACAAGAAAAGAAAGAAAGGATCTGAAGTATTTATCAGGAGTGAGCTTCTTTAGGTGTAGACAATGTCGCAGAATGAACGAACGAACGAAAATTAGACCAGGCCTTAAGGTTTGTTCCTAAACCCAGATACAACACTACCAAGGAAGAACATGAATCAATGATTAGGCTTAAGAATGACAAAACAGTCACTGTAAAAAGTAGCGACAAGGGAGGTGGTATAGTCTTGATCGACAGCATCATTTACGAAACCAACATGATGAAGATGCTAGATGACCCTATTTTTTATTAAAAAATCAGACTGAACCCTACAGAAAGAATAGTGAAAACTATTAACAAAATAACAATTAAAGCTCATGCTGCAGGGATCATTAATAAGAAGGAATTTGAATTCTTAAATTCATCAGATAAAAAGGTATCCTGTATCTATGGATTACCGAAAATCCATAAAAATCAAGAAGACCCCCCCTACCGTCCGATTGTATCAACAATAGGCACGCCCCTTGAAGCAATCTCCAAATATTTAGATAACATACTTCGCCCTTACATCTCACTTTCACCATCATATGTTAAAGATACAGGCGACATTATAAAGAAAATTGAGAGTTTACATTTCAATGAACATAGGGACATTCTAGTTACTCTAGATATTGAGTCGCTTTATAGCAACATCCCACAAGCAGGAGCCATTGAAGCAACAATGTGGTTCATTGATAAACATCAGATCCCTTGCTCCAATAATTTTATCAAAGAATGCCTGACACTGGTATTGAAGGAAAACTTCTTTGAATTTGGGGAACAACTGTTCCTGCAAATAAAGGGAGTCAGTATGGGAGCCTCTATGGCTCCCTCAATAGCGAATATATATATGATTCTCTTTGAGACCAAGAACATCTTCAATGAGGTGGCTCCTTTTTTTGAGTCTGTTTCCCATTGGTACCGATACATAGATGATATCTTTTTTGTATGGACCAATGGGGAACAGACTTTAAAAGAATTCCTCCTGTTGCTGAATCAGGCGGATGAGAATCTCCGATTCACTGCCCACACTAGTAGAACAAAAGTGGAGTTTTTTAGACATCTACATCAGAAACAACGAAGGCCTCTTAGAAGTGGACCTATATACAAAACGCACCGCAAGAAATACTCTACTGCACTTTAAAAGCTACCACCCAAGATATCAAAAAGACAGTATCCCCTTTTCGCAGTTCCTAAGGGTTAGGCGCAACTGCACCAACCTTAGAGATTTCGATATTCAATCTGAAACCATGAAACAAAAATTCCTCCACAGAGGATACCCTCGTCGCTTGGTCAGAGAGGCCTACAAAAGAGCCAGGTTCTATGACCGAGATGCACTCCTTAATTCACAAAAACAGAAAGCAGACCCCAAATTAGTATGTGTAACCAAACACTCAACATTAGACTCAACTGTCAGACAAATAATCAATTCAAACTGGCATTTACTGAACTTAAACAACAACCAACAAAAGATAGCTAAACCGATGTATGCACATAGGCAAAATAAAAATTTGAAGGACCAAATTGTCCGCTCTCGTTTTTCTAAAAAAACAGAGAACCCACCTTTCCTACAGAGGTCTTTTGAAAGTACGAATGCAGTAAAAGGCACCTCCCGCTGCGGCTCTTGCAAGTCATGCAACAGTATTCTCATTGGAGAAGTCATGACATTTAACAACATTAAAATCAAAGCTAAAGAATTATGGACATGCAACACGCAAAATATTGTCTATTTAATTACATGCCCTTGTAATCTGGGATATGTAGGAGAGACAGCAAGAGCCGTGAAAACCCGACTAACTGAACACAGATCAGCAATTAAAACTAGGAAACTGACAGCGCCACTGGTAAATCATTTTGTGGAACATAGACACGCCCCGAGGAACTGAAGTGGCGTATTCTAGAAAAGATTCATATACCAAACGACAAAGGAGGTGAAAAAATAAGGAAAAAAAAGGAGGTATTTTGGATCTTTACCTTTGGCACATTTGAACATGATTTGAACCAAGATTTGCCATGGGAAAATGCCATAACTTAAAAAACAAATAACTGTATAGCAAGTCTAAAGTGTAACAACTGTGTAGAAAGTCTAAATCATAGACAGGAACTTGTAAGCAAGACAAAAGAAACATAAGAGAATAAATTTAGATATAATATATTCTACATGAATAATATGCAGATTAAAGATGTAAATTCTGTATATGTCTGAATCAATATTTTTTGTTTGTAAACCATGAGTATGAGAAATCTATGTATTGGTTTGTAAACAATAAGTATAAGCATACTATAAATCCAAACACGATGTGAGGGAATAGGTCAACCATACAAACGCTTCTCCTTTAAATAGGGGCAGGGCTTTGAAATTATGACATCACAACACTTCTGTATAAATACCAATGGAGAAGTGGCTTGCAAATCCCTTTGCTTTTCGAACCAGCCAGCAGACGCCAGAAGTACTAGAGCAGGAGAATCCTTAGAGGTAAGCGCACTAAGACCAGGGAAACGCTATATAAATAACAAACAGAAAGAGAGAATATTTCTTTTTCTCTTTCCTTAAAACTTTAGAATACTAAGACAATGATAATTTGTTGTTGTCTTACTCTCTTAGATTTCTCAAAACCCTTGCTTTGGGAACGTCTTCGCATCTTAATGTCTTCACATCTTGAAGCTTATAAAGAGTGTCCCCTGCCAGCCATACGCCAAAAGATAGACTCAGCTAATCTGCTGTAGTCTCACTCTATAAAATCAACAATAGAAAATCATCATTTGTATATCTATAGCGTAATTCCAAAAGGTAAGAAGACCCCCTGCTTTTTCTACTCAAAACTATTTAAAGAAATATCTTTAAACTAAAAGACTGTAAACATCGGTTTTTATGGTCTAGGTGTAAGGGGTAACATCCAGACTTATCATGACGTCCTTTGCGTTTCCTCCAGTATCAGCATTTTACACGACCTCAAAGCTAAAACATCTTTTGTGGCGGTAAGAAACCAGGAATTTTATCTTCAAAACTCTATTTGATAACGTTTTTTCTAAACCCTGACTCCATGTTCCAATATTTCTTCTATTATAGAACTTTGGTTTAAAAGAAAAAAGTGGTTATATATCTCTGAAACGAAGAATGAGAAGTGAGCAGTGAAATCTTCAAAAAAAGGTAACGCGTGAATATGCAAATATTACATCGCGTTTATGCAAATTAGGAATTCCACTTTGGAGTAGTATATAGCGACATGATGGAATAGCTACAGATACAATTTTGTTTTTGTAGATTTCACATACCGAAACAAAAAGTCTTTTGAGGTGCCTCATTCTTCGTGGTTATTGTGAAGACTGAATGGCATATAAGAAGCCACTCCAGGTAAAAAATGCTTCCAATCTCATTAAGTGATAAAATAAAAAGTAATAGAACAAAGGATAACTGGTTGTAACAAAAAAAGAATATGGAAACAAAGTAGTCAATGAAAGTTAGGATCATGATACTAATATGTATTAACAAGCGATTGGAAAAAAAGAACAATCATGAGTAAACAAATAATATCCAATTGTTTTTTCACTATGACCTTTCAGGCTTGATGAATATCGACTGTTTTTTAACCTGATATTGCAGAAATTACAGCTATCTAAGTGATTGTGAGTTCATCCTATATATAATGGTGAGTTACTTTTTAAATTTATACTGAACGGAAAAAGTATCTACCGGAAGCAGATACAAAATAGGTCGTTTCTATTAATAATATTTTACAAATTAATAAATGTAGAATGATTTTACAATAGATATTAGGGAATATGTAAACTCGTAAGCAGACCATCCTTAGGAGATACACCAGTTACAAGAAATAGAAATATGGTTTTATACCTCTAACAACTTTACTTCTTTCTATTACTTTTCTCTCTCTCTTTTTTAAGTACGAAGTAAAAATCCAAAGATATGACTATTTGCATTTGAACATGATAGAAAGCCTGATTATGATGGAAAGCCTTAAAATGTTTCTATCTGCATCTACACGTTATTTACTAACTAAACATGTGTTTAACTGCCTTTATCAGATGTATTGAAATATTCTAGATATATGTAGAATCGCTTTCTGTTGCCAAGCTTAACTATAGGGATTGTGTTCTTAGACTCCTGTCAGGACCGCTCTTTTGGCTATCTTCAGTGGAAAAATCATTGATCAGACTTTTGTACCTGGCTAAAAAAAGAATACCTGAAATTAAAGAAAAAGTTCATTTTTTAGATAAAATATAAGAGAATAATGCACTATAACACAATGTACGATATGTTGAGAAAAGCTAAAGATTTTTTGTTCTTTTTAGAAAATTTGGCTGCAAAAAATATTGTCCTGAGGAAGACACTACGACGTGTCGAAACGCGTTGACAGACTACAGCCACGCTAATAACATATAGAACTCCCTCGAGTCTTTTTTAAAACAAATGTTTCATTTTTATCATTAACAAAAATCTTTTTATTGTATCAATTTAACTTGTGTTTTTTCTGTGTTATAGTTCATAATTTTTTGCATAATTTTTGTCTTTAAATAGCCAGTGTTTGTCTTGTAATTTGGCCTGGGTTGATACCTTCGCATTGAACTAATTTCCCTGACCCAGGAACTTTATCCTTACCAGGGGGTCCTTGATATATCACATGACAATGTCGCAGATCCACAATTATTGGCTCTCTTTTGTGTGCATAATATAACTGGTACTAATCGAGTTTATACACTTTCTTATAAATTCAGTCTGTCCGCTTAAAGTTTCGAATGAGGACAAAGGATTCTCCATATTTCGAGACATCAGAGCCAAAACAAGAGAAGTTTCTCAGGCTCCTGTGTTACTACGATTCAATGTTATTACGCTTTTGTCTCACTCTAGGATTCACTCTTGATGTATGGTATATCCTCATGACTACACTCATCGTTTTCTTTCACGTGGTCCTTTTTTTTAGAATTCTTTATAATTTTTTGCTGTTTTTTTTATCTATGTTTATTTCACAATGAAAAGTGTTAAGGCAGGCACACTTCACAATACTGACGCTATGTGGTGCTATGTTTCACTCACATTTTCGGTGTTCTCACACTCTATGGTCCCTTGCCCTGGGTGTTCTTCTTCTTTCTCTTCTTTTGTGTGAGAGTTATTCTCTTTCACACAATTCCTAATTTTTAGCTTAAGGAGCTACTTTGTGGCCTTATAGTTTTTTTGATACATGTGCCAACTATTGTATTCATGCTTATCTTTACAGCCTTGAGGAAGTCACGGTGGTGACAAAACGTGTGTCAGCTGTTTTCGATCTACAAGACAAAGAACTGGAATTCTAAGCACATCATTGAATCTGTCCTTTGTGAATGTTAAGACTTTGGAATTGAAATTTGTTTGTTTTTGAGGAAATAAATCACTGTTCAACTAGCTAATCCAGTTTTCCATGTAATTCCTGTGACAGAAAGTTTGTCTCATCATTATTATGGTGTTCTCATTGCTTTAAAAATGTATTTGTAAATTGTACATGGAATAGTTAGAGTCCCGAGGTTCTGTCTCTTGTATATATTGAACAAGTCACACTGTGCCTTGTTCCTACCGATACTCTGGGTAGTGGGGTATCTTACCCTGAGTGGCACCTATTAGACTTTTTGGTGTTCAGTACACCCAAGTGAAAAATTATCTAATTTGTACCAGTGTCTGATAATACCTTTTTTGAAGTGCAACAGTATATCCACCACTACCGTGTGTGGCCTTCTATACATTTAGTTATGCTAAGCTGAATATACTTGAGTGCAGCAAATTTGTCATGTAAATCTGATTCTGTGGAAAGTCTGATTTACAACAATACTCTAAATAAATGAGAGCTGTTAGACCTGGCTACAATGGCATGGGTTTCCCCTGTATTTTTGCCTTTTGCCTCCTGTGTTTTTGGTGTGTTGGACTTGGTTTTGCTTGTCTAGATACTTTGGGCACTTTGCCACTGCTGTTCAGTGCCAAAGTAAAAGTGCTCCCTTTGTAAATTGTTGTTATGGATTGGTAGTTCCATGATTGGCATATCTGATTTACTAATCAGTCTCTAGTACAGTGCACTGAGTGTTACCAGGGCCTGTAAATCTAATGCTGCTAGTGGGCTGCTGCACGGATTGTGCCACCCACATAAGCAGCCTGTAAATGTAACTCAGGTCTGCCATTGCAGAGCCTGTGTGAAGTCTCGTACTGCCATGTCGACCAGGCAAGTGCACCGACTCGCCAGGCCCTAACATTCCCTTTTCTTACATGTTAGTCACCCCTAAGGTACCCCTGTGGGCAGTATGCAATGTATGGAAAAGGTAGAACATGCCCTGGTGTGTGTGGCATGTCCTAATAGTGAATTTATGCCAATTTTGTTTTTCACTATTGCAAGGCTACCTGTTCACATAGGATTACATGGGGAGTTTGCTTATAACATCTTATAAACATAACTAACCCTGGGAACAAGGTAGGAAAATAAAGTTTAGTATGCCTGAACTCAGAATGTTAAAATGCATCTTTTAGTGAGGGTGATTTTTACATTATGTGTTTAAAAAAAACACTTTTAAAAAGTAGGTATTTTCTTGCTTAGCCATCCAGTGTGCTTCTGCCAGAATGTGTATTGACTGTCTGGCTTTAGTGTGACAGAGGCTGGGGAGGTGCAGTGGCTCCAGAGAGTCTAGATGAGTCAGGGCTCGGCTGAATAGACCTGGTCTGCATTTAGAGTAGGGTGAGGAGGTTTCGTTTCACCTGAATGGGCCTGGTCTGCAAAGCTATCTCCACCTCCTACCAGGAAGCTGAACCAGTGAGGACAGAACTGGTTTTGGCTGGGCACAGACACTCTCTGCCACCAGAGAACAAAGGATTTTACGGTAGACAAAGAATGGCCAATACCCCAGACTTTTAAATCAATTCTGAGAAATCAAGAGGAACCTTTGCCAAGGAGAAGAGCTGGAGAAACTGAGGAGGAATACTGTCACTGTTCTGTTTGCTGTCTGGGGTTGGCCTGCACTGAAGGCACCAATCTCCAAAGTCTGAGATCAATGCACCGATTCCAATGCAAGGCCTGCTGTGTGGCTGCAAGAACCTGCGCATCATTCTGGCTCATTGCATTGAGGCGCCAAGTCTGTCCTATCATTGGGGGGACGCAGTAGGAAACCGATGCATCACCTCTCCACGCAGTAAGAAAACGACGCATCATCTCCTCTCTGGTAAGCAACCTATGCATCACCTCCCCTGCACAGCAGTAAGGAACTGATGTATCACCTCCCCCAGAGCAAGGAGCCGATGCCTCACCTTCCCCGAGTGTAAGGAACCAACGCATCACCTTCCCTGTGACCTTTTTTTGTTTGTTTCCCCGACACATCCAAGCTACTTTGAAAAGTGTTGCATCTACAATTTGCTTTGAACTGAACTATTTTTACCATTTGGAAGTCATACTTTTATTACAGTATTGTGGATTTTTGTCCTTTTGGTCTTGTTTGGTTTAGAGAAAGATTACTCATTTTTCTAAACTGGTGTGGTGTCCATTTGTAGTGTATTCACTGTATTACTGTATGTGTTTACAAATGCTTTAAACACTGCCTCTGAGATAAGCCTGTCTGCTCGTACCAAGCTAACAAAGGGGGTGACCAGGGGTTATATTAGAAGTGTATCCCCCTTACCCACACTAGAAGCAAGGGTCCCTATTTGGATAAAGGTACCTACCTCTGCCAACTAGAGACCACCATTTCTAACACTGGTGGTCAGCGGTGAGGATCTGGACTTGCATTTGTGTCTTACATACAGTGATTGGTGTATACTACTAGTATAGTGCAGACCATTATGTAACCACATACATTTGATGGAACTTTTTCTTTGAGGCTATTTTATCTGCTTCCAACTGAGAACTGCCAAACTTCATCATTTCAAAGCCAGCATCAAATGCATCCATGGATCTTGAGTTTGAGGAGGATAGGGTTGAAACCTACACTGTGCCACAGTTGATGACTATCTGCAAAAAGTTTAACATCTTTTTAAGAGGCCTCACCAGGAATGAGAAACTCCAAAAGGTGCTGAGGGCCTGGTTGGAGTCAAGGGATGCCTGCAAGCATGATGATCAGCTTATGGAGGAGGTGGAGAATTCAGATGGACAGCAGGATGGGCTGTTGTGTCTGCTTGGGGGAGGGTACCTTCCTGGGAGGGCAGCATTGTCTCTTCAAAGGTTTTGTCTCCAGCAGAAGAGCTGGAGGACAGGGAGAAACCCAGGATGCATAAATTGGAGCTCACAAAGCTCAAGCTGGGGAAAGAAGACAGCTAGTTGGCGTTTCAGAGGGAGAAATAAGCCCTGGTAGAGGAAAATATGCTCTTGGAGCATTAAAGAGGGTTGAGGGAGCTGGATCTAAAGGCATAGAGCATTGAGTCCAATCCCTATTCTGGCAGCGCACCATCAGTGCCTGGAGAAGGGTAGGTATATATCCCCAAGGAGGTTATTAAGGATTTCACAAAGCAGGAGGACATTGTTCAGTGGTTCAAAACGTATGAGGTGGCTATGAGGTCTTACAGAATCCCTGACAGAGACTGGGGAGTGAGGCTGTGGAGCCGCTTCCTGTCTGAGGGGAGAGAAACCTTGCTAAACTTGCCCACTGAGGATCAGATGTCTTATGCCCCTGTGAAGGAAGCCTTAGTAAGGAGGTATGGTTTTACCCCAAAGCTGTACAGACTGAAGTTTAGGAAATGTAAGAATCTGGTGTCAAGCACTTGCGTGGAGTATGTGTCCTATTTTTGCAGAGTACTGGATGGTTGGGTGAAGGGTAGCCAGGTGAATGACTTGCAGGGACTCTATGATTTGGTTGCATTGGAGCAATTGTCTGGTAGTTGATTTCCAGAGCTACATCAGCATTTGATTGACAGTAACCTGACTGACCCCAGAAAGCTTGCTGTGGAGGCGGACCGCTGGGTGAGTATCAGGGTTCAGAAAGGTCATGTGGGAGACTATGTCATAGGTGGGCAGGGTCCACAGCAGAAGAGTTGGAGGGACAAGCGTAAACAGAAGGAGTTCCAGAAAGGGCCCCAAAGTAATTCCCAAGGGAAAGGTTCCCAGCCTCCTACTGAAAATAAACCAGGGGTCCCTACAGGTAAGCCTGGTCAGAAGGGTCCCAGGGCATGCTTTGCTTGTGGTGAGGTGGGCCACTTCATAGGGGATTCTAAGTGTCCCAAGAAAGCCACTGCTCCACCCACAGGTGATCTGCCCCGTGAGTTGGCTAGTGTAGCCTTGGGGGAAGAGTCGGGTTCCCAGGAGGGGTTGGGTCTGCAGTGATGACCCTGGTCTCTTTAGGAGACAGTGAGATGGTCCCAAGAGCTCATCTGCCTGATAACACTGAAAAATACAGGCAGTGGGTGGCCATCAATGGCCATAGTGTGGAAGCTCTGAGAGACACCGGAGACAGTGTGGCAGCTGTGAGTTGGTGTCTGAGAAGCAGGTGGTCCCCAACACATTCTACCCAGTAGTTGCAGCTGACTACTTTTAGGTCCTCTGAAAGGTGGCACAGGTTCTCTTTGAGTGGGGGGGGTCTCAGGTACCTTGAAAGTAGCTTTGAGGCCAGCCATGCCTGTTGACTGCTAGGCAACGATTTGGAGAGCTTTGCATGGGAGAAGGTGGAGGGTAAGTCTCATTTGGAGATGTTAGGTCTGCCTGAGTGGGCGTGTGTGACCACTCGGTCTATGGTAGCCGGTAAGGACATTTGAGAATACTTGGAGCTTGAAACAGTGGCCCAGGTGCCTGCCAGAAAGAGAAGGGGCAGGGAGCAGGGGAAACCGGCCCTAAAGTTCCCATGGTCCAGGAGGAGGGAAACCCTGAGGGGGATGCCCTGGAACCTACAGGGGAACAAGTGGTTGAACTGGGGGACCTGCCTTAGTTGACCCATTGGCAGCAGGAAGGAGGTCTCTCCAGGGAAGAATTCTGCCAGGAGCAGCAGAAATGCCTTTCTCTTGTTAGTTTGCGGAAGCAGGCTGCAAACCAGGCAGCAGGTGATCAGTTTGGATCACATTGAATTGATTGGGAGAATGGTCTCCTGTATAGTAAAGGTTGCTGAGCCTGTGTGCTGGTGGTACCCCAGGGCTTCAGAGCCTTCCTACTGGGTCTGCCTCATAATGTGCCTTTGGCAGGGCATTTGGGGCAACGCAAAACCTTTGAAAGGCTTGTCACCCACTTTTACTGTCCCCAAATGCATAAGAACTCTGATACCCATTGTAGGACTTGCCAGACTTGCCAGACAGGTGGTAAGAGTGGGAGGAAGTGCAAGGCTCCTCTCCAACCTTTCCCTGTGGTCAGCACTCCCTTTGAGAGGGTGGACATTGTGGGGCCTCTGAAACCCAAGACAGCCATGGGCAACAGGTTAATCCTGGTCTTGGTGGACCATGTCACCGTGTACCCGGAAGCCATCCCTCTCTGAGTTGTGAAGGCCCCCATGGTGAGTCATGCGTTGATGGGGATTTTCCCCTGTGTGGGGTTCCCAAGAGAGGTGGTGTCCGACATTGGTATCTAAGTATATGAAGTCCCTGTGGCAGGAGTGGGATGTTACCTACACGTTCACCACTCCTCACCGCCCCCAAGGTAATGGGCTGGTTGAGAGATTCAACCTGACCCTGAAGGGCATGATTATGGGTCTTGGTAAACCCATGGGGGATGTGAGGAAAATGAAATTTTGCCTGACCAAGATGGCCCCTACGTGTACCCTATGTTACATGTGTGTTACATATATGTGCATGTCACCCATGCATATTTCTTTCAGTGGCCTGAACAAAGAGGCCTCTGCAATCACGTCCTGCTTTAGGATGCCAGAAATTAAGTCTCCCATGCAAGAAATATTAAGCTAACATGAAGGCCCATGTATTTACATTGTGCACTTTTAAATAAATCACGATGAAACCTTTTTTGTGGTTCAGCTGAGCCACTTTCTGAAATAAGGGTTTTTCATGACTCCTGACACACTGAAAGCTGCAATTACATATCTCTGACCTCGCATGCTTCTAGCTCAGCCGAAAGAAAACCCAGCAAGGGTTGCCAAGATATTATTATGAATAACAGTTATCTGCCTGCTTTACAGAGTCACATTCCTGCCCAGTGAGGAGGGTAAACAGAACCCGTCTGCTGAGATAGGGCCCAGCTTTTCTGTCTCTGGTTAAATGAAATTACAGTACTTGCATCTGTAAAAAGCTCACAGCCCCCATGTAATGAACGGAGAAATATATGCTTTTTCTGATTCTTAGCAATGAATAACCCTTGCTTCAGATAATACATCCCCGATATCAAGATATCAGATAGTACAAGACGTGCTGGTCGCCCTGACACTGAAGGCTTCTCTACTAGACTTAAAGTCAGCTCTCCTCCCAGTTATACGTCAATTGCACGTCATGACCAAGTTGCACACAAGTAGGGCAAAGTTCCAGCTGGTCATGCAAACTCCTCCTCTGTGTACCACCCACCTATGACACCTACCTATCACCTACCTATGACTCATAAAGTGTACACCCACATGTACGCCCACATGCTCTTATCTGTTTTTTTCTCTGCTCTGCGTTCCTTCCTACGCCCTATGTACAAGACAAAATGTATATATGTTGTTCATTATTATTAAATGTTAGAAGACCCTTCCTGAACCTCAGTGGTGATGGAACAGATTCTCCCTTAACTCGAGTTATTGGAATAAAGCCCTTTTAACTTGGACACCACGGACTCTCTGCCTCTCATTTGATACATGCTAATTGTTAATGCCTAGAAATTATGCCAGGGTAATTATTTTATTTACCACATTAATTTGGCGCCCGAATAGGGACTATCCCTTTCCCCACGCGCCGGCGACGTAGGTCCAGCTTTGCCCCCTTCTACAGCCGTGACGGACTCCGAAGTGCACGCAGCGGGATTTCCTGCTTACTCCCTCAGGCCCACGGAGGAGACGGACTGCGACCAGGCGTCCACACGACGCGGTGAGGATCGCGGATCATCCCAACCAGAGCCCAACCCGTGAGAGAGCAAGGTCCGAGGTCTCCAGAGGTCCACCTGTTCCAAGGCGCATGCGTAGAAGTAGAAGTATCCAGTATCAAGTTTCCGAGGCCTTCAAGTTCTGCTTCCCGGTGAGTACCACTATGGGGAATGCATAAAGTTTCAAGACGTGTTCATTTTATATGAACACGGTCAAGACGGATCCACGTTATTCGTGGAAACGGTCAAGACGGGTTCACGTTATTCGTGAAAACGGTAAAGACGTGTCTCATTTATATGAGCACGGTCAAGACGTGTCCATTCACATGTTCACGGTCAAGACGGGTCCATGGTAAACGTGGGCACGGTCAAGACGTGTCTCATTTTTGAGACCGGTATCGTTGTACTGTATTCCAGTGCATATAGTTTTTCAAGTACATGTTTAGTTCTCTGTATTGGTTTAGATCATGTTTGTTTTAATGTTATGATGTTTTAGTGTGAATGATTGTTGATTGTTTCAGTCTATTTTTGTGTATTGTATTTCCATTGTGTTGGTTTCAACATGCCACTGTTTTCAAAATTGCGTCAGATAGGGACCAGAAAAGGCACACTAGAAGAGTCAGTTAATATCCCGCCTAGAGACACACCTGGTCATTATATGTATAATAAGCATGGATTAGACGCCATTTTGTTTTTAGATTTATGGGTAGACTATACAAAAGACCTGGAGGAAAAGTATAGATGGCCTATCTCAGGAACATGGGATTCAGAATGCATTATGAGAGTAGAGGAAGCGCTATGGAAAAAGAAATCAAGACCCTCTCAGAAAGATGCCATTGAATTGTGGCGCAAAGAGTCACATAGGAGAATAGAGAAAGAATTTAATAAAGTAGAGAGAACTAAACAAGCAGCGGAAAAAGCGAAAGAAAAAGAACTAGCTAGAGTGACCTCCTCAGAAACACCCAGTAGGTCGCGAACGCCCCCACCTGTACCCTTTAGAGTATGTAGAAAGAAGCTGACAGCATCAGAGTTCCTTGTAAATAGCTCCTTGTAAATATGGTTTATGAAGAGCATGTCATTATTATAACTTATTGAGTTTCTTGTGAATATGGCTTGTGAATAGCGCCATGTGGTTATGGTTTGTGCAGAGCTTGTTATCATTACGTTAGGCAGGAGAGAGCTGGATCTCTTTCAAGTGCTTGGAGAAAACGTTTTGAAGATGTGCGTACGTGTTATGTGATAACGTGGAGAGATGAGTTCATGACTTTCCCATGTACTGCAGTCATTGGGGAATGATTGTGCTTCAGCCTTCAGTGTCTACGTTCAGCTGCCAAAGAGTTGGTGTCTTGTATTGAGAGGGCAGTATTTGTTTTAACATGCTGTTTAACAAGGTGTTGAGGGATTTTGGCGTTTTTGGTGTTTGCGGGTGGCGTGTTTTTGAGCGGAAATTCGTACCCGTTCCAGTGGATGGATTTGGTTGCTTTTTTGTGAGGATTTAGGGAATCGCTTGGACTACAGTGATGCCAAATTTGAAAAGGATCTGAGCTGTGGAAGTGGTGGAAAAAGCATGTTTTGTGCGGAGGTGCGATTTGCCATGTTATCCAATGGGCGTATTTCTGAAAATTGAGAAATTATTTTGGGGGTGTTCCAGGTGCGCTAGGGGCCCGGGGGTTGGATCAGCGGTAGAGAAGGTGGATGGCAAGATGTGCTGAATTTTAGGGATTTTTGGCTTGGGCGGAAGGGTGTGTTTGGCTAATGTGTATTTTTTGGAAAATGGAGCTGTTTTGATTTGTGCGTGCTTTTAGGTCGAGATTTCGTGGTGTGCTAAGTAGTTCTTAACTGAGTCTGCGGGATCGGCTGAAACTTGGGAGTGTCTAGTTTTGCGGCAAAGTAGTTTGAAGGAAATCGGTTACGGGAAAGGTGTCTTTTTGGCATAGTTTGGAAGTGCGTTTTGGCACGATTTCATGGCTGTTTAACATGCATGGTTATGTGAGCTGACACTAAATGTCAGTGAGTGTTTTAGTTGATTGATGGTTTGATTTAACTTTTTCAGTGGTTGCTGGGTCTGCCTATGTGCTTTGTCAGTTTGCTGACTGAATGGTAACATCTTGCATGGAAAGTAAACCAGTCGGATTGAGATAAGGGTTTGCACGGAGGGTGCTTTAATGTTTTCACGGTTGAGAAGGAAATATAAAACAGACCCATCTTAGAATGTGCTTTTAATTAGTGTAATGCAACCGTGTGTTGTTTTTTAAATAGAAATGTGTTCTACAAAATATACATTATTATTTTTCCCAATACAAGCTGCCCTTTAGTATAGCGTGTGACAGTTAATCCACTCAATTAGACAACATGTTTTTTTTAACCTCAATTAGAAAACATGGTTCTTTGTAAAATAATGAATCTGGCCCTTTTAATAGGTAGTATAGAAGAGCTTGCACACTTAATTATGAAAATCTTGGTTCTGCAATGCAAAATTATGGGGTTTTCACATGTTATTTTCAAAAAGTAAAATGTGATGTGTTTCCATGTCATGTTCTGTTTCCTTTTTTTTTCTCCTTTGCAGCTAGTAACAAAATTTTATGATATAATTATTTTCAAATGCTAGCATGTGTCTAGGTTACAAAAAAAAAAATATGTCCTTATTAATTACTGATTTTAGGAGGCCTGGGTACAGATATGTTTTGAATTACAGAGAATGTGTTTTTTGACCTTGAAGTTGCCTGACTCGCAGGGAAAGATATTTTGTGAAGGGAGGGCTTTTCCCTCTTGGAGCTCCGAGCAGTGCCTGTCTTGTTTTCATTGCCATATTCCAATTCTTTTTCGCGGACACTTGGCAGCTGTTCTTAGCTCTCCGAGTTTTGAAAGGGTGGAGGGACCGCCCTGTGGGTGACATCATGGTGAAGGGGAAGGCAGTGTAGAGAAAAAACTTGATGAGCCGCGGAGAAAATGTTTATAAAAGGTGGGGGTCAAGTTGCTCTTCCTTACAGCCAGCACTGAAAGCTTCATTGACTTCAGATAAGAGTATGCTTGCAAATGAATAGTTTTTCCCTAGTAGTGTAAACAGAATAATTGGCAGGAGTTTCGCTCTTGCAATGAGCCCTAGTATTTACAGTCAGGCATTAAAAAGACAGCTGGGACCTGCCCCTTGGATGCACAGCTGGGAAGATGCACAGCCAGGGCCCTGCAGCCCAGTCTCACACACCCTTCAGCCCTGGAGCTCAGTCTCAGTTAGAGCCCTGTGTGAGGTGCATCAGTCTCGCCCCCCGCTCTGCAGCTCACTCAGTTAGAGCCGTGCGTCCTGTAGTGCGGTCTTACACACGCTCAGTCTCATTACGCAGGCAGTATTTATAGCCTCCCAACACTGCCCTACTACAGTACGTAGATGACATCCTAATTACAGCACGTTCAGAACCAGAAT
The DNA here is from genome assembly GCF_964261635.1 of Lissotriton helveticus. Classification (NCBI taxonomy): domain Eukaryota; kingdom Metazoa; phylum Chordata; class Amphibia; order Caudata; family Salamandridae; genus Lissotriton; species Lissotriton helveticus. The sequence goes on from NC_136071.1 coordinate 957,767,385, forward strand.
GCGCAAATGCATCACTGACAGTTATACACTTTCTGGCTGACAAGGGGCACAGGGTGTCCCCTTCCAAGTTGCAATTCTGTGAAAAGCAAGTGGTGTACCTTGGACACTTACTTTCCAAGGAGGGTATACAGCTAACACAAGCCTTTCATTCAGTTAATTTCTAGCCTTTCACAGCCCAAGACACAGAAAGAAGTACGGGCCTTCATTGGCCTCACTTCATACTGTAGGCAATGGATTCCCCAGTATGCCTATCTAGCCAAACCACTCATACAATTGACAACACAGGAGGCAGCCACTTCGACTGTCCTCCCTAGGACACAAGAACATACCTTGGCATTTGAGGAATTAATAAGAGCATTATGTCAAGCGCCAGTTTTAGCGACCACATGTTTTAGTGTACCACATGCAGTGGAAGTTCTCTTAAACAGGACACAGACACAACATTTGACTGTAGCAAGACTGACAGGATATGAACTGACATTATTTCAACCACACATAGAGATCAGACGTTGTAATATTCTGAATCCTGCAACACTTTTGCCCTCAAGTACAGTAAATGCACCACCACATGACTGTGTGGAAGTAATGAATATAGTGACAAAACCAAGACAAGACCTGACAGATATTGCACTTCCAGACCCAGACTTAACGCTCTATGTAGATGGATCATGCATGAGAACGAGTGCAGGAGAGTTAGTAGCAGCAGCTTATGCTGTGACCACTGCTACTAAAGTCATAGAGACACAGACAATAGACACACTATCAGCACAAGCAGCAGAGCTCATCGCTCTGACACAAGCCTGCATAAGAGCTAAGCACTTGAAAGTAAACATTTATACCGATTCACAATATGCCTTTGGCATAGTTCATGATTTCGGGGTACTTTGGAGGGAAAGAGGTTTCTTGACCTCCCATGGGAACAAGATTCAGCACGGCCCGCTTATTCAAGCCTTGTTAGAAGCAATACATTTACCTACAGCCATTTCTATCCTGAAGTGCAAAGCTCACACCAAAGTTACAGACACCATTTCCCAGGGTAATGACCTGGCAGACCGAACAGCTAAACTTACAGCCCAGACAGCCCAGACACCAACAGACACAACAAGGACAGAGGTACCATTACTGACAACATGTATGACAGTCAGGGATCCCACTCAAGATGTACTCGACATACAGACACATGCCACTGCAGATGAGATAAAGAAATGGACTGAACAAGGAGGGGTCCAGACTGACCAAGGTTGGATGACTAAGGGAAAAGGCACATGGTTTCTTCCAGATTCCATGGTACAAGTAATCATAAACACAGCACATAGTCCAGCACACTTGGGAGAAAAGGCAATGATAGACAGCTTACAGAAAGTACGAACATGTATGATCTGTTGCCAGTTCAATCCAGGTAAAGGCATCCCGGTGGAACAAGGCGGATTTCATCCTCCTGACCACCCTTTTGAGGTCCTCCAGATGGATTATATCCAAATGAACAGATGTAGAGGTTACAAGTATGTCTTGGTAGTTGTGTGTGCACTATCTAGATGGACAGAAGCATATCCAGTTCCAGATTATACTGCTGTGACAACTGCCAGGCAATTGGTGCGCAAATTCTTTCATCTACTCAGACAATGGTCAGCCATTTTTCTCTGAATTAATGAAACAAGTGTCTCTTCTGTTAGGATATAATTGGAAGTTCCATTGTGTACGACACCCTGAAGCAGCAGGCCTTGTAGAAAGACATAATCAGACAATCAAAACAGAACTTGCCAAGATATGTGCAGAAAAAGGCGTGGATTGGATGCTAGCTTTACCGGTTGCCCTCTTTTACATGCGTATGGTAGCTCATTCCAGAACAGGCCTATCCCCGTATGAAGTAGTCTTCGGTAGACCGCCAAATATGTGGGGTACGCCTATGCCAAAAAAAATAACTGATGTTGACAGTAACATGCTGACAGATTACCTGGCTTCCTTGATGTCTGCACTACTCTCTTGTCGTTCACAGGTTGCTGCCGCCTTCCCTGACAACACCCAGGTCAAAGAACACGCCATTGTCCCTGGGGATTTTGTATGTGTCCGGAACTTTGATCGATCAAGCCCCCTTGAGCCACGTTGGAAGACGCCGAAGTTGGTGCTACTGACCACGAGGACCGCGCTGAAAGTCGAAGGACGCAAGGGAAACTTCACGCTCAACACTATAAAAGACACTTTGGACAATCTGATACAGATACTAAAAACATTTAAAAAAAAATACAGACTTTGCGCCGCTTGCGCCGCTTGCGCCGCCTTTACTAGAAAAGACTCCACAGCAGGAGTATAAATCTAAGTTAAGATCTAGTAAGTCAGACGTAGTTTAATTGTCTAAGTCCACTCGGTGGTGAATCGGTTAGACTAGATTTCTGACATGTATAAGATCACATACGAGGATAGTAAGAAGAGCAAAATGAGAGAAAAGTACTGCAAGTTATTACGCAGTAGATGTATAGTTACTTTGATCATTCTTTTTATTCTGTGCATTGTTATGATCTGTGTCAGTTTATTGCTACATGTTTTCTTTCCTATTGCCTCACATATGCACTCTTCCAGTAACAACACCACAGAGCATACATTTAGTGAACTGCCACCTCATAAATTGTCATATCGACTTGCATTGCGTAACAATACTTTTATTCAAATGTTACACCATTCTCATCAGACCAGCAATGCGACTAATTGCTGGGTATGTGGCCAACTGCCACCTTATCAAAAGGCGAAGGGAGTTCTGCCCTTCTATCCTCTACCGTTCTCACACAATGGTTCATGTGGAGCATGGTTTGCCTTAATGACCTCAATAGATAGAAAGTACATAGCTTATCCAGGTGGCTGGATATATGGAAACCTGAATAAAGTAATGAATGAAGCTTGTTTTCCAGACAAAGACGTATTCCCCCAAAGGAAGGGAACCGATCTAGAGAATGAAGAGTACGAGCAGGGAAATGCATCCGTTAATTTTATAATGTTAAATGTTCAGCCCAAGCAAAATACAGGTCCACCTTTTATTTCAGTTCTACCAGCAAAAGGTGATTCATGTGTTAATAAGGAAGGCTCAGTACATATGGGACACAGCGAGTGTAAAGTTGTAGTAGTGTTTAATGATGAAGGACTTTCTTCTTTCAAAACATCACGCCATACCTATTTCATTTGCGGTCAGACAGCCTATGTACATCTGCCCTTAGACTGGGGTGGGACTTGTTATATAGCGTTCTTATTGCCACCTGTATTCTTGGCCCCATCCCATTATCATAGAGATTCACGACTAGAACATGTTAGAGTAAAGAGAGAGACAGATGCCTCAGGGATTGATCAGACTGAAACAGCTTGGGAGCAATATACAGATTTCAACAAAGGATTCTTCTTCTTAAAAGTTGCCGTCCAGAACAGATACGCAAGTTAACAAGGACTCTTGAGGCAGTAGTGAATGTGACTGCGTCTGCCCTGGCGAACTTGACCCAGGAGCAGTCTGCCATTAGACTTGTCGTTCTTCAAAATCGCCTCGTTCTAGACGTCATCTTGGCGGATAGGGGCGGAGCTTGTAGCATGATCCGATCTAGTTGTTGCGTTTTCATCCCAAATAACGCGCCATCTATGTATGCAGCGATAACAAGGCTCCACAAGATTGCTCATGACATACATCAAGACCCAGGCACATGGACTTGGTCCAGTTGGCTCTGGGGTGTGATATCTGCTTGGGGATGGAAAGTGTTGTCCTTCCTAGGAATGATCCTACTCATGATATTTGGTTGCTGTCTCTGTCTGCAGTGTGGCCCGGCCATTTGCGGCCTGTGTGCAACTGCCTGTATTCCACATCCAAGTTTACAAAGGATTAAGGACGAACAAATGATGCTGTATGATCAACTATACGGTCTCATGAATATAGATGTATCCTAAAGGGTTACGTAGGGGACAAGGAGGGAATGAGGAAAATGAAATTTTGCCTGACCAAGATGCCCCCTACGTGTACCCTATGTTACATGTGTGTTACATATATGTGCATGTCACCCATGCATATTTCTTTCAGTGGCCTGAACAAAGAGGCCTCTGCAATCACGTCCTGCTTTAGGATGCCAGAAATTAAGTCTCCCATGCAAGAAATATTAAGCTAACATGAAGGCCCATGTATTTACATTGTGCACTTTTAAATAAATCACGATGAAACCTTTTTTGTGGTTCAGCTGAGCCACTTTCTGAAATAAGGGTTTTTCATGACTCCTGACACACTGAAAGCTGCAATTACGTATCTCTGAACTCGCATGCTTCTAGCTCAGCCGAAAGAAACCCAGCAAGGGTTGCCAAGATATTATTATGAATAACAGTTATCTGCCTGCTGTACAGAGTCACATTCCTGCCCAGTGAGGAGGGTAAACAGAACCCGTCTGCTGAGATAGGGCCCAGCTTTTCTGTCTCTGGTTAAATGAAATTACAGTACTTGCATCTGTAAAAAGCTCACAGCCCTCATGTAATGAACGGAGAAATATATGCTTTTTCTGATTCTTAGCGATGAATAACCTTTGCTTCAGATAATACATCCCCGATATCAAGATATCAGATAGTACAAGACGTGCTGGTCGCCCTGACACTGAAGGCTTCTCTACTAGACTTAAAGTCAGCTCTCCTCCCAGTTACACGTCAATTGCACGTCATGACCAAGTTGCACACAAGTAGGGCAAAGTTCCAGCTGGTCATGCAAACTCCTCCTCTGTGTACCACCCACCTATGACACCTACCTATCACCTACCTATGACTCATAAAGTGTACACCCACATGTACGCCCACATGCTCTTATCTGTTTTTTTCTCTGCTCTGCGTTCCTTCCTACGCCCTATGTACAAGACAAAATGTATATATGTTGTTCATTGTTATTAAATGTTAGAAGACCCTTCCTGAACCTCAGTGGTGATGGAACAGATTCTCCCTTAACTCGAGTTATTGGAATAAAGCCCTTTTAACTTGGACACCACGGACTCTCTGCCTCTCATTTGATACATGCTAATTGTTAATGCCTAGAAATTATGCCAGGGTAATTATTTTATTTACCACAGATGTCCTCATACCATGCCTTCTGTTTGCTTACAGAGAGGTACCGCAGAAGTCCTTAGAATTCAGTCTCTTTGAGCTCCTGTATGGCCATCCTGTAAGAGGACCTCTAGGTCTAGTCAAAGAAGGCTAAGAGAAAGCTCCCAGTAAACCTCCCCAGGATGTATATAGCTACATGCTGGCCTTCCGGAACCAGACTAAGCACTTCAGGCAACTCACTCAGGCGACTCTGGAAGCCAGCCAGGAAGAGATGAAATGGTGGTGTGATCAGAATGCCACTCTGCCTGGTCAAAAAGTGTGGGTTATAGCCCCAGTGGAGCCTTGTGTGCTCCAAGATAACTGGACTGGACCATTTGAGGTGGTACAGCGCAAGAGTAAAGTCACCTACCTGTTGGACTTGCAGTCTCCAAGGAACCCTTTGCTGGTCCTACACATGAACTTCCTTTAGCCCCACTTGGAGTGGTCCGAAGTGGGCATGCTCCTAGTAACAGATGCTGGAATGGAGGAGGATACTGAGCCTCTTCCTGACCTCCCGTCTGCTAATGAACGCGATGGGTCAGTGGATGGTGTCACACTCTCCCCGTCCTGACTCCTGAACAGCAGAGTGACTGCCGCCAACTGTTGGGACAGTTTGCTGCTCTGTTCTCGCTGACCCTTGCTGTCACTCAGTGGGGTGTCCATGATGTGACATTGGCGACAGTCCTCCTGTGAAGCACAACATTTACAGAGTGACTGACAGGGTCAAGGCTTGCAACAAGGAGAAGGTCTCCAAGATGTTAGCGCTGGGGGTGATTGAGCCCTCAAACAGTCATTGGGCCAGCCCTGTGGTCTTGGTTCCAAAGGCTGCCGCACCGGGTGCCACGCCAGAACTCCAGGTCTGTGTGGACTACCCAGGGATCAATTCGGTTACCAGGACTGATGCTCATCCATTCCCCAGAGCTGATGAGCTCATTGATCAGTTGGGAGCTGCCAAGTACCTCAGCACTTTGACTTAAGACTGGGTACAGGCAGATTTCCTTAACTGATGGGACAAGGGAGAGATCAGCATTCTTAATGCCAGAGGGGCACTACTAATTCTGGGTGATGCCCTTGCCACCTTTCAGAGGTTGGTCACACAGGTTTTAGCTCGATGGGAGGATTTCAGGGCCGCCTACCTGGAAGACATTGCAGTGTTCAGTGCCACTTGGGAGTGACATTCACACCACCACTGGGAAGTGTTGAAGGTGCTGAAAAGGGCAGGCCTCACGATCAATGCATGCAAGTGCCAGATCGGGGAGGGTTCAGTGAGGTACTTGGGATACCAGGTAAAGAGCGGCTAGGTGTTGCCCCTTACCCAAGATTAATACCATTCTGGCTTGGGAACCCCCCAAGACCCAGACAGAGATGAGAGCCTTTTTAGGACTCCCTGGGTATTAGAGGGGATTCATCAAGTGTTATGGCTTCATTGTTGCCCCCTTGACAGAGCTGACTTCCAGGAAGCAGCCCAGGAAAGTGAACTGGACTGACGCATGCCAAAAAGCTTTTGATGCCCTGAAATCTGCCATGTGCAGGGTGCCCGTGCTCAAGGCACCCAACTTCTCAGAGGAATTTGTGGTGCAGACAGATGCTTCAGAGCATGGTGTGGGAGCTGTGCTCTCACAGCTTAATGAGGAGAGCCTGGACCATCCTGTAGCCTTCATTAGTAGGAGGTTACTTCCATGGGAACAGAGTTGGAGTGCGATTGAGCATGAGGTGTTTGCTGTGGTCTGGGCGCTGAAGAAGCAAAGGCCCTACTTGTTTGGGACTCACTTCTGGGTTCAGACATACCACAGGCCCCTCAGATGGTTGATGCAGATGAGGGGTGAGAGCCCAAAGTTGTTGAGGTGGTCCATTTCCCTACAGGGGAGGGACTTTACAGTGGAACACCGCCCTGGTACAGAACACGCCAATGCTGATGGTCTGTCCAGATTTGTCCTCCTTAGTGATGAGAACTCCCAAGAGGGTGAGTAGTTCTCCCCACATTTTGGCTAGAGGGGACACGTGTTAGACCTGGCATCATTGTCATGGGTTTCCCCTGTATTTTTGCCTTTTGCCTCCTGTGTTTTTGCTGTGTGTTGGACTTCGGTTTGCTGGTCTAGATGCTTTGGGCACTCTGCCACTGAAGTTAAGTGCCAAAGTATTAGTGCTCCCTTTTAAATTGTTGTTATGGATTGTGATTCCATGAATGGCATATTTGATTTACTAGTCAGTCCCTAGTACAGTGTACTGTGTGTGCCCAGGGCGTGTAAATCAAATGCTGCTAGTGGGCTGCAGTGATTGTACCACCCACATAAGCAACCTGTAAATGTAACCCTGGCCTGCCATTGCAGAGCCTGTGTGCAGTCTGGTACAGCTATGTCGACCTAGCATGTGCACCCACTTGCCAGGCCCTAATCTTCCCTTTTCTAATATATTCGTCACCACTAAGGTAGACCCAAGGTACCCCGTGGGAAGGGTGCAATGTATGTAAAAGTTAGGACATGCCCTGCTTTCGTGTAGCATGTCCTGGTAGTGAATTACTGCCAATTTCGTTTTTTCACTATTGCATGGCTACCTGTTCCCATAGGATAGGATGGGGATTTTACTTATAACATCTTATAAACATAACTACTCCTCATAACAAGGTAGGACAATAAAGTTTAGTATGCCTGAACTCAGAATGTTAAAATGCATCATTTAGTGAGGGTGATTTTTACATTCTGTGTTTGAAAACACCACTTTTAGAAAGTAGGTATTTTCTTGCTTAGCCATCCTGTGTGGTTCTGTGAGGATGTGTATTGACTGTCTGGATTTAGTATGACAGGGGTTGGGGAGGTGCAGTTGCTCCTGAGAGTCTGGATGATTCAGGGCTGGGCTGAATAGACCTGGGCTGCATCTAAAGTAGGGAGAAGAGATTTCCTTTTACCTGAATGGGCCTGGTCTGCATTCCACAATGCTCTCTCCGCCTCCGGCCAGGAAGCTGCACCAGTGAGGACAGAACTGGTTCTGGCTGGGCACAGACACTCTCTGCCACCAAAGAACAAAGGGTTTTACTCTGTAAAAAGGGAGGGGCATACCCCAGAACTTTAGATCACTTCTGGGAAATCAAGAGGAACCTTTGCCAAGGAGAAGAACTGGAGAAACTGAGGAGGAATACTGCCCCTGTGCTGTGTACTGTCTGGGTTTGGCCTGCAGTGGCTACTTTCTGCCACCTAAAGGGAAGAGGTCTTTACTGTGTACTGTGTCGTCTGCCTGAAGAAGATCTCCAAGGGCCTCAAATTGAGCTTTCCTCCTATTCTGAAGTCTCAGGGATACACAGACTTCACCACCAACTCCCTTGAACTTCCTTGCTGGGAGTTCTAACTTGCTAAGTGGTACCTGTTGTTGTTTTGGACCTCTGGATGCGTTTTTGCCACTGGGAGCTGGAAACGTAACACAAGTTCGAGAAGCATGATGCATCCGCACCTGTTTCTGATGCATCCCTGAAGAAATTGTTGTAGCACCTGCCTGCAGCCTGAGAAATTGTTGCACCCCTCATCGAGGGCACGATCTCTGAAGTCCAAGATCAAAGCACCAATTCCAACGCAAGGCCTGCTGTGAGGCTGCAAGAGCCCACGCATCTTCCTGGATCATCGCATTGCATCGAAGCGTCAAATCGGTTGCATGGTTGGGGAGACGCAGCAAGAAACTGGTGCGTCACCTCCTCACGCGGTAAGAAAACAATACATCACCCCCTCTCCAGTAAGGAACCAGCGCATCACCTCCCCTGCCCAGCAGTAATGAACCGATGCATCACCCCCGCCGGAGCAAGGAACTGACGCATCACTTTCCCTGAGTTTAAGGAACCGACGCATCACCTTCCCTGCAACCCTTTTTTGTTGTGTACACAACGCATTCAAGGTAATTTGTGTGAAAACTGTTTCATCTACAATTTGCTTTGAACTGAACTATTTCTACCATTTGAAAGTCATACCTTTACTACTGCATTGTGGATTCATGTCATTTTGGTATTGTTTGGTTTAGATAAAGATTACTTATATTTCTAAAATGGTGTGATATCCATTCACTGTATTACTGTAGGTGTTCACAAATGCTTTACACACTGCCTCTGAGATGTGTCTATCTGCTTGTGCCAAGCTACCCAGGGGGTGAGCAGGAGAAGTGTATCCCTGATACCCTGACTAGAAGCAAGGGTCCCTATTTGGACTGAGGTGCCTACCTCGGCCAACTAGAGAGCCCCATTTCTATCAAGAGCTCAGGAGTTTTGAAAATCAATGTTATTATAAAGAGCTTGACTTTCTATATGTGCAATGTAACAATGTACTGCAGGCTATGCTGTCATGTGCTTTAAAATGGATGTAGATAGCTTATGCGATTTTCCAGAAAGCATGTTGCCCAATATGATCTAACAAATGCAAATCTTTGCATGAAATATGATCACAATGACCATTTCAGAATTCATAATATATGATGCACTCTTTTCTTTGTTAACTCTAGTATCAACTAAGATCAAAATAAGAGTGAACATTATTTCTTCTAGAGATTTTTTCATCAGCAGTGGGGTGAGTGTAATTAAGTATGTCCAATTTTTCCCCATTTTCCTGTAGGTATATATTTTTGTCTCTCTGTACATGTATGTGAAAAAGCAGCGGCAGTGGCTCCACTAAGGTGGAGGAGCTTTGTCTCACAGAAAAAATAAAATGATAAGAACACAATGCTATTATCATTTTATGTTTCCATAGTGGCTCTCTAGTTGCAGGCAGGACGGGCTGGACTGCTCACAGAGAAGAGAGAGGAGTGGTGGGCACTTTCTAAGTGTGCATGACAGTTTTACTGGTCGTCTTGTGACGGCCGAACAGTCACGCGTTCTTATCATGTTCTCCGCCAAGCTATATTGCACAGCCTGGGTGGAGAACATGCACAACCTCGTATTCCCTGTCCGAGCGCCGAATCAGGAAGCTCAGACCAATCATGATGCTGCTGTCATGCTGATGATAGCAGCATTGTAATTGACTGGGGGAATCTGGGAGCCAGAGTGCTTCCTTTTTGCTGTGTTGTTGACAGAAGGATGGAGGAGAGGCTGCCACCGGGAAGGAAAGTTGGGGAAAAAAATTCCCCCTTTTTTTCTTTTTTTAAACTTCCCACCCCCACCACTAATGCCCCGTTGCAGCCGCTACTGTGAAAAAGCAAATGTAAACACTTGAAACACATGTTTCCTTTTGTTTGCAGAGAAAGTAACTTTCATTGAAAACAGATGCATCTTGTGCCTCTGACGTCAGCTGTTGTAGGTGTTGCAAAAGTGTATTGGTTGCCATTTACTATTACTACTTACTTGATGCATGCACGCCACGAGCCAACGGACACACATTACGGACCCATTGAGACATACTCTCTATGGGGTAAGGTGGTATCCTCAGTCTATGTCAATACAGGCACTGTTTCCAGTCTAGGACCTTTATTATACAAATGATTGCTATCAAGGGCCATATTATGGGCTATGGGCTTGTATGCCTTCTTTATGCACCCACGGAGCGCAATGGTGTTACAGAGGGGGTGACGCATATACATGTGTGCCCCATTCTGTAATAGTGCCATCGCTTGCAGACATGAATACGCCAGCACTATAATGGGTGTGTGTTCCCGGCTGTACTGTGAAACACAGAGGGGCAGATTTATGTTGGTAATGCGCCACGTTTGCGTCACGCAACTGCGACGTAAGCGTGGCGCATCCCTACGACCCATTTACAACGTGACGCATGTAGGCAGAAGTGGCTGAGTGAAATCTATAAGATTTCACTCAGTCACTTTCTGGCCAATGCTGCGTCAAAACCCTGCGCCTGCTTGAAGCAGGCGTAGGTTTTGACGCAGCATTGGTCTGATAGGGCACCCCCGAGCCTTGCTGGAGCTGCGTCGCGCTTGCGACGCAACTCCAGCAATGCGCCACCTTTACGGCACAGATGCGTCATGCATCTGTGCCGTTTTTGCCCCATGGTGCGCATGGGTGGCGGAGCAGCGGCGCAAAATAACTGGCGCATCCCTGGGGATGCGCCAGTTATCATAAATCTGCCCCAGAGCGTTTTAAAGCAGGTGCTCACTATTTCACTTGAATACGCTGCCCCCAAGGCAGCACGTAATCCGGCTGCCCTGGCTCATTCTGCATATTATGGCACACTTTCCCTGTTTTCAACTTGTGAACCTTTAGAAAGGTGCACTGTGGCGCTACTAGGGAGCACTGCTCTGTGTATATATAATACGGCTCCAGGTGTGTTAGTCTACTTAGTTCAATGCAAGCAAAGAAGGACTATAACACCTAGAATGTATTAGGTCTGTTCATACACTGGCCACCGAGAAACCTAACTAGGCCCATTCATTCATGTATGCATACATTATATTGGGTAAGGTGGTCACCTCACTCCATGTCATTACAGGTATTGTTTTCATTTCTGGTCTTTTATGTGGAATCCTAATATATTCTTCTGTTTTAGCTCTGGTTTAATTATATTAGCCTAATTCGACCTGCCTGCTCGATATCTACGGTATCAGTCACTGCCGTGCTTACAACAAACAACACTGACCTAAAATAATCCTGGCCTATTGGCTTGGTCAACGCGTGTTTAGAATTGCAGTAAGGAATTCTGTTTGAGCCATTTATTCAATTCAAATTCTTTTGAGATAAATTAACACGAAGGCACAAGGGTGTGTTGGGTAAAATTGCTGGCTCTGCACTTTGCTGATTAAGAACGAATGCAAATGTGCTTCAGGATGAAAGTTTTGGCATACTCGCCTCAATACCAAGAGACTGAATGTTTTCATTAGAGTTCCTGTTAGAACTAAAACTCGTCTTCACAATCATCACAAAATATAATTTGAGAAAGTAACGACCTGTCTGCTCCGTAATGCATAAGCATAAATATGAATTCATTAAGTTCCAAAAACAAGGCTTTCTTGCATTAGACTCGCTGCAGGCTGAAATAAAAAAAAAAACACTGACTAATGCAAATGCCTGATAGCCTGGAAGAGTAAAGAACTGAACAGCTGTCCATGCTCTGATATTTCTTTTAAAGCAGCAACATTCCCGTCATTGTTTTTCTACCCAAACAAGTGCATTTGGGGGGGGGGGTGCATAGCATGCATGACCATGGTATTTATGACACGTCCTACTAGTTCTAGCTGTTCAGCCATCACCAAATTCTATTGTTGGACTCATACATTTGCTTTTAACATTAGCAGAAAGTGCATTTAAACAGTGAACATGTAAAATGCTTTGGTGAAAAACCATGCAGGATCCTCTGAAAACTATTAGATATTGTCATGTTTTGAAGTTAGAAAGAACTAAAAACATATGGTTGCTTTCCATACAGAATACATAATTAAAATAAAAAAATAAACCTGAGAACAGAGCCTCTGGTCTTCAGGGCTTTGCATTTTACCAAATCTCTCACAGTGGACGTGATAAAAAAAAAACTGTAAAACCTGACCAACTAGTTGTGTGTTTTCTGAAATGCTGACAAATGTCTCCGGCACTTTAAGGTGATTACGATCACTTTTGAATGGCATGCTTACCTGAAGCAGAGAAGGAGCTCCTGCCAATCAAACATAGATGAGGAAGCTGCGGAAACCCACTGAGCTGAGCTCCAGACCACTGCCTGCCACTGTCCGCTGAGGGCAGTGAGGCTCTCCTGCGCTTCCCAGCTTTGGCTTTCTTTCCAAGCGCAGCACCTGAAGCTCTAGTGAGGTGTCTCGCGTTGCTGGGAGGTGCAGGGGAGCGCCAGACCTGGGAGGGAAAGGACGAGAGCGGTTGCTCGAAAGTGAAAGAGGAATACGGGGGTTCTAGCAGATGGTAGTTGCCGGTTACCGGTTGATCCATTGTGACTTGCATGCACCAGACGGGTACACTGGAGGTACGGCAGGCATCAGCTGCAGCAAAGAGCAACTTCTGCCCCTCTCCAGGGCGTCTCTCGAGTCCTTCGACTCTCGCATGCATTGAGTTTCTCTGTGCATCCCCACTCCACAACCCCCCCCCCCCCACCCACCTAAACACCGGAGTTCTACACAGGGTGGTTCCTGGTCTTTAGCCCAGACCCAAGGCTGCACAGCAGGATTCTCTGGACAGTTTCAATGCCAGAAACTTCAAGGGTAGCTGTGGAAGTGGCCAGTTTCGTCCATGGTTCTAGGTTGCGGGACTGTGGTGTTCCCTCATCTGGCCCACCCCCATCCTACAGCCATAGTGACCCTACTGGGTCGTGTGCTATCCTCAGATTGTTGAGAGGTGGTATGGTCTGGTGGCCTCAAGAAGCACTGCTGGTCACACCTCCTGTGAGAGCGCCCCTGGTGCGGCTTGAGACTCAACAGCTAAAGTGCTGAAGGGGGTTGTGGTGACAGAATCAGTACTGAACCCTTCAATCTGCTGCATGACTCGGCGCATGGCAGTGCCCCTGGATGAGCATTAGAGCATCCGACGTATCTACCTGGGCTGCCAAGGCAGTAACGTGGGCCCTCGGCAGCTAGCACAACAAAGAAGATAATTTACTCACTGAGCCGGCTATCAAACGTCTCCGCCACAAGCATTCAAATACTTTCCTATGAACCCATTAAAGCCAGACTGCATCTTATGCAGTGAAGCTGAGGCACAAACAAAGCATGGCTGGCGAGAGCACGGGCACAAGAGTTAACATTCTCATTTCTGAACTCCTGCCTTAGTATTTTAGTAGCTCGCATTTCAGGATAGGCCAGACTGCACCTAAAACGTCTTTCAGCCAAACTTCCCCTATCAGGTAATGGTAGATCCTACACTGAATCACAGCACTTTTCAATCCTGCTCCTACCTCTGCTTTGCTTTCTTCACTTAGAAATTTGATTTCAAGGATGGTGTTAAATATAAAAGGGCCTTAGGCCCACTGACTGTTCCAGTAAGTCTGCAGTCTGGTCACTTGAGATCTGAGCTAGGGTCTCTTAATACATATGGAAAAAAGAGGATAAATAAAGAGAAGTACAACCAGATAAAATTCCAGCACAAAGTGCACTATTGCACCTCCACCTGATAACATACTAATATTGGATAAAGCAAGACACATAGAGTTTTTTTTGCAAAAATCAGGGATTACAACTGCCGGTAAGCATTCTACTATTGGTGGTCTTCACTCACTAAAAACAACTAGCTTCTTGCTATGCCAACTGTGCGGCCTCTCCCATCCAAATCGAAGAACCGAATGATAGCTGAACCCAGTTTGCAGGGTCATCTCCAAATTCGGTGTCTTCCCTCTCTTGTTTTCGGAACCTGTTTTGTTGGCTTTTAGGACTCTGTGCACTTTACCACTGCTAACCAGTGCTAAATTATTGATATCCATTAAACATGGTAAAATCAGCTTTAACCCAATTGGCACATTTAATCTACTTGTAAGTCTCTATTAAGTTGATACTACATGTACCCAGGTCATGTATATTACATGTTACTAGTGGCTTTTAAATGTCTCAGGCCTGCCATAGCAACCTGTGTGTGCAGTTCTGAACTGCCATTTCGGCCTAGCAGACCTTGTAAAATAAACCTTTTGCCAGACTTAAACCTTCCATTTGTATGCATATAAGTCACCCCTAGGGTAGGTCCTAACGAGACAATAGAGCAGGATGCAGTGTATTTAGAAAGTTATACACATACATTTGACATTTACATGTTCTGTTGGTGAAAAACTCCTACATTTGTTTTTCTCTTCTGGAATACCTACTCTCTCATAGGATAATATTGGGTTACCCTATTACATTTAACAGGTGATAGTTTTCAATTGGAATCAGGTAAGAATTTTGAGTTGGGTGTCTTAGAAATTGTCACTTAAAATTCTCTTTAATGGTAAAGACAGATTTTAAGTTACAATTCTGAAAATCCCACTTTTAGAAAGTTGGCATTTTCCTGTCCTAGCTATTTTGTGCCTATAGCATATTCCTGGGTCACATGACTGAGTGTACTTGGCAATTGGACTTTGCTCATTCTAGAAGGATTAGGTGTGCCTGGATGGGCCATTGCTAGCGGGGTGGAGATGGGCACAGCCCCACTTGCAAATCAATAGGCTTTCCTCTGCCTTCACACAAAGGACTTTCACCCTTACATTCTTCAGGCAGCCAAGCAGGAGGCAGAACAGGAGAGGCAGAAATATTCAAACACTTCAAAGTGGATTTTCTAGAAAGTTCTCCTACTTCATGGAAGGCACCAGGTATAAAAATATGGCTCTCGGTCCCACTTTTAGTTCACTTTCTGAACCTGTGAATGGATTCTCAGAAGACTGTCTGCAGCCATGGCCTGCTGTGTACTTCAGAGGACTGCTTTGCTGCACCTAGTAGGAATGCTCTACTGCCTGAAGCCTGCTTTGAGCCCTCATGCGCCTGCCCTAAAGCCTGAGCTCTGTCCCACTGCTTGAACCCAGGACATCCAGAGTAATCCATAGGTTCGTTGGCTGGTGTACGAAATTGGTGTGTTGACTGACTATAGTGGGAGCCCTTGTCAAGCAGCAGCCACATACCTTGTCAAGCTGAGGCACAAGCCAACAGTAAATTAACCTGTGCTAAATTCTCTGGCAACTTGACCCAGAGCAGTCACGCTTGATTCAGAAGCAATGTGTAAAGTATTTGTACAGCTCTTCAAACACTAATAAAGTGAAGAATACCACACAAAAAAGATCCCACACCAAGTTAGCAAAATAGAGTGTTTTTTAATAGATAAAACAAGACCAAAACTAGAACCAGACATGCAATTTTAAAGATTTCAGTGAAATTAGCTCCAAAAACACAAAATGGCAACTGTGTATGTCTGGTGGCTCTGTACCGGGACAAAGTGAGAAATTCAGGCCAACCGTGATGGAGTGTGGGCAGGCTACAGGGACCCAGTTAGGCCTGCTGAACAAAGTACCTTAAATAATGGTACGCAGAGTGTTGCAAGGATCGGCGTCAAAGATGGGTTGTGCAACCAAAGCGATGCGTCTATTTGGGGATGCAGCGAGGCTTCAAGGAGGGATCCTCTGTTGTCTTCGAGGATCCTGTTAACAAGGGATTGTGATGAGAAGTCTGGCATTGAGGGTGTTGCACAGTCGTGGTGATGCATTGTTTCCGAGGAGCTGAGAGGCTGTGATGCAGAGTTCAGTGTCTTCTTTGAGGCTGCCACTGATAAGGGATGTGAGGGCCCGCACTGAGGGTGCCTTGTGCAGTGGTGGATCCCAAGAGGCTGCAGGGATGATGTTGTTCTTTTTGACAGGTCCAATCCATGCAGCGGCTTCGATGTGGCGGTTCTGAGCAAAATCTAAATACACCCAGTCATGTGACCCAGAGACAAACTGTAGGCACTAAAAGGCTACAGTAGTAGTTCCCAAACTGTGCACCACAGCACTCCGGGGAACCAGCAAACTCAGCCAGAGGCACTGTGGTCATTACAAAACTATCACTGCTGCGCACATTGTTCAACAGTGACATTTTGCAGATCGTTTCAATGAACTCAAGTTAGTATAACAGCCCCTAGATGCCAGTATGAGTACATACCTCCAGACTTGGGAACAGCGACTCTAGTTGCTGAAGGACAAGTTCTTCTTATCTTTGTCTCTCCTTCTGTAAGCAACCTCATTCAGACAAAAAGCTACATTTTTTAGAAGAATGGTACCCCTGCCCTGCATACTCAAGGTGACTCACTTTTGTTTTTACTGTTGCACTCTCTGGCTTTGCCAGAATACTATTGATATTTTACATCAGGACTCCATTTTAAAGTAGTGAAACATACTGGTGTTAACATGTTTTTCTACATTCAGTCATGTGTTCATAACAGTCAGTCTGGCCTTTGAATTACCAAAGTTGCTTAAGCTTACCCTTGTAACAAATAGTGTGATATAATTTTCATTTCGGAATGTAAACAATAGGGATTTACACATGTCTTCTTTCAGTATCTGGTGGTGTACATAAACAACAAGATGCCTGGATTGCATTTGGCATTTTAATGCATTATCTTTCCTTTTACTGTGAACTGATGCTACATTAGCCATCGTAATATAAGGTCTCTGCAAGAAGTCTGATGAATGAGTATTACAGTGTATACTATGCAAGAGCAAAGTGCCATAACTCACTGTCAGGCGAAAATTCAATGGTTGAAGTGGGCCTACATTGTGCCCCATTCCAGGTGTTGTAGTGGGCAGAAGCAAAATGTAAAAGACACGGCAGTAGACTAATAATGAATAAACAGTCTTAAGAGAAAGCCCCTGAAAGTATTTATATTATATGCATATTTTTTATTAGAAACAAAAGTTTGTAAGTAACGTCAGACCTAAAACATTCCTGGTGGGGACTTACCCTGGGTAGTGAACTACGCTCTGCTCGCGGAGGTTGCGAAGTTTCGGTAACTTCGCGGTTGACGTAGAGCGCGAAGTTGCTGAATAGTACGCAATCTACAGCGTAGCGTAGATGTTTTTCTTCCTTGCGCGGTAACAACTTACAGTGATTCTGCGTTCGCCGACTCGATTTTCTATCCGTTCGCATGCGCCACGAGGTTTGGAATCCGGCCGCATGATCCGGCGGCTGTGTTGGTAAGATCGCGTTCCAGAACACGCAGAAACTACAATCTGGCAAAGAATATCTCTCGAGCACGATAAAACCTTCTCGAAATGATAATTTTGCTCAAAAAACTCCTCAGATTGTGATTTGGCTGTAGTCTTTTGTGCAAGGAGTCCTTTTTTCAACTTTATTTTTCAAGAGGAAGGAAGTGCCCCTGAGTTTCCAACTTCCTGTTCCTGTCCAGCAGGCTCCTTCCAGTGCTTTGTCCATTTGCTTTTCACTTCCATTTGGATTTGGAGCTGGAGCTGGAAGGATCACTTTTTGTGTCTGTCTGCTGCATCATATCATTGGATTGGATTTATTGAGGACTTTTGGATTTGAGATTTTATTTTACAAGTAAGTTGGAGAATTAGTGTACATGTTTGTTTGATTGGGGCTTTTTTACCTACAGTTTTCTGGGCTTTTCATCATTTTTAAAAATTATTGTTGTGGGTGGCCTGTACTTTCAGTGGGGGCCTAGTTGTATTTCTTTGAAATTTCAGCCAGTAGGCCCAGAGGTACTCAGGGGTCCAACCATGTTTCTGTGGTGTCTGTTGAATTTCAAGTTTAACATCATGGATGGCATTGGATTGAATTGCAAAATGTGGTTTTTGGAGTGGAATTTCAGTTTTGGGTGTGTGTTAATTAAATAAGGGATTTTCAGCCAGTAGGTAACCCTAGGAGATCATATAGTGATATAAATGTAAATGTAAATGTACCGGTATTTATAGAGCGCACAGCTACTTCCATGAGGTAGTGTCCCGGCGCTGTCCGTATACCGCTTAGGAACCCGGCCTGCTTGAGTTCATTGTATGTACTTTCTTGTTATTTGTGGGTGGGCTGACCATGTGGTGGTGGCCATTTTGTGGGACCATCCACTGTGCTTTTGCCATAGGCCTCCAAACTTGTGGCCTAGTCTGCCAGTAGGCCCAGACTCCCAGTGGTATTCATCAGGGGTGCTTGAAGCAACTGTTTCTATGTTGTCTGTTGAATTTAAACATCATTTAGGGCATGGATGACATTGGATTGAATTCCAAAATGCGGTTTTTGGGGTGTAGTTAACTTTTTGGGTGTGTGTTAAATAAATGCCTTTGTTGCATGTGTATGTGTTGTTGTGTAACTTTCCAACCTTTTTAGCCACGCAGATCTTTTTTGCATTAAAGCTGTGTTGTGTAACAGGCATCCTTTGTCTGGCCATGTAGTGATATAGGCCTGCTTGAGTTAATTGTATGTACTTTCTTGTTATTGTTGGTGGGATGACCGTGTGGGTGGCAGCCATTTTGTGAAGCCAGGCATTGTGCTTTTTCCATAGGCCTGCATTACCATGTGGTGGCAGCCATTTTGTGGGACCAGCCACTGTGCTTTTGCCATAGGCCTCCAAGCTTGTGGCCTACCCTGCCAGTAGGCCCAGAGGTACTACTCATCACCAGTCATCATGGGTGCATGAAAGTTAAACAACTGTTTTTGTGTTATCAGTTGAATTTTAACATCATGTATGGCATGGATGGCTTTGGATTGAATTGCAAAATGTGATTTTTGGGGTGGAATTTCAGTTTTTAGATGTGTGTTAAATAAATAGGGCTTTTTAGCCAGTAGGTAACCCTCGGCATTCAGCTAGCGTCGTTTTGGAAACTCTGCACAACGCGACAACGCGGACTTACATTTTTTGTCTTCTTCGCGCGCTCAACCTGCCTGTTCGCGCACGCAATAATGACTTTTTGTACAGATCGCGATGCCGAACATGCCGAATTTGCAATCTGGCGAACAATATCTCTCAAGCTGCATAAAACCTTCTAGAAAATTATGATTTTGTTCATTTTGCTAAAAAAGACCTCCTCAGGTTGTCATTTGACTTTCTCACACTGCCACTGGATTCAAGATAGCCTGGCTGATGAGGGTTATGAACCCGAAACCGGTCCCAGGATGCTTTTTTCCAGTCCAGGGAAGACATAGCTTGGCAATTCGGGCTGGACTGTTCCCATGAGGCACAGGGTCAGACTGATTTGCATATGGCCATGTCTGAACTGGGGTGCTGGAGTGAGCTAAAGAATGATGATGGATTAAACCCAGATTAGTTCACTGGGAGTGAGTGTTTATTTGCTCAAACGCTCCGTCCATCATCCCCTTTGGTATCCATATTTACATTAGCAAAGGGCCGGCAGTGTCCTCAGCAGAAGTAGGTAGTGGTACTGCACAGCCACAGAGTCAAATTCAATACAAGCCCTCCAGTTCATCCGGCATTGGAAGTGGCACCTCCAGCAGGAGACACAAGTTAAGCTCCTCAGTGTGGGACTTCTTTACGGTTAGGGAAAAGGAGGAGAACATTGCTATATGCTCCATTTGTTATACCTCTGTTAGTTGTGGTAAGCTTGGTACAAACTATGGTACCGGAGGCCAAATAACCCATCTGAAAAAACATCACGCAATCAACTGGGAGGACCACCTTCGTCGCATAAAAACTTGAACCATTGCTGTTGGTGGGGATAAACGAGTAGAAGGTCCGCTCACGGTGGAACAGGAAGAAGAAGAAGAAGAGGGAGACATTCTCTCTGGTAGTGGTACACAAAATAGCCCTGTCCCCAGCACTGCAGTGGTACCACACATATCCTCAGCAACATCTCAGTGGCACAAGGACAAGAGTAAGAGTCAGCCTGAGACACCAAGTTGTACTGCAATGAAAAAAAAGTATGGTGTTGAGCCTAACAGAAAGGAATACCACGCAGCCTACCATTCTTAGCATGTTTATTAGGCCGGAGGGGCAGTTCAAACGCAACCACCCAATACCAGTTTGTACAATGCGAATCTGGCTAAAATGTTAGCACTGGACCTTCTCCCTTTTTCTTTTGTTGAAGGGGTGGGTTTTCTGGAATTTGTGACAACCATCTTCCCAAAATGGAAGGTTCCCAGCCACTACCATTTCACCAGAGTTGCTGTTCCAGCACTACATCACAACGTACTGGAATTGCTTGGAAAAGCATTAAAACAGAGTATTCACCTGACAACAGACATGTGGACCAGTTGCCAAGCCAGTGATTGCATGTGCATCGGGTGTTAGAGAAAAGATATCTGCAGGTGTTTACACTGCTGAGTTTTTTAATGACACTCGCAAACATGCAACTGTAGCCATGTTTGCTATGGAGAAATCTCGTACTGCTGAAAACATTTTGGATGAGTTTAACAGCAAGGTCTTTGAGTGGCTGCGACCAAGAGGGCTTAACATTGGTTTTGTTGCCACGGACAATGGCAGTAATGTAGTTAAGGCCATGAGCGATGGTGGCTATTTCAGGGTCCCATGTTTGGCACACTGCATTAACATTGTTGTTCAAAACTTCCTGAAAAATGAAAGCAAAGTCAGCAAGTTACTGACCACCTGCAGAAGAATATGCACACATTTCAACCATTCTTTTAAAGCCCAGAAGCAGCTGAGGGTCATTCAACCTGAGCATAAAATGCCAGTCATAGCACTCATCCAGGAGGTGGCAACACGTTGGAACTCAAATTATGCTTGATCGTCTGTTTGAGCAGTACATACCACTTAATGCTTATGTCATGAAAAGAAGATTAGGGGATCCTACTGTGAAAGCGATGACCATTGAGATGGCCCAATGGGACCTCCTTAAATGCCTGACAGAGATGCTACTTCCTTTTGAGGTCTTCACACGTGAAGTCAGCAGGGAGGACTGTACTATGGGCCAAGCTATCCCATTGTTGTACATGCTAGAGAAACAGCTGAAGAAGGTGTCTGAAACGTACAAAGGTGAGGATGACAAAGTAGACACATATCATTTGGTGGACGCCTTAGACGTTCGCTTATCTGAAAATACAAGGATTCAAAATAACATTGTGTCACATCAACATTACATTACTGCCACAATTTTGGATCCATGGTACAGTAATTCCTTTTTCAGAAGTGGATGTTGGCAAGTACAAAACCTTGATAGCTGAGGAAGTCACTGATTTAAAAAACGAACGGCTCTTAATTAAAGGCCTGCCACCCCAGGACAAAGCAAGTATTACAGGGCATCCAGAGTCAAGTTCTACTTCAGAGCCTGAGAGCAGTGCGTTTGCCTCCCAGCAGTCACCAACACTACCAACATCAACAACAGCACCAACAGGATCATCAGCCACATACAAAAAAATGGTAACTGATTGGTTTCAATGGAAAGGGTTTGGTAAGTCCATTGCTGATGCAAAGTCAAAAGAGGCCAAGCAAATTGTAGTACCCCTGAACATTGAGCAGATGGTCCAGACCTATCTGGATGACACAACAGAGGTGTTCATGGAGCAAAGCCCATTGGTGTATTGGTATGGGAAAAGAAGCCAATGGCCAGTGCTCAGCAGGCTTGCAACAACGTATCTGGCTTGCCCTGTCGCAAGGGTCTCTTCTGAACGTGTTTTCAGTGCTGCTGGTGTCATTGTAACTGTGAAAAGGGCCCGTCTCTTGGCCAAAAGCATGGAGAGGTTAACCATGATCAAAATGAATCAACACTTCATACCACCAGAGTAAAAAATACGTGAATCACAGCAGGAAGAGGAGAGTGACTTCGAAGACATAAGTAGTGGGTTACATGACCTACTTCTGTCTGAACCACCAGAGTTTGAGGACGAGATACTCTTCCCTGACAACTAGGCTTTCAAATTGTTACTTCCTTCCTTCCTTTATTTGTATGTGTATCTGTCTTTCTGGTTCAAATCAAATCACAACAAATCCATCACCACCGTCTCCTATTTTTATTTCCCTATTGGAGTTGCACGTCTGTGTATTTAACTGTCCACTCCACTCCTCAGGGTCCTGCTCCATCTTCCTGACTCACCCTAAATACATTTCCATCAAGCCAGACATTGGATGGAGAATAGTAAAATAACTGTTACCTCGAACAGTCTCTCCATAAGAAGTGAACCGTACGTCACTATAGCTATCTACTGTTTTGTTTCCGAGCCGAAACTCATCACTGTCCTAAGGCTACCACCTCTGTTTGCAGGCATCCACAACTCTTCGCTGTCAGAACTTGAGCAGGCATCCAAAAATAAACTCATCACTGTCAGAAGGCTGGGCATCTGATCGGACAGCCAAATAGAAGAGCAAGACAGGTAATGATTAATGAATGATGCCATGCATTGCATTGGATGCTTGCTGACTCTGAGTGAATGTGCATGAAGTCGAACTATACTAGTTAATCTACAAAGTAAAAGTGACTCAAGTGAAAGTCAATGTTTTCTTGTTGTTTAATAAGTTAACCACATTGTACTCCTACTACTGCAGGTGCAGGCCAATATCTGTTGCAATTTTTCAATATGGAATATGGATGGACTTAATCGGAGTCACTCACTACAGACTGAGTTGGTGTTGGGCAACACGTACACGTACCACACCATGATGATGATTGACCATACTATCTTTGCACACAGTCAGTCAGTTGCTTCGGAGATGATTGATGGAATAACTGCATTTCATGAACTGGTATAAAAGGTAAATAGTACACAACAATTCAACAAGAACCACAGCAGACCTAGGCTACATGTCTGTGTAGTGGTGGAGTTGAGTGTAGTGGTATGACTGACAGTGGCGCATTGATTTAGTCACTTGATTTGGAAAATGCTAGGTTGCTGTATTTGCCTTTTGTCTGGGTGTGTCAAAATTTAAGGTAAATGGAAGTTGGGTCACGGCCCAGTGCCATGGGCCTCTTCGGTGCTGGCTCCTGTCCTGTTGTTGTTGTAGCTTAATAGTGTGTAAATAGAGTAGACATGATGTATCCAAGCCGCCTCAGTCTGAAAGTGTTCTCACTCAAGAGTCTTGTCTTCTTGCACTCCAACGTAATTGATTTTTTAAAATTAATTTATTTTTCAATAACCCTTTTGTTTTTCCATCTACACTTACAGGCCGGCCTTTACCCACTGCTATTATACTGGGAGCAACAACTCACACGTATCTTACCAATCCGCATCAGGCAGGCAGTGGCACCCAAGAATGATGTGCAGAGTATCCATCGAAGGGAGGACCAAGATGAATGACAAGATGCAACTCCACAATTGGACCTGGATAATACAGTTACTTACATATCATTCATCATTTGTCTTTTAAATCATTTGATTCTTTTTTCTCCTCAATCATTACGACTGTGTGTTGTTGTGTTGTTGTTTGTTTGCTAATTGATCCCAACAACTATTTCTTAATTTTCTTTGCTAGCTTTAAAAGTAAGTCCGGTACAGCATGTAATTTAGTTTGGGTCTCTCTGAGGGCATACAGGCAAGGCTTATTTCATATAATACTGCTGCCCTGTACTGTCTAATTTTCTAGTAGTAGTTAGTAAGTACTACTCATTAACCATCAAGTTATCTTCATCATACATGCATTTCCTTTTTCTCCCTTTATAGATTTATTGGATAGTGGATTATGGTCGTCTTCCAAGATTGTGTTTTTCTTTTGTTGTGTCCATGCGTACTGTTTTTGTTTTGTCAAACCTTTCCCCAAACCCCCCTTCTCATCCATTCATCTAACCCTATCCCTCTTCCCCCGGGCTGTGTGATTTATATTGAGGTGTGATGTGATTACATTAAATGTACACCAACAATTGATCACACGCTTGCTGGGGCAGATGTGGTGAAAGCAATACTAATTCAATTTCAAGGCAGGACGAGGATCTTCTTCTGCTTGCCCACCCATGCTCAGTCTATATACAATCCAATTTTTTTTCCAAAGGGACCCACCTAATACATCATAATTATTAATTGCCGGCACTGATTGGATTCATTATCAAATTCAACATCCTAAAACACAGCACTAAAGTTTATGAATTACGATTGTGTTAAGTCACTCCCTCGACACAACTACAGTTTATTATAACTTCTTAACTTCTTGTACTAGGCTGTCCCCATCACCATTGTTTTATTTTACTTTAGCAGTTGCAATATTATTTGTTTGGCTGTCGTCTTCTGTACTGTTCTTTACTTCGTTCTACTTATCCTCCCACAGTCTCTCTCAGGCAAGTGACTGTCTCTTTTTTTGGTTGCAAATGCTAGTGCCAGTGTCTACTACTACCTACCACCACAACCATGGCATCTCCTCCATTGTTTCTGGAAACCATGCAGCCATTGCTGTGCTGAACTTAATCATCATCAATCATAGGTAAGATAAGTTTGGTGAGAGGTATATTGACTAGGAGGAGAGACTGACAGTACTGGTAGGACAAATATAACTCAGTGAGGGGTACTGCATCTATCTATCAGTATGTTACAAATTTGGCAGATTATTTAAATCCAACACTGGCTGCTCCCCTGCAGCAGCATGGAAACCATGTGACGTAAATAAATTCGTAAAACAGTAACCCACCCACAAAACATTAACATTGTATGTGTAAGTAGAAATAAATATAATTTATTTTCCTAACAAAAATAAACTATCCCACACCTGACTCACCCATCTCTCTAACCCCAACCAATGTCCAAAATGAAAAAAGCCCAAACAATGTCCAGGAACTCCAACACCCAATTCCCACCCACCAACAAAAGTAATTAAAAAGGGGCAATGCAACGGGGTCCTTCTACATTCAGCGGGCTTTCAGGTGTTTGTCCACCATGATCTTAACTTGCTCCTCTAGCTGGTCCTCTAGCTGTGCCACCCGGAGGAGAATTTTGCAGCAAAATGCCCAGCAGTTGCACTTACATCCAGGGTGGGAAGCAGCAGTGTTTGAAAATGTGTGGCGGTGGGCGGCTGCCTGACCGCGGCACAGTACCACTGGAGGCGGTGCCTGGCTGGGGCCCGGGGCATTGGAGGAGGCTGCAACTGCTGCCGCCTCCGCCTGAGCCACCAGCCGACGGTACTCTTGGCAGATGGCCTCTAGTTTCCTGCGCCGGGCCCTGGCTGCCAACTCCTTCTGCAATGGTTTTTCATTGGAAGAAGCATCTATATCAAGAAAGAAAGAGAATTGTAACCAATACTCTTAGCAAAACAGTAACCCAAAATTTATTTAACACATAGTGGCACAGTAGCACTAGCAAGCGCAGTACATGACATTTGTGGTAAGTATCTATCCTCCCACTTCCTCGGCCTCTAACATTTGTTGGAGTTTTTCAGGCATTACACTAGCACTAGTATCGACTCCAGTACACAGAACAGCAGTCTTTTTCTTATCTCTAGTTTAGCTAAATAACATAACCTTGTTGTAGCCGGCATGCCAGCTCAGTCAGCTAAGCTTGCACCCAAGACAAACATACGTGTCATGACGTAGACTCCCG
Source organism: Lissotriton helveticus (assembly GCF_964261635.1). NCBI lineage: Eukaryota > Metazoa > Chordata > Amphibia > Caudata > Salamandridae > Lissotriton > Lissotriton helveticus. The sequence goes on from NC_136071.1 coordinate 957,793,239, forward strand.
TTACTTTTATTTACTACTGTCTGCAGGTGGGGAAGCTCGTATTTTTCTATTACGGGTGGCACTGGTCATACTCTCTCTGTTACATGAAGGGCAATTGCTCAATTTCACTTTCACTCTGCCCTGGCTACTACACAAAGGCAGATTAATATTATATATCTGATCCAATGATCATTGCTTAAATATGGTATGACGACATAAGGTCAGTAGCGGTCAGTGGTGAGCCTGCTCACAGGTGGTGATGTGGGGAGTGGGAGGGGCAGGGTTGGGGTAGTAAACTATGGATTGCGGACAATTACTGGTAAGTAAACATATAAATAAAGAAAATAATTGTGTTGCGCGCACTGCATTATAATCCATACTTTCCTACCCCCCACCCTGCCCCTCCCCACATCACCGCCCACCAGCACTCCCACCACTGACCGCTACTGCATTTGGTTCTTTGTTCATTGATTGTGTAACCAACAGATAGGTCACCCTTTGCAGGCTGGCTGACACAATAGAAAATAAATTAACATAGGAAGGGAGTGGTCTTCGAAGTCAGAGGAAGGCGCTTGATAATAATATATATATGATGTGCTTGCATACTACTGATTCAACTGTATTCTGAAAATACTACTTATATATTCCCTTCCGCTTTGCTACTCTGGCGCAGTGTCTTTTACATTCTCTTCAAAGTAAGACTCTGCAACCAGTGACAGTCTCCACCTATGCTGTCTATGATGATTGAATACATCCAGGCATCCATCCATTAAAAGTAAATGTCTATCATTCTTTTTTAGATATATCTTAACAAACCTTAGTTGGTTTCACCAACAACCATCCATGCGTCAGCTCCTTCCTTGCTTACCTTGGCTTTGAGTTTGACCCATAATTCAGGCTCATGATTCTTGCTATATAGTATCCACCCATAGTGTGTCGCCCACCCAGGCAGGCATCTTCTTTCACCTTCCACCCATGCATCTGATCTGCATGCTTCCAACATATCCTTCTCTGCCAGTCATATCACATCTCGCCCGTCCTTCCTCATTCAACCCTTCTTTCCCTTTTTGTTCAACAACACTTCCATCAAGGTCATCTGATCTGACTTTTAGTCTTCTGCATAAAACTTTCATAGCTGAGTTGGAGTCAGATAGAAGAGGCCATTGGTTACTCAACTCACACTGGTAATGCTATTGCTAATGCCTTGCAAATGCTAAGTAAAGGGTGTCTTCTTCAACTGTTGTATAATGTTCACTACAACTTCATACTAAATAAGTCTCACAGTACAATGAGTGAAGTGACCCTTCCATCTAGTAGTAATGCCAATAAGTAATGATTATAACTTACCACCTCCCACCACTGTTGCTGGCTCCCCCCCTGTAGCTCCTGCAGGTGCCGCATCTTCGCCTGCCCCCTCCGGAATTGCAGCATCGCCATCGTTGCTGGCCCCTCTGGCACTGGTGGTTGGTACTGGTAGTTTGCCTAGAAAAAAAATTACGCATTTTTAGATGCCTGTACCTACCCTATTTTATTTGTTTTCACTAGGAAGATTGAAAAAAAAGTTAATAGTACAACATGTACAACATATATCATCACTAGTCCAAATCAGGTACTAGACTCGAGTAGAGTCAGTAGATAGACGTTAGTCGTGTTCTGGTACCTATGGTCATCTCTAGTCCTACTCTACTCTTTGGAAAGTTAGCCTGAGCCATGTAACCATTTTAGATTCATGTCGACTCTTTTGCTCATGTTACCTCGCAGCTCGTTGTGCAGTAAGACGCCTTTGAGGCCACATGACTGTTGCGTACAAGTGAAGAGGTCGAAAACAAGGCACTTTTTTTATGGAGTTCGGTTAGTCCGTATTGCTTAGCCATAACATGTTACACTTTTTGGCATAACTGCGAAATGCTTGCATAATTGCATTATACTGCCTAACGCGTACTATTTTCTCATAATAGGCAGAAGATTCCCTAAACCAGAGATTTGCAGAGCTTATGATGCATGTAACCAGTATTTCTACGTTCTACGGTGAGGGGTCTCCAAGAATTCACACAGATCTTTTGTCTTCTATCATGCACTTGTAACAAATGTTTACTGTTTTAATCTTATGCATTTTGCTGTTGGAGCTGGCTGCAGTACTAATTTCATAGAACAACGTACAGAGCTTGTTATTTGAAAATAAATAAACCTTTTGAACTTACACATAGACTCTGTGGTATTTGGTGTGGGGGTGGACTTACACGAGTGAGTGAGCGAAAGGGTGTTATGTTCTGGGTTGTGGAATCATTGGGTATCTTCGTGTGGGGGTTTGGGACCTAATGAGACACTATAGCTAGTCGGTCAGGGGATTGTGGGTTCTTCTGACTGAGGTGTGGGTAAGGTCCAACCTCCCATCACCAACATCCTATTTTCTTGTGCATAGTTCTGTATGTGGCTGTGCAGAATCCACACAACAGTAGTAGCCAGTATGTACAATCCTAACAAAATACTAGTCAAATATCTGGTTGGGCATTTTGTTGCTGTGAATTGTCAAAGCCTCAAGATTATAGAGGACAACCCAAAGGACAGGACCCAGTGGCTAGAGCTATAGTTCAATCTGAGTTTTATTCAAAAGAAAACCTTAAATAAAGAGTGGCCAACTGGGCAAGCTTAGCTACAGACAGACTAATAGTAGTAGTACAGAGAGTCATAGCAGAGGCAGTTAGAACTTGAATGAACTTAGAGGCAGGGATAACCAGAATTTGGAAGCAGATAGTCAAGGTCAAAGAAGCTTTTGTAAAAAATAGAATTAGGAAGTGGAAACATAATTAATAGTTTGGAAAAATAAGGTGCAGTTAAAGTTAGGGAAATATAATTGTTAATAGTAACCACTGGAGTAGTTACTGGGGCCAGCAGCAGGGCCCTCGGTAGAGGAGCGGTCCTCTGGTGGTTGTCCCGCCGACTCGGACCTCGACTTCTTGCCCCTGGGTGGTGCTGATCATGTAAAATTTAATAAAGAAAGAGACAAACATTAATGAGTGCTGTGAAACAAATAAATCATTTAAAAAAATGCACAAAAACTTTTTAGGAAACAACAATTGCAATAAAATTGACCTATCTAATCAGATCGACTACTAGCTTGCAGGATTCACGGACCGTCTACTTATTTATGAACACTAATCCAATGTTCCATAATCATTCTGATTCCAGAATACTAACGAAGCCTAAGCACCACCTGACCTAGACCACCTATTCCAGATGGGCCAATTGGTCAGTAACTCTGCATTTCCATTTCTTTTGCCTTAAAAAATGCATAGATGAGATGGAGGACACAACACATGCATGAATTTGTGCATACACAAAATTGGTGGTTGGTTGCGTCTGATCGTTGTTCTGCTACTGACTGACACTGCTAAGCTTACCACTCACTAAACAAACTACAAAAGGTTCTACGGAGGACGGGGTAAGCAGCACTCAGTGACAGAGAAGGCATCACGCAGACCGTAAAAAAAGTTATGAACTAATACTAACTAAACCTAGTATCCATCCACCACTATTTCACAGGAGGACAATGGAAGGACTAGAGTCTCTCTTGCAATAGCATCACCTAACTTCAGTTCTCTAAAGTAAACTCTTACATTAATCAGCCCAAGCTAGCGCAATGTTGCAAAGAAATAAGAGTAGTGCCGAGCACTTGTGTCCTACAATCACAGAAGAGTTTTAAACGTAATTTACCTGCAATGTAGCCAGCAGTAATCTTGTTATTCGTCCAAAAATTATACACAACAATACTTACACTACTACATATTAGCTACTCACCTAGCCCCACGACCTCGACACCTAGCAGGTCCAACAGGTCTGACCACTGGTGGCCAGCTGGTTATCGGTGCGCCGGACACCTGAGCTCGCGTAGTGCAAATAACATCTTTGCGTAGCTTCGCGTAGAGCGACTACGCGAACTACGCCCAGGGTTAGTAGGGACAAATTAAATTATGCAATTTCTCTTTATCCAGTAAAGGGGGCCAGAGCACAGTCATATCAAGATTTAAAGACACATCTTGATCGAGAATATGGTCTCAAAACAGAGACTCATCTAGCCATATAACAGGTTTTTTTTTGTTGCAGTTTTATATAGGGCATATTTGACCCCTCCACTGCCAAAAAAAGGAATGTAATGGGGAGCCATGACCAACAGCCAATTGGTTAGGGGAGCTGTGGGTCAAAAAAGTTTGGTAACCACTGGGCTAAGTTAGGAAAATGCCAACTTTCTTAAAGCGCAATTTTAGAAATGGTAATTTAAAATGAGAGAGGATTTTTCATTACAGTTCCAATGACACCAAACATGAACTAAATACCTGCACTCATTTGGAAATTATCATTTATTAGAAGTAATAAGGTAGGCCCTGCAGTACTTTAAAACAAATGTAAGAGTTTTTCACTATCAGGACATATAAAATTAGGAAGCACACGTCCACTTTTTAAGTATACTGAACCCTGCTCTCTGGGCTGTCAGGGACCTACTGGTGGGCAACATGTATTCTAAAGGAAGGTTTGGGCCTGACAAAAGGTTTGTTTTTCCAGTTCCAACTGGCAGTTTAAAACTACGCACACAGGCTGCAATGGCAGATCTGAGACCTATTTAAAGTGCTACTTAAGTGTGTGGCACAATCAGTGCTGCAGGCCCACTAGTAGCATTTAACTTACAGGCCATGACTACGTGCTGTACCACTTTACATGGGACTTACAAGTAAATAAAACATGTGAGTTGGGTGTAAGCCAATCTACCATGGCTTAAGTGGAGAAACAGGCGCATAGGTGCACAGAGTCCTAAAAAGCCAAGAAAAATGGGTTCAGAAAACAGGAAGGTGAAGGCAAAACAATTGGGAATGAGCCTGTAGAAAGAGCAAAGTCCAATGGCTGGCCTCCTGATCAGAGTCTCAGGGACAGAAAAGGTTCAAACCATCTGGAACTGCACCTGTACCCAGCCTGAGTGAGTCCTAACACTCTAAGTGGAGCTCCTCCAGTCCTGGATCCTTGGTGGAGGTGACAAAGGTATCCAGGTAACCATAAAAGACAAAACGTAAAACTTAGACCATTTGCTTGAGTAAACATTGCTGTGATAACTGAGGAGGCCAGCACCAACCTGCTCATCTATCCTCCAAGCTTCAATAACCAGTCAACCTGACTTTGCGGTAGCACCCACTATGTTCTTCTCCGCAGCAGCAAATCCTGTTCAGCTATCCTTGGCCAAAGGAGAATCCAGCCTTGTGAAACTCTTATTGACTATAGCCTCCAGCTTCATCCTGCCCATCATTTTCAACTTCCAAAAAACAGAGACTAATGGGGATATTAACAAGAGAAGTGGCAGAGCATGTTGTTATCCTCCTTGACTTAACGACATGCTCCACTACTTCAGAAACGCAGGGCGGCACCATATTAACAAGAATTTGGTGCAGCTGTGCGTTTCTGCGTGCGCTGGCGCTACACATAGCAGTGTAGCGCCAACGTAGGCACACTTGCATCAAAGTGAAAGGGTGTATGCTTGCAGGGAAAGATTGTTTATGTACAGGAAGGTCCCCATCCTACCCATAAACAATCTTGAAATGCTGTTTTGTCACTTCTATGTGTGCTGCTTAATGCAAATATGCAATGTTACTGTAAATATGCCCCTAAGTCTGAGCATAGAAACCTTCACCCCAACTTCATCCATAGTCTAAAAAATGATGACGCCTCCTTCTCAGACACTGCCTGCAGCCTCGCCCCCTAAATTTCACCTTCTGAAACAACATTTTGGTGAAAAGGGAAGCGCTGACAGGGCACAATGCACTCTATGTATCTAGTTCACTCTCCATCGTGGTTAGCCATGTTTTTCAACTTTAAATCGCTCTCACACAACTTGATGTCTGCGGTTGGCACTTTGAACTTTTAGGCACTCGTTCCTACTGTAAACTTTACAAATTCATAACACAGGTTCTACTGATTGGATTTTTGTTGTTTTGAGTTTCAAATTATAAATAAAAATGTACTTTGGTGTGGAATTTTTCTTGTGTTATGTTTTCACTTTATTGCTTTTTGTGTTCTGCATACATACTTTTGAATGCTTTTGTGGCAGACTACAAGAAGGTTAAGACTAGGTTAATTTAATCATTTTTGGGATTTCCTCTTGACAGGGTTTGTGGCTGATGGTTGATCAGGATTACCATCCCACTCAACCAACAAACCAATTTCTCACAACAACATCTCATCACCACTGCGATGAGAGAACTCCAGCTCCTGAGGATTAAACCAATTCAGAGCAAATCTTGTGTGCTCTCATCCTCAACTGTAGGAAGCTGGCTCTCTATATTGTGTACTAAAATGAACTATACTGTGCAGAGAGTCCAGTGGGTCCTTTACTGGTACACAGAGGGTAAAGTAGATAAAGCTAGTGCTCTTTTTTGGTAGTGTGGGTGGGCAGTTAGGCTTATCAGAGGGTAGTGCTAACAATGAGACACACATTCACTCAAAAATAAATCTGATACCAATTTGTAAAAATAATATCAAAATGTATGTTCAAAGTTCAAAATGTATGTATTCTTTAAGACCAAGAGTTTTGATCTACAGTAAATTCTTTAGGAGTTACGATTTTTAAGAGTTCAAAAAATATATCACTTTTGTGCACAATTATGCCCCATTGAAGGCAATGTGGGAAAAGCAGAAAAATGCATATAAAATTAGGCAATGCTTTCACGAAGTTCACCTTCTCTTTTTAGGTCAAAAACAGAACAAGGTCCAAAGTTCCAGCAGTAGAAGATTGGGAGCATCCTGGATTCAGCCAGGAGCAGGGAGCTGAAGGTGTTGGCAACTGGTGCACTATGACAAAGATGGGCACCTGGAAAGACACTGCACAGTAGTATTCAAAGGTAAATCCGGTGGGTCCCACTGGAGAGAAGAGGTTGCAAGGGTTGCAGGACCATGAGATCACAGCTGGTTCATCATTCCAGGGGCTGGTGGGGCTGAGTGCAGCACAGATAGGTCAGCCTGGCATTGTACTTTGAGAAGCCCTTGTGGTCAGGTGCAGGGAACTTGGAGAGGTGATTTCAGGACAGTTGGGCCACTCAGGATGTGGGTCTCAGGGGTCTCGGTGTCCCTTGATGGGTGCTTGCTTCCTGGGTAGTTGGGATCTGACATGGACTCTTAATCTTGCTGTTAGGTGTAGGAGGTCTGGTACCCAGGGTATCAGTACGGTCAGCGCTGGTAGTTTCTGGTGTCTCCAAACTTGTTGGTGAGACAGATCTGACCCTCCGGAGCTGATGTACCACTTTTTGTGCAGGTGCTGCCTCAAAGTCGTTGGGGAGAAGCATGTCGACAAAACGGACTCCGCGGAATCGGTGCCTGTGGTGTGCAGGAGAGTAAAACCTTCAGTCCAAGGGAGTTTATTTTGACAGTTGGAGGTGTGCCAGGATTCCTGAAGTCTTCAAAGGTTCAGGATGACACAGCACATACCAATTGTCATGTCCTAGAGGCAGCAGGCAGGGTTTGGTGCCAATTTCTTCTGCAGCATCAGTTCTCAGGCAGCTGGTCTTCTTTGTCCTTTTCTTCTGCCACACCTTAGGGGTGGTGCTGGCTGAATGTGGTCTCTCCTCCTCATCTAACTGATTTTCCAGCCTGCCCTTCAACCAAATGTGAAACTGGAAAAGGGGGTTTGGCGTCATCCACTATCTGGGGAATCCTGGGCTGAACTTTAAAGACTGCAACACCTTTAAAGCTGTGTGAAGCACCTCCGCCCAGAGCAGGCTTTATTTCTGGCTTCTAGGAGGGCAGGCTCTCACCCCACGAGGTCAGAAACATGTCTGGTGGTGGCAGACTGGTTATGACTAGTCAGAGACGACACCAGTGCTTGGTAGATTTTGATCAAGATAGTCCTTAATTGTTTGATCAAGATAGTTCTTGGCAGCGAATGCTGACATTACAATCTGTTACTGTAGGAAAGTAGGATCTGCTCTCATGGTTACCCCCACTTTTGGCTGGTATTAAACAGTTTTTTTACTAGTCTGGCTGGGATCCTGCTAATCAGGACTCCAGTCACTGTGCTTCCTCCCTAAATTGGTTATGGTAAATACCTTGGTACATTCCTATTTGGCTACCTGGACACCCTGGTAAGTCCCTAGTATATTGTATTAAGTTACCTAGGGCATGAGTACACCAGGGGTCCCCTATGGGCTGCAGCATGTGTTATGCCACCGAAGAGGGACCCTCCAAACCACCACTACAGGCCTGCCATTGCAGCACGTGTGAGTTTGTGTGTGCGCCACTCACAACAGATATGTTTCCTTATATCTCAAACTCACTGCACTTGAGACCTATAAGTCATCCCTCTAGCAGGCCTTTCAGTCTTAGAGGCAGGGTGCTCAATTCCGAGTGTGAGGGTGGCCTTGCATTAGCAGAGCATGTAGTGTGGGCTGGGCCTTGTTGCGCACATTTTTAAGTTAGCATACGCTTATTAGAACTTTAAATACAATTTTACCTTTTGCTGCTTTTGCACACAACACTGCATATAACTGTTGTTGTAAGTTAGGCTGCATAAAATGCTTCACATGAGAATGGCTTGTTTTCAGCATCCTTAGACTTGCATCAAGACTCTATTCTGCACACTGAGTTCTAAAGCTTCAAGGTCATCATAACAAGGTAGCTGTTGTTCGAAGCTGATCAGCTCACATTTTTAGACATAACACAAATGCAGATACAGCCAACGTGATTCTGCCACCTTTATTATCACACTGTAAGCATGATTCAAAACACTTGGAAGAAGCCTGTTTTTCGAGAGAGACAGAGAGCTTTTGCAGATCCTGATGTGATCGATTCCCGCTGATTCTAGAGGTATGGGGTCCCCGTACAAGCCTAAGAGACCTTCTATATTTTAAAAAACATAGTTCCTACATTGGGAGGGTGAATTACTAGGCGCTAATGGACCTATTTTCACCATCATTGTAAAATGATTTCTCCTTTTGTGTTTTACGGAATTGTAACAATGCTGATCATATTATTTCTAATCATATGTCTGCTTATGTTAGCAAAGACACTGCTTCTTAGAGCACGTCGTTAAAAAAAATATTTTAACCTTACCCGTGTTTCTTTTTTACTCCTGTTGTGGACTGGTATGAGAGTATAACGAAAAAGTGTTCCTATTTCCCAACATTCCTGAATATAATTGTCATATTGATACGCATTGCCTGTATGCTGTGTTTAGTTAGCATGAGCTTATTAGAAGATTAAACGCCTTTTTTTCCTGTCTGCTGCTTTTGCACACGACACAAAAACTATTGTTATAGCTTTGAGCCTAGTAGAGCGCTTTGGATTCACACAAGAATAATATGTTATTAATCTGATATCAGCTTTGCTTAGTGAACTATGTCTGTACTCTGAGTGCTGAAGCCTTCAAGGATAACACGACACAGTGGTTGTTGTGAGGTCTGATCTTCGCACCTTCCTAGACATAACATACATACAGCGGCAGCCAAATTCCGGCTTTAGGCACGATTTATATTGCTTCACGCAGCGCACTCACACACACTTGATGGTGCTTCGCATGCAGAGAGCTGGTGGAAGATGATGTGATCCCTTACCACTAGGATCTTGAGGTATGGGGCCGCCCTGCTAAAACCCAATGAGACCTTCTTAGATATAATATAATATGCTAGTTAGAGAGGGTGAGAATCAGGTGTTGTTAAACCCGATTCATTTCAGCATTTTATCATGTTGTCACCTTGTGTATTCTATGGACTAGTAACTATGCTGATTATTTTGCTTCTTATAATATGTTTGCTGGTATTATCTAAGATACTGCGTTTGAGAACTCTGCATTAGTGAATAAACATTTCAAATATGCTTGCGTCCTCATTTACTCCTGGTTTTGAATTGAAACGATTGTATAACAAAAGAGTGTTCATGTGTTCCACGTTACCCGAGCTAATCTAAGTCCATGTTCTGGTTTGTCTAAGCATTGGGAGTTTGTAATGACCAATGAGACACTGTAGCTAGTCAGGTAAGGGGATTTTGGGTACTAAGTGAGTTTTGGCACACCCTTACTTACTGAGGTTCCAGGTCTCTATGCACAGTTCTGTAGGAGAACAGGATCCCTGCTACATAACCAAAGTCACATGTTCTGGGTTGTCTAATCATTGGTAGCTTTGCTATGGTGAACAGCCTTTACGACACGGCTGTTACACCGCCTTGCCGTTACAACGCGGTCTTTTCAACGCACTTGCGCTGGAGGGCGCTGAAGGACAAGGAATTTTTTAATTTACTATCCAACACCTTCCCTACTGTACGTAGGCTGGTGTTGGAATATTAAATTAAAACATTCCTAAGTCTGCACCCCCTCCAACGCAAGTCGTGGTAACGACTTGCATTGAAAAAAAACGCGTTGTAACGGCACGCGTTGTAAAAGTATGCGTCGTAATGCCGTACATCCCTTTGCTATAGGACGAAGAGCTAATGTGACACTGATGCTAGCTGGTTTGGATTTCTAGGCACTAAGGTGAGTTTTTTGGTACTAAGTGAAAAAAGTAAGAGGAGCACTCAGAGTTTAATCTCAAGGACAACTTTAAACTAACCTAATCCAAGGGTGCTCCACTACAGGACTGTGTTGGCTAGCACAAAGAATTAAAACAGATAATTAATTAGGAAAAAACCTACTTGTAGTGAGCACTGTTCCTACTGGGAAAAAAACTTTTTCCAACAGATTAAGAGAACAACTAATCAAATTAGTCAAAGAGTAAGCATTGTATGATTTCACGTTCTATTATTTAATTGATATTCATAGAACTTTTATAACAACATGTATGCATTAATACATTGTATTCATGTATATTGGTATACATTGGTTGTAACTATCAAAACCTACCCATCTGTTTCATAAGAATGAGATTTTGTACATGACACATATTATATTTACATATTTTTTAAACATTTCAGAAACCCTGATCTTGAATGATGCATCAATTATTATAAGTTGATTTTCTTGAACCACGATGCCCAATGCATTTCGCGACCTAACTAAACCCTTCTTCAGGGGAAAATTCCTAGAACATACAAAAAGCTAATCAGTACATACAAATAAAATGAATATTTTCAGCTTCATATGAACTGTTTGAAAATGAGAGACACTGAAGGGGTTAAAAACTGGAACATGATAGCGTAGAACGCTGTACAATGTTATGGAATAGAACTCCCATATAATATTCTACCTAACTGTCAAAACATCAGCGATAGAACATGAAACAAATAACATCATGTGTTGGCCAAATTATACCTCCTGAATGATTGTTTAGCTTATAATACTAAAAGTCCTTGCAAGTAGAAAAAACGTAAACATGGTACATTATAGAAATAATATAGCGCCAAATATAAATACAGAAAGATTCACATGAATCACACTTCAAATCAGAACTCTACAATATCATTTGAAATAACATTGTAACATGCTAAATATAATGAATTCTGTGATGGTCCCTTGGAGAAAAGAAAACCGTTTTACACAATCATAATGCCATACACATTCATCTGGTATTATAATGCTAGTCACAATTTTGTTACACCCCTTTTAGATGTATGCGTGCTATTTATGCAGAAAATCCTAGTACTGGATTAGAACAAGCTGCCGGTGACAAGGCCTATGACTAAATAAAGAACAGCAGACTCCTCATATCAACAATATACTGTTAATAAAGGTTGCGGAAAACCTAGGAAGTTAATTATATACCTAGCGTGCTGGTTTCTTGTTGGAAGAAAGAAGGGAGCTTCTGTGAAAAACGAGTCTACGTGGTATCGTCGCTCTCAGAACCACGTGCAACTGCCAATACGCAACTCTAAACAAACGAAGAACAGATACTAAAATAAGAAATCGTATATAAACAATAATGCTTCGAGACCCATGTTGTCCTGAAAAAATACTTAAAAGCGCATACCTCGGACTCGCTGGAGATAAGTTCGAGGGAGGAGATACAAGATAATAAAACGGTGGTGGTCACTGAACAACAGAGAGTTTTTTGGTACACCACAATTCACTGAGGTCCTAGGTCTCTGTGCACAGTTCTGTGTAGGAGCAAAATACCTCCGACAACCACCCTTACAAACTCCGGAGTTCACTCTCCAGACTTTAACAGTGAATCAGTTGATGCGCATTTCGGCCTGACCTTTTCCACAGCTCCAGGTTCAACCTACCCTTCTTCTTCTTGGGTTTTCTGCCTTCCGTTGCCTCGAGGGGACCGTCGCTGCTTGCTTGCAGTCGCGGCCCAACACCAGCTGTCCCGAGGTCTCTGCGCCGGCCGGAGGGAACTACAATATTCAGAATCCCCGGCGGCGCGGGGATTACACGTTCAGACCCAGCGCCTGGAGGCGCATAAAAACACCTAAGGCCCCACCCAGTGCGGGATACGCATTTCGGCCTGACCTTTTCCACAGCTCCTGGTGCAACCTACCCTTCTTCTTCTTGGGTTCTCTGCCTTCCGTTGCCTCAAGGGGACCGTCGCTGCTTGCTTGCAGTCGCGGCCCGACACCAGCTGTCCCGAGGTATCTGCGCCGGCCGGAGGGAACCACAATATCCAGAATCCCCGGCGGCGCGGGAATTACACGTTCAGACCCAGCGCCTGGAGGCGCATAAAAACACCTAAGGCCCCACGCAGCGGGGGACGCGCGCGGGTGAAGCCCGGGCCAAGGACGGGCCCGTCCCCGCCCATCAGAGGTCGGTCGAGGCTGGGCTGGGCCCACTCCCTAAGTTCCCCTTCCCTGATTCCATCACAGGGAGAGCAGAAAGTAAGGACAACTTCCCACTCTTGGCTATTTGATTGTTTAATAACGTGACTCTATACATATTCGGAACTATTAGTGTATTATAATCATTGTGCACTGTACCCCTATCTCTACAGCCGGGTTCTTACCACACTATTAGAACTTAGAGGTTTCCCTCAGGAGAAACAGCAAAGGGCCTTGGGGATTACGTACTAATTACTATTCTACAAGAGCCCGTTGATCAACTTTACCTAACTGTTCTAGAAGTCCCATGGGTAAGAGAAAGATGCCTAGTCCTAAGGGGAGGGGACAGGCCCGAACTTCGGGCGACACGCAGCAAACACTACTAAGTTACCTCACAGGCGCCATGGGCGCTCTAGATAAACAAATTTCATCGGTGGTTCAATCACTGGAAGCAGGTACTGCCTTGCTCCCGGATCAAACAGAGGCCCTAGAAACCCTGGTGGTAGCTCCACAAATAAAATCAGCTGTAAATGGCTGTGTACAAGTGCATTCTGATGGGATAGTAGTAAGTGATCCAGACTCCCCGAAACAGCCCCCCCCCCCCCAGAAAAAGCAGAGGAACCCAGTACAAGACATGTAAAGAACGGGCGTGCAGATTCAGGGGGAAGGTAATACCACTTCCCAAAAATTACCGAAGCACACATTGTCGCTAAACACAAAACAGGGTCATCAAGGAAAAAGGAGGGTGAGGTCTAGAAAGGGCTCTCATAAGGGGAAGTAAGACACTAATAGAAGAAGTGAAAATAATTCCGATGAATTAAAAAATTTAGTGACACTGGTTGAAAGATTGGATCTTTATTTAAGAGTTAGACTGGACCAAATGAGTGATAGAATAGAAAAAATAGAGCAAACAATCGCAAAAAAAACCTGATTCTGAGAACGGGAATTCTCAGAACCTGGCAAACTCTGACCAAGCCTCTGTGATTACAGGGAATAATATATTAACTAGTCAGCTACATCCCATAGATATCGATATCGATGCCACCATAACAAACCCACTGATCCAGCCAAATCTCCCGAATAATATCCATCGGTCAGTTAATGACCCACTCCTAACGAAGAACACTTTAAACACATTTAGTATCGACCAACATCTTCATTTACCACCGGAGACAACTCCGTATGTAGTTGTCTTAACCAATGTCCCAAAATTAGCTCCATCGCAAAAAGAAAGTTGGGACTCATTGAAGAATAAATCTCTCTATTGGTTAGGAGAGAGGACGGGAATAACCCACCAATTGTTCAGTGAGATTAAGAGGGCTAGGAGGATACAACGGGTTGGGTCTCGCACTAAAACTTGCCAAGGCGACTGTATAGTCCTTACCTTTAAAACCCCAAAATTAGTGAAGAACATATTATGGGCAGTTCGTGGGCATTCACCAGTTTTAGGAGATATTAATGTCCTGTCTTTAGGTTTTTTTCTATCCACCTTGTTCCAGGGTTGACCCTAATAAAACAAACTTACATACTTACATATCAACACCCACGGTCTTCACCCTGGAAATCGTCAGTACCCCCATCTAACTAATAGATTTAGTGTCCTATCGGGTCTTGAAGACACCGATTGACTTAACATAATGGAAACCGATCAACAACAAAAAACTAGAGGCCAGAACCCATGCGCCCCCATAGTTAATATTCCTTCTCCCTATATTCAAAAATCCTTCGGATTTAAAGAGAGCACAAGATCTCAGGAAAACCATATTACCTTACAAATAAAAAATCCAGTCCTTTACTCATGCAATACAAAGCCGCAGATACAGATGGAACCACCGATCGTGGCTCAACAGGATAGACCCCTATGCTCTAGGACTAATGATAAATCAGGATCCTATGAGAACGAAGATTGGGATAGGTCAGGGATTGACATAGTCTTTTGGAATATAGCGGGTCAAGTAAATTCTCAGTTTTATGTTTGCAGGAAACATGGGCTACTTCTCCAATACATATGGAGGGGTATAAAACCTACTTTTCTCCTGCTATCCCTGCTACATCCGGAAGAACTAAAGGTGACATGATAACCTTAAGTTAGAGACAAACTTTCAAATTATCTCCCTGGGAATTAGCAAACAAGAGATTTACCTTCTGGTTAATTTCTATAATAATATCTATAACATGCAGTTGATTCCTGTGTTGAAAGAGATTAGGTCCACCTTGCTGGACTTTAAATTTAAGAGCTCCAAAAATGTGTATATAATTTGGGGAGGTGATTTTAATTGATCACTGTGTGGTAAAACTAGCGGTACTGTTTGCGGCCTGGTTGATGAGGAGGGGAAAAATGTTATTCATTTCCCTCATACGCTAATTGAGAACTGTTTAAATGAAACCCTTTCCCTAATAGATCTCACAATAGCCAATGAGCTGGTTATACCTCAGGTCCCGCTGACCTAGACGTTTAGTGGAAAAGGAGCAAACTCTATAATTGATTTTATATTTGCATCGAGAAATGCAGCGTCCCGTATACTACATTTTAAAACTCACAAAAACGCGATTAGTGACCACTTCCCGATTAGTTTAAAAGTAAATAACCCAAATATTTCTAATCGGAAGCCCAGGTTTAAAGCATTGGCACAGGACAAACTGATCTTAGGTAGACTAAATGGATACTCACTGAAATGGGAAAAAATTAACCCAACACAAATAACTGAGACCGTAGTAAAAAACTCCTGTGACTTCATTGAGGTATGCCTGAGCGATTCTCCCTCGCACATGGAGATTTTAACAAGCTTTGAAGCTATAGTAGGAATAGTAAAAGACGTTCCTAATGTACAACAGAGGAGAACAAAATTATCTAAGGGTTGGTTTAATAGCAAATGCACAAAGGCATATACTGCCTTAAAGGATTCCCTACGAAAACCAAAAAGAAATAAAAATGAAATAGCACTTCTGAGGAAAGTCTACAATAAGGCCATAAAAACAAGGAAGCTTGAAATAAAAAAATGAGGCCTGGGATCAATTACACAAGAGCTGCTTCGAAAAGGATTCCATGTCCTTTTGGAAAATAGTTAAAATGCCCTTCCTAAATGTTGATAGTGAAACCCCGAAGATAGAGGTAGCCATAGACGAAAAAGCATGGATAGACCATTTCTCACAGATTTTTAGAAGAGTGACAAAGGAAAGTACCTCACCAACTGATAGCGATGGGCTAAATTGTACCTGTTTCCCCACACCCTTCCCTATCCCATTTGATATTTCCATACAAGAAGTAGAAATTGCATTGAAAGCTAGCAAGGGGGTAAGGCACCAGGGCCCGATGGGGTCCCTGTGGACCTGTACAAGCATAATATGGACCTCTGGACTCCAATACTCACAAGAGTCCTGCGAGCATCATGCGCAGTCTGCCTCATCGAGTCCTGGACTAAATCTATACTGGTCCCTATATTCAAAAAGGGTGACCGTCAGAGCCCGACTTGCTACCGGCCAACCTCCCTTTTGGACTCCTTGGGTAAGGTACTGGGACGAATTATCCTTGGCCGTCTAATTGATTGGTCAGAGGACAATAACATTCTCTCTGACATTCAGTATGGGTTCAGGGAGGGCATGTGTACTACAGAACAAGCCCTTAATGTGGCCTTATTAATGGCCAAATACGCTAGTGCTAAGGGGGGTGGTTTTTATATGGCTTACGTAGATTTGTCAGCAGCATTTGACTGCGTAAGCCATCCCAAACTGTGGAAGGTACTGGGTGAAATGGGGGTTGATCCCGCTCTATTAAATCTTCTAAGAGAATTCTATTCAAATGCTACGGCCAGAGTTAGATATGGAATAGGGGGGGATCTCACGGCGCCGTTCAGAGTGGAAAGAGGGTCAGGCAGGGCTGCGTACCGGCCCACATTCCTGTTCTCGCTCTATACCAATGGGTTGGAGCGGGCATTGTTGGAGGGGTCCCGGGACCTACCCTATCTGGGAAAAAGACCAATACCCGCTATACTCTACGCGGACGACACCGTAATAATAGTGCAAACTCCCCTTGAACTTCAACATGCAGTGGATAGATACCACACCTATATGGCCGAAATAGATTTAAAAGTAAACATAACATTAAAAAAACCTTTGTCATGACTGCAGCGGTTGGGAACAAGAAAACACGCAGTATATTTATTTATCAACTCAAACTGGAAACCATCACTGCGTACCTCTATCTTGGTATCCTAATAGATAATAAATCTTCTTGGAAGCAGGCAATAGAGGCAAGGAAACTGTTGTTTATTATGACTACCATTGCCCTGGTTAATTTTGCTCATAGGCTAGGTAAAGGACCACCTGTAGAAATGATCCAGATTTACCAAGCTAAATGTCTCCCTGTAGCGATTTATGGAGCAGGAGTTTGGGGTCATGGAAAAGTGGAGGCACTCCAGAAGGTGGAAAATAGTTTTCTCAGGTTCCTTTTAGCGGTTCCGCGTAGTACCTCCACCTTCACTTGCAATATAGAACTGGGCCTCCCATATATTACTAACCTAATCAAACTCAAACCGCTACTATTATGGCACCGAATATGGTCCGTCCCAAAATTAGCACTTAACAGGGAAGTCATAAGCGACTGCCTTGCTCTCGATAAGGTACATAAAATAGCAAGGCTGTCATATATTTAAAAATTGTTGACCGATATGGGCCTAACTCGGTATTACAACAACCCACTACAGGTTACCAACATTTCTAGAAAAAACTTTAAGAAACTATGTCTGGCACATATGGCGGAACTACGAATGGCAAATGAATCAGCAAAAAGTTCAGCCCAACTCATCCTACAGGTTCAAACCACTCTGAATATCCAGCCTTATCTGACCTTTAACCTGAACGGATTTGATAGGTTCGGTCTAATCTGTTTTAGAATTAACACGTTTCACCGTTTGATTACATTCCCCAAAGTCAATGACTGGTCAAATCAACTGGCTCCCTGCCCCTGTAACAGCTCCTTTTCTCAGTCCACATTTCATGTGGTAATGTTTTGTAAATTTTATCAGGAAGCAAGGTTACAGTGGGTTTAACCGATACTAAAAATTCTGGGGGTTCGACAATGTCGTCCAGCTTTTCTGGCAATTCAGTATTTGGAATCAGAGTGCTTTGCAAAAAGTCTGGCCAGATTTTTAAAGCTGTGTCTAAAACATAGGCCAAATTTAGAATCATTGTGCTGAATTAGATGTACCTTCTTATAACTATCTATTTATTACTGTGTCTTGATTTAAACACACATCTGGACAATCTGTATACTTTTTAAATCTATATGTTATGAAGTGGTCCTTTTTCTGAAATGATATTTGCTAATCATGTTTTACTCCTTTTTTTACATACTTATTGTATTATAGATGAAAAATGCTTTATTTTTTTAATCCAATGTTTTTATCATTGAACTTTTATGGTTTTTTATCTTTTAAAAATCGAATGAAGTATATTTGACTTGACTTGACATTGAATCAGCCATTATGATATAGAGAGGCTAGGCGTCATAACTCGAGGACCATCTCTAAACTGGCTGGAACAAATATGGGCATCTTTGATAACAAACATGTTGGAATCATATTCCATCCACGGTAGGACCCCTCCGGGAGACCCTTCATGCTCCCGGGACTAATTTTACAGAGCCTGACAGCAATCTAGGGCTGCTGCCAACCACAGCTATGATTCTGCCCTCCTGCTGCTGGGCCAAGCCCGAGCAGGGGAAGGTAGGACAATAGGTTTCCTGTCACAGGCAGGTGTGACCACCTCCCAGAAAGGACTAAGTGCATTAGGCCAGCACCACATTGTCTGCTGGAAGGGCACATTTGGTGCCCTCCTTGCATACTCCAGTTCAAACCAGATCAGGGAGCTGTTGGCACTCCACTCTGGTGCGAAACTGGACAAAGGACATGGGAGTATCCTCTCCACTGTCCAACCCCTGCTCTGGAAGGGACCCTTTAATAGTCTCAACCCTCACTTTATGGTACTTACCTGTTTACCTAGATTCATCGTTGCATTCGATTCAGATCCTGCTCCACTTCTTCTTGGACCGTCTGGACATCCTGGCCGAGTCATGCTGACCATGCCGAACTGATCGCATCTTCCTTTGGCACCAAGACTGCAACGGAGAAGACGCTGTTGACTCCTAACCTTGTCGTCCTGCAAACCTACTGCACCATCAGTGTCCGTGCTCCATACAGGTTCCGTTCTGGGACTGTGGACATCTAAAGACATCCAAAGAAATCTACCTTGGTGTGACTCCCCTGCATCCGTAGGCTCTGTAATACAATCAACAGGTTTGCTGATACTGGTCTCCTTCGAACTCCACAAGGCTCTGCAACACAGGTGGTGGATTGGTGTTAACTCTTGGCCTGAGCTGTCCTCTCGTCGAGTTAAGGCCAGAATACTTCGTACAAAACCCTGTAACTAAACCCCTGTGCACCACGTCGCTACATCGCTTCAATCACACGGTGACCGCAACAGTTACAACGATCGCCTGGGGCCAACAGAGTCCGACGCATCAACAAGTTCTGTCCACAAGTCTGTCCCTGCTATAACTGACCTGTGCCAACAAAGTTGGTTGGATGGACCGATTCTGTTGTCTTTAGCATCCCGGTGGCTCAGGCAGAGGTGTACCCATACTTGAAGCTTCTTCACCTAACCTGTTTTTTTTAACTTGAGTGGCCTTCATCTTCCATGCCTTCTGGATGTCCCAGTGTGACATAGACTCTGTCCACTGTGCTTTCTGGTACTCTTTGACTAAATCTCACTTCTGGGTTTCAACAGACTCTTTTGTTCTTCTGTGGTAAGAATGCAACCACAACGTACCTGCTGATAAGTATTGAGTACAAAGTTGGGTATCATCTTCTCCCGAGACTGTCAGGGGGATTGCTGGACTCTCACCTGGGGTGGTTCCTTGAGACTCTGACTCTTTCACGTCTCCTGGGTCCAGTCTCGACTTAGGTTGTGGCTCGTATCTCACTATTTTGATATATGGTCTGCTATCCCCCCTGGGAACCACTGTGTATTGGTGCTTCCTGTTGTTCTATGTCCAAAGTATTGTGTGCATTGTGAGTATATCTCTCAGTAGGAGATATTGTAATGTGTTAGTTAGTGATTGTAGTAAGTATCTAATTTTTGTAAGTAAACTGTGTGGTACTTTTTCATTCAGCCACTTCTACACATCTACCACTTAAAGAGCTGTCTATGGTTATCTAAACCCTTAACATGACCATAAGGGTCGCCCGGGTTAGTGCAGGGTGCTACACTTACATAAGTGAGCACCATATACTGACCCAGCTTCTCACAGTTACATATTATGTTTCGTCATTATGGGTCCTTTACACATTACCTGTGATAATTTCTTGTTTGACTGAGAGGTCTAGGTATTTGAAAACATTCGCATTGCAGCAATAGTTTGCAATGATAATGGGGTTTTACCCATTTGAAAAACATCCGATGTAGTCCTGGTTTATAACTTCAAGATGGCTGCTGCACGGATTGAGGACAGAACATTAAAAGCGTAGTCTGGCCTCCCTGTCGTCATTCGGAAAATTCCATCTGCATGGGGTATTTAGTCAAAACCTGATCTAAAGCATATTTGTATTCATCACAGTCAGGCTGTTTCAGTGGTGAATAGACGAGGCAGACAGCAGGAAGACTCTTTTTCATGTTAACATATCGGTCATCATTAGTTTACGATACTTTGGATTTCTATACAGTAGTGCTTTGGTGCAGCTGGGTGTAGACGTGTATTTTAGACTACAATACATGAAGGTGAAACTGTTCTCACAAGATCAACGGAGGTATGTTAATGGTTCACTACGTTTTTATCACTATGAACACGCTATACATATGTGCATTGAGTTAACATGATGTCATCCTACTGAATAACTACATGGTGTAATTTTTCAGGATATAGTCTTCGCTGATTCCACACAATGTGTGAGTACATTTAAGCACTGTGATGCACTTTGAGGAATGTGAGAGGTGTTGTGGCATCTTATTAACGCTGGCTATTTTAACTGTTTCAGTGTTGGTATATCAGTTAGTTATCACTTAATAAGCACATGGTCAGATTACTATGCATGTTGCACGTAGGAATTTACAGAGCAGTTCACGTATTGGGATTGGCATGAGCACATCAACAGGTTACAGCTTGTTGAATGAAATGGTGGCACTGGTGGTTTTCTTGCATTTTTGTCTCTTTGGGGAAGT
The DNA here is from genome assembly GCF_964261635.1 of Lissotriton helveticus. Taxonomy (NCBI): domain Eukaryota; kingdom Metazoa; phylum Chordata; class Amphibia; order Caudata; family Salamandridae; genus Lissotriton; species Lissotriton helveticus. Next base: position 957,814,146 of record NC_136071.1, read on the forward strand.
TGTAAGTTGAAGGATGGTTTGAATAATTTGTCTTTTGGAATTGTTTTAATGTAGTGGCCCCTGAGGAAGGGACCATTTGTCCCGAAATGCATAGGGCAGTCCATGCAACCATGTGGGATCTACAGATAAAGAATAAATCAAATATAATTTGATGTCGCTATGTTATGTTTTTTTTTAACGTTTATGACACAAATGTGAATATGTTTGTTTGAGCTTGGATTATGTGACACAAATATGTAACATATGAAAGTTATAGTTTTTCTTTGGATAAATTATAAAAAAACTGTAAACATTGTTTTTGCACATACAGGGGTGCCGCTCGCTTAGAGGTTTTTTGATCGTGTGTCCTGCCCTTAGCTACAGGAGTAGCTCCAAAGACTGTCTGCTGCCCTTTTGTTTCCAGCGAGGTACAGACCAGCTTTGTGGCCGTAGTGGAAGCGAGAGGCGCGGCACCCGGGACTGCGAGGACCAGCATTCACCATCTACAGCTGGGTCCTCTTCCCGCGTGAGCCGCGCCCCCTCCCAGTGCCACGCCTCCAGTGAAACACTCTTTACCTCTCGCGGCCCCCGCTACGCGGGAGCCGCTCGCTTAGAGGTTTTTTGATCGTGTGTCCTGCCCTTAGCTACAGGAGTAGCTCCAAAGACTGTCTTCTGCCCTTTTGTTTCCAGCGAGGTACAGACCAGCTTTGTGGCCGTAGTGGAGGCGAGAGGCGCGGCACCCGGGACTGCGAGGACCAGCATTCACCATCTACAGCTGGGTCCTCTTCCCGCGTGAGCCGCGCCCCCTCCCAGTGCCACGCCTCCAGTGAAACACTCTTTATCTCTCGCGGCCCCCGCTACGCGGGAGCCGCTCGCTTAGAGGTTTTTTGATCGTGTGTCCTGCCCTTAGCTACAGGAGTAGCTCCAAAGACTGTCTGCTGCCCTTTTGTTTCCAGCGAGGTACAGACCAGCTTTGTGGCCGTAGTGGAGGCGAGAGGTGCGGCACCCGGGACTGCGAGGACCAGCATTCACCATCTACAGCTGGGTCCTCTTCCCGCGTGAGCCGCGCCCCCTCCCAGTGCCACGCCTCCAGTGAAACACTCTTTACCTCTCGCTGCCCCCGCTACGCGGGTGCCGCTCGCTTAGAGGTTTTTTGATCGTGTGTCCTGCCCTTAGCTACAGGAGTAGCTCCAAAGACTGTCTGCTGCCCTTTTGTTTCCAGCGAGGTACAGACCAGCTTTGTGGCCGTAGTGGAGGCGAGAGGCGCGGCACCCGGGACTGCGAGGACCAGCATTCACCATCTACAGCTGGGTCCTCTTCCCGCGTGAGCCGCGCCCCCTCCCAGTGCCACGCCTCCAGTGAAACACTCTTTACCTCTCGCGGGCCCGCTACGCGGGAGCCGCTCGCTTAGAGGTTTTTTGATCGTGTGTCCTGCCCTTAGCTACAGGAGTAGTTCCAAAGACTGTCTGCTGCCCTTTTGTTTCCAGCGAGGTACAGCCCAGCTTTGTGGCCGTAGTGGAGGCGAGAGGTGCGGCACCCGGGACTGCGAGGACCAGCATTCACCATCTACAGCTGGGTCCTCTTCCCGCGTGATCCGCGCCCCCTCCCAGTGCCACGCCTCCAGTGAAACACTCTTTACCTCTCGCGGCCCCCGCTACGCGGGAGCCGCTCGCTTAGAGGTTTTTTGATCGTGTGTCATGCCCTTAGCTACAGGAGTAGCTCCAAAGACTGTCTGCTGCTCTTTTGTTTCCAGCGAGGTACAGACCAGCTTTGTGGCCGTAGTGGAGGCGAGAGGCGCGGCACCCGGGACTGCGAGGACCAGCATTCACCATCTACAGCTGGGTCCTCTTCCCGCGTGAGTCGCGCCCCCTCCCAGTGCCACGCCTCCTCGCTCCCAAATAGCTCTTAAGCAGCCCAGTAGCGCGCATCGCGGGACGCACGTGGGTCAGAGCCCGGGGCGAAGACCGGGCAAAGAGCGGGCCGTTTAAGGCCGTTCGAGGACTTAAGAGACTGGACTGGGCCACCTTTCTTTCTCCCCCACTAGGTTTTATTCCCCTTCATCTCGCCATAATTAGTTTCATTGTTTAGTTAAAATGGTTCTTACTAGGGGGAATAAGACCAAAGCTCCGGGTAGCGTGGGAAAAAAATTGCTTGGTCCTATGGACGATTTCATCACGAAGGCGAATACGTTCATAGACCAAAGCATATCATTATTAGAAGAAAGGGTTTCCTTGGACCTGGCATTCGCCAAAAGATCCTCTCTGGGGAATTTGGCGCAGGCTAGATCACCAGCCACAGGAGTCACAATTGCTGAGGTAAACCCGAGCCGCGAGAGACGTAGTTTGCCTAACACAGTTGATTTATTAGTGTCCCAGCCCGAAGATTCACAGCTTAGTTTTGACCTCGAAAAAACACCGGACCTAGCCCCGCAAACCTCCCCACAAAGCTGCTCTATAGAAAAAATCATAGCAAGGGGAAGGAGGGAGGGGGCGATAAGTAAGAAAAGGGTTCCCCCTAATCATCCAATATCAAACAATCCGACCCATATATCTAGCGCCCCAAAAGATCGAACGGATAGAGTAGAACAAATAGGAGTCTCAGCGTTAGTCCATCACACAGAGAACGAAACACCTATCCCGGTAATTCTGGATTCTCCAATTATCGCACAAACCCATAATGGCCTGTGCGATATGGAGGATTGAATGAATGAATGAATGAATGAATGAAGTTATTTATAGAGCGCACGATGGCCGAACGGCTTCCTGGCGCTGAGAAGTCTAAGGGACAGAACAAGCGGCGCCAGGAAGGATTTAACAGGGGTAGGCCAAGGCAAACAAAAATGTTTTAAGCGCTTTACGAAAGTGTGAAAAGATAGGAATAAAACGCAAAGAAAGAGGGAGGGAGTTCCAGAACCGGGGTGCAAGGACATAAAATCTAGAACCGCCAGTGCGAGTTTTGCGGAAGCGGGGGACCGTGAGGAGGGCAGAAGAAGATGAGCAGAGGGTGCGGGCAGGGGTGTAGGAGGAAATGAGAGAGTTGATGAACGCCGGAGCCGAGCGATCAAGGGCCCGATAAACAAGGCACCCTAATTTAAACAAGGATCTCTGCGGGATTGGTAACCAGTGAAGGGATTTGAGGACAGGAGTGATGTGAGAAGTTTTGGGTAAGTGGAAGATGAGACGGGCAGCCTGATTTTGGATTGCTTGAAGACGGCGGGTTTCGTAGGCAGGAATGCCCACGAACAAGCTGTTACCATAATCAAGGCGGGAAGTGATGAGGGCAGAAATGATAATTTTAAGAGATTCAAGGGAGAAGAAACGAGAGATTTTTCGGATCAACCGAAGAGAAAGAAAGCAGGAAGATTCGACAGCACTGACCTGGCCATGCATGGACAGGTCCTGGCTAACCTTGATGCCCAAGGTTTTTACAGAGGCGACCGGGGTGGGAGGGGGACCGAGGGAGGGGGGCCAAAAAGCAGAGGACCAAGGGCTGGATGAGCCGCCAGTCAGAACAAGCTCAGTCTTATCTGGGTTGAGCTTGAGGTGATTGGCGCTCATCCACCCAGAAATGAAGACCATGGTGGAACGAAAAAAGGATAGGGAGTGAGAGGCAGAAGAAAGGTCAAAGACAAGCTGGAGGTCATCTGGGTAATTGAACACCGAGACCCCCAGCTGAAGAAGAGAAGAGATAAGTGGGTGAATATAGAGATTGAAAAGAAGAGGGGAGAGGGAAGAGCCTTGGGGGACCCCAGAGGGCACCGGGAGGGGAGGGGCAGAAAAACCGGGGAGGTGAACCGCTTGTGAACGTCCTGTTAGAAAGGACGTAATCCAGGAAAGGGCAGTGCCTCTGATGCCCGCTGCGCTGACACGGTCCAGAAGGATGTTATGATCGACCGTGTCAAACGCAGCGGACAGGTCGAGGAGAACCAAAGCTTGGGGAGAGTTAGTGTCAGCCTTTGCTTTCAGCTCGTCGAGAACGGCGAGCACCACAGATTCGGTCGAGTGACCTGAGCGAAAACCCGCTTGGTGAGAAGCAAGGCGTTGGTTCTGCTCAACATAGGTGGAGAGACAAGAGGTAACATAAGATTCCAGAATTTTAACAAGGTAGGGAAGGAGAGAGATGGGCCTAAAGTTAGAGGGGAGGGAAGAATCAAGACCAGGTTTTTTAAGAATGGGGGAAACAATAGCAGATTTAAATGAGGAAGGAACCGATCCAGTGGAGAGGGAGGCATTAAGGAGGGAAAGAGGGGCAGCAGGACAAGAAGAGAGGAGAGTTTTAAGAATGCGAGCAGGGGCACAATCAGTAGGGGAACCGGACTTGATTTTTGTGAGCAGGACTAGAAAAGAGTCCAGAGAAAGGGGTGGGAAAAAGGAGAAGGAAGAATTAGACATAGGGGGGACAGAATGAAGTGGGGTAAAAGGAGTGGCAGAGATGTTAGATTTGATTTTAACGATCTTCTCAATGAAGAAGTCGTTTAAAGAAGTACAGAGGGCCTGAGAAGGGGTGAAGTTAGGGCAAGCACGGTCAGAGGTAGCCAAATTGTTGACCAAGGAGAAGATCTCTTTAGATTTGTTAGCCGAAAGGGTTACTTGTTCGGAAAAGTACTTGGACTTAGTCGCGAGAATAGCTTTCTTGTACTCTTTAAGAAGAGATTTGTATTTCTCCTTGAGGTCGGGGCAGTAGCTGCGGCGCCAAAGGCGCTCAGAGCGTCTGAGTTCCAATTTGAGGACCTTGAGCTCAGAGTTGAACCAACGGTGAGCCTCGTGTGGGCGAATGGACTTAACTAGCTTAAGAGGGGCTACTAGATCGCAGGCAGACGAAAGCCAGTTTCCAACTGCAACGGCCTGTGAATCAAGGGGAATGCCATTGAGGTCAGGGGAAGAAGAAGCAAGAGAGTGAGAGAGGGAAGACAGGTCGGCATGATTCCAGCTGCGTGCAAAGACATTCTTGGGGCAGGGGTGTTTGTGAGGGGAACCAATGTTAATAGTGAAGGAAATGAGAGAGTGATCGGACCAAGTACAAGGGAGGATGCTGGGGGGAGAAATTATATCCGAGGATGACCAGACTTGGTCCAGGGTGTGTCCAAGATTGTGAGTAGGGGTCATTACCTGAGACTTGAAATTAAGACATAAGAGAGTAGCCGTGAAGTCCTTGGACGCTAGATCCTCCCTGGGATCGCCTGGCCAGTAATTAAAGTCGCCCAGCAGGAGCACAGAGGAGTTGTTGACTACAAGGGTAGCAAGAAGCTCCTGCAGGGAGGCCACAAACGAGGGCATGCTCAGGGGGGGGCGATAGACAAGGACGACAGTAAGAGGTGCGGTAAGATTGGTGGAGCGGGCGACCAGAAAGTCCACCCCAGCTATAGAAGGTTGCCAGCTTTTACTAAATATTACTAAATAAGATAGCTAAAATATTTAAACAATCTTTACAACCCCTAGAACAACGATTAGCGCAGTTGGAGTCACAGATATTAAAACTCGCAAAAATACAACAACCCAATTATCCTTCAAGGCCACAAAAAATAGTGGGAAATAACACTAAAAAAATCACATCCCACAAAGACAACAAATGTAAATTCGAACATGTCTAATCTCCAAAAGAAGACACTTCAGATAACGATCCCCAGTGTATCCACCCTCAATAATCCACCGAACTCACCCAACATATCACATTCAACTACTACGCCGACTATACTTAACATCCCAATAAACACTACTTTACAGACTTTGCCAGGATCATCAATCACTTCCGCCCAAAATGTAGAGGCATCTAATAAAACTCCCAAAAAAACTGCCAATAAAACTACAAACAAATCATATACTAAAACCCCGGTTCCTCCGATTTCAGCTTTAAACCACTCGTCGCTCAGGGCCAGGAGAAATACTGCCAAAAATTTAGGGCAGGCAAGAGCTTCAGTAGATTTTCCACCTGAGGCCTCACCATATGTAGTGGTTATGGCCGGTGTTCCCGAGCTAATAGATCATAACTCGGAACCTGGCTGGTCTTTAAAAAACAAGGCACAGCATTGGCTGCAGACCAATCGTCCAATCCCTTCAACTTGGCATGGAAGGATCAGATCTGTTTCCAGGGCTCCATGGGTGGGTAACACCAGAAAAACGATCCCAGGGGACTGTATAGTGATCACTTTTGAGGACCCACGTATAGAAGATTATGTTTGCTCTTGGGAAGACATCACTTCAAACGGAGGCATTAGAATTAAGCCACTCTCTTTTTTGTATCCTTTTAGGCAAATAAACGGACCCCCTCAGGAACAAGAGCCTCCTTGGGCCGCTCCAGTCCCTCGACAGGAGGAATTATCGAACCTTAGATACTATGGTCTCCCCAGATTCTATGATCCAGATTATTCCTGGCATACAGTGGGACCACGTTACCAGGGGGGAAGCTGGACAGATAGGAGGCCATACACACAAAGGCCGGTAACTAGAGACCAGCCCCGATGGGACCCATGGCATAATATCCCGTTGTTCAACAGATACAGCGGACTTGAAATGGTCGATTGACCATCAAAAGAAAGTGTATCCACCAATTCGCATGCACTCTCCAGCCCTGAGAACCTAAACATCTCTTCGGCGCCTAAGGACGCCAAAGTCGTACCCATAGCTGAACAATCAAAAGTTGTGAGACCCCCGATTTCTATACTCTACTGGAACATAGCAGGTCTCCGTTCCAAAATTGAGGACGGGACCGCACAAGACTTTCTAAAACCCTATCAAATAATCTGTCTCCAGGAGACATGGTCAATAGAAGAGCTTCATATACAAGGCTATAAAACCTACGCTGTTCCAGCAGCAAGTAGCATAATGGGAAGACACAAAGGTGGGTTAGTAATCTATATAGCGAACACCGTACTCCACCTAAAAGTGGGGAGTGTGTTTCAGGATTCTAACTATCAAATCCTTTCTCTCTCCTTCTCTAACAAGGAGACTATCTTCTTAACTAATCTATATAATAACCTTGATGACGACCAATTCATAAATCTCCTCAGCAATATACACGAGAGATTAAAACAATCTTTTCAATGGAGAATTAGTCAGGGGGTAACCCACCTAATATGGGGAGGAGACTTCAATCTCCACCCATGTCTAACGACTAACCCACTCTGCTGTGGGTTGGTGGATGAATATGAGGCCCCATTAGTACATTTTACACACAATAAAGTGGGGAATACCCTAAATGCTGTCCTCTCGGATTTGGATCTGCAAATTGCTAACCACCGAAATGCAGATTCCAACTCACTCAACCCGACCTATGTGGGCAGAGGCCATTACACAACAGTCGATTATATCTTCTTATCACCTGGCCTGATCGGCATAGCTAAGGATTTTCGGACTATTTGCAATTCACTTAGTGACCATTCAGCCTTAACGATAAATCTTTATTTACCTGATCTTAAATCCCAAAGTTCGGACATAGCAAATATGCTTGTACAGAATACACTAGAGATTGGTAAACAGAACGGTTACACAATCAAATGGGGGAAAATTAATCCTACCAAAATTACAAAAATACTGATAATCCAGGCGTACCCAAACATTTTAAAATGTCTGGATCTCTCTTCAAGTCATGAGGAAGTTCTAACGAACTTCAAACAAATTTTAGACCATATTAAGGACTTACTCTCCTTAAAACCCAGAATAAACCCCCCCGTAAAGAAAGGGTGGTTTAGCCATAACTGTACAACCGCTTTAACTAAACTAAAATCTGCGCTCCATAATAAATCGAGGGACGCAGCCCAGATCCAACTTCTAAGGTGTCAATACATAAGGGAACGAAAACTGAGAACTGCACAACTAAAGCAGAAACTCTGGGACGATCTTCATAAGAGTGCTTTATCAAAAAATAGTGAGCTCTTCTGGCGCACAGTCAGAGCCCCATATCTCTCTAACACTGGCACCCCCAGAATAGAAGTTGCCATAGATGAGCATACATGGGTCGCACACTTTTCTAAGATCTTTAAAAGTAGCTCACCCATGGACCTATCACCCTCAAAAGTACAGTACCCCATCCCGCTTTTGTTTGATATTCCCGATCTTTTGGAAGCACTACAGAAAAGCAAACTGGGCAAAGCTCCAGGCCCGGACGGGGTTCCAGTGGACTTTTTTAAAAATAACCTAGACCTCTGGGCCCCCATTCTAACAAAAGTGTGTATAGCGGCGGTGAATGAGGGAGTTCTAAGTTCCTGGACCAAGTCAATAATGGTCCCCATTTTTAAAAAGGGGGACCGTGAAGATGTGAAGTGCTATTGGCCCATCTCACTGCTGGACTCGCTCGGGAAGGTAGTGGGGAGAGTTGTCCTAGAGCGTCTCCAGCAGTGGAGTGAGGATCGAGGCATTATCTCCGATATCCAATTCGGCTTCCGTGAGGGTTTCGGAACAGTGGAACAGGCCCTCAACCTCACCTTAATAATGGGAAAATACACACAGGCCAAGGCAACTAAGATCTATATGGTCTTTGTCGACCTGTCCGCAGCGTTTGACTGCGTATCGCATGCAAAACTGTGGACGGTCCTAGCCCAAATGGGAGTAGAACCATCTCTTTTGGACTTTCTGAGGGAACTCTATTCCGGTGCAACGGCCAGAGTGCGATTTGGCCTGAATGGCGAGCTGACAGCTCCGTTTAGTGTAGGGCGCGGAGTCAAGCAGGGATGTGTTCTAGCCCCCTTCCTCTTCTCACTTTATACTAATGGCCTGGAGGGTGAGATGTTGAGGGGGGCTCAGGATCTCCCACGCATTAACCAACGCCTGATTCCCGCCCTGCTCTACGCGGACGACGCCGTCATTCTGGCGCGCACACCACGTGAGCTACAGCTCTCATTGAATAGGTATACGACCTACATGGGCAACCTGGATTTGCAAGTGAATGTGAAGAAAACTTTTGTCATGACAGTAGGTAGGGGAAAAAAAGCACAAAGGCCATTTACCTCGATAACCAAAAGCTTGAGGTCACCCCACAATACCCCTATCTGGGCATCATGATAGATGAACAACTGACATGGAAGCCAGCAGTAGACACAAGAGGTCATCTCTTTAAGCGATCAATAGCCGCACTAACGAGCTTCTCACAGAGATTAGGAAAAAGGCCCCCAGTGGAGCTATTGAAAATGTATAATGCTAAATGCCAGGCTATCGCACTATATGGTGCGGGAGTCTGGGGATACATCGACACTAGCTCCATTCAGAAGGCTGAAAATGCATTTCTAAGATTTCTCCTAGCCACCCCGAAAGGAACCTCAATTTACGCCATGCATTTGGAATTAGGAATACCCTATATAGAGGACTTAATTAAAACCGAACCAGTGATGCTGTGGCGGCGCATCTGGACATCTGGCAAAAATGCGCTGACCCAGTCCATCATTGCTGACTCGATGGCCCTCGATAAATCCGCTAAAGTAAAATGGCTTTCCTATGTAAGAGATTTTTTTCAAGGATCTAGGGTTAGAGAACTACTTCCTTGAACCAGAATCCATAATGGACATTTCAAAGAGAGATCTCAAACAATTAGCTTTAAGACACTTGGAGTCTCTAAGACTGGCATCTGAATCATTAAAAACTGCGGTAGCCCATGCAAATATGGTATAAATAGCCCATGGCATTCATCCGTATCTGACACTCCAAATTCCAACATATGAGAGAATGTTAATGACCAGATTTAGGTTAAACACTTTTTTTAGATTGGTTACGTTCCCATCGAAAAACTGCTTGGAAGTTATTTTGCCACCCTCTCCGTGTGACGGACTATCAATACAATCCAATCTACATGTGATTATGCTTTGTAAATACCATCATCCGCATAGAAAAATCTGGTTGCTACCAATATTGAGGAGCTGGGGACTGAGACAATGCAGGCCCGCTTTTCTTAGACTCCAAATGCTGGAAACTGAAAGTGTCTGTTATTTTGTGAGTAACTTTTTAAAATGCATCATGAAGCACAGGAAAAATTTATAAATGTCCTCATCTACGAAATTTTGAGTTGATTTCTGATGAAATTTATGATAACCAATTCTTTTTTATTTTTATCACTTTTTTGTATGATTTTAATGAAACTGTGTGTTTTTCCTGTTTTATTCATGTAAAACTGTATTGTGTGAATTGTCTCTTTTATGGTTTTTCCTCTGCGAATAAGCCGAATAAAGAAGTTTATTATTATTATTTACATACAGAGATAATTTGTATATTAAATACATTCAGCAGTGCACACATGTTTTTCAGGTAGTTTTTGCCTTGAAACATTTCTTGCTGATCACACAGGGCTGTGTGCCATGTTGACTCTTTGGTTTCGTCTGCACCAAGACATTCAGCATGCAATGGCATTTTGTATGGTCTTGGTGAGGGATCTACAGGGGTGGCACAGTTGGTGCTGCAGCCCCAGTGGACCCTCTTCAGTACCCATGCTTTCGGTGCCAGAGGTACCATTTACTAGGGACTTACAAGGGTGGCTGAAGTTGTGCCAATCGTGGTACAATTTTGGATAGAGATTTGGCATTGGGAGCCTGGTTTGCAGGGAGCCAGTGCACTTACAGTTTTAAATCACATCAGGCATCAAACAAAAAGTGGGGGCTAACCACGTCAAAAGAGGCACTTTCCTAAGTCAACTCATAGAAAATCTGAGTTACAGTACAGCCATTTCCTCCAGAAGAAAGAGCAATGTTGACTTCGTATGCACAGCATTGTGTAAACTGCCTAACTTTCCTATTGTCGGGTCTGCTAATAACTCTTGATGAATCATCAAAGACCTAAAATTTCAATTATTAATGTCAGAACTTCAGATTGACATGTTCCAAACTATGACATGCACAATCTCAGAGATGGAAAAGAAGCTGGACAAACGAAACTCTATTCTCTACCAGACCATTGCACTAGAAATAGAAAACTGCTTGTTTCTTGTCTACAAAGGCATTAGCCTACCAGAGGTCTTAAATATGATCATAGCAGAGATACAGGGCCTCAAAATGAACATGCCCTCATGCAAAGCATTCCGGCTCCACCCTTCAATGAATTAGCAACAGCTTTGAAATGGACCCCTTCCAATCCTCACTGGAATTGTTAAATAATTGCACATCAAGTCCAGTTTCACAGAGCTGTGGTATATAAATAAATAATACCGGATCTAGGTTTGACTGGACATAGCAATAACAGATAGCTCAATAAATAAGAGTCAAGATTCGAGGTAGTACGAGTTTGCAGGTTTAATACAGCATAAAGGACAGGAACAGGACAACCTGCACAAGAATAGGATGGCAGAGCCCGGCAGCTGCCGGGGCTGGATCTGGGATGAGCGCGCTAACTTTAATAACAGTACACAAGCATATATACTAAAACAGTTGCATTACAATACATACAATAGGCGGAGCAGTGGGTGTGGTCAATAGCAGTCGCGAAAGATAAGGGTGAAAGTAGGTGTAACAGGAGGCGTTTACATAGACATGTGATGTAAACGTAACAGAATATGTCATAAATGGGGCGGAAACATGGAGGGGGCTACCTGAGGAGCCGGGACCTCTAACCTAATGGTGCGCGCAAACTGACAATGACGTGTTACTAGGAGAAGCTGGGGGCTATGACTTCTGCGCTAGGAGCAGAGACTGAAGTCTGGAGAGTCAGGGCGACATGTGCCTAAACAATATCTAGTATCTGATGTTTAGAGAACATGTTGATAGAATCCAAAAGCTATCGGGGTAAAGGCTAACAGACTCTAAGACTGGTGCATGCATTATTCTACATGTAGTGCGTGTTGAGGAATATTAAATGACCATTAATACAGTATTTCTCCTACATGGAGACGTAAAGGCTAGACAATGACGGAAACTATTGATGCGATTCAGTAGCTTAGGAATGCAGAGAAAGAAGGCTGGACTGATAACTAGAATCATAACATACTCTTGGCAGACTCGTAGGCAGAGCCAGGCCGAGCCGGGCACTGCGAGGCAGGAAGTAAGTGAAGGGTCGAGGATACAGGTGGGGGCTGTATCGCTCCTCAGCGAGGGCTCGGGAGACAGGAGCTGAATCTGGTGTCCGGGCCCTTTTGAGGCCTAGAAACGGGGGCTTTTCAATGAAATAACGTGCACACTGAGAAACGTGGCAACGTATCTTTACATAGGCCTAATACTCGTAGCTTTCACGAGAACTGAAAACTGGCATATTAGAGATGGACACAACTGTAGGTGCGTTTTTAATCGAACATGGGGAATACATATGCATATTAATCATGCACACATAACATAAGATGGGGAACACGTAGGGACACAGAACATGGCAAAATTTACTTTTCCACATTCCCTCCTTGTCACTACGTTTCCATCAGGAAACATCAATATTCATGATACCATCTATCATTTCATACAGTATCATTTGCTCGTCTCGAATTTTCTTGGAACGGGATTTAGAACGGGACTTGGGATTAGGAACACAAGAGGTAGCACAAATGCCACAAATCGCAGGGCCACATTGTATACAGAGGCAGCAACTGAATATGATCGCTACTGCAATACCTAGAAAGGACAATACTTTCCATCCCCAGGCGGAAATTATATTCCAGAACCAACCGGACCATGTCCAAGTGCCTGGATCTTGGTGTAACATATGGGCAATTTTATGGAGTCTGGTTATAGCTGAATAAACAGACGGCGCGTTATTAGGAATGAAAATGCAGCAACTAGATCCGATGACTCTACATGCCCCGCCACTATCGGCCAGTATGACGTCAAGGACGAGACGATTCTGGAGCACGACAATTCTCATAAAGGATTGCTCTTCGGTCAAGTTACCTAGAGCAGAGGTAGTCTCAATCACTACTGCCTCGAGTGTTCTGGTTAATCTACGTATCAGTTTACTATTCACAACAGTACCTAAATAGGGAAATACACCTTTATTAATATCTATGTATTGTTCTAGAGCAGTTTCAGTATAATCGACAATCGGGAGGTCGCTCTTGTGTCTAGTATGTACTAAGTGGGAATTCCTATGGTAGTCAGGTGGGGCTAGAAAAACTGGTGGCAGTAGGAAGGCAATGTAACAGGTTCCCTCCCAATCGAGGGGCAGACGAACATATGCGGTCTGACCACAAACAAAATAAGAATGACGTGAAGCTTTGAAAATAGATTTCCCACTGTCACTATACTTGACAATAGTAGTACAATCACTATGTCCTACATGTACGGAACCATTCTTTCGGACACATAATTCGCCTTTGACTGGTAATACTGACATAGCAGGGAAGTCTGGAGTAGTATCAGACTGAACATTCAGGACCATGAAATTCGAAGAATAATTACCTAAATTATAAACTTCATTTTCTAGATCTAACCCTGTTCTGTGGGGAAGACCTTGCTTGTCTGGAAAACATGTACTGTTAAGAAAGGACATATCATTTGAGGATGACGTTAACGTGGACCATGCTCCACATGAACCGTTATGTGAAAATGGATAAGGAAAGAGTGGCAGAACTCCCTTCGGTGTCTGGAAAGGGGGGAGTCGACCACACACCCAACAATTAGTGGCATTGCTGGTCTGGTGTGAATAATGTAACATGCGGATAAAGGAATTGTTACGCATAGCAAGACGATAAGATAGTTCATGAGGAGGCAGATCACTAAACGTGTGCTCTACTGTAGCAATAGAAGACTTATTTACATGAGAAACTGGAAAACACAAATAAAATGCATAACCTGTGCAGGTAATCATGAGGCTGAAAAACAATATGAAACTTAGAAAAACGATACATCGGATTGAGTTTTGACTAACTCTCTCACTATGGGGGTCTATTTTATACATGTCAGAAACCGGTCTAACCGTTTCACCTAGGGGAGGACTTAGACAATCAAACTGGCTGACTTATTTTACTAGACCTTAATTTTAGCTTATACTCCTGTTGCGGAGTTTTCTCTAACAGGGAGGGATTTGTATCATTGTCTTTTGCGGGACAGTCCTTAAGAATAGTACTTTGGCAATCCTTAAAATCCTCGGAAATGTTCTTGGAAACAGTCTTTAGTCCATAAAACTTTTTCACGTGAGACAGGTGGACCCAGCCCTTCCTGCCTTCCAGCTTGACGGCAGTACGGGTGGCCAGGAGGACCTGTTTTGGCTCCTTCCAGCGAGGCTCCAGCGGACTTGAACGATCAAAGTTCCTCACAAGAACCAAACTTCCGGGAACGATTTCATGCGGTGCCACCTCGGTATTGTCTGGAAATGCGGCGGCAACCTGTGAACGACAAGAGTGTAGGGCAGACATCAAGGAAGCTAGGTAATCTGTCAGCATATTACTTGAAACATCGGTAATACTTCGGGGTCTAGGTGTACCCCACATATTAGGGGGGCGGCCGAATACGGCCTCGTACGGGGACAGACCTGATCTGGAATGTGCGACCATGCGCATATAAAACAGAGCGACTGGCAGAGCTACTAACCAGTCTACACCTTTCTCTTTACATATTTTGGCAATGCGGATTTTCAGGGTCTGGTTATGTCTCTCTACGAGACCGGCTGCTTCAGGATGGCGTACACAATGGAACTTCCACTGGTACCCTAACAGAAGGGAAACGTGCTTCATAAGCTCAGATGAGAATGGCTGGCCGTTATCAGAATATACGACCCTAGGGAGTCCGTAGCGGGGGAAGAATTCATGAACCAACTGCTTGGCAGTGGTCGCGGCTGTGTAATCTGGAACTGGATATGCCTCTGTCCACCTGGACAAAGCGCATACAACTACAAGGACATACTTGAAACCTCGACATCGCTCCATCTGAATATAATCCATCTGGAGGACTTCAAAAGGGTGGTCAGGGGGCTGAAATCCACCTTGTTCCACCGGGACACTTTTACCTGGATTGAACTGGCAACATATCATACAGGTACGGACTTTCTGCTTGGCTGCAGCTCGTAAATGCTTGTTGAACCAAATGTTCTGGATACTGTCTAACATAGCTTTTTCTCCTAAATGTGCTGGACTATGTGCGGTATTGATAATGACTTGAACCATAGAGTCGGGGAGAAACCATGTGGCTCTACCCTTCGTTACCCATCCCTGATCTGTCTGGACCCCTCCTTGTTCGGACCATTTCTTGATTTCATCGGGAGTAGCATGTAACTGGATATCTATGACATCTTGAGTAGGGTCCTTAACTGTCATACAGGTAGTCGGAGCTGGAGTATGTATCTGTGTCGGATTAACTGGAATGTCTGGAGTCTGTGCTGTAAGCTTGGCTGTGCGATCTGCTAGATCATTACCTTGAGAAATAATGTCAGTAACTTTCGTATGTGCTTTGCATTTCATGATAGCAATAGATGTCGGTAAGTGTATGGCATCTAACAGAGCTTGAATAAGGAGACCATGCTGAATCTTGGTTCCATGAGAAGTCATGAAACCTCTCTCCTGCCAGAGTACTCCAAAGTCGTGTACGACTCCGAATGCGTAGCGTGAATCTGTATAAACATTAACTTTCAGGTTCTTGGCGTGTATGCAGGCTTGTGTCAGAGCAACTAGCTCTGCTGCTTGAGCGGACAGAGTGTCAATACGATGTGTTTCTATAACTTCAGTGTCAGTAGTCACTGCATACGCGGCTACTAGTTCTCCTGTACTTGTTCTCATACATGAACCATCCACATAAAGTGTCAGGTCGGGATCTGGTAATGGAATATCTGCCAGATCTTGTCTTGGCTTAGTCATAATATTAACTACTTCCACACAGTCGTGTGTGGCAGGATTCGAATTAACTGACGGTAACGGTGTAGCAGGATTTAGAACGTTGCAGCGTCTGATTTCTATGTGTGGCTGGAACAGTGTCAATTCATAACCTGTTAAACGTGCAATTGTCAAGTGCTGAGTCTGTGTTCGATTTAAAAGAACTTCCACAGAGTGTGGAACTTGTACTGTTAAGGAATGTCCTAATACTATGGAATCACTTTGTCTGATAGCTAGTGCTGTGGCTGCAACTGACTTGAGGCACGCAGGCAGAGCCTGGGCTACAGGATCTAATGTGCTCGAAAAATAAGCACAAGGCTTGTATTGTCCTGCTTGATCTTGTGTGAGAACAGATAATGCTGTACCTTCACGTTCAGTGACGAAAAGTGTAAAAGGCTTACTGTAGTTCGGTGTAGCTAGAACTGGAGCTTGGCATAGAGCCTTCTTCAACTCATTGAAACTAAGTGTATGTTCAGATGTCCAAGGGAGGACAGTCGATACGGCTGCCTCCTGTGTCGTTAACCGTATCAGTGGTTTAG
This sequence comes from Lissotriton helveticus, assembly GCF_964261635.1. NCBI lineage: Eukaryota > Metazoa > Chordata > Amphibia > Caudata > Salamandridae > Lissotriton > Lissotriton helveticus. The sequence goes on from NC_136071.1 coordinate 957,830,360, forward strand.
CTAGAAATGCATACTGAGGAATCCATTGTCTGCAGTAAGAAGTAAGGCCGATAAAAGCACGTACCTCCTTCTGTGTCTTGGGTTGAGGAAGACTCGCTATTAACTGGATACGGTCTGGTGTCAACTGCCTACCCCACTTGGACAGTAAGTGGCCTAAGTAGATCACTTGCTGGACACAGAATTGAAGCTTCGAAGGGGACACCTTGTGCCCCATCTCGGCAAGGAAATACAAGACTGTAAGTGATGCTCGCTCGCAAGCACGTTCAGAACGGGCTGTGATCAGTAGATCATCGACATACTGGAGCAGGGCAGTGTCTGTTGGCATGTGAATGTTGTCTAGTTGTCTCTTAAGTGCTTGACTGTAAATGCTAGGACTTTCTGTGAAACCTTGAGGAGCTCGTGTGAACATATAGCTCCTTCCATTTAAACAAAATCCGAAAAGAAACTGGCTGTCTGGATGAATGGGGACACTGAAAAACGCGTTCTTGAGGTCTATGACTGTGAAAAATGAGGCTTCGGAATCAATGGCTGTCAATAGGGAAGAGATATCTGGGACAACTGGGTACTGGGGAATAATACATTTATTAAGTTCTCGAAGATCAATCACTAATCGATATACTGGGGGTGCATTTGGATCAGTACGTTTCATGACTGGAATGATCGGAGAATTACATACATTGGAGTCAGTTTCTACAACTACTCTTTGAGCCATGAGCTCGTCAATAATTTTGGATAAGGCTGCTACAGCCTCAGGTGGCAATCTGTACTGTCTGATTCGTGGTAACACTACACCTGGTTTGAGAGTCACACGATGGGGTGTGATTTGCATAAAACCTACATCAGTTGGACCTTGCGCCCATAGATGCTGCGGAACATTAGACAATCATGGATCAAAATCTCGTAAGACATAGTGACCCTTGAAGTCACGTAGAAACAGTCGTATTCCCTCGGGGGAACAGCAAATAACTGCACCTAATTCTTTCAGTGTCTTAATACCTAACAAATTTTCTGGACACGACTTCGTAAGTAACAGATCAGTAGTGCGGGACAATGGACCTACTTCTAGAGTAACTGGCTTAGATATCTCGTTTACAATAGGCTTTCCTGAAAATCCAAGGGAAACATTTCTAGAGCCTGAGAGCGGAGCCCCTGGAACTTCGGCGTGACTAATGGTGGTCCTACTTGCCCCTGTATCAATCAGAAACTTTCTGTCTTTCCCTAGTACTTGACTATGAACATAGGGACCTTCTTGATCTACAGGAATCTCGATGAGAGGCAAGCCTACCTCCCTCTCTAGGCTGTTTCATGAATATGGCTGATACTCTGGATACTCAGACTGTGCATACTGGTACATCTGCTGTGTAACATGCTGTGTTGCAGCAATAGGCTGCGGTGCTGGAACTGTCTGTTGTGCATTCTGTGGCTGAGAAGTCTGTGAAACTTGTTCTTGTCTAGGCGGACGTGGTCTTTCTTTAGTCTTACCAGTAGCTATATTGTGTTTCAGAACTGCACACTCGTTTATGAAATGACCTGGCTGTTTACAATAATTACATGTCCCTTTAACGGGAGCTGCAGGATGACTGGCTTGATTCGTACCCCTCTTCTGACTGTCCTGTGGAATAGATTGTGCAACTAGTACTTTCATTTTCGTGTCTTTCATACGTTTTCTCTCGTGTTCTTGCTCTTCTCTGATTCTATTCTGGTGGTATTGAAGCATCTGTAACATCTGGGACGGGGTACTAGCTTGCCATGTACTTTCGACTTTCAAAACTCGATTCTTAACTTGTGGATTTGAATTCTCGACTAATTTAGTAACAAAAAGATGAGGGTATGACTCGCTACTCGTCTTCAAGCCACTGTTTATAATAAAGCATTTCTCAAATCTAGAATAAAAATCACTAGTGTCTTCGTCTTGTTTCTGTTTACAGGCTGAGATTGCATCCCAGTCTTCCTTTTTAGTGGCTAACAATCTGGGCAAAACTTGTATTAACAGTTCTGGTAATTCTTTACATTTCTCTCCAAGACCGGTACCTGGTACTCGTATCTTATCTTCAGCTTCTAGAACTGCCCAATCGATCTTTTTCTCTCCCACCTCCCATTCTTTTTCCTTGAGTTTCTCGTATACCCCTGCGGGCAACAGGACCTTTAGCATCTTAATAATATCTGGATACGTATATTCTCCCATACGGAGCATGTCTTTTAATTCTCGGTGGAACCCTGCTGGATCTTTGTCGTGACAGGGAATTAATTTCTTCATCTCTAAGAGTTCCATCTTGGTAACTGGGGTGTAAACAAATACTCTTTGCATTTCACCATCTGCTGTCCTGACTGGGTGTACTTCTCGTAACGGATTCTGTCTATCTATGTAAAACGGTTTACTTTCTGGAGGTGAAACATGAACAAAATGCGGGTTCAAAAACATACTATATTTATGGCGCTGTTCTAGAATGACATTAATTAAATCGGTACCTAAACCTTTCCATCTATACTGGAGTAACTCGTTCAGGACATCGTGTAACGGACCTGGATCAGAATGTTGACCCTCATACAGAGTAATGAGGTGCTGGATCATATACATACCCACCAGTCGTTGCTCGGCTGGGGGCAGTTTCAGAAACATTTGTGCCACTATTTCGTCTGGAAAAGTGGTAGAATCAGTAATCCATCGGACTGCTGATCGGGCTAGTTCTTGTTCATGCATAGTACTTAACTTACTATAACCGATTCGTGATTTCAAAATGTGATCGGTAGCTTGAAATACTTGTTCTAGAGAACCTTGTTCTGGTGCTGGGTGATGAAAAACTGACTTGTGTTCTAGGCGTAAATGGCGGTCTGGAAATCTAGATTTACCTACATACGCTATTCTGGCGGGATTCTCGTCGTCTACCTCTTCAGTAGAAGAGTCATTCTCTTTCTCGCTTACTTGTGCTGCTTTACGTTGTTCGTGTAACTTTATTATTTCCTTACGAATTCTCTTGTACATACTCTCTATACTACTGATAGTTCTGTGTTTACCCTCGGCTATATTATCACTCCACCTTGTCAGGATTCTCATTTCGGCCGGATCTTTGGACGGGTAATCTTGTTCTCTTATTAAACAATTAATCAGAAACTTTAATAGCATGAGCTGGATCTCAGCTTTCCTTTGAGACATGGCTTCGCCAATACTTTCTGGATCATCCCCTGTACGGATGAAACAATATATTCTGTCTAGATCTTCTTTCATATTCGGTAGGGTGTCCAAATACCCGGTCACCCGTCTTACACGGATGGAATATATAACTGTACTATCATCACCTGCAACTGGATCATAGCGGCATTCAGTAAGAGCTCGTCGGATATCTGCAACGGACTTATATTTGGGCGTACGCTGTAACGCACTTTCATGTAACTCGACTAACGTTACTCGTTGGTGTGGTGGCGGGGTACCAGGAGGACCTCCTCCTGCGGCCCCTAAACTAGAATCGTCGACTGATACTCTTCGTACTGGCGCGGCGGGAAATTGCAATGTAGGCTGGACCGGGGGTACCGTAGCAGGTACTCCGGTGTCTGGAGGAGCAGGAATTGCATGATTTACAGGGACTGACGGAACAGGATTTGCATATTCTGGGACTGTGTCGTCCAAGTAGGACGAGATGAAAATATCAGCTGCGGTCGGTTTGTGACGTAGCTTGGTCGGAACTAATGGTGGCGGAAAATTACTGGATGCCTCCGGGGTCGCTTTTGGCAAGCCCTCGGCAAGAAGAGGATACATACCCTTAATGAGGGCATTTCTCTGTCTGTCTGACTGTTCGGTTTTAACTCGTTCACCTATCTCGATTAATTCCCTTTCTTGGGCTTGTTCTAAGGATTCTCTACTTAATTCTGACTTTCTGATTTCTTTTTCGGTTCTTTTATGAGATTCTTTGCGCCATAACTCGATGGCATCTTTCTGTGACTGTCTGGCTTTCTTTTTCCATAATGCTTCTTCTACTCGCATGATGCACTCGGCATCCCACGTACCTGATACGGGCCATCTATACTTTTCTTCTAACTCTTTGGTATACTCTACCCATAAATCTAGATATAATATGGCACTTATGCCATGCTTCTGATACATAAAATGACCTGGACTGTCCCTAGGCGGGACAGGAACTGCTGCTTCTAACAGACCTTTTCTGGTTTTTAACTGACGTAGTTTAGAAAATAAAGGCATGACTGAACTGTAATCTGGACACAATACAATACACAATGAACACGATAATTACACCACTTTCATACCACGACATTAAAATATATGAAGAACATTTAAAATAACAGTTCGAACAGAATACTACCTGGAATACGGAAAACAGAATACATGAATTTTCTCGAGAACAGAACTGACTAGAACAGAAACTAGATGCACTGCTAAAACAGTACGAAACTTACCGGTCTCATAAAGAGACACGTCAGGACCCGCATCCACCGAAGTGGACACTTCGTTTTGGGATCTGTGTACCACCAAACCCCACGGACCAGAGACGATTAGATTGACCCTGTCTAGATACTACCCCAGCAACGGTACTCACCGGGCAGCAAGAACGGAAGGCCTCGGACTGGACTGGACTGCTTCGACGCCGGACGGACGAACTTCGGACTTCTGTTACGGGTGGGCCTCCGGATACCTCGGACCTTGGACTCTCGGCTTGGGCTCTGGTCGGGACTCGCCGCGTTCCTCCACCGCCTCGTCTGGATGCTGGACCGCAACCTCCGTCTCCTCCGTGGGCCTGAGGGATACTTGAAGCAGAAATATCTGCACGTGGCCGGTATGGTTCCGTCACGGCTGCAGAGGGTCAGGGGGCATACGTGGCTTCACCGGCGCGTGGGGAAAGGGCAAGTCCCTGTTCGGGCGCCATTATGTGGTATATAAATAAATAATACCGGATCTAGGTTTGACTGGACATAGCAATAACAGATAGCTCAATAAATAAGAGTCAAGATTCGAGGTAGTAGGAGTTTGCAGGTTTAATACAGCATAAAGGACAGGAACAGGACAACCTGCACAAGAATAGGATGGCAGAGCCCGGCAGCTGCCGGGGCTGGATCTGGGATGAGCGCGCTAACTTTAATAACAGTACACAAGCATATATACTAAAACAGTTGCATTACAATACATACAATAGGCGGAGCAGTGGGTGTGGTCAATAGCAGTCGCGAAAGATAAGGGTGAAAGTAGGTGTAACAGGAGGCGTTTACATAGACATGTGATGTAAACGTAACAGAATATGTCATAAATGGGGCGGAAACATGGAGGGGGCTACCTGAGGAGCCGGGACCTCTAACCTAATGGTGCGCGCAAACTGACAATGACGTGTTACTAGGAGAAGCTGGGGGCTATGACTTCTCCGCTAGGAGCAGAGACTGAAGTCTGGAGAGTCAGGGCGACATGTGCCTAAACAATATCTAGTATCTGATGTTTAGAGAACATGTTGATAGAATCCAAAAGCTATCGGGGTAAAGGCTAACAGACTCTAAGACTGGTGCATGCATTATTCTACATGTAGTGCGTGTTGAGGAATATTAAATGACCATTAATACAGTATTTCTCCTACATGGAGACGTAAAGGCTAGACAATGACGGAAACTATTGATGCGATTCAGTAGCTTAGGAATGCAGAGAAAGAGGGCTGGACTGATAACTAGAATCATAACATACTCTTGGCAGACTCGTAGGCAGAGCCAGGCCGAGCCGGGCACTGCGAGGCAGGAAGTAAGTGAAGGGTCGAGGATACAGGTGGGGGCTGTATCGCTCCTCAGCGAGGGCTCGGGAGACAGGAGCTGAATCTGGTGTCCGGGCCCTTTTGAGGCCTAGAAACGGGGGCTTTTCAATGAAATAACGTGCACACTGAGAAACGTGGCAACGTATCTTTACATAGGCCTAATACTCGTAGCTTTCACGAGAACTGAAAACTGGCATATTAGAGATGGACACAACTGTAGGTGCGTTTTTAATCGAACATGGGGAATACATATGCATATTAATCATGCACACATAACATAAGATGGGGAACACGTAGGGACACAGAACATGGCAAAATTTACTTTTCCACAGAGCACAGCAATATGAAAAAGGATTGTGATGAAAGGAGTCCATGTTTCTCCACTCATTAGCAAAAAGCAACGGAAAATGCCAAGAAAGGCTGTTAACAACAAATCTTCTCAATCATCTGTGGTCAAAAATGAGACTTTTCCAAATAACTCCATAAAGGTTTTTACAGTATTGACAAAATACAATATCCCTTCCTCCTCTCACATTACTTTAAAGACACGAAACCCTCAGGAACTCGCTCTAAGAACTCTGACACTCATGATAGAGGACGTCCTTGAGAAAATTATTTCAACACATCAAAATCTCTCAGTAGCACTCCAACTACCCCAGGAGTCTGATGAAACTCTCTCAGACTCATGATAGAGGATCCTCCTGACAAAACTGTTTTGAGTGTCCAAAAGCCCTCAGCAGCACCCTTCCCCTAAAACTGGTAAATACCCAAAATCCAGACAAGAAGGTGCATAGTCCTAAAACAAAACCACTTACCGTAGCAGGTATAATTAGTCACAAAATATAGCCTTTGCTGCAACTCCGATTGCAGAACTCCTGATTCCTAGATCTTTGGAACCAATTGTTTCAGTGAGAACTGAGATCTTCATAGAAAGCTCTCTATTTGAAGGCTTTAGAAGGACATCATTTCAAAATCCACCTCTTTCTCCTTTTAGTAGAACTCCTTCCCTTTTCCCAGGAGAGCAAGCATGCAAAAGAGATCGCAGATATCAAAGATAAATAGCTAATCAAGTTACCTATATATAAGTCCAAAGGATCAGATGATATCCTAAATAGAGGAAACTTTCTGCTTCTGTTGGGAATACACAATGATTTGAAACATGTACAATCAGGTATCATAGCCTCAGTTGAATTTGTACCATCATCCATATTTGGTTCAAACAAAACAACAAGAACCCTATGATCTTCAGTTGATTTTTATAAGGATGAGAACTAAACTAATGAGACCAGCCCTACCCCTTGAACAACCATTCTTCTTCCTGCAACAGCTAGTATCTCAATCACGCTAAAAAACCCTTATGTGATCCATGTCTTTGAGAGGAATAAAACTTGCCGTCTTCCTCCATCAGTTTTGAAAAATGTGTTAGGTTCTAAAACAGAAGAAAAGTCAAGTGGGTTAAAGGTCAGAATTACAAACAATTGTGGAAATCTCACTAAAAAAGTAATCTCATCCTCCTCTCAGGTTGATAGTGAGAATTGGCAGTGGCTACCTTCAGATCTAAATGCTCACAAGCAGCATTGAACTTATTACAAGTGTCTTAATTCTACTCATGAAATGTGGGTGGCTGCCAAAGATTACTTCAAGGCAATGATACCACTTCTTTTCTTACCTTATTTGATTGCCTATGTCTTCAGGAGACATGGTATGAAACTGAAGTCCTGGTCCTGCTCCCTGGACTTCAAGCTTTCCACAAGCATGCCGGAAAAAAGCCTGTGAACTAGGCCGAGCCAAAAGTGGCTTTTCTATTTTTGTAAATTTAGACAGCAACTCCAAAACAGCCAATTTGCCCACAGACTATTCTTTCAGTGCAAGTATTCTGCCTAGAATTCAACACACCGACAGCTAAACAAACCCATACAACATTTACATTAATCCTGTCTCAAATGCCAAAAGGAAATTTATAGAAAACATCTGCACATTGCCAGGAGGACTGCTGTACACTAAGAGGAACCGCTATTCTTCCTAACTGCTTTGGCGTGTTGGCCTACTGCCTACTAAGTGCTGGGTGTAGGAGGGACTGCCATTCTGCAAATTGCCAAAATGTGCTGGCCTGTGGCTACCTGCCTTTGTGGCCCCAAGTCTTCTCCAAGCGATTGTTGGCTTTCCTCCTGTTCTCTCAAAGTCTCAGACACATCAGACTGTGCACCAACGTTATTGCAGTGGGAATCTGAGTCCAGCAATCAAAAACTTCAAGCAATCCAAACTTGTGTTCTGCTCTAACACAGAGCTTTGTGCTATCTGAAAACAGTGCAGATGCTGGCCCATACCCTGAATGGTGGAGGAGCACTGAGGCATGGGCGCTTTTGTAAGGGTCAAGCATCCTGGGTGGTGAAACCTGAGCTGCAGTGCCAAAGTTTGCCTTTTTCTGGATCCCTGGCATTTTCCTCAATGATCTCATGATGCAAAGGCAGTGCGGACTGACCCGGTAACCTGCCTTACCAGGGACGCGTTGTTAAGCCAACGAGTGAATCCAGGAGATGCCGGCTGACATCATTCAAGTCAAGTCAAGTCAAGTCAGAATTTATATAGCGCACTACATACCCAGAGGGTCTCAAGGTGCTTGAGGAGGGGGGGAGGTTTACTTATCGAATATCCAGGTTTTGAGCTGTTTTCTGAAGGCTAGGTGGTTTTGAGTAAGGCGGAGGTGGCTGGGAAGGGAATTCCAGGTTTTGGCCTCTAAGTAGGAGAAGGATCTTCCCCCCATGGTGGCTTTGTGGATGCGTGGAACAGCGGCGAGGACTTGGTTGGACGAACGCAGCTGGCGGGTGGGGGTGTAAAAGGAAAGGCGCGAGTTGAGACAATCAGGTCCAAGTTCGTATAGGGCTTTGTGTGCGTGGGTGAGGAGACGGAACGTTATCCTCTTGTTGACGGGGAGCCAGTGAAGGTCTTTCAGGTGAGCGGAAATGTGTTCTGTGCGGGGGATGTCTAGTATGAGTCTGGCTGAAGCATTTTGGATGCGTTGGAGTTTTTTCTGCAGTTTTGCGGTGGTACCGGCGTACAGGGTGTTTCCGTAGTCCAGACGGCTTGTGACCAGTGCGTGGGTGACCGTTTTTCTTGTTTCGGTGGGGATCCGCGAAATATTTTTTTGAGCATGCGTAGGATGTTGAAGCATGATGATGAGACGGCGTTGACTTGTCTGGTCATCGAGAGTGAGGAGTCCAGGATGATGCCCAAGTTCCGTGCGTGGTCCGTCGGTATGGGGGCTTTTCCTAGGGCCGTTGGCCACCAAGAGTCGTCCCAGGCAGAAGGGGATGCACCTAAGATGAGGACTTCCGTTTTGTCAGAGTTCAGTTTCAGACGGCTATGCTTCATCCATTCGGCTACTTCTTTCATCCCTTCATGTAGGTTGGTTTTGGCGGTGATTGGGTCTTTGGTGAGTGAGAGGATCAGCTGAGTGTCATCAGCGTAAGAGATGATGTTGAGGTTGTGTTGGCGTGCGATGGTTGCGAGGGGGCTCATGTAGACGTTGAAGAGGGTGGGGCTGAGTGATGATCCTTGCGGGACGCCGCAGATGACTTCGGTTGCCTCTGACTTAAAAGGGGGGAGGCGGACTCTCCGAGTTCTTCCAGCGAGGAACGAGATGATCCAGTCCAAAGCTTTTCCTTGAATTCCGATATTTCTGAGGCGTTGTATCAAGGTGCTATGGCAGACTGTGTCGAAGGCTGCAGAGAGGTCAAGGAGGATGAGGGCGACTGTGTCTCCATAGTCCAGTAGTGTTCGAATGTCGTCTGTTGCTGCGATGAGGGCGGTCTCGGTGCTGTGTTTGGCTCGGAAGCCAGACTGTGAGGAGTCAAGAGATTTGTTGGTTTCGAGGACGGCGGCGAGCTGATTGTTGATGACTTTCTGAATGACTTTGGCAGGGAATGGGAGGAGCGAAATGGGCCGGTAGTTTTTGAGTTCGGTGGGGTCGGCTGTGGGTTTCTTCAGAAGGGCGCTGAGTTCGGCGTGTTTCCAGCTTTCTGGGAATGTGGCTGAGTTGAGGAAGCAGTTGATGACGTCTCGGAGATGGGGTGCATTAATGGAGTCTGCTTTGTTGAAGATGTGATGGGGGCATGGGTCTGAAGGGGATCCTCAGTGGATGGAGTTCATCAGGCGAATGGTGTCTTCTGTGGTGATTGGGTTCCAGTCGAAAAGGTTATTCGGAGGAGGTACAGGTTCGGAGGTGAGTGGGGTGGACTGGTTTAAGGGTTGGTTGTCAAAGCTGTTATGAATGTCGTTGATTTTGTCATGGAAGAATGAGGCGAGGGAGTCGCAGAGGGCTTGAGAGGGGGTGATGTCGTTTGAGCTGGCGGTGGGGTTGGTGAATTCTTTGATGATGATGAAAAGTTCCTTGCTGTTGTGGGCGTTGTTGTCTAGTCGGTCTTTGAGTGATGATTTCTTGGCTGTTCGGATTAGTTGGTGGTGTTTGCGGGTTGCGTTTTTGAAGGCGGCTTGGGTGATAGAGTTTGGGGTCTTTTTTCCAAGTTTTCTCAAGGGAGCGACAGAGCTTCTTGTATTTCTTAAGGTCATCGTTGAACCAGGGGGCGTTCTTGCTTTCTTGCTTGATTTGATGTTTTTTCAAGGGTGCTAGTTTGTCGGCGGTTTGGGTTAACCATTGTGTGAGGTTGATGGCGGCTTGGTTAGGGTTCGTTGAATAGGCAGGGGGTTTTTGAAGAAGCGATGTGGAGATCTGGTCGATGGTGATTTTGTTCTAATTTCTTCGCATCATTGCCACTTCCTTCTACCCAGCAGAGCTCCACTGAGTTGGACACTGTGGGCCCTATTCCAGAGGCCTGCCAATTCGTCAGTGGCTGCACTTCCCTAGCACCACTTGGAGAGTGCCCTCTGGCCAGAGGACCCTCTCTCCCAAGGAGGGCCCATCACCAGAAGATGTTCTGTGGGTGATTGGGGCCCGGGGGAGTTGTGCAGCCTCTTCTTCATGGGCTTCTCAGTTTGCGACAATGCTGCAAGTTCAAGTGGCCACAAAGGGCTATGGACTTGCCAGAGGTGGGGACATTGCTCTGTGGCTTCCTTGTGGGTGAAACCTTTGAGCAGGACCCGGAGAGTGGCATGCAAGCACTGCCGAAGTCCGAACTACCTAATGTGATTCCAGTCTCTTCACGAGTTAACAGAAATTACTGTAAAAGGTCTAATGGGAGCGCCGGTGCTCCTGTGCCCTACGTTTTCTTTCTGATGCAACTGCTACAGTTTTTTAAATATATGAGGTCCTCTCTAATCCTGCATTACTTGCAAAACTTATGTCAGTCATGGCGATTTGGTGTTCTTGGGTTATTCATAATATAGAAAGCTATTTTTATATATAACCCTGTGTGGAGTCTCTTTTGTGGTGTACTCATTGTGTTACTGTGTGTTTGTGTGAAGCGTGGTGGCATGCTTCGTCATTGGGGTTCCTCTCAATCCTCTACGGATTGACGCATGCTGCGACTTGCCTACTATGTAGGAGCACCTACCTGATATTGAAATACCCCAAATAATGTTGGTCAGTGCTGACGGGAGCGTTTAAGCAGAGCGAGTTGTTACTCACAACACTTTCAATATCAGTTAAATCGGACCTAGTATTTACTCGCAAAGCTGGTGACTATTGAATTCCCTGTACTCTAAGCACCAACAGTGCAGTAGTGTAAGACTCATGATAATTTCTTTTTAACCACTAGTTGTGATGAAGTGCCACCAGACCCGTTAGGGTCTACCTTAGGCAAGAAACATGTCGACCTTACACACCACACACGCCCATTTGGATCATTGTACCTGGCTAGGTCGTCTTTGTTTTTAGTAAGATTAGTGAGCCCTAGGAATAAAATGTAGGCGATAAGGTCTCCCTGAACCTTTTTTAATACCACACTACACTACTTATTCCACATACCCACATGCACCAAACGTCTTCATAAAATAGATCAGCGCCAAGAGCTCCTTCGTGGGTGCCCGTCGGGCATTGCAGTGACATCCTTCAGGGTGTGTGAGATCACTTTTTCACAGACATGAATACTCTCACTTATACTTAGGAACTGCATACCCTTCAGTTATATCTAGCAATATATATTTCTAATAAAATAGTGGGTGGGTCTTTCCCATCCTAACATCAGGCCTCACCCTCACCCCAAATACCTTCTGCTCCCCTGAACACTAAAGCTTCCCATCCTAATGGCAAGCAAGAAGGCATTTGAGTTTTTTGGGTGTCTATTTTACAAGTGAACCAGGAGAGTGTGGCTAACTCTCATTATTGTCCCACTTGTAGTGGTGAACTGCTACACTTTTTGGGCTTGGGTAGGCTGCCACCTAGAAAAACCTACCAGATCCAGACAGTTCTAAAAACTATACATCTAAGTGAGTCCAGCATAGTGTGCTTCAGATGCATCCCACACCATGTTCTTACCCCAGTGCCCTGTAAATCTCACATATTGACTGAAAATACATATTTTCGTCACAATCCTGTAAGGAAAACTTATGGAATCTGCAAGGAGCCACCAATTTCCTACCAAACAGCTTACCCCCAAGTCTCCCAATAAAAATGGTACCTCACTTGTGTGGGTGTGATAAGAGATCTTGATACAAAAGTCTCTAAAGTGCTACGTGGAGGGATCAGCAATAAGGGTAGTTGTGAGATTTGGGGCGATGCTCGCCCGCCACTCATGGAAACCTACCAACCTCAGACATTTTTGGAAAGTAGATAACCAGAAAATTTGATGGTGGTGTGCCTTGTGTGAATTCCACGTGTTTTTCTTACCCACAATGCCCTGCAAACCTCAAACATTGCCTGAAACCTCTAATTTTCTGTACATTTCTGTGATAAAAACTTCCGGAATTCACAGGAATCCACAAAATTCCTAACACCTAACATTGCCCCACTTGTAGCGATAAAAATGTTGTGTGTTTGTGTGATTGGGCTTAGTGCCCGTGACAGGAGCGGATCAAACCGAGGTCAATAGGAGTCCCCAATCGAAGGCACCCATTGTCCTTGGCTTGATCGGTTCCTACTGCAGGCACTAGGCCCAGCCATACAAGTGGGGCAGCACTTTTAGCTGCATAAATGCGGTTATGCTGGGTGGTAGGATTCTTGTGGATTCCCAAGGATTCCATAATTTTCCATCTCAGAAATATGAGGAGAATGTGGGATTTCAGGCAAAGTTTGAGATTTGCATGGCATCGTGGGTAAAATAACCTCATGGTATCCACACAAGGAACACCACCCTCAACTCCCCAAGTTGTCTGGTTTTCAGAAATGTGCTAGTTTGCTAGGCTACCCTCTTTGCAATAAACAGGTTAGTTTTGAGTGGAAAAGTTGATGTATCCATGTTGCATTTTGAGCTGTTTCCTACTACGGGCAATAGGCCTACTCCCATCAGTGAGGTACCATTTTAATCAGAAGACTTGGGGAAATCCTGAGTGGAATAAAGTTTGTGGCTCCTCTCAGATTCCAGAACTTTCTATTTTAGAAATGTGAGGACAATTAGATTTTTTAGACAGATTTTGAGGTTTACAAGGCTTTCTGGGTAACTGAACCAGGTGAAAGGCACACAAATCACCCCATCCTGGATTCCCCTAGGTGTCTAATTTAAAGAAATGTACAGGTTTGCAAGGTTTATATGGGTGCCAAACAAAATCCACAGCTAGGCACACTGCCAAAAAGGGTCAGTTTTCAGTGGAAAAGGTGTTGTGGGGGGGAGGAGCCAAGCTCGCGTCCGCGATGGCCGCGTTTTAGCTCGGCTCCGTTCGCTTTCCTGCCTGGAACGTCTATCCTGTGTCTTATCCTGCCCCGGGAAGTATTCTTTGGTAGACTATGGAACTACGACATTTCGCTGGCACTTACCGTCTGATCCGCCTGTTCCTAGGTGCCGCGGATCCTGAGCTGCGCCCTTGTTTGCTTCGGGGCCTCCGGAGCGGGCGGGCCTGAAACTCCTCGGCGGCGCCCGGGCGGGACGGAGCGCTATAGCCGACCGTTGGTGGTGGTGTGGGCTCGGTCGGAGAGGCCGATGTGCAATTAGACCGGTGACGGCTCTCCGGGCCTGACCGGCGATCCTGCGGCCTGGTGTTGAGGCGCTGCCTTCCATGGATGGGGGTTGACCGTGTATGTGGCTCGTCTCCCCTTTGTTCTCCGGTCCGGCCATCTTGAGTCCCTCCGCCCGGACTCGGAGAACGGAGCCGGTGGCGTGGGGGAGCCGGCGACCCTCCTTATCCTGGGGGCCCGCCTTCCTGCCCTGGGGGTGCCTCTGCTTGTGGTCGGCTGTATCCTGTGTGACCCCGCTTGTGGCCGTACGAGGGTTGGAGATTGCCGCGGCCCCGCCGGGCTTCCAAGATGGCGGCCGGCTCCCTGTCTCTCAGCCTGGCCGAGACTGGCGACGCTGGTCCGCCGCATGGCACGTTTGCTGAATACCGTAAAGGTGAGCCTACGCTTGGCGACATTCTCACCGTCTTGCGCTCCTGGAGTCCTTCTATGACCGCACCTATCGTTGGACTGGATGAGGATCATTTTGCCGGGCCTGCTGGGCCCCCCCGGTGTGTGCGGCTCCATCGCTGCTGTGTGCTGCTGGGACTTTCCTGGAGGTCGTGGACCCGGCGGCTGCCGCTTGTTTGGGTGTACGGATACCCGCTGCTCTCAATCATCATGTGATTTCCCCTGTGCTGGGGGTCCGCCGGCCGGGTCCCGTCCGGACCGGTCTCGTTGGATCTCCCATTCCTTTTTTGCCTCGAATGGCCGAACGAAGATCCTGTGGTTGCTCCGCCAAGACGGCTTTCCTCCTATTGTCGGCGGAACTGTGCCTGCAATGCTTGCGGTGGTGGCCGTCTCTTCCTGTTCATCTGGGTCGAAATCGATATGACTTGTGTGGATCGACGATTGGACTCCCTGCTATTCGCCTCTGGTTCCTCATGATCTGGTTCCTGGTGCGTTGTATGCCTACGGCTTTGGATAGACGCGGACAGGGTTGAGATGGACTTGCCTCGGTGGACTATTATTTTGCGGTAATGTCGGATGATCCGTTTGTGACTGTATGACTATGTTCGATTCTCCTTCATGTTCCTGAAGCTTATCCTTGTAATTATTATCTTCCCGTGGGCACGGAGTATGTTCGGACGGGGGGGTGGGAGCTGATGGTTTTGATTATGTGGCTCCTCTCCCGTCGTTGTTTCCCTATTTCCCCTTCTTCTTTTTGTCTTTGTTGTTCTTTCTTTACTTTTAACTCTTCTATATTTCGGGTTTCTGGTTAGGGCGACAGGCACGCTGCTGGGGGGGTAGGCCATAGCCTTCTGCAGGGGTGCAGGGTGGGGTGTGCGGGGTGGGGGTGGGTCTGTCATTTTGTTTTTCCCCCCTTCTTTTTTTCCTTTTTTGGTTCTATGGCTCTTATGTATCCACTTTTTTCGGGACGCGGTGTCTGCATCTGGGCCCCCTGGGGTGTTTTTGCTAGCATGGGCCTTCTGGTCTCCCCGCCGTCACGGTTTACTATGCATCTATTACTCCTGTTACCATGGGTTCCCTGTGCCGGTCTATTTTTGAGTGCTTTGTTAGCCATGGGGCGCATGCTGTGATGCCGCGTTCTTTCTTCCCCCCCCTTTTTTTCCCGATGTCCTTCCCTTTTTCCCCCTCCCCTTTTTCTTTTCTTCTCTCCCCTGGGTTGTTGTAGCGGAGGGCTCTTGTTTTGCAAGCCTATTTTCCGTTCTGTGTATCATTGTGTGTTCTCGTAGTGGTGGGTGGGCGCAGGGCAGCGGTTGCAATTGCTTATTAATGTGGGACTCACGTTCTGCCTTTGCTAAAATGTAACTGTTCTTTTTGAATTTTCCTGTGTTCTGTATTACTGCTTGCTCGCGGCCCGCCACGGCCCTCTGGACCTTAATGATTGCCATTATTCTGCTATACCCCTTCTTCTATTATAAAATCAACCTTCTTTCATCCTGCTCGTGGTGGTTGCTCTGTGGCTTCTCGCCTTTGATTCCCGTTTGGATTACTGTGGTACCCTGCTGGAGCTTCTGTCCTGACCAATGTGCTTCTATAATTGTGGTGGCCGGCCCGATGGGTTGTAGGCCCGTATTTGTGAGCAATTTCTGCACAATAAAGGTTTTCAAAAAAAAAAAAAAAAAGAAAAGGTGTTGTGTCCATATTGAGTTTTGGGCAATTTACCGTCGTAGACAGTAGGCCGAATCACACATTTGAGGTATCATTTTTATTAGAAGACATGGTGGAATGCTGGGTGGAAGGACATTTGTGGCTACTTTCAGATTCCAGAACTTTCCAACGAAGAAATATGAGGAACATGAGTTTTTTAAATCAACATTTGTGGCATGCAAAGGATTCTGGGTAAAACAACCTGGTGAGAGCCGCACAAGTCACTCCATCCTGGATTCTCTTAGGTCTCTAGTTTTCAAAAAAGTACAGGTTTATTAGGCTTCCCTAGGTGCCAACTGAACTAGGGGCCAAAATCCACAGCTAGCCAAGGGTCAGTTTTGAGTGGAAAATGTGACGTATCCATGTTACACTTTGGCAGTTTCCTGTTGCAGGCACTAGGTCAACCCACAAAATGTGAGGACATATGGAAGCATAGAATAGTAGAAGTTTTCTTTTTACCAGTTGGATTTCTCTGCATTTGTGCCTTCCAAATTTAAGCCAGTGTCTAAGAAAGAAAATATTTTGAAGGATACTCTCTATCTAAGTCTTATGCTAGTATGGATACCCACAAATTCAGAACTGTACAAATAACCACTGTCCTAAACTCCATATTGTGTGCTCATTTCATAAATACATAGGTTACCTTGATATCTATTTTTGACTCCAATATTTCACCATATGAATTGATCTTTACTCAGTACACAATGAAAAACCATTGTATGGCACAACTCAATTGATGGCTCTGGGCACCTCAGGTTCTTGCAGAACCTACATATCCTATGTATCCCCACAACCAAAAGGATCAAGCAAATATAATGGTACGTTGCTTTAGTAAATCCCGACAAAAGTTTGCAAAGAAAACATTGTCACAAATGGCAGTTTTTTCCTACTCATTTTAAATATTTCTTTATTTCAGTAGTTAGATACTTTGAGAAAACCTTGCGGGATCTACACATATGACATCTAGCTGAATTCAGAATTTCTTCTACATTTCAGATATATATAGCTTTTCTGGATCATCAATGAGTTTCACACTGGTTTCCATCACAAACTGGAAGTAAGTTAGGACACAAAAAATAGGAAAAACAGTCTACCTCAGAAAAATGCTCAAACTGTGGTAAATAATTAGCTTTTTGATTCAGCTCTGCATGTTCATGAAAGCTGGGAAGATGGTAACTTTACCACATCAAAACATTTGTTGATGCCATTGTTATATAAAAAAACTGTCATTTTTATCCAGACCAATTTTTTCCCCAAAACTCAAAATGTAGCAATATTTTGCCTATTTTCTCCGTCCCCTCCAGGAGAATCCACAAACCCTGTATACTTTTAGAATCCCCAGTATTTTAAAAGGGCGCACATTTAGCATGGATACCTTATGTGGCCTCAGCCTTGGGGGGAGGGAGTCCCAGTAGTAAAGGGTTTAAAGCTATGAAATACAACATTCAAAATTCAAATGCATGGAATTAGCCTGCACCGCTGGGAAATTCCACGCATGTCCAAGGGGTTAATGCAAGCCTGTAGTAGAGATATGAAAGAGATAAAGAGATTTTACAATACACTTATTAAAGCTATTGTAGTCTATTATGAAGCAAATGTGCTGCGATCACTAGGCAGATAAAAATAACCAAAATACATAGCATTACTATCAGGCTGTATAAAGTAAACATCCCGACCATAGCAAATAAGTTATCTGTCTAAGCCTACCCTTACTGTGTGAGCACGGGATATATAAGTGATCTCTGAGATTGGCAACATACCCAATACCTGATGTTTAGTTATGTGGTCAGCATTATGAGTGTAAACTCAGTTTACACATGCCTGCATGTCAGGTTCTGCATGCTTTGTTACAGAACAGTCTTCTCTACCAGAATTCTCCTCTCTGCCCTCACATGGCGAGACACATTATATATAATAAGAACTACTCTGTTAGAAAGCTGAAGCTGTGTTACAGTGCTGTGTCTAAAACGTTAGGAGCTGCTGCTGAACAGACAAAGAAAACAGTACACCATGTTGTTATGATTTATAGGCAAGTCCTAAAGGCAATTTATCTTATGGACCTGTGAACATCTATGGATTGCCAAAGATCGTTCCACACACCTCTCTAATCTTAGAGATTATTATCATGTTCCAGTCTCTTGCCAAGCTAAAAAGTAGCCATTTCTCTGATAGACACACAACACAGGACGTACATTCACTAGAAGGACAACATTAGAAAAAATGTGTGAATAGCTAGAAGCGGGTGCTTCCCCTGCGAGCCTTATAGTCAGAATCGAACCACGCATTTTTCTGGACGATAAACAATTCCGACGTGATTGGAGTTATATCGCCAATAAGTGTACCAGAGATTGGTTAATCCTCATAATCAGTACAGCCCAGTGTCTAAGCGAAGAGGTGTTGAAAGAAATTGCTGAATTAGAAGAAACCATTAATTGTGCTAGTAGTTTTGCTGATGCCAAGGAACAGCTGGAAAAGATCAAAATAGATCTGGAAGAATATAAACAATACATGGTGACACAGAAAATTAGAGGGCTGCAACGTAACCTTCAACGCTACACACACGAGTGGGCCTTCCCTTACATTAACGACTCATATTATCAGCCAGCCCAAGAACAACAACCACACACTGGGGGCAGCAGGAGTGGCAGAGGAGCCCGGTTCCAACAGCACAAAAGAACACCTGCAAATTGGTTGTTTGCTAACACGTCAAGTGAAGAAGATCCTGAACCAGGACCTAGCACGAATAGAGTGAGAATCAATCAAGCAGAACTATCGAACACCGATTTAAGTACATTGTTGAGGAATTTTTTAGAACAGGGCCAAGCATCCAACAAAGGCCCGGGATTCCAACAACAACAAGGAAGAGGGAGAGGACGGGGCAATCGACCTCAACCACAATGGCAAACCTCCTCACCACGAATGACGCGGAGCAGAGGGAAGAAACCAATGTGAAGAGCATTGTAGTCAATCTATCTAATCACCTACTGACACCCGAGGAAGAGAAGGTGTTAAATAAGGGATTAGGTTTTGTGCCGACACCTAACCATGATGCTTTCAAATGTCGAACCGAGTTCCCATGAGACGATGCGGAGAATCAAACTGAAGAAATTCTTCTTGAAACAACCGGCTGAACAGTGTACAGGTTTTAACTCCAACTTATGAAAACCCTCCACCTTTTGTCCTCCTAACTCAATGATCGGCCCAGAAGTCGCAGTGTTTGAGGCAAAGGTCTTAGAAGAGATTGGAACCATAGAAAATAAGAACAAAACTATGGGGTTCAAGAATATGACGAAAGAGAACTGGGAAGCCATCAAGTCCCTTCAGAATAACGACAAGATTACTATAAAGAGCGGCGACAAGGGCGGCGCTATTGCGATCCTAAATACGGCCGATTATGAAGCGGAGGTTCGTAAACTTCTGGATGTGAGAACCAATTATCAACCCCTTGCCAGAGACCCCACACCGGAACTGAAGGAGATCATTACGCAGCTTGTCGGGACTGCGAAGGAAAAGAAATGGATAAGTGTGAAAGAGGCGGAGTTCCTCATTAACACCACCCCGAGGACTCCGGCCTTTTACATTCTACCGAAAATACATAAGCCTGCCAGGCCTCCCCCTGGCAGGCCAATTGTTTCGGATATCCAATCCATCCTGGAACCCCTTTCCCAATTCGCGGACTACTATCTCCGCGAATCGGTGATAACCCAAAACTCTTACGTGAAGGACACCACAGACATTCTGAATGTCCTGGACTCCATGTCCTATGACCCGGACACTGAATATATCGTAACTATCGACATCGAGTCTCTATACTCGTGTATTCCTCAGGAGGCGGCCCTGGTGGCAATAGCTAAAGCATTGAGAAAACAGGAATGGTTCTACGATGCGCCACAGAGCTTCATCCTACAATGCGTCGAATTGGCGCTGACAAGAAACTTCTTCTGCTATAAAAATGACCTCTTCCTTCAAGTGACGGGAACATCAATGGGTGCCACAATGGCGCCGAGCGTGGCATGCATCTATGTGGGACAGTTTGAGGAGCACGTCATCGAGGCTGATAACAATCCCTATAAAGACCATCTACGCCTGTGGAGACGTTACATCGATGACGTGCTCCTCATCTGGTCAGGAGAAGAAGATCTGCTCCTGCAGTTCCTTGCCTGGTTAAACACTCAAGATATGAGCCTACGCTTCACGTGGAAATACCATCATACAAGTGCAGTCTACCTTGACTTGGATATTGAGGCCTCCGAAGGAAAGTTTGCCACCAGCGTACATCAAAAACCTACTGATAGGAACTCATTATTGACCTACCAATCATACCACCCGAGGGCCCTCAGGGACAATCTCCCAGTGGGCCAATTCATGCGATACAGGAGGAACTGTTCATCCACTGAAGTCTTTAAAGAACAAGCCAAGGACCTGAGTAGTAGGTTAAAAGCACGGGATTATCCATGCAAAGTAATCCGCCAGGCAAACAAGAGGGCCTTAAACACACCCCGGACAGCCCTCTTACAATCTCAAAGGAAAGAAAAATCAGAATGTTTGCCAGTGGTCATGACTTTTGACCCGATGGCTTCAAAGATCCGCCAAGCCATCAGAAAGCATTGGTCAATCCTTACCACGCAGGACCACAAGATGCCTCCGCCGCGCTTCGCCTTCCGAAGGGCCCACAACCTGAAAGACTGACTGGTCCATACAAGGATGATAGAGAAAACGCAAACTGAAACAACCACTGTACCGAATGGACATTACCCCTGCGGGAATTGTTCGGTATGTCCACTCACGAACAAAAGTACTACAGTTGTGCTAAAGTCGGGAAAGATATGGACACTGAATCACTTCAGCAATTGTAATACTACTAATGTAGTATACAGGCTGAAATGTGAATGTGGGCTTGAGTACATTGGACTGACAACTCGCAAGATCAAGCTCCGCATCCAAGAGCACTTGAGTACAATTCGACAGGGCAAACTTACGACCAAGTTGGTGCAGCATTGCCACCGTAATAAGCACTCCTTCACTTGGGTGGTGTTGGAAAGAGTGGTAGGCGATGTACAATCCATGGAAAGACGCCTGGTAACAAAAGAAGCACGCTGGATATACCAGGAACGAAGCGAGCAGCAAGGATTAAATGAACTTCTGGAATGGAATAAACTACGCTGAAACACTTTTCTAGATGTTCCAGGGCTCAGCAACCTAATGTCATATAGATAATCTAAGGTGTTCACTGTTCAAAGTTCCAACTCTCTAATCCCCCCTTTTCTGCGTTTAAACTATACCACATGAATTAACACACCTGAATACACATTGAACTTCCACCTCCATAGGTTTAGAGTTCCAAATATACACGCAGTAGCGTAAAAATGATCTAGACTGACAAACTTTAATTGGTCATGAAAATCTATAAAAGTGTCGAGCACCCAGTGACCATATCTATGATCGGTATGACTATAATATACAAGGGGTTGTGTAATTTGAAATTATGCATTAAGAAGTAAAGAACCCCGTTATGAAATAAAAACACGTGCACTCGGTGTAGCATACTCTCTTAATACAATATTGAAACGAGCAAGAATGCCTGTAGTGTAATTAGAGAACTCTTGATAAGACCGTTCCAAGATGGCCGCAGACCTAACGAAGTGCTGCCGGTTAGGAAAAGGAGCGTCAGCAGTTGGTCCTGTCATTTTATTGTATTTCTAGAACACGGACCACTGAAAAATTAAATACTAGAGAAACGAGATGTAAGTATTGAAGCATAATGTGAACCGAATGTCATGGATACCACGTGACGATATCGACCAATCAGAGCTGAGCAAGGGTGACGTCCAGGAAGTAAATAGTTTCCACACCACTAAATCGGCGTTCCGGTGCCGAGAAGACGCCGAACGAGTATTCTCCACGGGTAAACACCGCGAACTCGGCAGGGGTCATAGAAGACAACTCTGGTGAGACTAGAAATTCCGCTGCTAATCAACGCCCGTTTGGCGTTCCCTTTCCTTTCTTCCCCAGATAAAAGTATTGAAGGGAGATAAGACTATACTCACCGATCGGGGGTTAGTACTTGATTTTAGAAAGTGGTTAACGTGAGCGGTATGAAAGAAAAATTGGCCATTTAGGTAATTATTGTCCATTACGGTGTAATTCAGAATATGTGCGCTGTGCTAACTACACGGTGGAACTACAGGCAGCCCTTTATATGTATATACATGTCTGTCTTGATTTACAGCACGCCAAACACAGCACTGTTGGCAGTGGCAGCTCTATACTATTTGCCCTGAAGAAATTGCCTGATAAAGACCAAGGCAATGAAACATGTCGGCTGTGAGCAGAGTGCGAATCGATAGGTAGTATTCGCATCTCTCCTTTTTATGTATATGTGTTTACTGTTTGCAACAAGAGAATGTGAGTAAAAGGTTTCTGTATCTTGTTTGCACAGTAGTACTTACGTTATATGTTGAATGTTGTTAGTCCTTGTCACATATAAGTTCTGCGTACACTGCACCATTCACTGTCTCTTTTCCTTTGGGTTTTGGACACGTTTACGTTAAGCTAGATGACACCGATGATGAGAACAGGGCCATCCTGGTGAGTACCAACCAGGGGTCCCATTGGTGGTGCGCCCGTGAGGTGTCTTCTAGCTATTCACACATTTTTTCTAATGTTGTCCTTCTAGTGAATGTACGTCCTGTGTTGTGTGTCTATCAGAGAAATGGCTACTTTTTAGCTTGGCAAGAGACTGGAACATGATAATAATCTCTAAGATTAGAGAGGTGTGTGGAACGATCTTTGGCAATCCATAGATGTTCACAGGTCCATAAGATAAATTGCCTTTAGGACTAGGTCTTTTTGTGATTATTGAATGACTGAGTGGAGGGCGACCTAGTCCTGTACTTCCCTCTTTACTCCTAGTATATGCATATGATTTATATGCAACCTTGTACAAAATGCGCACTGAATCGCAAGAAAAATCACTGAATATCAAACACGTACAGCATATTCCGAAAATAATGCACAACAAAAAATGTAGTATTTGTGGCTGTGCAGAGCAGAAGCAGCCTAAAACATCTAAAATACAAAACTAAGGGAGAACCAAAGTGGGCCCAGAAGGGAACTCACTACACATGTAGGTACCAAGGGAGTTGTCTCACTCCAATTCATCGTGATCACTTGCTTTGACAAGGCGAGGGTCAGTTCAATGAACTTGCTTCTGCCATTATCCATCTTGGGACTTGGCATAAATATCGGCAATCATGATTTCAGGGTGTTTACATTATATAAGTAAGGTAGTCACAGACGTTGGTCCAGAATGCCTTCAGTAGAGAGCATTGCTGCATCTTGTGGTAAAAGTCTGCATTGTTGGAATAACACCTGGTGCATTTATGGGCTGCAGTGCCGAATATCCTGTGCAGCGGTATTGGGGTCAAGTGTGTGCGATGGACATAATTAAACTGCACCAGCTGCAGGCTCAGGTTTATATAAGGTCTATGGATGACTCTCCTAATACGGTGCCAATCTTTATCCTATAAATCAGTCTGTAAATCTTGGCTCCATCGGTGCCCGAGGTCAGGTAGTGCCAGCCCCACATCCTGACCCACTGCCCTGCATACACTTGTAATCCTGTGCCTCGTGAAGTTCCATGTCGGCAGCGTATGCAAGGAAGGGTCAGTGGCAGGTTCCACTCCAGAGCCATCCCAAACATTTTTTATCGTTCCAAAGCACTGCATGTGTCAGAAACTGTCCTGACAGAAGGGTATTCCTCTCACGAACCTCATCAAAAGTGACAGTGACCCTTTCCATAAACATCTACCTGAAGGTTGTGATGGAGCCTGCCTCTACTGTCATTTGTGAGCCATCATTCTTATCTTTGCAAAGTCAGGCTGACAGCAGATGGGAAAATCTGGAAAAAACGCTGTTGCACAGAGCAAGAGGTGACGGTAACGCAACGAGCACTGTCTTGTCACCCAGAGCAGAAGTGCACACCAGAAGGAGCTGTCCCCAAGGCATCCCCAAGTACCCGAGAGTGATTCACCCTAGACCAGAAGTACTTTGCCTCAGGCATTATCTCCGGGACAATCTAAATCATAAGCGATTGTACTTGCACTACTAGATATTATAGCTTATAGTCCAGCACCCCCAGAAAAAACAACTTCCCCGGCATACCACGGCCACCTGGTATCTACTCGCTACTCATGTCAGAAAGCCATTGTTGGACTTGTCCCTTTTTGCAGGGTCCTCCAGGGTAAAGTGCGTTTTCTCTCTGTGATAAATATGGTAAATATGTGTCTACACCTGTTTGGCATATTTAATTTTCCTGTCAGTCCCTTGTAAAGTGCTATCTCATATACCCGGGGCTGGTGAATTAAATGCTAATGGTGGGCTTGCAGCGCTGATTGTGCCACCCACCAAAGTAGCCTTTCAAACCTATCCCAGGCCTCTGCCATTGCAGAGCCTGTGCGCGCAGTGTTACTGCCGCTGTGACATGGCACCTAAAGTGTGTGCCACGTCCGTGACCCCCCTTTTACTACATGTCAGTCACCCTTAAGGTAGGCCTTAGCTAGCCCTATGGGCAGGGTGTTTTGTAGGTAAAAGGTAGGACATGTACCTTAAGTGTGTGACATGTCCTGGTAGTGACTAACCTCCATTTTTGTTTCTCACTGCTGTGAGGCTGCCCTCTCATCGGAATGCATTGGGCATTCCCTGATAAGTGTTTCAGTGGTAATTCCTGATATGAGAGGAGCAGCATGGTCAAGTCTCGTATGGTTGGAATAACAATAATAAATGCTGTGTAATGGTGTGCGCAGATTTATTAACACTATTTTAGAAATGCCACTTCTAAAAGTTGGTATTCCTGTGTGCTATGTGTCTGCCTGCCTGATGTGGATTGCATGTCTGGCTTTGGAGTGTCAGAGACTGGTGAGGTGTGTGTGGCTCCAGGGAGGGCAGGGTGAGTCAGCCTGAACAAGGGATCTGCATTTGAAGTATCGGGAGGAGTAGTGCCCTGACCCTGAATAGGTCTGTGCCTGCCTGGGTGAATGCTGGCTCCGCCTCCTGTGGTGTGTCTGATCACCAAGCCCCCACCTGACAAAGGGGAAGAGGAGCCTTGTCGACAAAGTGCTCCAAAAACCCCCGGAACCAGTTCAGGCAGGTTCCCCCAAGCCCTGTGCCAAGGGCAGACTAATGAAATGTACTATATATATATTGGGGCTGTGCCCCCATGTAAAGGGTGGGCTTCTTGGTGACTAGGGGGCTTGCTGCTGCTGGGCTCCAGGAGGAACCGCCATGAGGGACTGCCTCCCTGCTGGGGGCCCTGTGAGCTGGCCTGCCTGGGCCCATCTGTGCCCCTCTACATTTCTGGCTGCTAGCACCTTGTGGGCACTATATTCTTACAAACAATCAAAAAGGGAGAGTACCGGTCAAACCGTATAGAGACAGAAAACCTAGAGAGGAATATCTATGTGAAGTCTAGAGTAGTACAAATTCAGCCAAACCACACTGAGATGAATCCCATCAGCCCACCACACTGGCGGAGCATCGTCATCTGGGAATAGTTTCAGTGAATCCAGTGCAGTCCACCCCTAACTCGGGGGACCTCTACAGCACTGATCTCTAGACTGATGATCGGTTCAAACCAATTGTGATCTTACTCAGTGGTGCTGAAGAATTTGCAGTGCAAAAGAAAAATGTGAAAATTAAAAATGATTACTGGGACCCATGAAGAATTTTTAATAAATGCAATCCTAGTGTCAAGATTAAAAACAATAACCTTCTCCAAGGTTAAAGTGGCCAGGGAAATACAGACTAAGAAAGAATACAGCTGGTCTTTGCTAGTATCCTCCGCAGGGCTGTACAGGGCTCAGTAGCATTCCAATAACACAATAATGATGTCTGCCTGCTTATGTACGCGGTGTCCCTCAGGAATGGTGGATTGCAGAAATTGTTGACCTACAATGCTCTGCCTTCAGATACAAATAAGCACTCTTTTGTCCTGGCCCCACTCCAAGTGTCTCTGCAACGAGTATGCATGAAAATCATTTTGAGCCAACCTAATGCTCAGATCAGTGTAGTTTTATTGTTTTGGAATTAGGGTGTAGCGCGCCTCCACATTCAAAATTGGTTGTTGTTCCAAAAGGCTCAGATCTTGCTCTGTCCAGTCCAGTTGAGTACGCAGAGCATAACGGACCCCAAAAGAAGTCTTAATACATATCCCCTGCATATTGCACCTTAAAAGCATTCCAAAGGTCAGAAGGCTGAACCTGCAATGACTTCTAAGTAGTGTTTTATCTTGTTGCCTAGAGTGATTCGTATGACAGGATTTAACCTCAAAGACAATGTTATATAGCAACAGTTGGCTAACCTCCTCCTTAAATCGATTTAACTTCGAAGAAGTTTTGTCTTTACCAACAGGTCATTCTGTCTTCACAAACCTAGTTATAATTGAGAATAGTCTTAAATGAAACGGATAAGAGTGATTTCAGCAATCGATTGCAAGCCTGACCCATTATGTCCACTCTCCAGTACATCCATGAGAAGTTCTTCTTAAGACTAAAGCTAAAACTAATCTTACACCACTTTGGGAGGTATCACTGGAAGGCCAAAGCTCCTTCATCGGTCACGAAAGTCATTGACAGAGATTGTAGATTATTATGCTTGACACTTTTGGCGTGGTATTACCCCAGATATTTTTCCTTCACACCCAGCTTTTGCTGAACCTGTTTTTGTTGGCAATAGGACTCTCTGCACTTCACCCCTGCTAACCAGAGATAAAGTGCTTGTGCTGTCTCCCTCTCAAACAGGGTAAAATTAGTATACACGTATTTGGCACATTTAATTTACTTATAAAGTCTCTGATATTTGGTGCTACATGTACATGTAAATTAAATACTACCAGCGGGCTGTAGCACTCACTGTGAACACATACACTGGAAAACATGTCTCAGGGCTGCCATTGTAGCCTGTAGTGCAATTCTAAACTGCCTTTTGCCACGCACTGAGCTACCTTTTTAATACTTATAAGTAGGGGTGGGCAGGGTATTCAAAAATGTGTTGAAAACTTTGGTTTTATCATTCAAGTCTGCCTGTTCCTGAAAACAGGGAAGATGGTGATTTTAACAACACAAATCCTTCACTGATTTCCTTTGCAAGAAAAATCCCCAGACACTTTCTTCTGCAGCTCTAATTTCCCAGTTTTCCAAACAAATCCAAAATTAAGCTGTATATTGGATAATTTCTTGTTCCCAGGCATGGGGAATGTTGGAAAAAAGGACACACTTTCGGCGTGGATACCTTATGTGGACAAAATGTTATGGAGGCCTAAGCACAAACTATCCCAAATAGCCATAACAAGAGGCTTAGCACAGAGGGGGAAAAGGCCTAGCAATGAAGGGGTTAATAGGTGATAATTTTAGTTGGGGAGCAGATAGAGAAATAGTTCTTCCACTCATTTGAATTGTATTTTGAAATCCTCTCTAATGGAGAAGTCAGATTTTAAGTTACTATTCTTAGAATGCCACGTTAAAAAGTTGCCATTTTTACCTGCCTATACCAAATGTGTCTTTTGACAGTGTCCAGACTCATATTCCTGTAATAGCTCTCCTGCGGTGTGATATGTATACCTTCCAGCCTAACAAAATAAAATAAAAACTTTGGGTATTGGAAAGGGTGTGCCTCTCCTGAGAAGGATCACCTTGGGGGGTTGTACTCACCCTTCCTGGGCTTCAAAAATTAGCCTGAGGGCTGTGGCACTCCCCTTCTGGACTTCTGATGCTGTCTGTCCTTCCACTGGCAAATGCAGCTGGCACCTGGACCTGCATGCCCTTGGTAATTCTAAACAATTTGAAACCAGTCTCAGAGAAAGGGGAAGAAGAGGCCAGAACCAGTTTAGGGGTAGACAAAGAGAGGGACCCCTCACACTGTCTGGCAGTGGGTATAAATGTGGCACCCACAGACACTCTCATCAGAACACGCCTGGACCTGCAGAAGATTCAGAAGATGGAGTGCCATGCTGTCTGTGAAAGGATGGCTGGAACACCTGGCTTTGAACTAAGGATCCCGAGAATTGGATCCAAAGTCAGTTGACTGACCTCCTGTTTGGGATATGGGGACACAACAAGTTTCTAGTGGTCTTCGCTGCAACTGCTCTGCTGACCACCACCAACTGGACCTACCTGATCCCTGCTGTTTACTTCTGCTGGAATGAGTCTTTATACCCAAGAGGTGCCCCACCAGGTATTTCACTCTTGGCTGGCATCAGAGTGTACTCCTGCTACTTCCAAACTACAAAGATTGAAATACAGTTGGAAAAACAGACGTTTTGAGCCCTTCATGACCAAAGTTTGAGTACTGCATAAATACCTTACACATTGCCTCTAACTCTGACTATGTATATACCAACCTACCAGAGGGTTAAGCACAGTTTTATTTAGTTACTTTTGTGGTTCACCCTAACAAGGATTGCGGGGCTCACACTCCTCTCAACTAATAACCCAATATCTTACACAAATTATGAGAGCATCACAGAGTCCATTTTACATATTTTATGTGCATGCCAATTTTTAAACTCTTTCAAAAGCCTGCCTTTTAGCACTAGGAATGTCGCTTGTTGTTAAATGCTAGTTGCATGCTTTAGGATTTGTGAACTTAATTTTCTTAAATCAAAAATAAAATACCTTCAATGCACAAAGAGATTGAAGACAGGAATGTAGGAAAATGCAAGACTCATTTCAGCAGCCTTCCATATAAAGAGCAAAGGCTTTGTCCAATGGAGTCTGCAGTGGTAGCATCAGGATTGGGTCCAGGACATGGTAGTAAACTATTCTTTGTGATCAATGGCAACTGATGAGAACCAAAAACCATTAGTAGTGGTTTTGGATGAACAGGAATGGCAAAGCCCAGGGTAAATAAAAAGTCTTCTCACCGTGCATGTGTATTCAATGGTATGAGACTGGATGAAAGCATAGCAAAAACGCTGTACGAAATGATTACTAAATAGATTGATGGACCTAAAAAACATAATTTGTAGGTGAAAAGTTAAGAACTAGTGACTGTGTTCATAATGACCTGGAGTGACCACTGCTGTGCTCAGGGATCTCATCTAAGTTGTGGTATGCAGAGGCTGCTAGGTAGGGATGATGTTTGAGGATAGTGAACTTTGTGGTGTATTGGTCTTTAGTAACTTCAGGAATCTGATGGCAGTGGTTTGAGTGATATCGATATCTGAATTTAATAGTGATGGCATTGATAAGGTCACTGGCAATGACATTTTGATGTTATTTTTAAAGTGATGTACAAGGTGTCAGGAATCATCATAGGCCTTCCTTCGACTCATACTCCATTTTGCACATTGGTAACAGTAGCTGAAACTTCAGGTGCGAGCTGCTTCAGGTCTGCACTGGGTAACTCCTATTACCAAGTGAAGACATTAAGTACATAGGGGCTAGCTGTAGGTAAATAGGTTTTACCGATTCTAAAATACCGAATTTTACCGATTCTGTATTTTAGAATCGGTAAATCCTATGTAGGTAATTAATCGGTAAAAAATACCGAATCGTTAAGATTCGGTATTTACCGAATCGGTAATTACCGATTCGGTATTTGCCATTCATTCCTATGGGCCTGGAGGCCCATAGGAACGAATGTCAATTACCGAATCGGTAATTACCGATTCGGTAAATACCGAAAAATTCAAGGTTGGCGGGTTGTCTCTTTGACACCCTGTTGCATCCCTGATTAGTGCTGGTGTGCACATGTGGCATACATACATGCCCTAAGGGCATGTATGTCTGTCACATGGCACAGGTGTAAATGCACATGTTACCTTTAGGGGCTATAAGGACCTGCATAATAAGAGTATAAATCTACTGTATTATGGTAATACTTAAGGATGTATGATCAACTTGTGCAATAATTTCATGTTTTAGAGATGCTCCCTGAAGAAGGGCTTTCTGTCCGAAATGCGTAGGAGCCATCTAAGCATATGTGGAATATATAATGATCTCGAAAAAGCATGCAAATTAAAATTATGTAAATTTCTGATACTCATTGAAGAAGATTGAAGTAATGAACAATTAAATACATTACTTGAAAAGCTTAAAAACCTTGTGGAGTCCATTTCTACAGGAACCTAAAGTGTGCCCAAGGGGATGCAACCAATTTAGTTTGGAAGCACAGCATTTATCTAGTATACATTGACGTCAAATGGACGGAAGACGCCACCAGTGGAGCACGTAAAACATTTACTCAAAATAGTATTAAAATTAAAACTTGAAGAAATTAATCGGCTGTGCACCAGCTATTCTAGAACTACTTAAAAGGCTGACATTGGCCATTAATTGTTCGTTGTTCTTGCCAACATAGGACCTAATTACGATGTCGGGTTGACATGACCAGTCTGAAGCTGCCAGACCTTAGGTCGGCGGTTCCAGCTCCCTGATTTGGATGCAACCTCCCATAGTGCAGTCTGAAACATCCATTCTACAATAGAAACTTGTGTGGAGGACAGAATAGGAGCTCAGCACATCATAATGCGGCGGGTGGACCGCAGGGGCAGATGTCAGTAGGACATCCTTATCTACCCTTTAGTGTGGAGAGCACATGTGAGAGAGTGGCATTTTGGTGAGATACCAAGATATTTTGTGTAATAATATTTGACCTTATTATATCTTGTGAAAGTAACATGCTGATTTTAGGTACCACATCAATCAATATATCAGTGAAATCAAGAATATTGCTTGAGCCCAAAAAATTGAAAATTGAGACTCCAGGTGTGTATTTGAAGGTTAGTGTGTGTCGTGAAAGGTCCATAATTACTAACTCTAAAACATCTCTCAGAGGGAGCATCAAAGTTCAACGTATCATGTGAGCTGCAGAGCACAGAAGAAAGAATATTGAAGGTTTTAAAAAGGGGGTAAGTATATTCCAAAATAAGATTGGTGACCTCTGCATTTGTTCTTCTCACAAGGAAAAAATGCACGCCTGTTTGCCTTTATTTGTTTTAGTTTATTTTGATAATTTGGTTGTTCCTGAATCCCTTTCCCCTGGGGTCATACATTGGTTACTTTTAAGCTAGGTTTCAATTACCATCTTGAATCTTTGGGGGAACTGATTGGTTTCAGCTGCTTCTGCGATCAAGGCAGAGAAAAGAACACGTTCCAGTGTGCTATGTCTTTACATAATGTCATGATCGATGCAAGGCATGGTTAGAGACAAGTTTGCAAAGCTACTATAGTTGACAATTTTCAACGATAGTTAAGCTTTGTGTTCTAGACACTAACCCACAATGAGCCGAGCTATGCTAGATAAAGCTGCACAGCGCTTCTAGCACAATTTCAACTGACCTGTCAGTAGAGTTTTCTCAGAGATTATCTGACTTTCAGTTTTGATTTCTCAGCGAATCCAGAAGCCTGTGCATCCATCATTCTTCCATGTATAAAAATGCACAAACCTCAGAATAGATTATAAATAATGCAATTCATACTTTGAAAGACATTTACATTCGCCTTGAACACACCGTTTGCCAATCAACTTTATCACGTTATTAACGTATGAGGAACTTGAGGTCCAAGAATGCATTTGTTGCTGCCAAAGAAGGCCTCCACGACTAATATATAAAGGAAGATTTCTCAAAGGGCTGGTTTCTCGCATTTTAAATGGTCTTGTCCCATGCTTAAAAAACCAACCTAACAACCACACATTTCCTACCTTTTCAGAAAAGCATTCAGCACACCAACAAATGAATGGGACCCCGCCCTCTCTTTCCACCAGTGTCCGGGCTCCTCAAATCAACATAATCTATCTGAGATCTAGCACCCCTGATAAAACTGATAAGAGGACTGTCTGGAGCGATGTACCATTCCTCAGCTCTTAAGACTTTGCAACTCACTCATCACTGAGTGCTCTGAAGTGCATACAGTGCGACATAGGAAGTAAAACACAAAACTCCTAAATAAGGAATTAAGATAAATAAATGTTCACACACATTTTAGCTAGCAAGCAGTAATTGCGAAGGGGATGTGTCTACCCACTGCCTGACACTGTTAGGAACAACCAGCATATGTGAAGGTGTCATAAATGAAGGTATAGTGGGCATGCTTTATATTTGTTCTGCTGGGCAGTAGCTACTTTTTTTCTCCTTATCCTGGCTTTGAATTCTCCATGCCTAAAAGGTGTATCATAAGAATGATGACATTCCTTGGCCAATTTACTTCATTATGTTGGAAATGATTATAACAGGGCAGTTTTTCTGTTTTTGGCAGCCACAAACACTTCATCACCTTAGATTTAATTGCATCGGACAATATTCAGTGAGAACATTTGGTGAATTGTGCATTACTCAGTACTACATAAACTCATGGATCGCTACTCCATCATTACTGCCTCAGTTGCTGTGCAATCAACAAGCCAGCAAATTGAGATTTCTGGGCCTAATGTTTGGCTTGTAGCCATTAGGCTGCAGAACTCTGATGCCAGTTGGGATTTGATTATAGGTATGAGGTTGCCAACTCATAACTCAGCAGAGTTGTTACTGCTCCATTCCAGAAAACACAACTAAAGCATTAGATTTAATCAAATATAAGGCATATGGCAAAGGACTAACATAAGGCTTCTTCTGAAGGGATTACAACCAGGTTAAGGCATGTTTCTGTTTTCATCCGGCTGACAATTTTACATTTCTACACAATTCCATTAAAGATACTGAACATGGTTTGCACATTTAAATGTGTATTTTTGTGCAGTTATTTATTTAATCATGTATTTTCAGAATCTAAACTTATGCTGAAGCTACTTGTATTTGAATAAATATAAAAGCTGACATACACTTATGAAAGACGCTAAAAGGAAGGAACAAGCAAAGTTGAAGTAGAAAAAAGCATTCCTAAATATGGGAGCTCTGTAGAGCTTTAAAAAACACCAAAGAAAATTAACCAAGACAGAGAAACAATTGTTGCTCTGTCTTTCCGAGCTCTGCTGTTTGCAGCCCATGCACTAACTTGTAGAAGGTTCTCGGTTAATGAATGTACTGTGCAATTTTTGGAAACAAGAAACGTATAGACCCGGTCCCATCTGTGGCCGTAGCTCAGCGCACAGCCCAGGGCCTGTGTTTTGTGTGTGTAAGATGGCTAAAGTTAGTACATATAACTCGGAATTTCTCCTAGTTAATGCATTAACTTTAGACTGAAAGAGTAGGAAACGGACAGCAGAGATTGACTCTTTCTCTTTCTGACTTCTTCTCCCTAAAGTCCATGCAATAATTCGGAGAAATTCCAAGTTCTAGCTTTGAACTTTAGAAGTTTTTAGGCACAAAAAGGAGGAGCCCAGGTCTGTGCTACATTATGCTGAATGCACTGAAAACATGAGCATATGCAGAGCATCATTTAAATGCGGTTACACACCTAACTGATGATACAAAACAGAAAATGATGCACATCTTCACGAAGCATTAATACACAACAGGAAATAGTTTAAAACACTAGAAGACACACCATGATTAAATTAACTGCACTGCTAAGAACTATTTGGGAAAAAGAGTCATCATACCAAACCTTATCAGTCAGAAATAGGCAATATACAGATATATTACTTCCATATGTTAATTTGTTTTGGATTAACACATGTAACATTCACTGACAAGTTCCCTAACATACAGAATATGCAAAGAATTGTCTAAGAACACACAACTTGTTGGCTGAGCGGTGTATGGCACAGGCAGATCTTTCATTTACTAGAACTAGTTGGAAAACACAATGAAGGAGTGAGCTGTGCAGTCGATCTCTCTCACCATTTTTCAAGTTATACACCCCATGCACATCACTGCAAGCTGGATCTCCTTCTAGGGGTCAAGCAAACGCTAGCCACTGGTGTCAATGTTGCTGGATCTTTTAAAAGCATACCATAAATTAAAGTAGCTAATCTGAAAATGACAAGAAAAATAATAATAAATGTACAGAAGACAATACAGATAGAAAAATGTATTTCAGTAAGAGCCTGAAAAAATGAAACATGCCCTCTTTATTTGTGCAAACTTACTGGTAGTATTTTTAGACTTGGATACTATTAAAAATGATTTATCTTCACAAGCTGAACATCGGTGTGCTTGAGCTGTGCATAGGCCTTCATGTGGGGCCAACCCCCAACAGAGCTGAAGGAGCTCTTACCTTGTTTATGGCCCTGGGGTTGTTTCTTTTGTATTTTGTTACTTGTAGCCTTTCTTTGTTGGATCTTCCTTAATTTTGGGGGTGGAGAATAATAAGGCCTTGATTCACAAAGGTAAACTTATACTCTTCTGTTAGTATACTGAAAGTTGGGGGTTCACATATCTTTCTGCAACCTTTCTGATACCAGGGAGAAGAGAGATAGAGCGATAGTTGGGCAGCTCTCTGGGATCCAGATGGGGCTTTTTCAAAAGCGCTTTCACCATTGCCATCTTCCAATCCTGGGGGACTGAGCCAGATTCTAGCAAGGAGTTAACTAGATTGACAATGGGAGGAATGATGACAGGCATGGCAGACTTTAAGATGTTGAAAGGGGCCGGGTCCAGTGGGGAACCACTCTTAATCATATTAAGGCTAGGAGGAAGAAGTTCCTCAGTGAGTGGGATGAAGGATTCAATCTTGGCGGAATTATTCTGAAGTTCTGCTTCGGACTGCGCAGGGGGGATGTTCATTATTAGGCAGTGGGAGCAGATTAAGTATAAGCTGAATTTTGGTGGAGAAGAAGTCCGCTAGCTCTTCACAGCGGAGACTCGTAGAGTCAGGA
The DNA here is from genome assembly GCF_964261635.1 of Lissotriton helveticus. NCBI lineage: Eukaryota > Metazoa > Chordata > Amphibia > Caudata > Salamandridae > Lissotriton > Lissotriton helveticus. The sequence goes on from NC_136071.1 coordinate 957,865,010, forward strand.
GCCATGGGGGGATATGGGATCTTGATGAGAGAGTAGGGGTTGAAGGGTGCTCCGGATTTTATCAAGTGCATGGTGTTGGTGGGTTCCATGGTGCACATGTCTTTTCAGCAGGTCAGAGAGGGCCCTGGCTAGGTTCTGGTTGTGGTGGAGGGGAGGTTGAGAGTGGCAAGATAACTATGAAGCTGATAGGCAGGCATGTGAACTCTATGAATATGTCAAAGATTTCCTTAGTGAAGTTCTGGCTGTTCTATTTGCTGTAGAAGAGGACAATATGTTTGGTGGCTTTGATATGTTCGTAGTAGATCCTGTGGACTGATTTGTAATAGTCTCTGCCAGTGACGTCACAGGAAAGTCACCAGCACAGTGACACGTTTTTGCACTGGTATTCAGAGAGTCAGAAATCATCAATATACCAGATGATGTGGGGCATGGTCTGCAATTGGTTTGAATTTAGGCCAGGTCGTCAGCGCAGGTAGTTATCCAATCATTGAAGTTAGAGACAGCATGAGCTAAGATGGTGGGCCTGGAGGTACTGCTGCTGGGGAGTTGCAGCAATCCATTTGTCTTCGGGGACCTTGCTCCATTATCATCAGTAGGTCTGGGTTTTGGTGGGTTAGTCTGGTTGGGTGGTTGGATATTGAATTGGATGAGGTAGTGGTCGGTGCAGGTTGGAGTAGCTGTGCTCTCTGGCCAAGGTGGGTGCCCAGGCGACCTGCGTTTCTGGCACTGGATTCAGGCGTGGTGAGGACAGACATAGACGATTTTGCCTTTGGTGTGCCAGAGGCGCGTCAGCACTGCAGCCACCATTAAGAAGTTCTAGGGGAGAGGTAAGGAGATCAAGAGGCATTGTGCGTGGCAAGTACTCAAGAGGAGCATGCAGTGTGAAGGGATGGCAAACAGAAGGTGAGAGGAGGTAGGAATAAAAGAAGCAAAAAGATAAGTGAAAAAAGTGGAGGAGGCAAAACAATTGATGGAATAAAAGCATGGAAGAAAAAGAGGCAAAAAAGTCTGAAAGAAAAAGAGTCAAAACAAATGTGAGAGGGAAAGACACAAAAAGAGGCAAAATGAGTGAGAAAACACTCAGGAAAGACAGAGGCAAAAATGAGTGAAAAATCAGTAAAGTGGAAAAAGCAGCAACAGAGAGAAAAAGGGTAAAAGAAAAAAGACAAAACAAGTGAGAGAGAAAGAGAGAAAGTGTGCTAGAGGAGTCAAAATGATTGAGACAAAAGATAGAAAAAAGAGACATGAGGCAAAAGAGAGGGAAGCAGGCTGTAGGTCCTCAGAGGTGCTGAAGAGGTCTGAAAGGGCCATGGCCTGATCAGACACTAAGCAATTTCCGTGGAGCAGAAGGTCAGGCAGGGCCAAGCAGCACCTTCTAGTTCTGGGTAGGCACAGTTATTCCACATTGCATGGGGACAAACTCATAATTGCATGATACTGGGGGGTGTTGCCAAACATTACTGTTTTTTATGTGTGCGGATTTACCACACAGCCAGTACCATGAGCTAGTAATCGGGGCCATAGTGTCTTCTCAGATTGTTTTCTTTGTTGGTCTATTTGTCTTTTTCAGCCTTTCAGCCTTTTTGTCTCAACTCTGCAGCTGGAGAGTTCTTCTAACTCATACTATGTACCAGGCTTTCTTATATTCACAAACTATGTGCAGAGTTTTATGACGTCACACCCTCTATTTTTATGTGTGTGGCATTCTCCACCATGATTGCAGCGTCTCCAAGTGTGGGGAACGCCGCACACATAAATATGAGGAGTACAGAGTGGAAAACTCTGAACATAGTTTGTGAAACCACCGCACCAACCCTTACCTAACTGCGATTCATATCTCAACCAACAGGCTGTACACACTGCCCGACCCACCCCGTGCCCCCCAGGCCTGATGAAGACCCGCAGTGACCCAGAAATAGGGCAACCTTAGGGTCGAAACGTCGACGGAAAAACCTCTGGACCAGCCATTAATATTCTGTGATATAACCAACTAAAGTTGACCACAGAATCAACCATACTAAAGTCTGACTGGACTGGCACTCTCGCCTTCTCTTCCCCACCCCCCTTTTTCCCTTATCCCCTGCACTGTACAGAAAAAGTCACAAATTCACTATTGCGCAATATATCATTGAGCACGTGAAATTCACTCTTTCTACAAACTGTTGCGCTGTTTTTGCAATATATTGAAAATGTTTTGCAATATGAGTAGGGTATCTATGAATGAAAATAATTCATAAAAATACCATGATATACCCTACAAAGTCTGGATTAGTAATTTGTATATGGTTTGTTGTCTGTTTTTTGATTAACTACAATGACAAATAATGAAGTATTGAGTGAATTGTTCAAAAAAAATTTGGAAGTAATAGGTCTGAACCCGACAGAACCATTGTCTATATAGTTCAAGCAAGAAAAACAGCGGCCACTTGCTTTGGCCTGTTGAGATCAACACGAAAAATACTGCCCCTCCTACCTGAGAACGCTAAAAAAATTCTAATTCAAGCTCTCATCTTATCAAGGCTGGACTATGGAAACGCCCTTTATCTAGGAGCATCCACCTCTGTTATCCACAAACTACAGGTAGTCCAGAACTCAGCTGCAAGACTCCTTACTGGCACTAACCTCCGTTCCTCAGCTAAACTGGCCTTAAAAACACTCCACTGGCTCCCGATGAAAGAGCGAATACACTTTACATTTGCATCGCACACAAAAATCTGCAGGGCATAGGCCCCCCCATTCTTAAAAAGCTCATCAAACCCTACACAGCAACCGGAAAATCTTCATTGCAATGACCTTTTTCTAGCCGAGGTCCCCAGAATCAGGAGGTCCCGCACAGGAGGGTGCCGCTTCTCCTATAACGCATCCAGGCTCTGGAACTCCTTGCCTTTTCCCATTCGTCAGGAAACCAACCACCTCTCGTTCCGCAGACATCTTAAGACATGGCTTTTCCCATAATAATTCCATCTGCTCCTTACTGCAAGTCCATAGCGCTGGGATGCTTTTGGGTAGCCATGCGCTATATAAGAGCATATTCTATTCTATTCTATTCTATTCTATTCTATTCTATTCTATTCTATTCTATAAGAGGACTGTTCCACTGTCCTCAATTATATAATTAACGTCTCACTCTCCACCACCAACTTTGTGGAATTCTGGAAACATACCACCATACTACCCCTCCTCAAGAAACCATCAGTAGATCCTTGGATCATGTCTAACTACAGGCCCATCTCTCTTCTACCATGCCAAACCAAAGTCCTGGAAAAACTGGTTAACTCACACATGGCCCTCTACTTTGAGATCAACCCCCACCTTGACCCTTCTCAGTCAGGCTTCAGAGCCAACTCCAACAAAGAGACAGCCCTCACGACACAAATGACGTTTGTCTCATCAGTGACAAAGGAGTTACGGCAGCCCTCATCCTACCTGACCTTGGGCAGTCTTTAATGCTGCCCCCCACTCCGTTTTTTATCCAGAGACAATCTTTTTAAAGAAAGTTGACTCCTTATCTTTAAAATGTGTGCTACGCTTTAAGGAACCTAGTTGCCAAATTGCCTCTCTACAATTACCACTGCACAAATGTGGATATGCACCTCTGTGCCTGAGGTGCTATTATTTGGCCTGTTTTTCTAGTATAATTTTACAGTTGGTGGCTTTATCTGTATAAAGATCAAAGTTTGTCTGATGTTTTTTCCAAACCTTCTTACTTTGAAAAGGCAAGGTTCAAGATCCTGCTAGTTTACTCATAGATTTGTTCCATCATCGCACAAATATTTTTGATCACAAGATATATATACAATATGCCTCTTTATGGTTTAATCAATCACATCCCTGTTTTTCCCATGATGTATTGGCAGCAAATTGGTGTCACTAATTCCTTGCTGCAAGTATTAGAACAAGTATTAAAAGTCCATCTCATCAACATGTTTGTGCCGATAATGTTCCAATGCTTAAACTAGCAGATATACTGTATTACTGTAATGTCTTTATTGTTATTGTTTTGTGTGCTTTAACACTCTTAGGAGTAAGGAGCTTCACTGAGTGACTCATTTGTTTGTCTGACTCTGATGTCTCATTTGTTGTTTTCCTTTGGCAGCAGGTGTCAATTCTGGAACATACTTAAATTACCTGCTGTCCTTGCTGACCCATTTGTTTGTGCTAACTCTAGTGAATTCATTGTTGTTTCCCTTTAGCAGCAGGCAACATGCTCAAATGACCTGCTGACCTTGATGACTCACCTGTTTGTGTTAACTCTGATGACTTCATTGTTATTTCCCTTTGGCAGCAGGTGTAAGTTCTAGAACATGCTTGAGGGCCCCTCCTGCTAAGATGGCACCTCTATTTAAAGAGGCTGTGTCCTTCCAGCTGCACTTGTTGTTCATGTTTGGTTTTGAAAGGAGCTGCCACATCAAGGAGCCAAGCACCCAAGATGTTCTCTCAATTTCAGAGAGCTGTTCCACTCTTCCTACAGATCAAGGCTGCATGTGTTTCGTGACAGTGCGCTGCCTAACTGTGAGCTTTCAGTCCCACTCAACTTCAAACATTTGAATGAGGTACCACCGACTTGCACTCAAGCAGAAATTCTTTCGGTGAATTCGGAAAAAGCAGCACTCTGACTAAGTTGTTGAGTTGCGTGGCCCGTTTAGGTTTGCACTAGTGGTTGGTATGATCTCAAACTTGTCATCTTTATGTGTGTTACAGAATATATTCACAAGCTTTTAAAAATGTGTGATCTCTATAAATACCCATAGTAATTGATCATTTGAACCTAAAAATCATGTACCATAGCAATATGATGAGTAAATCATATATTTGTAGAAACTTAGATCTAGAAACCAAAATACTGGGTGGCCCAGTATCCTTAGGACCCAGATAGATATAGATTCACAACAAAAATAGGTTTCCTCAGGGAAAAGTTATGCCTTAGCTTTCTAGGCTGAAGTAATAATATGTGTGGTCACAAAGATGCTGGAAATGGACCAACTGTTTAATGGATACCCACACAATCACATGTGCACAATCTTGTGCAGTCTTAGGGTTTACACATTTGCATATGGTACAAATATCCCCAATAATAACAAACAATGAACTATGGGTGCTCCTTGTAGATGGTGCGGTGTAAGTAAATGATGTGATATTTAGAGAACAAGAAGTGCGCAGCGAACCCAATTAGAAAAAACACATGCTGAATTCAATAAAGTAAACAATCAACACATCGGTGTTTTGACCCCAAGATTTCAGTTTAAGAAAGGAAACTTCATCAGGATGAGGTTCTGTAAATTATGAATTCGTTCGTGCTCAGTCTGCATTTTGTATTCACCGTCATTTTGTTGCCCTCACTCAGGCAGCGTGGCAAACGCGATGTTTTTGTCGTCTCTGCATTTACGTGTCAGGTGGCTTCTTTGCCCGTGTTTACTAATTAGTGTCAGGGTCTGGCCAAGTACACTAATCCCTGTCTGAGCTGATTAATCCCCGTCCGGACTATTTGTTGGTTCACACCATTCTTTCCTCTGAGTTATCTTATCTGCTATCCTTCGCAATATGTCTCTTGCATTCTCCCGTTTCACGACTGTCCTTCTACAACATGCAGCTGTGTTTTCTCTACTCGTAAATTGAATTGTGCGGATTCACTTGTAATTTACTCAAGGGGTCGAGTGACAAACATAACCGGGAAACTTGAGTTGCATTAGACTTAAAGTATTGTTTATAACGTTTGCCCGTGTCTCATTCTCTTGTGTGATTGCATTTTGCATTGTATTGTACCGTATATAAACCTGTGCGCCACGGAGATAAGTGGCAGTCTCTTTTGAACCTCGTTTTTACCAACGACTTCAAAGACCACTGTACTAGCTGCAGCTAATAAATACTATCTTCTACGCCAGACGAAGAGTCCGTGTCTCTGTTTCTGACAAGGCAGGTGAATCCTTAAGGCTACGGTTCTCCAACTGGCGCCCCACATGGGGCAACTTCAATGGTAGCAGTTGAGCCCGCGGGTCGCGAGGAGCCCCGCAAGAAAATTCCGGAGGAAGCGCACCACGTGATCGACCCCTGTATGTTGAAAGTGGACAGAAGGTCTTTGACAGCTCAGCTACTCTTCTCCGACGGCTGCTGACGACTGCTGCCCTGACTGTCGCCCTGCCTTGGACCCTTCTGATGATGTTTGGTAAAGCGAGACGATAGACGGACCTTCGCTGGTGTAGGACGATCCTTAGTTAAGTATTTGGGGGGTCGCTCCCACAAAACTTTGTTTTGTTTTGTTTTTTGGGTTTTTATTCAGGTATTGCACTACCCGAAGCCAAGGGGTAAGTACGTGTGTACTGTTTTATTGCTTTACATCCCTTGTTGTTTGTGAACAGTCTAGAGAAGTAACGATGCCTCCAGTTGGAACTGAGCTCTATTCAAAACATTGTATTGGTCCCATTACCTTTAACGAGACATGGGTCCGATACACGAAAAATAGTGGAGTTTTGAGATGGCCCCAAAATGGTAGTTTTGATCCCGCCGTACTGGATAATTTAGAAACGATTTTGTTTAAAAGAAAAGCCCGGCCGGCAATGTTTGACTCTTTTCGCCTTTGGCTTAAGGAAGCCAAACAGAAGGAAATTAAACAAGCAAAAAAGGATAAGAAAGTGCAAAATATGTCAATTATAGAGGCTGCTCAGCAGTTTAAAAATAATGAAGTAGATGGTGCGAATGAGATACAAGAGAGACAACATTGCATGGTAATAGATAAATGTTATCCTATGCTGCCTACTTCATCATCAAATAAAAGTAAGGAATTGGAAGAATATTGTCTAATGTCTTGTTTGTTGAATTCACCTCCGCCCTATGCCCAAAATCTTAATGCACTTCTGTTACCCCCTCCTATTGCTCAACCAATGGTTGCCCCATTGCCGATTGTTCAGCAACAGGCCCAGCCAAAATAATGCTTCCCTGCCCGCCTCTGCTCCGTATTTACTGCCTGTAATTCAGCCCCCACCTCCTATCCAATCCCCCGTTCTTGATACTCAGTCGTCTACGTTCCAGTCCCCGTTGCCTTCTATGTCTGTAAGGACTCCTATTCTCTCAAGGGATTCCCCTACCTCACACAGGAGACTAGCAGACGCTGTTTCGAATTTCTTTTCTCCTCTTCTTGGGTCTTTGAACTTGTCTCCAGCTTTTTCTAGACGACAATCCCGTTGTCAACTTCCTCCTACGGATGAGAAAGTGGTTTTGGGATCCCTAGCTCGTAAATGGATTTAAAATGGACTAGACTACAGTACAGGGGACATTATGAGTTCCTTTCATCAATGGGCAGAGCCCACACAAAGATATATTTTTAATGTCATGTGTCAGACTCTAATCAGTGGTTGGGAGGATATGGAGTTGGATACAGTTCCTTCTGAGTTACTGAAATTACAAGCTGATTTTGATAAAGGTTTTATTGTAGGGCCACAAGTTGAAGAGGCGGTGAATAAACTCGTTGCGTTCCGAACAATGTTTTTGTCCTTGTCTGATTCCGAGATCGATGTTTCTAACAACAAAGGCATTAAGAATTATCCGATGCGTGAAGTTCCCCCAGTATGGAAGGATGCGGTGATTGGTCCGCCTGCTGTCCCTGCTCACTTCTAACGTATATGGGTTCACGAACCCTGGAAAAGGTCTGAAGTATTGGCACTTAAACAAACTCTTCCGGACCCTCGTAAAAATCCAGCTGGATATTACAAGGAGTTGTCTCAAACAGTTGCGGCCTGTATTATGAATTTGGCCGATATTGATATGTTATTTGGAAATGTCGTTCCGCAAGCATTATGGGCACGGATTCGTAGGGAGAATCATGTTGGTGAATTAGGTGGTGATTGGACTGCTATTAGAGCCGCTGACGCTAATCAAGTGGGTGGCGCGAAGCCTGAGGATCTGATTACGGCCCTACCAGGCAGAATAATTGAATTGATGAAAACTATGATGCCCGCGGTGCGAGTTAATTGGGATAAGCTGGCTGCATGCAAGCAAAAGAAAGACGAAAGCGCCTCGGATTTCTTCACTCGTTTCGAAGAGACGTTCATTGATCATAGTGGTCAGGATCTGAGTGTAGAGGGGGGTCAGCGATTGTTTGTAGATAAGTTTGTGTACAATTTGCTTCCAGAATTGTCAAATAAATTGAAGAGCTCTGAAAGTGCATGGGCTGTCTCTTCCCCTGCTAAAATACTGGCTACTGCACAGTATTATGAGAATAGGGATAAGGAGGAGAAAGAGAAACAGGAGAAGAAAAATAAAGATTTGAAAACGAAGGTTCTGTTACAGCAAGCTTATCCTCCGCGTTCTGCACAGCCTCAGTTTTCTCAACCCCCACAGTTTCAGAAAGTGCTCCAGAAACCTGAGTACTTCGCACCACGCCCTTCATTGGGTCCTAATCAATGTGCATATTGTAGGGAAGAGGGACATTATAAGAATAGTTGTCTGGTTTTATTACAGCGTAATAATGGGATGTCTGCTCCACGGGGTTGTGGTATTGCCCAGACTGGATCGAGAGGTAGAACACGATGTGTGTCCTCTCAGGAGCAGCGTTCTTTTCTTACATCTACTACGAATTACTTTGATCAGCAGAGAGTTCAGTCCACGCAGTATTATAATGACGAATATTGTGAAGAAAGGGCTGATGATTTTCAGATCGAATAGGACAGCCATGGACGAAGTGAGGGAGTTGTGTCGATTCCAGTCGATCAAAATGGGCCATATGTCACTATCAACACTATGGGTGTTTCAGAACCGTTTTTTTTTGGATACTGGTGCGATGAGAAGTTCTATTATGCATACTAAACTCCCTGGGGCACCATTGTCTGGCTTAATAGATACTTGTGGGGCTTCAGGGGGGGTCTCGAACAGATTCACACACACGGGTTGTCGGGGTAGAGCAGGTTTTTTTATTTGATAAAGTCTGCGTTTTTGTACAGGCACCCAGTAAAAGGGTAGGGGTTGTTCTGCCTCCTCCGTCGTGGTTCTTCCCCCTCCGGAGCGTCGATCCCAATGCCTCCTGGGAGTTGTAGGTCTTTTACCCGCCGTCTCGTTGTCCTCGACGTGCCGGTATGGGAAAAAGAAAAGAAAACCCGTCTCAGTACAAGAGTTCGGTGATATACTTCGTGTGGGGAAAGGGGGTGAGGGGAACACACGTGCCCGCTAATACCCCTGCTCAGTGACGTGATCCCTTGTGCTCAGCGAACAACAACAAGGGTGTGTAGAGGAGGTTTCGTGCACTAAGGGGGCTTCCCTCGCCTGCCCACCCTGTGAACTTGGACCGTAGCTGGTCGAGCCACACTTCCGTGTTAGTGTGGCTGGGTGATGCGCGTTCCACAGAGCCTCCTTGCTTCTTGCGGTAGCCGCCCTCAGCGTTGTCCACCGGTCCGGTCGTCGCCTTCTCCCCTGGAGTCTCGTCGTAGCTCCGGTCCGCCTCTGCTTCTCTCCCCGTCTTCCTCCGAGGTCGCGCTGGTATTCCCTCGTAGGTCCTCTGGTGTTCCTCTGCTTCCTCCGCTTCCGTGCTACTCTCTCCGTCCTCCTCTTCCTCGCTTCTCAGTCTTTCCTCCGTCCTCCGTTCGTCTTCCTCCTCCGTCCACTCCGCTCCGCTGTCTCTCCACTCACGCCACCAGTCTCCTACTCCGCCTCCGGGTGTCTCGCACACCTGGCTTGATTCAGGGATGGGTTTTACCTCTTCGGGGAGGGCGTGCCGCCATTCCGGATCCGCCCCCTTAAAGGTGTAAGCCCGTCGACCCTCCGCATCAGACCGGCGTCGTACTTCTTCAGGTGTACTCCATGCCTCTGTATGCTGGACGAAAAGGGCAGAAACATTAATAGGCATACCAGGGGGCCCCTCATCCGGGTCCCCCACGCCACAATACTTCAGTAGGATTTTCTGGCGCCCCAGTTTGTAATCCGGTTTCTTGTCCTTTGCCCGTTTCGATTGGCCCATATGACTTGAATGCTCCACTATTCTGACAACTGGTTGCGACGAGAACTTGCTGGGTCTGGATTTATTGAAAAGATTACATGCAACATTGTATTGTTCCCCTTCTGGTGTGCATCTAACGTTGGGGAAGAAATTGACGTCTTCCATGTATCTATCTCGAGATCAGTTCCCACCTGAGTTGCTTTCTCTTCCTGAAAGTCTTTGGGCTACAGGCCCGAATGACGTGGGTTGTCTTGCGATCCCACCGTATGTTGTCACAGTTAAAGAGAATGTGAGAATGCCGCGCATTCCCCAATACCGTATCTCTGCTGATGGGGAGAAAGCATTTTTGGCTATTGTTGATGATTTTATTCAGAAGGGTGTGGTTGAAGAAACAAGAGGAAATGTGTGTAACAGCCCTGTTCTTCCGATCCTCAAAAGGACGCACCCTTCACAGCCTCCTGTGTATTGATTTGTTATTGACCTTAGAGAGGTTAACAAAATAGTTGTACCACAGTTTCCTGTTGTACCAGACATTACAGCTTTGTTGATGATGATTCCTGCTTCGGCAGCTTGGTTTTCGGTCATAGATCTTAAGAATGCTTTCTTCAGCATTCCTATTGCCGAAGAAAGTAGGGACATCTTTGGTTTCACTTTAGGTGGCCGAAGTTTTAGATTTAAGAGAGCACCCCAAGGCTATTGCGAAAGTCCCTCTATCTATAGCAAGGCTCTTAAGTCACAACTTGATGCTTTCTCTTTGCCCCCAGGCGCCACGCTTATTCAGTATGTGGATGATTTGCTGGTGGCTGCTGATACGGCAGATGTGTGTAAGAATGTGACTGTTGCGTTGCTGCATCATTTGTCTACTTTACAGCATAAGGTGTCGCCCTCTAAGTTGCAATATGCCCGCCAAGAAGTGACCTATTTAGGTCATTTCTTGTCGAAGGAGGGAAGGCGATTGACCCCAGAACGTATTTATGCTATTTCACAGATGTCTGTACCTACCACGCAGAGAGAAGTGCGTGCCTTCTTGGGTATCACTTCCTACTGTAGACAGTGGATTCCCAATTTTTCACTTTTAGCTAAACCACTGTTGGTGCTAACGCTGAAAGATACGCCACACCCGCTCCCTTGGACGGATGTCAGAAAAGCTTTGATGACCTACGTACTGCTCTATGTTCTGCTCCAGTGTTGGGTACCCCAGATTATAGCAAGTCCTTTACACTGTACGTTCACGAAAGAGAGGGTTGTGCATTGTCAGTTTTGACACAGAAATTTGGAGATAAGCAGAGGCCATGTGCCTATTTCTCCGCCAAACTAGACCCAGTAGCTAAAGTTTTGCCCAGTTGGGCACGCCCTCTTTTCCGGTACTTAGGAGCTGACTACAAGCTCGCAGTTCATTGGATCCCTCCCTGCCTACCGCGGGAGCACTTAGCTTGCCTCTGATTTTAATCCCACCACCCTCACTTACTCGCGCTTTTGCGCTTTTAAAATCACTTTTCCCCTTACCTTGTCTCAGGGGCCCTGCCCTCGACCCCCTGTCCCGCGCGGCCGATTTGGACGCTGCTGCGGCCCCGCACTCAATTTCCTGCCGCCTCCAGCGGACGCTCTCCCGGACACGCCCACTCATTGGCCACGCCCTCTTTTCCGGTACTTAGGAGCTGACTACAAGCTCGCAGTTCATTGGATCCCTCCCTGCCTACCGCGGGAGCACTTAGCTTGCCTCTGATTTTAATCCCACCACCCTCACTTACTCGCGCTTTTGCGCTTTTAAAATCACTTTTCCCCTTACCTTGTCTCAGGGGCCCTGCCCTCGACCCCCTGTCCCGCGCGGCCGATTTGGACGCTGCTGCGGCCCCGCACTCAATTTCCTGCCGCCTCCAGCGGACGCTCTCCCGGACACGCCCACTCATTGGCCACGCCCTCTTTTCCGGTACTTAGGAGCTGACTACAAGCTCGCAGTTCATTGGATCCCTCCCTGCCTACCGCGGGAGCACTTAGCTTGCCTCTGATTTTAATCCCACCACCCTCACTTACTCGCGCTTTTGCGCTTTTAAAATCACTTTTCCCCTTACCTTGTCTCAGGGGCCCTGCCCTCGACCCCCTGTCCCGCGCGGCCGATTTGGACGCTGCTGCGGCCCCGCACTCAATTTCCTGCCGCCTCCAGCGGACGCTCTCCCGGACACGCCCACTCATTGGCCACGCCCTCTTTTCCGGTACTTAGGAGCTGACTACAAGCTCGCAGTTCATTAGATCCCTCCCTGCCTACCGCAGGAGCACTTAGCTTGCCTCTGATTTTAATCCCACCACCCTCACTTACTCGCGCTTTTGCGCTTTTAAAATCACTTTTCCCCTTACCTTGTCTCAGGGGCCCTGCCCTCGACCCCCTGTCCCGCGCGGCCGATTTGGACGCTGCTGCGGCCCCGCACTCAATTTCCTGCCGCCTCCAGCGGACGCTCTCCCGGACACGCCCACTCATTGGCCACGCCCTCTTTTCCGGTACTTAGGAGCTGACTACAAGCTCGCAGTTCATTGGATCCCTCCCTGCCTACCGCGGGAGCACTTAGCTTGCCTCTGATTTTAATCCCACCACCCTCACTTACTCGCGCTTTTGCGCTTTTAAAATCACTTTTCCCCTTACCTTGTCTCAGGGGCCCTGCCCTCGACCCCCTGTCCCGCGCGGCCGATTTGGACGCTGCTGCGGCCCCGCACTCAATTTCCTGCCGCCTCCAGCGGACGCTCTCCCGGACACGCCCACTCATTGGCCACGCCCTTTGGCAGCACTATAAATCATGTGCTTCTACCGTTCGCGCAGCGGACGGGCGCAGCGGGCGCGCCGTTTGCGCGCCGAAGGCGCGCCTAAGGCAAGCCCGTCTGCGCCCGTCCGCGACGGGCCGGGACCAGGGGCCACAGACCCTGCCCGTCCTCTGGTATATTCTTCGTCACAACTCTCCTCTATCCCTGCCGCTATCTCTCTTACTCCCTCTGTAGCCTTACACTTATCTTCCCACGACATCTATGTTTCCCCTCCCTCTGGGTCGACCCCGTCCTCATCCCCTTCTTTAATCTCCACCGTGCCTCCTCCTATGCCCTCCCCTGCTCGAGTTTTCCCCGGTTCCCCTGCTGCATCTGCCATTCTTCTTAACACGCGCTCTGCTGTTAAAAACCAAGTCGCTCTTTTCAATCTGTTGGACACCGACCCTCCGGATTTTCTTTTTCTCACTGAAACTTGGTTTTCCTCTCACTCACTCCCAGACCTTCTTGCTATTCTCCCCGCCTCTCACTATGCCCTCCGCGCTGACCGCCCTGATGGCAGAGCTGGGGGCGGCGTGGCGATGATAGCTCGTCGCACCCTGCAGTTCCAACTTCTTTCACACCCCGGTATCGCTGGTGTTGAGTTTCTGGTGGCCCGCTCCCTAAATCTTCCGGTACCCCTTACGGTGATCCTCCTTTATCGCCCTCCTCACAACATGCCCTCCTTTGTATCTTCTCTCCAGGATCTCCTGGCCACCCTGGCTGTAAATAATTCCTCATTAATTCTGCTTGGAGACTTTAATTTTTGGCCGGGTGACCCGCGGGAGGATTCCTCCTCCAAGGATTTCTCTGCCACTCTTCGCTGCCTCAATTTTTTATCGCACGTCTCGACTCCCACCCACACCCATGGACACATCCTCGACCAGATCTGGTCTTTACGTTGCAACCCCACAGTCTCCTCGATTCGCCCTTGTGTTTGGTCTGATCATTCTTTGATCTCTTTTTCCATCCCCTTGGTTCAACCTGAGAAAGCTCCTTTGCCCAAAAACATCTGGGCTCGGAGCTGGAATAAGGTTGATCTTAATGATCTCTCTTGTTCCCTGTCTTTATCGGCCCCTACTCTGACCGACCTTCCTGTGGAAAATCAGGCGGCTGCTATCCGCACCTGGCTTTCCTCGGCTTGCGACCAGGCCGCCCCTCTCAAAAAGATCAGAGCGGCCCGCCTTCACGACGCCCATAAGTGGTTCTCCAGCGACCTCAGATCCCTGAAACTAGAGCTCAGGCAGTCTGAACGTCGCTGGCGTCGTGACTACTGTCCCACTCTTCGCCTGAACTATAAGGCTCTTCTTCTTAAATATAAGTCAGCCATCCTAGCCGCCAAGTCGAAATACTTTTCGGACCGCGTCGCCCTCTCGGCAAATAAATCTCGCGAGATTTTCACACTGGTCCGCAGCCTTGCCACTTCTGACCGTGCTGGTCTCTCTCCTGCCCCCTCTCAATCTCTTTTTCATTCCTTGAATTACTTTTTCATCAATAAAATTATCAACATTAAGGCCAACATTCCCGTCGTGCCCTATCCCGACGTGCCGGATCACTCCCCTCCCTCCCCTTCTGTCTTGGACCACTTTAAGCCTATTACACCAGAGCTCTTTCTTGACCTTCTGGTTAAGGTCAAGTCTGGCTCGCCGGCGGACTGTGCTCCTGCCCGTATTCTCAGAACCCTCTACACCAGCTGTCCCACCCCCCCTCTTACCTTTCTTAACTCCTGTCTGGCTTTGGGTTCTGTCCCTTCTTCTTTTAAGTCTGCCATCGTGCTTCCTATCCTGAAGAAAGCCGGCCTGGACCCTTCCCTTCCATCGAACTTCAGGCCGATCTCTCTCCTTCCCTACCTAGGGAAAATACTTGAGAGCCATGTGACTTCTTGTCTCTCCTCCTACATAGAGGAGAATAACATCCTGGCCTCTCACCAGGCTGGCTTTCGACCCGGCCACTCAACCGAGGCCGTGGTCCTGGCGGTCCTGGATGAATTGAAGGGCAAGGCCGACAGTAATCTTCCCCAGGCCTTAGTCCTGCTGGATCTGTCCGCTGCGTTTGACACGGTCGATCATGCCATCCTCCTTGACCGTGTCAGCGCAGCGGGCATACAGGGC